>NC_065586.1:115278631-116485194 GCF_024542745.1 Macaca thibetana thibetana
ATTTTCTCATCTGTAAAACTGAAGTGATATTAGTGCTTCCCCCAAGGACTTTTGTGAGGAATAAATGAGTTCATATTTTAAAGGCATTAACACAGGCAGCAGGCATATAGTGTTTGTTATATTAAAAAAAAAGAGAGGTGCAAGTGAAGCGCTATCATAGTTTAGAGAAAGGGGCCAAGAAGGGCTTCATAGAGAAATCATCTGTCCTGCTGCTTGGGGAAGGTGAAAGGGAAGATGGCAGGTGGAAGTGATGAGTGACCTTTGTCCCTTTGGTTTACTGTTATCTTCAGTGACCACACTATGGGGCCACGCTCTGGGTTGAATGCAGTATCTCTCTATTCCATCTGCACAAACCCTGTGACACAGATGCTTTTTTGGTTTGTTTTTGTTTTGTTTTGTTTTAGACAGAGTCTCACTCTGTCAACCAGGCTGAAGTGCAATGGCACGATCTCAGCTCACTGCAACCTCCGCCTCCCGGGTTCAAGGGATTCTCCTGCCTCAGCCTCCCAAGTAGCTGGGATTACAGGTGCGTGCCACCACAGCTGGCTAATTTTTGTATTTTTAGTAGAGATGGGGTTTCATCATGTTGGCCAAGTTGGTCTCGAACTCCTGACCTCTAGTGATCCTCCTGCCTTGGCCTCCCCAAGTGTAGGGACTACAGGTGTGAGCCATCACACCTGGCCACAGGTACAGTTTTTAATTAATCATCCCCATTTCCAAGGTTAGGAGACTGAAGTTTGGGGAGGTTTAGTAATTTGTCCAAAGTCCCACAGCTGGAAAGGGAAGGAGCCAGGATTTAAACCTTGAAAGCTGACTGCAGAGCCCCCATTCCTTTTTGTTTTTGTTGTTTTGTTTGTTTGTTTGTTTGTTTTTGAGACAGGGTCTCTCTCTGTCCTCCAGGCTGGAGTGCAATGGTGCAATCATGGCTTACTGCAGCCTCAATCTCCTGAGCTCAAACAATCCTCCCACCTCAGCCTCCCAAGGAGCTGGGACCACAAGTGTGTGCCACCAAACCCAGCTAATTTTGTTAGTTTTGTAGAGAAGGGTGTTCCTATGTTGCCTAGGTTGGTCTCAAACTCCTGGGCCACCTCAAGGTGATCCTCCTGCCTTGGCCTCCCAAAATGTTGGAATTACAGGTGTGAGGCCAGAGCCCCAACTCCTAAAGCAATGTTGTATGACCTCCTGCAGTCTTTGTTGGAGCACAGTGTGCTTGATGGGACATAATGGCAGATGGTACTAAAAAGGTGGGCTGTGTCAGGACATGAAGGAGCACTGACCATCTGTCCTTTAGTGAAATGTCTCAAGGACTCCACTCCCAGACGCCAGGCCTGCCTGTGGATGCTGTCCTTTGATGCAGTAAGCTCTGCTCTTTTGCCTGAGCATTTCTAATAGCTTCCGCCCCTGCAATTGATTTTCATCATTTCGGGACCCACTCTATTCTCAGCCTTCTTTTTTTTTTTTAAGACGGAGTCTCACTCTGTCACCTAGGCTGGAGTGCAGTGGCACCATCTGGCCCACTGCAACCTCTGCCTCCCAGGTTCAAGCGATTCTCCTTCAGCCTCCTGAGTAGCTGGGATTACAGTGCCTGCCACCACACCTGGCAATTTTTTTTGTACTTTTAGTAAAGGCGGGGTTTCAGCACGTTGGCCAGGCTGGTCTCGATCTCCTGACCTCAAATGATCTGCCCGCCTTAGCCTCCCAAAGTGCTGGGATTACAGGTGCGAGCCACTGTGTCCGGCCGACTCTCAGCCTTCTTTTCCTTCTCTGGGGTCTGTCTGTTCCTGTCTTCCTGCCAAACTTGTGAAAGGAAGGCACCCACTTAGTTGTGACAACCAAAAATGTCTCCAGATGTTGCCAAATGTCCCCTGGGGACAAGAGAACCCCTGAAGGAAACCACTGCTCTAATGGTAATGGCACAGGCTCTGGAGCCACCAGGACATGGGATCAAATTCTTGGTCTGTCACTTATGGTCTTGGAGGGCAGGTCACATGTCTCAGGCATCATAGAATCCCTCGTGACTAGACCAGTTAATGTTTCCATACCTCAGTTTCTGTAGGTGTGAAATGAGGGTAATGATGGCATCTACAGCTTCAGCCATGCACAGTGAGATAATGCCTGCAAAAGACGTAGCAGGGTGCTAGATACAGAGAAAGTGGTAAATAAGTTCTTCTTTTCCCACAAGCAGACATACTACATTTTCAAACAACTGGCACAGGCTCTGAAGACATTTTATTTTTCTCAAAGTGATGAAGCTCCTTTTCCTTTCTTTCTTTCTTGTTCTGTCATCCAGGCTGGAGTGCAGTGGCATGATCTCAGCTCACTGCAACGTCTGCCTCCCGAGTTCAAGTAATTCTCATGCCTCCCCCTTTCGAGTAGCTAGGATTACAATTGTGTGCCACCATCCCTGGCTTTTCTTTCTTCTTCTTCTTCTTTTTTTTTTTTTTTTACTAGAGATGTGGTTTTACCATGTTGGCCAGGCTGGTCTCAAACTCCTGACCTCAATTGATCTGCCGAACTCAGCCTCCCAAAGTGCTGGGATTATAGGCATGAGTCACCACGCCCAGCCCTTTTCCTCCTTTCATTCAGGAGTGAGAGGGGAGGGATCTGTGCAAACACTGATCCCCAAACAGGCTCAAATTAGGCTCTTCTGGAAGCCACAGGGACATGCGGGCAAGGAAAGAGAGATGCTGGGAATCTACCTGTTCAGGTTCACTTAACCTCTTCTACCTTGAGGCGCACCTGCTGGGTCTGGGCTGTGCTTTGACTCAGGAAACCTTGCCAGTTTTTTCTTTTTTCTTTTTTGAGATGGAGTCTCACTTGGTCACCCAGGGTGGAGTACAATGGCGCCATCTTGGTTCACTGCAAACTCCGCGTCCCAGTTCAAGCGATTCTCCTGCCTCAGCCTCTCAAGTAGCTGGGGTTACAGGCATGCACCACCACACTCAGCTAATTTTTGTACTTTTAGTAGAGACAGGGTTTCACCATATTGGCCAGGCTAGTCTCGAACTCCTGACCTCGTGATCCGCCTGCCCCCGCCTCCCAAAGTGCTGGGATTATAGGCGTAAGCCATCGCACCCAGCCCAGTTTTTTCTTTTAAAGCTAACTATGGGCCAGGCTCGGTGGCTCACACCTGTAATTCCAGCACTTTGGGAGGTTGAGACAGGTGGATCACTTGAAGTCAGGAGTTCAAGACTAGCCTAGACAACATGGTGAGACCCTGTCTCTACAAAAAAATACAAAAATTAGTTGGGCATGGTGGTGCATGCGTGTAGTCCCAGCTACTTGGGAGGCTGAGGTGGGAGGATTGCTTGAGCCCAGGAGGTTAAGATTGCAGTGAGCTATGTTTGCACCACTGCACTTCAGCCTGGGTGACAGAGTGATACGCTGTCTCAAAAATAAATAAATAAATAAATAAAACTTCCTATGAGGAATAAGGGCCTGGGTGACAGAGTGACACACTGTCTCAAAAAATAAATAAATAAATAAGGCAAGCTAACTATGAGGAATAAGGGTGACCACAATGGTTAGACACCTATCAAACCCCCATCTACCTGAGATGGACTTTAGCTCTGATTAGAAAGACGTCTTGGCCAGGCACGGTGGCTCATGCCTGTAATCCCAGCCCTTTGGAAGGCTGAGGCAGGCGGATCACCCAAGGTCAGGAGTTCAGGACCTACCTGGCCAACATAGTGAAACTCCGTCTCTACTGAAAATACAAAAAAATTAGCCAGGCGTGGTGGTGGGCGCCTGTCATTGCAGCTACTCGGGAGGCTGAGACAGGAGAATCACTTGAACCTGGGAGGTGGAGGTTGCGGTGAGCTGAGATTGCACCATTGCACTCCATCCTGGGTGTCCAATAGCCTGGTCCGATTTTGAAAAAAGTTCTCTTTGTCAGATGGAGAAAGAGTTAACTTCCACTGTATTAACTTGTGCCTGACATTTTAAATATTTTCTGTTTAATGTATGGTTTAATTTTCTTCTTAAAAATGCACTGCCTTATAGGTATCTTTTTTGCTTTTTCCGTCAATGTAAATCAAGCTAGGACATTTTGTAATTTTTATCTCCATAAATCTCAAGCATTCAACAATCATTCTTCACATGGGCATTTCAGGCAGGCTCAACAAAGCGTTATTGTTTGTTTCACACCAGGCAGAGAGGCCCAGCACAGCAGCACAATTCCCAGGGCTTTTGGCCATTGGAGATGAAGTTTCACTGCTTATCACTTCTTGACCAAACAGGAAGCTGAGGCAGTTGCCTGTGGTTAAATAGTTTACCTCAAGTCGCACAGGGATTCCTTGGTTGGGGGGCTTTCCAGTGTACACGTAGGCCTTCTGGTCTGCTGATCTCTGCCAAAGAAATGAAATACCCTAGAATCTCTGACCCAGAGGCCCAGAAGGAATTTCATGCAAGAGCCTCCCAATGGCCTGTTAAGATTTGCAAAGTGTCCAGCTAGTCTCGGGCTGTGGTAAATGACTTCTTCTGGTAGGACTAGTAGAGTCCCCCTTTTGTTCATTCCAACAAAAGATAACCATGATTGATTTTTGATCACCAATATGAGCCTTAGGAGGAAGGAGCAGCTGTTCTGCCAAGCGTTCCCTGACCGCTTTCCCAGCTCGTCCTGGTTAGAGACCCCTACCAGGTGCCTAGAAAACACCAGGCCCAGAAAACACCATGCCCTTCTCATTCTCACCACTCCCAGCTCCTGTCTGGAATTTTCTATTGCCTTGTCTGGGTCTTAACCATACTGTGAACCTCTTGAGGGTAGAGCTCACGTTTTACTCATCCCTGGAGTCCCAAGGCTCAGCTAACCCCTGGCTCGCACCAACTACCCAGAGCAAGTTTGTCAAGTGAATCAATAAGCAGCAGGATGGCCGAAACGTGCTTTCTACACATATTCTGGAAAAAAAAAAAAAAAATTTTTGGCTGGGCACGGTGGCTCACACCTGTAATCCTAGCACATTGGGAGGCCAAGGCAGGAGGATCACTTGAGGTCAGGAGTTCGAGACCAGCCTGGCCAACATGGTGAAACTCTGTCTCCACTAAAAAATACAAAAATTAGCCAAGTGTGGTGGTGCACATCTGCAATCCCAGCTACTGGAGAGGCTAAGGCAGGAGAATCGACTGAACCTGGGAGGCGGAGGTTGCAGTGAGTCGAGATCATGTCACTCCATTCTAGACTGGGTGACAGGGCAAGACTCCATCTCAAAAAAAAAAAAAATTATTCAGCTTTCTCCAGCTATTGCAACAAGAACACATATTTTTCCCCTGAAAGAAAGAGACAGCAATAACCACAACAAAAAAGATAACAAAAAAAGAAAGAAAGGAGGGAAGGAGAGAGAAAGACAGAAAGAGAGAGAGAAAAAGAAAGAAAAAGAAAAAGAAAGAAAGAAAGAGAGAGAAAGAAAGAAAAGAAAAAGAAAGAAAGAAAGAAAGAAAGAGAAGGAGATGAACTGGCCTTATTCTCATGAGTAAAAGAGTAGAAAATGACTGAAATTCTCCCTTTTCAGTTTGGTAGGGAAAAAAAATTGGACCTAGTTGAGGGGGAGGCAAATGAAAAGATATATGTTCATTTTTATGATGATTAGGAAAATACTCCCCTGGAACCACAAGTTAACTTTCTGGTAGCTGGGGCTGCAATTAGAGATGGCAAGCAGGACTCTGGGTTTTGTTGAGTTCTTCCTCTTTCCACGGCAAAAAAACATACATTTTATTTTTCTTCTTTTTTTTTCCCCCATTGAAGAGGAGCCCCAAATTTGGCTTTCTCCTGGGTTCAGGGAAGATGAAGTGTCAGAACCAAGCCCTGTCTCCCAGCCGAGTCCTCTTTTTGTTTATTTTTTATTTTTATTTTTTGAGACAGAGTCTTATTCTGTCACCCAGGCTGCAGTGCAGTGGTGCAATCATAGCTCACTGCAGCCTCAGCCTCCCAGGCTTAAGTGATCCCCCCGCCTCAACCTCCTGAGTAACTGAGACTACATGAGTGCACCACCATACTTGGTTAATTTAAATTTTTTTTTTTTTTTTTTTAAGACGGAGTCTCGCTCTGTCGCCCAGGCTGAGTGCAGTGGCGCGATCTCGGCTCACTGCAAGCTCTGCTTCCCTCCCAGGTTCACGCCATTCTCCTGCCTCAACCTCCCGAGTAGCTGGGACTATAGGCGCCCGCCACCACGCCCGGCTAATTTTTTTGTATTTTTAGTAGAGACGGGGTTTCACCGTGTTAGCCAGGATAGTCTCGATCTCCTGACCTTGTGATCCACCCGCCTCGGCCTCCCAAAGTGCTGGGATTACAGGCATGAGCCACCGCGCCCAACCTAAAATTTTTTTTGTAGAGATAAGGTCTCTCTATATTGCCTATGCTGGTCTGAAACTCATGGGCTCAAGCAATTCTCTTGCCTTGGCCTCCCAAAGTGCTGGAATTATAGGTGTGAACCACAATGCTCGGCCGAGGCTTCCCTTCTAAACCTACCCTCAGCCTTCTCCAGCATGGGCTTGTGCTGCTCCAAGTTAATGTTAAAAGCAGGCAGCCCAGGATTGGAAGGAGTTGAAATGTACTTGATTCAAAGCCCCATGGATTCGTTCACCTTTCAGAGTCTGTCTCCGTATAAACCCTCACTCATAGGCTGATTGGGGAGTGTGTGCCACCCACTAGGCCTCGGTTGAATTCCTTAAGCTGAGTCATCGGCCTCTCTGTGCACCCCCAGGCACACATTGGCTTGCTTACTTCTGAGCTGTTCTCCTCCTTGCAGCCTGTTCCCTCCGCCTTTTTTTTTTTTTTTTTGAGATGGAGTTTCACTCTTGTTGCCCAAGCTGGAGTGCAGTGGCACGATCTCGGCTCACTGCAACCTCTGCCTCCTAGGTTCAAGTGATTCTCCTGCCTCAGCCTCCCAAGTAGCTGGGATTACAGGTGTCCACCACCACGCCTGGCTAATTTTTTGTATTTTTAGTAGAAACGGGGTTTTACCATGTTGGTCAGGCTGGTCATGAACTCCTGACCTCAGGTGATCCGCCCACCTTGGCCTCCTAAAGTTCTAGGATTACAGGCGTGAGCCACCCCGCCCAAACTCCACCCTTTTAAAAATACTTTATTTATTTATTTATATTTTGAGACGGCATCTCACTCTGTTGCCAGGCTGGAGTGCAGTGCATGATCTCGGCTCATTGCAACCTCTGCCTTCCGGGTTCAAGCGATTCTCCTGCCTCAGCCTCCCAAGTATCTGGGACTACAGGTGCGTGCCACCACGTCCAGCTAATTTTTGTATTTTTAGTAGAGACGGGGTTTCATCGTGTTGGCCAGGCTGGTCTCAAACTCCTGACCTCAGGTGATCCACGTGCCTTGGCCTCTCAAAGTGCTGAGATTACAGGTGAGAGCCACCGCACCCAGCCAAACTTTGTATTTTAGAACAGTTTCAGGTTCACAGCAAATTGAGCAAAGTACAGAGAGATCTCCCAAAGCCCCTCTTCTCAGCCTCTCCCACTATGAGCATCCCAAACCGCAATGGTAGATTTTGTTACACTCGGTGACTCTACAGTGATGTGCCATATTCTCTCTCAAAGCCCAAGTTTAAATTCAGATTCACTCTTAGTGTTGTATATTCTATGCGTTTTGACGAATGTATAAGGACACGTATCCACTGTTATATTATCATATGGAACACCTTCACTGCCCTAAATATCCTCTGTACTTTGCCCATTTATCCCTCTTTCCCCTCCAACTCCTGGCAACCTGTCATCTTTTAGAGCTGTGTCTCCAGCCCGGGCCTGTCCTCTGAGTGCCGCCTGCCAACATCTCCACACAGATGCCTCTTAGGCGCCTCAAACTCTTGCTTTCTTCGAATCTGTTCCCCGCCACCGACTTCCCCAAACCTCCCCAGGTCAGTACATGGCCTCACTGTCCATACAGTCATTCAAGCCAGAAAGTAGGAGTCATCTTGATTCTGATGAGGTTCAGAACACCGTAACCCAAAATATAGCACCATGGCATGTGGAAAACAGCAAAAGCAGGAAGGTCACTTTCTGACCTCCTCCTGCCCTTCTTCCCTGAAGCTGACCATGAAAGAATCCTCTGACCTTCCTCTGAAGAAGGCCCTCATTCCAGGGGTGCCCAGCCTGTACTCAGAGGACAGGAATGTCCTTATGTCTGGAGATACAGGGATACAGAGAGGAATACGAACAAACAGGCCGTGTAAGTTCCCTCAGTTTATTGCCATTAGATCACATCTCCTTTGTCCAGTCATACTGCTGCTCCTGCATGACTGTCTACTCCATCAAAACTAAGCATGAAAAGACACGGGGTTCCCTGTTCCTTTGGGTCTTCATCTGTGGATGCTTCCATGCCACATAAAACATATTCAATAAATGTGTATGCTTTTCTCTTGTTACTCCGTCTTTGGTTATAGAGGGTGTCAGACATGAATCTAGAGAGGGATGAGAAAAAAGGTCTTTTATCCCCTAAAGTTCCCACCCTTACCCTCCCTGCTGCCCAGCAGCACCCAAAGGAGACACTGTCTTGTCTCCACCTACATTTGCCTCCACCTCAGTCCAGGCCACCATTGTTTTTCTCATGCAATGCGTTCACAGCTTCTGAGGGTCTCCTGACTGTCAAGAGGCAAGATTACTTCCATCATGTGAGGTCTATTATGTTATATTATTATTATTTGTTGAGATAGGTCCTCACTCTGTCACCCAGGCTGAAGTGCGATGGCACAATCATGGCTCACTGCAGCCTCAAACTCCTGGGCTCAAGGGATCCTCCCACCTCAGCTAATTAAAAAAATATTTTTTTGTAGAGACGGGAGTTTCACTATGTTGACTAGGCTGTTCTTAAACTCCTGACATCAAAAGATCCTCCTGTCTTGGCCTCCCATAGTTCGGGGATTACAGGCGTGAGCCACCATATGGCAGAGGTCTATTTTAAAAGTGAAACGACGACACAGAGTATAGCTTTCACATCTCTCTGGTATCCTCAGACCCTGCCACTTCTTTGGGCTCCAGAGATTTCCAGCTGCCAGGATCTGCATCTTTGTGTGGGGGTCTTTCTGCATAACTGCAGAAACCTGGTCTGCCCACCCCTGAGGAAAGACAGAAGTGCTTGGGAATTTATACCGCTGCCTGCAGCCCTCAGCAACGACTGGGTGGAGGGAATTTGTGTAGAAATACCCCAGCTCCTTTGCCTCTTGAGTGGACAATCTGGGGCATGTGCCTCCCAGGGGCTTCCCACAGATCCAGTCCTGGTCACCATGGAGGTAACAACACGCCATTCACTGGCTGCCCTCCTTGTGTTAGTTCCCTTCCCTTACCTCCGTTCCCAAATAAACTACTTGCATTTGAATCCTTATCTCCAGGTCTAGGGACACCCACACTGAGACACAGCACAACAGAAACTGTAATACTAAATGCTCCCCACAGGTTGATTATAGGACTTAGGTAGAAATATTTATTCAGGCCAGGAGCACTGGTCATGAGAACCAGACTAACAGGCGTGGGATGGCCTTTTTCAATCCCATCAGTCTCTCTCTGTAATGGTACGTGGAACTTTATCTGGGGACATTGCAGAAGTCCAAGCATGAGGACTGCCCCTGTCTGACAGCTTCCCTTTCCCCCTCCCGCTTTTAACTGGCCTCTGGCTTTCACTCTTGCCTCCTTTCAGTCCATTCTCTGCCCAGCATCAACAGTGATGCTTCTTAAAACACCAACCACTGTTTCATCTCATACTTAAAACTGTTCCATGGCTTTCCATCTCATTAGAGGAAAGCACAAATTTGTACAAGGCCCTATGTGGCTTGTGCCCCTGCAGGTCTGCATGCCTGCCTCCTCTCAGATATCTCCTTTTGGGTTCCTTTGGACCCCATCCCTGCGTTAGCCACACTGGTCTACTTCCACCTCCCCAAAAGCTACCCCTCACCTGGGCACATGCGGTCCTCTTGATTGACATGCTGTCACCCTCCACGCATATCTGACTAGCTCTTCTTGATTATTTAATTCCTGGCTTTGATGGCATCCTCCCCAAGAAGACTTCCCCAATATTAGTCTCTGTTTTGGCCCTTGCTTGTTTCCTTTTACTGGAAACTTAAAATTGCAATAACTTTATCTATTTACTGGGTATTGGTTGGGTTCCTCCCTAGAACAGAAGCCCGACAGGGCAAGGATCATGCCTATCTTGCTCACTGCTATATCCCCAGTACTTGGCACAGTGCTTGGCACATAGCAGACTCCTAGAAAATTCAGATGAATCTGGTGGAGGGCCCAGCTAAACTCTCACTGTGCAGCCAACTCTGACACCCCCAGCTGACACATCCTTTCCCTGAATGCCTGTGGCAGTCATCATCAACATCATTCTTTTAGTGGTTAATCCTCTGTGTTCTATCACAAAACTACTGTTGCCTTGAACTATATATACATATACTTTTTTTTTTTTTGAGATGGAGTCTCGCTCTGTTGCCCAGGCTGGGGTACAATGGCGCGATCTCAGCTTGCTGCAACCTCTGCCTCCCATGTTCAAGTGATTCTCCTGCCTCAGCCTCCTGAGTAGCTGCGATTACAGGCATATACCACCACACCCAGCTAATTTTGTATTTTTAATAGAGATGGGGTTTTGCCATGTTGCTCAGGCTGGTCTTGAACTCCTGACCTCAGGTGATCTGCCCACCTAGGCCTCCCAAAGTGCTGGGATTGCAGGTGTGAGGCACCGTGCCTGGCCGAACTATTTTTAAATCATGGTTTCTTTCTTCAAAATCTCTGATGCCTATCCTAGTTTGCAGATTAAATAACTAATTCACTTTTTTTTGTTTTTTGAGACGGAGGCTCACTGCAACCTCTGCCTCCCGGGTTCAAGCAATTCTCCCAAGTAGCTCGGATTACAGGCACCCACCACCTTGCCTGGCTAATTTTTTGTATTTTTAGTAGAGACAGGTTTCGCCATGTTGACCAGGCTGGTCATGAACTCCTGACCTGAGGTGACTGCGGCCTCCCAAAGTGCTGGGATTACAAGTCTGAGTCACTGTGCCCAGCCCTAACTCACTTTTTTTTTTTTTTTGAGTCGGAGTCTCGCTCTATCACCCAGGCTGGAGGGCAGTGATGCAATCTCAGCTCACTGCAAGCTCCGCCTCCCGGGTTCACGCCATTCTCCTGCCTCAGCCTCCCGAGCAGCTGGGACTACAGGCGCCCGCCACTGCGCCCGGCTAATTTTTTGTATTTTTAGCAAAGACGGGATTTCACCGTGGTCTCGATCTCCTGACCTTGTGATCCGCCCGCCTCGGCCTCCCAAAGTGCTGGGATTACAGGCGTGAGCCACCGCGCACGGCCCCTAACTCACTTTTTAAAATTTATTTATTTTGAGATGGAGTCTGGCTCTGTGGCCCAGGCTGGAGTGCAGTGGCGTGATCTCAGCTCACTGCAAGCTCCGCCTCCCGGGTTCACGCCATTCTCCTGCCTCAGCCTCCCGAGCAGCTGGGACTACAGGCGCCCGCCACCACGCCTGGCTAATTTTTTGTATTTCTTAGTAGAGACGGGGTTTCACCGTGTTAACCAGGATGGTCTCGATCTCCTAATCTCATGATCCACGTGCCTCGGACTCCCAAAGTGCTGGGATTACAGGCGTGAGCCACCGCGCCCGGCCTCCTAATTCACTTCGTAAAGCCCCACAATATTTGACAGTGTATTTTTTAAGAACAAGGATATTCTCTTATATAATAACACTATTACAATGCTCAAAACCAGGAATTTTAACATTGATACACTGTTAGCTAATGCACAGCCCATATTCAAATTTAATCAGATGTCCCAACAACATCCTTCATAGTAGCCACTCACTTCCCTACCATGATCTAATGCAATATCGCACATGGCACATTTAGTGGTCTTGTCTCTAGTTTTGTTTTGGTTTTTTTTTTTTTTTTTTTTTTTTGAGACAAGGTCCTGCTCTCTCACCCAGGCTGGAGTGCAGTGGTGCAATCACAAGCTCTCTGCAGCCTTGACCTCTGGGGCTCAAGCAATCCTCCTACCTCAGCCTCCTGAGTGGCTGGGACTACAGGCACACACCACCATGCCCAGCTAATTTTTATATTTTTTGTAGAGATGGGGTTTTGCCATGTTGGCCAGCTGGTCTAAATCTCCTGGGTTCAAGTGATCTGCCTGCCTTGGCCTCCCAAAATGCTGAGACTACAGGTGTGAGTCACTGGGCCTGGCCTCTTTAGTTTCTTTTAATCTGGAACAGTTCATCAGTCATTCTTTATCTTTCTTGACCTTGACATTTTTGAGGAACACAGTCTGGCCCTGTGGAACATCTCCTATTTGGTTGGTCTGATATTTCCTCCTGATTAGATTCAGGTTAAACATTTTTGGCAGGAATACCACTGAAGTGTTGTTTCATAATTTACTTAACCAATCTGTTATTCTTGGAAATTTGTGTTGTTTCTACTTTTTCTTCATTTTATAATCAATAATGTAATCTTTATACATCCTTGTAGCCAAATCTTTGTACACCTTCTTATCAAAATTTTTAGGGTGTTTTTCTAGAAGTGGAATTGCTATGACTAAGGGCTAGCTGGTTTTTTTTTGTTTTTTGTTTTGTTTTGTTTTGTTTTTTGAGATGGAGTCTCTCTCTGTCACCCAGGCTAGAGTGCAGTGGCGTTATCTTGGCTCACTGCAACCTCCGCCTCCCAGGTTCAAGCGATTCTCCTGCCTCAGCCTCCCGAGCAGCTAGGACTACAGGTGTGTGCCACCACACCCGGCTAATGTTTGTATTTTTAGTAGAGACAGGGTTTCACCATATTGGTCAGGCTGTTCTTGAACTCCCGACCTCGTGATCCGCCCACCTTGGCCTCCCAAAGTGCTGGGATTACAGGCGTGAGCCCCCATGCCAGGCCCCTAGGTGTGTTTTTATGATTTTTGTTATGTATTGCCAAACTGCCTTCCAGAAAGGCTGTGCCAGTTTACACTCCCTCCACAGTGAGTGAAAGCAGCAATTTCTAGGAGATTTTTGCCAACGCTGGATCCAAACAGTTTAAAACACCCTTCTTACAGCAGTCTGTACTTGTCATGTTGATCTGTCTTCTATTCCGGCTTCTTGTGTATGTGTAACTTGTTGGCCCTAAACACCTGCAAGCTGTTTAAAAAAGGGCTTGCATGTCTGACTCATCTCTGTGGTGCCTAACTATGCTTCCTACTTAATAGTCACTCAATAAATGTCAAAGGAAGGAAGTCACACGTCTTTGAACAATGCGACCTTATTTTGTCAGGTTCTGCTTTGACATACTGGGCTACTGTCTTAGTTCTGGCTGCTGTAACAAGTACCATAGACTGGGTGGCTTATTAACAACAGAAATTTCTTTCACACAGTTCCAGAGGCTGGAGGTTTGAGATCAGGGAGCCAGCATGATCAGGTTCTGATGAGGGCCTTGTTCTGGGTTGCAGGCTGCTGACTTCTCGCTGTATCTTCACATGATGGGGAGAGGGTGGGAGAGTTCTCTGGTGTCCCTTTTATAAGAGCACCAGTCCCTTTCATGAAGGCTCTATGCTCATGACTCAATTACCTCTCAAAGGCCCAACCTCCTAATACCATCATATTAGGGATTAGAATTTTTTTTTTTTTTTTTTTTTTTTGTGAGACGGAGTCTCGCTCTGTCACCCAGGCTAGAGTGCAGTGGCCGGATCTCAGCTCACTGCAAGCTCCGCCTCCCGGGTTTATGCCATTCTCCTGCCTCAGCCTCCCGAGCAGCTGGGACTACAGGCGCCCGCCACCTTGCCTGGCTAGTTTTTTTTTGTATTTTTTAGTAGAGACGGGGTTTCACCGTGTTAGCCAGGATGGTCTCGATCTCTTGACCTCGTGATCCACCCGTCTCGGCCTCCCAAAGTGCTGGGATTACAGGCTTGAGCCACCGCGCCCGGCCGGGATTAGAATTTCAATCTGAATTTTGGGGGAACATATTCAGTTCATTGCAGCTACCAAAAAAGTTACTAACGGTAGTATCCAAAAGTCCAACAACCAGAGCCCCTACTTGCCCGGACTAGCAAGATTCATTCTTAGGACCTCTTGGGAGCCCCAGAGAAACTTTCCATTTTGTTCGTATGGATCCTGGGCAGGCTCTTTATCTTGGGTATCCAGCTCACTGCAGACACCTGCTTCTTGGGTCCCCTCCAGCCCTAGCTCCAGGGGCTTCTCTGGGCTGCTGCTGCTCTCCTTGTACTTACCTCTGGGTATCTGGAGGACCACACGCCTTTCTCTCAATTCTCCAATCCCAGCTAGGACAGGCAGTCCTTTTAAACTAAAGGTTTAGAAATAACAGACAGAAATTACAATGTTGATAAGGCAAACATAAAGCAGGATGTGAGCTGCAAATTCCATCACCTTTTTAGCCCCATAGGGACCCCCTTAGGGACTGTTTTTCTCCTTTGAAATACTCCTTCCTCCCTCCCCTGTGATGCAAGATCTGCTCACCTGGGAGAACACCGTGTGGGGCACCCTTGATCTTGCCTCTTTTTCCCCATCCTGGCCATCCTGGGGTATTAAGAGTTGGAGCCTTGAGAGCAACTGGGTCATGAGAATGGAGTCCTCCTGAATAGGATTAGTGCCCTTATGAAAAAGGCCTGAGGGAGCTCTTTTGCTCCTTCTGTGATGTGAGGCCATAGCAACAAGGCACCATCCATGAAGCAGTGAGCTCTCACCAGACACCAAATCTGCTGGTGCCCTGATCTTGCATTTTCTGGTCTCTAGAACTATGAGCAAACCATTTCTATTGTTTAGAAATTACCCAGTCAAAGATGCGTGTTGTAGCAGCCCTAAAGGACTGGGACACACATTAACCATTGTCTCCCCAGGCTGACCTGCCTCCCACCTCCCCCAAAACAGAGGTCACATTCAGCCTGGACTGAAGGGGACTCATTGGTATCCTGGAGCACACGAAGGTTGCAGAGCTTGCAGCTTGCTTTTGCCATCTGGGGGCCGGCTGCAGCTCTCCAGAGTTCATGCTAGGTGGCATCCTCTCTCCATGGAGGAGACTATGACAGCTGCTTGGAGTGAGTGCTCCAACTGTATCTAACCGCTCCTGCACAAGCTCATTTCTATAGCACATCAACTCACAGCTTTGCTCTGAGATGCCACTACAGGTAGGACTTGAGCTGCTCCAAACCAACTGGGCAAATTAGATGTTATATTCTATTTTATGTAATTGTGAAAAGAATCAGTCTGTGCAATGCATTACATTTAGCATATAACTGGCTAGCTGAGACTTCAATGAGGGTGAAAATATATCCCCCTTTTATCTGGGCAATGAAATATTCACATGCATATAATGGCCTATATTAGGTCAGTAAACGCTTTATTCCAAGGCTTCAAAAAAAACTGGACTCAGAGTTTCTGGAGCAAGAGAAAGTTTATATAGCTGGGTGCGGTGGCTCACGCCTGTAATCCCTGTACTTTGGGAGGCTGAGGTGGGTGGATCACCTGAGGTCAGGAGTTCGAGCCCAGCCTGGCCAACATGATGAAATCCTGTCTCTACTAAAAATACAAAAAACTAGCCGGAAGTGGTGGAGGGCGCCTGTAATCCCAGCTACTCAAGAGGCTGAGGCAGGAGAATCACTTGAACCCGGGAGGTGAAGGTTACAGTGAGCTGAGATTGCACCACTGCACTCCAGCCTAGGTGACAAGAGTGAAACTACATCTCAAAAAAAAAAAAAAAGTTTATGCTATCACAGCAGTAGGGTTGAGACCCTGTAAGCCCACTTCACCTTTGAGTCATCTGGTTATAAGGGCTCCTAATGTTACATTTAATTCAGCCTGCCTCCTCCTCCTCTCTTAAAAAGGAGTTGTACCTTTGATAAGATGGTATCTGTATGTCCAATATAGGCTACCATGCAAAACAATTGACTAGCTTTAGGCACGTCATCACCTGATAGATGCTGGTTATAAAGAGACCACAAGTGATGGTCTGGATTCTTTCCTTACCTATATTAACAGGAAATTATTGGCTTTTAAGTAAATTACTGGAAAAGGGGCCAGGTGCCGTGGCTCGTGCCTGTAATCCCATCACTTTGGGAGGCCGAGGCTGGTGGATCACCTGAGGTCAGTAGTTCAATACTAGCCTGTCCAACATGGTGAAACCCCGTCTTTACTAAAAATACAAAAAATTAGCTGGGCGTGGTGGCAGGTGCCTGTAATCCCAGCTACTTGGGAGGCTGAGGCAGGAGAATCACTTGAACCCAGGAGGCAGAGGTTGCAATGAACTGAGATGGCGCCATTGCACTTTAGCCTGGGCAACAAGAATGAAACTCCATCTCAAAAAAACATATAAAAATTAGTAGAAATTACTGGAGAAGAGGTTAATTTTCCTTCCCCTACTTTGAAAGTACAGAATTAATTTGTATATCTTTACTCTGTAATTTCCTTGCCAATTTGAACATTTTTCCTCCATCTAAATCTATTGACGGTTTCATCACTGAACCAAGCAAAAAAATGCCCAACTTTCTGTGTGCCATTTTTGGGTTAAACATCTTGTGTTTTACTCAGTCTGAGAACGGAATCGAAGTTGGTTTGCCTAGTTTCCTTTAAAATTCTGGGACCAATTTAACTACTGGGTTGATTATAGGTGATGCCAGGTTTGAGGTCAGAGGTACCATCAGAGAGCTGGAAGTTCTAGGGACTGAGAGTCTGCCCTTGACTTTCTATAACACGTTGACCTCTGACAGGAGACCAATCTCCCCTAATTTTTTGCCTTTTAAAATCTGACCTGGCAGAGATGTGGGAATTTTGATAGTTACCTAGTATAGCAAAATTTAGCAGCCCGGAGGCCCAGGTGGGACTGAGTCATGCCATATATGGTACAAGTCAATAAATATGGCCAAATGCTCACTGTGTCAGGCATGTACTAGGTTCAATAGAGAAGGGAATCAAAAGATGGAAAAAACACATTTTAGGTCTTTGAGTAGGGAAAGCAGACACCTAAATAACTAGCCTTACCATCCACTTAATCAGTTGGCCTTGGGCAGCAGACCTCCTAATTCTCTGAGGCTCAGTTTCCTCTATATACAACAGAGGCAACACTGTCTTTCCACAGTACCCACGTTGGAGGATTGGATGAGGTTCTGGGCACAGTAATGGGATGGATACTGGAGAGAGGTGCATGGACTGAAAAGCCGTCTCACCGAACTTTGTAACACGTCTACTATGGGAACCCTCCTAACTGAACATGGCACCAGGGAAGGAGGACTTTCCTTTTCATTAAAGAAAACCGTGTTAAATTGCTGTAGTGATGGGAGTTTGGCAACCACGTGTGGCTGAGACAATCAGCAGGCGTGTGTATTTCAGCAAGAATCTTCTTTTCTGAACTTGCAGTTGAGAATTGATGCAAGACAAATGATCCCACAAAATCTCGTGACCAAGCTAAGTGGTTAGATGTGTATAGGTAACAATCACCTGGCAAAACCAATCGATTCATTGAGATTGCCCAGTTCATCTGGAAACCAAAGGCTATAAAGACACCACGTGTTGCTTGAAGATCGGTTTTTTCGAGCGTGAGACTTCTACTACTCCTCAAATTTCACAAATATTATTGGTTAGGATGAATTAAAGTTTTCAAAGTGAGCTGACTTTAAAGAAAAATAATGACCAGGCATGATGGCTCACACCTGTAATCCCAGCATTTTGGGAGGCTGAGGTGGATGGATCACCTGAGATCAGGAGCTCAAGACCAGCCTGGCCAATATGGTGAAACCCCACCTCTACTAAAAATACAAACATTAGCCAGGCGTGGTGGTGGGTGCCTGTAATCCCAGTTACTTAGGAGGCTGAGGCAGGAGAATCGCTTGAACCCGGGAGGCGAAGTTTGCAGTGAGCCGAGATGGTGCCACTGCACTCCAGCCTGGGCAACAGAGTGAGACTCCATCTCAATAGGGGAAAAAAAAAAAAAAAAAAAGAAAAATATGAAGTCACTAGAAGAGCAATAGGCAGTTTACAACATGTTAAAACTTTTTTTTTTTTGAAACAGAGTCTCGCTCTGTTGCCCAGGCTGGAGTGCAGTAGCACCATCTCGGCTCACTGCAACCTCTGCTTCATGGTTCAAGGGATTCTCGTGCCTTAGCCTCCTGAGTAGCTGGGACTATAGGCGCACACTGCCATACCTGGCTAGTTTTTGTATTTTTAGCAGAGACAAGGGTTTCACCGTGTTGGCCAGGCTGGTCTCAACCTCCTGACCTCAGGTGATCCGCCTACCTTGGCCTCCCAAAGTACTGGGATTACAAGCATGAGCCACCATGCCCAGGCATAGTAAAACTTTTAATGTCCAACTGGTAACCACTGAGGTCCATTGATGAAAGGAATTCAGAGGGGAGGAAATGTTAACTGGAAACCTCAAGCCTCCAGATTTGCTTTCAGCTCACATTTCTCCTCTCTTGGTGCCTGAAATCACTTCTTCCCCTGTTTGCAAAGTCCTTTGTGTATGTCTCCACAATGGCCCTTATTCCATTGTCTGGAGGTTGTTTGCATCCGGTGTGTTTTCCTTCCCAGTGGTGAGCTCTCTGGGAAATTGCCTTGAACTCCCTGTAGGGCTGGACACATAAAGGTAAACTCTGAAGAACAGAATAAATGAGAGAATGGAAGCTCTATCTGCAGCTGCTTCCTGAGGATTAGAAAGCTTTGAGTCAAAGAAAGGGATGGAAACTCCAGTTCCTGGACTATTCAGAAAGCCAATTTGATTATTCAGGCAAAAGGAATCCATATTTTAGAAGTCAGATAGGTTTGTGGCTTTCCAGCATAGTAGACTTCTATTTGCAAGAACTCTGACCTAGCAGCTTTATTCATGGCAGATACAGGTTCTGACAGAAGAATTGGAAGGTTCCCTGTTTCTTTCGCTTTTTTATTTTTTAGAGAGGGTCTTACTCTGTCACCCAAGCTGGAGTGCAGTGGTGCGATCATAGCTCAGTGCCACCATACCTGGCTAACTTTTAGATTTACTTTGTAGAGACAGGGTCTTGCTATGTTGCCCAGGTTGGTCTCGAACTCCTGGGCTCAAGTGATCTCCATCCCCCCAACCCCCGCACCCTTGCCTCAGCCTTTAAAAGTGCTGGGATTGCAGGCATGAGCCACTGCATCTGACTTCTTTTGCATTTTTGGCTCAGCTGCTCCTGAGTGGAGTCTGAAGCTGGCTGTCTTTGACATATTCCCATCCCTCCAGCCTCACCCCTACTCCTCCATTTAGATTTCCCTTCTTGCTCTCAGCTGGCTGTCAATGATTCCCTACTTAGCTATTGATATTTAATTGCCTACTCTTCCTTGAATCAAACCCATTTTTCAAGAAGACCACAAGTTGTTAGTGCAGTTAATTGAAGGGAATAAAGCCATAATGGTGGAATTACAGATGGAAATGGAAAACCCCTTGAATTCTTAATGATTTAGTCAACCACATGCTTTGCCTTCTTTTTTTTTTTTTTTTTTTTTTTTTGAGACGGAGTCTCGCTCTGTCGCCCAGGCTGGAGTGCAGTGGCGCGATCTCGGCTCACTGCAAGCTCCGCCTCCCAGGTTCACGCCATTCTCCTGCCTCAGCCTCCTGAGTAGCTGGGACTACAGGCGCCCACCACCGTGCCCAGCTAATTTTTTGTATTTTTAGTAGAGATGGGGTTTCACCGTGGTCTCCATCTCCTGACCTTGTGATCCACCCGCCTCGGCCTCCCAAAGTGCTGGGATTACAGGCGTGTGCCACCACGCCCGGCCTTTGCCTTCTTATAATACAAGTTCATCCTGGCAGCCACACAGAACAGTTACAACCAAGCTGTGCTGGCTACCTTGTGCAAGCCAGAAATTAAGTGCACCAACTCTGAGTCAGGCTGACGGGTTCAAATCCCGGGTCTTCTACTTATTAGTTATGTGACCCTGGACAAATTATAAAACCTTTCTTTTTTTGAGAAAAAAAAAAAAAGTCTCGCTCTGTTGTCCAGGCTGGAGTGCAACGGCACTATCTTGGCTCACTGCAACCTCTGCCTCCCAGGTTCAAGCAATTCTCCTGCCTCAGCCTCCCGAGTAGCTGGGATTACAAGGCACCTGCTACTACACCTGGCTAATTTTTGTATTTTTGGTAGAAATGGGGTTTCACCATGTTAGTTAGGCTGGTCTCGAACTCCTGACCTCAGGTGATCCGCCCGCCTCGGCTTCCCAAAGTGTTGGGATTACAGATGTGAGCCACCACGCGGCCTCAGATCTATAAAATCTTTCTTAACCTGGTGCTTTGTCTGCAAAATAGGCCTGTGTTCCCTACCTCATCTGGATATTGTGTTGAAGGAGATAATCCATTTAAAAGACCACAAGGGCCTGGCCCACAGTTGGTGTTGAGTAAATGCTAGCCATTATTATTCCATTCCTGCATTGGAATGTCTGAATTTCCTTCTAGAGGCACAAAAACCTGATGTACAACCATTTATTTGTGTAGGCAGGATGTAACAGCTTGTAGTGGAGAAAAAAATAGTCTAACACTAACTTGCCGAGTGACCATGCCAACTCACTTACTTTGGGTCTATTTCACATCTGTAAAATGAGAGGGAGAGGCAGGGGTTCCCAGGATGGAAAACTTAAATGTCTATATAGGCCAGATAGATAAAATCACTAGTGACTTGGGCTGGGTATAAGAACAGGGAGTTACGGTAAACTAGAGAGCTTTTCAACTCAGAGTGTGGTCTACTGACCAGGAGGATCTACAGAACCCTGGAGTTTGTTAGAAAGAGCAAAATCTCAGAAACCACCCCAGAGCTATCCAAATGCAATCTGCATTTTAACAAGATCCCTTGTGATTTGTATGCTCGTGAAACTTTGAGCCAGGCACGGTGGCTCATGCCTGTAATCCCAGCACTTTGGGAGGCAGAGGGCGGGTGGATCACTTGAGTCCAGAGTTCAAGACCAGACTGGCCATCATGGCAAAACCCCGTCTCTACTCAAAATACAAAAATTAGCCAGTCATGGGGGCACACACCTGTAATCCCAGCTACTTGGGAGGCTGAAGTAAAAGAATCGCTTGAACCTGGGAGGCTGAGGTTGCAGGGAGCCGAGATTGGGCCACTGCACTCCAGCCTGGATGACAGACTAACTGTCTCAAAAAGAAACAGACAAAAAACAAACAAAAACAACCTTTGAGAAAATTGTTTTTTGGTTTTTTTGCGGGGGGGAGATGGAGTCTCGCCCTGTCGTCCAGGCTGGAGTGCAGTGGCATGATCTCGGCTCACTGCAACCTCTGCCTACCGGGTTCACGCCATTCTCCCGCCTCAGCCTCCCCAGTAGCTGGGACTACAGGCGCCGCCACCACGCCCGGCTAATTTTTTTTTTTGTATTTTCAGTAGAGACGGGGTTTCACCGTGTTAGCGAGGATGGTCTCGATCTCCTGACCTCATGATTTGCCCGCCTCGGCCTCCCAGAGTGTTGGGATTCCAGGCGTGAGCCACCGCGCCCAGCCTGAGAAAATTGTTATGGTGCATAAGCCATCTAAAGGCATTCAAACATTTTCTTTCTTTCTTTCTTTTTTTAATGTTAGCCGAATAAACAAACTTCGGTTTTCATCAGGCCCTATGCTGCCAGCAAGTGACCACTGTGGTTGGTGGAGGGCTCTAGGAGCTGCCAACTTTAGGGGTCTCGCTATCTGAGAGAGATCCTTTCATTAAAAGTTAGGGCTCTAGGTATGTGAATACGCAGCAGAGACCAAGCCTGGATTGCTTAGAACAGTAATTCCTGGAGTGGTAGGTGCCTGAAAAGTTACCCCCTGAGCCCTCCGCCTTCTGACAGGTGAACTGTTATTGCCCCCATTTTGCAGACAAGATAAATGAGGCCCAGGGAGACTCACTGACCCAAGTCTAGACACCACAAAGGGGTGATGGTGGGTACACTGCCCCAGGGAAGAAGATAATCTTGGGTTGTTAGAGTCAGTGACCAGACCAGTTTCCAAGGCCTGGAAGGTTTATTGATTTCTTTATATTCTCCAATACATAATAACTGTTCTCTGTTTCTCTCGGCACCTCCCTGCGACTTCCTGGCAGCCCTGGGGACAGAGGGTTTCCTCCTCCTGGACAGAGAAGGCCCAGAGTCTGCTTCTGAACGGATATCCGGCCCGCAGGATGCAGAGGAGGCAAAGGCCTCATTGTTCTTTGGGGCCTGCCTGCCTGCCCCGCCCCCAGCCGTAGGACACTCGTGGCAGATCCCGGGTGACCGAAGACAGCCCATTTCCAGGAGTGGGGCCTTCGGAGCGGAGGGAGCGAGAAAACAGGGCTGATCACAGACCAGGAGTCTGATGTTCTGGGCATAATACTGGAAGGAGCTAAGAGCCCCAAAATAAATAAGACCGGAATTTAAAAACGTTAATCCCACGCCGGCTCGGCGCTGGCCTGGCTGTTACTCATTAACGCTCCCCACGGCGGAGACTCCGGCGACTCTGTCTGCGTTTTTATTACTTAATCTAGCTGGGTTTGGCTGCAGGGAGGCTCCTGGACTTGCTGGCCGGGTGTGCTGGAAAGCAGTTTATTCACAGAACCAGCGGCTTCCCACGGTGGACCCCGAACCCCGGGCGCGGTCCGCGTAGACCCCGCGCCTGCGCACCGCGGCCGCCGGGGGGCGCTCGGGTCGCGCCAAGGGGCAGCGCGGGCAGCCAGCGCCGGGTCTCCGCCGACCCGCAGAGTCCTTCGCGCCCTCGGAGGAAACAAAGTGCATCTTTGTTCGCGGCCCGGGGCGCCGCGTGGGAGACGCTGGGCAGGGGCCAGGCCGGGCCGGCCGCCGCAGCGCGCGGGGACCCTGGGCGCGCGTCACTGACCCGGGACTCAGCCCCTCGCGGGCCTGGTGTGGACCGGAGGAAGCGGGCTGTGGCGCGCGGCCGAGCTGGCGGCCCTCCCACTCCAAGCACGGCTCGGGACCCGCACTGGCTCATGCGGAGCCGCGGCGCTTCGCGCGCTACCACCGGGGCCTGAGCACTTCGCTTTACGGGCTGGCGGCGGGGCGGGAAGGGGGCAAGCGGGAGCCTGCGGGGGTTGGTGGGGACTTCGGCTCGGCTGGGCCGCCTTTGAGTCGCCAGTCGGCCGGGCGGTGCCCGCCTTCGCTTTCGGTGCCGTCCCGGGGCGGGTCTCCGCTCCGGCAGCCGCGCGCCAGCCCAGCTCAGTCCCGGCGCCGCGCGGCCGGGAGGACTCCAGCTCCCAGCAGGCCCTGCGCCGCGAGCGCCGAGGCAGGAGGCGCGCCTGGGCCGGCGCTTGCGCAGTGCGGCCGCCCGAGCCTGCTAGTACCACACCCCCGGGAGGGACGGAGGGGAGGCAGAAGCATCCGAGGCATTAAAGCATCCGAGGGAGCCGGAGGGGAGGAGAATGGAGTGACAGAGACACGCGGAGGGTGGGGGGTGGGGGGGAGCGTGTTGAGGGAGGGGGGGAGGGGGGACACAGAGGGAGGAAGAAGCGGCGGCGGCGGCTGCTCCTCTTTGCAGAGGGGGAAACTCTTGGGCTGAGAGCAGGAATAATGCGGTAGGCAAGGCGGGCTGCTGGCTCCCCCGGCTCCGGCAGCAGCGGCGGCAGCCCGAGCAGCGGCAGCAGCAGCGGTAGCACCCCAGGCGCTGACAGCCCCGCCGGCCGGCTCCTTTGCTGACCGCCGACTGTCAATGGAGCTGGAAAACATCGTGGCCAACACGGTCTTGCTGAAAGCCAGGGAAGGTAAGAGGCAGGGCCGGTACGTGCCCGGCGCGTCCGTCGCGGGCCGGGGTGCGGGTGTCGGGCGGCGTGCGGGCTGGGGCTGCGCCCGTGCAGGATGCCCGCTGCCGGCGAGTGGGTCGCGAGCAGGACACTTCGGAGAGCGGCTCTGCAGACCCTTCAGGGTTCTTGCCTTGGGGCTCAGAGAATCTGGACTTGGGCTGAGAAGGTTGCAGGGATTTGGATGCTAACATATCTCCTAGTTTCCAGCGCTCGCCCTGCAGAGCGTGCCATCTCGGCAGCTGTTGAAAGGTCAGTTGGAAAAGCATTCATTCGGGGAGCGACGAGCAAACATGCACATAAAATAGCGTTTCAAGTCGGCCCGGGATGGTTCTGTGTGAACTGGTGTGTGTGTTCGGGGGGGCGGGGGTGGAATGAGCAGAAGCCAAGTCTTTGCCTGCGCAGGCTGAGTTGATATAGACTATTGCTGGAAACCATCCGCTGGGATGTTTCTTAGGGAAATCCCGTCGTGTGGAAGGAAGCCTTTTAAAGGCAAAGTCAGATGTTGAGGAATTAGCCTTTTCATAGAATAATCAAAGGATGGCTATACAGATCACCTAGAAAATAATTTAGTATTTCGGGTTTCTCTTTTCTGGGAGTGTGATAACTGAAATTGTTAGATTTTGGCTCAGTTAAGAAAAGAAAGGTAAGTGTGCTGGTGCTTTAGATATGTTTTCTATGCAAATCATTAGATTTCCTGCATTTAGCTGGCAGGAAATATTGTCTAAATGGAGTGTGTAAGATCCTGAGTCAAACCCTGAGAACACATATTTTGACTCTGCCTTGAGATGAAAAACAGAAAAAAGGCGGGGGGTGGAGGGGAGGCCGAAACTTAGATACTTCCTAAAATGATTGTGTTGTGTACATGTAAACAGATATATTTAGGAATACCTGGAATTTATGTAACATCTTTTTCTTTTTTCTGGTCAAGATTTGAGCTCTAGTGTGCGACCTTTTTCATAAAAGGGGAAGAGGTTTTTGACTTTCACGGGAGAAGGCTTTATTTGATACTAAAGGTAGGAGGCAGACTGAGGAAGGGCTTGACTTTAGAAGGATACTTGGTGAGCAGTCCATGAAAATGTTTTACCTACTTAATATTTTCATTCACCCGCTTTGATGAATGAAGGGAAGACTTTCTGGCCAGCAATAAAACGATTCGTGTTTATTCAGCCGGTTCCATCACCTTGTGGATCCCTACACACTGTGGGGGTAGGTGATGCATAGCCTTCCGTGGGCAGCGTTTCAGCAACTCAGCCCAGCATTCGTGTCTTGTGTCTTACTTTCGTCGTCACTTGTCACTCAAAAGCAGCCAGTGGGCAAGAAGGTTTATTTCAGAAGCCCGGAAGGGAGGCAGTGCTTTGAAAACCCCAGCAGAGTTTAAAATATACAGGTTAATCTCTCTCCCATTGCTTAGCTTTGGTGGGAATAAATTTTTAGCAGAGGCTTGTTACTTGGTGACTTCAGGTCTAAGGCCTGAGCTCTGTGTGTGTGTGTGTGTGTGGTTTTTTGTTTTTTTTTCTTTTTTCCTAACCTGACATTTTTAGTGGACACGATCAAGGTGAGTGCTGGTAGGCTCTTCCCTGGGTTGGGGAATGGTCCTGAAAGGGAGGAAGCAGAGAAAACAACCCTCCACCTCCCCCGCCCCTCTTGCAGCCTTTGCAGCTGGCCACCTAGTGGTGGGACACGGTTGTATATCTCAGGATTCGGGGGCTGGGAAAGTTTTCACTCTCCCTCCATTCTGAAATTATTTCTTGGGAAATCCCTGGGTCTGATGGTACTGGAGCCTTGCAAGTTTTGCTGGTTCCTCCTGTTGCCCAGGGAATCTGCCCCTACATTTGCTGCTGTAGGTATTTGTTTGCCTGAGAAATACTTTTTTTCTTCCCTGAACATTTGGTTGCTTAAGTTTTATAATGCTTTGCTTAGAGTGGGCAAAGTGATATCAATTCCACCCTCCCCCTCCAAATTGTTCTCCCCAGTATTTTTTCACCAACGTGAATTTACTGTCTGATATTGTTCGTTAGGCCAACAAATTGGTTTTGTTTTTTTTTTTTTTCCCAGAGCCCTGGGGAAGAGAGCTGCAGGCTGGAAGCTTGTGTGGAGTGACCGGCTCCCATTGGGGCAGAATTACAGTGATTGAAAGTGCTCAAGAATGTGCCTTTCACTTTTTTTTTTCCTTTTAAAGGCTTTTTCAATTTTGCTGTGAGAGTTTGGTCGTCATCTCATGGTGAGAAAATAGCTCTTGATGATGCCTTGGAAATGGAGAGGGCCTGCGGAAGCTGGGAGAGACAGACACGTGAACAAGAAAAATTAATCATTTAATGGAAACCTCGTTTAAAATGTGCATCTCTTCCCCTCTTTCTCTCTTATGCCTAGAGGAAAGCCATGATTTTAAGTGCTTCCAGTTTCTTTTGGCTGGGCCTTTATTAGAGACTTGAGCCCATATATCCTAATTAGTGTGGACACTTTTAGAAATTAAAGCAGTTTATTTTTCTCTTCTCAGTTCTCATATATTTGAATTTATTTTACTAAACTTAGTAATTCTCCAAATAACCATATTATCTAAATATTCGGGAATGACAGTTTCAGTCAGTTTAGTGAAATATCTAATATAAAACAGTACATTAAAAAAATCTGAGTTGTTTAAAAGGTTTAAAAACACTTCTTAAAGTTTCTTGTCAGTGGTTACAGAGGAGAAATATAATTGACAAATGTGAAATTTAATTTAGTTCACTTAGCAAAATACACCATAAACAATTTAAAATTTGACTTTCAAGTAGAAGTCACATTTGTCCCAAACAATGGAGAAACAGACCTTGAAGAAAGACAGGCACACTTTGCAAATGCTGTAAAATTATTGGTAGTTGTCCATGGTGGTGGGCAACACTGGGGCCTATCTTTTCTTATTATGGTGCATTCTTAAAGACAGATGGCTCCTAAATTCACTGTATCTTCAAAGTCTTACCATAATAAGACATAATATAAAGTGGAAAGCATTAATGTAGCAATAAAATAGAAAGCCTGTAAGTGGATTAGAGTAAAATGATGGATTGTTAGTATTAGAAAATATAGCAAGCAAGCTCTATCCTTGTGACAATTATTTTAAAATAAGAAAAGGTAGAGGTATGGGTTCCATATTTTAAACCACGGAAATGTATTTTGGGGCCTGTTTATTTGTCCTGGGTCTCATGAGAAAACATCAAGTCGATCACTTTTAGGAACTTTAGATTGCTCTCCTAAAAAGTGGTTAAGGAAAAAAAGAAAGAAGTTGAGACTGAATTCATGGCAATTTATGGAAATGAGCTAAGTGATTAAGCATTTCATGAAAAAGAGGCCCAGACTAACTCTATCTATCTATTTATTTACATTTCAGAATCTCAGGAAATTGGCAGGCAGCTAATGTTGAAATAACAGTGAGAAGGAGGGTTTGCTGAGTGCCTTTTGTGTTTCTTTTTGGTTTTATTGTTGCAGTAAAGGTTTTTGTGTTTTTCTCATCTTCTAGATCTGTTGCATTTCTTCTGAGTGAACAGTGGTGAGAAAAAATTTTGCAAGGCTCTGCTTTTCCTTTCTTCACAGGCCAGCAGTAGCCATATCTGATCAATAAAAGTATCTGAATGAATATTGATCACATTTGCCTGAGGCACTAGCAAGCACAGGAATTGAGAAGTTAGGACTGTAACAACTTTGCCATTTGTCACAATTGCCAAAAATTAGAATACACAGGAACCGTTTTCTCAGGTAACTCTGTGACTTGGCTGGATCTTCCTGATGATCAAGATTAGCACCCCAGGGGCCTGGGAGAGATTAGGGAAGGCAGGAGGAAGGAGTGAGCCAGCATCCAGCCCTGGTGGGGCAAGCTAGCCGCGGACAGACTTAGCATTCCACAGTACGGCTGAAAGCCCTGGACCTCTTTCCTTTGCACCCTTAATTCATGGTGATAAAACCGAAACACGGTGAATTAGGTTATTAGAACATTGGAACGTCTCTGAAGCCCAAAGCCATCTTATTTAGATTGCTATGTGAAGGCATACGTGGAGGCATACGTACTCCACCCTGAAGCTTCTCCTTCAGTTTTAATGTTAATCTTACTAAGAGACAGCTTTCATCCTGGTGAAGGCAGCTCGCTGTGTGTAAAAGCAGCCTGGCCTGTTAAACACAATGCCGTTAAATGAATCTGCCTTTCATTTTTTTTTGAAGTTTCCTTTTCAGTACTGACAACTTGGAGGTAGAGAAACCAAAAGCAATGTTTTCAGAAGGCCTTGCTTTCTTAAAGATTTCAAATGATGATGGTAGTTAATCTGGCTGCCTGTTTTAAAAACCATCAGATAAATGCCCACAAGGCTCTCATCTTTCAGTAGCTTAGCTGCTGCTTGTCAGATTCGAAACTCCAAAGCGCTTGACTCTTCCAGTGCCCAAACTAATCCTTGTTTAAATTATGTCTTCAGAAGCTATAACTCTTGTAGTGGCTTGCTAAATGATAGCCTTTGGATCTGGGTTGAAGACTTCCAGAATGCCCAAGTGAATTTCAGGAGCAGGCTCAATGTTTAACCAAATTCACCTTTACCAAGGGCTATTCAATCCATATCTGGGATGCTTTAAATAAAACTATCCAGGACTGTGGGCAATACTTAAAGTTAATATTTGTTGCCAGTATGTTTGGAGTGCAAAATAAAGCATTATAATGTCTAGACATTTTTGAAATAAAAAAGTCTTCTGGTTACCAAAAGGCATTATTGCCATAGGTATTGCAACTCAGAGGTGAAACTTGAGAAAACAGAAAGTGACTACCAACAGGTGACACATTGAGAAGATAATTAGGAATTTCCTCGATCATACAATTTCTCAGCACCCATTTCTCACATGGAAATAGAATAGTGGAGC
The DNA here is from genome assembly GCF_024542745.1 of Macaca thibetana thibetana. Lineage (NCBI taxonomy): Eukaryota > Metazoa > Chordata > Mammalia > Primates > Cercopithecidae > Macaca > Macaca thibetana. The sequence continues at coordinate 115,307,192 of NC_065586.1, forward strand.
TGAGTGTGGTGGCACACAGCCTGTGGTCCCAGCTACTCTGGAGGCGGAGGAAGATCATTTGAGCCCAGGAGTACTGGTCTGGAGTGAGCTTATGCCTGTTGGGTATCTGCAGTCAGCTCGGCATCAATATGGTGACCTTTCGGGAGTGGGGACCACCAGGTTGCCTAAGGAGGGGTGAACTGGCTTGGTAGGAGACAGAACAGGTAAAAACTCCCGTGCTGATGAGCCGTGGGATTGCATCTGTGCATAGCCACTGCCCTCCAGCTTGGGCAACAAGAGACAAGACCCTGTCTCCAAAAATAAATAAATAAACAAATGGGATAGAAGAGAATATTGAAGACAAAGGGATGAAGGCTTGATTTTAAATGATTAAAATGGGCCGGGCATGGTGGCTCATGCCTGTAATCCCAGCACTTTGGAAGGCCGAGGCAGGCGGATCACCTGAGGTCAGGAGTTTGAGGTCAGCCTGGCCAACATGGTGAAATCCCGACTCTACTAAAAATATAAAAATTAGCTGGGTGTGGTGGTGCCCGCATGTAATCCCAGCTACTTGGAAAGCTGAGGCAGGAGAATCACTTGAACCCAGGAGGCAGAGATTGCAGTGAGCCAAGATTGCACCACTGTACTCCAGACTAGGTGACAGAGTAAGACTCTCTCAAAAAATAAAAATAAAAAATTAGAATGTATGGTGGCCTTAAATAATAGGGTTGATTTCTACTTTAAAACATATCCTGTTATATTTCAGTGGAAATTTTTATTTAAAAATATTCAAAATATTGAAAAGATGTATTTTTTTGGGGCAGAGATAATGTCATTCCTTTTATTACCATCCAAAAACTGGAGGAAGCATTTCATTTTGTGTAAACCATGCTACTTTTAAAAGAGAAAGTCCTTGCTTCCTGACTGGACCCTTCTCCTACCCCATTTCTCATTTTGAGGAAACCATTCTTGAATAGACTTCTGAAAGTCTTACGAGGATAAAATTTATTTATTCAGCATTTGGTTGTTGAAGGACCGAGTGCAGAGGTGACATTTGGGTGTCAGCCTTAGATAAATACAGCGTGAAATGAGTGAAAAGATGCAACTGGGCACTGCCATTCTCTTTTTACATGTTTTTTTGTTTGTTTTTTGTTTTGTTTTGAGACAGAGTCTGCTCTGTCGCCCAGGCTGGAGTGCAGTGGCTCAGTCTGGGCTCACTGCACCCTCTGCATCCCGGGTTCAAGTGATTCTCCTGCCTCAGCCTCCTGAGTAGCTGGGATTACAGGTACCCACCATCAAGCCTGGCTAATTTTTGCATTTTTAGTAGAGGTGGGGTTTCACCATGTTGGCCAGGCTGGTCTCAAACTCCTGGCCTCAGGTGATCTGCCGGCCTTGGCCTCCCAAAGTGCTGGGATTACAGGTGTGAGCCACTGCACTCGGTCTCTTTTGACATTTTTTAACTGGTCAACTAGGTGTGAACAGAACTGGATTTTTTCCCCACGAATTGCTGAGGCTTACTGGGGTGTGACCTACTCACCTGTGTAGACTGTGTTGACTCTGCTGTGCCTAGAATTTGTACAATGGCCTGAGGGACCAGTATGTGATTTAAGCATAATTTAAAGGTTATACTTGAAGAATACACCTGAATCTGGAAGACAACTGCTAATTTTTTGGGGCACTGTGGGGTTTTTTGTTTTGTTTTGTTCTTTGAGACACGGTCTTGCTGTCACCCAGGCTGGAGTGCAGTGGTGCGATCTCAGCTCACTGCAACCTCGACCTCCTGGGCTCGAGTGATCCTCCCGCCTCAGCCTCCTGAGTAGCTGGGACTACAAGCTGGTGCCACTATCCCTGGCTAATTTTTGCATTTTTTGTAGTGATGGGGTTTTGCCACATTGTCCAGGCTGGTCTCTAACGCCTGGGCTCAAGCAGTCCATCCACCTTGGCCTCCCAGAATGTTGGGACTACAGGTGTGAGCCACCACACCTGGCCAACACTGTGTTTTTATGAAGGTCTGTTCCTAGAAATGGAAACATTAAAAACAATGGAAAAAGACCCTTTGGTTGAGGAATGACAACATCCAAGAGGAAAACTGGTGTGCCGTGGCACTTTCCAGGCAGAGCAGTTGTTCAGGGCAGAGGCCTGGGCAGTGGAGGGGCTGCAGTTCTGGAGTGAAGATGGTGGAGGCTGCATTCCTTTCTGGCTTTCTGTTGGCATTGGCCTGGGTATGTCCTTTGACATAAGCCTGTCACAGGGAATGACCGAAAAGATGAAAGGCACCTGTTCCTCTTCAGGAGCTCTGTTCAATGTGGCAGCCACTAGCTGTATGTTGTTATTGATACTTAAATTAATTAAAGTTAGGAATTATGTTCCTGGAGCATGCAAACCACATTTCTAGTGCTCAGTAGCCACGTGTGGCTAGTGGCCACTGTATTGGACCATGCATGTAGAACATTCCCATCATTGCAGAAAGCTCATTGGGACAGAGCTTCTCTAGAGGGTTCTGTGCATTTAGTGAGTATGATAACCCCATGACTTCTGACATGAAAAATTAGGGAAAATTAAAAGAAGCAGAGGGAGGCAGGGAGTTGGGGAGAGAGGCAGTGTGGAGGAGAGGGAAAAAGAGAGATGAGAGGGGGAAATGGGTAGGAGGAGGAGAAAACAGAGGAGGGTTTACAGAGAGTGAGGAAGAGACTGAGGAAGGGGAGGGGGCTGCACCATGGAGGAGGGGTGAAGGCAGGGGTTGGAAGTTGGGACTGACTCACCTAAGAGGAAATTCAGGTCAGGGACAATCATGGATGGTGGCGGGGGTGGGGGGGCGTTAAGCTACCATATCCTCCCCCACCCCCTTTTTCCGTATCTTGTTGGGAAATTTGCCTAAATTGAACAACTGACTTTCCTGATTCAAATTAAGTGCATGATATAGACACATACAGAGCCCCATTTTCCTTCTTGAAATTCCTAATGTGGGGATATTTTAAAGCAGTCATTTTATTTAAAAAAAAAAAAAAAAAACAATTAAGTTGCGTAAGTGCGGCAGATCTACAGCAAGACTAGAAAGAACCTCCACAGGCAGGTGATCTAAAATGGGGGTGAAGACAGGCAAAACCATTTTAAGGGTTTTCATTTTTTCTGAACTGGGGAGATATCAGGAGGAAGGTATATTTAGAGATGCCAAAGAAACTCATTGTTCTTGTATCCACTTGAAAATGGTTTCTCCTTAAAAACTGTTTCTTGTGAGATTTGAAACATTTTAACAATAACTCAGAGCACACTTAGAAAGAAGGTAAGTATTTGAAACAATAAAGCAGTTCGTTGCTTGTTCCCTGCTGTCCGAAGCAAGGGAGTCTATCTGAGTCAACTGGTGACATCCTCCTAAACTAGGCCAATTTTGATAGGGCCTACGGTGTTTCTAAGAACTTGTAATCTGTGGAATATCAAGAATTTTTTTAAAAAGGTAATGATGAAATGAACCCCAAGGACAACTTCTGGGGCCTGTGCAGAAAGCAAGGATAAACAGATAAGCTGAGAAAAACAGATAAGAACATTCCTCTGTCCTGAAGTGGCAGAGGCTACAGAACTGCTGGTGCCTCGACTTCCCTGAGCCTTCTCAGCTGATCTACTGCCCTGTCGTCTGTTTCCTGCATAGAGGTTACCCTTGGTTTAACAGATGGGGAAGCTGAGATGAAAGAAAGGAAGTCAGGGCCGGGTGCCGTGGCTCATGCCTGTAATCCCAGCACTTTGAGAGGCTGAGGCAGGAGGATTGCTTGAGGCCAGGAGTTCAAGACCAGCGTGGGGAACATAGCAAGACCCCTATCTCTACAAAAATTAGAAAAATAAAAATGGCCAGGCGTAGCGGCTCACGCCTGTAATCCCAGCACTTTGGGAGGCTGAGGCAGGAGGATTGCTTGAGGCCAGGAGTTCAAGACCAGTGTGGGCAACATAGCAAGACCCCTATCTCTACAAAAAATAAAAAAATAAAAATGGCCAGGCATGGTGGCTCATGCCTGTAATCCCAGCACATTGGGAGGCCAAGGGGGGGTGGATCACTTGCGGTCAGGAGTTCAAGATCAGCCTGACCAACATGGTGAAACTCCATCTCTACTAAAAATACAAAATTACCTGGGTGGTGTTGGGCACCTATAATCCCAGCTACTTGGGAGGCTGAGGCAGGAGAATCACTTGAACCTGGGAGGCTGAGGTTGCAGTGAGCCGAGATCGTGCCACTGCACTCCAGCCTGGGTAACAGTGAAACTCCATCTAAAAGATAAAATAATAATTTTAAAAAACACATAAAAATAAAGAAAGGGAGTCACCTGTTCAAGGTCACTTGAACTGTGGACTTTTGGGGAACAATTGCAAGTGGATCTCCCCTACCCTCCAAAGTGCTTTTATGTTCCAAAATAAATCTTTCTTCCTTCCTTTCGTAATATATGCCCAAACAACAAACTCTTCTCAAGGTGGTAGGGTTTTTAAGTGTAAATACCCATGAGGTTGTAATTGTGGAGGAGAAACAGTGTCTTTGTCAGATTCCCTGGGAAAAGGGGCAAATTGGGAATATAATTTCCCTCTCAGACCGTGATTTCAGCTACAGCCAGTTTGAGAGCAACTGGGTAAAGTAATTCCTACTAGGTTGTAAATGACTGATGGGTGAATCCTCAAAGTAGATGTTTCCATTTTGAAAGTCGAACTGTGTATCAATACAACTGAATCTGTGTTTGAGGACAGGTCAGGATGCATACATGCCGTATATAAGTGCCTGTACATACATATGTACCTATGTGGTATGATCGCCATTACCTGTACTCGCTCGCCGCCTGGGGCCCTCCTACCAACACATGGGACAAGCAAGGCCAGCCTCTTGCATTCTTTTTCCCCTCAGCAGGGCTAGTGGCCAACGAATTGCCCCCAAGGGACAGGATGTGAAGCCCCATGGGTGGTGGTGGTGGGGACAGTCGTGGGAGTTTAGGTGTGGGCCACATCATTGGTAGCAGCACCACCTCCTTTCCTTGGCAGAGGCAAGAGGTGGGCAGTGGGCACGCTAGTTCCTGCTGGCTCGCCACGCACAGCTCCCATCTGCCCTGCACCCTGCTTCCCTGGCCGCTTACTGCCCCTCAGGAGGTTCTTGCCCTCAGTTGCCTCTGCATGACAGTGGCACCTTATGTGTGGGCTCAGGTCTCTGCAGCCCTCTTTACTTACTACCCAAGTAGGGGGTTAGAGAGGGGGAGGGTTTTTCTTGCAGATTGCAGGGCATCCCCATCTCCTCCTCAAAGAGAGGGTATGAAGCGGCCTTTTCCCCCAGAAAAGCTGTCTCTGGATGAACCCCTTACCATTTTTCAGTAGTAACCTTGAGTGTTTGCATTTAGGAACCACGTCAGCTCCTTTGTGTGTGTGTGTTGCGTTAATGTTGCAACTCTGCTTTTCAGGGGGCTTTGTGAGGAAAGGGAGTGTGTAAGAGCCGTGTAAAATTCCTTGGGGGTCCACGGTCAGACTTGAGATCCTGGTGGGAAGGCAGCCTGGTGTCAGTCCCTGATGATGAGGGCACAGGAAGCCATGCCTTTGATCTGCTCCTGCAGAGAAGGTGTAGCTCTGAACTTACCCACTCCGGGAAGGGAAGGGGTGGGGGTAGGAGATAGAATTACCCAACTGCTGGATGGAGAGAACCCAGCCAGTGTAATTGCTCTGCATGTCTGATAAAAAGTCTTGTGAAACCTCATTTGAAAATGGAATTCCATCCTGGCATGGGTCTTAGCACTGCTGCTGAAATGGAAACAAGCTGGAGAAGGTCAACAAATGGCCCAGGAAGAACAGCTTTAAGTGGCTGATGCAGAAATGGGTCCTGCTTGGTCTTAATGTTTTCTGTTAATGCTCTCAGGAGGAGCTTGTTGGGATATGTAGATAACATCCCAGGAGAAGGAACTCCTAGCTCTAGGAAGAATAGAGGTGGAGTGAGGACAAAGGATTGGGCCATCGACTTGAATAGCAAAGGATATCTGAGCATCCAACTTTTCTCAAGCCAAATGCTGTCGTGGATTGATGCCACGAAGTCTGCTGTCACAGATTAGGGAGGGTGTGTGTCCAATGAATATGTTCCTGGAACATAGTAGGTGTTCAAAAATATTTCCAGAATGAATGACTGATGCTACACAGCTTGAGTATCCCTAATCCAAGAATCTGAAATCCAAAATCTGAAACTTTTTTTTGAAACAGAGTCTTGCTCTGTCACCAGGCCAGAGTGCAATGGTGTGATCTCAGTTTACTGCAACCTCCGCCTCCCAGGTTCAAGTGATTCCCCTGCCTCAGCCTCCCAAGTAGCTGGGACTATAGGCATGTGCCGGGCGTTTTTTGTACTTTTAGTAGAGAGGGGGTTTCACTGTGTTAGCCGGGATGGTCTCGATCTCCTGACCTCGTGATCCACCCGCCTCGGTCTCTCAAAGTGCTGGGATTACAGGCGTGAGCCACTGCGCCCGGCCCAATATCTGAAACTTTTTGAAAGCCAACATGATGCATACAAAATGATCATTGGAGCCTGCCTGCCTGCCTGCCTGCCTGCCTGCCTGCCTGCCTTCCTTCCTTCCTTCCTTCCTTCCTTCCTTCCTTCCTTCCTTCCTTCCTTCCTTCCTTCCTTCCTTCCTTCCTTCCTTCCTTTCTTTGTTTTTTGAGACAGGGTCTCACTCTCTTGCCTCGGCTGGAGTGCAGTGGCACCATCATAGCTTAGCTCACTGCAGCCTTGGCCTCCTGGGCTCAAGTGATCCTCCTGCCTCAGCCTCCTGAGTAGCTGGGACTACAGGTGCACACCACCACACTTGACTCATTGGAACATTTTGGATTTTAGATTTTCAGATTTGGGATGCTCAACCAGTATAATGCAACTATTTCAAAATCCCAAAACATCAGAAATCCAAAGCACTTCTGGTCACAAGCATTTTAGATAAGGGATACTCAACCTGTGTTTATGTTATGTGATGGTGAAGAAGAGAGCTGAGAAAGTGATATTCTCAAGAAATGGCCTTGGGGTCACAATAAATGGTACATTAGGAAATGATTCAACACGGTTAAGAAAGGTTAACTAAGGTTATAGGGCAAATCAGAAAATGTTTTCCAAATGTTTGTCTTAACTGTGAAAAATGTTTGGAAAACTCCCCCTCCCCCCTAATTTGGAAGTGGTTTGTTTTAGTCGTACTGGAAGAAATAAATATTTGCATTACACCAAACATTTGGGGCAAACAGTTCTCCCCAATTCTGAGGCTCTGTGTGAGTAGGAGGAGATGTTTCATGCCGATAACACTCATCCCTTTTTTGGCCAAATCGAAGGTAACTTTGGATGTGAGCTTCACATGCTTTTCACAGCACTGCTAGAATGAGACTGAGCAAATGGAAAGAAAAGAGGAAGCCAAGCAGCTTGATCCTTCCAGACCTGGGGATGGCTGATGACCTGGCATTTGAAAGATGTAATCGTTAAAGAAAAATTGCCTTTCTGCTCATGGGCAGGGAGGCTGGATCCAATTAGGACAAGGAAAACGTATGTTAACTTGGAGGAAAAATTTCTAAACAGTCAATGCTGTAATCCTCTCTGAAGAGGAAGCGGCCAACATGATGAGGCTTTATGGATGGTGCCAAGCCCTGTGATATATAATAATTAGTAACCACTGGTTATTTTGCCGCACACTCATTCTCCAAACCACTAACCATTGCTTGGGATGGAATGCACGAGGCCTAGATATTTGCCCCAGATGTGTTCCCTTTAGCAGTATCCAATTAGAGGGATTTTTACAAATTAAAGCTTAATTCTCTATAATATATAGCAAAATATAAATTAAGGAAGGAGAAACCCGATTTCCTTGGTTGGTTCCATGGGTTATGGAGGTGAGGTGCACCTAGTGTTCAGGTGCACCTCTTAATTTATGCTTCAGCAGCTAGTGGTGACTGTTCTATATCATGGTCCTTGGTATTTTTGCTGTGTTTTTGGTAGCTTAAAAATATTTCAGAGGCTAGGCATGGTGGTTCACGTCTATAATCCCAGCACTGTGCACTTTGGGATACCAAGGTGGGTGGATCACCTGAGGTCAGGAGTTTGAGACCAGCCTGGCCAACATGGTGAAACCCTGTCTTTACTAAAAATACAAAAATTAGCCGGATGTGGTGGCACACGCCTGTAATCTCAGCTACTCGGGAGGCTGAGAGAGGAGAATCGCTTGAACCTGGGAGGCGGAGGTTGTGGTGAGCTGAGATCGCGCCACTGCACTCCAGCCTGGGTAACAGAGTGAGACTAGGGCTCAAAAAAAAAAAAAAAAAAAATTTTGCAAAGGTAATACTCACTAAAGAAAGTCCAGGCCAGACGTGGTGGCTCATGCCTGTAATCCCAGCACTTTGGGAGGCTGCGGCTGGCAGATCACCTGAGGTCAGGGGTTCAAGAAGAGCCTGGCCAACATAGTGAAACCCCATCTCTACTAAAAATACAAAAAAATTAGCTACTTGGGAGGCTGAAGGGAGAGAATGGCTTGAACCCAGGAGGCAGAGGTTGTAGTGAGCTGAGATCGCGCCACTGCACTCCAGCCTGGGGGACAAAGTAAAACTCTATCGCGGAAAAAAAAAAAAAAGTCCAAAGGACCGTGTAACATGTCTCTCTCTCTTCCCGTGTGCCCCTGCTACCAATCCCACCCTCAGAAATAATTAGCATCAGCATGTAGGTGACCGTTTTCCCAAATCTCTGTATATGTGCATATGAACATCTAGATAGAACTTTACACCAAATGGGTCCCAGTGTGCACACTGTTCTGCAGCTGTTTTCAGTCCACAATGTGCTGCAGAGCCTTTCCATATCTGTGTTTATAGTTTCCCATGAAATGGATGGGTGTCAGGAAAAATTGTGAAAGACTTTGGAAGCTGAATGCTGTTTCAATGGAATGCTGGGTATGTTCTAGCAGACTCTTAGGGGTTATCCAGTTCTAAAGGGGTCTGTGTTTTTCATTGTCTTTGACTAGTTTGATAGTATATTTAACCAAGCCCCTAGAGTGGGCCATTTAAATTATCTAATTTTAAAGTAATAGTATAAAGGAATATCCTACTCATGATATATTCATCTTTATGCACTTATTTTAAAGACTTCTGTTTTTTTCCTGTGGGAGTATCTGCCTAATAACATCCCCTTTCCTCTTTGGGAAGAGTCATAATAATTTGTGAAACAGGCTTCAGTGACCCTAGGGATGTACAATGCAGATTTTCTTGTGAGAAAGGAGCGTGATACATGTGACATGACGTTTCTGAGACCTTTGGGACTTAACATCCCTCACCTCTGAGTAATCAGTTATCTTTTCTATGGTATTCCAAGTTTGAATTAGGGAAATTGAGGTTGAGTTTAGTCAAAGACTTTAGTCGCAAATGACTTTTCAGTTGCCCTTGGGTTTTGCATGTGTAAATCAGGCGGGGGGTACACTCAGAAAACAAGCCCACAGCCTTGAAAAGGTGTCCCGGATCTCTCGCTGTGGATCATCAGCACAACCCTGTGGAGTAGGTCTGGGAATTGTTTTTGCTGTTGCTGTTATTATTCTAATTTGAGAAAGAAGGAAATCAAGCTCAGAGAGGTGAAGTGGTTTTCTGAGATCACGTACCAAGGAACCACTTCCCCTTATTCCTGTGGTGCTAACCCATTGCTTCATTTTTCATGTTTGAGGGCTTTTGCGTTTCGTTGTACATTGTACAATTCTAGGGAGGCGTTGTTCCCATCCTAAAGCTGGTAGATTCGTAAATGTATCAGGTCGGGGGGCAGAAAGTGTCTTGAGGAAGGGACGCCCCTTCCTAATCCCCTCCAAGTGCTGCCTGTGCTGGTGTCAGTTCTCCTGAGGTCATTTGCCGGGTCTTTGATCTGGCACAGTGTCCTCCTCTGTGGAATTCTGTAGCTCTTCCTCTGGTAACTGCTTTGACTAAAGGTTTGCATGGAATTTACCTAGACTAGGGCTCTGTGGTTCCCACCTGAGAATAGAAAATGCCCATAAAAACAGCATGACACAAAACAAATCAGTGGCCCCTCCTCCTGCTCTGCCTCTCTCTGAGATAAGCTTGGCATGAGGGCATAGTCCAGAGCCCCATGGCCTTCAATAATTTTGTAACAATTGGAGGAGAGTGGCATTTTCTTCCTGGAAACGTTTGTAGATGTGTGAGCTCGCTCTACATGGAGAAGGGCTGCCCCTTCACCAGGTGCTGAGGCTGCAGGCTCCGTGTCCTGTCAGAGTGTGGGAGGGAGCTCCTCACACTGAAGCCAGCTTCTTCCTTCCCCAGAGAAGGGATCTGGGGGCCAAAAGGGGCCCACATGGGTGGCCATGCAGGAGCAGAAAGAGCCTCCAAAGCAGGATGGGTCCTGGATTTTCCTCCAGGGCAGCTCTGCAACTCTAACACCCATCCCCAGGCTGTGTGTTTCCTAGGGATACCTAATAAAGTGCCGCAAACTGGGTGGCTTAGAACAACAGACATCTATTGTCGCACAGTTTTGGAGGCCAGACGTTTGAAATCAAGGTGTGCGCAGGGCCATGCTCCCTCTGAAGGGACCCGGGGAAGACCTGTTCCAGGCCTCTCTACTTGGATTGTTGGTGGCTGTCTTCTCCCTGTGCCTCTTCCTCTTGTGCGTCTGTCCCTGTGTCCAGAGTTATCCTTTGTATAAGGACACCAGTGCTATTGGATCACGGCCCACTTGAATGACCTCATTTTAACTTGATTACCTTCGTAAAGATCCTATTTCCAAATAAAGTCACATTCTGAGGTACTGGGGGTTAGGACTTCAATATAATCTTCTTTGGAGGACACAGTGAACCCTGGAACACAGGCCCTGCCTGTACCGAAGCAGCAGCTCTTGGGGAAGAGCCTGTATTTTTAAAACAGGAGGTTCTGAGGATGAACCAGGCATGGGAACTGCTGCTCTGTAGAACCCTGGAGCTGGTGGGTTTTCTGAGTGCCTTCCGAGATTATCTTGGAGATCGAGAGTACTTTGACCGGGTCCCCAAATAGGAGTCTGCAGGTTCCCTGGTGGTTGACTTCTGTCTTCTGCTCAAATCTTTCTAGAGATGGGGAACTCATACCTTCTTCTAAGCAGCCTATCTCATTTTGAACCACTGGATTAAAAATATCTATAATATTATATATTATATATACGCACATACACACATATATGCATATATACATATATACATATACACACACGTGCATATATACATATATACATATATACATATACACACACGTGCATATATACATATATATACATATATACATATATACACACATATATACATATATATATATGAATGATAGGCTTCTTGCCTCACCCACTAAATTGTAGACTTCCTGAGGGCTGGCACCAGGGCTTTTTCTTTGTATCTTACTGGAACTAACCAGATGCTAAAGGTAAACCCAAGTCTGCCTATCAAGACCTGCTATACCTGGCGCCATGTTAACCCATTAGGTTCTGGTTCTGCTCTTTGGAGGTATCCAGGATAAATGCACCACTCTTTGCCTGAGGGGACCCTTCTAATATTAGAAGACAACTATGATACGCACTGTAGAACTAAAACCAGAACCCCGAGTCAGGCACGGTGGTACACAACTGTAGTCCCAGCTACTTCCAAGCCAGGCAGATCACTTGAGTCAGGAGTTCTGGGCTGCAATGTGCCATGATTGTGCCTGTGAATAGCCACTGCACTCCAGTCTGGGCAACAGAGTGAGACCCTGTCTCTTAAAAAACAAACAAACAAACAAAGCCAGAACCCGGCCCTCCGGATTCCCAGACTGTGCTCTCATTGTGCATTGCAGCCAAGTAACAGGCATATACCAACCTTAGGATAGAATTTGTTAGCAGGAGGGAATGGTATTGTTGTTAACATCTGGCAAAGCTCAAGGCTTAATAACTTGCCAGAAGTGGGATCCAGTCACCTACTTTTTATTTATTTATTTATTTATTTATTTATTGTTTTATTTAATTTACTTTTTGAGACGGAGTCTTGCTCTGTCGCCCGGGCTGGAGTGCAGTGGCGCGATCTCAGCTCACTGCAACCTCTGCCTCCTGGGTTCAAGTGATTCTCTTGCCTCAGCCCCCTGAGTAGCTGGGATTACAGGTGCCTGCCACCATGCCCGGCTAACTTTTGCGGTTTTTTTTTAGTAGAGACGGGATTTCACTATGTTGGTCAGGCTGGTCTTGAACTCCTGACCTCAGATGATCCAACCGCCTCGGCCTTACAAAGTGCTGGGATTACAGGTGTGAGCCACCCCGGCCGGCCTAGTCACCCACTTTTTAATTTTCGAGGTAACATGGTATCTTCTCCTGCTGTGCATTGAGGCAGGATGTCTCCATTCCACTGGAAGCTCGGTCGGAGAATGTGCTGCTCAGGTGCTCTGTGGCTCCTCGCCAAGTGAAACCTTCCTCAGCTGCTTAAATGTGCAGCTTGGCCAGGTGATCCTGGGGGCTCTTCTTACCCTTCAAATCCTGAGAATTTGCGGGTGCGTTTTCCACTGATAATTCAACTGTGGGGGTACTTTAGAATAGAATTTGATGTTAATTTGAAGAGCAGGCATTACACATTAAAATAAAAATTACCCCAAGGAAGGAATGAGAACCAAGAGGGGTTACATTTGTAGGAGAAATAAACAGGAAAAAAACCTACTGCTGCTAATTTAACTGATTCTCGCAAGCCAAGAAAGGCCAATGCATGATTCTAGTGTTTTCTTTAGTAGATTACAGAAAGGAAGATTAAATCAAAAGTCAAAAATAAACAGTTTGATTATCCTACACTGTATTATCTTAATAAACTGTCTTCCTGGAAAGTTTAAAAATACACAGTACTTCATCTGGCCAAAGAAAACAGTAAGTAAATATTGTTGAGAAAATGTAAGAATTTTCCATTTAGACATGAGGGATGGAAACATTGCCATGTGGACATGAAGACATCCCACAAAGAGTGAGAGAGTCATAGGTACTATGTACCTTTTAAGGCTTGTTGTCGGGGACACTGTTGTCATACATGGGGGAAGAGGTTGGGAGGGCAGTGGGCCCTACCAAGCACTCTTGTGGGCTCCTGGCAAATCCTCACCCACTTCTGCATTCTCCGGCAAGGTTTGTCTAGATACCCGCCATATACTGACTGCTGGTGCTCAGATTTCATAGTTTAGGGTGATGTGGAGAGGACCGCTGATTTTCTTCTTTTTTTTTTTTTGAGATAGATTCTTGCTCTGTCACCCTGGCTGGAGTGCAATGGCGTGATCTTGGCTCACTGCAACCTCTGCCTTCTGGGTTCAAGCGATTCTCCTGTCTCAGCCTCCTGAGTAGCTGGGACTACAGGTGTGTGCCACCGCGCCGGGCTAATTTTTTTTTTTTATTTTATTTATTTATTTATTTATTTATTTTTTTGAGGCGGAGTCTCGCTCTGTCGCCCAGGCTGGAGTGCAGTGGCGCGATCTCGGCTCACTGCAAGCTCCGCCTCCCGGGTTCCCGCCATTCTCCTGCCTCAGCCTCCTGAGTAGCTGGGACTACAGGCGCCGCCACCACGCCCGGCTAATTTTTTTTGTATTTTTTAGTGGAGACGGGGTTTCATTGTGTTAGCCAGGATGGTCTCGATCTCCTGACCTCGTGATCCGCCCGTCTCGGCCTCCCAAAGTGCTGGGATTACAGGCTTGAGCCACCGCGCCCGGCCCTTTTTTTTTTTTTTTTGAGACAGAGTCTTGCTCTGTTGCTCGGGCTGGAGTGCAGTGGTGTGATCTCAGTTCACTGCAAGCTCCACCTCCCGGGTTCACGCCATTCTTCTGCCTCAGCCTCCTGCGGAGCTGGGACTACAGGTACCCGCCACCACGCCCTGCTAATGTTTGTATTTTTAGTAGAGACAGGGTTTCACCATGTTGGCCAGGATGGTCTTGATCTCCTGACCTCATGATCTGCCCGCCTTGGCCTCCCAAAGTGCTGAGATTACCGGCATGAGCCGGCATGAGCCACCGAGCCTGGCTAGTTTTTGTATTTTTAGTAGAGAGGGGTTTAATCATATTGGCCAGGCTGGTCTTGAACTCCTGACCTTATGATCCGCCCGTTTCCGCTCCCCAAAGTGCTGGGATTACAGGGGTGAGCCACTGTGCCCAGCATCTTCTTCTTCTTCTTCTTTTTTTAAATTTTATTTTATTTTATTTTATTTTTGAGACGGAGTCTAACTCTGTCACCCTGGCTGGAGTGCAGTGGAGCAATCTCGGCCCACTGCAACCTTTGCCTCCCGGGTTCAAGCGTGCTGATTCTCTTCTGCTTAATTTTTCTACAGTTGGAAGTAGCAAAAGGTAGAGACTAGTGATGTGAGTTCTGTCTTAGCTTTGTTGCTAACCTGCCAGAGGCCAAGGCTGGTAACTTTGCCTCTCGGTATCTTTTTTTGTTTTTTTTTTTGAGACACGGTCTCACTCTTGCCCAGGCTGGAGTACAGTGGCGCGATCTCGGCTCGCTACAACCTCCGCCTCCCGGGTTCGAGAGATTCCCTTGTCTCCGCCTCCTGAGTAGCACCTGCCACCATGCCCGGCTTTTTTTTTTTTTTTTTTTTTTTTGTATTTTTAGTAGAGATGGGGTTTCACCATGTTGGTCAGGTTGGTCTCAAACTCCTGACCTCAAATGATCCACCTGCCTCGGCCTCCCAAAGTGCTGGGATTACAGGTATGAACCACTGTGCCTGGCCTGTATCTTTTTTTTTGAGATGGTGTCTTGCTTTGTTGCCCAGGCTGGAGTGCAGAGCGATCTTGGCTCACTGCAATCTTGGCCTCCCGGGTTCAAGCGGTTCTCCTGCCTCAGCCTCCCAAGTAGCTGGGATTACATGCACCCACCAGCACATCTAATTTTTGTATTTTTAGTAGAGATGTTTCACCGTGTTGGCTAGTCTGGTCTTTAACTCCCAATCTCAGGTGATCCGCCCTCCTTGACCTCTCAGAGTGCTAAGATTACAGGTGTGAGCCACCACGCCCGGCCTGCCTCTCTCTTTCTTTATCATCACATAGGAATAATGCCCTATTGATCACAGAGACCAACTAAAAAATATAAATAATATGGGAAGTCCAGATGCAAACACTAGTATATGTAAAAATTTAGTATATAATAGGCTGGGCACAGTGGCTCATGCCTGTAATCCCAGCACTTTGGGAGGCTGAGGTGGGTGGATTGCTTGAGCCCAGGAGTTTGAGACCAGCCTGAGCAATATGGCGAAACTCCATCTCTACTAGAAATGCAAAAATTAGCTGGGCATGGTGGCGCATGCCTGTCAACTCAGCTACTAGGGAGGCGGTTGAGGCAAGAGAATCACTTGAACCCAGGAGGTGGAGATTTTCAGTGAGCTGAGATCGTGCCTCTGCACTCCAGCCTGGGTGACAGAACAAGACTTGGTCTCGAAAAATGACAATAACAACAAGAAACAAACAAACGTGTTGGCTCTTGTTACAACCAGGAAGGATGGAGATAGTAAATGGGGAGGTAGTTTCTAAGGAAAAAAGTAAGTCCTGGCTAGACAGGTAGTATGTAGGGATCCAATACACACGAAAAGATGCTTAATCTCACTAGAAATCAAAAATATGTAGAATCTTAGTTTGGCAAAAACTTAAAACATTGATAATGGCTTATTTAAAAAGTGTCCGTAAACAGGTTCTTTCAAACATTACGATCTTGTTGCTGACTGGAGTGTAAATTGATAAGTCTTTGTCTCAGAACAATTTGGTAGTATCAAAAGGCTTAAAATTGTGTAACCCTTGACCTTGAAGTTCCATGTCTAAGATTTTATCTTAAGAAAAAATTAGTGTACAAATGACCTGAAGGAAGTTGTTCAGTAGATGATGTTTGTAATAGAGGTTAATTGGAAACAGTTCCAATGACCATCTGTAAAGGATTGATATAATAAATCCTGGCATATTCAAACAGTAGACTCATACATAGCCATTAAGAATTATGGAGATCCAGACTGGGCAACATGGTGAAACCCCATCTCTACCAAAAAAAAAAAAAAAAACAAAAAAACAAAAATTAGCTGGGCATGGAGGTGTGAGCCTGGAGTCCCAGCTACTGTGGAGGCTGAGGTGGGATGATCACTTGAGCCTGGGAGTTGGAGTTTGCAGTGAGCCATGATGGTGCCAGTACACTCTAGCCTGGGTGACAAAGTGATACCTTGTCTCAAAAAACAAAACAAAACATTATGGAGATCTAGTTCAAGACCAGCCTGGGCAACATAGTGAGACCCCATCTCTAAAAAAAAAAAATAAATAAAAAATAAAAAAAAATCAGCCAAGCGCGGTGGAGTTCAGGGCTGCAGTGAGCTGTGATCATGCCATTGCACTGCAACCTGGGGTGACAGGGTGAGACCACATCTCTGGGAAAAAAAGAAAAAAGAATTATGGAGACCTGTTCTTATTGGCATGGAGAAATGATCATAACAGAGTGAGTAGGGGTTAGGAAAACCCAGATTATGTACAACGAATGCGCATTACACTTAATAATTAGAAGAAAGAAGATGCTTTTTGGGGGGAGGGGAAATGACAATGCCTTGTAAATGTAAGGCCACTTGATAGGACTATACAGAAATAAAATCCTTAAAAAAAAAGTAAACATGCCAGGTCTCTGAATCTCAGCAAGGGTTGGCCTTCTTAGCACTCCTCCATGGGAGATTCTAAGATTTTTCCAGCTATGTTACTTCAAGGATTCTTGAAACTCTTCTTGGACCCATTTGTTGACTGACTGCTTTGATGGACTGTAAATACACATCATTAAGGCCAGATGCCTTAATGCATCTAACGTACTGTTTTGACTCTGCTAGATGATGACATGTCTTTGTCTTTCAAATGTGAATTTGATTTTTCGGAAAATCAAATTTTGTTAGGCTTGATGCATAAAGTGACCATTTTGGAGCTGGAGAGTAAGGGGCAAGAATGAGGAATGAGAAGACTGGCACCTTTCCCAGTGCCCTGTGCTGGGTTGGGGTTTATAAAAAACCCTCCAAGGCATTGGCTTTGTTAGGCTGGACTCTTCTGGGTGTGCAGTGTTGTGTGTTTGTTTTAATAATAACCACCATTATTTTATAATAAAATGACAGTTGGTGGAAGGTGAGCACTCCTATCCTTGGTTGACAAGCTGGGCAGTTGATGAAGAAAGACTCTGACTGTCTATAATCCTTTAACCAGGGATGTGCCCAGTGGAGGCTAGATTCCTGTTATCTCTGTCTAGTGAACTAATGACCAACTAATGAGCAGGGCTGCTTTAGCATGCGCAAAATCAGAGTCAATTGAACTGACGTGATTCAAGACCTCCTGGATGTGTAATGCTGGCCGGGATACTTCAGGAATGCAAAGATGTGAGATTCTGTTCTTCCTCTTCAGGACCTTCCAGCCTGGTTGGGGGCAAGGTAGGTACATGATCAGCTTCATTACAAAGTAATCTAAGTACAGAGGCAGCCTTGATGGGTGGCAGGGATCAGTAAAGCTTTCATCAGAGAAGTGGTCTTGGGCTGTGCCTTGAGGACAGGTGGCTGGTAGTATGCAGACACCATTTACAGGGCCCCTACCGGGTGCAGGCTCTGTGAAAGAGGCTTTATAGAGATAGATGTATTTTTCACTACAGTTCAGTGCATTAGGTTTCATTGTCTTTGGCACATGACAAATCTGACAGGCTAAGGACACATTCAGGTAGGTGTTGGAGCTTGGATTTGAGCCTCCAGCCTGTGCTGGGGGAGAATTCCATCTTACAAGGTTACGGTGTAGAGTGTGTGAGGGACAAAGGTTCTTGGCACTGGGGAGAGCCAAATGGTGGTGACCTGGGAACAGCTCATGGTGGTTCTGTTTGTCTGGAGCCTGGAGTAGTTGTGGGGGAGCAGGGAACAGGAAGGCTGCAGAAGAGTAGGGTCATATAGGGGGGTCTCTGAGTGTCAGGCTAGAAGTTGGGAGTTAAGGTTTTAGGCAAAAAAGAGCCGACCAGGTACGGTGGTTCATGCCTGTAATCCTAGCACTTTGGAAGGCCAAAGTGGGATTGAGCCCAGGAGTTCCAGACTAGCCTGGGCAATATGGTGAGACCCCATGTATTAGTCCATTTTCACACTACTGATAAAGACATACCTGAGACTGCTATTTAAACAGGAAAAAGGGTTTAATGGACTTACAGTTCTACGTGGCTGGGGAGGCTTCACAATCATGGCAGAAGGCAAGGAAGAGCAAAGTCATGCCTGAGGATGGCAGCAGGCAAAGAGAGGGCTTGTGCAAGGAAACTCCTCCTTATAATAACCATCGGATCTCAGGAGACTTATTCACTATCTCGAGAACAGCACGGGAAAGACCTGCCCCCATGATTCAGTTACTTCCCACTGGGTCCTTCCCACAACATGTGGGAATTCAAGATGAAATTTGGGTGGGGACACAGCCAAACCATATCACCCCATCTCTACAAAAAATAAAAAAATTAGCCAGGTGTGGTGGTGTGCACCTGTAGTCCCAGCTACTTGGGGAGGACTGAGGTGGATCACATGAGCCCAGGGATGCTGCAGTGCGCTGTAATTACATCACTGTACTTTAGCCTGGGTGACAAAGTGAGACCCTATCTCAAAAAAAAAAAAAAAAAAAAAAAAAAGAGCCACTGAGATTTTTTGAGCAGAGGAGGCTGTTCTACCTGTACTTGAAGACACCAGATCTGGCAGCAGAGGCTGTAGGGCCAAATGGGAAGTGGTTCTTGGAAGTATTATGGGGACTTCCAGGGTTCTGCAAAAAAGAGGGAGAGGGGTGGGTGGGAGCAGCTTTCGGGAGACTAAATCTGTAGCACTTGGCACCTGATAGGACATGGCGGTGAGTGGAAGGACAACACTGTAACTTTTGTGCAGCAAAGGAAACAATCAACAGAGTGAAAAGACAACACACAGACTTGGGGGAAACATTTGCAAACTGTTCACCTGACAAGGGATTAGTACCCAGAATATACAAGGAACTCAAACATCTCAGCAGGAAAAAACCATTCCTATTAGAAAATGGGCAGATGATCTGGACAGACATTTCTCAAAAGAAGACATACACACCACTAAAGAACTTACTCAAGTAACCAGATACTACTGTACTGCAATAACTTATACAAAAATCAAAAAATTAAACATCTAGACATAACAAAAAAGACCATACAAATATGGCCAATAAAAAATGCTGAGGCCGGGTGCAGTGGATCACGCCTGTAATCCTAGCACTTTGGAAGGCTGAGGCAGGTGGATCACTTCAGGTCAGGGGTTTGAAACCAGCCTGACCAACATGGTGAAACCTCGTCTCTACTAAAAATAAAAAAAATTAGCTAGGCGCGGTGGTGGATGCCTGCAATCCCAGCTACTTGGGAGGCTGAGACAGGAGAATCGCTTGAACCTGGGAGACAGAAGTTGCAGTGAGCCGGGATTGTGCCACTGCACTCCAGCCTGGGTGACAGAGTGAGACTCTACCTCAAAAAAAAAAAAAAAAAAAAAAAAAAAAAGCTCAACATCACTAATCATCAAGGAAATGCAACTCAAAACCATAATGAGGTATTATCTCACCCCGGTTAAAATGGCCATTATCGGCCAGGCGCGGTGGCTCAAGCCTGTAATCCCAGCACTTTGGGAAGCCGAGAAGGGTGGATCACGAGGTCGGGAGATCGAGACCATCCTGTCTAACACAGTGAAACCCCGTCTCTACTAAAAAAAAAAAATACAAAAAACTAGCCGGGCGAGGTGGCGGGTGCCTGTAGTCCCAGCTACTCAGGAGGCCGAGGCAGGAGAATGGCGTAAACCCAGGAGGCGGAGCTTGCAGTGAACTGAGATCCGGCCACTGCACTCCAGCCCAGGCGACAGAGCGAGACTCCGTCTCAAAAAAAAAAAAAAGGCCATTATCAAAAGGACAAAAAATAACAAATACTGGCGAGGATGTAGAGAAAAGGGAACTCATACACTGTTGGTGGGAATGTAAACTAGTACAGCCACGATGGAGAACAGTATGGAGGTTCCTCCAAAAACTACAACTAGAACTACCATATGACCCAGCAATCTCACTGCTGGGCATTTATCCAAAATAAAGGAAATCAGTGCATCAAAGAGACATCTGCACCCCCATGTTTATTGCAGCACTATTCACAATAGCCAAGATATGGAATCAATTAGATATCCAACAACAGATGAATGGATAAAGAAAATATGGCCTATATACACAATGGGAATCTATTTGGCCCTGAAGAATGAAATCCTGCTATTTGCACCCATGTGGATGGAACCGGAGGACATTATGTTAAGTGAAATAAACCAGGCACAGAAAGTTAAATGCTATGTGTTCTCACTTATATGTGGAAGCTAAAAAAAATTGATTCATAGAAGTAAAAAGTAGAACAGATAATACTAGAGGCTGGGAAGGGTAGGGGGAGGAGGATAGGGAAAGGTTTGTTTAATGACACAAAATTATAGCTAGATAGGAGGAAGAAACTTTAGTGTTCTATACCTCTGTAGGATTACTATAGTTAACACTAATATGTAGTCTTAAATAGCTAGAAGGAGGATATTGAATGTTCCTAAGTGATATGGTTTGGCTGTGTTCCCACCCATATCTCATCTTGAATTCCCATGTGTTGTGAGAGGGACCTGGTGGCAGGTAATTGAATCATGGGGGCAGGTCTTTTCCATGCTGTTCTTGTGATAGTAAGTTTCACAGACTTGATGGTTATTATAAAGGGGAGTTTCCCTGCACAAGCTCTCTTTGCCTGCTGCCATCCATGTAAGATGTGACTTGCTCCTCCTTGCCTCCTGCCATGATTGTGAGGCTTCCCCAGCCACATGAAACTGTAAGTCCAATTAAACCTTTCTTTTGTAAATTGCCCGATCTTGGGTATGTCTTTATCAGCAGCATGAAAACAGACTAATACATGAGTACAAAGAAATGCTAAACATTTGAGATGACAGATATGCTAATTACCCTGATCTGATCCCTGTACATCATATGAATTGCAACATACCATGTACCCCATAAATATGTACAGTTATGTGTCAGTTAAAAGATTAAAAAAAAAACTATAAGATTTGCACCCAGGTGATGCTGCAGGGCAGTCAGGAGATGTGGCTGGCTCTGGGGAAAGGTGTCAGCATGGTCTGGGCCTCCCTCAGTGGCCAAATGGCCAGTGTGGAGTCTTGGAGGGTGAAGGGCTCCTCCATGCCAGAGGCAAACACCTGGCAGCAGCTTTGAAGAAATGTGGTAACTGATACTGTCTGTTGTTTTTCTGGCCCCCATCTACCCCCTCTTCTTCTGGCAACAGCACCTCCATTTTTCTTGGGGGACCACTCCTCCCTGTATTTAATCCACAGGGTTGGGTGGAGATGATGTCTCATTGGTTCCATCAGTGAGCACATGACTCAGCCCTGGCTGTGCAGAGCCTTGATTCTCTGCTTGGCCTCAGGGATGGGGATGGGAATGGGAATAGGATTCTTAGTTCCAAAAGGGCTGCTCTTCTGCTGCTGGGGTTGCCAAGCTGGTGGAGGGGACCTTGGAGCTCTTGGCGGCCGTTGCCACAGCCCATCTGAGACTAAAGGCAGCATAGCACGATGTTGAATCGAAGGCTGATGGGGTGGGGGAAAGAGAGAGTCCTCATTGCATTGTTTCATTTTGGTGTCCAGCCATCCTGGGGGCCAAATGTACCCCCCTGGCTTCCTGTTTGGGTGAACTTGTGACTTGCCACTTACAGTCAAAGGATCCTGACTCACTCAGGGTTAAAAGTCACATCCTTAGGGGATACCTGCCTTAAAGAGCCCAAGACAGCAGGCCAGAGAAATGGGGCCTGGGTCAGGAGGAGCCAGCCCCCTGAGTCAAGGAAGGCTGGATGTGCACCTTTGTCCCAGGCTTTGCTTGAGCAGAGGGCCAGGTGCATTTGATATTTGCCACAAAGAATACAATCCTCAACCTGGTTGCCCTTGTGAGACTCCAACTGTAGCAAAGAAAGATTAGGAAACAAACATCCCGTCACCATGGAAGTGTGAACCCAAAGTGTTAGGAACAGTAGCTATGTGAGTCCGGAAGTGGATTCTGTCCACACACACGTTGGTTTGATCCCGCATCTATTTCCTTGTGGGAACCTGGGCATATCTGTAAACGTATGATATAGCCAGCTGCTCTAAGGCTGGGTGCCACCTCCCATCAGCCTTGGTTTCGTCATCACCACAATAGCTGTAAACCTAATACACTGCTTATGCATGTCAGAGCCTCCTTGCAACCTCCCTTGGAGGTAAATATTATTTTTATCTTAATTCCACAGATGAGAAAACAGAAGCTCAGGGAGGTTCCTGAACTTTCCCAAGGTCACGGTTGTTGAGGGAAGAGCCAGGGTTTGAACCTAGCCCGTTGAGTCTGTGCTTTTTTAACCACCACGTTCCTCACGTTGGTGTTGACAAAAAATATTACTAAAAGTAGTTCATTCTTACTTTACATGTCTTATTTCAATTCTGCCACAAACCTATGAGGCAAGTACAACTGGTTAATTCCTTCTTATAAATGAGGAAACTGAGGCACAGAAGACTTAGGAATCTTGCCCAAGTTCCACTGTCAGTAGGAGGCAAAAGTACAATTGGGGGTTACTTTTTTCAGGTGGATTTGAAATGATAATGTTTCTTAAATTTAATTTGGAAGCCAAGAATGGGTGATAACTGTAATATTTTCTTTTCTTTTCTTTCTCCCTCCCTTCCCCTCCCCTCCCCTTCTTCCTTTGCTTTCCTTTCCTCTTTTCTTTCCTTTTCTTATTTTTTGAGACAGAGTGTTACTCTGTCACCAGGCTAGAGTAGCAGTGGCACGATCTCGACTCACTGCAACCTCTGCCTCCTGAGTTCAAGTGATTGTCCTGCCTCAGCCTCCCGAATACCTGGGATTACAGGTGCACACCTTATATTTTTAGTAGAGACAACATTTCACCACATTAGCCAGGCTGGTCTCGAACTCCTGACCTCTGGTGATTAGCCTGCCTCGGCCTCCCAAAGTGCTGAGATTACAGACATGAGCTACCACGCCTGGCCTTAATTAATTAATTTTTTTTGAGATGGAGTCTCACTCTGTTGCCCAGGCTGGAGTGCAGTGGCACCATCTCAGCTCACTGCAACCTCTGCCTTCCCAGGTTTGGGTGATCCTCAGCCTTCTGAGTAGCTGGGAATAGAGGTGCACACCACCAGGCCTGGCTAATTTTTTTTGTATTTTTGTAGAGATGGGGTTTCACCATGTTGCCCAGACTGGGATAAGTGTAATTTCTAAATCTGGCTTTCATTGGTGGTGATGTTCTTCATGTGTAGATTTATACTAAGGAAACAAATCAGGAGGAGGAACAGGGTGGTGGACAGAGAATAATAGCAACTTGATTTGCCTATTATCCCTGGAAAACCATATCCTGGAACTCAGTAGCATGTAAGTAATTGGAAAATGTTAAAGCAAAAGAGCCAGGTTTAGAAACAAAATCACACCATCAAGTCTATGTAAATGAGTTCCTCGGTGAAGAGAAAAGCAAATGCACTGCTGTTTGTGGGCTGGCTGGCTGTGTCCCAAGTGCTGCAGAGTGGGAGTCTGTGACCAATTTTTTTTTTCATTGAGGGCCCCTTACAAGGCACACACGGGTTGTTCAGACTCCATGAAGCTCATGAATTGGCTCAATAACAAAAAGCATGAATCATTGGAACGTGAAGGTACAGGGACATCTGTTTGAGTAATTTCTGACACTTTTTTTTTTCCTTTATGGAGACGTGTTATATTTAGGATTTACTTGAGAAATAAGGTGGACTTGGGGACTGATAGCCCATCAGTTTCATGAGAACAGGGCCTGTGTCTTTTTATTGATCTTTTTGTGTATGTCTGTAGACAACAGGTGCTCAATAAGTGCTTTGTGTAAATGGTGAATTTAGAAGCACCTGGATTCTGCCCCAGGAGGTTCCTGAGGGGCTGGCAGATGACCAAAGGCTAACGGAGGTTTACAGCGAAGTTCCAGATGGTTCAGGGGCCCAAACCCCTGGGTGGAGCCCTGGTCACGTAGACCAGGTGGCCCAGTCTGGGAAACCAAAGAACCGCCTTTGCTGCCGCCTCAGCTTTTGCCATCCTTCTGGAAAGCCTGAAAGTCCCTCCCACTGGGACAGGCAGTGATAGAACCAGGCAGATGGAGGCAAAGGATTCAGGGCCTGGCTTGGAGCTAGCTGAGCCTCAGCCGCATGGTGCAGTGCCTGGTTCCTCCCAGAGGGTGTGGGGTTGGCACTGCAGTGGCCTGCCCAGAGGAGACCCTGCTTCCACCCTTTGGGACCTCCGGGTCACCTTTGGCCCCAGCCATGGGAGACTGTCGGAATTAAGAGCTGCCTTTTGACCAGTTAAGGTATGCTGTACGTTGTACTAAGTACTTTATATATTTTCTCTGGTTCATTAAGATTTCATTTTCTTTCTTTTTTTAAGAGACAGGGTCTCACTCTTTTACCCAGGCTGGAGTGCAGTGGCGTGATCATAGCTCACTGTAGCCTTGGCCCCCTGGGTTCAAGTGATCCTCCTGTCTTAGCCTCTCAAGTATCTGGGACCGTGGGTGTGCACCACCACGCCTGGCTGATTTTTTTTTTTTTTTTGTAGAAACTGGGTCTCATTATGTTTCCCAGGCTGGTCTCAAACTCCTGGACTCAAACGATCCACCTGCCTCGGCCTCCCAAAATACTAAGATTGCAGGCATAAGCCACTGCACCCTGCCCTTTAAGACTACTTACTAGTGCCCTTTCTGTCACACAGGTGACGTTAATACCTCAACCACTGCTCTGTAGCGTCGAATGCTTTATTTCTCCGTCCTTAGAGTGATCCTGTTAGGATTGTGCCATTATCATTCCCAGTGTCCCTATTTTACAGGATCCACTCCCTTGCCATGACTTTGGGAAGGAAGGTGTATAGGACCGTGCTTTGTAGGCCTGTTTCTTTGAGTTTCTGGTTTTTGCTCAATCACAGGGGCCTGGGAGCTAGTTAAGGGCTTTTTTTTTTGTTGAGAAAGGGTCACCGCCCATCGTATCTCTTATAGATGTTTCAAAAAGCTGGCTGTAAAGTGAATTTGACTAAAGTGCATTATAGTAGTGTGAACCCTAATTCTTGATTATTTTCTTTCTGAAAAACAAGATTGTTCTAGAAAGTGTCCCAGAAGGCCACAGCTTCCAGAGAAACTAGGCCTCAAGGAATGGGAGTCTAGGACCTGTCTTTTTGAGACGGAGTCTCACTCTGTCACTCAGGCTGGAGTGCAGTGGCGCGATCATGGCTCACTGCAACCTCTGCCTCCCAGGTTAAAGTGATTCTCGTGTCTCAGCCACCTGAGTAGCTGGGATTACAGGCATGTGCCACCACGCCCAGCTAAGTTTTGTATTTTTAGTAGAGATGGGGTTTCATCATGTTGGCCAGGCTGGTCTCGAACTCCTGTGCTCAAGTGATTTGCCCACCCTGCCTTGGCCTCCCAGAGTGCTGGGATTTCAGGTGTAAGCCATCTTGCCTGGGCTGTATTTGCCTTACAAACTGTGCAAGTGTTCTAAAAAGAACAAATTCTCATTCGAAAAAATAAGCACTTTGGCCAGCACAGGATTGACTTAAAACATAATTTCAATAGGCACTGATTTTGTCATTTAATGCTGAGAAGAGGCAAAAACCCTATATGGATTCTTAGAAGTAGGACTATGTTGGAATGGAAGAGATGGCAGGTATTGATTTGGAGTCTCCAGCATATTAAAGGGAAGGGCTTTCTTCAAGGAAATGAAAAGTGATACAGAAAGCTAAGTGATAGAAGAAGTATTCAGGGGCTTGAAGGCCTTTCAGCTTCAGGAAGCCGGAGGGAGGGAGGGAACTGAGGACGGCAGGTCAGGTGGGGTGGGGTGGGGGTGGGGAAGAGAGAGAGACCCTTCCATCTCAGCCTTCCCCGTTCCCCATGGGAACGCTGGAAAATAGAAAGGACAAAGGAAATGGAAGCAAGTGCGCTGGGAAATGCCCAAGTTTCAGCTTGAATGATGCTGTTTACATGTTCTTACAGGAAAGACTATTATGGGCCAGCTGTTAATGGGTTGTCTGTCTGTCAAGAGAGGCAGGGATGGAGGAAGGGGCTGGAGTTAAGGGATGGAAAGGGCTCTAAGCCTTGCTTCTTGCATTTCCTGTCTTTAAACTTACGATCTGGTTGGGAACTACAGGGCTTGAGGGTGAGGGGTGCTGATCTGGGGAAGAAGGAGGTTGCTTTCTGCGTGCATGTTTTTCTGTTTCGTGTCCTGACTATTTCCTGAGTCCAGAGAGGGTTTTCTGGTCGGTCGGAGGAGAGTGGGCCCCTCACAGTGGATGGGGTGACAGATGGTTCTGCCCTCTGCTGTGCTGGTGACAGCCGGGAGGGTCAGACTTTCTCAGTTTCCTGGGTGGAGGGTGGATGGGAAGTGGGGGGCCTTCCGCTGAAGATCTCACTTAAACTTTGGACTGGCTCATCCAGGGAGGTGGCGCGATTTCCTCTGGAGGTTTAAAATAAAGAGCAGACACTTGATTTCATCTGGAGTGGAGGGTGTGGCCCTGCCCGGCACTGGGATGGACCCAGTGGTCTCCCCAGCCTTCTTTGTTCTGATACTACACACCCCACCCCTCACCCACCTGAGAAATTTCTGAAACTGCATTTAGTCTTAGTACATTAGGATTACTGCTAGAAATAAAGCATCCCTGGATCCTTTGGCTTCTTGGACAACAAACAGGAAAACATCCACCTTCTCTCAGACATGTGGGGTTTGTGCCATCGAACCTGAGCTTCAGTGCCAGAGAGTCCAGCAAAGATAATCTTACTTTTACTTAAAAGTGAACTGCACTGGGGTTGACTGTTTCAAGGCCTGAGATTGATACACTCTAATTCGCCGTCTGGAATTGGTTAGCCACATTCTTCTGGGCTCTGATGAGAAATGATGACCCCGGAGAAGGGTGGTCATATGGTCAGTGTCAGGACTAACAGAGTCCCCTTTCGTTCTTGAAAGGGTCCCTGTTTGGGCAATAAACTTGATGGTTACTCTACCATGAAAGAGCAGAAAAAGCTCAGCAGAAAACTTTGTTTTGGAAGAGAGGGTATTGAAGCCAAGGCATTAGAGAAACATGATTTTTCATTTAATTATATATATAGTTTTCTTTTTTGTAATCTAAATGACTTGTGCAAACTTCAGAGCCTGACTCCTTGCTGGAAAGAGAGGAAGGGGGTTTTGTTACTGAGAAGCTTATTTTAAAAGTCAAGTCGGGTGTAATAAAAGAAACGAAATAAATAAAAGAACTCCCCAGTTAAGGGCCTTTCCCATGCTGGGGCTTTGGGGTGACCAGAGCTGCCTTCTGTCACATGGGGCAGGTCCTTAAGGAGCAGAACGTTTGGTTTTTTTTTTTTTTTTTTTTTTTTGGATACACAGTCTCACTCTGTCACCCAGGCTGGAGCACAGTGATACAATCTCAGCTCACTGCAACCTCTGCCTCCTGGGTTCAAGCAATTTTCCTGCTTCAGCCTGCTAAGTAGCTGGGATTACAGGCACCCGCCACCATGCTTGGCTAATTTTTTGTATTTTTAGTAGAAATGGGGTTTTGCCATGTTGCCAGGCTGGTCTCAAACTCCTGACGTCAGGTGATCCGCCTGCCTCAGCCTCCCAAAGTCTTGGGATTACAGGCGTGAGCTACTGCGCTTGGCCTGATTTATTATTATTATTATTATTATTATATTTTAAGTTCTGGGATACATGTGCAGAACATGCAGGTTTGTTACAGAGGTATACATGTGCCATGGTGGTTTGCTGCACCCATCAACCCATCATCTACATTAGGTATTTCTCCTAATGCTCTCTCTCCCCTTACCCCCACCCCCCAGCAGGCCCCAGTGTGTGATATTCCCCTCCCTGTGTCCATGTGTTCTCATTGTTCAACTCCCACTTATGAGTGAAAACATGCGGTGTTTGATTTTCTATTCCTGTGTTAGTTTGCTGAGAATGATGATTTCCAGCTTCATCCATGTCCCTGCAAAGGACATGAACTCATCCTTTTTTATGGCTGCATAGTATTCTGTGGTGTATATGTGCCATATTGTCTTTATCCAGTCTATCATTGATGGGCATTTGGGTTGGTTCCAAGTCTTTGCTATTGTGAACAGTGCTGCAGTACACATACGTGTGCATGTGTCTTTATGGTAGAATAATTTATAATCCTTTGGGTATATATCCAGTAATGGGATTGCTGGGTCAAATGATATTTCTGGCTCTAGATCCTTGAGGAATCACCACATTGTCTTCCACAGTGGTCGAACTAGTTTACACTCCCACCAACAGTGTAAAAGCGTTCCTATTTGTCCATATCCTCTCCAGCATCTGTTTCCCGACTTTTTAATGACCGCCATTCTAACTGGCGTGAGATGGCATCTATTGTGTTTTTGATTTGCATTTCTCTAATGACCAGTGATGATGAGCTTTTTTTTTCATATTTTTTTTGGCCACATAAATGTCTTCTTTTGAGAAGCGTCTGTTCATATCCTTTGCCCACTTTTCTATGGGGTTGTTTTTTTCTTGTAAATATGTTTAAGTTCTTTGTAGATTCTGGACATTAGCCCTTTGTCAGATGGATAGACTGCATTTTTTTTTTTTAAGTGACATGGTCTCACCACATATCCCAGTCTGGACTCGAACTCCTGGGCTCAAGCAATCTTCTTGCCTCAGCCTCCCTAGCTTCCAAGTAGATAGGACTACAGGCTCAAGCCACCATGCCCAGCCAGGAGCAATTTTGAAAGGCAAAAGGACCATGACTTAATGCTGCACATTTAGAACATCCAGGAATGCAGATGCCCAGGCCAAAGGGCCCTGAGGTCGGAGCAGGCAGGATTGTGCCGGGGGCTCTCAGCCCTTTGCTGAGGGCCACTTGTTCTGTCCTTGACTGTGGACTATTGCAAAGGGTGGAGATCAGAGACTGGAAAAAAATCCTTGCTCCAGCCCCTTGTTGCGTGCTTCCTGGTGGCCTGACCTGTAGCAGATAGCCCTCCTCCTCCGGCCTCAGCTTCCTCATCTGTGATGTGGGGAAGGTGCCGTCACCTATCCCCGGGGCTTCTGTGAGAACCAAATGGAGAAGAGCAAAGGCCACCGTGAGTTGGGGTGAGCCATGCCCACGTGAGGGGTTGGCTCTGTGGTCCCTGTGTGCTCACAAAGACTGCCGTTTCCTATGGGTGAAAGGGGAAGTGACCCTAGAACACCTTTGTGTCAGGGATGCCTGCCAGATGGCCTTTAGTGCACTCTCTTCCCAACCCTGTCAGCAACTGACAGGTTCAATAAGACTTTGCCAAAATGTTCAACTAGCTTTTCCTGACGCGGGTCTTTCTTCAATTCTGTCCCACACCGCTAACTGCAAACTTCTCTCAGAACACCTTTCACAAAAATGAAGCTGACATAGCTGCAGAAAGAGAATTTATGGTAGTGTTATATATAATTGTGAAAATTGGCACAGTGGCTGGCACATAGGGGATGTTCATTCACCCAGTGAGCCCTTCACTGTGCCCAGGCCCTGGGACAGTTGGGGTGTCTGGGCACATGGTCTCTGCCTTGCTTGTGGAGCTTGCCTGCTTGAGGGAATAGCCTGCCAATCACACAGGTCTCCATTTTCCTCCGCCCTCTTAGGTTCAGTGGTTGGGGGCTACGAATGGAGTTGACAAAAGACAGATTAACAAGAGAAAAAATGGGTTTAATTGGATTCTTAGGCACTGGAGTTCACGGAGAAATGTGGCTCAAGGAGGCAGCTAGGATTTACTGTCTTAAGCTAAAAAAGAAGAGGAGTTTTGGGCTTCTGGAGGGTAGGGAAGCCATGGGAAGGTAAGGGGAGGAAATGTGTGGTAAATAAGGATTGTTTAGTAAGTAAGAGTTGTCTCAGGTGCTAACAGTTGTCTGGTTTTCTTCCCGCTGTGGGGGAGGAGGGAGACATCTGTACAAGTAGAAATTTATGCCCTGCTTTTAGGCAGAAAGAAGGGCAGAGAGCTAATTGCCTTCAGCTGAAAACAATTCTTATGCCAAAACGGTATATTTTGGGGTGGCATATTCTGGTCCCCTTTATTAATAACTTACACCCTATTAAAGAAGAATAATGACTAAGTGACCAGAGATTGAGCGCTGAGTGGATAAGTTTTATTGCCAGCTAGATCAGGCTCCAGCTAGATGGAGACTGATCTAGCTTAGTCTCGGCTCTGAGGGATGGAATCGGAGCGGGGGCAGGAATGATGTACGTTTTTCGTAGCTGAAAACCTACAGGCGGTGCTGCATTGACGTCAGGAAGGCAGTCTTGCCGAGCACTGGTGCCTGCCTGGCCACACCTGAGCTTGTCAGTGAACTGGGTACCTGGCTGGCTGAGGGTGCTATCCTGCATCCAAGAGCTGCCCTGGCATCGTGGTGCCCAGTGTGTCTGCTGCACACAGGATACACCAAAGCAGTGATATGGTTAGGCTTTGTGTCCCCACCCAAATCTCATCTTGAATTGTAATCCCCATAATCTCCACATATCAAGGGAGGGACAAGGTGGGGGAAGTTGAGTCATGGGGGTGGTTTCTGCCTTGCTGTTCTTGTGCTACTGAGTGAGTTCTCATGAGATCTGATGGTTTTATGAGGGGCTCTTTCCCCTTGGCTTGGCACTTCTTCCTGCCACCTTGTGAAGAAGGTGCCTTGCTTCCGCTTTGCCTTCTGCCATGATTGTAAGCTTCCTGAGGCCCCACCCTCAGCCATGCTGAACTGTGAGTCAATTAAACTCCCTTCCTTTATAAATTACCCAGTCTTGGGCAGTTCTTATAGCAGTGTGAAAATGGACTGATAGGCTGGGCACAGTGACTCACGCCTATAATCCCAGCACTTTGGAGAGTGAGGTGGGCGGATCACCTAAGATCAGGAGTTCAAGACCAGCCCGGCCAACATGATGAAACCCCGTCTCTACTAAAAATGCAAAAATTAGCTGGACATGGAGGTGTGCCTATAATCCCAACTACTCAGGAGGCTGAGACAGGAGAATCGCTTGAACCTGGGAGGTGGAAGTTGCAGTGAGCCGAGATCACACCACTGCATTCCCACCTGGGCGACAGAGCAAGACCCTGTCTCGGAAAGTAAACTGATACAGCAGGATTGTGGCACCCAGGGAGGTGTGCACTGTGCCGGCAGGTGACGTGGCCAGCTCGAGTTTGTCCCATCTGATGGGTTATGTACCTATTAAAATAATATAGAATCATGAAAAATAATATATAAACTCATAAATGCAAGAAGTAGAACATTAAAAAATCTTGACTATGGTGCTTAGAAACCCTTTGACAGCAAGTGATAGCAACTCAAATATAATTAGCTTATACAAAAAGAATTAATGGACTCATATGTCTGGGAGTATTCCTGGACTTCTGGATCCAAGGATTCAAACAATGTTCCCAGTTTTTCTTTTGTTTTCTTTCTTTTTTCTGTCCCTATCTCTCAGCTCTGCTTGTCTTTCCTCTGCTTAATTCTTGGCTGGGTCAGGGGGTCAAAGAACAGCTTGCTTAACAACCCCAAGGCAAATAGAGCTTCTTTTCTGAAAACCAGCAGGAAAGTCATGGAAAGGACTCTCTTGGGAAGGATGGTGGGGGTCACGTGGAATGGCCGTTACTGAAGAGGGGGATGCAGGAGTGCCACACAGTGAAAACCATGACCGTGTGAGCACAAGGCACCCCTGATAGGACCCAGTGGTTCATCAGTCACTTCTCTGCCTGAGTAGTAGGAGCCTAGATTTTATAGTTATTTTCAATGACAAAAACCACAGTTTATAAAAGAGCATAATCTGACCCAGAGGTGTCCTTTCGGTCATGTTATGATTGGGGACAAAATAGACATGCTTTTGAGCCTGATCATATAGTAGATACCAGGGTTTAGTACACTGTCTCTATAAAGGGCAGATGATAATGGTTAAGGCTTATGAGCTATATGGCTTCTGTTGCAGGTACTCAACTCTGCTACTGTAATTTGAAAGCAGCCACAGGCTATACCTAAACAAATGGGCATGACAGTGTGCCAATAAAACTTTATTTACAAGAACAGGTGTTGGGCCAGATTTGACCCACAGGCCTTATCTTGCCATCCCCTTGATATAAACATGACTGAAAAATTTATATTCTAATAGACCATAAGACACTGCTCTAAAGTAAATTGTATATATATTTTTTTTTTTTGAGACGGAGTCTCGCTCTGTAGCCCAGGCTGGAGTGCAGTGGCCGAATCTCAGCTCACTGCAAGCTCCGCCTCCCGGGTTCACGCCATTCTCTGGCCTCAGCCTCCCGAGTAGCTGGGACTACAGGCGCTGCCACCTCGCCCGGCTATTTTTTTGTATTTCTTAGTAGAGACGGGGTTTCACCGTGTTAGCCAGGATGGTCTCGATCTCCTGACCTCGTGATCCGCCCATCTCGGCCTCCCAAAGTGCTGGGATTACAGGCTTGAGCCACCGCGCCCGGCCATAAATTGTATATTTTTAAACCACGTGTCTGATAAGGAGTTAATATGCAAAATATATAAGGGACTCCTATTCAATAACAACAACAACAACAACAACAAAAAACCTGATTAAAAAATGGGCAAAGGAATAGAACAGACATTTGTCCAAACAAGATATACAAATGACTCTAAGTATATGAAAAGATGCTCAATATCACTAATCATTAGAAAAATGCAAATCAAAACCTCAACATGTTGCCTGGGCAACAAAGTGAGACCCATCTCTACAGAAAAAAACAAAAAATTAGCTGGGCGTGGTGGCTTGGGCCTATAGTCCTAGCTACATAGGAGGCTGAGGTGGATCATTTGAACCCAGGAGGTCGAAGCTGCAGTGAGCTGTGATCACACTACTGCACTCCAGCCTGAGCAACAGAGTTGAGACCCTGTCTCAACAAAACAAAACAAAAACCTGAAAAACCACAATGAGCTGTCACCTCATACCTGTTAGGACAGCTATTATAATAAAAACAAAAAATAACTTGTTGATGAAGATGTGGAGAAATGGGAACCATTGTGCACTGTTGGTGGGGATGTAAAATAGCACAGTCAGCTACTATGGAAAATAGTATGAGGGTTCCTCAAAAAATTAAAAGTAGAATTACCACATGGTTCAGCAATCTCTGGGTGTTTATCCAAAGAATTCAAGGCTGGGTGCCGTGGCTCATGCCTGTCATCTCAGCACTTTGGGAGGCCGAGGTGGGTGGATCACGAGGTCAGGAGATCAAGACCATCCTGGCCAACCTGGTGAAACCCCGTTGCTACTAAAAATACAAAAAAATTAGCTGGGTGTGGTTGCGTGTGCCTGTAGTCCCAGGTGCTCTGGAGGCTGAGGCAGGAGAATCGCTTGAACCCGGGAAGCGGAGGTTGCAGTGAGCCGAGATCGCGCTACTGCACTCCAGCCTGGTGACAGAGCAAGACTCTGTCTAAAAAAAAAAAGCAAATCAGGATCTCAAAGAGATGTTTGCACTCCCTTGTTCATTGCAGCATTATTCATAAGAGCCGAGAGGTGAAAACAACCTCAAAGTCTATAGGTTGATGAATGAATAAAAAAAACTGTGGCGTGTTCGTGCAATGGAGTACTATCCAGCCTTATTAAGAAGGAAATCCTGCCATAGCCACAACATGTATGAACCTGTAGGACATTATTCTAAGTGAAATAAGCTAGTCACAGAAGAACAAATAATGCACAATTCCATTCATGTGAGAAATTTAAAGTAGTCAAACTCATAATAGAATGGTGGTTGCCAGGGGAGAGGGAAATGGGGAATTGTTGCTCAGTGGGTATAAAGTTTCTGTTATACAAGATGAGAAAGTTCAAGAGGTCTGCTGTATAACATTGTGCTTATAGTTAATCATACTGTGCACTTAAAGATTTGTTAAGGTTGGGCGCGGTGGCTCATGCCCGTAATCCTAGCACTTTGGGAGGCGGAGGCGGGTGGATCACGAGGTCAGGAGATTGAGATCATCATGGCTAACATGGTGAAACCCCGTCTCTACTAAAAAAATACAAAAAAGTTAGCCAGGCGTGGTGGCAGGCGCCTGTAGTCCTAACTACTTGGGAGGCTGAGGCAGGAGAATGGCGTGAACCCAGGAGGCAGAGCTTGCAGTGAGCCAAGATCGCACCATTGCACTCCAGCCTGAGTGACACAGTGAGACTCTGTCTCAAAAAATAAAATAAAATAAAATAAAATAAATAGATAAATTTGTTAAGAGGACAGATCTCATGTTGTGTTTTTTAAATCACAATAAAAATATATGATTATCCTTTAGTATCCTTTGGGCATTGGTTCCAGGCCCCCCTTGTATACTAAATCCGTGGATGCTCAAGTTCCTGATATAAAGTGGCATAGTATTCACATATAACTTATGCACATCATCCTCCAAACTCTAATCTCTGAATTACTTATAATACCTCATACAATGTAAATGCTGTGTAAGAGTTGTAGAAAATTTTTCTGTAGAGACAGGGTCTTGCCATGTTGCCCAGACTGGTCTCAAACTCCTGGGCTCAAGCAATTCTCCTGCCTCTGCCTCCCAAAGTGCTGGGATTATAGACGTGAGACATGAGCCACTATACCTAGCTGTTGTCTTTATTTTTGATACATAAAAGGAGGGTCATGATGTGTGTGTTGTTCAGGGAATAATGATAAGAAAAAAGTCTGTATGTGTTCAGTACAGATGGCTTTTCTCCCCCCCTCAAGAGTTTTCAATTCGAGGGTGGTTGAATCCATGGATGTGGAACCTATAAGGAGGGCTGACTGTGTATATCAAATAATGTACATTTTATAATAGTATACTATACTATTATATATATATTAGTATCGTAAGTATACTATTATATATTTTATAATAGTGTATTTTTTGTTCCTGATGTGATGGGAAGCATTTGGAAAACATAAAATTGATCCCATCACAGAAGAGGAATTAAGATTGCCTTGGGTTAAGGGTTAAGTAAGGTTCTATTACAAGTTAATCTGCTAAGGATGTTGGTCATGGCCACATTCAGGAAGTGGTGTCTGGAGGCCACAGTGAGATGGCCCCGTTCAAACATCAGCTGGAATTGTATGGCAGTGCGTACAGTTATGTCACAAATTAGCATGGCATACCTAGTCGAGGTTTCAAACTCCCTCCTGCACCTTCCAAAGCAGGTGTTGCTTGGGATTGAAAACCTTCACTATTCGGTCAACAGAAGGCCCTCACAGCTCTGATGGGAATGTCATCTGAGAAGGGCTGGTCTCCTCATGGATTTGCATTTCCGCACCTTGAGACTCTGCTTCAACCAGCTGCTGTTTTAACTGGCACAGAGGGCCTCGCTGAGAGCCTCTTGGGGTCTATCCAGATCTGAGAAGGAATCTGGGATCCTGGGGTCAGTTCCGTGTCCTGGCCCGAGGATGGGGTTTTGTACCCCGTTGCTTTCTGCAGTTGTGATTAGGTGGTGCTTGGCAACGGCCTGGAGCTAGGCGTCTGAGTGACTGTCCGTCCTAGGGCGTTCAACTCCAGACCTCTCTTACCCAGGCCAGCGGAGGGTGGAAACTCTGAGAACATTCCATTAGAGTAAGATACGTTTAATAAGAGCAATGGAAAATGGTAAACCTGGCTTGGGGAAAGGGAATGTGCTCTTTCATGTAAAACAAACAAACAAAAAATGTGACTGTGAGAAGCATCCAGAAAAATACGATGACCTGGAGGCTGGATTTACAAATTGGCACTGAGAGAAATCTCATTTCCACAGTCGATGACTCCCCCTTCAGCTATGTTCATGCCAGTGGAGCAAACCAAAATAACTTTATAAATTAAAGTTTTTGCAGTCAGGAAAGCTATGCCTGGACTGTCACACACCAGATGAAACCCTTGAAGGCTTTGTTTACAACTGACATCCTGGGGTTGGAGGTTAATAGTGTCTGGAGAAGGTTAGGTCATGCACATGTTAAATAGCAATTAAAACAAAATCACTGGTGGTGGTCAAAGAGAGACACAGCTATGTTTACTTACAATAGTTTATGCCACCTTTGTTTGTTTGTTTGTTTGTTTTGCCCTCTGGAAAGAATATCTTTGTCCTGCCATAATTAATTGTAACCAGCTTTTGTTTAGAGGGGGCCACATGGAAACTGCTCAGAGAGCTCAAAGTATGTTGGCAAGTGGTGACTTGTAACCAGTACCTCAATCATTTTCTTTTATGATACACATAATAGAAGGATGCATTTGGGATGTAAAAGGTTCAAATTATAGAGGCACATACATATACAGACAATCATGAAAGTCTCCCCTACCCTGCCTGGCTGCTGACATTTGGTGATAATCTTTCCAGACATCTTTCTAAATGCTGACTTTATATGTTGGTGAACAAGTGTTTATATCCATATGCACACAAATATGTAATTAGCTTTATTTTTATTTTAATTTCTTTTGAGAGAGGGTCTCAGGCTGGAGTGCACTAGTGCGATCATAGCTCACTGCAGCCTCGACCTCCTGGACTCAAGCAATCCTCCCACTTTGGCCTCCCGAGGAGCTGGGACTATAGGCATGCACCACTACACCCAGCTAATTTTTAAATTTTTCTGTAGAGACAGGGTCTTGCCATGTTGCCCAGGCTGGTCTCAAACTCCTGGGCTCAAGCAGTCCTCCTGCCTCTGCCTCCCAAAGTGCTGGGATTATAGACATGAGCCACTATGCCTAGCTGTTGTCTTTATTTTTGATACATAAAAAGAGGGTCATGATGTGTGTGTTGATGTACAGCTTGCTTTTTTCACTTACACATCCAGAGTTCCTTCACACTGACCCATGTGCAGATTACATTTTTTTAATACTTCAGTGCTTTCTATAATATGATTTCTGTTCCTAATTTATTGAGCCGTTTCCTCACCCTTTGTTTTTGATACCAAATGAAGCAGTGATAGCGTGAGATTATGAATGTGCCTTGTGGAGCTTAGACTGCCTGGCTTTGAAACAGGACTTAGACTAGGTGAGTGACCTAGGGCAGGGGGTGGCAAACTATAGCCTCCATGGCAAATCCACCCTGCTGTGTTTCTGTAGGGCCTGTGAGCCAAGACTGATTTTTTCATTTTTAAATGGTTAAAAAAATAAAATAAAAAGATAAGTATTTCCCAATATATGAAAACAGTGTGAAATTCACAATTCAGTGTCCATTAACTTAAGTTTTGTTGAACACCATGGTCATTTGTGAATCTATTATCTAGGGCTTTTTTCATGCCACAGAATTGAGTAGTTGTGACAGAGACCATATGGCCCACCTAGAATATTTACCGTCTGGCCTTTTACAGAAAACATTTGCTGACCTCTGACCTAGGGCAAGTTACTAATCTCTCCATGTCTCAACTTTCTTTTCTTTAAAATGGAGATACTAGCCGGGTGCGGTGGCTCATGCCTGTAATCCCAGCACTTTGGGAGGCCGAGGCGGGCTGATCACCTGAGGTCAGAAGTTCAAGACCAGCCTGGTCAACATGGTGAAACCCCGTCTTTACTAAATATACAAAAAATTAGCCGGGCGTGGTGGCGAGTGCCTGTAATCCCAGCTACTCAGTAGGCTGAGGGAGGAGAATTGCTTGAACCCAGGAAGGGGAGGTTGCAGTGAGCCGAGATCATGCCATTGCCCTCCAGCCTGGGCAACAAGAGGGAAACTTCATCTCAAAAACAAAACAAAAAACAAAACAGCAGCAACAACAACAACAAAACCCAGAAAGCAGATACTAGTAATATCTACCTTGTAGAGTTAAGTGACTTTATATATATATGTCAAATATCATATGTAGAATACCTACTTTATAGGGTTATCTAAGTTACTTAGTACATGTATCAAATAAATATGTGCCAGACACACCAGGTATATCATGTATCAAATATATATGAATTGTGTGTAAGCACTTTTAACTTTTAATTTAATTTAATTTATTTATTTGCTTATTTGAGATGGAGTCTCACCCTGTCACCCAGGCTGGAGTGCAATGGCACGATCTCTGCTCACTGCAACCTCCACCTCCCGGGTTCAAGCGATTCTCTTGTCTCAGTCCCCTGAGTAGCTGAGACTACAGGTGCGCTTCACCATGTACAGCTAATTTTTTTTGTATTTTTAGTAGAGACGGAGTTTCATCATGTTGGCCAGTCTGGTCTCAAACTCCTGACCTCAGGTGATCTGCCTGCCTCGACGTCCCAAAATGCTGGGATTATAGGTGTGAGCCACTGCATCCAGCTGACTTTGAACTTTTTACATGCTCAAAAAAGTTTAGCTACTATTACTGTATTGTTGTTATTGTAAGTGCATAATTCTTTGTGCACATGTGCGAGGATGTCACAGATACCCAGCAGTAGGCTTAAAGGTGAAGGGTCTTAACAAATTGTCTTCCAGAATGGCCCTACCAAGTCATGCTCCCAACAATGGAGTCTCCGCTTTCCTGCATTCTTGGCAACTCTGGATAGGGACTAGGGCTTAGATAAGAGCACTGAATCTTCAAAGAGTTGGGTTTTCACCTCCACAGAGGCTCTTCAGAGTCTGGGAGTGCTGTGTCCAGACCTGTGGGGTGAATCTCCCTGGAAAGCCTTAAATCAGAACATGCTCATTGTTTGCTGAGTGAGAGTCTCTTCTGTGCTAAGCCTTTGACCTGTACATTTTCATTTTACAGATGAAACTGAGGGGCTCAGAGAAATTAAATCACCTGCTCCGGGTCCTAAAGCTACTTGCAGAAGTAGGGTTTGAACCCAGTTGTGGGGGCCTTCATACAGCTTTCTATGCCATTCTCCCTCATTCCAGGAAGGGTAAGGCGATGTCAGAGATAGTCATTTTCTTTTCCTTTTTCTTTTTTCTTTTTCTTTTATTTGAGGCAGGATCTCGCTGTGTCACTCAGGCTGGAGTGCAGTGGCGTCATCACAACCTATTGCAGCCTCGATCTCCCAGGCTCCAGCCATCCTACCGCCTTATTTACATTTTCTTTATTTTTTTGTACAGTCAAGGTCTCACTATGTTGCCCAGGTCTTGAACTCCTGGACTCAAATGATCCTACTGCCTTGGCCTCCCAAAGTACTGGGATTACAGGCATGAGCCACTGTGCCCGGCCCTACACTACGTTTTCCATGTACACTTTTTCCTTAAGTCAGCACCTTGATGACTGGATCAGAGCTACACACCAAATTGGAAGTCAACGTTGGAGAGAGTGGCTTAGTCATGACCTGTGTTTATCTCCTCTTGCTCTGAGTAAAGAGGATGTGTAATAGAGTATGTTACTATATTTTTCGTATCCCGATGCCATAGCCTGTGCTGCCCAGTCACACTGAGAACAATGCAGTTCTCATAGATAACCCGTTGTTGGGTGAAATGTCTATTTCTAGGCATCTCCACGTTCTCCTATCAAGGGCCTTTGCAACAGCATTTCCCATGTTCCATCAGCGCATCTGCAAAACACGAAGCAGCTTCATTCACCCAGAGACTCCTGACCTTGTACATGAGGGGAAAATGTTTCTGGTTTTGTGTGTGTTTTCTATGACGAACATTTGCATTCTTTCCTCCCCTCACTTTTTTTTTTTCTCACATTGACATTAAGAAACAACAACAAAACGCTGCTTGCTCCCAAACTGTTTGAATTTAAAACTCGGGATCTTAATTTGCATAGACAGTAGTTCTCTACAAGGAATGTGAACCATTGACAGAATTTCCTAAAGGAACAAAGAGCCATAATTCCCTGATTAAAACCATGTTAAAACAAAAAGCAAACTATATCCAAAAGGCCCTTTAAGAGTAGTTCTTGTTTAATCAGATTTCAAAGGCAGCACAAGCTGGATGTTTATGGCATCACCAAGGCCTTTCTGTGATGCCTGAGCTTTTCAAGAACATACCCAGAACTTCGCTTAAGCCTGTCTTTACTTGGAGCTGTCTCCCAAAGGCTTGGCCTTCCTCTCTGCAGCCTCAGTTACTGAGTCACTGGAACAGAGGAAGAAGCCCAGGCTTCCATTCTGACAGTCTGCGAACATTTATCTGGAGTTGTAATTGTCATACTCCCACGTTATTTTCTTGCTATCTTCTAGAGTGATGATGAAAGATGTCCGGGGGAAAGAAAATAAAACAAAAAACCTTCTAGCATCTACGCACCTAAAGCAGGGTTTGTCAACCTTGACACCATTGCCATTTGGGGCTGGATAATTCTTTGTCGTGGGGGCTGGCCAGTGCATTGGATGATGTTTAACAGCATCTGTGGCCTTTAGCTTCATAGTTATAACAACCAAAAATGTCTCCAGACTTTGTCATATGTCCTCTTGGGGGTAAAATTGCTCCCGGTTGAGAACCACTGGCCTCGATTTTGGTGGTCTAGAATTTGCAAGCTGCTTCTCCACCCTGTGCATATCCAATCCTCAGCCCTTCTACTGAGGATGAGAACTGGGTTTTCTTCTTTTCATCCTACCCTCCCTGCCTTGAGATAGTGCTGCATCTGGACAGATGTGCCAAGTACAATTCTGGCTCAGGTGATTGAAGTCTAAGTCAGGCATATGTCTTCACTCTGCCTGACCGTCCCTCTTGCTGCTGGCCTGCGTGGCGTGCTGGTGCCGGTAGGGGCAGCTGTGTGAGTAGCAGGACCATCCTGGAGACAGCCATGCAAAGGGAAACCATCTGGGCGGGGTGAGCCTGCCAGCCCCAGCTGCAGGTCCTGGTGGAGTCAACAGTTGATGGATCACTGAGCTCTGACCTCCAGGCAGTCCAGGCCTGCGATGGGCAGAGAGCTGTCTTGCTTCTCCTTTTGGAACCCGAAGGGCAAAGACGGGGTGAAGTTGCCAGGAGAGGCT
This sequence comes from Macaca thibetana thibetana, assembly GCF_024542745.1. Lineage (NCBI taxonomy): Eukaryota > Metazoa > Chordata > Mammalia > Primates > Cercopithecidae > Macaca > Macaca thibetana. Next base: position 115,347,961 of record NC_065586.1, read on the forward strand.
TTCAGCTGGATCCTAGGGGCCAGCGTGCAGCCCTTTACCAGGGCTGGGGGTTGGGGAGAAGTGTCTCTCTCTGGGCGGTCTGGATGGGCCAGAACCTTGAGCTGGGTGCAGAGGGCTACGGTGGAGAGGCGGGGAAGGGCGCTGGATCGGGTGTCCTGTCTCAAGACCTGGGCATGGTTTTAGTTCTACCCCGGGTAGCAGCACGATCTTGTGCAAATAGTTATCTTCCTTCTGGTCCTCATGTTTCTCATAAAGCTGACTTCCAACTAGAACATTCTACCTTTCTATTTTTCTCCTGATTTGTAGACAAAGATGGTGCTGTTAAGTAATGGAAATGTGGCCTTCCTAAATTTGCTTTGAGTCCTGAGTTCCTGATTTGGGGGCAAGTGTCTGTGAAGGGCTTGGGGTCACTCTGTGGCTTTTGCCTTATTTTTATGGGTCTTAGAGGATACCTCAATAAATAGCATTTTTCTTCCCTGAACAAATTGAGAGATGAGGCCATGGTTGAAACTTTGAACTTTGGAACTTGCCCAGATGTATCAGGTCAGTCATCCTCTTCCCCTGGGGCTAGTAAACCAAGTGTTCCAAAGGCCAGGTGGTCTTAGGGAAAATGATGGACCCTGGAGGGTGAGGGTCATGGCCCGTGAGGACTACAGAGGATCCCCTAGCCACACTGGAGAGGGGACGGTGCCCTGGTTTTCCTGATAATCCCCCTTAGTGCTCAAGGCTGGTTTCAATCCTGCTGTACTAATCTGCTGATGAGGGAGAGTTGGTGGCTCAGTGGTGACAGCACAGGGATGACAGAGGGTGTCCACCCCACCCAGGGCCCCCGTGAGCTCGTATCTGAGGGTCTATTGAGATTACAGAGGCCCTTGATAGAGTCCAAAATTTGAAGGACAAGCAAGGAAGATTGGAGCATCTGTGAACTATCTCCAGTTCAGCATTGCATTGGAAAAGGAATTACATCAGGTCACTGATGTCTTCTCCTAACTCAGTGATCTCCACAGCCCCCTGGATCCTGCCAGGCCTGTAGAGAAGAGGGATAAGCCAGCTTTCCCACCACCCCTGCCGTCTGTTCCTTTTATATTTAAATCAGAAGCTTAGGCTCCTCCGTGTAGCCGCTCTGTTTTTCATGCCTCTTGCCTGGGTCTAAGCCCTGCAGCTTAGGGCGCTGTGATGTGCTTGCAGGATGCTGCCCCACCACGGCTGGAACCAGGGCTTCAGCCCGGCGCACACCCAGCTTGTTTGGAGGTCACGGCTCACCATAAAAATGGTGTGAGTGGCCAGCTCTTTTTTCACTGTGGCTCTGGGCAGCCCAACCCAGCTCCCGGGTGGATGCAAGGCCTGAGAGTGAACTTTGTTGTGAATGATGACACAATTCCAGAAGAATGCAGTGTCTCCCAGATACAGCTTCTGGAGCTTTGCCTGGGGAGGGGGGCTGGAGGTTGTTTAGTGTTTGGGTTCCTGGTGGTTCTTTGCCCCAGGGGTGTGTGTGTGTACACATGTGCATGCATGCATGCTTTTTCCTGGGGCACACTTACTTTCAGATGTTCACGTGGACTCTTTTTGAGATTCCCCAGGGGAAAAGGAGAAAGTACAGAAAGCCGTGACACCTGATGGAAAATATTACGCTTTAGTCAACAGGGCTGATGTGTCTCCTCTGACTTTGCCTTTAAACCAAACCATACCACAGCGGGGAAAGATGAGCCACACATGAGGCCTGCTGGGCCGGTGACTGTCCCCTGAAGTGGGACTCTTGTAATTCTAAGCGCCTTTGAAAAATGCTTTCGGTACTTGAGTTGAAACATCCAGTACTTGAGTTGGAGGGGGCCTGAAAGGTCATCTTGGCCCAGCAGCTTGTTTTAAAGGAGGAGGAAACTGAGGGCCAGGGAGGACCTATGACCCTCCCAGGGTTGCGCGGCTAGAACTCAAATCCTGTCTCTTGATCCCCAGAGAAGGGTTTGGTCTGTTCTGCCCTACTTAAGTTTTCAGACAGTGTATTGTGACAAGTTTTAGATTTTTTATTTTTTTTATACTCTGCTCCTATTCATTCAACAACTCTGAGTGTTACATACTGTTTAGGGGCTGGGGATTTACTGGAGAACAGGAAGACCTGGTCCTTGTGCTCAGGGGGCTTACAGGCTAATGGGAAAGGCAGCTTGGAACAAGAAACCATGCATGGGATGTGTAGCGGGTGTGGCTGTCTTATTTCTGGCCAGTACGGGGAGGGAAAAGGGGTGGGAGTTGATGGCTGGGGCATAGACGATGTCATTTTACCTCTGCGGCCTGGGTCAGGTGCCCAGCCCAGCAATCTGAGAGTGGATGACTCTGGACTATTTCTCCAGGAGGAGGTGGGATTCACAGGCAGAGACATATCAAAACAGGGACCTTGGGATGTATGATGTATTTTGTAAGAAGAAAAAAAAAGGAAAAACAGGCCGGCACGGTGCCTCACGCCTGTGATCTCAGCACTTTGGGAGGCTGAGGCACGCGGATCACCTGAGGTCAGGAGTTCGAGACTGGCCAACATGGTGAAACCCCGTCTCTACTAAAAATGCAAAAATTAGCTGGGCGTGTTGGCAGGTGCCTGTAATCCCAGCCACTCGGGAGCCTTAAGCAGGAGAATTGCTTGAACCCAGGAAGCTGAGATCGCGCCGTTGCACTCCAGCCTCGGCGACAGAGCAAGACTCAGTCTCAAAAAAAAAAAAAAAAGGAAAAACAGAGTAGAGCAGGCAGCTCTGTGTGTGTATGCGCAGGTAAGATCATCGGCGGGAGGAGCCCGGGAGATGAGCCGGTTGGAAGCCCCGAGGCGGCCTTGACTTCCCTGATGGGAGGGGAGAGAGCTGCTGGGAGAGATAGCATCCAGGGAGGGATGTGGCACAGGCTTCTGGAGGAACAGCAGCTGTGGCCAGAGGTGGATCTCTTATTCTCAGGGGTATCAGGGACCCAGGCTCTTTCCACTTGGAACACAAGACAGCAGGGCCCTTTGTCGCCAGCAGGATGGAAACAGACACACAGGACACCCCTTCCAGGAAGCCTTGTCACATCGACTTCACCTAACTCCAATGACCTCTCCCTTTTGAGTCCCCCTGCACTTAGGGGCTCTTTCTGTTTGGACTGAGTGGTGGTTTTGGAAAGGCTCTTGCATGATTTTCACTGGCGTGGGCTCTTCCCCAGATGCTCACTTTGTGCTACACACCGTGCTGGCTCATTATCACAGAGTCATGGAGCAGGCACTGAGAGTCAGAGAGCTCTGTGGCTGCCCGAGGTCAGGGTAAAGGTGGGACTTCAGCCTCGCCAGACTCCAGAGCCTCTGTCCTTTCCCACCATGCCTGCTGCCCCCTGTCCTGATGTGTTTTCTGCCCATTCTGCCAGACATGGGCTCCTTGAGGGATAAGGTGGTGAGTTAGTCCTCTTGCTTCGAGCCGTCATTTATCATGGATTGGGCTAGGAGTCGTAGGTACACAGATGAGCAAGGCCTGGCTTTGCCCTCGAGAGCTGACCAGGTAGTAGAAGCTGGGGTGCAAGGAGGGCTCTGGGCTCAGGGAATGACCACTTGAGGCATCCAGGGAAGGCTTCTTGGAGGAATGACACAGGAGCTGGCTTGGGCTATAGTCTCTCACTTTGCTAAACTTCCATTTCCTAGTAATTTGGATGTGACTGTGAAGTTATTGCAACCATTGTGTAAACTAGTTATTCAAGCAAACCAGTTTGAAACCCTTTGCAAATAGAAGACACTGAGAGTTGGTATTGACAGTCCTCTGTCAGGAGTGGATCCCAGTCTTGGCCCAGCCTCCACTGCATACCGTCCTGGGAACGCCTCCTAGAGCCACCCTGTCTGCTGCCTGCAGAGCTGGCCCTTCCGTGGCCTCGAATCCCCTGGAGACTCTGCATTCCCAGCCAGATTTGCCTTTCCCTCTAGTGGACCGCCCCCCCACACTGCACAGCACCAGCCTGGGAGCTTGGGAGGGGGTGTGAAACCAGCAGATGGGAGTCTGGAGTCCTGGCTCCAGTAGTTGCCAGCCACTTCTTGTCCCTTGGCCCCTCATCCTCCATCCTCTAGGCCCTCTCTTCTCTTTGCAGAAAGGCTCCTCGGGGTTCAGAGAATGTAGGAAACTTGTTGGAGCTCACACAGCTGAGTAACAAGCAGGCCTTGCTGCCTCCTGTACACTGTATTTCCTGCTGCTGTCTGAGTGCATGGAGTGGGAGGGGGAGGCCCTGGGCCACAGCACCCCGCCCCTCACCCCTATCGCACCCCACCCCTCACCCCATCACCTCTTTATTCTATCTCTGAGGTAGTGGCTGTGTCTCTGGTAATGAATATTTTGCTTCAGAACATCCCCCCTCTTTTTATTGAGAAAGAATTCACGTACCATAACATTCTCCACTTTAAAGTGTAAATTTAATAGTCTTTATACATTCACAATGTTGTGCAACCATCACTACCATCTAATTCCAAAAAACTTTCATCACCATCACCCCAAAAAGAAACCCTGAATCTAATAGCGATCACCTCCCACTTGCCCCTACCACAGTCCCTGGCAACTGCCAATCTGGGTACTGTCTCTGGATTTATCTATTCTGGACATTTCACATAAATGAAATCATACAATACGTGGCTTTTTGTATCTGGTTAATTTCACGTGGCATAATGTTTTCAAGGTTCGTTCATGTTGTAGCCTGCATCAGTGCTTCATTCCTTTTTGTGGCTGAATAATATTCCATTGGATGGATGTACCACAATTTGTTAATCCACTCATTCACTGATGCTCCATTCATTTTAACTTCAGTTACAGCTTCCTGCTGTCTCCTTGAGTTCTCTGGGGAGTGTTTTTTTTCAATTTCTCTAATGGAAACTTGGGTCAGCGTTCTCCACCTGTAGGCTGGGTATTTTGACGTGTTTTCCAAGTGGCTTCTGGAAACACAGAAGCAGTGATTCTGAAATGGAAAAGAGAACATTCTCTCCCATAGGTCCCCCTATCTGATATAACTCCCCTGGTGGCACGCCTCAGTGAGGGTGGCACCATCGCAGGTGGGAGGGAGTACGTCTATTTCAAAAGTGCTGGGGCAGGGACCGGGTACAGTGGCTCACATCTATAATCCTCCACTTTGGGAGGCTGAGGTGGGTGAATTACTTGAGACCAGGAGTTCGAGACCAGCCTGGCCAACCTGGTGAAACCCCATCTCTACTAAAAATACAAAAATTAGCCAAGTGTGGTGGTGGGTGCCTGTAGTCCCAGCTACTCAGGAGGCTGAGGCAGGAGAATGATTTGAACTTGGGAGGCAGAGGCTACAGTGAGCCGAGATCGTACCATTGCACCCAGCCTGGGCAACAGAGCGAGACTCTGTCTAAACAAAACAAAACAAACCCCCAAAAAAGTGCTGGGGCAAAGTGGCTGCGCCCACTGCTGAAAGGGCGCTGTGGATGGGCTGCCTCCGACTTGTGTGCAGCTCTTCAGTTATGGCCATGCCCTGGTGTGACAAGGACGGGCTCCAGTATGGCTAGTCTAAGATCATGGTTTGGGGTCCTTGCTCAGAGTGTTGCCTTCATTCTCTTTTATTTTTTTTCCCATTTATTTAGTGAAAATGTAATTTAGATACAGTAACATCTGCCTCTTAAAAGTGCATAGTTCTGCATGTTGTAACTGTGTACACCAACCGCGTAGTTAGTACACATGGTGTCATGTAACTACCACCACAATCAGGAGCACTTTCATCGCACCCTGAAGCTCCCCCAGACGCCCTTGTAGTTACCGCCTATTCCTAGCCCCAGTCCCTGGCAACCACTAGTCTGCTTTTTGTCTATACAAGAATGTCATGTACATGGAATCACACGGAGTGTAGCCTTTTGAGTTTGATTTCTTTCACTTAGCATAATGTATTTGAGATTTGTCCATGTTGTTATGTGTATCAGTTTCCCTTATTTCTGAGCAAGAGTTCAGGGTTTGTTTCTTCCCCAGTTGAAGGATGTTTGGGTTGTTTCCAAGTTTGGGCGATTATGAATAAAGCCACTATAAGCATTCACGAACAGTTTTTTCTGTGAACATAAGTTTTCATTTCACTTGGGTAAATATCTAGGAGTGGGATTGCTGGATCACATGGTAGGTGCGTGTTTAATTTTATAAGAAACTTCCAAGCTGCTTTCCAAAGAGCGGTGCCGTCTTGCATTCTCACCAGTGATGCATGAGTATTCATTATCTTTATGTTCTAGGCTCTCAAACTGATCAGAGCCAATATGGGCTTGGCGTTTTAGTTGCAAGGAACAAAGACTCTGCCTCCCTTGCATGTTTTAGTTTAGGTTCCCCAGAAGTGGACTCCGGTGCAATGATTTGAGTATAGGTAGTTTATCCAGGGGGCAATGCCAGGAAACTTCCCCTACCCGCCCCCAGCAGGAGAGTGGAGAGGGGAGAGGAAAAGGAAGGTAACTGGTAAAGGGTGTGTCATCAGGCAGGAAACCTGGTTTCTAGAATCCATCCCCTGTTAGTCATTGAAGACTCCTGCGGGAGTCTTGTCAATTCCCTGGCACTCCAACCCACCCCCTTCTCAGGGAGAGCTGGCTTCACTGGCCTTGGCAGCCAGTCTCAGGTGAAGGGTATTTGGAAGTCTGGCCCAGGTGCAACAGTGACAGGGCACTCTCCCCAGGTGATAGCGGTTCCTTCTTTCCTCTTTCCATGACACTCCCTCTTTCATCTTGGCTCTGTCTACTGGTGGCTTCCGTCTCTGCATCGTACTTTCTGCTTATTGTGTTTCTCTTCATGTGTTCCCACTACCAGCTAACTGTTGACTCCCCAAAGAGAAAAATTGGTGGGTGAGTTAGTCACTGCTTTTCTCTTGGACAGAGCCCTCAATTTAAGTCATCTGATAGGCATACCAGTCATTGTTGGCTGCCCTTGAGTCAAGTGGCCTGCCCTGGTCCAACCAGCTGTGACCAGGGAGGTGGGTCAGAGAGTTCAGAGCAGCGCTGTCTAATGGAACCTTCCGTGATGACGGAAATCTTCTGTATATTATGGTAGCTACTAGCCATGTGTGGCCATCGAGTGCTTGAAGTGTGGCTTGTGCTACCAAGGAACTGAGTTTTTAATTTCATTTAATTTTAACAAATTAAGATTTAAATTCACATAGCTGCATATGGCTAGCGGCTACCATAGTGGACAGCATAGTTCTAGAACATGGGCCCAGTTTTGGGCGATTATGAATAAAGCCACTATAAGCATTCATGAACAGCTTTTTCTACGAACATAAGTTGTCATGTTCTTGGCCTCTTCTCTCTACTAAATAATGTGATAGAACATTCTCTTGAGATCAGTTTTTTAAAAAGCCAATTAATATCTGATTTGTGATTCTGATTCTTTAACATTTTTTAACCATCTGCTTTAAAAATGGGAAATATCATTATTGGAGGCAGTGAAGTTAAAATTGACCTAATGAGATGCTGATACGATTATTTTCATGACGCTATCTTTAATACATTTACATTTTTACTTTTGGAAACTCACTTGCATTCTGTACATTTGTACTATACCTATTTTGTGCTGTCAGATGTACGTGTGTGAGTTACTGATTTTCTTCCTCACACATAAAGACACTTGGCAGCCAATCAGCCCACCAGGAAATAGGTCTGGAGTACTCTCTTAGAATTCAGCAGCACAAGTGGTGCCCCTGACAGCAGCCTGAGTGTGAGTTTCTGAAGTCAGAGGCAAATAGGGTTCTGTGCAGCCTGAAGATTATAGTTGAATGTCTTTAACTTTTTTTTTTTTTTTTTTTTTTGAGACGGAGTCTCCCTCTGCTGCCCAGGCTGGAGTGTAGTGGCATGATCTCGGCTGAGCATAACCTCCGCCTCCCGGATTCAAGCAATTCTCTTGCCTCAGCCCCACAAGTAGCTGGGACTATAGGTGCGCGCCACCACACCCAGCGAATTTTTTAAAACATATTTTTAGTAGAGACGGGGTTCCACCATGTTGGCCAAGCTGGTCTCGAACTCCTGACCTCGTGATCTGCCTACCTCAGCCTCCCAAAGTGCTGGGATTACAGATGTGAGCCACTGCACTCGGCCTAACTTTGGTTTTAATATTATTTTGCCTTGTCTTCAGGAAATGACCAAGGGATGCCTGATTAAAATTAATTATAATGGGATGGAACTTCGAGTAGCATTGGACAGGGAGTCAGAGAACCAGGGTTCCTACTCAAGCTATGCCACTGACTTGCTGGCTTTGTGATCTTTAGCAAGTAACTGTACTTTTCTGAGCATTGCTTTCTCCATCTGTAAATAAGGAATTTTCATTACATGTGCATCTAAAAATTATTTCCATGGTACCCCATTACAGGAGATATTAATAGACACATCTGAGGAAAAGGATTCTATGGTCACAGTTGTTGGGAAATATTTTGTACTATGTCTTCTTGGAGATTCACAATGTACATTCTTTTTTTTTTTTTTTTTTTTGAGATGGAGTCTTGCTCTGTCACCCAGGCTGGAGTCCAGTGGTGCAATCTTGGCTCACTGCAACCTCCACCTTCTGGGTTCAAGCCATTCTCCTGCCTCGGCCTCCCCAGTAGCTGGGGTGCATACCACCACACCCAGCTAGTTTTTGTATTTTTAGCAGAGATGGGGTTTCACCATGTTGGCCAGGCTGGTCTCAAACTCCTGACTTCAAGTGATCTGCCTGCCTCTGCCTCCCAAGTGCTGGGATTACAGGTGTGAGCCACCGCGCCCAGTCCACAATGTACATTCTTATATCAAAGGCTCTGAGAAGTCCTGCGGTGGAATACAAAATTTTTTTTTCATTATATTAACAGGGTTTGGTTAACATTTAAGCATGGAATCTCACTTGTGTGTGTGTGCGTGTGTAAAACATCTCTTGGCATCTTCCGGAATACAGTTATACAGGCCCATCAGCTTGGGAAACAGGGATGGATGATTCTTTGGCTTTTCTGGGTTAAATGTCTCAGTGTGCTTGGACAAGGAAGAAGTTAAGTCTCTTTTCACTCATGTTCTTAGCTTTTTCTCTCCTGTCTTCTCTTGCCCTCTCCTCCAAGTCTTAAAACCTAGTTGAGGCCAGGCGCAGTGGCTCATGCCTATAATCCCAGCACTTTGGAAGGCTGAGATGGGGGGACCATGAGGTCAGGAGATCGAGACCATACTGGCTAACACGGTGAAACCCCATCTCTACTAAAAAAATACAAAAAAATTAGCTGGGCATGGTGGCAGGTGCCTGTATAGTCCCAGTTACTCGGGAGGCTGAGGGAGGAGAATGGCGTGAACCCAGGAGACAGAGCTTGCAGTGAGCCGAGATCACGCCACCACACTCCAACCTGGGCGACAGAGCAAGACTCCGTCTCAAAAATAAAACATAATAAATAAATAAATAAAACCTTGTTGATAACTAATTGTGGGTCTTTTCCTTTTCCCTGACACACATTCTGCGAGAGGAGACAGATGGCAGGCAGGAGGCAGATTGGAGAGAGGTTCTCAGCGTGACTTTTCTCAAATGTGATGCTCCTCAAGAAAGTCTGTATTTGTTATGGGAAGGAGCCGCGTGCTGGCATGCCACCTTGAATGCTCTCCACGGACATTTGCAACTTGTTTCTGCGTCCTTTTGCAGCCTAGTTCTGCTCAATTCCAGCAAGGTGACTGTCATTAGGCAGATCTCTTTCCATTACAGGTGACAGAAGCTCAACTCCAACTAGCTTAAGCAAAACAAATAAACAAAAACCTCCAGGGCATTTGTTGGCACATGTGCTTGGGAAGTTGAGTCCTGGGTGGGGCTCAAGTCCTACCATCTGGTGTTTGTCCTTCTCTGTTTCCTGCCTCCTGCTTCCTACAGCTCTTGGCTCTGCTGCTCTCTGAGTGTTGGCCTCTCTCTCCTACTACCGCTCATCCTTCTCCCCATGACGGTAAAGATGGCCAGTGGCTGCATTGTTAGCTATCCCTCAGCAAGAAAGACCCCCTGTCCCAGCAGCTATGTGTCAAACATCATCAAGGCATGATTCTCATCGGGGCTTGGGTTTTGTGTACACATCTGAAATTGATCGCCATGGACAGGGATTCACGTTCTGTGCTTCGTGAGATCTGAGTCCTGCGTGGGTAGCAGGGCCCTGATCAGCAGCCTGGCATTGTAAGTGGGGTAGGATGCTTCTTCAGCAGTGGGAGGGACCCTGGGTAGACTAAAACAACACCCACTACATGCCCTGCCCACTCCTGGCCGGGGGTGCCCTGAGTAACTTGGCGTGATGTGCCTCACCGTCATCTGACCAACGAGAATCATTTGTTCAGGAAACTAAGGTCCATAGAGCAAGGCACAGACCTAGGAGCTCAGTGTCCTGTTGGGAAGGCCAACTCAGAGACAGCTTTCATCCTTTTGTGTTACTCCATACTGGGCTGGTTGGGGCTCACAGCGGCCTCTTTGGGCAGGCAGCAGCCTTGCCTCATCTTAACCTGTGTTGCCAGGAACCCAGCAGCCTTCCCACATGAATCAAGCTCATGTTTCTTATCTCAAAGTGCTCCCTACCAGCCTTTAATTTTGGGATCCTGCTCAGGTGCTGGGCTCTGTACTCCTTGTTTTCTGCTCCTTAGTTTTTATCTTGTTACTTCCTCTCTGAGTCAGGTATTACCAGCCTCGCTTACAGATGGGGAAACTGAGGCTTAGGGTAGAGAAGGCCTTTGCTGAGGCTCCCCCGCAGGTGAGTGACAGATCAAGGATGTTGACCTAAAATTGGTGCTATGGACCTAATATTTTTGTGCCCTCCCAATTCATTTGTTGAATCACTAACCCCCAATGTGAGGTGGGGCTTCTGGGAGGTGAGTAGGTTAAGATGAGATCATAAGAATGGGGCCTCTGTGATGGGATTAGTGCCCTTAGAAGAAGAAGAAGAGAGACCGGAGCTCGCTCTCTCTACCACATGAAGACACAGTAAGAAGGTGGCCTGCACTGAGGAACCAAATGGGCCGGCACCTTGATCTTGGACTTCCTAACTTCTAGATTCAGAAGCAATAAATTCATGTTGTTTCAGCCACCCCGTCTATAGCAGCCTGAGCTGGTCAGTACAGAGTTCTCAACCTCCACTGGAGTAAGTGCCTGGGCTCCACTGTACTAAAAGCAAGTAGTCTTCCTCTGGAAGGGCATATGCATATTTCCAGGCATTCTGGAGCCTCCAGGGAAACCCTGGGCCCTGCAGGTTCTTGTCCAGAACAGCTGGCCGCATGCCCTCTCAGCTGCACTCAATGCCAGGAGACCTTTATGGCTGCTGCCTGGGACTGAAGTGGGTCCCTGCCTAGGGCTGAAGTCCAGGCCCTGGGATCTGCATTGGGTCCTGCTCTCATGCACTGAGCTGCCTTGGTTCCCTCTTTGGGCCCCACTAATAGAGAGGTTCTCTGAGGACCCCCATCCCTTCAGCTGAACCTAAGGCCACCAGGAGACAGAGGGCATCCGTGGCCTCCCCCAGGAGGCTGTCCTGAGGTTGTGCCCATTGTCTTGGGGAGTTTACTGGAGGAGGCTGCAGGCCTGGACTGTGCAGTCTGATTTCTTCACCTATTTTAGGAACGATGCTTGCCGGCTGGGCGCGGTGGCTCACGCCTGTAATCCCAGCACTTTGGGAGGCCAAGGCGGGCGGATCACCTGAGGTCAGGAGTTTGAGACCAGCCTGGACAACATGGTGAATTCCAGTCTCTGTAAAAACACAAAAATTAGCCAGGCATGATGGCGTGTGCACTTGTAATCCCGGCGACTCAGGAGGCCGAGACGGGATAATCACTTGAACCCAGGAGGCGGAGGTTGCAGTGAGCCGAGATGGCGCCGCCACACTCCAGCCCGGGCAACAGAGCAAGACTCCATCTCAAAAAAAACACAAGAAACGATGCTGGTTGTTATCAAGAAGAGCCCTTCCCAAACACCCAGCTACCTTCTAATGAACTTTTCCTTCCCTTCATAACTTGTGTGTTTTCAAAGGTGAGGAAGTTTAAATTGTAACGCCGGTGGGGCTGGCCAAGGGAGCCCACTGTCTAATCCTGTGGCTGGAGGAGGAAGCGGGGAAGGTGGATTCTTCATGGAGCCAAGGAGGCTTTCGCTGCTTTTTCTTATTGCTTCTGCTGATTTCCCACTAGGCTTGGATGTGGCCATTTGCTGGGGTTGGGTGGTGAGGGGAAGGTTTTTTTTTCTGGTGACAGGGGCTTGCTCTGTTGCCCAGGCTGGAGTGCAGTGGTGTGATCACAGCCCACTGCAGCCTTGAACTCCGGGCTCAAGTGATCCTTCTGCCTCAGCCTCCTGAGTAGCTAGCACTGCAGGCCACCATGCCCAGTTAATTAAAAAATTCTTTTTGGGCCGGGCGCGGTGGCTCAAGCCTGTAATCCCAGCACTTTGGGAGGCCGAGACGGGCGGATCACGAGGTCGGGAGATCGAGACCATCCTGGCTAACACGGTGAAACCCCGTCTCTACTAAAAAAAATACAAAAAACTAGCCGGGCGAGGTGGTGGGCGCCTGTAGTCCCAGCTACTCGGGAGGCTGAGGCAGGAGAATGGCGTGAACCCGGGAGGCGGAGCTTGCAGTGGGCTGAGATCCGGCCACTGCACTCCAGCCTGGGCGACAGAGCGAGACTCCGTCTCAAAAAAAAAAAAAAAAAAAAATTCTTTTTGTAGGGCTGGGCGCTGTGGCTCACGCCTGTAATCCCAGCACTTTGGGAGGCCGAGGTGCACGGATCAGCTGAGGTCGGGAGTTCTAACCAGCCTGACCAACATGGAGAAACCCCGTCTCTACTAAAAATACAAAAACTAGGCAGGCGTGGTGGTGGCGCATGCCTGTAATCTCAGCTACTCAGGAGGCTGAGGCAGGAGAATTGCTTGAACTCGGGAGGCGGAGGTTGCGGCGAGCCGAGATCGCGCCATTGCACTCCAGCCTGAGCAACAAGAGCGAAACTCCGTCTCAAAAAAAAAAAAAATTATTTTTGCAGTGACAGGGTCTGCCTATGTTGCCCAGGCTGGTCTCAAACTCCCAGCTTCAAGCAATCTTCCCACCTTGGCCTCCCAAAGTGTGGGATTACAGGAATTACAGGCGGGAGGCACAATGCCTGGCTGTGTTTTGTTGTCTGGCAGTGGTTTAGATGGCCCCTGCTGCTGTCAGATTGCCAGTCTGGGGGCTGGGGTCATACTTGTGGGGTCATAACAGGGCCTTGGGCAGCAGACTCCTCACCGTGGCCAGGCAAGGGAGTCCCGCCCTGGGTTGGGCAGCCGTCTCCACAGGATGGCAAGGGGCTGGAGGCTGAGTGGACGGGCCCTGTTTTAGGGATTGAGGACATGGCAGGTAGATAGGCAATAAAAGCACCGAACCAGCCTTAGGTTCTATAGCAAGAGATCCAGCACCGCTCATGGACCCGAGCTGCCCTCTGGGAAAGGCGGGAGGCAGCTTAGGTGACCTCTGTATGTGTTTTCAAAGCTGTGGTTTTGGTTGGGAGTTTCATGCTGGCTCAGCCACACAAACGGTGACATGGAGTGGAACAGGGCGGCACTTCCATTTCAGAAGATGGGTCTTCTCCACCCCAGCTCCTCCACACACAACCCCCCTGCCCTACCACCTAGCCAGATCCAAAACCCTAGACGCTACCTCACAGGAAACAGGGTCCCCTGAGGAGAAGGATAAAAGCAGACAATTCCTGCGGACAAGAGGAAGAGGAGGACAGAGTCTCCCTTGTTGGTGCTGATTCCCAGTGAGCATCCTTTCGGGAGCCCACTGGGGTTTGGGACCTGCAGGGTGTGTCACTAAATGGCAAGGAACAAGGTAGAGGCGGCTGTACTCTGTCTCTGTTGTGGGCCCTGGCCTCGCCCACAGCTCCATGCAGTCTCCCAGATGGAGACATTTTCTGTGTTTGTTGTTTATTCCTCACCAACTTCTAAAGCAGCAGATGGGAAAATTGAATGAACAAAGTCAACTTTAGAACAACCTTTGTGTTAAATTGAGTACACATAATTCGATTATTTTAAAAACAAAGCCCATTGCAGTGTTTTTCTGGTTTTTGCATGCAGTGTTTTCCAGTGTAAAGAGAATTCACTGGTGGAGAAGCCCCAGCTTAGCTTCCTTCTGCCCCTGGGCAGCCCCATTGGTTTCAGCAGATGGTCCTGATGTCTGAGGACCTGCCACAGTTTGCGCCAGTCCTTCCTTTTGCTACTTTTGTTCCCCAAGGCGAGGTGTGATTTAGTGGTTAGAATGCCAGAATGCTGGACTGACTGGATTTGAATCTTAGCTCCTTTGAGCTTCAGTTAGGATATGACCTCCAACAGCTTAATTTCCCTGAGTCTCTGTGTTTTCATCTGTAAAATGGGTACGATAATAGGGTTCTTGAGATTTGAATCATTAACACATGGCAGGTGATAAATGCTGACCGAGTGTTTGCAGTTACAGTAGTTGTTATGGCAGTTTTCATTGTCCTCAACATTGTCATTATCATTCTCGTCATCTCAGGACACTGAGGAGAGACTGAGTTAGTAATGAATAGGGTTGGGCTGGTGCTGCCTCTTTAGTGCCTAAGAAATGCTACCCTGGCCCTGTCTCTAGGCCTTGATCCCAAGGTGGGATTCATCCATCATCCACCACAGCCCTGGCGCCAGCTGGCCTCACTCCTGGGGCGACTTGGGAGTAGATAACAAAGGGGGTGCCTTCACCCTGCAGCAGAGTCCCCATGGGCCTCGGGGCCCAGAGGGAGATGGTGTCTGTTTCCCGTGGGCCTCCCCGCCACCGTTAAATGGCGTCTGCTCCCTGCTCAGGGTAGATTTGGGGGCCTCTGCCACTGGCTGACTGGAACTCTCTTACCTCATTCTAGACTCTCCCGGGCAACTTTCTGTTTGTTCTCTAACAGAAACATAGAAACAAGCCAGCATCTTTTCTAAACAAAGAGGGACTTTTCACAGGAAGTTTGATGACCTGACACGTTCTCCCTCCTTGTTGAAGCCCGGGCCTCGTCTCTGACAGTTAGGGTGACTTGCTGGAGAACAAACAATAGACAATAGTTGTGGCCTACTTCCTGTGAGAAGCAAGAATGGTACAGGTGGATGTCGGGAGCCCCCAAATCCACGGAAGGGATTTCCTGAGGACGTCCCATAGTCCCTGAACACGCAGCTGAGGGTTCCTGGGGTAGCAGCACCCGTGTGGCTAGCCCTGTAATGACAGCAATAAAGGCTCACATTATGAGGCTTCCGTGCGTAGGCCCTGTTCAGAGAGCTTTACATGCTCTTATCCTGGGGAGTCAGGGTTAGGGTTAGGGTTAGGGTCAAGACTGATATAATGACTGGGCACAGTGGCTCACACCTGTAATCCCAGCACTTTGGGAGGCCAAGGCGGGTGGATCACCTGAGGTCAGGAGTTTGAGACCAGCCTGGCCAACATGGCAAAACCCTGTCTCTTTTAAAAATACAAAAAAATTAGCCAGGCATGGTGGTGCGCTCCTGTAATCCTAGCTATTTGGGAGGCTGAGGCAGGAGAATTGCTTGAACCCAGGAGGCAGAGGTTGCAGTGAGCCGATATCGCACCACGGCACTCCAGCCTGCAAGATGGAGACTCCATCTCAAAAAAAAAAGGTTGCTGAGTTTGCTCTCCAAGCCTCTTTCTCAGAACCACTTTGGAGGGGGCCAGTCAGCTCCAAAGTCTGAGATGTTGGCCTTTGGGAGGGAGGGGGCCTTGTACCAGTCCCCCCCCACTTTGTCTGCTCCTCCATTCAGCCTCCTTGGAGTACCTTGAATGTACCTTCCTATTGCTGTTCCCTTTGCCTGGAGTCCTGTGCTCTCCTCTCCACCATCCTTCACTGCTCATTGGCCTTTAGGGTTGGGCATAAACATTACTTCTCAGGGGGCCTGTCATTTGCATCATAACTAGCAGGGCTCCTTTGCAGCCCACTGCCAGCCCTGCCATTCTTCATTACAGTCCCCTGTTCATCTCTTTGCCACTTGTCACCAAAATGTGTAATTGTACCTTCACTGATGTCCAGTCAGCCTTCTGTATCTGCAACTTCCACATCTGTGGATACAACTGACTGCAGATTGAAAATATTCAGAAATAAAAGGATACTTGGGTCTCTACTGAACATGTACAAACATTTTCCTTGTCATTATTCCCTAAACAATATGTTATAGCAACTGTATACTCATAGTACTTACATTGTATTAGAGATTAGAAGTAATCTAGAGATGATGTGAAGTGTATGGGAGGATATGCATGGGCTTTATACAAATACTACACTATTTTATATCAGGGACTTGAGCATCCATGGACTGTGCTATCTGAGGGGAGCACCAAAACCAATCCCCTAAGAAACCAGGGTACAATTGTTCACTTCCATGACAGGCCCATAAGCTGCTCTGTGCAGGTGCAGGTCCGTCATGTGGCCCACAGCCTTCTTTGAAGAAGACCCTCAAATGCTGGGGGAATGCACAAATTAGCTGGGGGACAGTCTCTAGGAGATTTTCAGCAGTTTCTCCTGAGAGGTGTGAAGCTAAGAGTTAAGTACAAGTACGGCTTTTGTAGGTATAACAATAGGCGTTTTCCTTCCAGCAGCTCAAACTGCAGTGTGCTTGGCACGCTAGTGCAAAGGAAAAAAACCCACTTCATTCTTAAGAAAGCTCTGGAAATTTCATCTGCGTTTGAGTGAGTTGGCATGCTCGGCCCCTGGAGGAACACAAATATGGAATTTGAACTCTACCCTACCTCAGAGAGCAAGGCTGAAGCGATAGGATGAAATGCATTTAAATGTCATGAGTGTTATTATTAGTCGTAATCTTATCTTTGTTAATAATAATAACAGGACCCACCTAGAAGTGAGTGAATAGCAGACAGGGCTTTCGTAAGTAAACTCTCGCTGTCAGATAGCACCAGGACCTGGGGTGGCGCCGGCGCCGTTAGGGAGGGAGTGTTCACCGGAAACCTGCCTGAGCCACACGTGTACACCACATCCTCCACGCCCTTTGGGCGCTGGTCATTCAGAGAGGCCCTCTCAGACATGCCTGGGCTCTTTGGAGGCTCTCTCATCCCCTCGAGCTGCCAACACAATCAAGGGTCTGCAGGTTTGGGAACTCCAAGGCAGTTTCTCTTTACCAAGTTCTCTGCATATTCTTTTGCCTTCTATTGTTTGCCGTCCCAGAGACTGGCTGAAACAATGTGTTTCCTACAGATTTTGTTTGCCTGCACGGACTTCTTTGTTCAGCTCTAGTAAACAGACATTTAGCATATACAGATCTGCACACTTGACAAGAGGAATTTGGAGCCCTGGACAGGGCGGCTTCACTGAGTCACCAGCTCCTTGAACCTGAAGGCCTTGGATGGTCCGGAGCTTGTAAATGACTCATCCCATCAATGCTGGGCTGGTGTGTGGGGGGGTTTGTGGCCAGCTTCGGCAATGGAAGAGGGGAACTTGGGGCCTTTGACTCGTCAGGGAAAAACAGGTGTGTGAGCACTAGGTTGGTGACGAGGTTTAGCAGCAGGTGGACTCTGGAGCATGACTCTGGAGTTGCCAGTTCCAGCTCCAGCACTTTGATTAGCTGTGTGACGTTGGAGAAGTTGCTTGCCTAATATGTGTGTGTTTCCTCGTCTGTAAAGAAAGCACTTACCTCCTAGGTACTTGGGAGGCTAAAGGAGTTCATCTGTGGAAATCATTTGGCATGGTGCCTACTCTTATTCGTTGTCTGTGGGGCCCTGTTTTGTGGGCTCCTCACAGTCTCATGACTCTGCTGGGAAGAGCCTTCCTGCGGGCCCACTTGAGCTAGGAATAGAACCTGGATTTCTGGCCCTGTAGGCTGATGCGGCCCTCCTACACGTAGTGGTGATGCCCCGTTCAGCAGAGATGGTTCCAGATGCTCTGAACTTCTGCCTTGTATGGGACTCTGTGCCGGCTGAACGGGGTGGTAGCTCAGGGCATAGGTGCTGAATGGGACGGTCCTGGGTTTGCACCCTAGCCTCTGCTCTCACCAGCTGTGTGAGCTTGGATGTGCTACTTGTTTCTCAGAGCATTTCTCATGTGTGAAGCTGAGTGCATGAGGCCAGGCACAGTGGCTCACACCCGTAATCCCAGCACTTTAGGAGGCTGAGGTGGGTGGATCACCTGAGGTCAGGAGTTCAAGACCAGCCTGGGCAACATGGCAAAACCACATCTCTACAGAAATACAAAAATTAGCTGGGCATGATGGCGGGTGCCTATAATCCCAGCTACTTGGGAGGCTGAGGTAGGAGAATCACTTGAACCTGGGAGGCGGAGGTTGCAGTGAGCCGAGATTATGTCGTCCATCCTGGATGACAGAGCAAGATTCCATCTCAAAAAAAAAAAAAAGGAAAGAAAGAAACCGAGTGGATGAGATTCCTGCTTCATGGGGTCGCTGTGGGCATTAAGTATGCCAGTGTTTGTGAAGTGCTTGGGCGGGGCCTAACACAGAGCCCTACATAGTAGGGGTTTTGCCCTGACCCGTGAGCTGGGCATTGGAAATACCACAGAATCTGGAGCTGGGCATTGGAAATACTACAGAATCTGGAGTGGGGAGCAGAGGAGGCATCATGGTCCTTAAGGCCTAACCTGTCAGATACTCGCAGTTGTCTGTGTCCCTTGTTCTCCCATTGATAGACCTGGAGGGACAGGGAGGCCGGCCCATTGTGGAGGGACCTCCGCAGGCTGAGGGTTGATTCTGGCTGTGGGCAGGCTTCAAGCAGAAGCTGGCTAGCCCCTTGGCAGGGAAGCGACAGTCCCTCTCTGACACCTTCCAAGTCCTCCCCAGTCCTTCTAGGATTCTTGTACAGAACCAAAGATAACAGTCCCCTTCAATACCACATTCAAGCCAGTCATATTCCATGCCTCGGAATATGAACAAAACCAGACTGGCGATGGCTTAAACCTCATTGAGAGACCCAGTAAGAGAGCAGGAGATTACATGAGGTCATGAGTAGACAGAATGTGGATTTCCAGAAGGTGCCTCGGCAGCTCCACTGTAGGCATAAAGCAGGCAATTTTGAGATGTGTCCATTGGCACCTGTTCTGAGGCTGGTGGTGTCGGGAGTTGTGGTTGTCACAGGTTGCATAAAAAGGGGGCTTTGATCGGGTCTCTTCCAAATGGAGCTGCCTTGTGGGATTCTGCTGCCCTGCCTTGGGATAGCAGGTCAGGAGAGGATGAGCTCAGGAGCTGCAGGCTACGTGTGACATTTAAAACATGTTCTGCATAAACTCATCCATGATCTATTCATGGTGTAATGGATGTCTGGGCCAGGGTGCCAGCCTCAGATGCTCCAGCCCAGGCTTTCTCAAGCCTTCCCAAGGTGCTGAGACATTTGGCACCCTCAGGCCACAAGTGTGGATGGGCCACGGCTCTGACTCACATAGAGAACTCATTTCCCCAGGCTTTGTCCCCATGGGTCACCTACTTTGCAACCCTAGTTTTGTGATTTGTTTAATGGTATTTAGTGGTTGAACCATGTACCTGGGGTTTTTCAGTGCTGTCACCATTATTTCTTGTTGAGATTTTTGCGCAGTCTCCTTCCCTCAATCCTACGTATTCTTTTTTTTTGACGGAGTCTTGCTCTGTCGCGCAGGCTGGAGTGCAGTGGTGCAATCTCAGCTTACTGCAACCTCTACCTCCTGGGTTCAAATGATTCTCCTGCCTCAGCTGCCCAAGTAGCTGGGACTACAGGCACATGCCACCATGCCTGGCTAATTTTTATATTTTTGGTAGAGATGGGGTTTCACCATGTTGGCGAGGCTGGTCTCAAACTCCGGACTTCAGTGCTGGGATTACAGGCATGAACTACCGCGCCTGGCCTATGTATTCTTTTAAACTTCAGCTCATTAGAGCCGGGTTTGTGTCATAAGTGAGAGAGCCCTGAGGTGCTTGGTTTGAAGCAAAGCTTCATTAGCCATCAGCATCTGATTGGAGACTGGTCCCAACCCAGCCATGCTGCTGAGGGGGGAACGTGGGCGCTGGCCAGCACTGGGATTAGAACACTGACCCGGTGACCTGGGAGACTGTGGTTTCCCTCATGGTACAGAAACATAAACCATACTTATTTTTGAGATGTCTGACCCTGACAAGACTGGGAAATAGAGCTAGCGAGTGATAAGTGTTCAGGGATGGGGCTGCACATGGGCATTGCAGGAAAAGCACACTGGCGAGAGGCGTGCAGAGGGATCCCAGGCGTTAGCTTCCATTCCCAGCTTCTGTAGGGCACTCACCTGTGCTTCCTTCAGAAGGTGACCAGCCAGTGAACTCGGCATGGTACCTTGGCCTTGTAAAGCGTGTCTGGGTCATCAGAAACCTGGGAGACTGGACAGTTGACTTTACTTGGCTGTTCTTTGGTGTTCGTTCCATTCAGTGACGCTGCTGTGCCTCTTGAGATGCAGGCTGGGTATTTCTCCCTCTAGACTGTTGCCCACAGCTGGAGGCAAAGGGAGTCATTCATTTTTGCCTGTTGAATGAAGTTAGAGTTTTTGGTTTCTCTGTCCCCTTAGCTGAGGGGCTCTCACATCCTTTAAGGGAGCTGGACCCCTCTGGGTGGAACGCTGATTGCTGATCGGGGAGTCAGCACCCAGGGCTTCCAGCCTTGGTTCCCCCTCTCACTGGGTGGCCTGGGGCACTTGTGGCCTATAGGTACCTATTGTTATGAGAGAGTTCCTGTGCAAACAAAGACCCTTTTAGTTTAAACTTTCTTGGAGAGAGCAATTTTGCAAAGCAGGGAAGAACCTGGGATTTGAATTATGGCTTAGCCACATGCTAGCTTCCTAAGCACTCAGCTTCCTCACCTGTGACATGAGCTCATGAGAGTCCCAGCCTCTCTGGGTTTGGGGAAGATTGAGAGCGTGTAGGCCCAGGAGCATGGTTCCTGGCACATGGGCTCAGCTTTGTAGGTGGCAGCTCCTCTATTACTAACATCATGAGCGTGATGGTTTTATTACCACCGGAGTGAAGTTTCTGACTGTGAGGTTTCAGACTGGATAAGCGCCTGGAGTAAAGTGACAGGGCACATGGTTGATCAGTATCTTGGGTTTCTCCTCTCCAAGCAGTGACCTGGACTTGACCTGCTAGAAACAGGATCAGGGCCTCCTGAGAAAGGAACCACTTTGGCTCCTTGACCTCAGGCAGGCTTGGATACCAGGCCTCCAGGTGAAAGCCTCAGATGCTATTATCACTTCCTGAGACAGCCAGTCCTTTCACTTCTGTGTTTCCTTTATTTACACTATACTATGAAGGAGAATTGATACAGGGGAAGAAAAACAAACAGCGAACCCTTTATTTCCTATGATAAATGATGACTTTTGGAACTGGATTCTCTAAGGCATGCTTGTGTGCATGCGCGCGCGCACACACACAGACACTCACACTCACACACACAGAGTAATCGTTTTAAAGTCATGGCATACTGTGCTTTTGGCTGCTGCTGTTTCTGACTGATGACCCCAATGAGACGCCAAAAGATTAGATGGGTGCGTTTGGAAGGCATTCAGAAATTACTCATTCGAAGAAAAATGCAACGTTTGGAGGACGGGGAGGGCTGAGCAAGTGTAAAAATGAGTATTATGCACTTAGTGTTCCCAATTCAACATCAGTGAGGAAAGGGAGGGCCGCAGGAGTTTGGGGACCATCTCGCTAAGCAATGCTGCAAACGCAGACAGGGACCCAATTTTCCACAGCTGTGCTAGCTCCTCAGGAGATTTTGAGAATCATTTGGGTTTGAAGAACGTCTCAGTGTCCTTCCTCCTCTGTTTGCCCGATTAAAGTTTCATACCTCAGAGCTAGGATACGCTGGGTTTTGTTTGTGAAGGCATGCAGCTCAGACTCTGTTGTAAACGGTGAGTTTTCAAAGTGAAATCAGAGAGTGTTTTTGGTTTTCTTGAAGTTGCCTTTGACTTTTTAGCAGCACAGCTAGCAGGGTAAGGTAGAAGACTCCAAGCAGATGGAATTCAACTGTCAAAGTCAAAGCAGGGATGGACTTTTGGGAGTCCTGCCACAGCGAGACCTGAACTCAAGTCTTCACTTCCCCTCTAGGGCTCTTCTGTGAAAGAGGAATAGCTTGCTGCAGTTCACAAGGGTCATACCATGATCAATTATTATCATGTCACACATCACTTCTGTACAGTTTATATGTGCACATGAAGTTAATATATCCCTATATCCATGCATTGCCTTTGTGATTTGGGAAAATCCGATGCCTTGGCCAAACCTCTGAATCATGTGACCACGTTTTAGCCTAATTTGGTGAACAAATCTGTAACCTCCATGTCTTCAAGTGCAGCATCAGTGGGTCATGGATCCAGAAGGTTGGGATTCTCTTGCTGGGTGCTGCTGCACCTTGATCATTTCAGCCAGGCCCCCAAGAGAGCCCACAGACCACCATGCTGGGTGGAGACACCCAATACCTGGCTGACTACGTGACCTTTTTGCTTCCCAGTGGCTCTCCAAACTAGTTGTGGAGGACACGAAGGGGTTTCCTGATGTCAAAATAAAAATAATGATGTCTGTAGTTTCCCAGGAGGAATAATTGTTGATGTTGAGGCCTGATCTCTGCATGCATTCTGTAAGGGACAGAAGTAGCAAGTGGTGGCAGCAGCACAGAGCCCCTGCTCCAGGGTGTCAGTGGAGGCTGCACCTCTCTCCCCGTCTTCTGCTCTCTGCAACACCCCTGCCACAACGGACCTTGACTCTCCAGGCTGGGACCCAGGAATCCGTATTTTTTCGAAACCACTTTATTGAGTATAATTGACAGACAGTAAGCTGCATATATTTAAAGAATGTGATTTGAGAAGTTAGGACATATCCATACCTGTGTGAATCTACATGCCACAAACAAGTTATCCATCACTGCTGAAAATTTCTTCATGCCCCTTTCTAATCCTGCCCTGTCATCCCTTCCTGTCCCCTGAACCCTAAGCAGCCACTGATCTTGCTTTCTGCCACTCTGGATTTGCTTCTGGATTTGCTCGTATTTTCTGGATTTGTCTATAGATGGAATCGTATAGTAAGTGCCCTTTCTCGCGTGCCTTCATTTACTCAGTGTGAGGATTTTGAGATTCATCTCCACTGTTGGCGTATCAGCGGTTCATTCCTTTTCCTTGCTGAGTAGTGGCCCACCGTATGGATGGACCACAGTTTGTTTATCCACTCAATTGTTTGCGCAGGTGGGTTGCTTCTGTCTTTTGCTATTCCAAATACAGCCCCTGGAGTTTTGCATTCAAGTCTCTCAATGGGCAGAGATTTCCTTTTCTCTTGAGTAAATACCTGGGAACAGCTGGATCATACGGTAGGTATAGGTTTCACTTTTCCAGAAATTGACAACCTGTTTTCCAAAGTGGTTATTCTTTGGGACAAGGAATCGGTGTTTTTAGATAAGCTTCCCTGGTCATTCTCCTGTGGCCTCTCCCTTCCCGAGATGATCTCATGGCCGTGAGCGATGGCTCCTATGCACCCATCTCCACCTGTTCTCTCAGGGCTAGCTTGGCCTTGGCACCTCACTGCCGGCCACCCCTCTGCTTGGGGTGCTGGAGAAGCAGAGGGGGAGCACTCCGGCTCTTTCTCTCCATACCTGCCTTCAGGAAGCCACAGCAGATGCATTGACTCTCTCTAGGGCTGGCAAGCTGTGTGGCGAGTCCCTTACCCAATGCCGCTGTGTCCCATGGGGAGGTCTTAAAGAGGCAGCCGACTTCCGTGGCCTCCTTGTGAAAGTGTCGATGCCTTGGGGATTGTTTCTGGGCTGACTGCTGGTTTGACTTGGGCCCACTGAAGAGACAGCCTGGATCGGATGTCCAGAAGAGACAGATCCGAGCACGTCTCTTTCCTCCCGCTCCTCTTTTCTTCTTAGCCCTTCCACCTACCACCCATTCATTGCCCCCTCCTAGGTGCTGTATTCATTTGCAGAGAGCTTTAACAATGAAACGTTAATTTCTCCCAGTCTGGAGGCTGGAAGTCCAAGGCCCAGGTGCCAGCAGGGTTGGGGTCCCTGGAGCCCTCCCTCCTTGGCTCGCAGATGGCTGCCCTCTTGCTCTGAGCCCACATGGTCTTTCCTCTGTGCACCTGCACCCTAGTGTCTTTCTGTGTCCTGACTTCTTGGTCTCTCTTTTTTTTTTTTGGAGATGGAGTCTCGCTCTGTTGTCCAGGCTGGAGTGCAGTGGCGCAATCTCGGCTCACTGTAACCTCCGCTTCCTGGCTTCAAGCAATTCTCCTGCCTCAGCCTCCTGAGTAGCTGGGACTACATGGGCGTGCCACCACTCCCAGCTAATTTTTTGTATTTTTTTAGTAGAGATGGGGTTTCACCGTGTTAGCCAGGATGGTCTTGATCTCCTGACCTCGTGATCTGCCCGCCTCAGCCTCCCAAAGTGTTGGGATTACAGGCGTGAGCCACTGCGCCCGGCCCTTGACCTCTTCTTATAAAGATACCAGTCACATTGGACTGGGGCGCAGCCTAATGAATGGCCTCATTTTTGCATGATCTCCTCTTTAAAGGCCTTATCCTCGAATTTCTCCAAATACAGTCGTGTTCTGAGGTGCTGAGGGTTAAGAACTTCAACACAGGAATTTGGGGACCTACAATTCTGCTTATCACAGGCGCTGAGCCCTGAGTGTGGTGCACATGATAGAAAGATGAGCTGGATGGTTCTTCCCCTTGTGCAGCTCAGCATCCTGGGAGAGCAGGTGGGAAGATCCAGTTTTCTGATGAAAGAAGATGGAAGGAGGAGGGCCGGGTGCTACTAGGGGAGTGGGAGTAGATGGTTAAGACCAACTTGACTCTGGTGACAGCAGCAAGAGCTCCTCGTTCCTGTCAGTGGCGTGGCCTTCAAAATGTGCCGTGATTCTCAAGGAGTGAGTGGCGGTGGTCTGCAGCCCTCTGGCACTCTGTGGCCAAGGGCGAGAAGAGCCACGCAGCAGCGCTGATGTGCCTGCCAGTAACTGCCTGGCGTTCTAGTGAGTGCTCTCCCTGGAGGAGCCTACTTCATTTTCTGGGGGAGCATGTGAAAAGTAGAGCAGCCCTGGGAAAGTGTGAAGTCTCTGTTGTGTCTCTGGAGAAGTTATCCGCTGCTTTGCACATGCTGGAGGGTGGGGTGGTGGTGGAGAAGGAGGGCACGTGATGCCTACGACCTGGCTGCACTGGCTGTTTTCGTCCTTGAATTCCTGTCTCAGGAACCCTACAAACCCAGTGCCTAGAGTGTTGCACTGGAGCCAGAATGGGAAGAGCCCTGAACACAAGAAGCCTGTGGTATTGGGGCTTTACCTACAGGCATCAGGAAGTCCCCTGCTCTGTGCCCCGGGAGTTGGAGGCCTTAGTACCCTTATCTCTGGAGGCTTCTCCCTGGCCGTGCAGAACGGCTGCAGGCAAGGGGGAAAGCAACTTAAAAATTGGTCCAGGGACAAATTATGCTTAGTAATGGATTATCGCAAACATGCTTTGTCTGAGTGTCATGAGTGTCATGAGGCCATGATAATAAAAAGTTAGTGCCGTAACACACACAGAATCAATTCTCTGAGCCTATGCGCTGTCACACTTGTTGCCTCAAGCTCACAAATGGAGTTTTTCTTGTTGGTCTTGTTACCTGCAGGAACGTGAATGTCGGCTCTCCAGCCAGCAAGGCCAGTGCCCACCCATCCATCCCTCTGCCATCCTTCATCGGTGGTTCTGATGGCTCCGGTCAGCTGTCGTTCGTTCTCCCGTCTCTCAGCCTTTGTAGGTTGATAGTTGATACGTGTTTTATTCTTTTACTGTTCTTTTAGGGGTCTCAGGATGGAAATATATTGGTGTATAAGTACCTGTTCCAGTCCTTGTTTTCACTTCTCTTGGGACTATACCTAGAAGTGGAATTGCTGGATGCTATGGTAATTCCCTGTTTAATTTTTTGAGGCACTGCCAAATTATTTTTCTCCTAGAATGCTTTGGAGGCAATGACTTCCCGTTTCCTTCCTTCCTTCCTTCCTTCCTTCCTTCCTTCCTTCCTTCCTTCCTTCCTTCCTTCCTTCCTTCCTTCCTTCCCTTCCTTCCTTCCCTTCCTTCCCTTCCTCCCTCCCTTCCTTCCTCCCTTCCTTCCTTTGTTTCTTTTTTGAGATGGAGTCTCACTCTGTCACCTAGGCTGGAGTACAGTGGCCCAGTCTCAGCTCACTGCAACCTCTGCCTCCCGGGTTCAAGCAATTCTCCTTCCTCGGCCTCCTGAGTAGCTGGGATTACAGGCACGTGCCACCACGCCTGGCTAATTTTTGTATTTTTAGTAGAGACGGGGTTTCATTGTTTTAGTCAGGCTGCTCAGACTCCTGACCTCATGATCCACCCTCCTTGGCCTCCCAAAGTACTGGGATTACAGGCGTTAGCCACCACACCCTTCTGACTTCCACACCCTTCTGTTTTCTACAGGGTAAAGCCCCAGGGCCTGCCCATTGCGCTCAGGACTTTTCTCACTCTGTCCTCAGCACAAGGATCTTCTCCATATAGATGGATTTGCCACCATGTGCTGCCTGCATGCTTGGGCTGAGTCATTCTGCTCACATGGACACCGCTTCCCCTTCCTCCCAGGGACTGTGCACATCCTGCCTTCATTGCCTCCTTGGGAAAAAATTGCTCCTCCCGGCTGCTCCCAAAGCAGTTCTTGTGGGTCTGGCCAGGGACCCCCCGCAACCCTACTTTACTAACTTCCCTGGGTTGGCAGTCTCTGCCCCGAGCTCTCCTGTTCCTCTCCCCTGCTCTTGAGCTCCCATTAGGTGTCGAGCACCCAGAAGTGGTGATGGCTTGTTCATTTTGGCCACGTCTGTGTACGGCTCACCCCTAGTGCTTGTATGCGGACGCTTGTGACCACACAGCCTGTGTCCAAGCCACTGTTCTGCAATCAGCCTCTCCTGTGGTGGCATCTTCTTCACAGGGAGGGATCTGGCCGACCTCGGGTCTTAGCACGGCGGAGCCTTTGAAGCTGGCAGGTTGCCCCAGGTTCCCGGGGTGGTGGTTGGCCGCCTCTTCTCTTGGGCCCCTGCCCGTTTGGAAGCGTGCCCTTGAGCACTGCCATCCCCGAGCCAGGCCGTCAGGTCATCCGATCCCCCGAGGTGGCTGAGAAGCTGGCGGAATGTTCCTGCTGTGAACTGGTGATGGACAACCAGGCTGCTACTTAGCTTTGTGGATGAATTTGGTAAAGACCAAATCTCTTATTTCTAAGATGTGGTCTCATTGCACAGACAGCAGCCTCAGTGGCCCATCACCAAAGCAGAAATCCTGGAGTCATCTCTTGAGCCCATCCTGTTTCTCCTTACCATTGGTGACCTCCCTCCTGGGCATCTGTCCTTGCCCTCCCCTTTTGCCCTCCCCTCCTTGCTCCGTATCTCTTGCTCCGCTGGCCACTGTCACTTTCTGTGTGATCTCCCCATGCCAGTGTGCGCTGCTGTGATTTGCCTTTTCACACAGCATCTCTTCCTCGAGTGCAGACCCAAGCTGCACACTCCAAACCGTTGACTTCACTTGCTCCTCCCCCACTCACATTTTGGGGCCCTAAATTACTTTAGTGCCCTGAGTGAGCACTGGGCTGTCTCTTTTACAATCTTGATTTGCACAAACCTTTCCCTGAGCCTGGACCCAGCTCTTCACCAGGCCAGTTCCTCCTGGAGCTCCAGACTGCAGCAGAGCTATCTCTTGCTGGGATGGGAGATACTTCTCTGGCCCCAGAGCCGCTGTTCCCACCACTAGTTCTCCCCTTTCCCTTGGCAGCCCGTCTCACCAGTCTGTCTTGTGACAGTCTGGTTTCCTTGTCTGTCTCCCTTACCGACCTGATGTGTCTGCACTGCTGTGTCCTCAGTTCCTAGAGCAGGTTCTGGTTCTGGCTGGGGCGGGAGAGGTGTGCTGTGGCCCTGGATGGGCTCATGGGCAGATGGACCATCGAGCAGATGGACCAAGGCCCCCTGTGGGTCCAGGTTTCTCCCCTGGAGCATGAAGTGTTGGCTCCGGTGGTCTGTGACAGCTTCCTGCTCTGGTGGTCAGCAGCTGATCACCGAACTACCTGGAGTGGAGGTGAGAACCCAGGAGTTGTCAGGAGGGTCCAGGGTTGGCGGGGCCCCAGAGGCTTCAGGGAGGCTTCTAGAAGCTCTTGAGCACTTTCTTCTGCCCAACATGGATGTCTGGTTTTAAAGGTGAGGCCCGTGAGAAAGCAGGACTAGGTGAGGCCCGAGGAGTGACAGTCGCCCAGTTGATGTTGTCGGGTTCTCCAGGCTGCTGGCCTGTCCAATCCCTTCTCTAGGCCCCGAGTTACTGTGTTACTGGGGCCTGGTCCTGCTGCAGAGTTGGGGCACATCTCAGGGCCTTTCAGAGCTGACAAGGGGCCTGGCCTGCTTTCAGTTTTTTGGTTTTGTTTTGAGGCTCCTAGTTCATTAAAAAATTTAAAATGCCACAAGAAAACGATAAATATTAATATTATGATATTTTAAACTAGTAACTTTTGTCAGGATTTTTTTTTTTTTTAAAAACAAAAACAACACAGCAATATAATTAGTCTAGTCACAAGGTAATGCTAGGATTTATAGGAAATATTAATTCATAGTGTGCTCAGTCTGGGTGGACCTGTGATGGGATGGGAGTGTCCCCCAGCCCTGCAGCTGAGCATGGTCACATTTGGAGATGCGATGAAGTATTTGACCTTGAGGCTTCTGTGAAAATGAATCCACACCCTATTCCCGCCTCGTCGCCTAACCTGCACCCCTCCAAGCCCTGCAAGTCCTTCTCCTAGGCTGGGAAATGAGGACATAGGAGTGGGGCAGTGAGACATACACGTTCCTGAGGCCTTGAGTTCCAGGCTTCAGGAACGCCCGTGCCTGGGCTCTGTACTCCCTGGCCAGTGCTGACGGGGTCTCTGGCAAAAAATGCAAGTGCCGTTGGAGGCTAGGCCTTGGGGTGGAGCCAGCTCAGACACCTGCCCTCTGGGAACATTGCCTCCTTCTGCTTTCTAATGCTGGTGGTTTCCCTGAGATCCCAGAGTCATCAAGGGTCACCCTGCAGATGGGACCATGAACCCCGTTCCCCAACATGTAGCTTGCTTAAGGTCACATAGTTAATAGCAAAGCTGAGACGTGAGCCTGGCCCTTCAAAGCCTAGATTGGGGATAGCTCTGGCAAGAGAATGTTTCAGGGTTCATCTTTGTGTCCCCAGAGCCTGGCGTGTCATAGGGAGACAGAAAATATCTGTTGAATGAGCAAGAGTAGCCAAGATGGATCGAGAGCCAGGGACTGTGGTAACTGCACGTCTGTGTGATCTCAGTGACTCCTCCCCAGCTCTGGGCCGTGTACTTCGGTGCTCTGTGGGCAGATGAGGAGGAAACTGGGTACAGGTAGGAAATGAAACCTGCCCAACATCAAACAACCAGTCAAGGAAGCTGAGGTTTGGACCCAGATGGTGTATGTCAGAGCCACTGTCTAGGCCAGCGCTGTCCAGTGGAAATAAACGTGAGCCTCTTAGGAAGTAGAAAAAAAATTCTAGTAGCCACCTTTAGAAAAGTAAAAGAGGAACAGCGATTATTATTTTAATAGTATATTTTATTTAATCCAGTATCTGCAAATGGTTATCATTTTAGCATATCATGAATATAAAAATCCTTTTCTTTTTTGTAGAAATGTTGCCTGGGCTGGCCTCAAACAGTCCTCTTGCCTTGACCTCCCAAAGTGCTGAGATTACAAATGTGAGCCACTGAGCCTGGCTATTTAATTCGATATATAAATTCGATATATACAAATGATCATTTTAGTACATCATCAATATGAAAAATATTAACGAGATATTTTACGTTCCTTCGTCTATGCTAAGCATTTACAGTCTAGTGTATCTTGCCTCACAGCACCTCCGAGCTTGCACCAGCCACATCTCGAGTGCTCTGCAGATACTGTTTCCAGGGACTTCGGCGCAGAACGGGCTGCTGTGGCCTCTCAGTCGTCAGAGGGTGAATACTGGGAGTTGTTAGCCATTTGGAAGTGCAGGAAGCATGAGGAGGTGATGAAAGGGCCTAACAGACAGAGGTGGAGGGTCAGGCCCAAGCCTGTGTACTGGGCTCCCAGTGGCACCGCGGGTCTCTCCCGAGTGTGAGTGCTGGGTGCAAGGCAGCCGTCTTGGCAAAGGGATGTCTTCTCGGGGCCTTGCGTGGAAATGGAGGGGAGGCCCTGGGCAGGGCTGTGCAGAGCACAGGCATCTGAGCTCCCCGTCCTGGGCTGCCCGGAGGGCTTGCCAGTCTGCGTGGGGATCTGGCTCTGAGCTCTGTTGCTTTTGGCCAAGGGCTGTTGCAACACTCTCGGAGCCCAGAACAGGTACGATGTGTTCCTCAGGAAAGGTTATGAGGTTTCAGACATAACAGAGGTTCTGAGGATGCAAAGAGAGGAGATCTCAAGGCTCGTGTCTAGAGTGAAGTCATCAGACCCATACTTCATGGGGTCACGTTGGCTGGCATCTCTCAGGGCGCCTCAGGCTGGGGGCAGCCAGTACTAGGGGCGACAAGGACAGACTTTGGTGGAGGTAGGGGAGCACTAAGGGACTCGTGTTTTCTCAAATGGGTCTCTAATAAAAGAGGTTAAAGAAACTGTCATTTAAAGCATTTCCTGGGTTGGTCCTGGGTACAGTGGGAGGGTGGGTGGTAAGAAGAAACCCGTGGGCCAGGCTTTCCAAGGCTCGATTCCTGGGTTGGAGGCAGAGATTGGAGAAATTTGTGGCCAGTCCTGGCCCAGACAGTTTCTGAAAAGGCAAATCAGGGTTTGTAACAGTTAAGTCTGTCCTGGGGAAGTGTTCCATTGCACCTTAATTTATGCCACTGGAAACATTTTATACTGAGGACTGTCCATTGGCCAAACAAGCCTTGGGGCCAAAGGCCCAGCAGGGAAGATGGATGCTGTGTGAGCCATCAGCTCCACTCTGCTTGTGGGGACCCTGGGTGCAGTTCTTAAAAGCCCGCGCTGTGTGATGCAGAAACGGGGCGGTGGCATGGTAAAAGGAGCGGTGGCAGGCAAAAAATTTTAACAACAACAATAAAACCTGTTTTATAAAAGCCATATCCATGGAGGTAGAAACTGGGGAGCAGGGAGCTGCTGAGTGCTGGGGCCAGGAGCCGCTGAGTGCTGGGGCTGGGACCTGGCCAGGGTAGGGAGGGATGAAGTCCACGCGAGGGCCCCTGTGGTCAAGGTCAGTCCTCACCTCATGACTTCCTGGCAGAATGTCGTTGGGCAAGTCTCAGCTTCCTTGTCTGCAAAATGGGGCTCATAACTCCTACTTTCCTTGCAAGCTCATATTAGATGCTGCATGTAGAACGTACAGAGCAAAGCACCCCACAAATCCAGGGGGTTGTTCTTTCTATTAACCCCACTGTGAATGTTTTACTTTCATTTTTTGTATTCTGTAGACTTCAGGTGTCGTGTTACTTTTTCAGGATTTTAAAAACTTTTCATTATGAAACATTTCAAATGTACTCAAAAAACAGAGAGGATAGTGTAATGAACACCCTGTACCCTGCAGCCACCACCACGACTCTTCACTATTTCATCAGGGCAATTTGAGCTCACTGTTATAGTAATCCCTCTTATTAATTGAGTTCCCAAAGTGCTTTAAGTCCTTTGAAGTAAAATCTTCACTGCACAAGTTGCCACAAAATCTGCCCCCTTGTTTGGGAAAAAGAGTGTTTTTGTATGTTAGGTGTTTTGGACTCATTCTCGCCGCAGTCTGTGATTGGATTTTTCAGTACCGTCTAATTGTTGGTTGTACAATATAGAGTCACACGTGGGGGTCTGGAGGGCCCCAGGCCTCCGCCTCAGCCTTCCTTAAGCTAGCAGGGCAAGTTCAGTTCTCTCAGGACTTTGGGGACCTCTGTTGACTCTGCTTTTCAATTTGCTGTAATTTGAAGGGAAAAGGTTGTTCTGGAGTGGCTGGCAGTAATAATGAAGGGCTGGGAAGCTTGTTGCCTCCAGTCAGCCCGCCTCCCCTATTGCAGCCCGCCACGCAGGCACCCCTTGGAAGTGGTCACTTTGGGGCTGGTCACCCACTCCCTTGACCGGATGCAGAGGTTTTGGTGGAAAAGGTGGGGAGGTGAGGAGTCATGGCGTGAAGGCCGATTGTTTTTATCTGTTTGGGCTCAAAGGCTCAGTGTGTATGACAAGCTTGCTGGTAAAATTCTTTTTCTTGTCTGTAAGATGGCGTTGGTGATGACTCTGGGCAGTTGTGAGGATGAAATGTAAGGTCCAGGAGATGTCCTGTCTGTCTGGTTCACTAACGTGTCCCCCTGTATCTAGAACAGTGTTGGCACAGAGCACATGCTCAATAAATTTACATTGAAGAATAAGAGGGAAGGGAGGGAGGAAAGAAGGAAGTAAGGAAGGGAGGGAGGGAGAGAGGAAGGGAGAGAAGGAAGGAAGAATGGAGAAGGGAGGGAGGGAAGGAAGGGAGGGAAGGAGAGAAGAATGGAGGGAGAGAGAGGAGAAAGAGAGGAAGGGAGGGAGAGAAGAGGGAGGGAGGGAAGAAAGG
Source organism: Macaca thibetana thibetana (assembly GCF_024542745.1). Lineage (NCBI taxonomy): Eukaryota > Metazoa > Chordata > Mammalia > Primates > Cercopithecidae > Macaca > Macaca thibetana. The sequence goes on from NC_065586.1 coordinate 115,380,406, forward strand.
AAGGGAGAGAGGGAGAAAGGAAGGAAAGAAGGAAGAGAGGAAAGAAGGGAGAAGATAAGGGAGGAGGGAGGGAAGGAAGAAAAAAGGGAAGAGAGGAAGAAGGGAGTGAAAAGCTACATCTGCCCATCCATCATTAATAATTCATCACAAATCTTTCATTTCAGGGTAAGGAAATATAATTAGGCCCTCAAGGAAAAAAAATGCCTGTTTTCATTCTGGGCTTAGAATTATTTTCTCTTTTTTTTCTTGTAGAAATTATATTTCCATCTCTGGGGTTTAGCTCGACTGACATCTCACCTCTTAAATTGTTTTGGCTTTCCTCTGGCAAAGTCCAACCTCCTGCCCACTACTACACTGCCGTCCACTCCTGGCAAAGCACAGAGAGGAGGCCGGGCACAGTGGCTCAAGCCTGTAATCCCAGCACTTTGGGAGGCCGAGACGGGCGGATCACGATGTCAGGAGATCGAGACCATCCTGGCTAACACGGTGAAACCCCATCTCTACTAAAAAATACAAAAAACTAGCCGGGCAAGGTGGCTGGCGCCTGTGGTCCCAGCTACTCGGGAGGCTGAGGCAGGAGAATGGCGTGAACCCGGGAGGCGGAGCTTACAGTGAGCTGAGATCCGGCCACTGCACTCCAGCTTGGGCGACAGAGTGAGACTCTGTCTGGAAAAAAAAAAAAAAAAAAAAAAAAAAAAAGCACAGAGAGGAGGACGGCTATGACTGCGCCATATCAAACACCGGGGCTATGTGGTCATGGGATGTGTGTGCAAGGCTGGCACGGTCATCTCCCCCATACTATAGAGGGCGCTGAGGCTCCCACGTGAAGCGAGTCACCCAGGTAGACACAGCCAGGAAACAGGCTTAGATCCAAAGAGCTTGTCTGATCCCAAAGCCCTGCTCATTCCCGCTCCTCCCTGCTGGCCTTGGGTTCATCCTAACCCTTTGCTTTTGGTTCCCCCTCTCTGGGCTGGAGGGTCCTCACAGGTAGGAACAGCCTGTGCCTGTGTCCTCTGCTCTTAGGGTTAGCCCAGAGCTGGGAGGCCATGGATGTGCAGTAATGAAACTGGGCACATCCTCTGGGGCCAGCCATCCTGCACCTCATGTTAGAGATGATGGTGTGGGCTCTGTTCCCCTTCCCACCCTTTCTGCCTGCAGAGCCTCCCTGGAGTTTATGAGCCCTGATGGAGGTGGGGAATGCCATGGCTTACCCTCGACACACATCAGTACCCAGCAGGAGTGGCAGAAGGTCTGTGGACAGGGCATGGGGGTGAAAAGCAGGAGAAAGTGGGGGGGCTCCAAGCACCCGAACCTAAGCTCCATGCCAGCCAGGACCTTGTCTGTCTTGCTTGTTGTAGTTCCAGTGTCCGGTTCAGGGTCTAGCAAATAGTAGGTGCTTGATAAGTAGGTATCGACTGGATGGGTGGCCTCCGAGCCCTGCTTCCCTGTTTCCCCAAAGCTTTGTTATGGGTTCTTTAGCTACTGCTGAGAGGCAGATAGGCCAAGCTGAGGGACCATCCCGTGTTGTCCGTGACCCTGCCCTGGAGGGTCACATCTCTGCTGCACCTCACTGTGTCACTGCTGCAGCGACATGGTGGGCTCCTGGCTGGCTGGAACGTGACTCCACACCCTGCCTCTGGTTGGACAAGCATCCCTCAGCATGGACTGGCTCGGGCGTGTGTGGGGAGTGGGGGTGGTTGATTCACAGGGCAGCAGGCTGGCTGCTCTTCCTCCTCCCTACCCCTCCTCACCCACCCGGCCTCAGCCACTCCATTCCTGGACGCCCATGTCCCAGTGGCGGTTGGCTGGTCATCCGGAGGGGAACGCGGAACATGGTGTCTGAGCTACTAACCTCCCACCTTGGGTGTGCCCTTGAACTTTTCTTTAAGCAAAGGCTTTCCAACCCCCAGCAGCACTGAGGTCACATTCCCAGAGAGCCTGCACAAGAGGGCTGAGTCTGTTTATTTTTCAAGATTTCAAAAAACATGCCTTTTCCCCTTCTGACCTTAAGCAAAACTTTTTTTTTTTTCCTTCCCCCTGCAACACTTGTATTTTTAACTTCATGAGAAAATATGGTAAGGGAGCAGATTTTATTTTCAGAAACTGATTTTTCAAGATTTTTTTTATTTAAAAAAGAAAGGCTTTGGGGGATGGGGAGAAGAAGGATTTTTGTTTTGTTTGTTTTTGGAGCTGAGGAGGTCCGGAGCCACGTGTCTGTGGCCCCTGGTCAAACTCCTCTAGAGATTCTGGCATGTCGAGGCTGCAGCTCTTTTGGTCATTGTGATCAAGGATTTCTGGGCACCTTTCCCTCTCCTTCTGAAGACTTAGGACTGGACCAGCTAAGGGCTGTAAACGAGCATTTCCCTCCCTTGGCAGGAAGGGCTTAATGTCTTTGCTTTTGGGAACCGGTGTTCTGGGCAGGCTGGGAGGCCGCGCCTGACCTGCCTGTGGCTCTCTTCCCACTGTGGGGGTCAGAAGATGGTGGCTGCCTATGGGCATATCACAGATCCTCAATTCCAGCTGGTGGATGCAGGATCTGAGGCCCAGAGAGGGTTGGTGACTTGGCCATAGTCGCACAGCCACCTGGATAGAGATGAGTGGTGAGCGGTAAGCCCGGAGGAGCATATGGCTTCTTGCCTTCTCGGTCTTTGTGCACGGGCCTCCCCCTTCCTGAGTCTCTCCTGGCCCAGCAGTGGTTTGCTCATGGCCTTCCTGGAGATTGTTTTATCTTAGGCACAAGCTGAGCTACCTCTGACCTTGTTGGGGTAGCCTAGGTGTGGTTCTTTGGTTTTCAGTTTGTATAACCATGTTCTTTGTTCAGCTCCTATCAGGGTTAGGGAGGTCAAACACCTGTGTGTCAGGAATACTCCTGACACACACTATTTAAAACTCACACTGTTTTACATGTATACTATTTAAAACTTTATGGTCAGCTATACTTGGCGGCTGAGAGTAGAGAACTAGGAAAGCTGGTGGCTACTTGCAAGGAGCAGCTGCTTAGTAGTGGTTGAGTAATAAGGACCCCAGTTGCTGAACATCTGGAAGAATATCTGTTCCCAGCTGGGTGTGGTGGCTCACGCCTGTAATCCCAGTACTTTGGGAGGCCAAGGTGGGTGGATCGCCTGAGGTCAGGAGTTCAAGAGTACCCTGGGTAACATGGTGAAACCCTGTCTCTACTAAAAATACAAAAATTAGCCAGGCATGGTGGCGGGTGCCTGTAGTCCCAGCTACTCGAGAGGCTGAGGCAGAGAATTGCTTGAACCTGAGAGGCAGAGGTTACAGTGAGCTGAGATCATGCCACTGCACTCCAGCCTGAGTGACAGAGTGAGACTCCGTCTCAAAAAAAAAAAAAAAAAAAAGAAAAAATCTGTTCCCTTCTCCCTATGGCCTTCATGTCTAACCTCTACGGCTGTTATTCTGGTTCAGTCTCATTTCTTCTCTCTCTTGGACTTTTGCAATAGCCCCTAAAATACTATCCCTCCTGGTTTTGCTGACATCGTGATGATTTTAAAGCCGCATCTGACCGTTTCTCTTTCACAAAGTGGTTCCAACTTCTGCCTCTAGAAGGCAGGCACTGTCTTCCCTTCCCAGGCACCCCACAATCCAGCCATTCCCAAGGACTGACACAGCCCCTGGAAACCTTTCTGCTTAGAATGTTGTCCTGTCATCTTCTGCTTGGTGGCTCCCTACTTGTCCTTCCGAGTCCTTCTGAGACATCCCACCTCTGGGGAGCCTTCTAGATTCCTTGGGCTGGGGTTTCCCCGTCTGTGTGTGTGTAGCCTTCTGCTCTCGTAGGTCCTGCAGCAGCCCTGTGTTGAGACATAATCATCTCTTCCTTGTTTGTCTCATCTTCTGGGCTGGGCTCCTCTGAGGAGGGGCTGCTTTCCATCCTTGTGTTCCTGGCAGCAAAGCCACTGCCTGTCCAAGTCAGAGACAGGAGTGTGATTATTCAGTGAATGAGCCCAGGATGGAGTGAGGAGGATTGTGGGAGAACGGGGGTACAGACAGATTGTTCTGTAGCAATGGGTGGCCTTGCAGAGGGGCAAGACTTCTGCAAGTCGGTCCTTGAGGGATGAGCGGACATTAGATTGGTAGGTGAATTTGGGATGGGGGATGTGCTAGAGGCTCTGGAGCCGGCCGCAGGGTATGGGGTGATCCGGCTGGTTGTACATTTTTCTCCATGATCTTCATGTTTCTTGTGGACTGATCTCTTCTACTTTCTGAGAGCTGCCATTGGCGGTGAAGCAGGGCTCCTTTGGGTTTGCGGTATCACCAGTTCGGCAGGAGACGCAGTGAAGCTACACCCAGCTAGACCCGTTTAGCTACACCCAGGGTTGGGTGTTTGGCCTGGCATCCTTGGAAAAACAGTTGTCTGGGTGCAGGCTCCCTCTGGCCCCTGGCAGGATCCTTTGTTCAGTCTGGAACTGGGTGTGACGGTGTGACCATGGCTGCCTCGGGCGCTGGTGGGTGCAGAGCTGCTTCCTGGAGCAGGAAGGAACTGCTGCTGCCTCCTCCTCCTCTTCCTCATCCTCCTCCTTCTCTTCTCCTCCTCCTCCTCTTCCTCATCCTCCTCCTTCTCCTCCTCCTCCTTATCCTCATCCTCCTCCTTTTTCTCTTCCTCCTCCTCCTCCTCATCCTCCTCCTTATCCTCATTCTCCTCTGTATTCTTATTCTCCTCCTCCTCCTCCTCCTCTTCCTCCTCCTCTTCTACTCCTCTTCCTTCTCTTCCTCTTCCTCCTTCGTCACAGCCACACAGTGCCTTGGCTTCACAGGGACAGCCCCCACGTTTATCTGCTCATTGCTTCTGGGTTGCTGCCTTGGGCAGGTGGCTATTTTGGGGATCTTTCAGATAATTTTTTAAAAAACCCAGTACCCTAAACCTCCCCAAACCTAATTCTTACCCTCAGGGCCCAAGTACATTTGAAATTGCACACAAACTTAAGGTTGCCGTGTGCTAGATGGGATGGGGTGAGGGGCAGGACTCTTCAGTCATAGTTGTTCCTGGGTGTCTGTGAGGGATTGGTTCCAGGACCTCCTGAGGATACCGAAATCTGCAGATGCACAAGTCCCTGATAGAAAATGGTGTCGTATTTGCATGTAACCTATACACATCCTCTGGTACATTTTAACTCATCTCTAGATATAATGTAAATGTTATGTAAATAGTTGCTATGCTGCATTGTTTAGGGAATAATGGCAAGAGAAAAAGTGTGTACATATTCAGTACAGATACAGTTTTGTTTTTGCCAAATGTTTTCAATGCATGGTTGATTAACTCCACGCATGCAGAGCCCGTGGATGTGGGAGGCCAACTGCGTGTTGACTTTATGTTTTACAAAGCATCCTCTAATCATTGAATACTGGGAAACTTCGAGCTCTGGGCCAGACACTGCACTAAGCATTTGGTGGCTTCATCTCCTGTCATACTCCGGAGCAGTATGAACAAGAATGTTCCCATATTATAAACAAAGGAGCTAAGACTTGAAGAAGTCATGTATAAGCTGTTGTTTAAGGTTATGCAGCCAGGAAGTGGCTTACTCTCTCCTTTGAATCTTACCCTACTCTCGTGAAACAGGTGGGGGACATATTTTTATGTCCCATTTAACAGACAAGAGATTTGAGGTGGCTGGATGCTGTGCCTCACACCTGTAATCCCAGCACTTTGGGAGGTTGAGGTGGGTGGATCACTTGAGGTCAGGAGTTTGAGACCAGCCTGGGCAACATGGTGAAACTCTATCTCTACTAAAAATACAAAAAGTAGCCAGGCATGGTGGTGCACACCTGTAGTCCCACCTGCTTGGGAGGCTGAGGCAGGAGAATTGCTTGAATCCAGGAGGCAGAGGTTGCAGTGAGCCGAGATTATGCCACCGTAATCTAGCCTGGGAGATAAAGCGAGACTCTGCCTCAAAAACAAACAAACAAAAAACCATAATAACAAACAAACAAAAAACCAAGAGAGACATGAGGCCTGGAGAGTCACACAGAGGTGCATCCAGCCTGCACTCAGGCTCCTGATTGCCAATCCAGGGTGCTTTTCTCTGGCATGCCCAGCCTGGTTCTTTAGCTAACAGATGCTAAGCTCTACCGTGGGATAGTTGTAAAACTTTGAATGCAAAGCTTGAATACAATTGAGGAGAAGAGATGGGGTATACAGCAAACACTCTGTGTATTAAGTGATTGTTGTTCCTCCATCTTTTGACCTCCTAGTGCACAGCCATGGGGCTGTCACTCTGGTGACCTTTGGCCATGGGCATTGGGAGGATAGTTTATGTTGACTGCGGAGTGCCAGGCATCAAGTATCAGGCAAATTGGCTTCTTTGTACATTCCTCCTTCCGCATAGACCTTGGGCCCTCTTGTCACTGCCTAGGAGATTTGCTGGGAATCTAGGAGGGAGTGGATGATGGCCTGGATGCCTGGGTGGTGCCGCCTCTGCCCCGAGGCAGGAGTCAGTGCCAGTTTGGGGCTGGGTGGGTGCTGCCATCGCCTCAGGGTGGTACCCGAGTCTGGAGTAGGAACAATACTCTATTGTTACGTTAAACCTGAAATAGAAGCCTTCAGATGGAGGGGGTAAGTATGAATCTATTATGGTCTAATACTGACAAGAGCACTCTGTGTCTTTTCAGATGCTTGACAATCACCTGCTAATCCCTGGGGTCTGGGAGCTGAGCATTTTCAACCCCCACCCCCACCTCTGCTTTGTGGAGTTGGGGAAAAACAGAGACCCAGGAACTGTGAAATGAGGGAGGCTCAGCTTCTCCACTTGCTTTCATGGTGTGAGGAGACGCGTGTGTATTTATTTGCCTCTGACCCCTCCTGCGGGGAGGAAAGGGTACCTGGATCTGGGTGAGAGGCGTGTGTGGTGGTGAGAACGTTTCACAGACCCAAGTTCAAATCTCTGCTCTGCCACTCGAGCATATTTCAGAACCTGTGCTAGTCTCAATTTCTGGGTAAGGTGAGACTATACCCACTTTTAATGGGTCCATAAGACCTGATCCAACCCAGCAGGTGCTCTTGGGGGTGAGGACCACATCTCAGCTGGTTAGATGTGTCCCCCCATTCCTCTGCCACGACCTGGGAGTTGGGGTGAGGGGCTGGGTTGCAGGGAAATGTTGAATCCCAAAGTGGATTTCCTAGGCAGGCACTGTCCTGACCCCTACCTGCTGTCAGCCGCTGTCCTGACCCATACCTGCCACCAGCCACCTGTCAAGCTGGACCTCTGGGCTTTTCTCTTCAAATGCTCTTGTTCTCAGGAAAGGGCCAAGACTCACCCCAAGGCACAAGGTAAGTAGGAATCAGGTGTGGGCCCATGGTCAGGAGACTTGGGTCTGGACTCTGTGTGGCCAGGCTCATTGCTCAAGCTCGCAAAGCTAAGGAGGAGGGAGGTAGGGGGAGACCTAGAATTTCTAGAACTTCTGAGGTTCTAGGACAGGGGCCAGCAAACTGTGACCTTTAGGCCAGTTCTGTGTTTTACAAATGAAGTTCTTTAGTTCTTTTGGCACAGAGCCATGCCTGTTTTTACGTATTGCCTGTGGCTGTTTTTCTCTCCAATGGCAGAACAGGGTAGTCTTGACAGAGACCATGTGGTCTGCAAAGACAAAGCCTCTTTATAGAGAAAGTCTGGGCCGGGCATGGTGGCTGGCCGGGCGCGGTGGCTCACGCCTGTAATCCCAGCACTTTGGGAGGCTGAGGTGGGCGGATCACGAGGTCAGGAGATCGAGACCATCCTGGCTAACATAGTGAAAACCCGTCTCTACTAAAAATACAAAAAATTAGCCGAGCATGATGGCACGTGCCTGTAGTCCCAGCTACTTGGGAGTCTGAGGCAGGAGAATCGCTTGAACCTGGGAGGTGGAGGTTGCAGTGAGCCGAGATCACACCACTGCACTCCAGCCTGGGGGACAGAGTGAGACTCAGTCTCAAAAAAAAAAAAAAAAAAGTCTGCCAGTCCCTCCATCAGATCACAGCCATCTTAAAGAGAGAGAACATATCCTGTTTGTGGAGCCCTAGACTCAGCACTGGGCAGGACACCGCCGGCACTCAGTAGGTATCAGTTGAATAAATAAGTGGAAAACCCATCAGGCATTGCTGGTGGGAATGTAAACTAGTAGAGCCACCGTGGAAAACGGTGTGGAGATTCATTAAAGAAGTAAAAGTAGAACTACCATTTGATCCAGCAATCCCACTCCTGGGTATCTACCCAGAGCAAAATAAGTCATTATATGAAAAAGATACTTGCACACGCATATTTGTAGGAGCAAAATCATGGAACCATCCCAAATGCCTGTCAAATCAATGAGTGGATAAAGAAACTGTGATATATATATATATGTGTGTGTGTGTGTGTGTGTGTATATGTATATATATATGATGGAATACTACTCAGCCATAAAAAAGGAATGAATTAATGGCATTTGCAGGGACCTGGGTGAGATTGGAGACTATTATTCTAAGTGGAGTAACTTAGGAATGGAAAACCAAACATCGTATGTTCTCACTGATATGTGGGAGCTAAGATTTGAGGACGCAAAGGCATAAGAATGATAAGATGGACTTCGGGGACTTGTGGGGAAGGGTAGGGGAGGGTGAGGGATAAAATACTAAGGTGCAGTGTATACTGCTTGGGTGATGGGTGCACCAAAATCTCACAAATCACCACTAAAGAACTTACTTATACCACCCAATAACTTATGGGAAAAAAATTTAAAAAATAATAATAAAAAAGAAAACCCATCAGGATGATTTGGACTTCAAGAAATAAGGCTTGATTACAAATGGTTTAAACAATAACAAATGTTTATCATCCCACATCATAAGAAGTCTGGAGCTAGGTGGCTCCAGGACCAGCTTGGCAGCTCAGCGGCGCCATCAAGGACCCAGGCTCTTCTTATTTTTCTCCACCAGCATCCTCAACATATTGGCTTGGTTCTCAGGCTTGTCCCTTCATGTCACAAAATGGCTGCAACAGTTCCAGGCATCACATCTAGTCCCATTTAGATGTTCAGCTGAAGAAGGGACTTTTTCTCTTCTCATCTCTCTGAGGAAAATAACCTTTCCTAAAGCTCCCCAGCAGACGCCCTCCATCGGTTCTGCTAGCCAGAACCAGATCACATAGAAAATGCCCTAACTGCAAGGTAGGCTGGACAAGTGAATATTTGGCTTTTTCTGACTCTGTAGTTGAGGAGGACTCTGTCCACAGGAGTAAAGGGAGAGGAACCACTGGCTGGTGAACAGGCACTATTCAATGTCTGCCACAAAGTTCTGCTGTAGATGGAAGAAGAGATGTTTAGTTGTGCCTGGGGAGGGCAGGCATGGGTGGCAGAAAAGATTTCTTGGAGGAGGTCCTGGAACGACTGGTCAAAGTGCAGGCTGCTGTAGAGGACGTCATGGTGCATTATTAATTCTGGTTGCTGGTATAGGAAATGGTTCCCATGGCTGACAGACTTTGATGAGCATCTCTCATGGCTTTGGCATATTATGGAGTTTTTCCTCCTAAAATCAGTTTTGCAGCTCTCATAGAACAACCCTTGAGGGGAGTTGTATATATAATCTTAATTTTCTAGACGAGTCAATTAAAGCTGCCAGAAGTGAGGTGACTTGCCCACAAGCAGCACATTCTGTGGACAGAGCCTAGGACTGACTGAGTCCAAGCGCAGGGGCCCACCCCAGTGCTCCTGTGCAGAAGGACACACTGGTCACCCTGCGGGCAGCCACCTGACCTGTGAGAACCTGGATTCTGTCCTGGTATCTGGTGGCCACAGCTGAAGCTAGCAGCTCCCCTCACACCAGCCTTCTGGGAGCTGGCCAGCCAGGAGATCAGCCTCAGTGAGGAGCTTCCAAAGGGATCTGGTGTCATTAAGGGCTCCCTCCTTCAGGACACTGCGTGGAGACTGGAGGAAGGAGTCGGGACTAGTATGGGCCCAGACTCTGCCATGGGGTTGGTTTGGAAACAGAAGCTATCAGGGGAGATCTTATTCTTTCTTGGGTGTAATTTCAAAGTCATGGCGAGAAAATGAAATGTGATGAAGCTGTAGTGTTGGCCTAGAACGGGACCTGGCATTTAGAAAGTTTGGCGAATGTTAGTGCATTTGTTCCCATTATCACTATCACTATCACCGTCATTACCACCTCTGTTGTATAGGAGCCCTGACAGTCTGCAGAGGGGTGAAGAGTCTGGCCTCCCCACTGTACAGAGGTCAGATGTCTTTCTCTCATCCTCCACCAGGCTGCTCTGGCAAAGGACTTTGCTATGGTTTGAATGTCCCTGCCAATACTCAGTTAAAATGTGATTGCCATTGTGATGATACTGTGTAGTAGAACTGGTTAAGGGGTGATTAGGCCATGAGGGCTCTGCCATTATGAATGGATTAATCTTGTCAACTCAGGAGTGGGTTTGTTGTGACAAAAGTAGGTTGTTATAACAACCTACAACCTACTCTTGTTGTTTGGCCCCCTCTTGCTCTCTTGCTCTTGCCCTTCTGCCTTCCACCATGGAGTGATGTAGCGCGGAGGCCCTTGCCAGATGCTGGAGTCGCGCTCTTGGACTTCCCAGCCTCCAGAACCGTGAACCAAGTAAACTTCTGTTGTTTATAAATTACCCAGTCTCAGGTATTCTGTTATAGCAACACAAAACAGACTAAGCAGACTTCTGGGCTGAACTCAGTGGAAACTTCTTGTTCTAACCTTATGATCTCTGAGCAGCATTTGAAATTGACTCACTGTCTTTGCTTGAAATTCACTTATTGCTGGGGCTCAGGGCCCTACCCTCACTGGGACCTCACTTTGTCTTTCTAGCTATGTTTCTTCCAGAAGTATTGACAGCCCAGGGCTCAGGCCTTAGCATTCTAGGGGAAGTATCTCTACTCAGAGTTAACATTTATTGAGCACTTACTGCATGCAGGTGCTATGCTCAGCACTATACATATCTTGTTTAATCCTCATGATGCAGCTCTCTGAGGTCAGTACTATTTGGTCATTTATTCATTCATTCACCAAGATTTTTGGGCTCCTACTATATGCAAGGCACAATTCCAGGTGCCGAATAAGGCAGATATGTTCCTACCTCTGGGGAGCTGACGCCTGGTGGGAATTATTCAGGTTAACAGGAAACAGAGTGGAGACCTGAGGCTTCTTACCTAGTCACAGCCCTGGTGGGCAGAGAAGCCAACTCCACTGCCGTGCTCTTGAATGCTTTGTTTCTGGTCCCACTGATAGCTGTGAGTCCCTCACCTCCAGTGCACATATCTCTTTCTTGATGCCATTTACTCTGCCGGGGTGTTCTCGGCATCTCAAACTTAGCATTTTCAATAGGTGTTATTGCTAGTGTTGTTTTTGTTCTCTCTGAATGTACTCTTCCTTTTCACCCTGCATCCACAAATGGCCTGGGAGCCTGTCTTAACACCCCCTCCCTTAATCTCCAAATCCTGTTATCAAGAGTGGTCAGATCAGCTTCTTTAGTGCTCCCCCAGGACCCCTTCTTACTCTTCCTGCCATGGTTCCAGCCCCGCACTTCCTGGGCACCCTTCTTTCTTTTCAAGCTCTGGCATGTTCAGCTTTGCTTTCTCTTCACTGAGCCTTTGCACATGCTGTTCTCTCTGCCAGGAATTCCATTTACCCCCAGCTGCATCCCCCACCCCTGGCCATCTTCATCCTTTGCTCAAACACTGCCTGCCATAGGGCCTCCCTGACTCTCCCTGCAGAGCTCCCCCCTGCTCCTTGCGGTCTGCACATTCAACCCTCCTTGAGTCACACCTCTTACTAAAGTAAAGGCTGGCACATCCACCTCCCACCACCCTGGGAGATGGGGACCAGGCCCTGTCTCCTCTTTCATCTTCAGTGCCAAGAATAGCAGGTATTCACTGACCAACAGAATGAATAAATGAATATTGGAGTCGGTTTCTGACAGAGGCCCAGGAGGCTTGAATTTATCTTTCGGCCGGGCGCAGTGGCTCACATCTGTAATCCTAGCACTTTGGGAGGCCGAGGCGGATGGATCACCCGAGGTCAGGAGTTTAAGACAAGCCTGGCCAACATGGCAAAACCCCGTTCCTACTAAAAATGCAAAAAATTAGCTAGGCAGGGTGGTGGGAACCTGTAATTCCAGGCTGAGGCAGGAGAATTGCTTGAACCCGGGAGGCAGAGGTTGCAGTGAGCCGAGATCACGCCACTGCACTCTAGCCTGGGTGACAGAGCAAGATTCTGTCTCAAAAAAAATAAAAATAAAATTTATCTTTCATACCAGGAGAGACAGTGAAATCCTGGGTTTCCTCTGTGGAGCCTTAAGTTCATCTAACTCAGTAGTTTCCAAACTTGCTTAAATGTCTTAGAAACCTGTTGTGCCTCACTTTAGTGGTTCTGGGGTGGGGGAGTTGTCACTAGGGAACCCTGCAGGGTCCTGTTGAAAGAGTTTGAGAACTGCTGTTCTACCTCAAAGCCTAATTTTCTACAAGAAGGAAGTGTGGAGAAGGGATGGGTTGAAGGTGCCCTTGACCATGTAGTGACTGAGTCTGGAGTAGCGTACTGGGCTCTCGGCTCCCCCTGCAGTGTGTCACAGACTCTTCATTTAAGCAGATTTTTTTTTTTTTTTAAATTATACTAAGTTCTAGGGTCCATGTGCACAACCTGCAGGTTTGTTACATATGTATACATGTGCCATGTTGTTGTGCTGCACCCGTTAACTTGTCATTTACATTAGGTATATCTCCTAATGCTATCCCTCCCCCGACCCCATGACAGGCCCCAGCGTGTGATGTTCCCTAAGCATATGTTCTTAAGGGGAAGCAGCCTTTTCTTCCTGCTGTGCTCAGCTTCCCTGGCATCAAGCACTCCCTGCAAAAGGCTTGGTGGCTCGGAGTTTGGATTTTTCTTTAAACTTAAAGTGTTGTTCTTCCTCAAGAAAACTGCTGCTGCTGAGTGGAAAAGTCTGCATGTCTCATGACCCTGGGTGCCGCCGTGCCACAGGTTTTTACAAGAGTTGGCAAATATGTTTTTAAAATGGAGAGGTGTGCAGGAAGTGGGCCAGCAAGGAAGGAGAATATAAATCTCCTTTTTCGCAGGATGCAAAATTTGGTTTATTTGCAGACCGATGTGTTACCTTCTAAAGGATTAGCCACAAGGTTCAACCCTCAGTCTAGGTTCCGCACTGCTGTCCATTGCTCACAGACCAGAGTGCATCTCCCAAGAGGCAAAAGAGCCATATAAGAAGTGGGTAAGCAGTCTGTATATTGGGGGTGTGGTGGATGGCACAGGGGGCAACTCAGTCTAATGAAAGACATCAGTGTGCCATTGGGAAAGGACAGAGGTTGTCCCCTCTTGCCCCCAGAGAGTCACCCAGCTTAGAAATGCATAGAACTGGGAAAGAGAATAAAGTTTTCCTCAGGTTCCCTCTAATCACAGGCGGAACTAGGACTTTGGGAGACGATCTCACCTGCCTTTCATTCCCAAGAGATCAGTAGCATTTGTGTTTTAAGAGGCAAGTCCTTCTATGAATATCTATGAATATCTTGATCTTGAGGTTTACAAAGGACTTCCAGACTGTTTCTGTGGGGTTTGCTTTTTATCAAGTCGTACTGTTTACATAAAAAAGTGCAGAACCTGGCTAGGCGCGATGGCTCACTCCCAGCACTTTGGGAGGCCGGAGCAGGTGGATCACTTGAGGTCAGGAGTTTGAGAGCAGCCTGGCCAACATGGTGAAACCCCGTATCTACTAAAAATGCAAAAAACAAAAAACCAAAAAACAAAAACAAACAAAAAAAACTGGGCATGGTGGCAGGCGCCTGTAATCCCAGCTACTTGGAAGGCTGAGGCAGGAGAATTGCTTGAACCCAGAAGGCAGAGGTTGCAGTGAGCCGAGATCGTGCCACTTCTCTCCAGCCTGAGCGATAGAGCGAGACTCAGTACCAAAAGAAAAAAAAAAGTGCAGAACCCATAGACATACTGCTGGATGGTTTTCATAAAGTGATAAAGTATGTACCCTGTGGAACCCTAGTCAAGAAACACGTCTTCTACGGCCCCATCTGCCTTGGGGTGGTTCTAACGATGTGGGTTAGTTTTGCCTGCCTTTGGACTCTGGGCAAAAGGAGCCATGTAGCCTTGGCCCTTTTGAGTCTGGCTCCTTTCACTCACTGCTGTCTTTGAGATTTGGGCCTGTGGCTGCGTGCAGTTGTGTTTGGTTCATTCTCACTGCTGAGTCCTATTCCACTGTCTCCACTCATAGTGGGTGTTGACAGCAGTCCCATGAAGTACACAGGGTGCGGACTGTTCCTCCTGTTTTATTGGAAAGGAAGCCCAGGCTTGGGGAGCTGAAGCCACCTGCCAAGGTCAGGAAAGTCTGCAGAGATGGGCTAGGGCTGCCCCCAGAGGTCTCCCCTGGATCTCCAGGGGACACTCCAGACCCTGAGACGTGCACAAAATAGCGTGATATGTTCTAGAACTTTCCCCACAAGTCTCACATAAATCCTTCATGCTGCAACAGAAGTTAATTTCCACATATTCTTTTCATCTGTAGAAATGGAGAATCTCGGCTGGGCGTGGTGGCTCACGCCTGTAATCCCAGCATTTTGGGAGGCCGAGGCGGGTGGATCACGAGGTCAGGAGATCGAGACCATCCTGGCTAACATGTTGAAACCCCGTCTCTACTAAAAATACAAAAAAATTAGCTGGGCATGGTGGCGGGCGCCTGTAGTCCCAGCTACTCAGGAGGCTGAGGCAGGAGAATGGCGTGAACCCAGGAGGCGGAGCTTGCAGTGAGCTGAGATCATGCCACTGCACTCCAGTCTGGGCAACACAGTGAGACTTCGTCTCAAAAAAAAAAAAAAAAAAAAAAAAAAAGAAAGAAATGGAGAATCTCTCCTTCTACCCTGGGCATTTTCTAGAAGTCACCCCTTGGACAGCAGCAAAGGGATGCTGGGCTCCCCTACTTTCCCACTCTGTAATTATCCATGTTACTGCTGTGTTTCTCAAACTGTGACCCCAGTCAGAGGCCCCGGGCAGACTGCCTCAGGCCCATGTTGAGCTGGAAACAAAAAGGCAAAAGTGCCCACTTTGTCCTCCTAAAATGTCAGCGGTGCCCTGCTGGGCAGGCCTGTCCTCCATCTGACTAACGAAGCCACTGCTCGCTCTGTGCTTTGACTGCTCCTTTCTCTTTTTATTTTTATTATTATTTTTGAGATGGAGTATTGCTCTGTTGCCCAGGCTGGGTACAATCTCAGCTCATTTCATCTCCGCCTCCCAGGCTCAAGCGATTGTCCTGCCTTAGCCTCTTGAGTAACTGGAATTCCAGGCACCTGCCACCACACCTGGCTAATTTTTTTTTTTTTTTTTGTATTTTTAGTAGAGATAGGGTTTCACCATGTTGGCCAGGCTGGTCTCGAACTCTTGACCTCAAGTGATCTGCCTGCCTCAGTTTCCCAAAGTGCTGGGATTCCAGGCATGAGCCACTGTGCCCAGCCTCCTTTCTCTTCTTTTTAAATGGGACATCTGTCACCAGGGAGACCCACACCACCACCACCTCTCCTTTACTACAGCAAACTGTGTCCATAACTCTGGGTCTTTTATTCTGAGCCCTAAAGGTCAAACACCCTTCTGTCTTCTAGCACAATTCTGTCTAGAACTGTGTTGCTTCAAGGATCTGGGAGTGACATCCCAGATGTGAGGTGGGAGGGGTGTTACCCACAGCACAGAGGTGGCTCTAGGGCACGCCCTATCTGATGGCTGCTGAGGAAGTGACTTTTCTAGGAGCGGCTTGTCCTCTGTGCAAGAAGTTGCCAGCAGCTTTCTCTTTAGTCTTCCAGAAGCCCCTGGCTCTCCTTTTGAGTCACTTTGACCATGCCTCCTTACCAGTCAAAACCTGGGTTTTCTGAATTCCCGCAAGTGCTGTTTTAGCTGCTTTTCTGATCCCTGAACAGCAAACACTTAGCGTGGGTAGCATTTTCCCCTGCCAGGCCAATGGCAGACATTACTACTCAACTGTGGGACTCCCTGTTCATTGAGCCTGGACCCTGTCTTGAGTTCCAGGATTCCCGGCAGCCACTGCCATCTTTTTGGAGCTCATTCACTTAATGAAGTCTTTCTGCTTTTGTAGCGCCAGGTGGTACGAGCAGAATTGCACTTTCTGCTGAAGAGACTTGATTTCTTATGAAAATACCAAGGAATGAAGGAAAGCTGCATTTCTAAAGCATTTGTTGGCTTCCTGGACTCTTTCCCTTGCAGGTGGGGTGGCAGGGAGTGGGTGATGGGGCAGTGGCAATTCTGGATGCAGGAATCCACATTCCTTTAAGGTGTCATTTACTGCTTCCAGAATCCCACTTTCAAGGAGACTTGAAGCTAGTAAAATGAATAGCTGGGCTTCTTCCCAGCCTGTGGAGGCCTCACAGTGGTAGCTTGTTAGCAGAGTCCTCAGAATATATCCAGGATTAAAATGTGACTTTGTGCAAGTCCCCAGCTTGGAACAGGGTCACATCCTGCTTCCTGGGTGATGCTACCTGGTAGAGGAGCCCAAGGGCAGGGGGCAGGCTCCTTGTGTCTGGGTGTGGTGCCCTGAGCTCCTTGCCTTGCTGTTTATTTCCAGAGCAGAACCCTGGGGCTTACTGGAGCAGTGACCACCTCTAATCACAGGAGCTGGTTGTATTTTTTCTTCACAGGCTGCGAAGGAGCCTCTGGAGAGTGGTGATTCCTCCCTCAGCCCCACATTTCTACCTGCTCCCCAGGGCACCTTGTTATTACAGTTCGACTGGCTGGGGTGTGTCAGGCCTCAGGCCAGCCTACCTGGTGGTTTCAAACCAGACTTAATCGAAATGTAAATAATTCTTGGGGCCAGAAAGCAGGACTGTCCAGGTGTTTGAGCAGAGGCTGCAGAGCCTGGGAACCGCAGGAGAGGGTGGGGGCCCGGCGGGTTTCTTCCACACAGAGGCCTGGGGTTCCCTGGGGCCTGTCTGCCAGGGGCTTCTGGAGCTGCTTCTGTCCCCAGGTGACCAACATCACCCCCTGCCCTACTGCTGTATATGCATGCTGTCACTGGGGCAAAGGTAGTGCTGGTGAGAGCATCTGCTCCCCTCCTCCATCCCTGAAGGAAGATGATGGCTTAGAGGTTGATGGATCCAATATCTTGCACTTTAGAGAGGGGGGACCTCAAGGCTCAGAGAGGGTCAGTAACCCTCGTGAGGTTGCACAGTGAGCAGGAGCACAGACAGGTGCACTCATGGAGGGCGAACCATGTGTCCGGTATTGTTCTAGGATCAGCAGTGACCAGTTCATATGCCGGCTCTGCCCCGGGGCAGCATGGTGAATTGAGAGTAAAACACTAGGTGGATGAGATCATGTTATATCTGAAAACAGATGATTTATACATGTGTAAACTAATAATGTCTGATAGTGATGAGTACTCTGTAGTGGATGAGGTGCAGCAGGATTAGATGAGAGAATGAAATAGACTCAGTGTTACCTTAGATGAGGCCTGGGGAGCCTCCAAGTGTGGGTGTGTGGAGGTCATATGAGTTGAGACCTAGTTGTCAGAAAAGGGATGGTCAGGCAGGGGCACAGCCGGCAGGGCGAAGGCTGGGCAATGAGCACAAGCCGCAAGGGTCTCTATGGGCCGGGAGGAGCTCAGAGTGTCTGGAGTGGAGTGCGGGCCTGGGGCATAGTGGTTGTGGGGGAGTCACAGAAGCCATTTGGACTTGATTCTAAACCTGTTGGGAAGTCATTGGAGGATTTCAAGGGAGAGAATTCCATGATTTGCTTTGGGTTTGCATAACTGGCTGCTGGGTGGAGATAGTTTGAAGGCGGCAAGAATGGAGGTGGGCGGGGAGGAGGCTGGTTCAGGTGAGGATGCTGGCCTGGTCCAGTAGCAGCCGTGGGGACACAGAGAGGGGGACAGGTGTGGATTTCACTGCAGAGCCCAGACTTGGGGATGAACCCAGTGTGGCATGGAAGGTGGAGGAGGGAAAGTGAAGGACCCCGGCTGTCCCCTGAGTTTGGGGCTCAACTAGGGCTCCTTTGATCACTCATCTCCCACTGCATGGTGTCCCCACAGCCAGACTCAGGGTCCTTGCCTACGCTAAAACGCCAGGGTGGTGCTGGCCCTGCGTCTTCAGGATCATCTTGGGAAGGTTGACTCACCTGCCTTTCTGGATCCAGAAGGCGGAGGGTGTGGTGTTACCTGGTGCTGGGGATGTTGGAAAACTCAGAACCTGGGCTTTTTCTTGACCGTGTTTAGTGACCCAGCACAAATCTAGAGACATGACCAAGAGGCAGCTTTGAGCAGCCCTGGCTGAAGGGCCAGAGCGGTGGGATGAGGTGGGCTGTGGAGGAAGGAAACCTCCGCCTGGAACCTCGAGGGGAAAGCAGGGCCACAACAGTATGCCAACTGTGTGAGCTGCTTTTTTTTTTTGAGACAGGGTCTTACTCTGTTGCCCAGGCTGGAGTGCAGTGGCACGATCTCGGCTTACTGCAACTTCCGCCTCCCAGGTTCAAGCAATTCTCCCTGCCTCAGCCTCCTGAGTAGCTGAGATTACAGGCGCCCACCACCATGCACGGCTAATTTGCTGCTGTCTGTTGAGTGCTCACTGTGCATGGACTTCTGTGCATTTCCCTGTCATTCCTTACAACCCTAGGTGGCAACATTGACGTTCTTCTTCCCATTTCATAGATGCAGAAACTGAGGCTTAAAGAGTTTTTGGCCTAAGGTCACCCACCTAGTGAGTGGCTGAGCTCACCCACAGGCCCCTCTGTCCTGATATAGGGAGTCTATAACCAGCACCCAACACTGTCTCCAGCACCCCACCCTGCCCACTCACCAGCCATCCACCAAGGGCTGGCTCTGTGCTTGTCTCTCTCTAGGGGTGGGGCATGAGAACCGACCCCATGCAGTCCCCACCCAGAGGTGCTTGCCCTGTGCACGCAGATGCAGACCAGCAGAGCATTTGCAGAAAAGCAATTGTTCTCTTAATGAGGGGTGTTTGGGCAACTCCCTCCTTCCCTCCCTCCCTTGCTCTTTTCTTCCCTTCCTTCTTCCCTCCCTGTTTTTCTTTAGTCTCTCCCTTCCCTCTCTCCTCTCCCACCCCCTCCCTTCTCTTCTTTCCATCTCTCCCTGCAGTTTTTCTTTTGCTGACACCTCTTTCTGAAAAATCGTGGGTGTCTGGCTGTGGGGAGCTGCAGGAAAGCCCAGATGAGGTCTCCTTAGTCTTACCTTGTGGCTGGCAGCGAGGACTTGACCTAGAGCCTCTGACCTTCCACCTCCCTGGGCTCTGAGCTCCAGGGTCCCATGGTCCTCCAAGGCTGTGGGAACCCGTGGCCCCCTCCCTTGCCTTTCCTCTCTTCGCTGACAGACAAGGGGCCGGCAGAGGACATGTCAGGTTCATCTCAGAGACCTGGAGAAAGAAGGGCTCAGCACGATCTGCTTCTGGGGTGACGCGTCTCCTTCACTCACATATTCGAGCATTCACTCGTTCACAGACTGGTCAGAGGTCTGCTGTGTGCCAGGCAAACGTCCTAGGCACCAACAAGCAAAATGGACGTAGTCCCTGTCCTCTTGGGTGGAAACCCAATAAAGACATAAGTGAAAAGCAGTAAAGCGCCACTCCCCGGGAGACACGCGTAAGTGCCCAGAGCAACGTCATTTGAGAGGTAAAAACCTGGAGGACCTAACCTCTCAGCAGGAGTGGATGGAGGAATTATTTTGACAAAACCTATGGGTATGCAGATTTAAAGAAATTTTGTTCTCATTCTGTAAGCTTGAAATGTTTCATTGCAAAAAAGTATTCTGGAAGTGTGTATCTAGCAGAGGAACTGACATATGCAAAGGCCCTGAGGCAGAAAATAACTCCCAGTGAGGAAGCAAGTGATGGCCTCACCACTGTACTTCCGGTATCTCTGCTCACAGCCCCCCCTGAGACCGTGGAAAGGCCCCGTGTTGAGCCTTTGGAAGGCCTCCCTGGGAATCCTGGGTGTCAGCTGGAGGACTGTGTGATGGTGAGGGAGTCGAACCACTGGGGCAGTGCCCGCCTGGGCTGGATTTGGGGGAGGGGGGAGCCTTTTGGGTGAGTCAGCCCTCTCTGCTTGGAAACAGCAGAGTCTAGTTGAGGCTCTGCCAAGGACCTGTGATGATTCTTGTCGCCTTTTGTGGAGAAATTTGCCCGCTAACAGGCCATCTGTGTGAGGTGAGTCACTGTTTCCCCCGTTTTGTTGATTGCAGACACCTCTGTGTGAGTCTGTTCAGCCTGAACTGCACACACTGATGAACTTCAGTGCCTGGATGAGCAAGCTTCCTGCGTGCTTCAGCTTGGGGTGCATGCGCGGTCCTTCTAGGATTTTCTGAAACTTGGTCGGGGGCTCCTGGACCATGATTGCAGATTGAGAGCCGCTGAGCCATTCTGGTTCCTGCTTTTTGATGTGAAATGGAAGCCCAGAGAGGGGATGTGTCCAGACCCACACTGAGATCACACAGCGAGGGGAGGAAGCCGGGGTCCTGGCTGACACTTGTGGGGCAGAGCACCCTCTCTTGGCCCTCATCGTGGGTTTCGGTGTCCCTAGCCACGATTTCTTCTGCCGACTTCTCCTGTGGAAAGAGATGTCCCGTCTACCTGGGCCCCTGGGCCTGGTGGGTGGGGTGTGAGAATCTGGCCGGGGCTGCTGCACCTGCAGGTGTTTCCTGCAGACGTTCTGCCGGGGAGCACTTCCCCTCTTCTCCCCCCAGGTGACTCCCGGCTGCAGTGTCCTCTAGCGTCTACTGGGTGCAGGGCACTGGGGAGCCATGGGGGATGCTTCTTTGAGCTCGTCTGTACCAGGTACAGTTATAGGGTACTGGGGGTTGCCTAAAAGAATGCTGTGTGACCTGGATGGCTCACGTTTTCTCCCTGGGCCTCTGTGTCTCCAGCCATCAGTGAGGGGCAGGTGTGGGTGATCACCAAGGTTCCTCTCGGCTCTGATGTCATTCATTCTCAGTTGGGTGGAGAGTAGGAGATAATTGCAGCCCTTACTCACTGAACTTTCTTAACTATGCTAAATGCTTTACGTGCATCAGCTCATTGACACCTGTATCTATGAGGTTATAAAGGAGTCAGTTGAAGCACAGAGAGGTTAAGTAAATTTCCTGGAGTCACACAGCTAGTAAATTACATAGCTGGGTTTAAACCCAGGCAGTCTGGCCCTGGAGCATGCAGTCTTAATCACTGCATGATTAAGGCTGAATAATGGTCCCCTAAAGATGTCGTATCTGAATCCCTGCAGCTTGTGAATATGTTACCTACCTGATAAAAGGGGCTTTGCAGCTGTGGTTAAGTTAAGGCTCTTGAGATGGAGAGGTTCTCCAGAGACATCAGGTGGGCCCAGAGAAATCACAAGGGACCTGCTTAGAGGGAGAGTTGACTGTGCCTGTGAAAAGGAGTTCAGAGTGATGCAGCTTGAGAAAGACCTGACCAGCAACTGCTGGTTTTGAAGGTGGAGGAAGGGCCATGAATAGAGGTGGCCTGTAGATGCTCCCCTGCAGCCTCTGGAAGGAACACTGCCCTGCCGACACCTGGATTTAGCCGATGAATCTGATTGCAGACTTCTGACTTCTAGAACTGTGGGATAATACATTTGTGTCTACAGCACTCCATTTGTGCTATTAATAACTTGTTACTGAAGCAAGAGGAAACTCGTGCAGCCGTGCTCTACTCTGGTCTCCTGGTGGCGAGCCCTCCTTTCTGCATACACATTGGATTTTGAATTCTGAGGGATAAAAACCTCATCTTCCCAACAGAGCCCTCGATGGCTGTTTTACAGTTCAAGAAGCATTTTCTAGAAAGCCCTTTTAAGCCCCACTCCCTTGCCCCAGCTTGCTCTGTTGTGTCACAGGAATGAGGTGGGGGTAGTACAGAGGGAAATGGTCATGGGGAACCTGGGGCCCCAGCCTATGCCCTGCCTCTGTGAGGCTCCATCTGAGCACCCACCTCTCCAGGCATCGTCCTCGGTCCCCTGGGAGTGGGCACCCATGGCGGGTCTGCACTGTGTGCCTGTGCATCTTTGTAGGCTGAGCCTGCAGGGTCAGAGCTGGGTCTAAGCCTGCTCCCCAGGTCCTTGCAGGAACATAAGTGCCCGGGTTTATCTTTGGGTACCAGAGCTGTGCCCGCAGCAGCTCCTATTCGGATGTGGATCAGGGTCAGGCCCCCATCACTGACCATGCACCCCAGGCACGCCTCACCCCGCCCCGGCCTCGGCTTCCTGATCTACAAAATGGGTGTCAAACTGTAGCCCTGCCGAAATTGTGTGCTCGTGGTAGAAGTGACGGAAATAACTCTGTGTGTGGCAAGGGCTTTTCGGTACAGCCATCTGTGGGGTCATCTGTGATGTGCAGGCCAGGTGTGTGCCCCCTCAGAATCCTCCCTGGGTCCCCTGACTCCTCCCCAGGAGCAGCCCAATCCATGGGGCTTCCCTTGGCCGCAAGCACTTGAAGGGAAAGGCGAACACAGTTGGGGTGACGAAGGGAGGAGGCATGTGTTTTCTTCCCAGTGACGTTGGGCCGGTCGGCCTGCTTCTTCATAGCTTCCGTGTCTTCTCCTGTGCCATGCGGTGGGGGAGCTTTCTTACGCGTCATTCTGAGGATTAGAGAAAACGGCTGCACAGGCACTGTGGCTGCCATGCTCAGGCCTGCCCTCGCCCCCGACCCGCAGGCCAGCTGCTTCCTGGTTCCAGGGGGCCAGGGGGAGGATCTTAGTGTTAGCTTGAGATCCTGGGCAAGTCCAGTTGTGAGGCAGGGGAGCCCTGTATGGATTTGGGGAATGCTGGCAGGATGGCCTGCCGGCCGGCCCCCTTCTCCCCCTTCTCCCCACTTCCCAGATGGAGCTGAAGGGAAAGGACTCTTCCCTGAGGGAGGCAGATCTTCCCAGAGCCCTTCTGGGAGCTCCCTCCAGTGAGGAGGCTGGTGCTGAGGCTGGGAGGGCTGGTGCCCAGGACCCAGGCTCTTGAGCCTGGATGGAAACTGGGGCCACCTTTGGAGTTCTTGCCACATCCCTGCAGGGCTGGTGCATGAGGGACTGTGTGGTCTCTAAGAAGAGAGGGTTCAGCCCAAGGGTCACCTCCTTCAGGAAGTCTTCCCTGATTCCACAGGCAGGGTTGATTGCGCCTCCCCTGTGCCCCCTCGGTCCCCTCTTCCTCTTGTATTGTCACCTGGCATGGGTCAGTGCCACCCACGAGCCTGTGAGTTCTTGTAGGGCAGGGGCCACGTGCCAAGTACCAAGTAGGTCCTCGGTATGAGTCTGCATGGTGGATGGAAGGGGAGGCAGAGCTGAGCTCAGTAAGGCCTTGGTGGGAGGGAAGCATGCTGGGAATGCAGGGTTCAATGGGAGTGTTGAGGGAGGTTGAATCAAGGACAAGGAAGGGCCCTTTCAACCCCCAGGTCCTGTGACCCTGTGTGAGATCAGGACTCAGGGCAGAGTAGTGGTGACAGCTCACATTTACTGAGTGCTAACTGGTGCTAACCACAATCTCACGTAGGCCCTAGCAGCCTTCTTAAGAGGATGGTGTCTCCCCATTTTAGGCTTGAACAATCTGAAGCTCAGAGAGGGTAAGCAGTTTGCCCAGGGTCACACAGCTATGGACAGAGACCAGATGTGAACCATGACCTGGCTGACCCCAAAGCTCTTAGGAATTACACTGCATTGCAATGAGTTTTAAAGGAACCTTGGAAGGGACAGTTCTGGCCTCAGCGTTACTGATATTAGGGGTAAATAGCACCCCAGGAAGTGCTTCAATGGGTCTGTAATTTAAGTTCTTTCCATAGAGATACTATCTGGAGCTGATCTTTAAGGACAAATGCCAGCTCTCTAGACCCCAAGGTGAGGCTCTCAGGTCCTGTCCAGGAGCACAAAATAATGGGATTCCTTTACCTTCCTTGGGATGTGGCTCAGTAGCTCGTGGATTCATCGTGAGGACCTGTGGGACCTGCAGAGTGGCAGCCCAGCTTTTTCTCTGGGCTCATCAGTGTGGGAGGAGACCTTACAGGAAGCAGGAATCTCTGGGGCCGTCCTGGAGGCTGTTTCCTACAGAGGCTGCAGAGAGGCGGAAGTCAGGGATGGCATCTAGATGTTTGGACCAAGTGACTGGGTGATGGTGGTGCCGTGAACTGAGGTGGGAGGCCCTCAGGAGGAGCGTGCTTGGGGTCGAGGTAGGTGGGCATCACTAACTCTTTCCTGGATCCAGTTTGGGAGACCTCATCTCTGTGTTGGAATCCTCTCTACAGGTGCCTCTGCGCTGTGCTGGTTTTGTGCTTTCGTGGCTTCAGACTTTGGGGGAACTTTCTTAAGACCCAGCTCTTGCCTGTCCCTTGAGTCAGCGTCATCCTCGTGGACTGGGAGTTAAGAACCAGGCATTCTTAGGCTCAAATCCCAGCTCAGCCTGTCAGTAGCTGTGTGCCCAGACCCCTGTCCTCTCTGGGCTTGTTTCCTCCTCTGCAAAACAAATCTACTTTACTGTAGGGTCATGAGACCCAGAGACTATGGAGGTGGAGCATGAAGGCCAGGGCCTGTTTCATCCTAGTGTCTCAGTGGCACAGGCTTCCCAGGCCTTGTGTGTACATGATCATGTCCACATGGTAATGTACCTGAGTGCTGAGCAGGTTTTGATTGGCCAGGATCTCTACAGAGTTTGTTTAGCTTCTTTGAAATAGGGGATGCAGAAATTCTGGGGAGAGCAGAAGTAATTAGTACTCACAGGAAAATGCAAATATTTTTGTGAGTATCCTATGAAAAATTGGGGTATTTTTCCTGAGCAAGTAGTCCTATTTATTTCTCCAACAGAATTGCCACAGTTGCAGCAGGGGCTGGCCTACGACTGCCAGGAGCATTTCTCAGGGGTCCACTCACCTCCCTTCCCCTGGCTTTCTCTTCCTCTTTAACCCAGAGAAAACATTATGGGGCAAAAATGACCAAATTTGGGCCTTGCTGCGAGAAGGGGATTACTCTTGTAGTGAAAAGTCAATTTTTGTGGCCAGACTTTTCTCAACTGTGAAAACCAGAGTGGGCAAAAACATCGTGAGCACAAAAATACATTAAAAAATTATTTTCCTTGGAAAGAACTTTTTTTTTTTTTTTTTCCAGTTCTGCTACTTCTTGGGAAAAGACATTTTTAAGAAGATCAATAGTGTTTGCAAGAGGACTAGGGGTCTACTTTCTCCTAAGAGATGTAGAGGGATAGAGGGAAAAGGAAGGAAGCCCCAGGCGGGGTGGCGTTGGGCAGTTGGGATGCAGAGCAAGAGGGCTTAAAATGGGATGATGGCCCGCCTCGTGCCTCCTTCAGTGCAAGGGCTTCAAGCACATTTTCGAATCGACCCTTACAAAGGGCAGTTGGTTATTAGACCAGTTAGGAAACTGTGGTTCAGAGAGGTTGGGGAAGTGGCCTGTAGCTACTCAGCTTGTGGACAGAGGAGTCAGCAGCCCAGCCCTCCCTGTCTGTTGAGAGCCCCTTCTCTTTCTGCACTGCCCTAGAAGAAGGGGCTCTTGATCCAGGGCTGGGTCAACAGACACAGTGAGATGGGAAGAGGCACACAAAGGGGAGGGGCTGCGCGTACCCTCCACCTTGCTGGGAAGGTGGTCGTATTCCCTTTTTCAGAGCAGAAAATGGAGGCTCAGAGATTTTGGTGTGCAGTGTGGCTTATTTGTTGTTGTTTCTAAGTCCATTTGGAAATCATCTCTTCCCTTCCGGTCCTGCCTCCCCCATCTGTTTGTCCATCCATTTATTCATCAGAGATTGATGGAGCTTTTGCTATGTCCCAGCGCTGTTCTAGGTGTTTGAGAGTTTGGGATACCCACTCCCATGAAGTCTGCATTCCAGCAGGAGGTGAGGCAGAGACTGGCAGGAAGCAATGAGCAGAATAACTCAGGAGCCACACAGAACGCTTGCTGCAGGGCGATGTGTGCCTGGGAATTAGAAACTAACAGTAAAAGAAAGGCGGAGGGGTCCCAAGATGGGGGCAGTGGGGCAGTGGGTGGGGGCAGGT
Source organism: Macaca thibetana thibetana (assembly GCF_024542745.1). Lineage (NCBI taxonomy): Eukaryota > Metazoa > Chordata > Mammalia > Primates > Cercopithecidae > Macaca > Macaca thibetana. The sequence continues at coordinate 115,406,373 of NC_065586.1, forward strand.
TGTAGGATTAAAAAGGGTGAGTAGAGGCCGAGCATGGTGACTCACACCTATAATCCCAACAATTTGGGAGGCCGAGGCAGGTGGATCACTTGAGCTCAGGAGTTTGAGATCAGCCTGGGCAATGTGGCAAAACCCGATCTCTACTAAAAATACAAAAGTTAGCTGGGCATGGTGCTGCACACCTGTAGTCCCAGCTACTCAGGAGACTGAAGTGGGGTAATTGCTTGAACTCGGGAGGTGGAGGTTGCAGTGAACTGAGATCGCTCTCCCACTGCACTCCAGCCTGGGTGACAGAGCAAGACTGTCTCAAAAAAACAAACAAACAAAAAAAAAGAGTAGAGGATTTTCCTTCCTAGTGACAGAAATGTTTTAAATGTTTTGGAACTAAATGAAGGTGGTAGAAGCACAACACTGTGAATGTACTAAATAATACTGAATTGTTCACTATTTTTTTTTTTTTTTTGAGACGGAGTCTTGCTCTGTCGCCCAAGCTGGAGTACAGTGGTGAGATCTCTGCTCACTGCAAACTCTGCCTCCCGGGTTCACACCATTCTCCCGCCTCAGCCTCCCGAGTAGCTAGGACTACAGGTACCCGCTGTCATGCCCGGCTAATTTTTCTTTTTGTATTTTTAGTAGAGATGGTGTTTCACCATGTTAGCCAGGATGGTCTCAATCTCCTGACCTCGTGTGGTGATCTACCCGCCTTGGCCTCCCAAAGTGCTAGGATTACAGGCGTGAGCCTCCGCACCCAGCCTAAATTATTCACTTTAAAATGGTTAATATTAAGTGAATTTCATTTCAATAAATGATTATTTTTTTAATGGTGATCAGGGTCAGCCTCATGGAGAAAGTGAGAGCTGTGCAAAAGCTGCAAGTAGGCCAAAACTGTTAACCCGAGGCTGTTTTCTCCCAAGGAGCAGGAAGAGAATTCCAGGAAGAGGGAGCAGCCAGAGCAGAGAAAATGAGACCAGCTGTACCTCGAGGGCCCAATCCAGCCACTGCCTGTTTTTTAAAATAAAGTTTTATGGGAATACAGCCATGCTCATTTGTCTACACACTGTCTCTGTGACCCAGAGACCCTATCTGGCCCTTTGCGGAAAAAATCCTCAGGCAGGAACATGCCTGGGGTGTTTGAGGAGAAGAGTGTGGCTGGAATGGAGTGAGTAGAGGTGAGAGTGGGAGGAGATGAAGTCAGGGAGGCAGTATGTGCCGAATCATGGTGCCCCTGTGAGACTTCCTGCTTCCTGTGGCACCCCGGCAATGTTGGGACAGACACTGGCATCATGCTGATGGGGAAGCTCTGGGAGTGTGTGTGTGTGTGTGTGTGTGGCATAGTAGGGTATAGACATAGCTGAACTTAGAGTCAGATGTCAGAGGACCTAGTCTTGAGACCTGCTGTTTGTCCCTTGCCAGCTCTGTGTCCTCAGTTCTGTCATCCACAGAGCCTGATGGTGGTGGTGATGGTGGTAGTGATGGTGGTAATGGTGGTAATGGTGGTGCTGGTGGCTGTGGTGATGGTGATGGTGGTCGTGATGGTGATGATGGTGGTAATGGTAGTCGTGATGGTGGTAGTAATGATAGTGGTGATGGTGGTGATGGTGGTGGTGGTGATGATGGTGGTGATGGTAGTGGTGATGGTGGTGGTAATGGTAGTGGTGATGGTGATGGTGATGGTGGTGGTAATGGTAGTGGTGATGGTGGTGGTGATGGTGGTGTTAATGGTGGTGGTAATGGTAGTAGTGATGGTGGTGGTAATGGTAGTGGTGATGGTGGTGGTGATGGTGGTGGTAATGGTGGTGATGGTGGTGGTAATGGTGGTGATGGTGGTGGTAATGGTAGTGGTGATAGGGATGGTAGTAATGGTGGTGGTGATGATGGTGGTGGTAATGGTGGTGGTGATAGTGGTGATGGTGGTGGTGATGATGGTGGTAATGGTAGTGGTGATGGTGGTGATGGTGGTGGTGGTGATGGTGGTAATGGTAGTGGTGATGGTGGTGGTAATGGTAGTGGTGATGGTGGTGATGATGGTAGTGGTAATGGTGATGGTGGTGGTAATAGTAGTGGTGATGGGGATGGTAGTAATGGTGGTGGTGATGATGGTGGTGGTAATGGTAGTAGTGATGATGGTGGTGGTGACGATGGTGGTAATGGTAGTGGTGATGGTGGTGGTGGTGGTGATGGTGGTGGAAATGGTAGTGGTGATGGTGGTGATGGTGGTGATAATGGTAGTGGTGATGGTGGTGGTGATGGTGGTGGTAATGGTGGTGGTAATGGTAGTGGTGATAGGGATGGTAGTAATGGTGGTGGTGATGATGGTGGTGGTAATGGTGGTGGTGATAGTGGTGATGGTGGTGGTGATGATGGTGGTAATGGTAGTGGTGATGGTGGTGGTAATGGTAGTGGTGATGGTGGTAGTGGTAATGGTAGTGGTGATGGGTGGTGATGATGGTGGTGGTAATGGTGGTGATGGTGATGGTGATGGTAATGGTAGTGGTGATGGGGATGGTAGTAATGGTGGTGGTGATGATGGTGGTGGGGATGGTAGTGGTGGTGGTGATGGGGAAGGTGGTAATGGTGGTGGTGATGATGGTGGCAATGGTAGTGGTGGTGGCAGTGGCTACATTTAGTGGCACCTGTGAGGTGCTAGGTATCTTGCATATGGTGCTAATCCTTAACACAGCAATGCCAGGTGGGTAGCAGTGTCTCAGTTTGCAGGAGAAAACACGGAGGGACTTAACCAAGTCCACACAGGTGGTATGTAGCAAGGCTTAGATAGCAGTGCAGTGACACCTGCTTACATTGCAGTGAAGATGTCATGAGGCAGTGGATGGTTGTGTCCTGGTGAACAGTGCAACTGTCAGGGAGGGGAGGTAGCCTTCGTGGGGGAGGTGGCCTGGTGTCAGCACTGACCTCCCTGGAAGGGTTTCCTGGGAGGGACTGTCCCCAGTCTCTCCACCTCCCCTGGGCCACACCAGAGTGTTCCTTTCTCTCAGGCCCCATGTGCTGGAAGGGGCCCTGTCCCCATCCCCATGGCGACCAGTTACCCAGCCTGGTGTTGGTTTTGGTTTTCCTATTTGAGGTTGTGGGATCCCTCTGGTTGAGGCTGAGGTTTTTCTGCTCTGGAAACCCCAACTGTGTTGTGGCCGTGAGGAGGGGCCTGGAGGTGCTGGCACCTGCCCACAGACCGCAGGCCCCAGATGCCCTGAGCCGCCCCATGCACCTAACACCATCCAGCCAAGACATTTCAGACACTCATAGCTGAGAACTGCGGCACAGGGAACTTTCTGGGGTCAGGAGAACTGTGTCTTTGCTCCCCATGTCCGCTCCTGTAGAGGACAGAGCCGCTGGGAAGGCTGGGGTGTATGACGCCCCGGTTCCCATCTGCCCGTGCCTTTTGCCCCCGCTTTGGGTGGAATCCTTGAGCACAGCAAGCCCCTGACTGAGTGGCAGGCGGCCAGCAGGCCCGGAAAGGGTTCCAGCCACTCTCGCTGCCTCCTGGCCTCACAGTTCTGGCAGTTGCTCCCTGGCCTGGCTGTGCCCACATCAGAGTGTCAGCCCTATGAATGGAACCTGGGGCTGGATCCTGCACAACTCGACCCATTCCTTAGGTCTCTGAAGTGATTCTCCTCATGTGAAAAGAGCCAGTCCCCACCAAGTGGTGGAGCTGGTGGTGCCAGCTGTGGAATGCACCCTTGGACAGGGAAAGGCTCTGTGTCCCCCAGACCACCCCACTTCCCTCTCTTGCCTGCCACCTGGGGTCCTATGCTCAGCTAGGAAAGTGCTGGACACACTCGAAGGCAGCAGGACCATGGCGCCTAAAAGCTCCTGATGCTTCCTGCCCCAGGGAACAGTGGACCGATGCCATCCAGAGGCACTGCACAAGCCCCATCTCGAGAGATTCCGGGTCACAGGTGTTTTGGCAGCCCTTCATGTTGTTTTCTTCTAAACCTCTCAATCAGGGGATAGTTACGGGGAGCAGTCTCCTCCTGACGCCACTAGACCTTGACCTCCCAGCTCCAGCACTTTGGGGCAGTGCAGTAATGGAGGAACTGAGGGCAGGATGAGGACCGAGGCTGGATTCCCCCTGATTCTGGAGAGTGTGCAGAAAGGCTGTGTAGAGGAGGTGCACCGAGTCAGGGACTCAGCCAGGGGCTGGCTATTCTTAGAAGGTGAGAGCCGTGGAGACAGAATGAGACCCTTGGCCTATATCTGCCCCACTTCACCCCTTCCCTGCCTGGCCCACTCAGTGGGCTCCTCATCATGTGTCTCACCTGTGGGGATCTTAAAGCAAACTCTTGACAGAGGGGCTCTGCACCCTGTCCTGGATCTCAGATGACGAAACTGAGGCTAGAGAGATGGTGCTTTCTCCCACCCCCACCCGAAACCAGGGGCCTGTCTCCCTTTCACAGTGGTTGCCAAGTGCACTGGGTTGGAGAAAGTCCCCTACAGGCTGAGGTCACCTCAAATACACTTGGCTGGAGTCATGTTGCTTCTGAAAAGGCTTGAGTCACTTGGTGACGCAGCCCCTGATCAGGCCCTGTAATTGGGATCTCGCCTTGTTCGGGGCTGGATGAAAAGAGACTTAGAATCAGTGAGAAGCCACATGCCCACCTCATCAGTTTCAGCTGGTGGTGTCACTCTGGGGGTGGCAAAGGTGGCAGAGCCCAGGTGGATGGAAAATAAGTATCAGTGGAGGGGAGGGAGGAACAGAAGGCAGTAGACACAGGGGTAACCCCTTCTCATCAGAACAACTGGCCGCCTCCACTTTGCCCAGGCCAGATCTGACTCTGAGAACACCCACAGCCTCCCCACCGTGACATTTTCTGGAAATCCAGCCCTGCTGGCAGCACACTGGGAGCTGAGTCCTGAAAGCCCACCTGGGTAGAAAAGAACTGGATGGAGTCTTTAGTCCCGCAGACATCGCAGGCGGAATTGTGACACTGCTTTCCACTCGACTGCAGATGAGTCATTGGCCTTTTGTGGCTGGGAACGCAGTGGAGTGATCCTTCCGCATGCAGTCACTGCGACACCTGAGACCCCCCCAGACTGATTCAGTTGAGGGCAGCTTCTCCAGTTTTCAGGGCTTTCCTTCCTCCCCCTCCAAATTCATAGTCGAAAGACCCGATTCATGACATAGTTTGGGTTTCTAACAAATGTGGCCCCCTGCAATAGCATAATGCTGACTTTTCTGAACCACAAGCCAGTTTCTGCTGGGAAGTCCTGGGGTCTCTGTAGCCTGTGCCCCTCACTACCCTGTGTGCTTGTGCCTTTAACCAGCAGTGCCCCCAAACTATTCTGGAAATGGGGGTGGCAATTTCTGTGGCCCCATTCCTGCTGCCTCTGGTTATGCCTGGCCCCAACCCCGGGGTTTCTGCTCTGAGCTGAGAGCTGGGGTGGCCGTGCCATGTTACCCTGCCCTCTCCATACGAGGACCAGACCCATTCAAACTCTAGAGTGACCCATGACATGTGGCTTGGAGAGAAAAGATGAGTTGGCCAATCAGATTTGCTCCTTGAGCCTTTAGAATGAGGATTCCGGGAGATGGGTAGTGAGCTGGGCTGAAGGGTTCTGAAGACATAGCAGCCTCAACAGCTGCAGTTCTAACTACCCAGGATTAGTGCAGACATCACAAATGAAGAGCACAGTCTCCACAAGACCACCCTCACTCCAGGCACCTGCCACATGGTTGGGGAGTCCCCAGGCCACCGGCATTTCTGACCATGGCAACAGATTTAGGGATTCCCCTGAAGCTCTCAGGTTGGATAATTCGCTAGACTCCCTCACAGAACCCAGTGCAGCGCTATACTGACAATTACAGTTTTATTATTGCAAAAAGATACCCAAACCAGTGACAGGGAGAGGTGCCCAGGGCAAGGTCTGAGGGTCCCAGATGTGAAGCTGCCATGGATGTGCCACCTCTTGGCACATTGGTGTGTGATTACCAGGAAGCTCACCCAGGCCTCGGTGTCTGGAGTTTTTATTGGAGCCTCCTGGCACGCTTGGTGTGTGATAACCAAGAAGCTCACCCAGGCCTCAGTGTCTGGAGTTTTTATTGGAACATCGTTATGTAGGCATGATTGATGGAATCCCTGGGCACATGGTTGAACCCAATCTCTGGCCCCCTGTCTCTCTGGAAGTCTGGGTGATATCACGTGGCTCAAAGCCTCAACCTTCTAATCCCATGACTGGTCTCTCTGGCATGGGCCAGCCCCGCCATGAGTCATCTTGTTAGCATAAACTGAGATATGGCTTCAGAGGCCTACCATGAATGAAAAAGACACTCCTGTTACTCAGAAAATTCCAAGGACTTAGAGGCCACCTCTCAGGAGCCAGGGACAAAGGCCAGTCAGATTCTTTATTATACTATGACCAGTTGGGGCCTGTGCAAAGATGTGAGTATGTCCTGATCTGTGGGGATGCCAGGAGTCTGCCCCAGAGGGGTGTGGCCCATGGGAAAACAGGCCCCCACTTACTCAGGGTCCAGAAAGCACGGCAGGTTCACTGTGGATCTTGCCTTCCCGTCCCCAGGGATGACTTTCTCTTCTCTGGGATCTGTAAACAATAAAGGTCCAAGGGTCAACAGAAGGCAAAGAGGCATTCAGTAGACAGGGTGTGTGTGTGTGTGTGCACGCAAAATAGGTGTGAGACTTGAGGTGACTTCTGCCCAACTTCACAGGGAGATGATCAGGGCCTGGGGGAGAGTGGGGGGCAGTGGCCCCTGAGGCCATCTCATTGGCCCGGACCCCTCAAGGCCGCAACTGAGCGGTGCTCTCCCTGCAATCTCGCTTAGGCTTTCTGGTGTAGGAGGGGCCTCATACGGTTTGTCCTCCTGCCCCTGTGAGTGGCCTTGTTAACGGCTTTATGGCTGCCAGGCATCCTGCTGTGAGAAGAATGCTTGACTCAAGTCAGGCAGGACGCAGCGACCTTGTAGAGTCAGAGCCCAGGATCACCGCATTCTGGAGCTGGGAGGAATATTTTTCAGTCAACTTTTCCAAGCCTGTGTGTGTGTCTTCAGGTCCTTTTTAGAAGACGTAGACAGGGCAGAAATAACAAGTCAGAGAGGAAGAAATTCCTAGAAAGAGTGGTCGCGTCATCCTTTTGCTCACTGATTTCAGGGACTTTCTCTTGACTTACAGCAGTGGTTCTCAAAGTGAGAGTGCACCAGAATCACCTGCAGAGCTCATTAAGTCACCCATGCTGGCCAGTGTCTGATTCCGTAGGTCCAGGGTGGGCCCAGGAAGCTGCATTTCTAACTGGCTCCCAGCAATGCTGATGCTGCTGGTCCAAGGACCACCGAGAACCACTGACTTAAGGGCAAGAAGGAAGTTCCTTCCAACAAATGCATAGAACCTTCCTTAGTTTCCCTCGTGGAACCTTTCTCTGATCAATCGCGCATTTGTCACCAGGGAGGAAAAGAACATTAGACTAAGAGTCAGAACAGCTGAGCCCTGGTTCAGGTTATGATACGCACTGCCTGATTGAGGCAAGGTTCTTTCCTTTCTGAGACTCTGTTTCCGAATCTGTCAAACGGGTTCAGTACTAGGACCTACCTCACAGGGGTGGTGTGGGAATTGAACTAGGTGATGTGTTACTGGTACAAATTCCCTGACTCTGGGAGTATAGCAAAGGCCACACAAGCCGTCCAGGGTCAATTGTTTTGCAAAGGTCTATTCCATCCCTCCCAAGGATGGTATGTGAAGCTGTTGGGCTTAAAGGAGCCCAGTAAGTTAGACCTTAGCCTGTCCAGATCACCACTATTGCTGGTTTTGCCAGTGTCCTTTGGAGGAAGGGGCTGGGCTGGCAGTTCCACTCCACAGTGCCAGGTAGTTACAGGGCTCTGGGGGCTGTAGGCCCCTCACTGCTTGGAACCCATCATCGCTGCACCCCAGCCACATCCCACTGGGCTGACACTGCCACAGGGACAATGCCTTCCTGGAGCTCAGGTGGTCCCACTGCCCTCCCCAGAAGCACCGCACCTCCTCCAGCCTCAGCTTCTCCCTTCCGTTCTCCATGCCAGCTCATTTCAGCCTCTGCCTTGAAAGCACAAACACCACTCTCAGAAACAGCAAAGGCAACAAGAGTAACAGCAAGTCAGTTTCTTCCCCCACCGAGACAGCCTCTTCTCCCATGGCAGTTTTTTGGGGGGAATGATACTTTTATTCTTCCCTGGGGATAGCCACAAGAGAAGGAAACGCATTAGTGTCTCAATAACTCACTGAGACGAGTGCTTGGCCCATGCTTGAGGATCAGTGGCTTTTTATTATTACTTTGCTTCTGCCTTCCATCGGGCACTCCATTCCCTGCTAGGACATGCCCTCCTCCTGTGGGGCCCCCACCCCTTTGTTAACCACTCTCCTTCCTCTTGCCTTACCTCCCCCTTAACACACTTCCCCAGCCTGGCAGGAGGGCACCTCCTGGAGGACATTGCTGGCAGCTGGCAGCCGAGGGAGCCCCCGGGGCCGGAGAAAGCAGGAGTGAGAGTGGGATTGGACAAGCAATGCCCTCCCTAGAATCTGTCCCCTCTAAAGGGCCAGTGGCAGCCATGAGTCAGGGAACACCCCACCTTGCTGTTGTCCGCCTTTCTCCAGGTTTCGTCTTGGACTCCTTCCTACGCAAGGCCACCTTGGTCCTCTGGTGCCTTCCCCAGAGTGGGAGCCCCCCTGATTGGCCCTGGGCCTCGGTCACTGCCATTTTCCCTTGCCTGGTGGGGTCACCCTTCTCCATGCAGCCTCCCCTACCTGCCTGGCTACAGCCCCAGCTGTCTTGCTCATCTTTGCTCTCTGATGCATGGAATGAGCTGGATGAGGTCAGGAACCAGGTCCTCTTCCCTGACTCGTTACTGGTAGCTGGAAGGTAAACCCTGAACAGCAGAGGATCCTTTGGGAAAGCAATAAAGCCCGAGGCTCCTCGGGACAGGAAATAGCAGCGAGCCAGCGCCAGCAGAAGATCTTGCTCCTGCCTGGGTGTGTGGCTTATTCCCTGGCTCCATTCATTCCTCTCCCTGAGCCTCAGCTTTCTCATCTGTGAATAGGGTCAGTACCTCCTGAATGAGGGCCGAATGTACAGTGCCCAGAGGTCAGTGCTCAGCCCAGAGGGCTGGCAGGGAGGGAGGAGGGAGGTTGTCATTTCTTCCTGCAAGCACTCATGCCTTTACCCAGTCAGCCAAGTAACTTAATGGAAGCTCGTAATTAAGCAAGTGTTAGCTGCACCCCCCACCTTCCCAGGAGCAGATCTGACCCGAGCTGGGAGAGGGCTGTGGTCCAGACAAGCGGCTCTGCCTCTTCAGGGCAGCACGAGAAGGGACACTAGAGCTGGAGCTTGAAGAACAAGCCTTCTTGGCAGAGAAAGCCACACCTGCAAGGTCAGAGTGGGGGGGAAACGATGATGCATACAGGGTTTGGAGGGGCTGCCAGGTGGCCGGACCTAAAGCATGACTCAGCAGATACAGTTTGGGCATCTACAGTGGACCAAGGAGAAGGTGACAGAGAACCAAGAAACCCAGGTCCCTGACACTACGGGTCTGCTATCAGCGCAGGGGAGACTGATGATGGGCAAGGAAACAAATAAGTGGGAAGATTTCAGGTGGTGATGAGAGTTGTGGGCTGGGGCTGGGAGTCCAGCAGTCACTCTGCACGTAGAGGTTGAATGAGTCCATGAAAGTGGCATGCGTTGAGAGAACGGATAAATGGATCTGTAAGCTGATGTGCATGTTCAACAGAGAGAGACAGACTGACTGACCGACCAGTGCTTCCCACACACTTCCATGGCACGTGGAGACTGGGCCTGCTTCACAACCAAGGTCAGAGAAGACCTCCAGGAAGGCAAAATTCAGGCTAAGACTGGAAATGTGGGTGAGAAACGTTCAGAAAGGTAGGAAGAAGGTGCTCCTGGCAGAGGGAACAGTGAGTGTAAAGGCCCTGAGAGCAGAGGCAGGGAGGGAAATAAAGCTTAGGAAGACGATTACCGAGGCCCTGAACCGGGCCAAGGAGAACGGGCTGAGCCTGTGGGTGGTCAGGCCTGGGAACTAGTCATTCCTGCTGCTGGGACCTGAGCACAGGGGAGGTGGGAGGTGATGGCCCCAGCTCCTTGTAGGCCTAACACCCCTCCCCAGCAGGGAGGTGGGCCTAGGGCAGCTGGGGCCATAGGACCAGGACACAGGAGGAATTTTTGCAGTGGCGTGACTGGGCCCTGCCCCCTCTCAGGATACAGAGAAGCAATCAAGTCCTATGAAATAATAAACAGTGCCAATAGTTCAGTTATCAAATATGCAGCTTCACAACGCTGCAGCAGCTTGAGAGCCAAACATTTGTCTAGACTTGGTGCCCTCTCTGAGGCAGGTTTTGTTTGTTAAGAAGTGAAACCTTCTCCCAGCCCATCTGAGTTATGGAAGGTTGGATTTATTTCGTGGGACTTTTAGAGGAACTGGAAGCCAGATGTGAGGTGAGAGGCCATTCTGGGTGCCTGCTGTTATTTAGGGGGATCCCCTGCTGAGAACATCCTTGTATTAACTCCTGTTGCTGCTATAACAAATTGCTACAAACTAAGTGGGTTAAAACATCGCACATTTAGTATCTTACCGTTCCATATCTTACCGTTCCGGAGATTGGAAGTCAGACACAGTCTCAGTGAGTTAGGGCATCAGCAGGGCTGTGTTCCCTCTGGGGGCTCCGGGAAGAATCCTTCCTGGCCTGCATGCCTTGGCTTGCGGCCCCTTCCCGTCTTCCAAGCCAGCAATGGCTGGTGAGTCTTTGTCACATTGCATCACTCTGACAATGGCTGCTCTTCCTTCCTCTTCCACATTTTAGGACCCTTTTGGTGACAGTGGGCCCACCTGGATAATCCAGGATAATGTCCCTATTATTATCCATAATTTCATCCACAAACTTAATGCTCATTTGCCATGGAACCTAATGTACTCACAGGTTCTAGGGATTAGGGCATCCCTGAGGGTGTTATCCTGCCCACCATAGTCTCCCTGCCATATTCTGGAAGCTGAGGAAATAGGATTGAGGAGGAAAGTGAGCCCAGGCAGTAGCTGGAGAGTCTGCACCCTTGGCTTGGAGCTGCCTCCAAGTGGCTCACCTTTCCCACTGCCTCCACCCCTACCACAGCTGCCCCATCACTAACAGATCTCCTCCAACCCCTGTTCTTTTCCTAAATGTTGGTCAAAATGGTCATTAAGTAAAGCAGCATTTTTCCACATCCCTACCCTTGACTTACTTTTTCTTTTGAAAGTACCCAGGCTAGAGTGCCGTGGCATGATCATAGCTCACTATAGCCTCAAACTTCTGGGTCCAAGCAATCCTGTGCACCACCATGCCCAGCTATTTATTTTATTATTTTTAGTAGAGACGGAGTCTTGCTATGTTGCCTAGGCCGGTCTGAACTCCTGGGCTCAAACAAATCCTCCCATCTTGGCTTCCCAAAGTGCTGGGATTATAGGCATGAGCTACCACACCTGGCCCCAACCCTTGACATTTTAGAGCCAACCATTCTTTGTTCCAGGGGGCTGTCCTGTGCACAGCACAATGTTTAACCACATCCTTGGCCTGTACCCACTAGCTGCCAGTAGCACCTCTCCACCCAGTGGTGACAATTAAAAATGTCTCCAGACATTGCCAAATGTTCCCTGGGAGGCCATCGCTGGGGTTGGGAACCACTGAAGTAATGCCTTTGATGTCTGTCTTCCCTGCTAGCAACACTGCGTCTGGCACCGCAGAGAGCTCGCCGCTTAATCGGTGCTCAACACATATTGGTTGAACGAATCAGTGAACCTATGTTAACTTTCTTAATGAATAAATCTATAAGTGTGCGTGTATAAAATAGACTCCTGGTTTCCATAGACTGGCTGCCTGAGAATCACTCGGGGATCCTTGTAAGAAGTCACATTCCTGGGGTCCAGTCACAGAGGATTGGGGTGCAGCCTAGAAATCTGTATTGTCAAGAGTGCTTCATCAGTTCCCCCAAAAACTTAAACACATATACCATATAATCCAGCAATTTCCCTCCTGAGTATATACCCAAAAGAATGGAAAGCAGGGACTCGAACAGATACTTGTATGCAAATATCCATAGCAGCGTTATTCGTAATAGCTAAAAGGTAGAAACAGCCCACATGTCTATCCCCAAATGAACGATAAACAAAAGGTTGTATATCCGTACAAAAGAATATTATGCAACCTTCAAAACGAGTGAAGTTCTGACACATGCTGCAACATGGGCGAAGCTCGAGGACATTACGCTAAGTGAAAGAACAGACACAAAAGAACATGAATTGTAGGATTCCCTTATGCGAAGTATCTAGAGTAGTCACAATCATAGACATGGAGCGTAGGAGGGAGGTTGCCAGGGGCTGGGAGGAAGGAGGGAACGGGAGTTAATGTTTAATGGGTTCAGAGTTTCAGTTTGGGATGATGAAAAAGTCCTGGAGACGGAAGGTGGTGATGGTTCCACAGCAATGGGAACATCCTTAATGCCGCTGACTCATTCACCTAAATAATGGTTAAACTGGTACATTTTATGTTATGCATATTTTGCCGCGTGCAAAAAATGGTGCTTCATGCCTGCAGGTCTGAGAATCAGTAGTGTGTGAAGGGAATGAGGAGCAGGGGATAGACCTGTCGAGTTCTAACGACCCTCCCAGGCCTCACAGCTGCTGGGATGGGAATGTCTGACTCTGCTGAGCTAGGATTTAGGCTGATTTCTTGAGAGGATGGCCCTTCTCTGGGCGTGCATAGAACCTCTAGGCCGCCTGAATGAGAGCTGCGGCTGGATGAGGATTGACTCGTCTGGAGGCCACATGTACCGTCCCCCGGGCAGCTGCTGCCCAGCTCCGGCTGCTTCTTGCCATGTCGGGTGCCTGGCTGTGCGAGAGACGTCCAAGATCTGGATTTCGACGTGAAATCTCCTCATTTTTATTTATTGCAATATTTTTGGGGGAACAGGTGGTGTTTGGTTGCATGGAATGTTCTTTAGTGGTGATTTCTGAGATTTTGGTGCACCCGTCACCTAAACTGTGTACACTGTAGCTAGTGTGTAGTCTTTTATCCCTCACCTCCCTCCCACCCTTCCCCCAAGTCCCCAGCATCCATTATATCATTCTTAGGCCTTTGTGTCCTCATCTGGGAATCTCCTAATTTTTCAATGTTGGCAACCGGTTCAGTGAACAAGCAAGCAGACAGACAAGCCATCTAAGGGACACACTGGTGACCCTGCGGGCCTCTGGTCCAGCCTGCCGCTTTTCTGGGAGCTCACAGGCTGTGGCCCCAACTAGATCCTTGCTTCTGCTCCCGTTATGGCTGCCACGTCACTCCTGAAGTCTGACACCAGCTTTCTCTTTGATCCTCTGAGAATTTCTCTTGTATTCGGGGCACCCAGAAATGGTGGTTTACAGACAGAACAGCAAGAGCAAGAGCCCAGGGTCTGGATTCTGCTCAGGCTGGGATCTTGGCTCTGCCATTTATGAGCCACGGGGCCATCGGTGACTTGCGACCTTTCCCCCATGCCTGGATTTCCTCATCTGTCAACTGGGTATATAATAGTTCCAGCCGGCCGGACGCAGTGGCTCATGCCTATAATCCCAGCACTTTGGAGGGCCAAGGCGGGTGGATCACTTGAGGTCAGGAGTTTGAGACCAACCTGGCCAGCATGGTAAAACCCTGTCTCTACTGAAAATATGAAAAATTAGCTGGGCATGGTGGTGCATATCTGTATTCCCAGCTACTCGGGAGACTGAGGCAGGAGAATCGCATGAACCCGGGAGGCAGAGGTTGCAGTGAATTGAGATCGCACCACTGCACTCCATCCTGGGTGACAGACTGAGACTCTGTCTCAAAAAAAAGAAAAAAAAAAAGTTCCTGCCTTGTAGAGTAAGGGTGAAGCCTGCAGGTGAGGGGCTTGGCCCCGGGCAGGGCCAGTACAGGGCTGAGCAGTATGCACGTGTATGTTTATGTGTGCATGAAATGTGTGGGCACTTATATGTGTGGTCCCCGTTGGCAGAAAGAGTGAGTGTGTTGTGGGTCGAGCCACCAGCAGGCCCAGTGATTTCTTCCTCAAAGAGTTATTCTGAGGATTAAACAAGGTCATGTACAGATGGAGCCTCACCACGGCAGGTGCCCAATATGCATTCCTTCTGTCCCTCAGAGTGTGAGACCTTGGCGGTCTGTGGAGATTTGCGAGGAGGACGCTGGGGCTGGTTGGAGAGGAGGGAGTTGGGTTGAAGATGTGATAAAAGGAGAGGAGAGAGATGGACTCCTCCCCATCAGCACCCTCTCCTGCTTCCTGGCCACCAGGAGCGGAGTTCTGGTCCCGTTCTCAGAGGCAGGTGCACTGGCTAATCAGGGCCATGACCTTAGCTTTCCAGGATAGCTTGGATGACAGTTAAGAAGCCCCGGTTCTGTGCCTACTTTTAAACACACGCTACCTTGTTATCCCTCCTTTCAGCTTTGGGAGGAAGGCCTTACTGTCTCCAGTTCACGGACAAGGACTCAGAGACGGTGGGTTCTTGTCCAGGCTTGCCTGGGCAGCAGGGGACGGCCACAGGGCCAGAGCAAGGTGGAGGACGGGTTGGGCTGGCCAGGGGAGGGCTGGAGCTGAGTGCCACTGGGCTCCCCTGGGTTTGTTGGTGTGCAGACGGGGCCTTGTCCTGCCCAACCGACTCCTGGGAGGGTGAGAGAATGGAGGGGCTGCGTACCCACCCGAAACAAGCAGATGAGCTACATAAAATCCTGATAACCAAGGGGCACAAAGGTCTCCATGACCTGTGGTGAGTCACGGACAGATGGTGGCTAAGGGCCACTGTAAGGGTGGAGGGTGGGTGACAGCACCTCGGTCCCTGGGAGCCTTCCAGCCACATGGCACAGCAGTGCCTCCAGGTCCAAGGCCCAGACGCTGGTGGGCTCAGGGACACTCAGGCCCAGAGCTGCACCCCATCGCTATTTGCACCTGTGCTTCCTGACACCTGTCCACCATCCGTTGGACCAGGAGTGCGAGGATGATGGGAACACCTGTGTGCGCCTCATGTGGTTCTGCACGTTACACATGTCTGTGCATTACATGTGTTCATTACTAGTGCACATTCATTGTGTGTGTGCATTACATGCTTGTGTGTGCATGTTCATCACGTCCATGTGCTCAGTATTCGTATGCACTGGGGAGGACGTGAGGCAGGGCCCCTCAGGAGTCCCTCCTTCCTTCTAGCCTCAGAGACTTTGGGGTTTGTGAGGAGGGAGAAGAAGGGGGTACTTGACAAATGGAAACTGAAGTCCTTTTCCCCCAACATCTGGCCTCCAGCTGGGGAAGGAGATTCTCCACAGAAAGCGAGAGGACAAAATGAGGGCCATGAGGGGCCATGGGCACCTGCCTGTGCCTCCGCCCCACAGGGATGTCCCAAGCTAAAGGGGAGGTTCAGACATGGCAGACTTGGCCCCTGCTGTGGGAAGGCTGTGGTCTGGTGTGGGGGAACAGCAGTGGGGGATGCCTGGTGTGGGTGGAGTGCAGGGGAGCCCCGGGCCTCAGTGCTGGGGGATCGGAGTCGGGCAGGACTGTATGGGAGACTGAGGCTCAGAGCCCACCTGGGAGGAAGAGTGTGTGTGTATGTGTATGTCTTGGGCTGGGGGTGTGTCACTGGCTTGACCTACAGCTGTCCCTGTCTTTCAGCCCAGGAGGCTGGTGGGCAGGCTCACTGCAGGGGCCCCGCAGGCTCTGGAGCCTCAGTCCGGAATCTTTTTCCCCATCTCTACAGGGGGCGGAGGAAAGCGCAAAGGGAAAAGCAAGAAGTGGAAGGAAATCCTGAAGTTCCCTCACATTAGCCAGTGTGAAGACCTCCGAAAGACCATAGGTAAGCTGTCCTGCCTGGGAGCCGTGGGGGGAGCGAGGAGCAGGTGAACCGCCAAGCCATCTGTGCATTGAGGCAAACGGGTGAGCTGCCAGGCCGTCTGTGCAGGGAGGCAAATGCCAATCAGTGGGCACAGCATCGTGCTTCCAGGTAGGGGCTCCAGGCTGACCTCTTTGCTAATCGACATAAACAGCCAACCAGTATTCACTGAATATATGGCATGTGCTGGGCAGAGTGACCTCCTCCCAGTTACACTTTGAGGCAGGTGCTATTATTTAATATTTCACTTTACCTTTCAGATGGGGAAACTGAGGCACAGAGTGGTTCTGTGACTGGCCCAAAGTCACACAGCTGGTGGGAGGGCAGTGGAGGTGGGCCAGGCCCAGCACAGAGTCCCCTCTTGTAACTTCTCCACTTTCTTCCTGGAGCCTGTGGGTGCTGCCCTCAGGAGGCAGCCCAGGCTTTGGGAGCTGAGAGCGGGGTGAGGTGGGGCTCTCCTTTCCACCTGCTGGGGATGCCAGTGCTCCTGAGGAGCCGCTGGGCTCGGTGGCACAGCTTAGGTCCCTGTATCCAGCACACATACACCAGGCACCTCTAAGAGCAGCCAACCAAGTGGGTCTGTGCCTGGTCCCATGCAGGACACAGCTGTGGTGAGGAGGCCTGGGTGCCTGGGCGACAGCCCCCAGGGGGCAGGCATGTTGTGAGGCCCTACTCCAGAGTGTTTGGGGCCCCGGCCCTTCTGCCCTCTGTGCCCTGGGGTGGGTCCTTCCCTGTCACCGCGTGAGGGCTCCCCATCCGCTTATTATTGTCAGAGGTCATGGACATACTGAACACGTTGAAGAAGACTCAAGTCCACTGAAGGCTGGGCATGGGGTCGCGCCGCCCGGAACTCCATAGGCCCACCCTTTCTGGGACTTCTGCCCAGGGCCTGGGGTGAGCTGCCCCGTGCCTGCCCTGGAATTCGAGGCCACGTGTAGCCATTTATTCAGCTTTTCTAAATGGTCTCTTCACGGCCTGGCCCCCCGAGTTTCCAGGGCCGGGGGGACTTACCTGCCACCCCCAGGCTTGCTCCGTCCCGGCCCCGGGCCAGTCAGTCCACACTCCACGTTGATAGGTGATAGGAAGCCATCTGTGCCCCGCCCCACAAAGGCAGACATGAGCAGGTGAAGCAAGGCGGGATCCTGAAGGGTCAGGAAACATCCTCAAGACCCACCTTCCATCCCTAAAACCCCAGGCACATCAGAATCCCCACGGTGTTCTCCGGCCGAGAGTGGGGCTGGCCTGAGGGATCGGGCGCTCTGGGTCCAGGCAGACATGGGTTCAGATCCTGCCCTCTCTACTGGCCACATGGCAAGTTAATTTACCCTGCTGAGCCTGTTTCCTCAGCTGTAACACTGACTGTGAACCCAGTCACGGGATGGTGGAGTGGGTCAGATGAGACCGTGTGTGTAAAGGGCTTAGCTGGTGCCCTCCTCAGGAGACCAGGGGCCCATGCTCCTCTGCACGCTGGCGTGCTTTCTGGAGTTCCCACAGACACCACGGTGCCCTGGATGTCATGTGCACCCTTGATGCTTTTCTGCTGGGGGCACTCGGGGTCAGGTGGAAGAGAAGAGGGGTTGTGTTCCTGGGGCTGGAGCTTACTGGGGAGGATTTGACCACTGAGACTTTATGGGGAGCCTTCAGAGAGGGGAGCCAGGGAGAACCCCTCGGGTGACTGGCCATTTCCTCCTGGGGGTCCATTTTGTTCTTCATGCTAATTTTGGCTCATAGAGAACGGGGCCTGGGGTGGGACTGGGGAGGAGACCTTAGTTGCCATGGTGGCATCTCACCCATGTGTGCCCAGTGAGTACCCCCTTTCTGGTGAGCCGAGCCTTCTCTGCCATTTTCATCCTGGGTGTGCTGGCTGCCCAGAAAGCCATTCCTGGATGCTGGGCCCAGCTTCTCCCAACTGAGGGATGTCACCTCACAACCCATTCACGGTGGCCCCAGGGAACGTCTTGCACTCATCCCCAGGGCCACAGGGATACTCGGAGAGACCTTTCTGGGGTGTTGAGTTGGAGGTGAGAGCTTACAACAGGAGGAAAGCATCTCCAAGGGGAGCACTATGAGAAGCGGGCACCTCTGCACAGCCACGCTCACCTGGCAGGGTGGTGCTTCCCGGCCCTGGCTAAACTGTCTGCAGGTGGTGATGCCAGGAGTACTGTGGGGCACAGCCAGATATGAAGGCCAGTTCCTCAGAGAAGCCTCTTTTGACTTCAGAATTTAAATGAGCTCCAGGCCAGAGTCTCTCAGAGCACAGAAGGGTCCTCTTCTGCCAGAGCACCTTTCCTCAGTGTCTTGTTTGCCCCACAAGTGTGAAAGGCTCTCTGGGGAGGAACTGGATTGTTAAAATTCACCACTAGGGAATAAGAGTGAAGCTCCGCCTCAAAAAACAAAAAACAAAAAAACAAAAAACCTCCTTCCCCCTGCAGAAAAGCTTGTTCTTTCTAGCCAGAGACCCTGGAAAGGGGCAGCCAAGCCCAGCTGAGCTAGGAGCTGCTGGCACAGCTGGCTACTGTAGAGCTGCCACATTTCTGCTACAGTTCCTGCCAGCAACGCAGACACCGACTTTCTGCTTTTTTTTTTTTTTCTGGAGATGGAGTCTTGCTCTGTCACTCAGGCTGGAGTGCAGTGGCATGATCTTGGCTCACTGCAACCTCTGCCTCCTAGGTTCAAGCAATTCTCCTGCCTCAGCTTCCCTAGTAGCTGGGATTACAGGCACGTGCCACCACGCCCGGGTAATGTTTGTATTTTTGGTAGATACAGGGTTTTGCCATGTTGGTCAGGCTGGTCTCAAACTCCTGGCCTCAAGCGATCAGCCCACCTTGGCCTCTCAGAGTGTTGGGATTACAGGTGTGAGCCACTGCGCCCCCTTTTCCTCCTTCATGTAACCTGTGTCTTAGCATGGGCTGCTATAACAAATTCCCACAAAGTGGCTTAAACAACAGACATTTATCTCTTATTGTTCTCGAGGTGGGGAAGTCCAAGGTGAAAACGCCGGCAGATCTGGTGTCCTACGAGGGCCCAGTTTTTCCTGGTTTACAGTTGGCTATCTTCTTGTATCCTTGCATGGTGGGGAGTGGGGGAAAGAGAGAGGCGGAGGAGAGAGCACTCTTGTCTCTTTTTATAAGAGCACTAATCCTATTCGTGATGGCTCCAGCCTCATCACCAAATCACCTCCCAAAGGCCTTACCTCGAAAGAACATCATGCTGGGGGTTAGGTTCCAACATGTCTGTTTCAGGGAGGACACAGCCATTCAGTCCATAGTCTAGGACTAGGTTCAGTGCAAACCTAGTCCTGGATTCAAACAGCTAGCGCACCCTGGCTTTCCGCTTCTCCCCTGAGATACAGCTTCTCATACTTTGAGATGAACTAGCCCTGCCAAGGCCTGGTGCCCCTCCCAGCGCCCTCCTTCCAAATTAAGACTCTCAGATCTAGGATGGGCGTGATGGCTCATGCCTGTAATCCCAGCACTTTGGGAGGCCGGAGCAGACGGATTACGTGAGGTCAGGAGTTAGAGACCAGCCTGGCCAACATGGGGAGACCCTGCCTCTACTAAATATCCAAAAAATAGCTGGGCATGGTGACAGGTGCCTGTAATCCCAGCTACTCAGGAGGCTGAGGTAGGAAAATTGCTTCAGCCTGGGAGGTGGAGGTGGCAGTGAGCTGAGATTGCACCACTACACTCCAGCCTGGGCGACAAGAGCAACACTCCATCTCAAAAAAAAAAAAAAGACTCTCAGATTTCCTCCCTCTAGGCCTTCTCCCCATGAGCTCCCAGGTGTTGTCCTGAGGAGCACCTGAGTGTCCCTCAGCTTCTAGTCTGCCTGGTCCCACCTCGTTCACGTCCGCTGTGGGGGACCCGGGAGCACAAAATTGGGCTCTGAGCTTTTCTCCGTCCATGGACCACTCCCCCACCATGGGCCCCAGCCCCGTCTGTCCTTCTAGGTCCATAAACTGGCCTCTTGGCAGGGCCCACTCCCCTGGGAGGGTGTGAGGAACGTGCGCGCTGGCGTGTGGAAATGGACCCTTCTGTTCTGCCGGAGGGTATTGAAAAGGCTCTGTGTGTGAGTGCCGTGGGAGAGAGGCCTGGGAAGGGCAGGAAGGCTGACGTGAGCCATGAGGCTGCAGCTCGTGGCCACGGGGCCAGGGTCTGGGCCTTCCCACTGTTTACAGTCCGTCGCTGAGGTGTTTGTCCAGTCTCTGCTGGGGTCCTGCTGGAAGGCTTTTTAAAATAAAATTCTCATTTCTTTCCTAGACCAAGACACACACCGAACAGCGGCCAATACCGCATTTATTTTTCTTGTGGACACATGAGCTCACTTTCTGAAGTTCTTTGGGAGGATGTCCTGGGGCAGGCTTTTTGCCAAGGTGACAGGGCCCCTTTGGGGTGTGAGGTGGTGCCATGAGAAGGCTCCTGATCAGAGCTGAGGACAGAACCCATGAGGACCCCAGGGTGCTGCCATCTCTGGATGGCCCCAAACAGTGGTCTGTTAAAGCCCTGGCCTTCTGCCTTCAGCCCTGCCCTGGACGGCCACGGACCATCTCCACCTAGCAGCCAGCGTGATTTTTGAAAAATGAAAACTGCACCCTGTGAAATCATTCTTCTGTTGAAACCACCTGAACAGCTCTCCATCCCACTCGGTAAAACCCAAACTCCTCACTGTGGCTTGTAAGCACTTTGCCCTAAGGTGAAGCCTGTAGACCCCTTATCAGAAGAATGCTTTTATATATAAAATAGAATACATAGGGTTGCAGAGGAAACTGATCCTTTTTAAGTATGCTTACCACATGCTTCTAAAATGTATGATACAGAAATAGATGTGCTTCTTTGTTAATACGTTAAATTATAAGGTCTAACTGTGGGTCTAATAGCTATTGTAATTTTGATTTATTTATTTATTTATTTCTATTTATTTATTTTGCCACAGGGTTTGACTCTGTCGCTCAGGCTGGAGTGCAGTGGCATGATCTTGACTCAGTGCAACCTCTGCTTCCTGGGCTCAAACTATCCTCCCACCTCAGCCTCCTGAGTAGCTGGGACTACAAATGTGCACTACCACACCCAGCTAATTTTTGTATTTTTTGTAGATATGCACTACCACACCCAGCTAATTTTTGTATTTTTTGTAGATATGGGATTTTGCCATATTGCCCAGGCTGGTCTCAAACTCCTGAGCTCAAGTGATCCTCCCTCCTCGGCCTCGCGAAGTGCTGGGATTATAGGTGTGAGCTACTGCACCTGGCCAGCTATTGTAATTTTGAACTTGTCATGAACCTGAGTGAGCTTTCAGATATCTGCAACAATTGATAGGAATGGATCTTTGATTTCTGTCAGTGACAAGTCCCGGGCACTGCTGACATTATTGTAGGTTGTTGTCTACATTCATAATTGAAGGAAGTGCAAATTTTCAGTTAGAGGCTGGTGAAAAGAAAGATGACATTTCTCTCCACCCCAGTCCATGGACTCCCTAAATCCTATCCATGGTCCTTTTGGCAGTGCCCTCCCTGTGCTCCCCTACATGAGCTGGCCCTCACCTTCATCTTGGATCCCTCCCTCCTCCTCCATTCACAAGCTGGTCTCCCTTTTGTCCTTTGAATACCACACACTTGTCTCCAGCCCGGAGCCTTTGCACCTGCTGTTCTCTCTACCTGGAATGTTCTTCCTCACACTTTTTCTTCCAGGGGACTTTAAGGTCTCAGTCCAAATATCATCTCCATAGAGAAGCCTTCTAAAAAGAAACCATACCCTCCCTCTAATTGCATCCTTTCCCATAGTGCTGTTTATTTAATGTTCTTACCCATAACTCCGTCTGAAGTCATCTTTTTGTTTACTTGTGTATTTTCTGTCTCCCACACTGGACTAGATGTTCTATGTTAATAGCAACTGTGACTTGCCTGGTTCACTATGAGAACAGTGTCTGGCACATAATAGGGGTTCATTAATACTGGGTGAATGAAGGAATGAATGAGGTGAAATATTTGAAGTTAGAGCTCTTTGAATGGCATACACCTGGGAGGCGGAGCTTGCAGTGAGCTGAGATCTAGCCACTGCACTCCAGCCTGGGCAACAGAGTGAGACTCTGTCTCAAAAAAAAAAAAAAAAGAAAAGAAATTAGAGCTCTTTTAAAAAAATTGGTGACGTGTTTGCTGTACCCAAATTTAACCTTAGCCAGTAGCCTACACTTAAAGTAATTAAAGTCTGGCCCTAGGAGGCACTGTAGGAAGCATCTGCTGTAACCCCCTGGCCATCCTCACCATCCAGATGAGGCAGCTCGGCGCAATACGTGACTCAACCACAGTCTCACAGCCACTGAGTGGGGAGGGGAAGCTGGAGGCTCCTGGGCCAGGTTGGTTTCCTCTGAAGCTGTAGTCGGAGTCATGATCATGGTGATGTCAGATTTTCACAGAATCCTTAGCTCAGGGGGCTGGAGGACATCTTGTCCACCACCCATTGGTGGTGGAGTAAACAGGCTTGAAAGGGAGAGTGACCCTCCCAGGACAGCCGGGTCCCTGGTCTGGAGTGATACCTTGCAACTCCCCATAAGCATATTGCTGCATAAACATGTGGGCAGGGCCCCAGCCAGTGTACTCAAAGCAGGGCGACTTCTTAGGCGCTCAAAGGGGTGGACATTTCTATCTCTATTGTATCTCGTAAGTGTGTGTGGTGAGCTCCCCTGCTTATTCAATGCATGTTTAGTGAGCCCTGAAAACGTGCTGTCCACGGGGGAGCTGAGCAGATCGCTACTCTCCTGGAGCTCATTCACCAGTGAGCGTGGGAGACCGACTGAAATTAAGATGAGATGACAAATCAAGAAAGTTCCATAAGGGTCTGGAGCAGTTTGCTGAGCTGCAGAACCATGGCAAAGGTCTACGCCCACTTCCCTGGAGGAAGTGGCATCCCTCCTGGCCTCCTAAGGGGTCTCTCTGACAGCTCCCTGAGGGCCTGGACCACGGTCTCTCCATCTGGGCGTCTCCATTGCTGTAGCAGCATGAGTGGGTGGATGGATGTTGCCTTCTCTTCAACCTAGAAGCCAGCACTGTGAGTGGCAGCCATGAGCATTGAACAGATTCCTAGGCCAGGTGCAGTGGCGCAGGCCTGGAACCCCAGTGCTTTGAGGGGCGGAGGCAGGAGGATTGCTCAAACCCAGGAGTCTAAGGCCACAGTGAGCTCTGAATGTGCTGCTGCACCACTTCAGCCTGGGTGACAGAGCGAGACCCTCTAAAAGAAAAAAATAGAGAAGAGAGAGATTCCTTGCCACATATCTCTGCTTCCAGTGTGAGCCCCAGGTATGAACTAACAGATTTTCAACAGAACTGGCAGAGGGCAGACAGACCGGGAGAGGAGGAAGGGGTTCTCTAACGTGTGCTCGCTGAAACATCAAATAGTGACTTTATTAGTTAATGGGATAATTGTTCATGGGAGATCATTAGAGAGCCTAAATCAAAGAAGTTCTTAGGATGTCCGAAACTTGGAAGGCTGGAACATCATCACAAAGATAAAAGATTGTTGAGGTCTGCAAATATTTCTCAGTGACGCAGAAAGGTCTGTTGGGCAAAAGTGTGGCATTTTTATTTATTTAGCTCAGGCTCATTGCGTACTTTATTCTTTCATTAAAAAAAAGTCTGAGGGGGCTTGAGTGAAAGAGTTGATTATTCCACTGTTTGGCAATATTTCTGTAGGAACTGTCCAAAAGCTATATAATAAATCAAGGCCCCCTCCCCACCCCGCAACAGGACTGACGTTTATGAGGAGGCTGTTCACAGAAAGTAGCTGCTGCGTCTGGCATGCCACAGCGGTGCCCCGAACCCTCGCAGACAGACGGGGAGATTGAGTTGCCTTGTGGGAGAGCCTCTTGCCAAAGCCTTAACTGTTTCCAGGAGCAGAAGCCCCAGGCTGTGGGGGATTCCTAGAGGAAAATGTAGAATCTTTTAACATGGGGGGAAAAAAAACCATCTTCATAGTGTGAAGATTTCCTTGAAGTAGCCTAGTCCTTGGTTATTCACCCAACATTGCCTGCCTGCGTTGCCCTGCCTGCCTTGCCTCTCTCCCGCTCTCTGTCTCTCTCTCTTTCTTTCTTTCTTTCCTCCTCTCTTTCTTTATCTTTCTCTGATGTATATTTTTTGAGACGGAATCCCACTATGTTGACCAGACAGGGCTCAAGCAGTGTTCCTATCTCAATCTTTTGAGTAGCTGAGACTGCAGGTGTGAGCCACTGTGCCCAACTGCCTTGTTCTTTTTTTTTTTTTTTTTTGAGACAGAGTGTCACCCTGTCACCCAGGCTGGAGTGCAGTGGCGCAATCTCAGCTCACTGCAACCTCCGCCTCCAGGGTTCAAGAAATTCTCCTGCCTCAGTCTCCTGAGTATCTGGGACTACAGGCGCCCACCACCATGCCTAGCTAATTTTGTATTTTTGGTAGAGACAGGGTTACACCATGTTGGCCAGGCTGGTCTTGAACTCCTGACCTCATGTGATCCACCTGTCTTGGCCTCCCAAAGTGCTGGGATTACAGGTGTGAGCCACCATGTCCAGCCTGCCCATGTTCTTTAAACCAGACACTGGCTGATGGATACTTGTTAAGCTCCTCCTCTGTGCTAGGCATTGCTGCAGTCACCGGAGCTGTGTCACAGGCCACCCTTGTCCAGCAGCGAGGGCTCATGGAAGGATCTCCGTCACTGTCATCAAGATCAAGTGGTGGTGCTGCTGCTCCCAGCCCTGTGACTTTGAGCAAATAGCTTACTTTCTCTGGTTTGCAGTTTCTTTGTGTATAAACTGGAGACGCTAACACCAACCTGGTAGAGCCTCCGGGAGGGCCAGCAGAGTGTCGCACACAGGCCATCGTTGTCATCAGCATCATCATTGTCATCGTCATCCTCACGGCGGTAGTGGTTTGAGGGCAGAGGCTGAGGACCCTTTGAGAGGGTTTTGGAGTTTCCCAGAGAAGCTGAATCGGCTACACATGATGAATGAGGCCAGCTGCTTTTGTGCTGAGGTGAAGTGGGTTCAGTGTCCCAAAGACTGCTGCCTTGGTGTCATCAAAATCCTCCTCTTCCTGGAGCACTGCCTGAGCTTCCTCTTCTTGGAAGCCTGCCCTGATTCCTGCAGTCCTCAGCCTTCCTTCCTCCCGTGGCTCCACAGTTTGCCCAGGGAAGCTGGAAGCATCCCACTCTGCCCAGGCCCCTGCTCTGCCTGGCGTGTTTCCTTGAAAGGACATGTGTTATCTAGAAGCCTGCAGCCCCGAGTCCTAACAATGGTTATCCCCAGGGAAGGCGTGAAAGTCAGAGGGGACATTGGCTTTATCTGTAAGGTCGTTTTTTTCTGTCTTCCCACGAACAGTACTCAGTAACAAACCAACTGCATTTTAGTTGGGCAGTGCTCCCACCCACCCTCCAGATCCCTTCCAGCTAAAACCCTTCCCCCTTCCCTCCATGTGTTTCTCAGTTCCCCGTTTTGTTTGTTGGATTGTTCCACTGCCCCTCCTCCTCACCCTACCACCCTTGGATCGTAATGTAAAATTCTTTTACCATGTCAATAAATTATTAAAAATACAGGTACTTTGACCTCTTTCTAAAAAAAAAAAAAAAAAAAAAAAAAAAAAAGAACGAATTGGCATGTTCTTTGTCTAATTAAAAATCAAATGAATAAAGACTAGATACCCTGCCTGATTCCATGATGGGCAGAGGGAATGGTGACACTGTTTCCCCCTTTCCTTGTTAGCTTTGTGCCTCCTGATGGGCCTGGGGTCCCTGAGAGGATGATCAGAGTCTCACACATCTTGGTGACCCAGTCCCCTTCAGGCCTGCCTGGCTGGCACGTGAGCTCTTGATTTCATCGTCAGGGAGACCAAGTCTCTCTGCAGACGTCATCGCTGTCCTTGGGGTGATAAGGGCGCGTCATGTCTGTCGTTCTGCCACCTAGCTGTGCTCTGATAAGGTACAGCATCTGCTTGTCCTTGGAGGGCGAAATAAATTTAGATGTGTCGGGTTTGGAACATCAGGTGACCTGTCCGTAGCTGGAGCTCTCAGGAGGGGAGGGGGGCCCCGCTGTCTTTGGGGTGTTAGTCTCACCTCCCCACTATGGCCGGAAGCTCCTTGAAGGAGAAGGCACGAGCTCAGGTGCATGTGAGATACTCAGGGATGCTATCAGTGGGTTTCTTGTTTGGACAGTCTTAGAATGGAGTGGGGGCAGGGATTTTACAGATCACCTGGAGTTGTGGTTTTCAGAGACTGCTCTGCAGGGAGAGTGTGTGATCCAGACCAGGCTTTTGCCCAATCGGGCTTTATTTTACCTTTTATATTGGGACTTCCATATCAGATTTCATTCTAGGGCTAAATTTGAGTTTGAAACCCACTGTTCTAGGCCAGATCTCCCATTTTCCAGGTAAGTGAACTGAATCCCAGAGAAACAAGTAACTTGCCAAGGTCTCCCCATGATTTGACTCCAAGGCAGGCACTCTCCCCTACCGCATTAGTTTTTCCTGAGGAACATCAGGCGACCTGTCCGCAGCTGGAGCTCTCAGGAGGGCTGAGAGCCCTCCTGGTGGCTTAAGCAGCAGCAGTTTATTGTCTCACAGTTCTGGAGGCTGGAAGTCCAAGATCAGGGTGTCAGCAGATTTGGTTTGTTCTGAAGGCTGGGAGGGAGAAGCTGTTCCAGGCCTCTCCCGTGGCTTCTGGGGGTTTGCTGTCATTCTTTGGTGTTCCGTGGCTGTAGACTCATCAGCCCTATCCCTGTCTTCATCTTCACTCGGTCTTCTACCTGTGTGAATGTCTGTCTCTAAGTTTCCCTGTACCCCCTCTTTTTTTCTTTTTTTGAGACGGAGTTTTGCTCTTGTTGCCCAGGCTGGAGTGTGGTGGCACGATCTCAGCTAACTGCAACCTCCACCTCCTGGGTTCAAGCAATTCTCCTGCCTCGGCCTCCCGAGTAGCTGGGATTAAAGGCACCCGCCACCACGCCCAGCTAATGTTTTTAATATTTTTAGTAGAGACAGGGTTTCACCAGGTTGCCAGGCTGGTTTTGAACTCCTGACCTCAGGTGATCCACCCACCTTGGCCTCCCATAGTGTTGGGATTACAGGCATGAGCCACCACACCCGGCCAAGTTTCCCCTTTTTCTTGAGGACACCAGTCATGTTGGATTAGGGCCCACCCTAATGACCTCATTTTAACTCGATTATCTCCGTAGCGACCCTCTTTCCAAATAAGGTCACGTTCTGAGGTAATGGGGATTAGGACTTCATTGTATCTTCTTTAGGGGATCCAGTTGAACCCATAACATATTCACCTGCTCATGTGGTCTGGTGGAGCTAAAGGTAGAGGGGTCAGGGATCCTGATTCCCACCGGGTCTGAGGGTGGGCACTCCTCTCCCGAGCCTGGCGAGGACTTAGCCCCCTGCAATCCCAGGCTGCTCACTTACCCAGTGGCCACAGGAATGTCTGTGGGAGGAGCAATTGTTTTTCAGGTCATGTTGCAGCTTTTTCAATCTCCCTGTTTGTTATTGGTTTAGTCATAGCAATTGGTAAATTACTTTGCTAAAAAACACAGAAAATTATAAGGAAAGAAAGTCACCCCTAATTTTACATCTCAGATCGAGCCGTAGTTAACACCTTCATGTAATTTCTTCTAGCTTTTTTCCCCATCCATATACATGTGGTTTTGTTTCGTACCTCTTCTTAACATAATATCAAAAATATTTTCCCTTGTCATTAAAATCTTCATAAATGTGATGTACATTTTTCCATTCGATGCATATTTATTGAGTGTCAGGCATGGTAGATACATCAGTGAGCAAAGCGCAAAACTTCCCATCTCATGGGCTGCCCTCCTTCAGGTGAAATGACACACTGGGCCATTGGAAGCTCACCTAGTACCTTCAACCCAGCATCCAGCCGGGCCCCCGGTCTCTCCCCACCTGTGGCTTACTTCCTGTTGGTGAATTCTTCCTTTAAGCGATCTTGGAAATAAGCCCTTGCCTGTGAACCCAGAATAAATGTGATTTGTGAAGTTCTCCTAACTATCACATGTATATATTGTACTATTTGGTTTTTTTCCACCTAGTTTTTGCCATTACAATTAATGTTCAGATGAACATCTTTGTACTTCATTGTGACACTTTGATCTATGGCTCAAAGGGAAGAAAGTCCACTGTCTTTTTGAAAGCCAGAACACAGCAGCCTGTACAGTACTGTTTGCTTCCTCTGGAATGTTCTGTTCATTTCCAGCTTTGCACTTGCATCCACAGACACCATTAACCTGAAGTGTGATGGGGATGGACAAAGTGGGTGATGTTTGGTGAGCGGCCTCCTCCTGGCTTGCCTGCCTCGATTCACTGTAGTCAGCAGGTGTGAGACGGATTTTTCTGTCTATTTTAAGGCCCTCACTGAAAATGGGAAAAACAAGCTCGTTTGTACGGGGGACCTCAAGCCAACACAAGAACCCAGCCGCCCTGCAGCAGCCTGAGCGTGACAGCGTTCTGCCCCATAAAGAGATGCTAGGAAAACACTTTTAATGGTCTCTGCCTAGACTCTATTTACGGAATTTATTTCCCAGAGCTCAGGCTGTTCAGCAGTACCTTGGCAGCAGGGCCCAGCAAAGCTGCATCTCCTGTCTCCCCTCCACGTCTGCCTGGGTGTATTAAACCCCCTTGTTCTGAACACCCCAGAGCTAGTAACCGAAAGGCAGGAGTAGGGGGTTGCAGGGAAGAAAAGCCATGGGTCGTAGGATATTTTGGGCCAGTATAAACTTCCAAATTAAAAAACAAAAACTAGCTAGGCTCGGTGGCTCACTCCTATAATCCCAGCACTTTGGCAGGCAGAGGCATGTGGATCACTTGAGCTCAGAGTTCAAGATCAGCCTGGGCAACATGGCGAAACCTCATCTCTACTAAAAATACAAAAAATTAGCCAGGGTTGGCAGTGTGAGCCTGTAGTCCCAGCTACTTGGGAGGATGAGGCAGGAGAATTGCATGAGCCAGGGAGGCAGAGGTTGCAGTGAGCTGAGATCACACCATTGCACTCCAGCCTGGGCGATGGGAGTGAAACTCTGTCTCTATTAAACAAAAACAAAACCAACAACCGAAGAACAATACAAAATTACCCTGCAAAGAGCTAGGGGCATGAGCTACTGCTGGCTGCTAGCTGTGGCCCCTTCTAGCCAGTGGTAGAAAGGAAGATGTAAAAATCCTGAAGCATTTTGAGTACTGTTTTTTTTTTTCCTGTTTGACAATTGATGCTGAACCATCTTTAAAGGTTTTTTTGTTTGTTTTGTTTGTTTGTTTGTTTGTTTTTGAGACAGAGTCTCACTCTGTCACCCATTCTGGAGTGCAGTGGTACAGTCTCACTCACTGCAACCCCCACCTCCCGGTTTCAAGTGATTCTTGTGCCTCAGCCTCCCAAGTAGCTGGGATTACAGGCGTGCACCACCACGCCCCACTAAATTTTGTATTTTTAATAGAGATGAGGCTTTGCCATATTGGCCAGGCTGGTCTTGAACTCTTGGCCTCAAGTAATCTGCCCCACCTCAGCCTCCCAAAGTGCTAGGATTACAGGTGTGAGCCACCATGCCCAGCCCCAAAACTTACCTTTTAATTCCTTTTCTCATTACAAAAATAATATATGTCCATGGTTGAAATTTCCAAAACAATTTTATTTTATTTTTATTTTATTTATTTATTTATTTATTTTTATTTATTTATTTTTTTGAGATGGAGTCTCACTCTGTCACCCAGGCTGGAGTACAGTGGTGCGATCTCAACTCACTGCAACCTCCACCTCTCAGGTTCAAGCGATTGTCTGCCTCAGCCTCCTGAGTAGCTGGGATCACAGGCGCCCACCACCACGCCCAGCTAATTTTTTTGGTATTTTTAGTAGAGACAAGGTTTCACCATCTTGGCCAGGCTGGTCTTGAACTCCTGACCTTGTGATCCACCCGCCTCAGCCTCCCAAAGTGCTGGGATTACAGGCGTGAGCCACCGCGCCCGACTCCAAAACAATTTTAAAAGGGCAAAATAAGAACTGCCAATGAGCTAAGGATAAGCACCGTTAACACTTTGGTCTGTTGCCCTTTCGTTGTTTGTTCTGCTTCTAGGGAGAGAATTGTACCAGCCTCGACTATCATCTTCCTTGCCCAGACGTCAGATATCATTTAAAATGGAAACCTATGGTTATAGACTCCCACCTCGACTGGGAGGCAGAAGACCCAGGTTTTTGTGTTACCTCTTGGTCCTGGGGCCTTGGGAAAGCCACTTAACCTTGATTTGCTCATCTTTAAAATGGGGACTCAGTATTCCTCACCTTAGCAGATGATGGAGTGGCCAAAGGTGTTACTGGAAGGAGTGCTTTGCAAAGTGCTGTACAAACTACTGGCCAGTTTTGATGTGGACATGTGAGCTTTTGGTTGGACAAATGGCCAGAGTACTTTTCCTGTCTTCCTGGGGGAGCTGTGACCCTTTCTTGTAAAGCTGTTCTGTCTCTGATCCTGGTGAACCTCACCAGCTTCCTCCAGCTGCCCAGAGCTGCCCCTCCCCTCTGCCCTGCCATGTGGCACCTGGCGCAGTGCAGGGTCCAGTCCCTCTCCAGGTCCAGGTGCCTCGGCCTCCACAGTATTTCCTAGTCTGCCCCTCTTGTCCCATCTCCACCATTTCCACTTGTCCCTTGTCCCTGCCTGAACTTGTGTCAGCTCCTTGCTCCCTCCAGGCACACCCACTTTCAACCAAGCTCCGCGCAGCGCGCAGCAGCCAGGAGGCTCTTTCTGAAATGTCAGTCTGCCCTCGCCACCACCTGCTTCAGTAGCTTTCCACTACTATCAGGACAGAGTCCAGAGGTCTTGCTGAAGCTGACCAGGCCCGGCCTCTCCGCCCTTGCTGGCAGCTTCGGCTTCACCCCTGCCGCTCATCTCCTGACTTAGCCATTCCTTCATGTTTCTTCTTTTCTCCAGGTCTTTGCCTAGGCTTTTCCCTCTGCAGGATGCACTTCCCTAACCCTGCTTGGTAATCAACTCAACCTTAGTCCCCTGCTTCATAGGTCACCTCCTCCAGGAAGTCTTCCCTGGTGACCTCACCTGGTCAGGGTTTGCTCCCCACCCTCATGCTGCCACTGGCCCCACTGTGGTTGTCTGATGACTCACCTTTGTCTTCTATTCGGCCATGGGCTCTGCGAGAGTACAGCCTGGGTCTGCCTGACTCTGTTTTGCCGGCACCCAGCATGAGTGTCTACCCTGTACCAGGCACTTGTAGAATCTTGTTTAGATATTTTGTTCTCCCCTGGAGATGGAGAAACACTCAATCTTCCCAAGTGCTAGACTGATTGCTGGTGGCTCTTATTTTTCTCTCTGAGTTCTCTTAAGAGTCCTGGAAACGTGGACTGAGAACAGCTGTCGCATGTCAGTTCCGAAGTAGCTGCTTTTATCAGAAACGGTTCAGAGAGATTCCCAGTTGCACGTCCTGCCAAGGGCAGTGACCCCACTTTTCTCTCCCCTTGCAGGCCCCCATCCGACCTCAAGGGGAGGCGTGGGAGAGTTATGGGGAGCACGTCCCACCGGCGCAGCCGCCACGTCAGCCCTCTCTGGCTGCCGGAGTCCGACTGGTCAGGCAGAGACGGGCACAGGCATGACTCTGCTAAAGGCCTTGGCTGAGCCCAGCTTGGGGCAGAGTAAGCCACTGAGAATGGCTTTGCCAAAAGACTCCGTCATCAGGCTTGGGTGTCCACAGCCTTGGAGTGCTGAGCAGCTGGAACGCTGTCCTGAGGCGTGTGGCGGGTCAGCTGGGACAAAGCCATTGAGCTGCTAAACCAAACCGGCGCTGCTAGATTGGGACAGAGACAGCCGTGAGGAACATGAGCTCCAGTGTCAGAGGGACCTGGGTTTCATTCAGGCTATGTTCCTTACTGGTTGTGACTTTGAGCAAGTGATTAGATTTCCCTGAACCTCAGTTTCCTTACCTGCAAAATGGGAACCGGAGTGTTGAAGGATTAAGTGAAGACCTGCATGGGGAGGGCCGTGTAGGGTCTGGCCTGCAGCAAGTGTTCATGAAGCAGCCAGCCGCTTTCCCGTCTTCCTCTTCCTCCTCACAGCCATTCTTCATCGTGGTTGTCATCAGCTGTCCCGTGCAGTGCAGAGCTTTGCTGCTTGGTTCCGCCTGCTTGGTGGTTGCCAGGTCCCGCCGGCTTAAGTTTATCTGTTCGTTCATTCATTCATTTATCTGTTAAGCTGTTCTTCCTTCTTCCAGGCCAGGGAGCCAGGGTGCTGCCAGGTGGTGGGGAGCGGCTTTCAGAAGTGGCTCTTGGCAGCGCAGGCTGGGCTACATTTATGGCCTTTATGTAACCCCTTTTCCCTGAGCCCCATTCCTGCCCCTTGGATCTTTATTCACTGACTCTTGGCAGACTTAGAGGTCCTGAAAGGCACCCCCCCAATGCCCTCATCTCATTCATCCCTCTGCCTCCAGGCAGGAGGGTCCTCAGCCATCGCAGACATGTGGGGTAACAGCCAATCCCAGCCATGAGCCCCTATTTAGCTTTTACCCTGGGCAAGATCCTGTGGAGAGTCCCAGTGCGGGGCTCGGGGAGGGATGTGGGATCAGCTGAGTTCCTTAGGAAGCTCTTCCTAGTTGGAAAGACAGCAGAAGGCCAACACGTGATACTGGGTGACAGCCCTGTGCAAGTATGCAAGGCGGGTGGCTGCCATGGTCCGTCCTCAGTACCAAGAGCCCAGGGGCGGGTTGGGGAAGGGGGACAGAGACGTCTGTGTGGGAGGGAAGGTGCCAAGTGAACAGATGAGAGAGAGAGAAAGAGAGAGGACACTTTTGGGTCAGGAGGTTCAGCATTATCCAACCAGCAAACATTTCCTGGATGCTTACTGTGGGCCAGGCACCGGGCTATGTGCCTTACAGACACACACTCATCCAATCACTACAAAGCCCTGTGGGGCAGGTGCTGCCTTCCCCACCCCTATTTTAGGGATGAGGATGCAGACACTCAGAGAGGTTAGTCAGTTGCTCACAGGCACAGAGCTCTGAAGCAAGTGGAGCCTGGATTCACACCTGGGCCTGAGTCGAGGCCATGCTGGCTCTGGATTTCCTCCTTGTTGGCTATGGCTTCCCTGTGGATGTGGAACAATATAGGCCCGTTTGGGAGAGGAGGTGTATACTGCTGTGGTGGGCTCTATGCAGAGGTCATGAGGCAGAAGGTCAGGGGAGGCTGGGTCGGGCCAGGCACACCAGCCATGCCTCCTGTCTGAAAGGTGAAGTCCTTGCCCCGCAGACAGTAGGAAGCCAGTGAATGTTCATCTCTGAGAGCCCCTGCCTACAATCATCCTCAGGGTGAGAGCAGAGAGCAAAGGGAAGCCACGGACAGAGCAGGCTGGGCTTCCGGGCTATATGAGATGCAGTTCCTCCTTCTCCACATTCTTCTTATTAACCCACTGTGTACAGTGTTTCTCAAGTATCTGGCCCAGGACCTGGGATGTACCATAAACAGCCTCCGCTTCTGATGATGGTAACGCTAAGGCTGCGGTAACGCCTCAGGAGGCAGGAGCGGCTGGAGCTTCTCTCTCCCACAGTGTCAGGCCAGAGCGGTTTTTCTTTTTTCTTTTTCTTTTTTTTGGGGGAGGAGGTAACAAATCCTTTATTTATTTTGTATTTTTATTTTTTGGCCTATGCAGCAGTTTTATTTTATTTTCAGTGTTTTCATTTATTTATTTTTAAATTATACTTTAAGTTCTAGGGTACATGCGCACAATATGCAGGTTACATATGTATACATGTGCCATGTTGGTGTGCTGCACCTGTTAACTCGTCATTTACATTAGGTATATCTCCTAATGCTATCCCTCCCCCCCACCCACCCCACGACAGGCCCCAGTGTGTGATGTTCCCCTTCCTCTGTCCAAGTGTTCTCATTGTTCAATTCCCACCTATGAGTGAGAACATGCGGTGTTTGGTTTTCTGTCCTTGTGATAGTTCAGAGTAGGTTTTTCTTTGTGACACCCGGTCACAGGATGCCTTTCAGCACCACCTGTCAGAGCTCTCCAAGCCGGCAGCTCTTCCCGCTGCCCACCTGTCTCATCCCTGCTCTTTTTGGGGATGGTTTCTCGCTCCCCTGCTGTCTGTCCTCTCTTTCCCCTCTCCCTGCAGGGCCTTTTGGAAGGTGGCAGATGGGCATGACACTGGCCGTCTCTTTGCCTGTGCTATATGTGGGGCCGTCCAGCCCGAGAGATCCGCTCAGGCGTATTCCAGGCGCGGCTTGTGTTGGTGAGGAGTTATCATGACCTGAGCTGATGGGGGTCAGAATGTGTGTGTGGGGTGCAGAGGGAGCTTCCCACCCCTGGCCTCCTCCCTTGGCCAGCCAGCCACAAGACTCACTCTTTCTTTTCCTTCCTTCCTTCCTTCCTTCCTTCCTTCCTTCCTTCCTTCCTTCCTTCCTTCCTTCCTTCCTTCCTTCCTTCCTTCCTTCCTTCCTTCCTTCCCTTCCTCCCTCCTCCCTCCCATCCCTCCCTCCTTCCTCTCTCTCTCTCTTTCTCTCTTTCTCTCTTTTTTTTTTCCTGGGATGGGGTCTCACTCTGTTGCCTTGGCTGGAGTGCAGTGGCGCAATCTCAGCTCACTGCAACCTCCGCCTCCCGGGTTCAAGCAATTCTCCTGCCTCAGCCTCCCAAGTAGCTGGGACTACAGACACCCGCCACCACGCCTGGGTAATTTTTTGTGTTTTTTGTAGAGATGGGGTTTCACCATGTTAGCCAGGATGGTCTCAATCTCCTGACCTCATGATCCACCCTCCTCAGCGTCCCAAAGTGCTGGGATTACAGGTGTGAGCCACCGCGCCCAGACACAAGACTCACTTTCTTGGGGGTTGGCAGGTCAGCAGGTTTTGTGCTCATTTGGCTTTAGCATGAGAGGAATGGTTCTGAGCCCCGCATTCCAGCTGCAGTGTTAACTTCCTACTCATCCGTTACCTGGATTCCTGTTTCCCACAGAGGCTTCCCAGCCACACCTGGTAGAAACTTCAGAATTCTCCCATGGGTTGGATCTGTCCCCTCTTTTCCATCCTTGGTACTTGTCTTCCTGCATGGACTGGTGCAGTAGTCTCTTCGCTGGTCTTCTGTTTCTAGCTGGTATCTTTTTTCTTTGTTCCCATTTAATATGACCTTCTTGCTTGCTGTTCTTAGCACTCAGAAAGTTCTTGACTTCTCTAAAGTCATCAAAGTTGACACTCCTAGCAGCTATCAAGGGTCTGTCCACTGCCTATTGTTCCTTCACCATATACTTCCCCTTCACCCCACCCTGCCAGCAGACTTCAGGCCCTTGGGGAAAGCCAGCAACACGGTGAGTAATAGCACGTTTTTCAAGCTATGGTGTCAAATCTCTGCCCTTCTGTTTAGGAGCTGTTTGACTTTTTTTCTTAACCTCTCTGAGCTGTATAAACAGAAAAAACAGATTTTCTTCTTGCTTCTAGGTCTTTGCTACAGCTGCATCCTCTATCCTCTCCACCTGGCCAAGCCTTACCTCCAATGTCAGTGGATCCCTGCCCCAAATAACCACCCACCCCTCCCCCAAGGCCCTAGAGCACTCCACATGTGTCCCCACCAAACCTTCCCAAGGAACCCTTGCCGTGGGGAGCAGGACTGGGCTTCAGGAGTCTGTTTCCTAGAAGGTGTGTGCGCCTCCTCCACCTTTGTAAGCCTAGCCCCTGTTACAGTGCCTGGGCTCTGCGGGAGCCCAGAAGTGTGTACAAAACCAGTGAGCAAGCAAGGGAGTCAGTGAAGAAGGGGAAGGAGGAATGAACGATGAGGCAGCATCACCGCAGCCGGGCCGAGGACAGGTCCTCTGGAGCATGTCCGTGCAGCCCTAGGGGCAGCGCCTCCCTGGAGCAGGTGTAGCTCACCCCCTAGCCTGGCAGCCCTGTCTTCACACCTCCACAGTCTACAGGGTTTCGGCATTTGCTTCAGTTATTTACTGACCATGATCTCCTAAGTCAGATTTATCATTTACTGGGTCAGGAAAGAAAAAGCCCCATGGGGCCAAGTTTATAGAAGAGAAACATGACTAGTAAGCGAGGGAACTTGGATTTGGACCCAGGTCTGTCGACTCCCAATCCTGAACTCTTAGCCACTATGCTATATGGCAATTGATCAATTGATGGAATGCCATCAGAGAGGGCTGGCTGACTGGCTCCTGGGCCTCCCAGGAGGACCTTACAGGGACTGGAGTCCTCCCTGCTCACTGGGTCCCCCAGGCCCCGGCAGAGGCAACGGGAGAAACCAGTTGATCAGAAAGCTGAACTGATAGAGCCAGCCTTTCTTGTTAGTTTCTCCCAACAGTGGTCCCCTCTGAGGACAGAGCTGGACAGGCCTCCTCTCAGGCCCAGGTGGAGGGCATTGGATAGAATCTTCCTCCTAGGAACAGAAGGAAGTAAGTCTTATGGAGATTAGACTGATTTGCTATGTTTTGAGTTCATTTTCTCCAGCAGTCGAGGTGTGGCTGGCACCTGGCTTATCTGAGGAGGGCCTGGGCTCGTGCACTGTGTTGCCTCTTGGCCTTCCAGAAGAATCTGCAGGGATTCTCTCTTATTGATGGGACACAGATTGTCCTCAGCCTGGCATTCATGAAACACCACAGTATTTTGTGTATGTGTGTGTGTGCAGTGTGTGTGTGTGCAGTGTGTGTGCGTGCGCACATGCAAGTTTGTATGTGTCCCTGTATGTTTGCAACTATGTGTGGGTTTGTGTGTGTGTGCGTGCGCACATGCGCGTGTGTGTGTACGCCCATCACCAGACTGTAAGTATCCTGAAGGCAAGGTGTTGGCTGTCAGCTGACTCTGACTTGGAGACAAGGCTGGGACGGCAATGGGGTGTTGTGGAGAGTGTCCCGGGCTGGAACCAGATGCTCTGAATTCTACCACAGTCCCCACTTACCAGTTCTGGGCCTTAAGCCAGGCTTGGTTCCCGCCCCGCCACATCTTGCATGAGAAGTAACCACTTGCTGGACCAGTAGGCGTGTCTGCCTTGCTTCAGATAGTCATCTCTGAATTAGGGAAGAGCTCTTTTCGGACCTGAGCCTTCCCTGGGAGGCAGGCACAGGTTGGTATGCAGAGAAGGGAGCCTCACCTGCCATGGTTGCAGCGGGGTGAATGCCGAGGCTGCCACCACTTGTCCCTTTCTCCTCCAGTGACACCTCCCCCACCTTTCCTTCTCCATGAAGGAGGGACAGAGTGACCTCCCATCAGTGGGCTTCTCTCATCTGCCATCATTGTCCTAGCCCTTGTGTCTCCCTCAAGGACAGGGCTGTGTCTCAGTTGCTGGTGCCCCGGTGTGTAGCACAGTGGCTGCACACCGTAGGTGCTTGCTATGTGTGTTGGCTTAATGAGGAATCCAGGGGCCTGGCTTTGAGTTTCTTTCCACCGCTGGCCACCCGCATGCATCCCTCTTTCTTCAAACTGCTGGGAAGCCCACAGCCCAGTTTGATGTCAAAAGCAAAGCTCTCTTTCATCTGATATCTTGGGGGGAGCTCATTTGATTTTCTTCTCCCTCTTTTGCTGTTTGTTTCCTGTTCTTTGTCTTTTATGGAACAATTGAACATGTGCCTTTATTGGAAGATGCTGTGGATCACTTTGGGAAGTAAGCGGGCAATGAGTAAGCCAGTGCGTTAGAAACGAAGGGGAGAAGCAGCTCCCTGCTCGGCCCAGGAAGCAGGCGGGTCTGAGCCTTGCTCCTCCTCTCTGGAGAATGGATGTATGGGCACCTATCCTGTAGACCTTGAGGAATGAGAACAGAATGAGTTCTGGTGGGCCAGTGTGCTGGGCAGCAATGGGCATGTCCTTCTTCCAGGGCTCTAGAAGGTGGGTCTACTCAGGCAGGACGATGCTGTGTGCCTTAGGGAATGGGCTGTGCTACAACCAGCCTGGAAGAGGCCAGGGCTTGCTGGGCAGGCAAAGCTGGCAGCTCCCCATTCTGGAGGAAGCAGCCGAGAGCATACTGAGGCGGGCCACCAGTGAGTGCTTTGGGGGGACCAGGTGTCCCAAGTTAGAGCACCGGGAGGCCAGCTCTATTGCTGTGCTCTTCTTCTCCATCCTTGTCCAAAAAAGGAGATCGCTCCATTGAGAGGTATAAATAGGAGTGCTGGGGGTGGCCAGGAGACAGGGCCGCTCTGCTCACACCCTCCACCACCACAGGAGGGCCACTCTTGAAGTCCTGGCCAGCAGCAGGAGACATTTTTTTAAGATGTTGGCAAGAAATGAGAGTTAGGCAATCTTCCGTCACCCTCCGCCCTCCTCCCACCCACCCTGGCCATCATAAAATAGAATTTGAAAGAATGAGCTCCCGGCGGAGAGCTTAAACACTGTGGATTTGTTGTGTTCAGGGAAGAGCTCGTGGCCAGTGACCTGCTGGAAAAGAGGCAGGAGGAAGGAGGGTGCTGTGGTCAGCGTGGGAGGGAGGCAGGGAGGGGCTGAGAGGCAGGATTTGCAGTCGGCCAAGCCTGGGTTTCCTCGGCTTCATTATCGCAAAAAAGCAGAGAGCGAGGACAGCTGCTGAAGGCAGAAGCGTGGCTTTGGGAGGTGGCCGTGGTGATGCCATGTCCAGCTCTGTGTCTGGCACTGTCCAGTGGTTGTGGAAGGAAAGCAGTACCTTGGAAGCAGGCATGGGTTCCGTTCCTTGTCTCTCCGCTTATTAGATGGCCTTGGACAAGCCCTCATGCCTTTGGAGGCAGTTACTCACCTGTACTGTGGAACAAATAAATATCACCTCCGCAGGGGGTCTCCATGGGCACCCACTGTGTGGGAGGGGAGGGCCTGTGCACTCGGGGCCTGGGGCCTGCGGGTGGGGAACATAGCTCACCAGGCCTCGAAATGGTCTCGAGGGGTGGGCACTGGGTCTGCCTCTCTGTAGGCCTGGCGACAGCCCTTTCTGGGGTCATTAGCCAGCAGCCAGCTTTTTTCCCAGCGAGGTCTAAATGGCGAAAGCCGGATCTCCCATCCAGGACTGATTCAGTGGCCACCACTTCCTACGCTTGAGGAAGGAAGAGGAGGAAGACCTGCTATCATCTTCGGAACCATCACCTGCCTTTGGTGGTTGCTCATACGTGGGCACCTGCCATGGCTGTTGCTCTGAGTGTGCCTGTCCTCACTCCCTGTGGAGGTGTGGGCTGCTGTGCAGCTTGCAAAGTGCTTTTCACACTCCCTGAGCCCAAGTTTTCATTCTTGTTTTATGGACCAGGCTCTGAGAAATTGCCTTGGTCACCCACTTATAGGCAAAGCTTGAGCCATGACAGCTTAACCACAGGTGTGACCAGCTCATGGCCAGAATGTGCCACAGGATGAGGTAAGGACACAGGCTGGGACAGGGCTGGAGGCCCAGCCCATGACTGCTGGATGGGCCTGCTGCCAGTGCCGGCTGCCATCTCTGATGGAACCTTCCAGCTCCAGCCCCTTTCACATGTGCGTCCTGGAGTCTCTGGTCCCAAGCAGCTACCGCCTACACCTGTCTTATTTTTTCAGTGTGGCATTTAGCCATGGGAGGGTGAGGTGGTGGGAGAAGTAAGTTACCTTCAAGTCTGAGTTGGCATGAACTTGCCAAATAAAACATTTAATATACGCCAAGAAACATTTTACTTGGTTACTTCTTAGCAGGCCAAGTGCACAATTTTCCATCAAAACTTTTCCATTGCTCAAAAGTGTCTCTGACACCGAAGCTGGATCCTGCAGCATCTTTGTCACAGCTCACATTTTATTTGGGATCTGGTGTTTTCAGAATGTCACCACCTCTTGCTTTGCGCTCCCCATTGGAAACATTTCACAAGAATGTTTTCAGCCATCGAAGTGGTGCAACCCTCTTTCAGAAGGTTTTATTTGTCCAGCGCAGAGAAGAACCCCTTTTTTGTGAAGTCCCTGCCACGTTTTACTGGTCAGTTCAGATCTTGCCAGGGTGCCATGGAGTAGATCAAATCTCATTACAGCAAAATCTGTTTGAGTTTCGTGGACACGTTTGTGGAAACAATTGCAGACTCGTCTGTTGACAGTCTACTTCCAGTGTGTAATGTTTGATAGAACATGCATGCAGCACAGCAAAAGAATTTGGACAGCCCTCAGAATGCTGGAATGGAATTTGGCTGGGCCTGCCGTCCAGGTCTCTGATAGGGCTGTGGGAAATGTCTGCCCACCCTTTAGGCAGATATTCAATGGGCTCTGACTATGTTGCAGATACTGGGCTAATCACAGAGATAAGTGCAACCTGGGCCCCACCCTCAGGGAGCCTAGTCAATAGGGAATGAAAGAGGCATCTGCATTTTGTTCCTGAATACGTCATAATCATGTTGGGAAGGGGATGGAATGTGTTATGCATTTATTTTAATGTATGTCATTAAAAAAATCCAGCCACTACAGCAATAATTCCAGTATGTTATTACTTAGAAAGACTAAGTTGGAAAAAGACAGGAGGGGCAGTTAATTACAACCTAAGTTAAAGAAAGATATTGAGTAAATACTATAATGGTGGTTTCTCTTTGATATGGTTTAGCTCTGTGTCCCCACCCAAGTCTCATCTTGAATTGTGGCTCCCATAATTCCCACATGTTGTGGGAGGTACCTGATGGGAGATAGTTGAATCATGGGGGGCGGTTTCCGCATACTGTTCTCGTGGTAGTGAATAAGCCTCACGAGATCTGATGGTTTTATAAGGGGAAACCCCTTTCACTTGGCTCTCATTCTCTCTTGTGTGCCACCATGTAAGATGTGCCTTTCCCCTTCTGCCATGATTGTGAGGCCTCCCCAGCCACATGGAACTGTGAGTCCATTAAACCTCTTTTTCCTAATAAATTACCCAGTCTTGGGTATGTCTTTATCAGCAGAGTGAGGATGGACTAAGACACTATTATAGGTGGTAGGTAAAAACCATGACAGCAGCTCATGAATGGCTGGTATCTGGAAAAAGTAAGTTCAGGTATATTTTGTGTTGATTGGTTGCCAGGGGCTTTACCTCTGCCATCATCCAGTCCTTGGGAAACCCTGGATAATGGTTGTGTCAGATGGTAGTCCCAACTGACAGCCGATAAAAGCTCATAAAGCTCAAAGAAGTGAAATGATTCGTCCAAGGTCACATGACTAGTAAGTGACGGAACTTGGATTTGGACCCAGGTCTGTCAACTCCCAATCCTGAACTCTTAGCCACTATGCTATATGGCAATTGATCAAAGAAAAAAGTGATCCTTCCCTTTGCAGAATGTAATCCAGGAAAGCTTCCTAGGGGAGGTGGCCTCAACTGAGTGGTAGGCTTTAGCAAGGGAAGTTTAGGTGGTAAGGTAGAATGTCCCATGGGTCAGATACCCGTAATTATTGGCTGGATGGTTTGAATTACAGTGACTTAAACATTTTTTTCCTCATATAAATGAAATCTTGAGTTAGGCCACGGGTTGGCTCTTCTGTGTCATCAGGGTCCTAGGCTGCTTTTATCTCTCGATTCCACTAGGTGTCTCATGATCCAAGATGGCAGATACAGCTCCAGCTACAATATTCTTGTTCCAAAGAAGTAGAAAAAGAAAAGAGGGAAAGGGTAAATGTACATTCCTCCCAACGAGTGAGCTCCTCGAAGGAGCTTTTCTGGAAGTGAAAGCTAACAAGTTATCCTTGCATCTCATTGGCTGGCCCTGGTTATTAGGGAGGCTGCCCACTGTGTGCTCAGCATATGTGAGTGGTGGACAAACATCCTGCCCTCAAGGTGCTTACAGCAGATCGAACTGCTTCCTGTTGAAGCTATAAAGGAGACTGCAGTTGAGTGTGTGGGAAAAAGCCTGCTCTAACCAGACTTGCCTCTGGAGTGGCCCCAATAAACTCCTGGGTCTGTTCTGGTTTCTTCAACACATTTATTTGGTGTTTAATTGGAGGGGAAAGTTGCAGCGATTATATCACCTGTCCGAGGCAGCCCCTGCCCACCATCTCATCAACCCTTCTGAAAAGACAAGAGTCACTCTTGGTACAAACCAGTCTCATTCCACCACCTGCCACCCTCTGATGCAATTAGAGCAGAAGCCCACTTTCCACCCGAATCCTGGGTTGGTGTCATTTAAGCTCAGCAGAGCCCCGTATGGTGGTGACCAGCCCCAAGGTCTGTGCAGCTTTCGGGCAAGAGTAGGACCTGGGCACTGTGGGCCCCCCGGGCTCCATCCTTCCTCTCTCTCCTCTGAGGACCTGGTTTTGCTTTTCACTTCTTCTCTCAGGAGGGTATGGTGGCCAGGTGCCAGAAATATCAGAAGTTCGGAGAGTTCTTTAAAACTCAACCCAGCGGAGCCTCTCTGGGTTGCCAATGTTGTTCCGGCGACTGGTCAGAGATCAAATCTTGTTCGTGTGAAGAAGCCCTCTCTGCTGCAATTTGGGTTCATCTGGGTATGAAATGCCCTTTTCACTTTTTGGGAATCAGGATGCCAGACCATGGAAAGAATGTTCGGGCTGAAATGGGAGCCAGGGGTGGGATACAGCCCCTGTCTCTCTGTTTGCTTGCTCAGGAGACTTTCCATCCAGCTGGTTGGAGACAGAGATGGGTAGAGATGGCTTCTGCTGTCCTCAGCCAGGGATCTGCCTTTGTTCTGTAATTACCTCCAAGCAAATAGTCTTGGAAGGAAGTTTGGAGAGATGTTTCATAGGGCGTTAGAAATCAAACTGCTATTAATATGCTGATTACAGTAGACTCGGTACTTACCATTGAAACAGGTCCTGGAGAGCCTCTCCTTGGCAACACTGTTAGACATTCTGTTCTTTAAATAGAAAGTCCATATTCTTTGGTGAAAGCTCTAAATCCAGGCTTTCCCAACGAACAGCCAGCCCTTTTCTTTGGATTCAGTAGGTTCAGCCCCGGCCTCTGGCAGCAAAGGCTGGGTGGAGTGAGGTGGGGAGAATTTGACGCACTCAGAAAGCAGTCAGCTCCTCAGAGGTGTCCAAAGGTGGTGGGGCCCCAGAGGTCGCAGACCAGTTACCTGACAATGTCATTGTACATCTAAGCATTATTTTTAGCAATGGCATCACTGCGACTGGTTTTATTTTTAGATTGATGATGCAGGTGCTGTTTGGAAATGTCTTTTTTCCCCACATCACTTTTGTCCTGGAAGTACCCAGTATATGGGGGAAACAAAATGGCAGCCACCCAATCAACGGCAATCCGTTTTTTCTTTTTCTTTTTCTTTTTTTTGAGGCGACTTATACTTTATTAGTGTGACTTCATTCATTTTTCTGTAGATATATTACTATGTTGATTTTGGGGATGTTTGATATCTATGACATATATAGATTATATTTCTAAAATCTGATAAGTTCTGAATTCTGAAATACATGTGATCTCAATGATTTCTTTTTTTTTTTTAAGTGTCTATATCTAAGGTATACAACATGATGTTTTGCTATATATGTACTTAGTGAAATGATTGCTACAGCCAAGCAAATTAATACATGCATCACCTCTCATAGTTACCTTTGTCTGTGGTATGGGGCAGAAGGGATAAGAGTACCTAAAATCTACTCTCTTAGCAGATTTCCAGCGTACAATATTATTAACTATAGTTCTCATAGTGTACGTTAGATCTCTAGACTTATCCTACATAACTGCAACTTTGTGCCCTACATCTCCTTTTTTTGTTGTTGTTGTTTTTTGTTTTTTGAGACGAGGTCTTGCTCTGTCACTCAGGCTGGAATGCAGTGGCGCAATCATGGTTCACTGCAGCCTCGACCTTCCAGGCTCAGCTGACCCTCCCATCTCTGCCTCCTGAGTATCTGGGGCTACAGGTGTACACTGCCATGCCTGGCTAATTTTTGTATTTTTTGTGGAGAAGAGGTTTTGCCATGTTGCCCAGATTGGTCTCAAATTCCTAGGCTCAAGTGATCCTCCCACCTTGGCCTTCCAAAGTGCTGGGATTGCAGCTGCACCCAGCCTATCTCCTCTATTGTTAAGGCTGAATAACATTCCATTGTACAGTTGATCCTTGAACAGCACACATTTGAACTGTGTGGGTCCACCTTTATGAGGATTTTTTTCAACCAAACATGGGTTGAAAATACAGTATTCAAGGGACACAAAACCCTGAGTATTAGAAAGGCTGACTTTTCATATACTCAGGTTCTGTAGGGCCAACTATGGGAGTTGAGAGTGTATGGATTTTGGTATCCATGGGGGATTGGCTCTAGGACTCCCCGAGAATACCAAAATCCATGAATGCTCAAGTCCCTGATATAAAATAATATATTTGCATATAACCAACGTAATTCTCTTGTATACTTTAAGTCATCTCTAGATTACTTCTAATACCTAATTCAATGTAAATGCTATGTAAATAGTTGTTATACTGCATTGTTTAGGGAATAATGACAAAAAAATAAAAAGTATGTACATGTTCAGTATAGACACAACAATCCATTTCTTTTCAAATATTTTTTATCCATAGTTAGTTGAATCCATGGATGCAGAATCCATGGATAAGGAACGCCAACGGTATATCACAGTTTCATTATTTTTTCATCTGTTGATGGACACTTAGTTTCCATATATTGGCTAGTATAAATAATACTGCTGGTATAAATAATGCTGCAATGAACATATGAGTACAGGTATCTCTATGAGGTGCTTATTTTATTTCCTTTGGGTGTATATTTATTTCCAGTGGGCTTGCTGGGTCATGTGGTAGTTCTATTTTCCAATATGGAAAATATTAATAAGTATAACCCACATAAACAAAAGCTCCTTGGGATCTACAATAATTCATAGAGGTGTCAAGGTGTCCTGAGTCCATAAAGTTTCAGAGTCACTGCAGTAGAGGGAAGAAAAGGACAGTAGAAACAATGAAACTTAAATAGCATTTCCTGAGCCCTGAGAAATAACTGATGCTATATATTTTTTCACTCTAAGATAACTCAAGATAGAAACTTTTAAATCTAGAGAACTGATAAAGTAAGATAATAATACATTCTG
Source organism: Macaca thibetana thibetana (assembly GCF_024542745.1). Lineage (NCBI taxonomy): Eukaryota > Metazoa > Chordata > Mammalia > Primates > Cercopithecidae > Macaca > Macaca thibetana. The sequence goes on from NC_065586.1 coordinate 115,451,173, forward strand.
CAGGCCTAAGAACCCTGATCTGGAGGAATTTCAAGACTGGGTCATGCATACCTTGCATTAGACAGCGACACCTAATGAACAACAATGGTATTACAATCCAGCTCTATGAAACCAGGGACTAGCAAGAGTAAATACTGTATTCAGACTAAAGGACGTAGATAAGAACACATTCTGTCAGGCAGAGTATTTCATTATATGATATTCTTAGACAAAACAAATTTTCAGGGTGTGGAGGGCAATTTACAAAATACATAATGACAGTTCATCTGCTTAGACCTTCTTCCTTAGTTAAGTTGAATGTTAATGGTCCATCAGGAAATCTGGTGCATAGAGTAGAATCACAGTCACCTTGGACTTCTAAGAAATAAGTAATTCCAAGGCTTTATAGAATCAGTCTCTAGTCCCAGAATTTTATATTTTTACCATGTTCGTGGCTTATGCTTTCTTGATTTCTGGCATCCTGTCTGATTTCTGAGGTTGGGCTAGCTAGAGTCTTGTTTGTCTATCTTCCTGATGCCCAATAATATCATCCCCTTTACTGTGCCTGGATTTCTATATCCAGCATTACCTAAATCCAACTTTACACAGGCTTTGGGCTCTTCCAGTTCCTCCTCTGCCCTTTAACCCCACATGTGCCCCAGAACCATCCAAAAGGAGGTGCCAAGAATAGAGAAAATGATCAACAACAACAACAAAATAGAACTGCAGCCCTTTTGTATGTTTCAGTCTCTAGCAGGCTCAGCCCAAGCCACCACCAATCCCTTTTCTCACAAGTTTTCAATGCAATCTACAGGAGGCTTTGTCTTCTCATATAGGAACTCTTCTTAAAACTGATAAAAGGAGAAAGGCTTTGCTTTACTAAAATTTGCTCTGCCAGCCCTCTCTTTAGCAACTGACCAATCCTGAGCTATCTCATGCTACCTCTGTGGCATTGTCAAAGAAGGCAGGGAATGTCTTTGCCCACCAAAGAACAGCATGTGGGTGAGGCCCAGGCTAGGGAAGAAAAAATTCTTAACAAAGTGAGGTGTGAAGGTGGCTGGGGGCCAACTGGACCCTGGAGCCCAAGCGAAGTGAAGTGATGCCAACACCTTGCCCTATCAAAGTGATGAAAGTGATCTGGAAGTGGTGTGTTTTCTTATTTTAATGACAGAGCAGGGCTGTGTAAGGAATAACTGTAAGTGCAGGTGAAGCTTGTTTATGCTCCAAAGATAAAGCCACAAATGGGAGGCAGGGTGGGCTGTGGCTTTCCCTTGTTGTAGGCAAATTCCCTCAGCACTAGAGAAGGTGCCTTCTGAAGGGCCTCTGTTGTATCTGCGGTTCTGTCCCCAGGGAGGTGGAGGCTGAGGCACCTGTGGCAAAGCCCCTCGTGGGAACAGGGGTTAGGGAGATGTTTGGAAAGGCTGTGGCTGATAATGAGAAGCGGGTAACTCTGGTGGATATCGTTCCATCCTGGTGCGTGCCTTCCTGGTTGCCTCCTGCTGCCCGCTCCTGGGGAGTGGAGTGAGGGAAGCATTAGTCTGGATTGTTGTTGGCTTGGTTGCCTTCCAGAGACCTGCATCCAGGTGCCAGGGAAATTCTGACTGAAGTCCATTCAACAATAGCAATAGCGGCTCACACTCAGGCCTGCTGGCCCCATCATTGACAGCTCTGCATGAGCTCCTTTCCATGCAAGAGGGCTGTCCCCACGTTCACTCCCCACTTCTTGTTCTGCAGCCTGCATTCTTGGCCACGTAGTTAAGTCTCCCTCCCTTTGTGCCCCCTTTATGTCTCTGGTCTTCTCCAAGATTAGCCATGCCATTGGCAGAGTGGTGGTGGGTGGTGGGGCACGCTTCCTGACTCAGATGCCTTGGCCCCACAGGTACTGAGTTTTGGACAAGGTGCAGCGGCAGCCTCCCAAGCCAGGGGTGGGCAGCGTCTGCTGAGCAGATCCTGGTCCTCTCGGGGTGGCTGCGTCAATCACACCCAAAGGGGAGAGGCCTCAGTATGGAAAGTATGTGAGCCTTGGACAGCATCACGGATGGCCCGAAATGGCTTGGGGCCCCTTCTTTCCAAGGCCCCGGCTGGTTTCCCCATTGTGCAGTGGGGAGGGAGAAAGGGGCCAGCTTGCCTGAGTTCCTGGAGCATCAGTGAGAGTCCCTGGGCCACAGGTAGGTGAGGGCAAGGGTGGCAGTGTTTTGGGGTATCCACACAGCATGCATGGCTGGCCCTGGCTCAGATGCTGTGCTCATGTTAGCATCTGACAATCACCCCCATGAGGAAGAGGAGCCCCTCCCATTACTCAGCCAAGGACACAGAGTGATTGTGTCCGGGGTGTAGTGAACATTCTGCAAACAGTGGCTGCTCTGACCATGTGATTTGACTGGGGTCGCCCAGATGCTCAGTGGTGGTGCCGGCAGCCTGGCCGCCTTCTTCTGGGCCTGGTTCCCTGGCCCCCGGGAATTGAGGGGTACATGGTGTATTTCCATCTCCCAAATCACGATCCTGTCTGTGCCCTCATCCGCTCCTCTTCCACAGGCCTCTCAGGGAGGCAGGCAGGGCAGAGTCAGCAGCCCCATTTTAGAGACCAGGAAACTGAGGCCCAGGGATTCCTCAGAGGTCACCAAGCTTGTAAATGGCAGCACTGAGCCTCAAGCCTTGCCCTTTGGATCATGCACTTTGTATTAGTCTGCTCAGGCTGCTATGACAAAATACCACAGAGTGCGTGGCTTAGACAACAGGCGTTTCTTTCCTCACAGTTCTGGGGGCCGCAGCTCAAGATCCAGGTGCCCCAGGGCTGGCTTCTGCCCTTGCTGATTTGTAGATCGCTGTCTTCCTGTTGTGTCCTTGCCTGGCCTTTCCTCTGAGCTCTCTGGTGTCTCTTCCTCTCCTTCTAAGGACACCAGCCCTATCAGGTAGGGCTCCACCCTGAAGACTCATTTAACCTTAATTACCTCCCCAAAGCCCCACCCCCAAATATAGTCACATTGGGGGTTAGGGCTTCAACATATGAATTTAGGGACAACACAGTTCAGTTCATAACACACCCTGAGCCCCCTCCACTGTTTGGAATCCCCTAGGTCATACCAGGGGGTTGCTGCTGCTGTGCATCAGAGGAACCATTTGGAGAGACTGTGCAGGAGCCCGGGGGTGGGGCTGGGACAATCCAGCAAGGCTTCCTGGAGGAGATGTGTGTACACACATGCAGGGTTTGGGGTAGTACATGCACTTACAGGGGCCTATTTCAGGGAACCCTACATGTAATCCACACCAGTAACTCAGATGAGCTGTAGCTGTTTTCCAGGAGCCATTTTCTCTCCATGGATATGGCAAGAGGGGAGGCTCCAGGTCCTGCATGGCCCAGCAAGGCAGCTGTGGGTTGATGTGGCGAAGCAGGTAGCGTTTCCAGGTCGTTCTGTGGAAGGGAATGGGATCCCAGGTGGGCAGGGCCAGGCAACGAAGGCCAGAAATTGAGCTGAGCACCCATGAAGCCTTCCTCAGAACAAAGATCTGCAGAGGGCACCACTGCATGTGGCAGCTGCCCCGGATGCTGTGGCCCTGGCTGCTGTGAGAAGATAGTTTTTTGTTAAGATGAACTAAGTTGGGACTGCATCTCACACAGTGGCCTTTGTATAAATTTGCTTGCCTTCCTCATCTGGTATCTGTCCCCTCTTTGGTTCATACCCTGGATGCGGGTGTTCAAGGGAATCTGCACTGCCACACTTAGAACATTCAAGTTTCTGCCATCCCTGTGTTTAAGGAGTGACGGTGATGTTCCCAGGGCAGAGGTTTGGGTTCACGCAGCAAGTCCCATGCAGAGACCGGGGCAAATTCGGGTTCTGAGTGAGGTTGTAGTGGGTACCTGGCCAGCAAGTTGAAGAGAGGTTGAGGAGATTGAGGAGGCTGAGGGAGCTTGAGGAGGCTAGGGAGGCAGAGGGAGGCTAGGGAGGCTGAGGAGGCAGAGGGAAGCTGAGGGAGGTAGAGGGAGGCAGAGGGAGACTGAGGGAAGTTGAGGAGGTAGGGGGAGGCTGAGGAGGCTGAGGGAATCCGAGGGAGGCAGAGGGAGACGGAGGGAGGCGGAGGGAGGCTGAAGAGGCTGAGGGGGTGAAGGAAGTTGAGGGAGGCTGAGGCTGAAGGAGGCTGAAGGACTCTGCTCTTTGGGTAGAACTTCCTGTTTCTCATGTTTCCTCTGTAGAGGCCACAGTGCCCGACCCTGCCCCAAAGCAGTCAGAGCTTGTGTCCATTTCTTGGGTGCAGAGTGTGCCTTTGGCTACTCTTTGGTTGTGCCTTGGCATGGCACGCAGGGCCTGGTGGGGTTCTGGGGGTGCTTAGTGGGTGGCTTCTCAGAGCTCAGGCCACAGCCTGTATGAGTGGGAGGAGTCTGTGTGGGTGGGAGGAGTCTGTGTGGGTGGGAGGAGCCTTGTGAGTGGGAGGAGCCTGTGTGAGTGGGAGCAGCCCCTCTCGCAGCTCCACGGTCAAGTGCTTTGAGGCTAAGTTAGGAGAAGATGGGCTGCCCGTCTCCCTCCTCCCTCCTCTCTCTTCTTCTGCACCCGGCCCGGGGCCCTTTGCTCTGGGTCATGCTCTGTTCCCAGGACCTGTGGGGATGCTGGGAACCCTGGGAACACAGCTCCCTTCCTGCCCAAGGGAGGCCCTGAGTGTTCTGAGCCTGTGGTCGCCGCTTCTCTGGTGGGAAACGGTGGTTTCCTCTTGAGGGAAGTGTTAGTCGCTGCCTTTCCCTCCCTCTGATTCCCAGGGATGAGTCTCTCTGGGACAGCAGGTGCCTCTGGGAAGGTCTCCTAGCTAGGTGGGCTCTGGCTCCCCAGGAGTACTGTGGGCTTTGGAGCCAAAAAGACCTGGGCACAGATCCCAGCTCCTCGACTGATGCACTGTGACCTTGGGCAGGTTCCTTAAACTGGCTGTGCCCTGGTTTTCTGTCCAGCAGGACTGGGCAGTGCTGTCCACCCTACAGTGGAATGAAGGGAGAGAATGGAGCATCAGAGGTGCAGCTCATGGCAGGTGCTAAATACTTGTGAGTGTCTGGGCGCCTGGTGTGGGAACCTGAGCAGAATCCCCACCCTACTCGGATGTCTGATGGTCTTTGCTGCTGTCTGACTGCCTAGATGGGGAGGCCTCGAGGCCATCATGATTCAACCATTCTCTTACTCAGCAAGCCCTGACCACCACCATTCATTCATTCATTCATTCATTCACTTCTGAGAAACTGCCACATGGTAGGCCTTGTTCTCTGCACTGGGGCACACAGCCATGAATAAGACAGACCAGGACTTGTGCTCCAATTCTATGTTGAAGGTGAGGGAAGAAGTTACTTAAGCAATCAGCCAAGCGGATTTCAAAGGACAGCTGTGCTGCACGCCACTGAGGAGACGTGAGAGGAATCCTGGCTAGGGGCCTATGCTGGGTGCCCAGCAGTGGGGGAGGCGCAGAGTGGGGTTCAGAATTGAAAGGCTGTGTGCGGTGGCTCGTGCCTGTAATCCCAGCACTTTGGGAGGCCGAGGCAGGCAGATCACTTGAGGTCAGGCGTTCGAGACCAGCCTGGCCAACATGGCGAAACCCTGTCTTTACTAAAAGTACAAAAATTAGCTGGCGTGGTGACGTGCACCTGCAATTCCAGCTGCTTTGGAGGCTGAGGCAGGAGAATCGCCTGAACCTGGGAGGTGGAGGTTGCAGTGAGCTGAGGTCACACCACTGCTCTCCAGCCTGGGTGACAGAGCAAGACTCCATCTCAAAAAAAGAAAAAATAAAAATAAAAAAGAATTGAAAGGCAGCCTTGACCTTAGGAAGTGTGCTCACCAGCTGCAGACTGTCCCACCTCCATACTCTGTGATTATTGGAGGTGATAATACTACAAGAAGGAATAATATTTTAAAGAATAAAGTCAGTTCTTAGGAAGCAGTAGTATCCCTGTAACAATCTGATGTTTAATCATTTAGATAAAGCCGTAGCCTGGGGTCAAAATTGGCTGGAGGTCTGCCTGGAGCATTAAGCTGATGCTCACCACCAAACTTCCTGTCCCTTGTAAGTAAGTCAGTGTCATCCCAGGTGCTGGCATAGCCAGTTTAGGATCACCCTTTGCCTGTGCCCTTGGGGAACCCCAGGACACTTGAGTCTGAATGGCCTGATGAGGCCAGGACAAGGGCAGCCTTGCACAACTCTTCCATCTTGGGAAAACAAATGTGATTCCTAATGTGTTACCTTGAGTTCCTGGAACCAGGGTGTTTGTTTTATGTAATAGACAGCAGAGACTGTTCTGTTGACTTCAGAGCCTTCCTGCATCTAAACTATAACTCTTCATAAAACGTCCTTTCAATATGGTTTATCCAGGATATCGCAGGGAAGGAAGACTAAATAGTGTCTCACAGGGAGGAAGAAGGTTCTGCATTTCAGGTCACCACCTTGAGAATTGAACACATGCTTTTTGAGATTTGGGGACCTTAATTCCACTAGGAAGCTCTTCTCTTTGCTGAGTGCCGGGGCTGCCCAAGGAGCCTGGGACCCTTGGAGCCTTATTATAGCCCCGTGGGTCAGACTGATGATCAGGTGGATACATTGTGTTTGACGCAACATCTGTATATCCAAAGCCATGGCAAAGGAGCATCTGAAACTCATCCAGATTTAGTAGATGAGACTAAGCTGGTGAACACTCAGTTCCATTTAACCCCTTATTGGCAGCCTGTGCTCACACTCTTTCCTGGTTAGCGAGTGAAGAAGGTAGGTATAGGGGATTTTGGCAAGGATGTTAGTGGATAAAGAGTATTTTTTGGCCAGTTGCGGTGGCTCATGCCTGTAATCCCAGCACTTTGGGAGGCTGAGGCACGTGGATCACCTGCAGTTGGGAGTTCAAGACCAGCCTGGCCAAAATGGTGAAACCCCACCTCTACTAAAAGTACAAAAAATTATCAGGGAGTGGTGGCAGACACCTGTAATCCCAGATGCTCAGGAGGCTGAGGCAGGAGAATCACTTGAACCTGGGAGGCGGAGGTTGTGATGAGCCAAGATCGCATCACTGCACCTCAGCCTGGGTGACAAGCAAACAAGCAGTAGTTTCTGAGGACCCACCTGCACCAGGAGCTGTGCTGAGTGCCTTGATTGATCTGTACCTGCTAGGTAGGGCACACTATTATTATTTCTATTCTAGGACCAGGGAAGTAAGTCTGAGAAAAGGTCATGCAGCTAGTACATGGTTGTAGAAGGCACAGTATAGGTTCAGCTGCTGTAGCAAAGACCTAGATTAACACTGGCCTAAAAAAGGTGGAAGCTGGTTTCTGCCTCATGGAACAGTGCTGGGGGGTTGGGGTGTACTAGGGCTGCTATGGAAACTGTCTGCATGGTCACTCAGTTCCCAGTCTCTTTCTGGCCTTAGGATGTTGCCCTCGTTGACATGGGCCAAGATGGTGCCCACTGTGTTTACATTCTAGCCTCTGGGAAGAGGGAAGCCAGGAGGGGAAGAAGGGGCACACCCTTTCCCTTTAAGGATGTTACTCAGAACTAACTTGGATCTGTTGTTTCTGTTCACATTCCATTGTCAAAATTTGTTCACCCAGCCACTCCTCGCTGCAGAGGTGGCTGGGAAGTCTTTCTTTTGGAGCTATAAACAAGAGACCTGTTACTATAGAAAATATGATGAACAGCTATTGGGTGACAGCTAGTGTTTCTGTCCCAGAGGTGGAGCTGGGATATGCGTCCAGGAGGACACTGCATGGGTTCACGCCTCTCCCTCTTCACTGCCTCCTCCTGGAGGACATCTAGGTCAGCATCAAGGAAGAAAAGTCCAGAGCTAGACCTTGGGCAGGGGTGGTGGGTATTTCTGCTGATCCTTGGATTCTCTGGGCCTAACACAGTGTAGGGCTCAAAGCAGGATTCAGTATATCCATCTTAAAGAAAGGGAGGGAGAAGGGGGCCGGCCTTGCAGATCCAACCCCAGCCCAATGAACTGAGCAAACCTGGATGCGAGTCTAAGGGGGCTGGGAACTGAGACATCAACAGCCAGAAGGCAGTTGGGTCTGGAGGGATTCCCTTGGGGGTGGAGCTCTGCAACTGCTTTGGGCTGGAACAGAGGTTCAGGTTATCCTGTTGGCTCCGGGGGCTTGACCCCAAGATTGAAGGACATCTGTGAGCTTTGCTTCCAGAATGGAAATTTTGTAAGAAGCCACCTTTGGGAGGAACTGGATCTCTGTCCTGGTGGTGGTTGCTTGGGCCATGCCATATACTTTCTGAATTTGGTTGCAGCAGCTTGTAGGTCCGGGTTTGTCAGCTGCTGCCCCCGAGTAAGGCTCTCTGCAAGGAAGGGTCTCTGCCTCCCTCCTGCTGTACCCCAGCTGCCCACTTTAGCTGGCCCTGACTTATCTAGTACAAAATGCAGTTACAGTCTGACCTTTCAGAACCCAGGGCCCCCATGGAGGCGTTCTCGAAGGGCTTTCAAAGGCAGCATACTGCATATGAGGAGTTTAAAGTTTGCCTGTCTCTGTGACTGTATTTTCTGAGCAAAGCTTTTCTCCATGCAGGTGCGCAGAAGGAAAAATAAGTAAGCATAAGAGGTTCCAGTTTGGAATTTTTCAATCATCTGAAGGTTGTTCTTGGCAAGGAGTAATTTAAAACAGCCGTTATGGGTTACATTTTTAGGCCAGTTAGAAATAAAGGTTTCACCACAATCATATTCTTTGATCATCCCTTTTTTTTTTTTCTTTTTCTCAGGTATCTCTCTTGTGCTGAGTAACTGAGGAGCTACCTATCAGGTTTAGCGTCAGTTACAGATCTGTTTCAAGCCTGGTAGTGGGAGGGAAGAGAAAAGCATTAACAAGGAGCAGCAGCGCCCCAGGCTGAGACGCAGCTTATGAGGTCTAGACAGTTATGAGATATGTGGGACTCTTTAAAAAGAAAAAGGAGAGAAACGCACATGTTTTAGGTTCTCCATGCTTGTATTCTCTATTTGTATAGCTGAGAAAGCTTTAGTTTAAAATAAGTGGTATTTGGCAAGCAGTGGTATTGCATGCTGACAAATTGATTGTGCTCTTTTACTTAGATGAAAATGAAAATGCATGAGGCATGCTGCTTTTTTTTCCCCTCTTGATGATTAAGAAACGTCTACTTGGCTGTATGCAGAGACAGCCCTTGAAGATTTATATGAGACACCTGTGTGGCATCGATCACAGGCCTTCAGGCTGACAGAAGCAGCTATGCTTCATGGTGGTTAAAATGCCAGGTCCTGGGAGGGGGTTTGGAAAGACCTAAGTAGGGTTCTCTATGCCAGGCTTGGGTGGGACCCTTGGGTGAGGGTCTTTCAATTTTAATAAAGGACCTCCCTACGCTCTTCATAATGATCTAGGGCCTAGAGCAGCTGGGCAGGAGGCTAAGCACGCCCTGGGGTGATGAACAAGACAAAAGCCTTCCCCTACCTGGCCTCAGTTTCCCCACCAGGAAGATGAGGCCATCAGACCAGCTTTCCTTTCAGTTTTCTACAAGCTCTATAACTGTGTTCCCCTCAACACACCCTGGCTCTGACATTATTGGGCCGTAAAGGATGAGGATGTCAGTGCAGAGAAGGCGCTCTACTTCCTATGTAGCAGTTCATAGCCTGGGCCAGTACAGCGAGAACTTTGGAAACAAGTGTGTTATAATGCAGCCATCAGCTGCAGTTGATGTGTTGGGTTGTGAATTCATTCATTCATTCACTGGTCAAACATTATTGCACCCTGTCTCTGTGCCAGGTTCTGTGCTGGGTGCCAGCATGTGCAGGAAACAAAGCGACCTGGTCCCTGCCTGCTCCAAGTTGGGTCCGCCCCATTTGGGCTTCTGTCCTGTTGGCTTAAGGACTTGCCCCGGTGTAGGTCTCAGCACAGGAATGTGCTGTGAAATGCAATTCCAACACCCTATTAAAGCCAAGCATTTACTTCTGGACACCGGGGACTTTAAGACACACCCTTAAAAGAGCAACGGATTTGTTTTGACAAAAGAAGTGTAAACAGGATCCTGGTGAATAGCTTTCTCATGGCTGCTCCTGCTTTCATCAATTGCATATTTATTGGTGACCTCATAAGTGTCCAAACTGTCCTGGGCCCTACAGGGGAGGCAAAGGGGGTGGCGGAGGAGAGAGAGAATTTACAGCTTAGTTGGGGAGGCAAGGCCAGGTCTCAGGACAGCCGGTGAAGGTGTGAGACAGCACATCAGTTACATGATCACACGTTGTGGTGCAGCTCACAGAGTTGAAGGAACTCAGAGCAGGGGAGGGGCGGCTACTCGGCTCAGCTTTTCGGGAAGAGCAACGGAAGGAAGGACATTTTGGATCATTCTCCTGGCCCAGCCAGTGGATGTTGAGGCCCAGTTAATAGCCAGCCCCGGAGCTGCCACAGCTTTCCCATGTCTTTCTATCCTGGAGGCTGGGGCACCCTTGGACCTGAGGAAGTTGATTGACCAATAGGTCATTGGTACATCCAGGTGACAGGGGTGCTTCCTCCCCACCGTGGACCCCTAGAGGTTGCCAGATGGTGCCACTGGCATGATGTCATCCACCTCTCAGGTCCTGAGTCTTTGTCTGCTGCTGCTGTGGATCCCTGAAAAGTTAAAAGATGTAGAATAATTGTTCTGCTGTCAGCAAGAACTGAGTTCACATCCCAGCTCTGCCTCTTGCTAGCCCTGGACCTTGTGCCATTTTCCTCTCAGTGCCTCGATTTTAGGCATCTAAAATATGGGCTGATGATAGCACCTATTCTGGAGGGCTGTTGTGAGGATTGCGTGAGACATGCATGTAGTGTGCCTAGCATTGTGCCTGGTTCACAGGAAGCACCCCATTCATGTTTGCTGTTATTGTTTCTATTATTATTATTATTATTATTATTATTATACATCAGGTGGCAAAGTGGAAAGGCCACTGTCTGAACCAAAGCTCATTTCTTTCTGAAAACCAGCTCTACCAAACTCTATAAAGATCCACGTCAAAAATCCCGACACCATGAGCTAGAATTCTGCTAAGCTCTAGCCTTCCCTGTGTTCGATTCTGCTGAAGCAATGTGCTTCTCCCCCATCTCTCATCTGGAGTGTGGGCATTGGTGAGCGCGTGTGCCTGTGAAACACCCATCTCTTCCTTCTTCAGGACACCAATCCTAGCCCTTCTTGAGTCTGGGGCCAAGCTGAGCAAAGATGGAAGGAGGCTTGGCTTGATGTCGTTTGACATTTAATCACCAAACCCACTGTGCTCTGTTCTTGGGCAGACAGGGTTGGGGAGTGGTCACATGGTTGGCTGGGAGCTGTATCTAAGACTCTAGGAGCACAGAATAATTGCTTTCTAACATTTGTCCTCTACATCCCAAGAATGACGGCCAAAGGGCAGTATTCCAGAAAGATAGGCTTGGTCTCGAAATGGGAATGGCCTCGCAGCACGGTGTTGAGAAAGAGTACTGGATGCTCTGCAGGTGAAGTGCCTCCTGTCGCCATGAGTGCACACGTCAGGGCTGGCTGAGCCCCTGATGGGATCATGTCAGGAGGATTAAGGGTGGCTGGGGGTCTTGGGACCCTGAGACATCAGGACTTTCAGGAGACCATCAGTTGCCTCCACCTTCTGAGGCATTCATTTCTCCAGCTGCTTTTGGCCAGCACAGCTGTGATTCTCGCTAGACCCCAGCCAGTGGCCCAGGAAGAAGCCCGGCGCCTCGGCAGGACCAGGGCAGGAAGAGCCACGTCTGCCTGGAAGCGGCTATTTGCCTTGGTCCCTGGCTTGCCCAGCCACTTCCTGGCCCTGCCCTTCTCTGGCTTTTGCTTGATTAGCTCATAGCTCCAGGTGAAGCCAGACCCCGGGCCCTGGAAGGCAAGATGGGCCCCCAGTCCTCCCTGGCAGGCCAGGGCAGCGCGCAGGAAGGATGGGCTGGGCTTTGCCATGTGAAGTCAACCTGAAATGCACTTGGGAGAGACTGAGGCGCTGAGAGGAAGTAACGACTCCCGGGCTTCCTGAAATGAAAGCCAGGGCTCCTTGGCACCCGTCAGAGCCCCAGGCCTCTGGGAAATGCCACCTTTAAACTCACGCTTGTGTTGCTCCAGCCGTATTGCCACGTTGCAGGTGCGGGGTGGTGGTGGTGGGAGGGGATGGCAGCTGGGTGGGTTTAAAGATCCCCAGCAGTGGTGAATCCTGCTTGGGGCTCCGATGCTGGAGAAAGGCCCCGTGCCCTGTGATGTCTCCATTCCCACCAGGCTCACAGCCCCCCTGTGAAGCTACCAAAATGGGAGGCATTTAAGCCACCCTTGTTCATCAGCCCTATTTTGTAAAAGGGGAAACCAAGGTCCAGAGAGAAGAATGATGGGTCTGAGGTCATGCAGGGTCAGATATGGAGCTGGACGCAAAAAACCCAATCTCCTAGCCCCAGCCCATGCACCGGTGTGCTTTCTGGAAAGGGACGTGCCAGGCAGGGCCCCTGGGCTCAGACCACCTCACTTCTGGGGGCTCTGGGCTTACCGCACTGCAGGTCCAAGCAGCAGGCAACCTGGCCCGGCCTTGCCTCCGCCCAGAGACCTGAGCCCAGGGAGCCATGCCGACCCTTTCATTCCCTTGGACAGAAGCCACCTTAGGCACAGCCCTCATCATCCACTTGGTTCAGGGAGGCCTTCACTTCTGGCCGAGCATCAGGAGAATGTGGGCTGGAGATGTATACTCCCCAGTTTGGAAGCGTGTGGCCTCCCTGTCACAGTGATTTGCTTGTTGGTTTGTGCAATCATTCATTCATTTTAGATAAACACCTGTGCTCCTGGCTGGGCCGGGCACTGATCCAGGTGGTGGGGATAAAATGGTGAACTGGACCTTACAGTTAATGCAGTGTTGGAATCACCTAGGGAGCTTTTTAAGAAAATACTGACGCCCTGGAGATTTGGTGCAGTTGGTCTTGGTGTGGCCTAGGAGTTTCACTTTCTGAAACTGCATGTATCTGGATGAAATTTCTTTACAAGGAGAAAAAAGGTTATAGAAAGAATGTCCTTCTAAGTGGAGGGCATCCCAGGTGGTTTTAGACAGAGCATAGGTGAGGAAAGGCCCTGGGTGTTCAAGACACAAACAGCGGTCACCACTGACCAAGGCTGTCCCAGGTGCCCGGTCCCAGCTCACTGGAAGGTCCCGTCATAGGCCACGCAGGGTAAAACAAACTCGACGTTCTTCTGAGCACCTGTGCATTCCCCAGGCCGTGCACGGAAAAGAGCTGTCTGGCAGTCAAAGTTCTTTGCTTTCCAGGCTCTTCCTAATCTCAGTGATTTTGCAGCTGTGCTTTTAGGAGAGCTGTTTTCCCCTCATTTGTAAAAACTTGAAAATCTAGAAAAATAGAAACCACCACAGGTCACGCATGGGTGTGCTTCCTTTTTGCCCCGGATCTTAAAGCACCAGCACTGCTGATGCGCCAGGTGCCTTTTCTGTGGATGCCTCTTTGGTGTCCCCAGGCTAGCACAGAAGTGGAGGCTGCAGTTAGCCTGCCGGGCTTCTGGGCAGAGGAGAGGGCTTAGAGCACAGTGCTTTGGACCTTCTTTCCTATATGCCAGGCCCCTTCCAGCGACTGCCTGTCCAGCATCGATCTACCTGCCATGTGGCCCTGCTGTTCCCTCAGTCTACCACCACCCCTGACCCTCCATTTACCCAGCCAGTTCTTTGCCCCTTCCCACTGCAAGGAGATACCTAAATTGTTTGCCTTTTTTGTCCTTGATGATAGAGGTCACTGCCTGACTCTGGGGGCTCCATTAGTGCTCATGATGATGGTATAGTCCATGTCCTGTCCATCTCAGCCCCCAGCCCTTCCCCAGACTCCTGGATACCTCCTTGACTGCATCTGATGGGTTCAAGCCAGAGACCTGGACCCTCATCAGAGAGGCAGGGGCCCGCACAAGCACCCTTCCACCCACCCTTCTCTTCCTTCCACAGACCCACAGACTGGAGCCTTCTTTCCTCCCCGCTGTCCTCCCACACTCCCCCTGCCTGGCAACCCAGGCCCAGATACCCTACGATTCAGTGGTTTCACATGTGGCTTCTCCAAGTGCCACCAAACTTTGTGAGACTTGGGCTTAAGAATTTCGATCCCACAGAAACATGTGACAAGCACAAGACATTCAGTAAAACTAGAGCCCAGAACGAGGGGGACGAATGGCACAGGAAGATGGCAGGGCTCGGTTTGGGTGTGTTTGTGTGACACGCCATATGTCATTTTTTTATTCACACAAAAGCATCTTTCTTGAAGTAATAGAAGGCCACTCAGCTGTTGCTAACCACATACCAAATGTTTCCTTTTTCCTCTCCTGTGCCTTCCAAGGGGTGGGCTGGGAAGCTCTGCCGTTATCCGTGATGCCATCTCGCCTTTCAAACGTCAGAGAGCTTTTTCCTCGGAGCAAACGCCCGATTGTTTTTTCCAGCTTTGGCAGGAATTTTTAAGAGAAAACTGTTTTCGAATCACTTCTCTGTTTATTGTTTCAGACCTGAAATACGGCAGAGTGGAGGGCTGGCAGCCTCTGTCTGATCCTCTCTCCCCGTGTCCATTTCCTAATTGCATTAGGATCTATTGGGGACTCCCTCCCCCGCCACAGCCCCCAGTAACCTGGTATTTTGGGAAAACGAAGTTAAATAAAATAAAATAAACCTTCAGTTGGTGGAGAGATGGTTCCAAGCATCCCTTTGGACAGCCTCCCCCCACCTCCTGCTCCCCCCTCACCGCCCCACCCCGGCCCCACAACCTTTACAATCAACATGTGGTTTCATTTCCAAGGGCCCCCGTGTTAGCATTTCCATTTCCTCAGGAAGCCGCATTCCGTTCTTGCTCTTACTTCTGAATTTGAACGTGTGTTTTCCTTGGCCCAAGCTCTAGGAGTGCCTGGGGCAACAATGCACACAGTCCCAAGCAGGTTTCAGTGAGGTAGACAGCCTTCCCCGCACCCGGGCTGCGGCTTCTCCCCGCTCCCCGTCTCCAGGGATGGCCGCCCACTCTCTCCTAGCCCGGTGGGAGGGCCTGGCTGTACCATCCGAGGGGAGCTGGGCGAGCCCTCGCTGCCTGTGTCCTCGCCGCCTCCTGTTGGGAAACTCTGGTTGCCCTCCAAGAGTCCACATACTGCAGGCTTTTAATTAAGAAAGTATGTTCCCATTTCATGTCACTCGAAAAGAATGAAAACAGTGACAGCATTTATTTATCTTCACTATCAATATCATTCCTGTTTCTCAGTCTGCTGGGGGTTATGAGTCTTGAAGGAATTGATTGGGTTATGAGATCTGAACCTCAGGCATGTGCTGGTGGGACACATGTGGCTTGCTTCCGAGAAGGAGCCCTGAAGGAAGAGCAAGCGGCTGGCATAGCCCTGCCCTGCCCTGCCGTGCCCTCCCAGATCTCAGGGCCAAAGGGCTCGGTGACAGTGGGGAACTCCTGCCTGCTCTGGTGCTAATGGAGAGTCAAGGCTCCTTTTTCACCAGCTACCTCCTATCTGCTTTCTCAATCTTCGGAGAAGTAAAAGCCATCATTTCCTGAGTCAGATAGAGGAGATAGGATCTGTCCAATGGCTGCTGTTTCTGTGGGACCTAATGTGTGCTGAGACTGGGCCAGGTGCTCACATGCATTGTTGCCAGTCCCCAGCAGCAACCAGCTAACTCTGATGGCCTCAGGTAAAGGGACTTGCCCAAGACCACACCGCCATCCAGAGCTGCTCCACTCCGGTGACACTATTGCCATTTGGAGCAGAATAATTCTGTGTGGCAGGGAGCTGTCCTGTGTATTGTGGGGTATTTAGCACATCCCTGACCTCTACCCACTAATCAGTAGTAACCTCACAGTTGTGAAAACAAAAGATGTCTACAGACATTGCCAAAATTTCCTCCTGCTGAAAACCTCTGACCTAGAGAATGGAGGTAGGATTCAGACCCAAGCCTGTGCTTGTTCCCCACCCTGTGCTTGTTCCCCACCCTCTGCTAGCTCTGGAGAAGTCCTCACCCAAGCAAGGCAACCCTGCTTGCCTTTAGGATACAAGCAGGGTGGGTAGTGCTTTGGTGTTTCTGAACTATGTCCTAATTAGCCGTAGATAGAGGCCTTCTGGAATATCCATGAGGATCCAACTTCATGGTGGAGGCTGAGGACAGAAGTTCTTTAATAGTACTGCCCCATCTTGCTCTGGTGTCCTGACAGTGTAGCACTTTACTGCAAAGCCCTTGCATATAGGTTTTCATTTTGAGTCTTCCAAATACTTGTTAAGTCTGAAGGCTTATTACTCAGCACCAATAAATTACAAGGGACTGAAACCCAACTCAAACTAACTTAAGGGTTAGAGGGAGTCTGTTGGTTTATGTAACTGAAAAGTCCAGGGGTAAATCTCATGGCTTCAGGTATGGCTGGATCCAGGTCTCAAACGTCATCAGGACGCTATTTATTATTCTACTTTCTACAGTTTTGACTTCATTCTCTGACAGGTTCTTTCTATATGGCCACAAGATAGCCACCAGCAACTCCAGGCTTACATGGTCCTAAGAGTTTAAGACTTCAGATAAAGAAAAAGTAACTTTCCTTCGAGTGCCAAAAAATGTTCAAGTAAAGACTCAAGATTGGTAAGGCCTGGGCCCTGTGCTCATCTCCGAGCTTGGTACTGGCCTCACCCAAAGAATTATTATAGGGGAAGGGATGACTCTCCAAAGAAAGGAAAACAAGACCTTGTGTTTCTGGAGCAGTGATGCTCAAAGTGTGGTTCGTGGACTGATTTTACTGCTCTGTGATAAGTACAGAGATGCTTAGAAACACTTACAGCAATTCAATGTGGCCGTAGCATCCAGGTGTGTGATCAGCGGACTCATCTTGTGGAACAGGTTATAAAGGAGTTGGCTATTGTCAGACTGACATGGAAAGTTGTGGACGATATGAGTTTTACAGAAGTATCAGTCCATGATGGATTGGAAATTTAAAAAACTTTTTTTTTTCCCCATAGATAGTTGGAAAAGCACTGCTTTAAACTGGAGAGTATGTTAAAACACAGATTTCTGGGCCCCACCTGTGAAATTCTGATTCAGTCAGTAGGTGATATGGTTTGACTGTGTCCCCGCCTAAATCTCATGTTGAATTGTAGCTCCCATAATTCCCACATGTATGGGAGGGACCTGGTGGGAGGTAATTGAATCGTGGGGGTGGATGTTTCCCATGCTATTCTCATGATAGTGAATAAGTCTCATGAGATCTGATGGTTTTATAAAGGGGAGTTCCCCTGCAAATGCTCTGTCTTGCCTGCCGCCATGTAAGACATCCCTTGCTCTTCTGTCTTGATTGTGAGGCCTCCGCAGTCACGTGGAACTGTGAGTCAAGGAAACCTCTTTCCTTTATAAATTACCCAGTCAGGTATGTCTTTATTAGCAGCGTGAGAACAGACTAATACAGTAGGTCTGAAGTGGGGTGGGGAGAATGAGAATCTGCATTTTCAGTAGGCTCCCAGGTGGGATGAGTTCACAGTTATGAAATATTTTGAGAGTTACTGAAATGTGACACAGAGACAGGAAGCGAGCACGTGCTGTTGGGAAATGAAAACGGTGCGGACAGACTTGCTTGATGCGGGGTTGCCACAAACCTTCACTTCATATAAAAAATGCAAGATCTGCAAAAGACAACAGAGTGAAGTCCTGTAAGACGATGTGCCTGCGTATTATCTGTGGAGGCTTTTGCTACAACAGCAGAGCTGAATCGTTGTGAAGAGACCATATGGCCCTCAAACTACTACCATATGGCTAGTAGTAAATATCTCCTACTAGCCCTTTACAGAAAAGTTTGCCTACCCTTGTCTTAGAACCAGGGGGTGAGATGCCAGATCAGGAATCCTTATTGGGGTTGGATGGAAACAGGTTTTGGAATCCTGGTTAAAACTGACCTCCAAGGTTGACCTTGGAATCTGGTCCAAGTCCCTGTAATCATCTGCATGTGAAGCTGGCACCCCAGGAAGGTTTCCAGGTTGAGAAGGGGCTTAGAGGTTATTATTTGAATCCTCTTATTTTATGGATGAGGAAACTGAGACCAAGAAAGGGGAAGTGACTTGTCCAAGGTTACACAGAGAATTGTTGGCAGAGCTGAGACCAACCCCTGCCCAGCGCTCATCCACTATGGTGTCCTTGGCAACAGGCCTGGGGTGTGGTATCTTTAGTGGCTTATAATGAGAATAGGCTAAGAGGCAAGCAAGGTCTCTCCCAAGCACCCAAACCTCACCAGGTGAAGGTGGTGAGGACAGGGGCCCCTTGTCTTGCTGTGCCCTCTGTTGGGTTGACGTACCCTCTATTGGCTGACAGCTTGGCAGGTGTCAGCCCTGTCCTGGGAAGGGCAGAGTTGGAAGTGAGTTGGCTGTGCCCAGGCCCCGAAGACATGGGCTGCTTATTGTATGTGCATGTGTCTTAGCATGTGGATTTTCAGCCAGTTACATTCATTACCAATGAAGTGTACTTGCTGGCACAGTTTGGATATTTGTCCCTGCCTAAGTCTCATGTTGAGATGTAACCCCTAATGTTGGAGGTGGAGCCTGGTGGGAGGTGTTTGGGTCATGAGGGCGGATCCCTCATTGTTGGCGATGGTGAGTTCTTGTGAGATCTGGTTGTTGCAGTGTGGCACCTGCCCCGCAGCTCTCCTCTGGCCATGTGACATGCCTGCTCCTGCTTCACCTTCCACCATGATTGTAAGCTTCCTGAGGCCTCTCCTGAAGCAGATGCCAGTGCTATGCTTCCTGTACAGCCTGTAGAACCATGAGCCAATTAAACCTCTTTTCTAATAAATCAACCAGGCCCAGGTATTTATAACAATGCAAGAATGGCCTAATACACTTGGGGGCCACTCACTTAACACTACTTGCTGGTTATCGCCGCTTCACGCCTCACCTCCCATCCCTAAGTGACCTACCACTTTGTCTGTTTTCTTTAAGCCAGTGTTGAAGGTCCACTCAGTGACATCCTATGGCGGTCTCAGACCTAGCCCAGAATTCTTGTCCTAATTCACCTTCTCCCACACTTCAGCACACCCTCCAGGTCCTCCTGGCATCTCACCTGGAGGTTTCGCCTCCCCACTGTAGCTTCTCCTTGCCCCTCCTCCCAACCTTAAGCCCCATTCTCTCTGGCTTTGACCTTTTTCCCTTTTCTTCACCTGGACTCAGCTTCTCCCCCTGCCTGCGTTGCCTGCCCATTCCCGTATTCTAGTGTGCTCTCCGTGGGCACCATCCCTGAAACTGACCCAGCATCATGAGAGGATGTCTTGCCCCCTCTGCCATGACACCTTCCAGGACACTTCCCAACTGACTTATGCAGTTCTGTTACATAGACATTGTTATGTGGCTTCTCTTTCCAGTGTTATCCATGAATGTGCCTCCCTCTCACGCTGGCCAGTGAGCAAACTGCTAAGGACAAGGACGAAGCAAGTGTCTGGTACCTTGCTAAAGGGACTGCCTGCTGGGTAGACATGGTTCTGTCTGAGTGCAAGGCTGGAATTCAGTGTGTTGCAGGAAGGTGTGGCGATCCCGCCTTCCCAGGCCAGCTGTGGGCATGCTGGGGAGATGGGGAATGTCAATCCCTTGAAGAAACAAACAACACATGTCGTTTTCTTGAAGCCAATTCAGTCCAGCTGCTCGCCAAAGCAGGCTCCCAGCTGCAGGAGCTGGTACCCTCCCTGCCCAAAAGCCGAGGCCTGAGCCCGCAGGCCACGATAGCTCCCAAACCAATGACTTCCTCTGTAAATGTCTCAGACTTGCCACCACCCCATTCTTTTCCCCTTTTCTGTGGATTGTACATGAATCATTTTTGCTCTAAATTACTGATTTACCAGTGAGACACTGAATCCATTCCAAACTCCTAGACCTGAGAGTCCAGCTTTCCTTCCCAGTATATCTCCCAACACCCTCCTGTGTGCATAAGCCGGCCTAACTCCTCCCAGGGCACTCTGCTCCTTAGTTAAGGGCACAGCTCAGTGCCCTGGGATTTATGATGGGCTTTCTAGACCCTTCCCCTTTCCCAGTCACCTTCCTCTTCCAAATGTCACATCACAGAGATTATGTCCTCCATTCTTGGCCAGCTGTTAATTCCAAACCTGTCGCTGGATCAGTAACCTGTCAGTGGGTATAAATGTCTCTTCCCACTGATCCACCCACATATCCCCATGTGTTGAATTCAAGAAGAAATCCTTAACATCAAAGGAAACTTCCAGTATCAAAAAGCAAGAGACCTTGGAAGAGAATTTATTGAGTGAATGAAGGACCCAAAATAACAAAGTTAGAATGGCTGGATGATTTGTGGGTACTTAGGGGCCAAGGAGCTCCTCATACCCTACTCCCTAATGTCTTTTTTTTTTTTTTTTTTTTTTGAGACAGAGTTTCACTCTTGTCGCCCAGGCTGGAGTGCGATGGCATGATCTTGGCTCACTGCAACCTCCACCTCCCAAGTTCAAGCCATTCTTCTGCCTCAGCCTCCCAAGTAGTTGGGATTACAGGTGCCTGCCACCACGCCCGGCTAATTATTTTGTATTTTTAGTAGAGACGGGGTTTCACTATGTTGGCCAGGCTAATCTCGAACTCCTGACCTCAGGTGATCCGCCCGCCTCGGCCTCTCAAAGTGATGGG
This sequence comes from Macaca thibetana thibetana, assembly GCF_024542745.1. Classification (NCBI taxonomy): domain Eukaryota; kingdom Metazoa; phylum Chordata; class Mammalia; order Primates; family Cercopithecidae; genus Macaca; species Macaca thibetana. The sequence goes on from NC_065586.1 coordinate 115,471,723, forward strand.
ATTATAGGCATAAACCACCGTGCCTGGCCGCTACTCCCAGATGTCTTACATAAAGCAGCCTCTTTCTGGCTTGGAGGAAAAGATCAATGAGGCACATGGAAAGCCGGAGTTCCATATTCTAGAAGAGCAAGTGCGCATGTGTGTGCGTGCGTGTGTGTGGACAGTGTGTGTGCCTGTGTGTACAGCATCCCAGTGTTCTCCCACCCCTAAAGAGATTTGGAGACAGAGAGAAAAGTCTTCTGCCCTTGTCCTAGGTGTTTCTCCTCACCAACCCCAACAGACCACACTTGGGAGAAAGGTTGTGGGCCGGCCCCCTTCCAAGCTGGATTTCAGCAACATTGCCAGCTTCTGTTGAAACAGATCAGAAAGGGTCCACTCCAAGCATGTATTGTAGAGCTTTTCATGCTTCCAATTTCAATGTCATTGACTTTGTAGAAGCAACCTGTACCTCGGGTTTACTCTTGATACATCAAGAACTTTGATTTGTGCCTCCTCCTGTCTCCTTGATCATTCCCGAATTCGTATTCTTTCTTCTGTGGCCTCCTTATCCATTTCTATAGGAACTGTAAATGTTGCACTGGGGATGATTTTGTTTTTGTGTGTGTGCTTGCTCAGAAAATGGGCCCATTGATCTTTATTTGAGGTGAAGAAAAAAATCTAAAAAGATCATTACTGGTCCTTTTATTTCTCTCTAGGCTTCCAACGAGTAGTGTTTTTTTTGCCTGGGATCCTCTCTACAGCTGGGAGAGGCTCGGAACTGAGGTGCTGACAGCTTGTGTCGGAATCGCATGGTGTTTACTGTGCTGTGAGTTTATAACAGCCTTGTTTCCATACTGACAGCAAATGCCATATGGAGAGAAAAAAAATCTGTCAGATGAACCCTTAAGGGATCACAATATGGCACACGAAATCTCAAAACTGCTTTTGGAAAAGGTGGGGGTAGAGGGGTACCTTGCTTAAATCACATAAGCAGCATGGTGCTCTCTACCATAATTGAATAAAAATGGAATTTGACACAAGGTACTTTACTTTGGTTCTGTGTTTGTGCTGGGAAAAACTCGGCTGATTGGGAAAAGATGCAAAGGTTTGTTTTCCTCCCCTTGGGGGATTGTGTTGAGTGGGAGGCAACGGGAATGCAGGCTGTATCTGCAGGGCATTGTGCTAACAGGTGCAGGCTGCAGACCTGTCACAGGCGCTGAGACCAGGTTCCCTACTGTGGCTGATGATCACACTCATCTAGCTTGACATTTTATTACTGTCACTTGAGATCTTGTCTATTCACCCACACACACTCCTGCTGACCTCTCCAGTCTGAGTCCAACCTCCCTGCGGGCTGGGACCACATCCCTAGGTACCCCTCCCCGTCAGAACCTGGCATACACTGAGGCTAAATGCTTGTTGAAGTGGCTATTTGTGAACCATCTGTGCTGGGAGCGGTGTAGACTGCACCCACGGCTGAAGGGCAGAGTTTAGGCTGCAGTCCAGGGCTAGTTGGAGCCACAAAACCATTTGGGAGTGGGCCAAGAGGGGACTTGGCAGGTTGCTCATCCACGCTGATCCAAATACTCACTCGGGAGAGAATGAAACGTTTTAGAGTGCCTTCTTCTACATACGCTACTTAGATCTGGCGAACTCCTCCAAAAAAAACCCTGCCCTCAGGCAGGTTACCCATGAAAGAAGTGGGCCTGGCCGCGGCTCTTTCCATTCCAGGAGGCAGACAGTGGAGTGCTGAGGCCGTGTCGCCATGTCGCCGTGTCCCCGTGTCCCCGTTCAGTGAATAAATGCCTGGGAGGGAGGGGCTGCCTTCAGGGCTCCTCTCTCCGCTCAGCTCCGCTTGTATGCCGGCTGCGTCCTCCGTGGGCTCTCGCTGCGTGGGGGAAGGCAGTCTCAGCAGCCCTCGGCTGAGCAGTCATCCCGAAAAGCCCTCCTGGCATCCCAGGGAACAGACAGTATCTTTCCTGGAAGTTCTGGCAAAAGCCCTGGGAGGACTCCAGGGCCCCCACGGATCACAGGCCCTGACCTGATTGGCTAGAACTGAGTCATGGCCACCCTTGAACCTGTCATCATGGCCAGAGAAAGAGGCCTCTGATTGGCTATGACTAAGTCACGTGTCTATCCGTGACCTTAGCACTGTGGCCAGGAGACAGAGGCCTTTTGATTGGCTATGACTGAGTCACGTGCCTGTCTCCGTAGCGTGGGAGGTCTCAGCTCCCTTTTTAGATTCAGAGGCATGGGTTGAATTGGTACAGACTGGGAGAAAGGAGGTTCCCTAGAGGAAAGGGAGATGGAACAGACCAATGATCACATCCATAACGATGAGAAATGGGGTTTATTAATGTGCCAGCATCTGGTTTGAGTGCTTTCTATGTATTGTCTTATTCATTCCTCAGGACGGTCCTAGGAGTTAGGTCCGCTCACCGTCCCCAGTTTACAAACTAGACAACTGAGGGGCAGTGTCAAGCCTCTTGCCCCAGGTTACACAGGCAGTGAGCAATGGGCTGGGATTTAAACCAAGGTGGTTTCGCTCTGGAGCCCACACTCACACTCACAGCTACCACGAGATCCTCCCTGCGGGCAAGCCTTAGCTTTACATCCTATGGATAAGCATTTTGAGACTAAGAATCCAAGTGTGCTAGCGCAGTGGTTGTGTTCATATCCCCTTGTTGCCTGGCATATCTCAAGAGAAGTCCTTTCTAGGGGGCTGGTATCTTACCTCCTTTACACCAAGTAGAGTAGACTGTAGTCATCCCTTTCCCCCAAGTTGCTCTCCTTCCCAGGCTCCATCGCCCTCTTCCCAGTTTCCCATGAACTCACCCGACTGTGTCCTGTGCAGCTGCAAAATCGATGGCCTAGTGTTCAGTGCTCCAGAGAGCCCGAGGCGGCATGTTTCAGTGGTTCCTTCGAGTATCTTCCGGGCCAGAGAGAACTTCTCGGAGAGGCTTTAGCATCACTGCAGGAAGAACCAAAAGGGAAGGGGCCCCCATCCCAACTACAGCATGCCCTTCTGGTTTTCAGAGAACACAGAGGCCCAGAGAGGGCAAGTGAATGGTTTGAAGTAACACAGCAAATTGTTGGCTAGCACCGTGGTCTCTGGGCCTCTTGGTGGGAGTCTTGCAGTATTTGCTCTTTCGAATCCTCTTGGCTATTGAGTGGGTAAGTGCGGGTGACTTCCTGTCTCCGTGCCTTTACTGCCTAACTGGAAAAGGCAGGGTTTTCATAATTTGAAGCGTCCTAAGACTGGGCTTTTCTCCAGTTGGGCAAAAATGATTTTTTAAAAATGTATCCATTAGGATGCTTTGAATTACAAGTAATTTCTAAAAATGTTCAAACTGCCCTAAACAAGGAGAATGTGTTGTCTCATAAATCAGCTTTTCAGATGTGGTTTGAGCTACAGGCATGGTTTGATCCAGAGATTCATGACATCACCAGGGCACCAACACTACTTCCTGTTAATTTCCCAGCTCTCACCTCCTTGATGTGTCAGCCTCATCCTCATAGCGGCTTCTCTTGCAGTGTCAAGAACACTGTTGCAGCACCTGGCCTCACACCCACTCACCAAGACCTCCAGAGGAAGAGAGCGCCTCTGCTCCAGTGTTCCCAAGCAGTCTGCGGTCCACTCTGATTCAACTGGCTTACATTACAGGCCTGCAGTCACTGTAATCAGAGAATGTGATGTGCTTAATGGCCACCAAGGAGATGGAATCACAGTCCCCAGAACTGCTGGCATGTCCATACAGAAATCAGAGCATTGGCCGGGGGCGTGGAGTGGGGAGTGGAGGCTGGGTCGTCACTGGTGCCTTCTTCTACACTGACATCTCTCTGAGTCTTCAGAGACCATGAAATGAAGAAGGGGTTCTGAGAGTTTGCCAGTCACCTTACTCCATCCATCTGGGGCTCTGAGCCCAGGTGAGGGAATGACAGGAAGGCCCTGCCTGGCCTTCTCCTGGGTCTCATCACATTCTTCTTTTCTTGTCTCCAGACAGAGATTACTGCAGTTTATGTGACAAGCAGCCAATCGGGAGGCTGCTTTTCCGGCAGTTTTGTGAAACCAGGCCTGGGCTGGAGTGTTACATTCAGTTCCTGGACTCCGTGGTAAGTTCCTGCTCCTGTGGTCGTGTGGTCCTCTGTGATCAGTGATTGTTTTGGCTCAAAGGAAAAGACAGACCTCATGGTTTAGAAGAGTGCTTACAAAACTCCCACTACAGACTTTGATTAGGAATGCAAAATTGTCTCAGGATCTAAACTCATGGGTGACCTTGGGTGGGCCCCCTCCCCTCTGGACCTTAGTTGCTGTTGCTATAAAGTGGAGCCCTATCAGCTCTTTGATTCTGGAAGTCTGGGTTATTATGGGAGGCAGGGCCTGGGGAAGTTAGGCCTAGCTCTTGGATCTGGTGGCCCCTTCCTCCAGCTGAGAACCCATTTTATAGAATTCCACAGCTTTTGTGAGTTTGTACAATTGTTTATTGTCAGCTTCCCCATTAGAATGCAAGCTCCCTGAGGGCAGGACCCTGGGCTGGCATCCTGTTCACACCTGCCTCATGCAGTGCCCAGCATCTATGGGCACTCAATAAATGTCAAATGAAGCGCATGGCTGTCAAGCCGGTCTGACTGCCAATGGCTCCACTGGGCTCTGGCATGGATGACATGCCTGACACCATGGAGGCTTCCTTCGGCTGTGCTTGTTATGCATTTGTTTAACAAATGTTGATTGATTGCATGGGTTTTTAAGACAGGTTGTGGGAATAGTCAGGGGTTCCTCCGCACCTGCCCAGGAAGCCTGGGCACCTTGGTTCAGCCAACTGCCCTTGGGTTTTTATCCGAGGAAGGAGGACAAGAGGGGAGAAGAAGGAATGGGGAGCGGTCATGAAGGGTGTGAAGTCATCCAGGCCCCTCCCCTCTCCCCCAGGTGCAGGGGCTAAGAGGCTGCTGTTTCCTAAAAGCCCTCATGCCACCATTGGCTGCTGCCATCCCGACCTCTATCTCAGTTTGGGGGACAACCCTTTAAGATTTCAAGTCTCTGTATCTGCTTCAGGATCTCAATGTGCATCTCTAGACTCACAAACCAAATTGCCCACTGGACATCTCCACTGAAGTCACAAAGGCCGCCTTAAAGTCAGTAAGTCCCAAATGTACTCAGCACTTTCTCCCAGGACCCCAAAGCTACCAGCCCTGAGACATTACCTGTTCCAGTGACCAGCACCCTACAGTCACCCGAGACTGAAATCTTTGCACTCTTTAAAGCCTTCCCCTCCTCATCCTTCCCCAACTTGATCAAGGCTCATGTGCTTGGCTCCTTGACCCTGCCCAGGCCAGCTCCCTCCCCTCCGCAGGCTCTGCCTTGGGCTTAGGGGAGGCTCTGCCTTGGGCTTCGGGCAGATTCTTGGCGCCTCTTGTATGAGTGATTACAGTAGTTTTCAATCTTGGCTGGGCATTAGAAACACCTGGGGAGCCTTAAAAACACACCAGAGCCTGAGCTGAAGCCCAGACCAATTAATTTGAATCTCTGGAGGTGGGGCCTAGTATTTTTATAACTTTTTATTATGGAAAATTTCAAGCTATAAAAAGTAAAGTCGACAGAATAGTGTAATGAACCCCCAGGCACCCTTCACCCCACCTCAACAATTATGAACTCATGGCCAATCTTCTTTCATCCATTCCTCCATCCTCCACTCTGTAACATTTTGTAGCAAATTTCATATATTATCTCATCTGTGAACTTTTCAGTATGTATCTCTGAATAAGAGCTCTTTAAAAAATAGTATTATCATAGCTTTAAAAATTCTTTACTATCATCAAATGTTAGTATTCAGATTTCCAGCATTCTCATACATTTTATGTGTATTTGTTTGAATTGGTCTGGATAAGGTCCACACATTGTGATCGGTTGATGTTTTCTTTACTCTAGGCTCCCCCTAAACCATCTATCCCCCTTTGTAATACATTTGTTGTTCCTACAGAAGAGCTTCCCACAGTCTGAATTTTGTATTCTTATCCCCAAGTGTCATTTAACAGGCTCCTCTATATTTCTTTTTTTTTTTTTTTTTTTTTTTTTTTTTTTTGAGACGGAGTCTCACTCTGTCACCCAGGCCGGAGTGCAGTGGCGCAGTCTCAGCTCACTGCAAGCTCCGCCTCCCAGGTTCACGCCATTCTTCTGCCTCAGCCTCCCGCGTAGCTGGGACTACAGGCTCCCGCCACTGTGCCCAGCTAATTTTTTTGTATTTTTAGTAGAGACAGGGTTTCACCGTGTTAGCCAGGATGATCTCGATCTCCTGACCTCGTAATCCACCTGCCTCAGCCTCCCAAAATGCTGGGACCACAGGCGTGAGCCACCGCACCTGGCCAGGATCCTCTATATTTCTTATGCATTGCTAGTTGGATGTAGAAACTTGACCAAATTCAGTTTCCCTTTTTGTGTGTGGAGTGGGATTCGACTTCCTCAGTGGTTTCATGTTCTTCCATCAGGGGGCATATACCATCTGGTTGTCTTTCTTTTTGAAATGGTAGCAGCTATTGCTAGTCTGTATGTGAATCTGTTAGTTAAAAAGGACTTGCAACATGGCAACATTCTAATTCTGCCATTCCGTCTTCATTTGCCAACAGAGGCACTTCCTTTTGATGACCATGTGGTGACCTAGTGGTAAAGTTCATAGAGGAAATGGTTGATTCTTTTCTTGCATTAATGTTTCTAAAATACCAAACTGGTTCACTACCATCCTCTAGTAGCAGTAACTAATTAGAGTTTTTAACTCATGGTTGTAGACATGTTGCGTGTGTACTGTTGCACCGTAGTCATTATCCTGACTGATGCTCATGGTCTCATCCCTGGCTAGTGGGGGCATCTCCAGGTTGGCTTTGAGTCCCTGGCTGGACTCCAGCAGTTATCAGTAGTCTCCTTGCTGTCTGATATGACGCAAGGTTCTGGGCTCATCTTATACTAGATCTATTGTTTTTTGGAGGAGCTGTGATTCCTTTTACTGGGACACAGTAGTTGCAGGCCATAGTTTGGCACAAGGCTTATTACCACTAGGCTAGCCATCGATTCTAACACCTATTGGCATTTTTCAAATCTCCCAGGGGTTTAGTGTGGATCCAGGGTTGGAAAGTAATGACATCTAGGATAAAGTCCAGGTTCTGAAACTGACTTACCAGATCTTCCAGCATCAGCTCCTGCCCACCTTTTCACCCTTGGCCTTCCCAGAGTCTTTCTTCAGCCCTGTGTTCTGGCCTCACTACCCACTTCTAGCATTTGTGACTTACCAGGAGAGTTCAAGCCTCTTGGCCCTAGCTCTCTCAGGCCTCCCTGCCTGAAATCCTCCCCTTTGCCTGGCAAATGCCTGCTTGTCCTTCTATCCTCTGTTCACAGAAGTCCTCCCAATCTCCCTCTTCCTGTCTCTTCTCCTGTGCGCCTCTGCTGTGGGTGCTTGCTTCTCACATGCACCTGAGCCACATTGCTGCCCCATGCTGGCAGAGGTGCATTGATGGAGAGTGCAGGCTCCAGAGATAGGATGCCAGGACATCGTGGCTCTGCCACCATCCCTTGGTGAGACCATGCATGGGCAGGTGTTTAACCCCTCGTGTACTTCGTGTCTTCATCTGTAAGTGGGGATATAGCTGTATCTGATGATGGGAGAGGTGTTAGGTAGAGACTACATGAGTTCTTACTGCTCAGAACCATGTCTGGAATAGCACTGAGGCTCAGTGAATGTAGCCATTGAGGGCTTTGTGTGCCTGTTCCTCCACTAGCCAAGCCTCTTGGTGGCACAGACGTGGCCCATGGTCTGTGAATCCTCAGCCCGCAATGCCACACCTAGCAGTTGAGTGATACTCAGATTGGGCCCAGTGGAGGTTGGTGACTTGCCTAAAGTCACAGAGCATGTGAGGGGCAGAGGTAGGCCCAGAACTCAGGTCTCCTGGCTCCCGGTCCAGGCTCCTTCCTCGGCATCATGCTGCATCTGAGGCCATGAGCATAATAAGCCAATGACATGGAATGTTTGAAGGCGAGAACTGGGATGGAAAAAGAAGAACTAGAGCAGGTTAAAGGAGGTTGGGAGTGTGGATATGGGGAGGCTGGTTGTATCATGAAGTAGGACGGTCAGCATAGGAGTCTTTGAAAAGGCAACGTTTGATTGAGGACCAGGAGGAGCTGGAGGAGTTAGTCAAGTGAATATGTGGTGAAAGGGCATTACAGGCAGGGAACAGCCAGCACAAAGGCCTGCAGACACGAGTGTCTGCAGTTGGAGGGGAGGGAGGAAGGGCAGAGGGGGTAGTAGAGAAGTTGATCATGTAGGACTTTGTGCCATCAGAGAACTTTGACTTTGAGAGAAATGAGGGAGCCACTGGAGGGTTTTTAGCAGAGCAGTGGCGTGGTCTGACTTGAGGTTTTGTTTTGTTTTGTTTTGTTTTGTTTTGTTTTGTTTTAATGAGACAGGGTCTCACTCTGTCATCCAGGCTGGAGTGCAGGAGTGGGTTCGTAGCTCATTGCAGCCTCAACCTCCTGGGCTCAAGTGATCCTCCTGCCTTGGCCTCCCAAGTAGCTGCAAATACAGGTGTGCACCACCATGCCCATCTGTGCCTTAGGTTTTTAAATGATCCCTCTGGCTTCCATGTTGGGAGCAGGCTTTGAGGGGCAGAGGTGGGAGCAGGGAGATCTGCTAGGAGGCTATTGCAGCAGTCCAAGTGAGAACAGCTGGTGGCTCAAGCCAGCATGGTAGCCCCTGGCAGTGGTGAGAAGTGGTTGGATTTGAGACTTGTGTGGAAGGTGGAGTTAACAGTATTCTCTGATGGACTGGGGATGAGAGAAGAGTTAAGGAAGACTTCAAAGTTTTGACCTGAACAAATAGAAAGATGGATTTAGGAAAAGGCTGTGGGAAGGTCACCCTGTGGGGAAAATCAAGAGCTCTGCTTCAGGCACACATGCCTTGGGATGTCTACCAGATGCTTGAGTGGATGGAGAAGCTCCAGGGGAGATGGGTATTCAAGTCAGGCTTCATGAGAAAGGTCTGGGCTGGAAATGGAAAATTGGGAATTGTAACTTTTTAAAAAAAATTTTTTACTTTTGAGACACAGTCTTACTCTGTCGCCCAGATTCGAGTGCAGTGGTGTGATCTTAACTCACTGCAACCTCTGCCTCCTGAGCTCAGGTGATCCTCTTGCCTCAGCCTCCCAAGTAGCTGGGACTACAGGTACACGCCACCACGCCCGGCTAATTTTTGTATTTTTTTGTAGAGACAGAGTTTCGCTATGTTGTCATGGCTGGTCTCAAACTCCTGGGCTCAAGTGATCTGCCTGCTTTGGCCTCCCAAAGTGGTGGGATTACAGGCATGAGCCTCTGTGCCCAGCCTTGGAGTTGTCAACATATATAGAGCTGGTGTTTAGAGAGCCCTGGGCTGGAGGAGCTCACCAAGGAAACAAATCCACGTGGATGGAGAAGCGTGAGGACAAAAGATGCCCCGGACCAAGCGCTGCTCCCCATTTGGAACAGAGGAGGCAGCAGCAGCTTTGGGAGCCATCTAGAGAGTTGATGAGGCAGAGCAGGGTGAGGCTAAGCCTAGGAGCCGGTGGAATTTTCCAGCCACGTGTTTTGTTAGACACTTATAGTCAGTTTGAAAAGGGGGAAAAAAAAAATCCAGTGGATGCCCATTTTCATTCTGGTCGTGCCGTCGTTCCCTCTTTCTGGGCCTGTACCAAGAGCTGTTTTTTGGAAAGGAAATGTGAGTCTGGCTCCCTGCGTCAGCGCGTCCAATGCTCTTCACATCTGCCCTAATGAAGCTGCCACTCATGAGAGGCCGACCCCATCCCCTCTGCGTTTTCATGTGCATCCCTGGGAATTAGCGAGACTTTTTCATCGCCCATCTTGACGTCAAATGACCAGCCTCTGGAACACCTCTTTTACGCACGGAGACTTTATTGAGTTTTCCAGGGCTGGCGTAACTTCTCGTCTAAGGTCCGTTTTTTCTTCCATCCTGACTGGAACCCAGAGGAGGGAGGAGGTGGCAGTGTCTTTGGTGTTACAGTAGCGCCCCGGGTGCTGCCTGACTTGGCCAGCGCCATCCATGCCATTCCCATCTCTCTGTTGAATTTCTACCAAGTGGAGCTTTTAAAAATAACCTGTCCTCGTTGGACTCTGATGTAGTCCCTGGGAAAGGCTCCTCTCCTGCACAGTATTTTTTTTTTTTTTTTAATTTGAGACAGAGTCTCAAAAATCCAGCCTGTCACCCAGGCTGGAGTGCAGTGGCGCCATCTCAGCTCACTACAGCCTCCGCCTCTTGGGTTCAAGTGATCCTCCTGCCTCAGCCTCCTGAGTAGCTGGGATTACAGGTGCACACCACCACACCCAGCTAATTTTTTTTTTTTTTTTTTTTTTTTTTTTGAGACGGAGTCTCGCTCTGCCGCCCAGGCTGGAGTGCAGTGGCCGGATCTCAGCTCACTGCAAGCTCCGCCTCCCGGGTTCACGCCATTCTCCTGCCTCAGCCTCCCGAGTAGTTGGGACTACAGGCGCCCGCCACCGCGCCCGGCTAGTTTTTTTTTGTATTTTTTAGTAGAGACGGGGTTTCACCGTGTTAGCCAGGATGGTCTCGATCTCCTGACCTCGTGATCCGCCCGTCTCGGCCTCCCAAAGTGCTGGGATTACAGGCTTGAGCCACCGCGCCCGGCCACACCCAGCTAATTTTTGTATTTTTAGTAGAGATGGGGTTTCACCAAGTTAGCTGGGCTGGTCTTGAATTCCTGACCTCAAGTGATCTGCCCGCCTCAGCCTCTCAAAATGCTGGGATTATAGGCGTGAGCCACCGCGCCCAGCCTTCTGCACAGTCTTAATGTCTGCATTTCTCAAGTCAAGTGGAAGACTGCAGCTGTTTTTTAAAGAGAGCCCAGGTGATTTTCTGGGTAGCAGAACCATTGGTGCATCATTTACTAGACTGCAGGGGGAGTTCGGCCTTTTGTGTTGGTTGTCAAGGGTCTTCCAGGAACCTGAGAAAGACTTTTCTCCTGCCACTGCCAGCTGCCCTCTCAGCAAGAAATGGAATCGGTGACCTAAGCCATGACTGGGTCTGGTCTCTAGAGGGCAAAGAGCTTGCCCAGCAGGTCAGGGGACTGAAGAGGGTCTAGGCTAGTGTCAGCCCCCACAGGCCAAAGGGTCTTGGGCATCTTGGAGACTGATGGACTTCTCTCTAACCTGTTCCCCGGGAGCCTTGACCACATGCTGGCTCATTTGAAACCATCTTGTCTCCACACTTCGGTGAGACTTAATGTGTTCCGGTCTCTCCTCTTTGGGATCGGAGGATGTTTGGCAGATAGAGAACCAGATCCACCCAGTGCATATTTATGGGGCGGCTCCCGTGTGCCAGGCTCTGTTCCAGCAGTTGGGAGAACACAGTGAACAGGGGAACTAAGTTCCTGCCCTTGTGCAGCTTGCTTTCTGGTTAAATGAAAGATTAAAAAAAATTAAGATTTTTTTTCCCCAAGAGATGAAGTCTATTGCCCAGGCTGGAGTGTGATGGTGTGATCATAGCTTACCGTAGCCTCAAACTCCTGGACCCAAAGTGAATCCTCCCACCTCAGCCTCCTAAGTAGCTGGGACTACAGGCGCAGGCCACCATGCCTGGCTAATTAAATACATTTTTTTTTTAGGAGATGGGGTTTCACTGTATTGCCCAGGCTGGTCTTGAACTCCTGGCCTTAAGTGATCCTTCCACCTTGGCTTCCCAAAGTGCTGGATTACAGGCATGAGCCACTGCACCTGGCCAAGGAAAATTTGGAAGTGAATTAAGCAGCACCAGCTACAAGTTAAAATATCTGTTCAGTGTTAGCTTTGGGTTTTTTGTTGTTGTTGTTCTTTTTTGAGACAGAGTCTTACTCTTTTGCCCAGGCTGCAGTACAGTGGGGCGACCTCAGCTCACTGCAACCTCCACCTCCTGGGTTCAAGTGATTCTCGTGCCTCAGCCACCATAGTAGCTGGGATTACAGGCAGGCGCCACCACGCCCAGCTAATTTTTGTACTTTTGGTAGAGACGGTGTTTCAGCAGGTTGGCCAGGCTGGTCTTGAGCTCCTGACCTCAAGTGATCTGCCCACATTGGCTTCCCAAAGTGCTGGGATTACAGGCGTGAGCCACTGAGGCCCACGCAGTATTAGTTCACCTCAAAACATAGTGGCTTGAAATAACAGTCAGTCTTTATTACATGATGGTTTTGTGGGTCAGGAATTTGGGCATGGCTTCACGAGGTGCTGTTAGCTCAAGGTCTCTCATGAGGTGAGATGTCAAGAAGTTGGCTGGGCTGCAGTCGTCTAAAGGCTTGACCGTGGCCAGAGGATCTGCATCCACAGTTATTCACATGCCTGGCAGGTTGGCGCTGGCTGTTGGGAGGAGGGAGCCTCTCCGTGGGATTGCTTGAGTACCCTCACAACATGGCTGGCTTTCTCCGGAGCAAGCAATCCAAGAGAGCACGGTAGGAGCTGCAGTGCCCTCTATGACCTAGCCTTAGAGCATGCACACTATTTCCCTAATATCATACTGGTGGCACTGGTTAGCCCTGTTTCACATTGAAAGAGACTTTCCAAGGGCATGAATAACGAGGCAAGGATTATTGAAAGCCACCTTGGAGGCAGGCAACTACAAATATGAGGTTACAACAAATGAAATCTCATATAGGAAATGCTAAGAGACCTTCCTAGCTGCTAATTAGCCTAGACTATAGGAGATGACGTAAAATTAGTGGGCTGTCACCTGTCACCTCTGCCTGATCATTTGAAATTTTACTGTGAAATGATCCACTCTGCCTCACCGGGGGCTAAGTATTCTGCTTCTGTTGTTTATGAGAATTCAGTATTTGTCTTCGTCTTTCTCTCACTGGTGTGATCCTCCAAAATGGGGAGCGTGGAGGGTGCTTATAGTTTTTCAGATGCACATAGAGACTGTCAGAACAGCTAGGAAGCCGGACCCCGGGAGCAGGGCTACCTTGAAAAAGTGCCACTTCTAAAATGGGTTTATATAGTGCACGTCTGTGGGATCATCCAGTCTCCTGGGTGCCCCACCCCTATTCCCAAATGACGTGGCTGTTCTAGAAGCTGCCATGTTCTTAATGATGTCACCCCCAAGCTGCAGTTGACTGGAGCAGGAGGGAGTCTGTGAGCCAAGACGGGCCAACAAATCCTTTCCCTGGAATTGATGACCTCAAGGGGAAGTTCTTCCCTGCTAGAGAAAGCTTAACATAAAAACCCTGGGAACTGGAAACTGCCATGTTTCCTACACTGGAACAAGCCAGTCAGCACCCAGAGATCGTGAGAACACACACACACACCCAACACACAGATGATGGGGGCTCCAGAAGTGCTTGTGTCCCTGGTTTCTGGGCTCTGGGCCCAGCTGGTTCAGCCCATCCTCAGATTCCAGGAGCCAGGAGCTTCCAGTTTTGTTGAACTAGGTTATGCTTGGATTCTTTTCACTTAGAACAAAAAGAGTAATGGGGAAAGTTAAAGACTTTTCCTTGTAGCCTTTGGATCCTTGGTTGGATGTGGGGACAGAGAAACAATTCTGAGAGGGAAGGAGGAAAAGCAGCTGGTGGGGGCGAGGATGGGGGCAGCCACTCAGGGCTGAGCTCTTAGGAGACGAGTGATGGGGCAGACAGGAAGCGGGATGGGACAGCCCCTCTGTATTAGTCCGTTTTCAGGCTGCTGATAAAGACATACCCAAGACTGGGCAGTTTACAGAAGAAAGAGGTTTAACGGACTCACAATTCCACGTGGCTGGGGAGGCCTCACAGTCATAATGGAAGGCGAAAGTCACGTCGCACATGGCGGGAGACAAGAGAAGACAGCATGTGCAGTGGAACTGCCCTTTATAAAACCATCAGATCGGGCCAGGCACGGTGGTTCACACCTGTAACCCCAGCACTTTGGGAGGCCAAGATGGGTGGATCACAAGGTCAGGAGTTCAAGACCAGCCTGGCCAATATGGTGAAACGCCATCTCTACTAAAAATACAAAAATTAGCTGGGCACAGTGGCATGCGCCTGTAGTCCCAGCTACTTGGGAGACTGAGACAGGAGAATCACTTGAACCCAGGAGGCAGAGGTTGCAGTGAGCCGAGATCGTACTGCTGCACTCCAGCCTGGGTAACAGAGCAAGACTCCATCTCAAAATCTCAAAAAACAAACAAAATATCAGATCTCGTGAGACTTACTCACTGTCCTGAGAACAGTACCGGAAAGACCCACCTCATGATCCAGTTACCTCCCACCACCGGGTCCTTCCCGCAACACATGAGAATTGTGAGTGCTACAATTCATGATGAGATCTGGGTGGGGACACAGCCAAACCATGTCACCCTCTGCCACTGGGGAGCTTATCACTTCCCCTGAGAGGGGTGCACGTGTCCCCTCCCTCTGAGAGAGGCGAGCCTGTCCCCTCCAACATGTGGAGAGATGCAGCCCCCTTCCCTCCTGTCTTCTATTCAGTGTTTGCCTCTGGCCAGGCCACGATTCACAAGCTGGTGGCTGTGGTACCTCAGGAAATCTGGGGTCACTCCTACCACTTTCATTCTCCACCCAACATGGACAGGAGTCCATTCTTCCCTCCCTTCTCTGGTTCCATCCCATCTGTTGCCCTAAGTTGGGCCAGTGAATCCCTCCTGACTGAGGCCTGAGAGGGCCACTCAGATGGGAGCCAGAGATTACAGAACACTTGGCCAGGGCGGGCACAGGCTTCGGGGTTGACCAGGTCCGTCTGACCCTGGGGCCCCTGGGGGACGCACCCTTCATGCACTGCTCGCCATTCTCACTGAGGAGCAGAAAGGAAGCAAGGCCAGTGCCCACCCGTCTGAAGCACCCTGCAGGGCATCAGCCAGGTCCTGGCAGAAAACGGATGGCCAGCCCCATGTGTGAATGGAGGAATTTAACGAGGGCCTATTTGCAAAGCGTGGGCAGGGGAGGGAAATCCGTAGCTGCTGATGCAGCATCCCTGAGCCTCCACCACCCGCTGACCTGCAGGGCCAAGGGAAGGGACTGATGCGGGATCGTGGGAGAAGGCTGCCCACAGGGGTTGGGCCTGGATAACAGGGTCCAGGAGCCTGCGGTGCCCAGGCGGGGACAGAGCCAGCAGAAAACCACCCCACCGCTCCACCCCCACAGCAGGGTGGGAGAGGGCTAGAGGGGCTCTGGAGGGGCGGCCCACGTGGTCAGCACAGATGAGAAGCTGGGGCCGTGGGGTGGATCCCGGTGTTTCTCCGGCGGGGTGCATGGTGAACATTGTGCTGACCAGGCCTGTCACTTGTCCCTGCCTCAAGGACTCTGGAAAAGCTGACCACATCGATAATTACAGAAGCTGGAGGTGGCGAGACCTCACGGCATCTCTGACTTCATCTTCCTGTCAGGGCAGGAGAAGGTCTCCTGGGAGAAGGAGGTGACATCTAAAGTTAGTCCAAGGCCGAGAGGAATTCAGCCCAGACTGCCCTTTCTAAACCGGGGCCGACTTCTTTGAAAACGTGGCAGGTTCTAAAAAGCATCTGAAGGAAATGTGTCTTCATAGCCAGGACATATTTTCTCTGGCAGATTCTGAGATTGATGATGCAATTAGGGCAGGCCAAAAGAATGAAGTATTAGGGCTGTAAACTAAGATGCACATAGATGTTTCCACTCTTTGGGAGGCACAGATGTAGAAAAAGTTCTTTGTTCCTTAAGCTCAATGTAATAGTCTGCATTTTGTGTTAGAGCGGCATCTCCCCACAGAGGCCACCTCTGTGTTTGGCATAAATCACAATGCAGAGAGAAGGCTCATTCGGTGGTGTCTTCCCCGTTGGCACCTGGCACGTATCTGGATTATGGATGGTTGTGGGTGCTCCCTGGCACCCTGGCTGTTAGAATGGAGCTCTGGACAGGGAGAGGGCCTTTTTTATTTTTATTTTTTGAGATGGAGTTTCACTCTTGTTGCCCAGGCTGGAGTGCAATGGTGCAATCTCAGCTCACTGCAACCTCTGCCTCCCGAGTTCAAGCGATTCTCCTGCCTCAGCCTCCCAAGTAGCTGGGATTACAGCCATCCGCCACCATGGTTGGCTAATTTTTTATATTTTTAGCAGAGACAGGGTTCCTATGTTGGGCAGGCTGGTCTCGAACTCCTGACCTCAGGTGATCCGCCTGCCTCAGCCTCCCAAAGTGCTGGGATTACAGGCGTGAGCCACCGCACCTGACCAAGAGAGCTTTAAATGATCGGAACAGCAGAGGGGCCTGTGTTTCGGGGAGGGCACAAGGCCCATCTCCCTCTCTGGTTGGAAGGGACTGTCTTGCAGATGGAGGTCACGAGGGCATTCTTTGCATACGGTTTACCTTTCTTTTCATCGAAATCATTGTCTGGCTGCTATTTCCTGGGCTACATCTCATTGTAAAATTCTGGGTTGTTGGCACAGACTCTTACTTGCTGCTTCTGTTTGCTGGGTTCAGCTGGTTGGAGCTTTCTCCCACCACCTGGGCAAGAGTGTCCTCGAGCTGTGGTTTCTGGGGTGGCCCCAGTCCTGTGGAGTGTGATCTGCCTTGAGCTCGGCCCACCCAGGGGAGCCACCATGGTACCTTTCCTCTGTAGGTGGCCTCTCAGGACTCCCCTCAGGGAGTCACTGTGGAGACATGGCCTGTCACTAGGTGTCTTAATCAGTGTGAAAAGCCCAGCTGGAGGCCTTCCATCCGTTTTCCGCCTCCCAACACAAATGCTCTTCAAGTGGTGGCCTGGCACAGACTCTTCGGAGAAAGGCCTTTTGATCCCAGCGGGGGAGGCCTGTCCCCGTGTGCTCCCGCTGCCACCTGCATGCCCGTCCACCGGCGGGGCCTCTGTCGGGAGGCAGCTGACCTGAAAGGGATGTTGTTTTTTAACGCAGGTTTTAGTACCCACAGCAAGAGTATTTTTAGCTGGTTATTGAGGCTGATTAGTGAGCCCCAGGCCTCCATTTGGTTAAATCGAGCCACCTTCACAGCTGTATTTTGGTACAGTGCAAATCTAGTGTTCTGGATGGTATAGAGTTACCCCAAATGATGGCCGGCCATTTGCCCAGGGCCTGGGTCCTGCAGAGCAGTCTGGCTACATTCCCATGGTGCCAGACCAACGGCGGGCTGTCCAAGGGCGGCAGGACCCTGGGTGCTTCTCATTCTGGCAAACAGCAGGCAGCTGGCTCTAGAGTGCTCAGTCCCTTTGGAGACGCCATGGCGGCCCTGTTGCTTGCTAGCTGTGCTGTATTGGAACCTCTCAGACCCCTTAGTTTCTTCATCTGCAAATTGGAACTAATAATACCTACCATGTAGATATAATAATCCCCTGCCATGTAGGGTGAGCCTGGCATCAGCACTCCATGCGGGGATTGTGTCTGTGTGTGGGTGTCTGTGTGTCTGTATGTGTGTGTGTAGGGGTGCGGGTGTTTGTGTGGGTGGGTATCTGTGGGTGTGTGTGTCTGTGAGTGTGTGGGTCTGTGTGTGGGGGTGTCTGTGTGTGGGTTTGAGTGTGTGTGGGTGTGGGTGTCTGTGTATGGGGTATCTGTGTGTGGGTAGGTGTGGGTGTGTGGGTGTCTGTGTGGGCGTATCTGTGTGTGGGCACGTGTGTGTGGGTGTGTGGGTGTGTGAGTGTGTGTGGGTGTGTGTATCCGTGTGTGGGTACGTGTGTGTTGGTGTGTGGGTGTCTTGTGTGGGGGTGTGTGCGGGTATCTGTGTGTCTGTGTCTGTGGGTGTGTGGGGGGTGTGGGTATGTGTCTCTGTGTGGATGTGGATGTGGATGTGGGTGTCTGTATGGGAGTGTGTGAGTGTGTGTGGGTACGTGTGTGTGGGTGTGTGGGTGTCTGTGGGTGTATCTGTGTGTCTGCGTGTGGGTACATATGTGTGTGGGTGTATCTGTGTGTCTGTGTGTAGGCACCTGTGTGTGTGTGGGTGTGGGTGTCTGTGAGTATCCGCGTGTCTGTGTGGGCATGTGTGTGTGTGGGTGTCTGTGTGAGTATATGTATCTGTGTGTGTGTGGGGGCACGTGTGTGTGGGTGTGTGTGAGTATCCATGTGTCTGTGTGTGGGTATATGTGTGTGTGGGTGTATCTGTGTGTCTGCGTGTGGGTACGTATGTGTGTGGGTGTATCTGTGTGTCTGTGTGTAGGCACCTGTGTGTGTGTGGGTGTGGGTGTCTGTGAGTATCCGCGTGTCTGTGTGGGCATGTGTGTGTGTGGGTGTCTGTGTGAGTATATGTATCTGTGTGTGTGTGGGGGCACGTGTGTGTGGGTGTGTGTGAGTATCCGTGTGTCTGCGTGTGGGCACGTGTGTGCGTGGGTGTATCCGTGTGTCTGCGTGTGGGCACGTGTGTGCGTGGGTGTATCCGTGTGTCTGCGTGTGGGCACGTGTGTGCGTGGGTGTATCCGTGTGTCTGCGTGTGGGCACGTGTGTGCGTGGGTGTATCCGTGTGTCTGCGTGTGGGCACGTGTGTGTGTGGGTGTATCTGTGTGTCTGTGTGTGGGCACTGTGTGTGTGTGGGTGTATCCGTGTGTCTGCGTGTGGGCACGTGTGTGTGTGGGTGTGGGTGTGTGTCTGCGTGTGGGCACGTGTGTGTGTGGGTGTATCCGTGTGTGTACGTGTGTGTGTGGGCACGTGTGTGTGTGTGGGTGTATCCGTGTGTGTCTGCGTGTGGGCACGTGTGTGTGTGGGTGTATCCGTGTGTCTGCGTGTGGGCACGTGTGTATGTGTGTGTGGGTGTATCCGTGTGTCTGTGGGTGTGTGTGGGCACGTGTGTGTGTGGGTGTATCCGTGTGTCTGCGTGTGGGCACGTGTGTGTGTGGGTGTATCCGTGTGTCTGCGTGTGGGCACGTGTGTGTGTGGGTGTATCCGTGTGTCTGCGTGTGGGTACGTGTGTGTGTGGGTGTATCCGTGTGTCTGCGTGTGGGCACGTGTGTGTGTGCGTACATGCACACTCAGGTTTACGAGATCGTCAGGGAGCACAGAGGGAGAAAATAACAGGAAAAAGTCAAGAAGAAAGAGCCACCTTAAAGCATCTCAGGAATTCATCCATCAAGTCAAATCATCAAGAAATCCCCAGTCCCTCAAGGCTCATCTTGATGTGGAAGAGGAATTGACCTCTGGGGAGAAAGGCTCTGACCACGCGACCCAGTGGGAATCCAGAGGCCAGCGCACCAGCCCGGCAGCTGTGACGTTGGACTTCTCTGAGCCTCTGTGTCCAGCCCTATAAAATGAGGGGTGGGATTCCTTAAAGAAACACCGCCCTATCTCCCTGTGATCTAAATGATTGTCGTGTTCGTGTTTCTCCATGGGAGAAAATCGCTGGATCTTGGCTCTCCATTAGAAGAGAGAGGGCAAGACAAGGACACTTGCTCACTGTGGATGGAGATGAGCCTGGCTGCCTCTGTGGTCACTGTGAGTGCCGCCTGTGTGCTCCCTTTGACTGGTCTGAAAGGATTCAGACCCTAGACACTGAGGTGTGAGGTTTCCCTGAGGGCCGGACAGACATCTGACTGCGTGGTGGGACGCCCGGGGAGGAGTTCGGGTCCGTCTCTGCTAGTGTCATTTCCTGTCTCTTTTGAAATAGCTGTACTTTTGGACAGAGGCTGACAAATTCTTGGGTGGTGGATTTTGAAATGGTTATAAACAATTTGTAATTAGCTCCTTTGTCTAAATGAGAAAGGGACACTTACTCAGGCTTTTTATTGACTCAAGGCCCTTTATCCACGTGGCAAGTGCGTCAGATGTGAGCAAAGGAGCCCCCTCTGGGATTCAGGAAAATTAAAAAGTCTGTTTGTTGGAGACCTCCCATCTTTAGAGCTTGGGCCCCCTGGCTTGGCTAGTTATCAGAGTCCTAAATTCTGTGGTGTGGTTGAGGAGAAGCCCTGCGCTTGGAGGTTCAAGTCCCAGCCCTGCCACCTCCTGCTGCACGACCCTACGCAAGTGCCTTCCCGCCGTGGGCCTTTGGGATCTCCACCTACAGACAACGGGGTGGGATGGCAGCCCCTGTTCTCCTGCGTCACTGCCCTGGCTGTTTCAACGTTCAGACAAGAACATCTTTAAAAACCTGTGTGTGTTCACTTTGTAAACTCAAAAGCTGGAAAAGACCAGGCATCCACATTATTGTTTATCCTTGCAAAGTATAATAATCACAATGGTGGTAACTACAGCAACTCTTTATTATTATTTATGATGGGCCAGGCCCCAGGCCAAGAGCTTGATCACTTCCGTCTGTATAATCACTGCATACCTAGGTGCTGGTACCATCTGCATTTTATAGAAAGGTTAAGCAAATTGTCTAAGATCACACAGCTTACAAGGTCTGAGTAACCTAAGGCAGCTTCTTGGTGGCCTTCCAGTCTGGTGGGCTGTTATTTTTCCAGTAGTTTCTTTTGATTCATCTAAGTCAGTGGTCTTCAACCCTAGCTGCCCAGGTGCCAGCCCTCATGGCCCAATGGAAAGCCTGGTTTCATTGGTCTAGTGTGGGACCTAGCATCAGTGTTTGCTCAGGGCTCCCTGCTGATTCTGATGTGGTCTGTGTGGAGCACCGCCGTCCTGAGACCCAGCATCTGTGGGAGAGGGCAGAGTAGTTTGGACTGAACACTGGGGCTCCATGGCCAGGTCTTTTCCCCTGGCTTCCTGTCCTGCAGGAGAAGGGAATTGGTCAGGTGGCCTCTAGGGGGTTTCCTCCAGGGGCTGTGAGGTTCTGTAACCATAAGAAGCTCATGAGCAAAGCTGTTATTTTTCTTTTTCTCCTTCTGTTTTAGGCAGAATATGAAGTTACTCCAGATGAAAAACTGGGAGAGAAAGGGAAGGAAATTATGACCAAGTACCTCACCCCAAAGGTAAGGAACTTTCCAAACCCCACAGCAGGTAGCACAGGAGGCATTATCCAAAAATAGGAGCCCCTAAGTCTGTGCCAGGCCACGTGGGGGAGCTGTTAAGTGCTGTGCTGGTGGCTGTTGTTGATCTCCTGTGATCCACAGTTCTCATCCTCCCCCAGAGAGTGCCCAAGACTGGCAGGGCCAAGATAGGGATGGTCTAGGCCAGGCCTGGAGTAGGGGCGGGATGCCTGCTTCTTGGGGCCCAGCCCCTTCAAGAGTCACCATGCTGCCCTGTGCCTACACCCAACCATTTGTGATAGGGCAGATAGAGGCCTGGCCAAGGTCAGGAGAAGTGCCCAGAAGGAAGGGCTCCGCAGGGCGGTTCTGAGAGGTTGGCGTGGAGGGGAAGTGTTGGCGGTTGATTGGGAGGGAAAGGGGGTGCCCAACTACATCAAAGAATGGAGAGAATTCTGAAGCATATTCTGGAGTATTCTGTAGGGTCAGGGGCCACTCTGACCCCAACTCGGGGCATCTACTGAATGGTTTAAGCATTGGGGTGCCACCGTCCTCAGGGTCCAGTAGCCTTGGTTCTCCAAGATCTGCTTCCTCTTGACTCACCTTCACAGAAGCGTGTTCTCAACCCATTTAGTGTTCTAGTGTCAGTAGTTCTGCCCACTTGGTCAAGTCACATTCCCTCCCTGGGCCTCTGTTTCCCTTTCTTAAAAGTGGCCTTCCTGCCAGACTCACCTCCTGGAGGTGTTGGGAGCCTGAGATGAGACCTGTGTGGGAATAGCTTTGCATGTGTCCCATCCCCCGGGGCCATTGGTGGCTTCATCCTGCTCAGGACCCTGTGGGCCAACCAGCTCCCCGGAAGGGTATACCTCCTGGTGCCCATCCCAGGCTACCAGTGGACTGAGGTCATCACAGCCTGTGGAAGGTCCTGGCCATCAGTCCTCCCACCCCCTGCACCTCTTGTACCAAATGTAGCCCTTGTTCTTCTCCAGCATCAGCAGTTGGTGGTGGCCGTTGCCCTTGCAGGGTGAGCCCAGCCTCACGCCCAGAAGCGTTGCCCTTTGTCATGCCCCACTCTGAACAGCCTGCTAGACAGCATCCCTAATACGCACACGGAGTCACCATCACCTTGCTGCCTCCCCTTGCTGTTTCTCTGCTTCTGCGTCCATCATAATCCGTGCATTTCTCCTTCTGTGAGCAGCAAACACCACCAGCCCTTTTGCACTTTTCAGAAATGACAGAATTTATGTTTATAAAACACTTCTAGGCATAGAATGGGGCTAGTTTGCTCTGGACAAGGCATGGCCCTGGGCAGGCACAGCTGCCCTCACCTTGGGCAGCACAGCCTTGCCATGTTCCAGATATGGGCCTGTTGATGTCTGTGAGGTTCTCAGGTGGACACAGTCGAGGAGATGTTCTCAGCAGGGTCCCTGTTCACCCAGTCACAGCCGATGTCATATTGATGAGGCTCTGGCAAGATACATTTTTCATCTCCTGCCACCACTCAAGACAGTGTGGACACTCTGGGCATAAACACGTGCCCTGAGCTTAGAGGGGTGCAAGCACCGTAGAGGGCATGATGATGACAGCTCCCTGGCTGGGCTCCTGTGGTGGGCCACATGCCTCTGAGATGTCTCTGATGGTTCCTGTATCCACGAGAGGTTGCCCTGTTTATAGACAGGCCACTGAGGCCCGCAGAGCTGCACAGCGTGAGAGGCCACTCAGCTGATGGGGTCTGCAGCTGCCCTCGGCACAGGCATCTTCCCACGGCGGCTCAGCTTGGCCCAGTCCACTGCTTCATCTGTGTCCCTGTGGGGTTGCCCACTCACATGTGTTCCCCCCAAACAATGGCAACTAGCATGTATTGAGGACCCCTTGTGTCAGGCACCACTGTCTATAGTCCTTGCTGTCACTGTGGAATGCAGATTCTGTTGGTTCTATCTTACCAATAAGGAAGAAGAGGCTCGGGGAGCTGTCGCATCCCAAGTCACACAACTAGTGAGTGACAGAGCTAGAATTTGAACCCAAGTCTGGGTAATTCTAGACCCCTGGTTGTTTTCCCTGGGTATAGGCTCCTCACCCTCCTTCACCGTCCTCCCACTTGTCTGCGGCCTGGCTCTGATCTGCAGTGAGGGCGGAGTGCTCCCTTTGCCCGACCTTGCTGGCTGGATAGGCTCTTGTGGCTTAGCCAAGAACAGGGTATAGGCAGGCACTGGGGCAGCCAATGAAGGCTGCCACCGGCTCACCCTGTGGCCAGCCTTGTTCAGAAGCCCCTGCTGGCAGCCTCTGACCTGAACTCTCCGGACCTCCCTACCTCTGCTCAGCCTTGCGTCCATCTCCTGGAGGGATGGGGCCCAGACTCCCCCAGCAGCTCAGATGGTTTTACAAGTGCCTCAGAGCCTGCCCACGTTTTTTCCCTTAAGTTCTCCTCAATTTAAAAACTTTAAGCCACACCATTTGTTACAGCCAGGGAGGCCTCCGGGGGAGGTAGTCGATCCGTGCCTTGGGTTAACTGTTTTCCTACAATAAACTTTGCCATTCCTTCCCATAACCGTCCGTCCCATGACAGCTTGCTCCGGAGCCTGATTGACTTCTCACATGCCCCTGGGCCCCAGATGCAGCGAAGCAAGGTGGTGGCTGAGGAGCTGAGTGAGTGACTGAGGCCCCAGCACTGGCTCAAAGGACTTTGACCAACCCCAAAGCCACTGTCCCCAAGCCCAGATGGTCCTTGCCTTGGGCCCCCTCCTCAGTATGTAGCTCGTGTGTCTCAGCTCCGCGCAGTGCTTTCCAAAGGGTAGACCATGGGAGAGTGGCCAGTGGAGAGGCTCTGTGAAAGAAAGCGCTCTGTGGTCAGTTACATGTGGGCAGCACTGTAATGCCATATCTCCCCTGGTGGATTCACTCAGCATGTGAGCATATTCAAGGCTCTGAGAAGTCCTGCAAGAAAGAAACCTCTTTAACTGTTAACAAAGCATTTCCCAAAGTTATTGACCATAACATTTTTTTCAGTTTCCGGCACACCTGGGGCTACAGAACACATCCAAGAGCCTCATGCCCACACCTCCTTCTGCTCCAGCATCCTATCCTGGGACCTCTCCCACAGCCCCACACTGGGCTCTGGCCGTACCATTTCCCAGGCTCACCTGGATGTCCATACTTTGTGGCCTTCGTTCAGGCTGTGCCCCAGAAGGCCCTTTATCTGGAAGGCACTGTCCCCTACTCTGTCTTTCTCGCTTCTGTATCCCTGCTTAGCCCCAACATCCCCAGCTGCACAGAGCCTCTTCCGCCTCTCATCAGAGCCCATTGCCCTCACCTGGGTGGTCTCTGAACACATTGTTCCATTGTTGTGATTCGGTGCCCCATGATGGGGATTCGAGGAGCCCATCTTCAGGGTGGGGGCAACACAGAAGCAGATTAACCAAATGCCCCATGATGGGAGCAGTGGTGGAGCTGTGCTCAGGGAAGTGGAGGATCTGGAGAAGCTGCCCCAGCCCAGCCCAGGTGAGCCAGGGGAGCCTTCCAGGAGGTGATGCTGCTGAATCAGACCTTAAAGGATGTGGAGGAGGAAGCTGGACACGAAAGAAGGGGAAGGAGGAGCGGCCTTCATAGGTGCAGTGCAGTGGGCATTTGGGGCTATCTAGAGGTACTTGTAATTGGCAGAGTTGTGGGGGAGGGAAGTGCTCCTAGCATCTGATGCGTAGAGGCCATGGTTGCTGTTGAGCATTCTACAGTGCACATGGCAGCTTCCTACCCAGAGTTACCTGGGGACAAAATGTCAATAGGGCTGAGGTTGAGAAACCTTGGCACAGAGGTAGAAAAGGGCACGGGGTGGGCAGTGCTGTGGGGGTGGGAATGGGGAGGGGGCCCCTCTGGGCTATAGGAACTGGGAAGCCATGTTGAGGTGGTGGCAGTGTGGAGCTGCCAGTGCTTTGAGTGCCACTTGTATTTTAGGATTATCCCCCTGACTACATGGAGGAGTAATAAGGGGGATGAGGAAGGACTGGAGGCAAGAGGCCATCTGGGGAGCAGCCCCAGATCCCCAAGCTGGGCCTGCAGCCTTGGGGATGGGGAGGAACAAGCGCCTTGCAAAACGGCAGAAGGAGGATGCCCTTGGGCTTTTGTCTTGAGTCTCTGGGTGGGTGGAGGTGTCCCCAGGAAAGACAGAGCACAGGATGAGGGCTGTGGGAAGGTCCACCTGCTCTAGGCAGAGGCAAGGGGATTCACTTTGGATGGAGACAGTGGCATCTGCTCTCTGTGTCCCTGCCCCAGCATGACGCTGGACACATGGTTCTCGATCAATGTGAGCTGGTTGAAATGAAATGCTGAGGGGAGCTCTGGAAGCTGCCCTCCATGGGCCCATCAGCTCTCCTGCCTCATGTCTCTGGGGAGCCACGCTTGGTGAGCTCACATCCTGAGGTGTCTGCCATCTTGTAATTGTTGGAAGCCAGGATAAAAAGCCCCTGTCTAAGCAATGTCTATGCCTGGAGCTCCATTCTCCCTCCCCACGGAGGACGCCCTACCAACCCTTGCCTGAAGTTTTTATCCCAAGAGGCAAAGCCCACTCCATGGACACTGCCTCGAATCCTGCATCGGTCGCCCACACACAGCCAGCTTTGCTTTGGGGGTGTTACAGGGCGCCAGCCAAGGGTGGGCTTGGAAGGGCTTGAGAGCTGTTGGAGAGCTCACAGAAGGGCAGCAGAGTGCTGAGAAGGAGGTGAGCTTTAGGGTCAGGTAGAACTGGTTTCAAAGCCAGATGTCACCTCTTTGGGCTGCATGGGCTTGGGAAAGTTGCTTAACCTCTCAGTGCCTCAGTTTCCTCATCTGTCAAGAGTGTCGGCCATGAGGATCATAAATAAAAGCAGCAAGTACTGAGCATGGTAGCTGGGGCATCTTCAATGCCCGGCAGCAGTGCCTGTCATCTGCCTTTCCCCACCTTCTCTGTGCCTTCAAAATCAGGCTGTTGAATGAGGAAATCGTTCAGACATGGAACTGCCAGCTGTGGAGTGTGAGAGGCCAAGGGTCCAGAGGGCCTCCAGCTGCAGAGGGCTGGACAGAGGCAGTGCGTCAGTCCGGATGATTTATACTAGCTGCCACAACAAACCCCCAAATCTCAGGGGCTTCTCCCAGCAAAGGTTAATTTCTTTCTCATGCATCATCTGATTAGGTCATCAGCTCCTCTGGGTACTTCTCCCTGGGTGACTCAGGGATCCTGGCTGCTCCTGTGGACCCACCATCTTGAATGTGTCGTCTCATGGTCAGTGCCACAGGGGAAGAGAGGGATGAAGGAAGCACAGCAGCTTTTAAGTGCTTGACCCAGAAGCAACACTCATCACTTCCTCTCGCGGTCCATGGCCAGTGGGGAGGCTGGGAAAGGGAGAGGAGCATGTGGAATATTAGGTGAGCACACCAGTAAGCCTCCCTCTGTACATTCCCATCCCTCAACCCCCAAGTTAAGAACATCACATGGCAGGCTCGTCTCTGGTGCTGGTTAGACAGCCATGAGCATGGCATGTCTTAGGGATGGTCTCAGGTTTGTTAGCTCACAGAAGCTGGCCAGCGGGCCACAGTTGGATCTGAGTGTGTGAGCTGAGATTATAGGTGACAGGTGTTCAGAAGCGGGGGGTCACTCTGAGCTGAGGTGGCCCAGGAAATGTTCCCATTGTAATAATAATAATCATAAGTGAAAACAGAATTATATTTCATCCACCATTACAGATGACTTTTTGAAATACCTATGGCCGGGCGCAGTGGCTCACACCTGTAATCTCAGCACTTTGGGAGGCCGAGGCAGGCGGATCACCTGAGGTCAGGGGTTTGAGACCAGCCTGGCCAACATGGCGAAACCCTGTCTCTACTAAAAATACAAAAAATTAGCTGGGCATGGTGGCACATGCCAGTAATCCCAACTACTCTGGAGGCTGAGGCACGAGAATCGCTTGAACCAGGGAGGGGGAGGTTGCAGTGAGCCAAGGTCACGCCACTGCACTCCAGCCTGGGTGACAGAGCAAGACTCCATTTCAAAACAAAAAAAAAACCAAAAATACCATTTTTTTTTTTAGATCTATTGATATAATTCTCATACCATAGAACTAATTCCTTTAAAGTACAATTCCGTGGTTTTAAAAAGATTCAAAATCATATAACCATCACTGCTTTCTGATTCCTGGGCATTTTATCACCCCAAGAAGAAACTGTTGTACCTGTTAGCAGTCACTCCTCTGTTCCCCTTTCCTCCCAGGACCTGACAGCCACTAATCTACTTTCTGTCTCTAGGCCTATTTCAGACATTTCATTGAAATGGAATATCACATAATATGTGGCCATCTGTGACTGGCTTCTTTCGCACCGTAATGTTTTTAAGATTTATCCACATTGTACCATGTATCAGCACTTCACTCCTTTTCATGACTGAATGATATTCCATTGTAAAGATATAACACATTTATTTATTTACCTACTCATCAGTTGATGGACACTTGTGTTATTTGTACCTTTTTTTTGTTGTTGTTGTTGTTGTTGTTGAGATGGAGTTTCGCTCTTGTCACCCAGGCCGGAGTACAATGGCGTGATCTTGGCTCCCTGTAACCTCCACCTCCCGGGTTCAAATGATCCTCCTGCCTCAGCCTCCCAAGTAGCTGGGATTACAGATGCCCACCACCATGCCCGGCTAATTTTTGTGTTGTTAGTAGAGACGGGGTTTTGCCATGTTGGCCAGGCTGATCTCGAACTCCTGGCCTCAAGTGATCCACCCACCTCAGCTTCCCAAAGTGCTGGGATTACAGACGTGAGCCCTCGTGCCCAACCTGCTTCTACTTTTTGTTTCTACTTTTTTGCTCTTATGGAATAATAAGGCTATGAACATGCAGGTACAAGTTTTTGTGTAGACATGTTTCATTTGGGTATATGCATAGGAATAGAGGTGCTGGGTCATAAGATAACTCTATGTTTAAACTTTTGAGGAACTGCTGGGCTGTTCTTGAAAGCACTGTACCATTTTAAATTCCCACCAGCAGGGTTCCAATTTCTCCACAACCTCATCAACACTTGTTATTTTCTGTCTTTTTTATTTTATCCATCTTAGTGGGTGTGAAGTGGTGTCTTGATGTGATTCTGATTCATACTTCCCTAATAATTAATAATGTTGAACACCCTTTCTTGTGCTTTTTGGCCACTTGCGTATCTTCTGTGGGAAATGTCTATTCAGATTCTTTGTTCATTTTTGAATTGGTTGTTTGTCTTTAATGTCGAGTCAGAAGAGTTCTTTATATGTTCAGGATACAAGTTCCTTATCAGTATATGGCTTACAAATATTTTCTCCCATTCTGTGGGTTGTCTTCACTTTCTTGATGGTGTCCTTTGAAGCACAAAGGTTTTTCATTTTGATGACATTCAGGTTTCATTTTTGTAACTTGTTTTTAAATGACTTGTTTTCATTTTGTCTTATCTGTCCTTGTAAGAAGGCCTCAGTTTTTGAAGGGAAAGGGTGTGTATGGAAACAAAGTAAAGAAATCCTAATGCACATTTAGCCCCATGACCTGGTCTTCCTTTGAAGAACGAGAGCCCCACTGCCTATTGGAAAGATCAGGGCCAGGCCTGGTCCTTCTTGGACATTCAGCCCCTTATCCTAGTTGACACGACAACATTCTCCAGACTTTGAGCTCTTCCATTCCTAGGACCGCACTGGCGTCTTACAGACTTGCTCCTGGAACTTCCTAGCAGCTCCCCAAGGTGGGTATTAGTGTACCCATTTTACAGACCAGGTAACTGAGACTTGGGAAGAGACGAGGCTGGTCCAAAATGGAGAAGCGCCTGTGTGACCTGCTTTGGCTGTGTTACTTGTAGGACGTTTTGCTGCGTCTCATTTTAATTGGGCCCGTGAGCAGCAACAGTGCTGGTCTCCGTGGTTGCAGTGCCCCACCCCAGTTACTAAGGTCTGGCAGGAGGTGCCAGTTTTGATGTGGCTTTCTTAGGGACTATCAGTGGATTCCAGGGGAAGCTCAAACCCGGTGCCTGGTCCTACTGAAAGGGCCTGTGTGGGTTCTTCCTGGACAAGGGGGTGGACAGGTGGGTTGGGGCAGGCTTCTAAGGAACTGGTATGGCATCCCTACGTGGGGTACTGGGAAGGCCGTTGTGCAGGCGGCTCTTAGAGCGCATTTCTTGCCAAAGGTCTGCAGGCAGGATATTGTTCTCTGAGCCCTCCGTAGATGCAGGGCTGCCTCTTTGTTTCAATAAACAATGATAGGGTAAGACAGGGAAGTTGGTTCTTGTGAAGGGGGAAGTTACCCATCAGCCTGTGTTTCCACACAAAAGAAATCTATTCGTAGTGCTTGTTGGGCTCTCTGGAAAACATCCACATTTTATAAAGTCAAGAGCTTGAATGAAAGGAAATAATAACGACTCCAAATTCCCTCCTCTGGCTCCCCACCCCCACCCAGGCACCAGCGTCAGGAGGCCGAGCAAACCCACACAGCTCCTCAGCCTCTGGCACAGGGAGTCGGCTTCATCCTTGTCCCTAGGACCTCGTGCAACCTCAGTCCTGCCACTTTCCAGCTCTGCATCCTTGGAGCCTCAGTTTCCCCAACTGAGTATGGGGCTGATAAAAATGGCGCTCACCTGAGCTTGTGGCCATCAGTCATTCTCTAGCACTTGTGTGGTTTTGGCCATGTTTGCAGACTACCCTTAACAGTTACCTATACAATGATTTTCTTTAAATCAGCTCATCTTTTAACTTAAAATAGATGCGTTTTAAAAGGAAACCTTGTACCAGGAACATGCCTGGAGAACCAGTATTGATTTGTCATACATAAAGGTAACTGGAAAAATTAAGATTAAATCCAAGCTAGATACTCTATTGCCTGCATGAGGCTGTGAGCCTGAAGGCTTCATCCTTGTCATTTTAAAGGAGATTAGTGAATGTGGGAGACCTGATGACAAGACAGTAGCACAGCCTGCGACTTTCTACTTCATGATGGGAGGCTTGCAGGAGATCCGAAGAGAATCACTTTTTCACTGAGTGATTCAATATTATCTAATTGTGTCCCTGTACTTCCTAAGACCTCTCATCATCTTTGGAAGATGCCGGGCTAACTCTCTGCTTCCCAGCTATGGTGCGTTATGGAAATGGAAATGCTGGCTTGTTTTTGGTAGACAAGCATGACCTAGGGCAAAGCGCACTGGACTGGGAGTCCTCATTCCTGATCTCCCTTCCTGGGGTCCATGGCCCTGGTCCTGCTTAGAGTCTGCCTGCTCATCCAGCCAATTCATGGTCTCCAGGGCAACCAAGGGTGTGAAATATGGGGGGCTTGGGCAAATGGCTCCCTTCTAAGTACCTGTCCCATTCTCCGTGGGGCTTGGGGTCCCAGACGCAGCTTTTCATCTCTGCTGAGATTGCTCGGCCCTCATCTTCCAGCCCCCGGAACAGGATCTCTATCCTGTTGTCAATTAATCCAGTGAGCTCAGAGTCCACCTTCACGTGGGCAGAGGGTCTGGCTGGGCAACTGCCCCTGCTAGGCCATCTACCAGCGTTTCCAGCTTCTTGCCACAGCCCTGCAAACAGGCTGGAGGGCAGAAGAGGATTGAAAAGAAAACTTGAGAAAGGGACTTCCAGGAGATCTCTCAAGCAGCAGTAGTAAGGGATGGGGGTTGGGCCTCTTCCTCTTCCACTTTTGGGAGCAGCAGAGAGGAATTCACAAATCAAGCCACATGTGTGCTCATGAGCCGTCCTGGGACAGCTAGCGTTTGTTAAGCTGCTACTGTAGCCTAGAACTTCATATTCCGTGTTTTGCTAAGTCCTCATCACAGCCATGTAAAATAACAAGAAGTGGAGGCTCACTCAGGATGGGTGCCCAGGGAAATCTCAGGGGCTGCCCAGTTCTGGGCCCTGCACGCAGTTTTATCTACAGATTCCCAGCATGCAAACAGATAAAAAAGATCTGTGGTTGACCAAGCTGGGGGCTGCACTTCCCTTTTTCCTCCCTTCTCCTTCCCCTTCCCCAGGCTCTGAATTTGAGGAGAACATTTAGGGTTCTGTGGATCCCAGTTTAAACACCATGGAGCTGAGCTAAACTCCTCATTTCCTAGATAAATAAACTGAGGCCCAGAGAGACCCCGGTTGGAAGAGGAGACTGGAATGTTCCTTGTGGAGCTTTCTATAACTCTGTGCTAGAAGTAAGGAGGGGAGGCCTCAAAAGGGATGCCTACTGACTTGGTTTTCCTACTCCCACTGGGGATGGCCAGCAGCTGGGCTTCAATTCCTCTGAGGCACTTTTTCTTTAAGCCAGTAAGTGTCTAAATGCTGAGACGTTTGTAATGTCTGTGCAAAGCAGAGAAGTTGGCTGTTGCCGGAAGTTCTACTAGTTAAGTACTAAGTCATTAACTCTCTGGGTTTTAGTGAAGAAGGTGGGAGAAAATATTAATTTAGCACCTACTGTATGCTACATGCTTTATAGCTTTAGTGCATTCTATCTTCATGACTGTCCTATGTAGTAGACATTGTTGTCCTTGTTTTACCCCAGGCAGTCAGAGTTCTTTAGTTCATCATGATGAAACTGGGAGAATTGAAAACAGGGAGGCTGGGCATGGTGGCTCATGCCTGTAATCTCAACACTTTGGGAGGCCAAGGCGGGAGGATTACTTGAGGCCAGGAGTTTGAGACCTACCTGGGCAACAAAGCAAGACCCCCATCTCTACAAAGAAAAGAAAATTTGGAGGGCTGGACGTGGTGGCTCACGCCTGTAATCCCAGCACTTTGGGAGGCTGAGGCAGGCAGATCACCTGAGGTCGGGAGTTCAAGACCAGTCTGACCAACATGGAGAAACCCGTCTTTACTAAAAATACAAAATTAACCGGGTGTGGTGGCACATGCCTGTAATCCCAGCTACTTGGGAGGGTGAGGCAGGAGAATTGCTTGAACCCGGGAGGTGGAGGTTGTGGTGAGCCGAGATCGAACCATTGCACTCCAGCCTGGGCAACAAGAGTGAAACTTCATCTCAAAAAAAAAAAAAAAAATTAATTAGCTGGGTATGGTGGTGCATGCCTGCAGTCCTAGCTATACAGGAAGCTAAGGTGAGAGAATCACCTGAGCTCAGGAGTTCAAGGCTGCGGTGTGAGCTATGATCGCACCACTGCTCTCTAGCCTGGATGACAGAGCGAGACCCTGTCTCAAAAAAAAAAAAAAAAAAAAAGACAGAAAACATGGATGCAAAAAGATACTAGTGTGCAAATATTTATAGCAGCATTATCACAATGACCAAAAAATGGCAACAACTGAAGTATCCATCAACGGATGAATGGATAAGCAAAAGTGGTCTATCTCTACAGTGCAATGTTATACCACAGAAAGGAATGAAGCGCTGATACATGCCCCAGTGTGGATGAACCTTGAAAACATTACGTGAACGGAAAGAATCAGACGTAAAAGGCCACATATTCTGTGACTCCATTTCTATGAGGTATCTAGAATAGACAAATCCATAGAGGCAGAAAGTAAGTGAGCATTTACCAGGGTGCCGGTGGGAGGGAGGGAGTAGGGAGTTGCTACTTAACAGGTACAGAGCGTCTGTTTAGGATGATAAACGTTTTTGGAACAAGATAGAGGTTGACGGTTGCCATGATGAACGTAATGAATGCCACTGAATTGTACACTTTAAAATGGTTGAAATGGTGAAGTTTATGTTATGTCTATTTTACCACAATGAAAGAAAAAGAGCAAGAAAAGAGTGGGATGTAAGCTGGCCTGTCCAGTGCTGGAGCCTGTGATCTTTCTCTTCCTCTGCGTTGTCTTCTTGAAAGTTAACCAAAGACAAAAGTTCCCGCTGAATCAGCTTCCCAGGTGTAGCAGAGGGTGGGGCGGCAAGGCCGGGGAATGAGCAAGCCCCAGAGGCGGGGTCGGGCTGGCGTCCAGGGGCTGGGTGTGCCAGCGCCATCCGGGGCCCAGCCCAGCTCCTGGCCCCCAACCTGGGCCTCGGCTTCCACTTTGCACTGTGTCCTTAGCATCTTCTCACGTCACAGTCTCCCGCGCGGCATATTTCATGACTGTGTAATTGTCCTTCAAGTAGACACACCCCACCCCTCACCAACCTTTCCTGGAAAACAGCTTGTCTTTGCCCACAGCCTGATTTCATCTTGGCGCCTTCTGACGCCCTTGAGGCTGATGTGCCTTGCCGGAGCTCCTCACAGCAGGCCAGGGCAGGCCCATCCAGGTCCTTTTTCCTTTCTCGTGACCTTCCAGGTCAGAAAACTGGAGGTTCCTTTGATGCTGGCGGAGCTGGCTCTGCCTCTGACCCTGTCCTTAATGTGTGTGTATAGTGTTTCCTGCCCAGAATGCCTCTCTTTGGAGTGGCGGCAGACAGAAGACTCAGCCACAGGCTTCCTGAGGGCACCCCCAACTCTGTCCTGGGTGGGCAGTGATCCTGGTCCCTGTGGCTTGGCAGGCCCTCCCCATCCATGGACCTTGGGCAGAGAAATGGCATCACGTGTCTGAGGTAGGGGGCAGGTTCTCTTGAATTTCCTGGCTCTTGGGAGATTCCTGCGCAACCCCCCCACCCCCGCCCTGCCCCTTTATTTCCCAGCCCCAAGGAATGAAGTCTTCACCGGAGAAAAAATCCAACACGATTTCAGCTTGAGGAGGGTGGTGGGTGTTCTGGAAGATGGAAAGTTGGCGGGCCCTGCCCTTGCTTCTCACGCACAAAGAATGAGGGACACTCCCCACCATTTCCCTGCCGTGAACATCCCCAGCACCTTGGGGCCTGGGCTCCATGTGTCAGTGACCTGCATGTGGTTGCATTGGCCCAGGTGGAGCTGGCTGCATGCAAACCACTGGCCAGGAAGAATCGTACTCCTCCTGCTGCTCCTGCAGCTGCGCCGGTCCCGCGAGCCCCCGCGTGCGCGGCCTGTGTAAACAGCACGTCATCTCCTGTTGCACACTTTGGGCCTGCGGGTCATGACCACGGATTATCAAATTGACAGAACTCAGCTGGCCTCTCACTCCATGTCCGGGCACGTTGCATTTTGTTAATTATCGTCTT
Organism: Macaca thibetana thibetana; assembly: GCF_024542745.1. NCBI lineage: Eukaryota > Metazoa > Chordata > Mammalia > Primates > Cercopithecidae > Macaca > Macaca thibetana. The sequence goes on from NC_065586.1 coordinate 115,505,542, forward strand.
TTGCTTTTGACGTAAAGGGTCGGGGTCTGGGTCAGGGTCACTGTGTATTTTCCTTTCCTTCTCATTAAAGTTGCCCAGCTCTCAGGCCCCCAGTTAAATTCTGTCAGCGTTTAAAGATGTCCTCCCTCGCTTCCCCACCCCTAAGCACCCTTCATTCTTATTTCTGTGAAGCCACTGGAATAGCAAAGGAAATGTGGGTCAGGGTCTTTCAAACCCAGTCCATTTTCTTTTTCTTGAAGGGCTGCAGCTATTTCTGAAGGGCTGGGTTTTTTTTACTTTGTTGACCCAGAGAACATGACACGCTGGGTCTCAGGGTGACCAGGTCAGCAGGGCACTGTGAAGGGGCTGGAACCACCCCGGGCCCTTTGTAGCCCTGAGGCAGGGCTTGCTCCCAGCACTTCCCAGCCACATGGCCCTCACTTGGTTGCTCATAGCCCTGAGCCTGCTGTCTGCCTGTGATCCTCAGTGCAACCCTGCCATCTGAAAGGCGTCTAGAAAAGTGTCGGTTCTGCCATTAGGAAAAATGAATTCATCCAGACCCCTAGTCTTAGGAAGACTTCCTAGTGCACAAACGGCATGAGCTGGAGGGTAGAAGGGTCCTCCCTATTGCTCGGCTAAACCCCGTTTACCCTGTGGGCCATGATCAAACCTCTCCACTGCCGTGGAGCCACCTGTTTGTAAAGAGGCCACCTCTGTGAGTGCTCTCTCCTGGGTGCTGAAGGGCTGTGACCTGCACTCTACAGCCTGCAGTCCTTGCTGACCTTGAACTCCTGCCATTGGCCAACAGAGTTGGTAGCTGGGGTCCTTAGGGTGGACCTCAGGGCCTCGGCACGGGATGGGCACTCAGGGAAGCTGTGTGGCTGATGGACCCTAGCTGAAGAAGCTTTCTGACTTGTCACAGCAGTGGCCCCACCTCCACCTCTGCTCACAAAGACAGCTCCCATGCCTTGAAGTCTCTTCCTGGCCTGGTGGAAAAACCAGCTACCCTCAGGGTCACCACCAAAGAGGTACAAGAGATCCTCAGCCAAAGAATTCAGGAGGTTGCAAGGGTGGTGGCGTGTGTCTGCTCCATGATGGAGTCACAGGCCTTTCGTGGATGCTGGTTACTTCTGAACACTGTGTCACGGTGTCACTCCCGCTTTCTCCTCCACCAGCCACTCGAGGCTCCAGAGAGTCCTGTGAGCCCCTTAGACTCTAGGTCTTTGGGCTGTTCATCAAGGAAAGATAAAAATGGCAGACTGGGTGCCATCTTCCTAAAGGCATGATGGCCTCTGGAAGGGCCCTGGAGAGATCCCTTTGAGAGTTGGAGACAAGGGAAGATCCAGAGTTTCTTTGAGGGGAGACTGAAGCTTAAATAACTTGCTGAACATGTTTTTTAAGAAAAAGAATGGGAGGTTAGGTACAAAAGTGAATATTGAGAATGAGAAAAGAAATCACAACAAATTACTGAGGCCTTGGAGATTCAGGTCCTTTTCATCTGTGACCTCAATTTCCCAGAAGTGCTTCTGTAGAAATGCTGTGTCTCCCGAGACAGGGCATTCTATGGCTCCCAGGACTACAAGTAAAGAGCCCTTAGCCTGGTACTGTGGGTCAAGCCTGTAATCTGAGCACTTTGGGAGGCCGAGGCAGGCAGATCACTTGAGGTCAGGAGTTCGAGACTAGCCTGGCCAACATGGTGAAACCCAATCATTACTAAAAATATAAAAATTAGGCGGGCGTGGTGGTGTATGCCTATAGTCCCAGCTACTCTGGAGTCTGAGGCAAGAAGATTGCCTGACCCCGGGAGGTGGATGTTGCAGTGAGCTGAGATCGCACCACTGCACTCCAGCCTGGGCGACAGAGCAAGACACCGTCTCAATTAAAAAACAAACAAACAAAACCCTAAAGTTTCGGCCTCCTCACCTTCATTGCAGATCTGCTTCTTTTTTTTTTTTTTTTAAAGATAGAGTCTTGCTCTGTTGCCCAGGCTGGAGTCCAGTGGTGTGATCTTGGCTCACAGCAATCTCCACCTCCTGGGGTCAAGCAATCCTCTCACCTCAGCCTGTGGCATAGCTGGGACTGCAGGCATACACCACCACGACTGGCTAATTTTCGTATTTTTAGTAGAGATGGGGTTTCATCATAATGGCTGGTCTTGAACTCCTGACCTCAGGTGATCCACATGCCTCAGCCTCCCAAAGTGCTGGGATTATAGGTGTAAGCAACTGCACCCAGCCTCAGATCCACTTCTGATTGGAGGCTGTGCCCACCTTCATGGGAAACAGTGAGCATCACCTTCCTTTGAACTCAAAAGAGGCACAGTGAGCGCCTTCCAGCTTTGATCACAAGGACCTCTACCCACGGGTTGCTGGTCCAGTGTGTCTCTGCCCGTGCAGTCCATCGCCTGGGCTGACCATGAGGACACCCTGGTGAAGAGCTGGGGGTGCTTGGGCTGAAAGCTGCTGGATGTTGGCGTCAGACCCAGGGTGGAGGGAGGGACAGGCCACAGCACTTTGCTGGTGAGCGTGTGGCTGGGCTGATTTGTTTTCTCCCCAGTGACCCCGAAAACAAAACCCTACCTTTTTCCCTTTGGTCTGTTCTTGTCTGGGGCTTGTGGATCACGTCTCCTGCCTGGCCATGGACAGAGAAAGGAACTACTCCAGACGGACGTGAGGGTGTACATCAGTGGCTCTTCCCCATGGCCCTGAAGGTTTCGATTAAAAAGGTGGAAGAATGGTGCTTTTTCTTCCTGTCAGCCAGACCTTAAATCAACCCTCAAGTGAGGAAATGCTCTCTGCGCCTGCTGCTCAGCAAACCTTTTTTTGTGGTTGTGACTGTCTTAGCATGTTTAACTGCAAGCCAGGGTTTAGGGTTGGAACAGCCCCCATTTGCCCCACCACCCTCTGCTTTCCCCACCCCAGGACCCTGTCGCTGCAGCTGGGTGAGCAGGGCTGAGTGAGCTCACGGAATTGGAGCTCGGCGAGACGAGGGGAGCTCTTGGCCGTGTGAAGAGCATTTGGAGGCCTCCTGCTCACCTGGCCTAAGCCCTTGATTTTACAGATGGTGAATTTGTCTGGATTCTTGGCAGCAAGTGGCAGATACTTACCTCCAGGTTGCTCAAACAAAGGGGTAATTTACTGCGAAGATGAGGAGGAGGGCATTCTCTCCTATGGTCAAATGAAACCATGAGACCAACACGACGGGACCTAGGCTGGGGACCCCCAAACCAGGACACTTCTCCCCCACCCAGCAGCCCTCTCCTACAGTTTCTGCCTGAGATGGCCACGGCCCCTCCTTCTGGTTTCAATTAAGAAAATTCCTTAGTACTGTGATTGGCCCAGCATGTTACAAAGGCAGGAGGTGGACCAGATGACTCCATAAAGGACCTTCTGGTGGGCAGACCTGTTATTCTCTATCTCCCTCTTTCCTGCTGTGAACATTCACACTCATCCTCACAGGTGTGTATGCACACACACACACTTACCCAACAAGCATGTTGAGCACCTACTACGTGCCAGGAACATCATCAATTCATTCAGCAAAGCGGAGTGGAGAGATTGCAGGGTTTGGAACTGGGCAGGCCTGGATTTGAGTCTTAGGTCCTCTACTTACTAAGTGTTCCGTCCGCGGGCATTTGCGGAACCCCCATAGCACACCTAGTGCCCCGCAGCACTCCATCCCGATGAGCAGGGATGAGACCACACACCTCTTCACAGAGCTCTCTAGGGCTCAGTTTCCACATCTGTGACCCTGGAACAGTAAGCCCCCACCTCACAGCGTTGTTCCCGAGAGCAACAGAAGTAAAAATTTATGAGAAGACCCACATCAAGGCCCAGCACAACGCCTGCCTCTCTCAGGGGCCGTGACTGTTGGGCCAGCCCGTCCCTCAGGCTCCCACAGCAGCCTCCAGCCCTGGCTCCTGCTGAAGACCCGACTCCCACCCCTGCCCCCGCCCACGCCAGGCTTCCCGTAGCTGACGCAGATCCCCTCGAGGAGGGTCAAGGGGCGGCCAGGGCATGGCTGTGGGAGTGCCCCTCCTCTGTTCCTGCCCTGGAGGAGAAATGAGGGTGGCCCCCCCACTAAACCATGACCTCCACCTCGTGACGGCAGGACAGGGCAGCCCCCTTATGTGGAAGGAAGGGGACCCCCAGGAGCCCCTTTCTTCCAGAGTGTCCTCTCTCTCCTGCTCAGCTTGCCTGAAAGCTGAGCCTGTCCACGTTGGGAAATTGCAAATAGTTTACATGGGGAATGTCAGCTGCCCACATATGAAAATACACACATCATTAAGCCCTAAGTGCTTGCGTCTGGAGATAGAGTGGACAGTCTCCCGGGCCGACCTTTTGTCCACTGACAGAGCCGTGGCTCATGAGCGCGGAGCTCCTCAGCGGGATGTTTTCCTCTGTCGAAGCATATGTTGGACGTTAGCGTGCACGCGTGTGTGTGTGACGCACGACAGCACTATACAAACACCATTGGTCAAAACACACAGAGTCCACCGCACCTCCTTATCCAGCCCCCATGGGCCTCTTGGGAGGGCTTGTTCCTCAACGCCACATCCTCCTGCACACTGTCTAGGAAGGAATGTGGCGTCCTTGGAGTACATGCTGGTACTCAGGGATGAGGTTCTCTGGCCAGATTCCCTGAGTTCGAATCCTGTCTTTGCTCACAGGCCAACTATGTGCCCTTGAGCAAGTTACTTCTGAGCCTATTTCTGTACCTGTAAAGTGGGGATAGTAAGAATAGTAAGACCTATCTTAAAAAGATTAAACAAGGTCACTCCACATAAAGCTCCTAGGACCTGGCATATCATAAGTGGGTGCTCAAGAAAAGGCAATGATGGCCAGGCGTCGTGACACACACCTGTAATCCCAGCACTTTGGAAGGCTGAGGCAGGTGGATCACTCGAGGCCAGGAGTTCGAGACCAGCCTGGCCAACATGGTGAAACCCTGTCTCTACTAAAAATACGAAAAGTAGCCGGATATTGTGGCACGCACCTGTGATCCCAGCTACTTGGAAGGCTGAGGCGTGAGAATCACTTGAACCTGGGAGGTGGAGCTTGTAGTGAGCCAAGATTGTGCCACTGCACTCCAACCTGGGTGACAGAGTGAGATCCTGTCTCAAAAAGAAAAAAGAAAAAGAAAAAAGAAATGACAGCGATGGCAGTGATGATGCGGATGATTGCAGCAGCTGTTTCCAGGAGGTGGGGCTGGAAGAAAGGTCCTGCCTGCTGGGAGGATCATCTTGGATGTGGTTACGTCGGAAGCAGGTCCTAAAGACTGGGTGGGGTTTGGACATGCCATGAAGGGGTGGGAAGGAATGAAGGCCCCGAGCGAAGGTCCAGTAGCCAGAAAGCTGGAGTGTGCCCAGAAAACAGCCAGTGTGGGGCCAGAGCACTGGAGAGGAGGGGACAGAAAGGGGAAGCAGGTCAGGCAGGGTGTCAGGGGCCAGGTCTAAGAAGCCACTAGACTTAGTCCTATAGGCAATGGAGGCTGCTGATGCTGTGTAGTGCAGAAAAACTCCTTTGGGGGCCATTGTGTCAAATGAAAGAGCAAAGATAACAGAGACCTGTGAGGGGCCTCCTCAGTGGTCCAAGCAAGAGAAGAGAATCCTCCAAACCAGGGCAGCCAGCTAGAGATGGAGAGGAGGCGGTGGGTGGCAGAGATGCCAGGGCTGAGGTTGCTGGATGTGAGTGTCCCCAGCTGTGAAATGGGGACCAGCTGGTTTGGACTGGGGCCAAGGAGGCCAAAGCCATGTCCTTCCTAGAGGGCTGGCTCAGGACACTTGGCTAAGGGCTTATACCACCCAGATCCATGCCTCCCAGTTGGAGGTGCCAATCCTGGCTCTGCCATGGGCCAGCAAGTGACTTGGAGGGGACCCCTTCTCTCAGTTTCCCCATCTGTGCCGTGAGTGGGTTGAAGGGCTAAGCCCTGAGGGGTCTTTCCTGGACAGTCCTCTGATCTCCCCCTCCTCCTGCACTGTCTCACTCTTGAATTCTGAACGAGTGTCAGGCCTGTGTTTCCGGACAGTTCCCCGGGTGACACGGGACAGAGGATTATTAGTGGCTCCTGGGGAGGCCTCCAGGTGTAGCTCTGAGTTGATTTCATGGCCTTTCAGTCCCCCTCCATCCCTGGGTGCCTCCAAGGACACCAGCTAAGTACAGCTGATTGCATCTCCACTCTGACACTTGAAACAAGGGATGTTAATGTAGGGAGATGCTTTGGGAACCAGAGCCTCAAACATCTGGAGTTTCTCACTGATGCAGGAAATGATGTCCCTTCCTCATGTCAGTCATTCGTGGTGAAGAGGCAGGGAGCAGTGCCGGGAGAGCAGGTGCAGCCGCCTTGGCGACGTCATCCTCAGGGCTGATGACTCAGCCACCGGTGGCTGCCCCAGGAGAGGGTCAGCCTCACACGATGGCAGCATGCCCTGTCAGCCATTCCTGCTTATTTCCCATGATCATCACTAGTCCCTCTGACTCCAGGCAGCGCAGCGTCTCCCCTTCTATTCAGTGCTGGCTCCAGCCTCCAGGCCCGGGCCCTGCAGTCCAGCTTCTCTCTCCTTCAAGGTCCAGGCCTGTATTACCTCTCCAGGGCTCCCTCTCGAATTGATCTGTTTTTTTTCTCTCTCTCTCTCTTTTTAAATTTGAGACCGCATCTCACTCTGTTGCCCAGGTTGGAGTGCAGTGGCTCAGTGATCTCGGTTCACTGCAACCTCTGCCTCCCGGGTTCAAGCGATTCTCATGCCTCAGCCTCCTGAGTAGCTGGGATTACAGGCGTGCGCCACCACGCCCGGCTAACTTTTGTATTTTTAGTAGAGATGGGGTTTCACCATGTTGGCCAGGCTGGACTCGAACTCCGGACCTCAGGTGACCCACCCACCTCGGCCTCCCAAAGTGCTGGGATTACAGGTGTGAGCCACCGCGCCTGGCCAAATTGATCCCCTTCTTCCCCTCAGTTGTTACTGCAGAGGCCGCACTGCTCTGGTCTGAGATTATAGTCAGTTGGTAATTATTCCAGGTGTGCCCACCTGGCCTCCTGTCTTTAGGGACCAGAAGGCTGGCAGGCTGGTGGGGTGAAGGAGCATAGGGAAGCTATGGCTCCACCTTGTGGATGGCCTGCCCTGTGGGCCTTGGCTGAATGGGCAGAGGCAGAGCTGGGGTTGGGCTGTCGTCTGCTGTTGCACTTGGGTGTAACGCCTCTGTAACGCCGCTGTGGGTGGGCGTCTGACCATCAGCCTTGGGTGTGGTGGGTGATCCACACATGCTTCCCGGATCGGGCAGAGTGTGGTGCTCACTGGGGTGGCTTCATGCCCAGGCCAGGCCGCTACCTTCCTCCTCAGCACCCCTCCTCCCCAGCCTGCCTCAGCGCCTGAAATACCCTAGATCTTTCCTGCTTCAGGTTAAGCACAGATGGTGCCTGTGAAGCTGCAGCTGACCTGGGAGGGGTGAGGCGTCGAGCAGTTGCTGTACCAAGGGGTACTAGGGGCAAGGGATTAGCCAGCAAGTCACCCCATTCACTCTAAACCCACTGCTATACAAACGCAGCTTCAGGACAGGCCCCTAGCTCTTCTCTCCAACCAGACTGCCACCCCGACGGTCCCATCTTTGAAAATTCCGAGGCTCCCATGCGTTGAATCATTACTGGTCAGCAATACGTCATCCACACCATGCCTGGATATCCCAGAGCTTTCCGTTCTGATGGAACAGAAGATGAGAGAGGTGACCTACGTGGTATGTTAGAGTTTAAAGTCACAGCAGTAGAGGATGCGTGAGATGAGGACAAAAGGGAGGGGAGGGGCTTAGAGAGGAGTGAAGGTGCGAAGCCACCCTAGGCGTACTTCATCCATTTTGGTGGGGGGTCTGCCCTACTTACGTTCCAAGTGGTGGGAAGAGCTTTTCTCAGTGCCCTGTGGTGTCCAGAAAAACATCCCAGGCAAGCGTCATCTCTTGCTGCCTGAAAAGGTACATTCTGGTTATCACGGACATCAGGAACTGCCTGGATCCCCAGAACCAGTGGCATAGAGCAGAGGGTGAGTCTGGGCCATAGGGATGAGGTGGGAAGAAGGGGTGAGTTGTCGTGGGTCCTGAAGGGAGTTGCAGACCAGCATGAGCTCTGTCTGATCTGCTCGCTGGAACAGCAGGCAGCTTTGGCTCCCCAGGCCCAGTGCGGCTCCAGGTGCCTCTATTGCAGGAGGAGGATTCAAGGTCAATTTCCCATCCCAACAGGGAGGCAGAGCAGGTTCTTTTACCTCCAGGTGAAGGGGGCTTTTATACAGAGGAACCGGGTCAAAGTGCACCCAGCTTCAAGGTCACCTCTGTCTCTCCCCAGCTTCAGTGGGGACCAGAAGGGGAGGGTCCTTCACCAAAGAAGTGGGTGGGGAGCTCAGCACTGGGGACTGATTGCCAGAGGGGTCCTCACAGCCCAAGGTTCCTTGTGGCAGGCAAGGCCTTTCTCATCCAGCCAGAGGGGAGAGAGCTGTCTGTCCAGCACCCCAGGCTACACAGCTGTGTCCCCAGGACATATCTTGGTGTCTTCAGCTGTTCCAGAAAGATAGTCACGGAGCCCTCTTCAGGGGTAGCTGGGTGTCACCCTGACCGTCATCAGAGTGGACTCTGGCAGGGCCAGGCTGGCTCCCCACGTTGAGGCTGACCACAGGGTAGCTTTAGCTGTGCAAGGCCACAAGGGGCAGGCATTCATGGGGAGGTCTTGAAGCAGAGAAACTCCCCTGCTTCTTCCACTCATTAACTCCCTTGTTAGGGCTTTGCCTTTGGGCAGAGATCCCCCGCCAGCCAGTCCAAAGTATGAGAGTGGTGTGACTTCATGTACACAGTTGGGTCACCTCTAGAGCCTGGACAAGCCCCTTCTCACATCTGCTGAGAAGGGAGTCCAGTTGGCTGTCCCCGCCTGCAGGTAGGAGGGTCAAATTCTGCTTTGACCCTTACTCCATCTTCCATAAAGCCTTTCCCAGATGACCCCAGCTCACAACGGCCCCTCCCTTCTCTGAGCCGTGGAGCTCATTGTCTCGAGCTGTGCCACTTGCCTCTGCTATGGGACCAAACAGCACCCTGGTCCTCATGCTGAGCTCTGCAGAGTACGGGGGGCTAGGGTCAGATCTCATGGGTCCTGAGGGGATAAGGTGAGAGGAGGCACAGGTGGCCCAGACAGCCCACTCCCTCCAGCCAGATCTCACTCATTAGACACCCAACCTAGGTTCAAATCCCCTCTCAGGCACTTATTGGCTGGGTGACCCTGAGAACCTCAGGGTTACTTAACCTTTGTGAACCTCAGTTTCCTCATCTGCAAAATGGGCACTATGATAATAGATACCTCAGGGTATGATTCAGTGAATTAATGAAGCAATGTGTTTAGCACAGTACCTAACTAGAGTTAGCCTTCGATATATGTAAACCATTGTTACCAATTAAATTATTTTTATAGGTTTTAAATATTGGGTCTGTGAATAAATTTCATTTGGGGGAGAAAAGTTTGCTACTAAAACAAACAAACAAAACAAGGAGAAAGAAGCTTTGAAAGCCACTGAATTTCAGCCAGCCCGTTTTGTACTTTACCACGTACAGTACAACCGAGAGGCATAAGAAGTTTTCTGTTAGGATATTATACCTTATATTATATCATTTCTGTCTTACTGGAGAAAAGGTATTTTGAGGTCAAAACCACACTGGCTCCATCTCTTTTTTCTTTTTTTTTCTCTTTTCTTTTTTTTTTTTTTTTTTTTTTTTCTGAGACAGGGTCTCACCCTGTTGCCCAGGCTAGAGTGCAGTGGTGTGATCATGACTCACTTCAGCCTCGACTTCTTGGGCTCAGGGAAGCCTCCCACCTCAGCCTCCCAAGTAGCTGAGACTACAGGCAAGCCGCCATGTTTGGCTAATTTTTTTTTTTTTTGGTAGAGATAGGCTGTCACTATGTTGCCCAGGCTGGTCTCTTGGCCTCAAGCAATCCTCTTGCCTTGGCCTCCCAAAGTGCTGGGATTATAGGCATGAGCCACTGAGTCCTGCCTGGGTTCATCTTCATCTTTTAATTCTACCCCTGCCTGGCACCAGGCTGTGCCTGTGATGGGTAAGGGTGGGTCCTCCCTAGGTGGAAACAAAGGCAGAACCCTGCAGAGTGCACACAGGTGGGCAACTCAGGTCCCCCTTCTAACCGCTCTGTTTCTCCCCATGGTCCACCCTGCTGGCATCTCTATCTGGTCCTTGCTGACTCGCACCAGGCTCAAGGTCATATCCTGGCACAACACGTTGTATCGTCTTGCTCATGAACAGACAGCCAGCACCAGCTCTGTGCCAGGCCTTGGGCCCTCCTGGACTGTGGGGGGCCAAGCCATCAGCTCTCCTTCCTGAAGCAGATTTGCCCAGGGCCTCAGGATTTGTTGTGATATTCAGTTGCTCTGAAGTAGCCTGGAGGTACGGGTTCCCAAGAGACTCAGCTGCCAGAATTCCCAAGAAAGTTCTCTAAGTCTTAGAAGCACAAGCCCCCAGTTGTCGATGCCCAAATCTCAAAGGACCCTTTGGGCATCTCTGGGGCAGTTCCTTCCTGTTTCAGAGGGTGAGACGGAAGCACAAAATGGCCAAGGTCGGAGGCCGGGCCAGAGCTCAGGCTCCTGGCTCTTGGCTCTTGGCCTGGGGCTCCTCCCATGACATCAAGCATCTTTTCTGCAAAAGTTGTGACCCGTGCTCTGTGGGTTGCTCTTCTGTGTCTCCTGAGGCAGAGTGGGAAGGCAGGTCGGAGAGAGCAGCCGCTACCCAGGCTGCTGATGGTAACGGGGAAATGTGCTCTGAGCCTGCTGTCTGGTGGGAGTGGCTTGGCCTGCACTTGGGTAAGCAGTGTTCACTGTCACAGCAGCTTGCATCCGCACCGCAGGCTGCCCCCAAGAAGCTAAAGCCTCTCAGGCCTGGCTCAGTAGGGAGACCCTGAGGGCAGGGGTGAGCCTCAGAGAGGGCTGGGCCTAGAAAAGAAATAAAGAAGGAAGGAAGGGATTTGGACATTCAGGACCGTGGGGAACAGAAAACAAGCCACTGATTTCGTTCACGAAGGACAGGCCAGCTGCCGCCTCGGGCATCCCCTCCACCCCCGGGGATTGACACCTCCCCGCCCTGAGAAACCATCCGGTGGACTTAGCAAATCAGCCCCGTAGGGAAGAGGAGGCAAGGCTTTCAGATTTCAGCATCCTTCTGGGAGAGAGCTGTGTCCACACCCTATCTTTCTGAGCCCACTCCCAGCAATTTTCTCAATTATCCCTGTAATTTATTAAAAACCCATCTCAAAGCCCAGCTGGTGAGTCAGCCCCTGGGAACAGCTGGCAGAGGGTGAATGGTAGGAGGAGGGGACGGGGTAGGGTGAGGCCTGCCCTGGGTGGAGCTGCCTTCCAGATGCGGCTGCCCCTCCTGGGTAGGACACAGCAACTCTTGGAAATGTCCTTTCAAACTTAAAATACTCAGGCCAGCAGCTTAACCTAGAAAGAGAAAGAAACAATGGGGGTGACGTTTGTTTCGTGCTGGCTACTACGGCCAGATCTGGGCCAAATGCCTTACCTGAAGTTTTTATTGATTGGCTCCGAGAGAAACCCCTTTTCCCGATCATCTTCCTGACAAGAGTGAGGCTGAGCAGTTAAGACCAAGGCCACAGCTGCGAGTTACAGATCTGGGATTCAAACCCAGGCCTGCAGCTCCAGGGCTACAGCTCCCCTCCCCTCCTGACCCCTCCTCCCTCCTGAGCCTGCCTGTCCACCTGGGCCTGATCCAAACCCTTTCACACATGAACCTCGAGGCTGGGCAGGTGTTCATCTTCTGTTTTGCCCTCGGAGGAAAGAAGCCCAGCACGGCCAAGGGGCGTCACCAAGCCTGCTGGGGACTTAATGATGGGCTGGGTCATGCTGCATAGCCCCTTATGGTTGGGAGCATTTGCACACCTTGTCAGCTCTGACTACATGCCCAGGCCATGGGGACTGTCATTATCAATGTTATGCAGATGAGGAATGAGGCTCAGAGAAGCCAAGTGACTTCCATGAGGTCACACAGCCTGTAAGTGGCACAGCCAGAAGTCTCACCCTGAACCTGGGCTCATTCACCACCTTCCAGCTCAGCCACCTCCCCAGATCACCAGTGTCCAGGTAGCCCTGAGCCAGGTGCAGGCTGGAGGGGCAGCCGGTCACACGCTGGGGCAGAGACGGGCTGCCAGGTACACCAGCACCTGGAGCCTGGCTGGCTCTTGGCCCAACACCTGTGGGCAAACCTGGCCACACTGCTGCTGGCTCCTCACTGACCACCTCCCTTCCCTTCCTTCTTCCAGTCCCCTGTTTTCATAGCCCAAGTTGGCCGAGACCTGGTCTCCCAGACGGAGGAGAAGCTCCTGCAGAAGCCGTGCAAGGAACTCTTCTCTGCTTGTGCACAGTAAGTGCCCCAGCCACCTGGCCTGTCCTCCCTGGGCTGCCCGGAGATGGGACGCCACAGCTCTCCACCTGACCGTACAGGGCACTGAGGCAGCTCTTCCGTGCCTGACAGCTTCAGCCAAGTTATACCAACTGTTTGTATACTTCCCATGAAGAGAAAAAGATATCGAGATGCCAAGTCCAAAGAAAACATCTGCTGCTAAGGGCGTTGAAAGCAAGTGGCTCTCCAGGCTGTTGAGACAGAGGAATGTGCAAACATTTGACCCTGTCTGGGTGGTTTGGAGATCTTTCCCAGGGTCCTCAACCCCCACCACCACCACCAACCAGAGCCAGTGCCACTGATGCAGAGGGCGCTTCTCAGCTGAGCCCTGTCACCTTGTCTGCAGGTGGCACATCCACCCCGCAGGGGGCGAGACGAGTCGACGGCCATGCTGCCAGCAGAGTACCAACTAAACCCCACCCCATCCTGCACACACATACACTGAAGGCATGAGCACCGAGGAGCACACACAAGTACAAACACACACACACAAGTGCACACACACTTGCTGACACAGGTGCACACACACACACACACGCTCGTGCAAGCTCTCCAAAGCCAGGTTACCCCACATAGCTGGATGAGCCTAGAGGCTTTTTGTGTGCCCTTATTCAGCACCACAGACATCAATTGAGTACCTACTGTGTACCTGGCACTGTGCTGGGTGCTAGGGGATACCAAGGTGAACAAGAACCCAGTCCTGGCTTTCATGGAGTTTATACAAGAAAAATAGCAACCTGCATACACTTAGAGGGGAGCTGGGAGGGCTGTCCTGGGACTAAGCCCTGGGTTAGGTGCTGGGGAGAGGCCCTGGTAGACAGAGCAAGCTTGGTTGCTGCTCTCTTGGAGCTGCCCAGGAGTCAGATCTGACAGTGGGTGTGATCTTGGTTGGTGACCCTGACCCTGAGGGAATGGCCATCTTGGCTCCCAACCATGGCTTTCAGGTTTGGCAGGACACAGCCTCTGATGTGCACCACCTGCCGTAGTCCCCTCCCTTGCCCAGGCCCCAAGTGCCTGTGCTAGATTACTCAGCGTGGCCACTTTCTAAAGGAAAGAAGCTACCTGCAGGCAGCTTCAGAACCTGCCCTGATGGCCTAAGATCCATAGAGATCCACGGCATCCCAGGGCTCAACCTGGCGCCTGGCCCACAGCGGGTGACCAGTAAATTCCGCTGCATGCATAAAAAACTCCCAGTGGCTTTGCTAGTCCAAGACCAGATCCAGAGCTGCAGTTCTGAGGGGCTGTGGCCCCACCCTTCCCCCAACCACCTACCACCCCTGATTCCCAGCCCCTCCCTGCACCTCGTTAAGTCTTCGTCTGTTCTCAGCTTAAGGTCCCTTCTTCAGAGAGACCCCTCTACCCTCGCAGTCCCCCCGAACTCATTCATGACATACCTCTGGGATTGTTTAATTCATGTTTGCTATTCGCTGTTTGTGTCCCACATACAATGCCAACCATTTGCTCCCAGCTGTATCCCAGGACCTAGAACAGTACCCAACACATGGCAGGTGCCCAACAAGTGTTGGCAGGACCAACCAGGTTCACACAACGCTCAGCAGAATGGCAGGACCTCTGGCCAGACGTGCTGCGTCTGCATGGGTTGAGAGCCCTGTTTTCTTGCATTTCCAAAGCTGGATACTGCTTTGCCTCCGTGCTTGAAGATCGGGATTATAAAATGTTCACCCTCTTGTTCCATCTGCGCCAGGTCTGTCCACGAGTACCTGAGGGGAGAACCATTCCACGAATATCTGGACAGCATGTATTTTGACCGCTTTCTCCAGTGGAAGTGGTTGGAAGGGTGAGTCCACAACACCCCATACAGATCAGGGAGGCAGAGGGTACACATTTTTCATCTGAGAATTCACATAAAAATCAGTTACCTCCCATGGGCTCATGGTTAAAACAAAATTAACCCGACTCGTCCTGTTAATTAAGTTGTGTATTCTAGAAATGCTTTTGCTTATTCAAGTGCACACACACACACACACATTCACACAAACGTAAACGGCATCTTGTTCTTACTTTTTTGCTTCACTGTCTTTGGGAACACTTTCTCTGCTAGCGAATAAAGAGCTGCCATATTCCTTGGAGTAGTTGCACATCCTTGATTTAATCCAGTGCCCTGTTGATCAATATTGAGGTAGTTCTCCATTTTTCTGTGTGCAGCCCTCCCTAAGTAATAAGTAGCTTTGTACATACATCTTTAAGTACTTCTGCAAGTACATCCAGAGAAATTCCTAGCAGAGGAATTTCTGGGTCAGAAGGCACCTGATTTTAAACTGTGAGTGCTGTTAAGCCGCCATCCAAAACAGCTGCCCCTGACCTCCAGTGCAACAGTGCCTGAGTGCCTGCTCCTCAGCTCCACCAACACTGTTCTCGTGTTTTCCTGCCCAGTGAGCGAGCAGGACAGCTTCCTTGTTGCTTATTTTCTTGTCTCTCTAATAATGGGGGAGACCAAGCATCTTTTCCTGTGTGCTTGCCGCCTTACTCTCTTCAAAGTACTCGCCCATGTGTGGCTGTGACTTGGGCAGTTGTGTCCCCGCTGTGACAGGTGAGGAAGCAGAACATAGGACCTGACTGAGCTCGTCACCCAGGAAGCCAGCAGTGCTGCTGACGAGGCCCCAGCGCAGTGCTCTGCCACCTTCACTGGCCCAGGATTTGCAGAGCGGGGCGATGCCTGTGTAAAGTCCATGCTGGGCTGAGCTGGCAGACGAGGGTGGGAGCCTCCCCTCCCACAGCCCAGAGGCCTGGCACGCACAGCCATCTGGGGGCATCTGGTGAGAAAGGAGCCATCCACTGCTGTCTGCCAGCCCCACAGCTGGTTGCGTCCCCCGTAGACACTCAGGCAGCTGCAGGCCAGGAGCCCCTCTGAGCCCCGTTCACAGCCCTTCCCTGCCTGCTTCCGGAAACCCAGCAGAAAGCCCTGGGCTCTGCAGCCATGGACGGCTGCCTTCTCTCCACCTGACTAGTGGGGATGACAGCGTGACCAGAGATGGCCTCCTTAATGGCTGCTGTCCACCCTGCACAGGCACATCATGGCTCCAGGAGAGCTTGAGAGGCAAAGGATTGGCCTAGACATCTACTGGAGGCACCAGAGCCCCCAGCCTGGGTCCGAGTCCCGCCTCTGCCTCTTCCCAAGGAGGGGCCTCAGAAAGGGTCACTCACGTCTCCACACCTCAGCGTCCTCATTTGTAAAATGGGGATGATTGTGCCTGCATTGTGGGCTTGGGCTGAGGGGGAGATAAGCACAATACCTGCTGGAACAAGGCAGGTGTTCCGCAAAGCTCAGCCATTTGACCACAGGAAATAAACTGCTGAATGCAGTTGTTGCGTCCGTCACCACCATCATCACCATCATCACCATCACCACCATCATCAGCATCACTGCTATCATCAGCATCAATGCCATCAACAGCATCACCGCCATCAACAGCATCACCACCTTCATCGACATCACCACCATCATCAGCATTACTGCCTTCATCGACATCACCACCATCATCAGCATCACCACCTTCATCAACATCACCACCATTGTCAGCAGCATCACCATCATCAGCATCACCACCATCAAGAGCATCATTGCCATCAACAGCATCACCACCATCATCAGCATCACCGCCATCAACAGCATCACCACCATCAGTAGCATCACAGCCATCAACAGCATCACAGCCATCAGCAGCATCACCGCCATCATCAGTATCACCGCCATCATCAGCATCACCGCTATCATCAGCATTCAGTGCCATCAACAGCATCACCGCCATCAACAGCATCACCGCCATCATCAGTATCACCGCCATCATCAGTATCACCGCCATCATCAGCATCACTGCTATCATCAGCATCACCACCATCATCAGCATCACTGCTGTTATCAATGTCCCACTGCCATCAACAGCATCACTGCCATCAACAGCATCACCACCTTCATCAACATCACCACCATCATCAGCATCACCACCTTCATCGACATCACCACCATCATCAGCATCACTGCCTTCATCGACATCACCACCATCATCAGCATCACCACCTTCATCAACATCACCACCATCTTCAGCATCATCACCATCATCAGCATCACCACCATCAACAGCATCACCGCCATCAACAGCATCACCACCATCATCAGCATCACCGCCATCAACAGCATCACCACCATCAGTAGCATCACAGCCATCAACAGCATCACCACCATCAACAGCATCACCGCCATCATCAGTATCACCGCCATCATCAGCATCACAGCTATCATCAGCATCAATG
This sequence comes from Macaca thibetana thibetana, assembly GCF_024542745.1. Classification (NCBI taxonomy): domain Eukaryota; kingdom Metazoa; phylum Chordata; class Mammalia; order Primates; family Cercopithecidae; genus Macaca; species Macaca thibetana. The sequence goes on from NC_065586.1 coordinate 115,522,239, forward strand.
CCATCAACAGTATCACCGCCATCAACAGCATCACCGCCATCATCAGTATCACTGCCATCATCAGCATCACTGCTATCATCAGCATCACTGCTGTTATCAGTATCACACTGCCATCAACAGCATTACCACCATCATTAGTATCACCACCATCATCAGCATCACCACCATCATCAGCATCACCACCATCATCAGCATCACCGCCATCAACAGCATCACCGCCATCAACAGCATCACCGCCATCATCAGCATCACCGCCATCAACAGCATCACCGCCATCATCAGCATCACCTCCATCATCAGCATCATCGCCATCATCAGCATCACCACCATCATCAGCATCACCTCCATCATCAGCATCATCACCATCAGCAGCAGCACTGCCATCATCAGCATCACCGCCATCATCAGCATCACTGCTGTTATCAGTATCCCACTGTCATCAACAGCATTACCACCATCATTAGTATCACCGCCATTGTCAGCGTCACTGCCGTCAACAGCATCACTGCCATCAACAGCATCACCACCATCATCAGTATCACCGCCATCAACAGCATCACTGCCATTAGCCCTACTTCACCAGGTCTGATATTGGGAGGAACAGCCAACTCTTGCTGGAGGGTCAGTCCTGATTCTGACAATTACAGGGCAGTCTAGTGGAACTGTGTTCACCATGCCCACGCCCCGTTCTGGAGCCCTGGCTGTGAAACACACAACCCCAATCTGTGCGTACCTTCCCAGAGTGGCAGTGTGGGGTCAGGATACGCAGCATGGGCTGCCTAGACCCCAACTCCAGCCCACCACTACCAGCCAGGGCCTTGGGCAACTCATTTCACTTCTTGAAGCCTCCGTGTTCTCATCTGCAGAATGGGGATGATAATGATGCCTGCTCCCTGAGCTGGTGTGAGGATTATACAAGCCCCCATGCATGCTTGGAGCGGCAGGTATTGTTACTATAGAGACCCCAGAGCAGGGTATGTCCTTTATTCCTAGGAATTCAAATAATGACATCTGACACAACACCAGTTTACAACGAGCCCTCCACAGGATGTAAGGCCTTCTCATGATAATTTTCCTCAGAGGAGTTGGAGCAGCCTTGGGCCACTCAGCAAGAGCCTGGCAAGGCTGGAACCTGAACCCAGAGTCCCCCTCCCAAGTCCTCGGCCCTTGGTCCACCCAGCACTCCAGTTCCCATAGCAGCCTTTGTCAGTGGTCACTGGCTTTCCTTTTTCTTATCTGCACCAAGCACATGAAATGGAGAAATTGTCCTTTTTAATCTGTGGCCTGATTGCAAAGAAGTTAAGAGTTCACCCTTTTGAAGGCATTAAGTTTTTGGAGCCTGTAGGTCAGGACCTTGGCCTAGGAATGAATGTCCTACATAATGGATAGCACCCTGCACAAGATCCTGCCCTGTTCGTGCTGCACTGCTGAAATAGTCGAGGGATTTTTTTCCTCCCAAGGTTAACCAAGAAATTCCTGGGAACTTGCATTCCACTCATTTCCCCCAGCAGAGGAGTTCTGTGGAGACGCCGACCAACCGTTTCTCCTCCATGCATCGTGAACTGTTAGGCGGGTAGCCTTCATGTGGTTTCGGGGGCGGCTGCAGGGAAGGCTTCCCAGGGCCACATGGTAAAGGCAGGCGTGTGGCAGGTCTTCCCTTTGGCTGCCCAGCTGCTCCTGTGCGGGAGAGCGGGAGACCTGCAGAGGGCAGCTCTGTGCTTCGGTGAGGATTGGGCCCTGCGTCCTGAGGAAGCACTGTTGAAGGGAGAAGTGAGCCATGGCATGCAAATTCAAGACAGGGTGCCAGAGAGTACCCTGGCTTTTCGGGGCTGTCCTCAGAGTGCAGCTGTAGTGCCGCAGATGTGATTTCCAGGAAAGACTCATTCGTTCAAGAGCTGCTGGGTGACTGAAGGCTCCCTGGTCGTCCTCAGCTGACCCAGTTCTTTGGCCCTGTTCAGCCTCTAGACAACCGCTGCCCTGGTCGGGACTTTTGAGGAGTTTAGGGGCAGTGCTCAAAAATAGTCCTGGAGAGCCAAGAGCCAATTTTCACGTTTTAAGCTGATTATCTGTAGCCAGACAGACCAGCAACGCAAACCACAAGCCCTCTGCACCAGGATGTCCTTTATGGCAACTAGATGGGACCATGTCTTTGTTTAGTCCAAAAAGTGCCATCATGCCTCATAATCAGAAGTTTTGTCTGATTCAATGTCATAAATGGCTTTGGCTCATTAAAACGAGGAGTCGGAAGACGCAAGGCGATCATTACTTCCAGTCCGGTCTTGGCAGGCAGGATCTTCTCATGTTCCTCATCTATGTGGGAAATATAATAAAGGGTCCTCAGTAGTGGAAAGGTTGGGAACCAGTGGTAAAGATCCCCAGGACACGATTTGAAGATCAGCAGCCTCTGCCCCCTCCTGAGGCCAGGTCTCCTGGGCCAGCAGCAGGAGTGCCCGCAGGAAGGAATAGGCTGTGCCCAGGACAGGAAGCACTGCCATCCTGCTGGGCAGGCTGAGATGCACAGGTGTAGGGAGGGCTGTGACCTCCTCCATGTCCTCTGTGGGCCGCTGGTCCTCTGCGGCGCCTGGCCCCCACCCCTCCCTGCACAGAAGGCACCGCTTACTTCTGAGTTTCACCAACCACATGATTTGCAGAGAGAGGAGAACCACGTGGAAAGTGTGGTCAAGCACCTCTGTGCTCACATTTTTCAAGCCTTCTGAGCAAGCGAGGCCTATGCATCCCCCAGCTTGCAGGGGGCTGGGCGCCGGGGGGCTTGGGATTTGAACACTCAGCTTCAGACTAAGTCCTTGAAGGTCCAGTCTCCAGCATTGATTCCTGGGGGGGTCCCTGGGGCTGCTGTGGGGCTCCCGGAATTACACCCCACCCCAGCTGCTCTCAATGTGCCGCTGTTTCCTGTGGATTCTGAGTCTTGGCACCGTGAGACCAGTGTGCAGTGTGGGACTCTTCTTTCTTCCAGGCAACCGGTGACCAAAAACACTTTCAGGCAGTACCGAGTGCTGGGAAAAGGGGGCTTCGGGGAGGTGAGTGAACATTCACGTTTTTAATTGAAAGTTCTTATATTCAAGTCACCTTTTCTGTCCCTTCTGGATCGACCTAAAGGGTCAGCGCAGGGGTCCCCCGGGGATGCCAGTGGCTCAGTGTGGGCCCTGGGGGCAGTGAGGGTGGGGGAGAGTCAGTGGCCTTGGGGCTATCAGGTGTGTCTAAGGTGGAAGGAGGGTGTGGAGCTGGGCAGGTGAGACAGAGGGGCTCTGCCACCAGCCTCGGGCAGGGTCCAGCCTGCAGGGGACAAATGGCCCACCCTGGTCGTGTGTGGGGAGGAGATGTGAGGGCATGAGGAGGCTGGGCAACCTTGGCTGCTCAGTGCCTGGATGACGCTGTCATGCAAGATTCGAGATTTCGTTGTACATTATCCGATCTTCGATCTTCCCAGCACGTGAGGCAAGACTTGTTATTCCCATTTTAGAGATCAGGAAGCTGAGGTCCAGAATGATTCGGTGACCCAGCCAAAGGCACGCAGAAAATGTGGCGCAGAACTAAGACTTGAGCCCAAATGCTTTGGTTCCCAGTTATCTGGATTATAAAGTCAGGGTTCTTGAGGATCTCCTATCACCTACTCCCAAAACAAACTTCTCTACCAGCAGCTGCTAGGAGAAAATTCAGTTGCCCTGGGAATGGGACAGTACTTGGGGCCCCAGTCAGTTATCTAAGCCTTGGTGTGAGTGGCTCATTCTGCCCCTTCCAGGACTGGGAATCCTCGAAGGGGAGGAGGAGGGAGGGCAAGGGCCCAGGACAGCCGTGGGTCCCAGGCCAGGCATCATGGGGTCCTGGGAGCCTGGAGTACCCACGAAGCCAGGCAGGGCCAGCTCTGACCCCATCCATTCTCCACCTGGGAGCCCTGTGGTCCCAGCCCTGGAGGAGCTAGAGACAGGCCTCCACAGTGCTCCTGCCACCCTGGTTTCTTTCTTGCACTGCAGGTGTGTGCCTGCCAGGTTCGGGCCACGGGTAAAATGTACGCCTGCAAGCGCTTGGAGAAGAAGAGGATCAAAAAGAGGAAAGGGGAGTCCATGGCCCTCAACGAGAAGCAGATCCTCGAGAAGGTCAACAGTCAGTTTGTGGTGAGTGAGCATCTGGGCCCAGTGACCGGCTCGCCCTTCTGTGGACTGGGGCTTCCCTCCCTCCAGAAGGGTGTGGTCCTCTAATGCGGCAGGTCCCCACCCCAGGGAAGGGGAATGCCAGTGACAGGGCTGAGCTACAGAAAGGCAGCAAGACAGTCCTCCATCACAAGGCCTCTTGTGGTCGATTGTGGCTGGCTTTGTCCCATCCCCAGAGCCAGCCAGTGCCTGCCTCCCTGCTGTGTGTGAGACTGACGCCTCTGTTCTCCTGGACCACTTTGTAAACTCCTCAGTGGACAAAAGCAAGTTCACCTGGGCCCAGCCTGGGAGCTGTGGGTTCCACAGACCCTCTAGGCTGGTGCCATCATGTTGGGGACCTTAGTACCAGCATCCTAGAATGGCACTATCAAGTCTGTGTACGTTGTGTTAGTCAGTCTAGGCTGGGCCCTGCTGCGGTAACAAATTTGCCCCAAACCCTAAGTAGCTGAATACAGCAGAGGTTCATCTGTCACTCACCTGAAGTCCAATCAGATTGGGTCAACCACCTCCATCTAACAGCTGCCCCGTCTGGAGCCTTGAAAGTGAGTGCTAGGGGTTCCACACAGAGACTTTCCACTGCCTCTACTGGACAGATGTTCCTCAATTTCACCCACAGTCTGCCAGCCAGAACCAGTCAACACAGAGACAAGTTAATTTCAGGGGAGGCTGGGAAATGTGAAGTGCATGGATATTTGGTCAGCTCTAATACCTTCTGCTACATGCTGTTATAAAAAATAAAGCTGGGTGCAGTGGTACATGCCTGTAGTCCCAGCTACTCAGAAGGCTGAGGCAGGAGGATTGCTTGAACCCAGGACTTTGAGGCTGCAGTGAGCCATGATCATGCCACTGCACCCCAGCCTGGGTGACACAGCAAGACCTCATCTCTAAAAATAAATACATGCATACATTAAAAATAATATATACACAAGGTAAAAATTTAAACAGCACAGAAGGATACACAATAAAACGAAAAGCTTCCCTGTTTGATTAATCACTCCAGACATGTTTTATTCATGTACAGGCTTTATTATTTTTAGCCAATGGGATCTTCTGTACCTCTTATGGAGGAATGTTTTTGCCTTACATTGTAGATCTTTTTCTCCATCCAGACCTCTAATTCATGCCCCTTTTAAAGTTGGGCATCATTCTCCTGAAGAGATAAAGCATAATCCGTATAGTCAGTCCCCATGGATGGAAATTGTTTTCCATCTTTAAACCACTAGAGGGCCAGGCACGGTGGCTCACGCCTATAATCCTAGCACTTTGGAAGGTCGAGACAGACAGATCACTTGAGGTCAGGAGTTCAAGACCAACCTGGCCAACATGGCAAAACCCCATCTCTACTAAAAATACAAAAATTACCTGGGCATGGTGGTGGGCGCCTGTAATTCCAGCTACTTGGGAGGCTGAGGCATGAGAATCACTTGAACCTGAGAGGCAGAGATTGCAGTGAGCTGAGATCGTGCCACCACACTCCAGCATGAGCGACAGTGAGACTTTGTAAAACAAACAAACAAACAAACAAAAAAAAACACTACAGACCAGTGGCAGTCCAAGAGGATGGAAGTTTGCATCTTGGATCTCATCCCAGGCCACCCTCAGCTGCCAGCCTTGTCTGGGGTACAGGTGTGGGCAGTGCCATGGCATGTGGAGATGAGGCGGATGAGGCTAACTCCAGCCATCATTTCAGCCACGGGCCTCCTTGAGTCCAGAACCTTCCTCCCCACCACCAGCCCCTTCAGCAGGAAGCCCTGGATGCTGCCTGCGGAGCCTTGTCTCTGAAGGGATGGTGCTGGCTCTGGCCACGGATGGTGCTGGTGGGTCCTGCTCGGGGAAGAGGATCGTGTGACTCACAAAGCTGGGTGGCACGTCTTTAACAGCGTTCAGTCACGATGGCTGCACCTTCTTTAACTGTGCCCCATCCATGGCCCCTGGCAGGGAGTTCCCACAGTGTCACCTCCTGGAGCCCTTTCTCAGTGATCACCTGGGCAGATGTGGGAGGAAGGTGATAGCTGTAGCCGTTGCAGCAGAAGCACGGTCCCCATGAGCTCACTCATCCTCAGCTGTCATTTTGTCTCCTCTCCTCAAAAATAGCTGATGTTGATGCACCAGTTTTATGGCACAGCCAGTTCCTAGCCTGGCCCTCAATGGCCGGGTTTCATGTGTGCCACCTCCCTACATGGAGAAGGATTACCTTCTGGCATAATTTGCCCCTGCCGCCCCACCATGGCCTTGCTTCACAGAGCCTTGGGTGTCTGGACTCCACCAGCAGAGGACTAGACCCCTCTCTCTTGGTGGCCCCTTGCCAGGTGGACCATTGTATTAGTCCATTTTCACACTGCTGATGAAGACATACCTGAGACCAAGCAATTTACAAAAGAAAGAGGTTTGAAGGACTTACAGTTCCACGTGGCTGGGGAGGCCTCACAATCATGATGGAATGCAAAGGCACTTCTTACATGGCGGTGGCAAGAGAAGAATGAGAACCAAGTGAAAGGGGTTTCCCCTTATAAAACCATCAGATCTCATGAGACTTATACACTACCACGAGAACAGTATGGGAGAAACTGCCCACAATTCAATTATCTCCCACCGGGTCCCTCCCACAACACATGGGAATTATGGGAGTACAATTCAAGATGAGATTTGGGTGGGGACACAGCCAAACCATATCATTCCACCCCGGCCACTCCCAAATCTCATGACCTCACATTTCAAAACCAGTCATGCCTTCCCAACAGTCCCCCAAAATCTTAACTCATTTCAGCATTAACTCAAAAGTCCATACACAGTCCACAGTCTCACCTGAGACAGGGCAAGTCCTTTCCACCTACAAGCCTGTAAAATCAAAAGCAAGTTAGTTACTTCCTAGATACAATAGGGGTACAGGCATTGGGTAAGCACAGCTGTTCCAAATGGATGGAATTGGCCAAAACAAAGGGGCTACAGGCCCCATGCAAGTCCAAAATCCAGCAGAGCAGTCAAATCTTAAAGCTCTGAAATGATCTCCTTTGACTCCATGTCTCACATCCAGATCATGCTGATGCCTTGGGCAACTCCATCCCTGTGACTTTGCAGGGTACTGTCTCCGTCCTGGCTGCTTTCATGGGCTGGCATTGAGTGTCTGCAGATTTTCCAGGCAAATGGTGCAAGCTGTCAGTGGATCTACCATTCTGGGGTCTGGAGGACGGTGGCCCCCTTCTGACAGCTCCAATAGTCCATGCCCCGGTAGGGACTCCGTGTGGGGGCTCTGACCCCACATTTCCCTTCTGCACTGCCATAGCAGAGGGTCTCCATGAGGGCCCCGCCCCTGCAGCAAACTTCTGCCTGAGCATCCAGGTGTTTGCACACATCTTCTGAAGTCTAGGCGGAGGTTCCCAAACCTCAATTCTTGACTTCTGTGCACTCGCAGGCTCAACACTACATGGAAGCTGCCAAGGCTTGGGGTTTCCACCATGGCTCGAGCTCTAGATTGGCCCGTTTCAGCCACAGCCAAGCTCTAGATTGGCCCGTTTCAGCCTCAGCTGCACACAGCACAGGGACCCTGGACCCAGCCTGCAAAACCACTTTTTCCTCCTAGGCCTCTGGGCCTGTGATGGGAGGGGCTGCTGTGAAGACCTCTGACATGCCCTGGAAACATTTTCCCCATGGTCTTGGGGATTAACATTCAGCTCCTTGCTAGTTATGCAAATTTAGTCAGCCAGCCTGAATTTCTCCTCAGAAAATGGGATTTTGTTTTCTATTGCATTGTCAGGCTGCAAACTTTCCAAACCTTTATGTCGTCCTTCCCTTATAAATCTGAATGTCTTTAACAGCACCTATGTCACCCCTTGAATGCCTTGTTGCTTATAAATTTCTCTGTGAGATACTCTAAATCATCTCTCTCAAGTTCAAAGTTTCACAAATCTATAGGGCAGGGGCAAAATGCCACCAGTTTCTTTGCTAAAACATAACAAGAGTCACCTTTGCTCCAGTTCCCAACAAGTTCCTCATTTCCATCTGAGACCACCTCAGCCAGGACTTTATTATCCATATCACTCTCAGCATTTTGGGCAAAGCCATTCAACAAGTCTCTAGGAAGTTCCAAACTTTCTCACATTTTCCTATCTTCTGAGCCCGTCACTGTTCCAACCTCTACCTGTTACCAGTTCCAAAGTCGTGTCTACGTTTTTGGGTATTTTTTTCAGTACTGCCTCACTCTACTGGTACCAATTTACTCTATTAGTCCGTTTTCACACTGCTGATAAAGACATACCTGAGACTAGGCAATTTACAAAAGAAAGCGGTTTAATGGACTTACAGTTCCACGTGACTGGGGAAGCCCCACAATCATGGCAGAAGGCGAAAGGCACTTCTTACATGGCGGTAGCAAGAGAAGAATGAGAACCAAATGAAAGGGGTTTCACCTTATAAAACCATCAGATCTGTGAGACATATTCACTACCGCAAGAACAGTATGGGAAAAACTGCCCCCATGATTCAGTTATCTCCCACTGGGTCCCTCCCACAACACATGGGAATTATGGGAGTACAATTCGAGATGAGATTTGGGTGGGGACACAGAGCCAAACCATATCAACCAGGCACATCCTGCATGCAAGAGAAAGCCTTTACCAGGCTGTGTTCCACTTCCCAAAGCCCCACTGCCCCTCCAGCTCACCTTCACTTGGCCCTGTGATAATGGCTTCCACAGCTAGAAGGGCAGGTGAGCCCTGCTTTTCTGACTGGCCAACAAGGCACCATCCAGTCTTCTCCAGCTGATGCACACATGTGCTTCTGTGGAGGGAGCACAGACGCCATCCTGTTGGATTCACTGGGAGGTCGGGGTGCCAGCCTGTCCTACCCACCTTGGCCTTCTCACCTTGAGCCACTGAATGGGAGGAGCTGGTGTGAGCCCCTTATCAGCCAAGGAGGCCGTAGACAGGGTCACTGCAGAGGCCATCTGGGTGCAGGGGAGCAGGGTGAGGCTCCTTTGTTCCCTCCCACCCCAGTTCCCAGGATCCTGAGGAGGGAAGCGGAAGTGAGTGGCCATTTTCATGACCTCCCCATGGCACTGTTCTTGCGCTCCCAGGTCAACCTCGCCTATGCCTACGAGACCAAGGATGCGCTGTGCTTGGTCCTGACCATCATGAACGGGGGCGACCTGAAGTTCCACATCTACAACATGGGCAACCCCGGCTTCGAGGAGGAGCGGGCCTTGTTTTATGCGGCAGAGATCCTCTGCGGCTTAGAAGACCTCCACCGCGAGAACACCGTCTACCGGTGAGTGGAGGGCACTGAGGCCTTCCAAGTCTAAGTCCGAGAGGGTGGGGCCAGCGCCTCCGCACCCTCAGGCAGGTGGTCGCCATCGCTCTGGGAATCAGCCCTGGTCAGCACCAGGGGAGGGTGCAGAGTCGGACAGACTTTCTACTCCAGGAACCTGGGGCCCCCGGCACTGAGGAAGCGAGGTCACCACCCTCTGGCTCGTGTTCTCCAGCCTCCAAAGTTTAGGGAAGTCAAGCAAGTGAAATCATGTTCTCGAAACTGACTACTCCTTCAAGTCAAGGAGAACGGGCCGTGACCACTGCTCCCTCCAGTTGCCTCCATCCCAGCACCCAGGGAAGGTCAGAAGGGGCCTGGTGGCCGCTATCTGGGATCAGCCCTGGGAAGAACTTGGGTGGGGTCACTGCCCACAAGCAGAATAGAGTGGCCCATTGTCCCACCACACACTGTCCTCAGCTTGTTCTGGTCTTCACCCCCTATCCCCCGCGACCTCAATCCTATAGGGACCTGGACATTGTAGGGCCAGGGGTCCAGATTCCACTCACAAGGAGCAGTGCCCTTCAGATTTTTCTCCCAGTCCTTCTGAAAGAATTTTGAAAATCTCTGTGACACTGCATTTTACGTAGACATTTGAAATATTCCATCATATTGAAAATAGTGACAATTTTTGATATATTGAAATTGAGCAGTTACATTACACTCTTCAAGGGATCCAGTGGAATCTCTAGTTGCTATAGCGAATTGATTTGCACCTGCATTTATCCAAAAACTGCACAGAAAGCTCTTTAGTGATGAGGAATTTTCTATCATTTCCTTCTCTCTCTCCATCCCCCCAGAATGTTAATAATATTTTTTGCCTGAAAGTCTTTCATTGATGAGAGTACATCTCTGAAACAAATATATGGATACATATAAGAGTTTTTGAAATTCCATTTGACCAGAAGGCCCTAAAACAAATATATGGATACACACAAGTTTTTTTGAAATTCCCTTTGACCATAAGCCTCTAAGTGTTAAAACAACTTCTCTGGCCAGGTGTGGTGGTTCATACCTGTAATCCCAGCACTCTGTGAGGCTGAGGCAGGCAGATCACCTGAGGTCAGAAGTTCGAGACCAGCCTGGCCAACATGGTGAAACCCTGTCTCTGTTAAAAATACAAAAAGTAGCTGGACGTGGTGGCACATGCCTGTAGTCCCAGCTACTTGGGAGGCTGAGGCTAAAGAATCGCTTTAACCTGGAGATTGCAGTGAGTCAAGATGACCACTGCACTCCAGCCTGGGTGACGGAGCAAGACTGTCTCAAAATAAAATAAAATAACTTTTCCTTTTTTTTTTTTTTTTTTTTTGAGACAGAGTCTTGCTCTGTCACCCAGGCTGGAGTGCAGTGGTGCGATCTCACTGTAAGCTCCTCCTCCCGGGTTCACGCCATTCTCCTGACTCAACCTCCCGAGTAGCTGGGACTACAGGCGCCCACCACCACGCCCGGCTAATTTTTTGTATTTTTAGTAGAGACAGGGTTTCACCGTGTTAGCCAGGATGGTCTCGATCTCCTGACCTCGCGATCCACCCTCCTTGGCCTCCCAAAGTGCTGGGATTACAGGCGTGAGCCACTGAGCCCAGCCAAGTAGATCTCATTTCTAATCAGTCCTTTGGAACCGGGGGTTTTGACATCTGGAGTGGGTCGCTACAGTCATACTCGGGAGGGGAGGAAGCTGCTTTTCTTCTGTAACTTGGGACAAGAGTTATTGAGAAGGGGGAGGTGGGAGGGCAATCCCAAAAGATGCCAGGACAGAGCATCCTGATGCAAAGAAATCCAAAGCCCTAAAACTTCGGACAGGAGGGAACCTCCTGCTTGGTCCTGGCAGACCCCAACACACAGCCCAGTCTGAAGACCTTTACAGTGGAGCTCATCTTGGGACCAGGAAGGTTTTGAAAACAAGAAAGAATGGTCTTGATGACATGGCCTTCCCCCCATGCCATCCCCCCATTTCTGTTTCTATTTTGTTGTCATTCAAGTGAAGAGTCGGAAAATTTTCCCTAAGGGTTGGACAAAGAATTCTCTACTTGATTGCCTTTTATTTAAAAAGAGAAAAGAAAGCCCTCCAAGTTCCAGCTTCTCTTCTTCCAGGGGCAAAAAGAACCACAGTACCTCCTCCCTGACTGTGACCACTCGCCACGGCCTCTCTCTGGGCTCGGTTCTGACCAGTGCCCACTAGTGAGCTGCCCTGCTAGCCTGCTGGCAGCCGGCTTGTTGAGATGATGGCTCCTACCCTTATTTGGAATTGTTAACACATCAAAAGAATGCCGTTTAAATAACAACAGCAACAAAAGTATTTTGTGATAAATAAGGATATACAAACACCAATTATCATTTGATGAGGCTCACTGGCTGGATTTGGGTACATTAACCACCCTGCATGAGGACAGCTGCCATCAGTTAAATAAACAAAGCTGAGTGGTTGAGAACTGGAGCCTCCATCCAGATCCTGTGTACTGTTCGCCCCATGGCTTAATGAGTTGCACACACTCCTGTGGCTGTTCTTTTACCCATAGGGAAGACTTTTTCCTATAAAACCAGCTCCTCTGCTGGCTCTCCCCCCATCCTGGGAATGCAGAGGCTCCCCTTCTTGTGAGCAAGATTCCATCATCAAGAGAAGAGACGTTAGGGACAGGATAAGGCAGCCACACCTACGCCGTGCCCTGTGGCTGTGCTTTCTCCAGCATTGTAGTGTAGCTGGAGTTGGGGAGTGTGCCAGTCTCCTGCAGGCCCCATCCCAAAGGGGGTCTTTTTCCCATACCCCCACCTTCTCCCCTTCGATCCTCTCTTCCCAATTGTGCGGCTCCCTTCACTCCAGGCCCTGTTCTGCCTTCAGGGCTTCCTGAGACCTGCAGGGTCTTCCCAGCCTTGGAGGGGCTCTGTTACCCCACCAGAAGTATCCTCAGCCCTAGAGTCATTGATGTGTGAACAGGGGCCATGACTGGCCTTTTCCTAACTTTCCCAGTCACTCTCCAGGGTTGGGAAAATGCCTGTGGCAAACAGCAGTGTTGCTTTAAATTACTGGAAGGAGAGAAATGAGCTGAAGATCATTTTGACTCAAAGCGGACAGCCTGAGCCACAAGGTGGGAAGGAAACACCCTGTGGCCACTTAGGCCTGGTTAGCCCGAGGGGTCAACCAGATGCAGTGCATCCTACCTGCCCAGAATGCCCACACTCTGATGCTCATTGTTTTTTCTTTCAGAGATCTGAAACCTGAAAACATCCTGTTAGATGATTATGGTAAGTCTTTTCCTACTCGATAGCTGAGGTGAGCGTCGCAACCCAGAGAAAGCAAAGGGCCTCCCAGGGATTCTCAGAGAGAGCTGGGGAGACTGACCACAGGCCCCACTCCCACTGCTCAGTGCTGGGTACCTGGGGAAGAGAGAAAGCTGTGAGCATGGACAGAGCTCCTGCTTGGTGAATAGGCAGTGTTCAGAGAGACATAGAAATTCAGAGTTTTTTAAATTCCCTTTGATCATAAGGCTCTAAGTGTTAAAATAACTTCTGGCCAGGCACGGTCTCTACAGCACACTGAGCAAGGAGTCTAGAATTTCAGAGACGCTGGGCAAATACTTAACTTCCACTAAGTTCTCCACCTTTCATCTTGTTTGTGAAATGGAAGCAAAGTGTCCTGCCCTGCCCTGCCCACCCAGAGGGAAGAGGGTTGTGGCGAGGCTCCTACACGACAGCTTGAGAGGGAGTTGCTCGTCAGTCTAGCCAGCTGTAAATGTCTTAGGCATTATGTTTGTGCATTACCATCATTATTTTCTCTTGGCTGTGGGCACTGAATAGCAAGAACAACCACAGTAACCCTCATAGCTGTGTAGCCTCACACCTGGAAAATAGTTCCTATACCTTTTTTTTTTGAGACAGAGTCTCACTCTGTTGCTCAGGCTGGAGTGCAATGGCATGACCTCGGCTCACTGCAACCTCTGCCTCCCAGGTTCAAGTGATTCTCTTGCCTCAGCCTCCCAAGTAGCTGGGATTACAGGCATGCGCCACCGCACCTGGCTAGTTTTTGTATTATTATTATTTTTTTTTTTGAGATGTACTTTTACTCTTGTTGCCCAGGCTGGAGTGCAGTGGTGTGATCTCAACTCAGTGCAACCTCCACCTCCCGAGTTCAAGCTATTCTGCTGCCTCAGTCTCCCAAGTAGCTGAGATTACAGGCATGTGCCACCATGCCTGGCTAATTTTTGAATTTTTAGTAGAAAGGGGGTTTTGCCATGTTGACCAGGCTGGTCTCAAACTCCTGACCTCAAGTGATCCACCCGCCTCAGCCTCCCTGAGTGCTGGGATTACAGACGTGAGCCACTGTGCTTGGGTGATTTCCACACCTTTGATCTGACTAGATCTTCCCACCTGCACAGAGAAGGTTAAGACAGCATCTCTGTGCCCATTTTACAGATGACAAAACTGAGCCTCAGGGGAGCCATCCTGCCAGAGTCACCCAGCAGCATCAGTGGGGAGCCGAGGGCAGAAACTGGGTCTTTTGCCAGCAGGCCCCACACCCTGGCAGTCCCCAGTAGAGGGAGGGGAGAAACTAGGTCGCTGATGACCTGAAGAGAGGTCTGCATGGGATACTGCCCTGTGGAGGGGCGGTCGGAGGGCCCAGGCCTGCCGCCGTCTCTGGAGGAGCCCAGTGCCTCCCTTGGTCTCAGAACAAAGCCTGCTCCTCTGCTGTCCTGACTGTCAGCCCCCACCGAGCCAGGGAGTCCATGCAGCTACAGCCTGACGGGGTCTCGACACTGGCCCTTGCTGACATCTAGGCTGGAGGGGTGGGGATGGGGCCCTGCTGCCCATAGGCAGGGAAGGGAAGGGGACGTGCTCCTTCCTGCGGGGGTAAGTTGTGGCTGTGACCCTGCCCAGGTGGGCCGCGGGAGGGACAAAGACCGAAGTGGAGCTCAGCTCAGCGTCTCCCGCTCTCGGGTCAGTGCTGGGCTGTGAGCTCAGATTCATCTCCAGGCTCTGCCGGGTCAGACCAGACATTTTCCCTTCTAGTTTCTCTAAAGTGAAAAACAACCAACCTCCAGAGACCAGCAAGGCAGGCCTGGGAGCTGCTTCCCAAATTGTTTTATAATGTTTTCCCCTTAAGCAAATGGTTGCAGAATGCCAGCAAGACCTCACATTTTTCCCATGAAGTAATCCCAGAACCCAGCCAAGATCCTCTGTGACCTCAGCCGTCCAAGAGGCCCATTCAGCCTTTGACTAGGCAGGTCGGTCAACGTCCAGCCGTGTCCAGGCATCCTATTGCATCTTTATGTTCCACTCCTGAAGAGTGGGCATTTTCCTGTGTCCTCCCACACCTGCACTCTCCCAAGGGTCTTGTGGTCACCCTGAGATGGCAGATTGGGGTCCCTGTTGTCCTTGGACAGAGAGTGCCAAGAGCTCGTGTGCCTTGCCCATGGGCACACAGCAAGGCCCGGCGCCCATGCGGCTGTCCTGGGAACCCACTGACCCTGCTGTCCCCCTCAGGCCACATTAGGATCTCAGACCTGGGCTTGGCTGTGAAGATCCCCGAGGGAGACCTGATCCGCGGCCGGGTGGGCACTGTTGGCTACATGGGTGAGTGCTGGGCTGCCTCTGTCAACGCACCCCGATACCCACTGGGGCCGCCCCTGCTCACTGCCAGCCGAGCCCCCAGAGCCTGCCCGCAGAGCCTCTTGCCTCTTTGTGCACTGCTGATCACACGCAGAGCCACAGTCTCTGCGGGGCTGCTGGGGGGCGGCCTTAGCCAGGGGGAAGAGGAGCACAGGGGCCCCAGATGTGATGACTGCTCTGAGCTCTCTGCACTCCCAGGTCCCAGCCCCACCTCTGTCCAAAGCCAAGCCACTCTTAGGGGTCGGGGCCTCGCACATAGCGCTGCTAGGGGAGGCCACATTGAAGCAGAGGTCTAGGAGGAGAGACCCTTGAGAGGAAGGAGGTAATTCAGAAGAGCCCCCAAATGAGAGGCGCACACAGCTGCGGCATCACCGAGCGTGATTCCAGTAGAGAGCAGCCTTTGGTTCCTGATGCCTTGCCTTAGTCTGCTCCGAGACCAGAGTCCTGGGGGTTGCAGGGAAGAGGCCCAGAGTTAAGTCCTGTGCCCTAGAATCCCCCATCCAATTTGGGGCACGCCCTGGGCTTCCTCCTGTGCATTTCACTCGCCTACCCTCCTTCCCCTGAGAGGCGGGGGGGCCCAGAGAGCTCCGAGGACCAGGCACGCTGCCACCCTCTGGTCAGGCTGGTGCCAACAGCAGCTGCATGGGAGGTGTACTTTGTCTCTGGTGCTAGAGGGCCCTTTTCAGATTGCATGACATTTGGCAACCTGTGGGGTGTGTGTCTGTGTGTATGTGAGTGTGTGTGTGCCCACGTGAATGCTGATCGACGATTGATAGGGATGTAGGCGGGTGGATGGATGGATGGATGGATGGATGGATGGATGGATGGATGGGTGGATGGGATAGATGATGGATGGGTGGATGACAGATCTGCCTACCTGTGTGTGCATTTGCCTGGGTCTCCTTTTGCAGAGTGCTCCATGCATCTGTGTGCCCAGGCTCTCGTGTGCAAACCAGCACGTGTGTGGATGCATTTCCCTCCAGACATACGTGCTGATGATGCAGAACTGTCTTTTTTGTATTTCTATGGTGAATCTGTAATTCACTTTATCAAAGTGGTAGAGAAGACATAGCAAGAGATTGATTGAATTACAGATAAATTTAAGATCATCTTTAATTTGGGTAGATACACCTTTATTCATTGAAACAAATATACCAATAGCACCTGTTCTGTGCCAGGTGTCGTACTTGTTACAGTAGTGAATAAAGTAGCTCATGTTCTAGGCAAGGGGACATCAAGAGTGCAGGACACCTCCATCCACAGTGGTCAGAGTTCTAAAGCTACAATCAGAGTCCTTTGGGGGCACAGAGGAGAGTCATCAGGGCAGGCTCCCTGGAGGAGGTGGTATTCACAGCAGTTGGTGGGGTAGGAGTTGGTGGCGGCCACTGTCCCAGCCATGAACCTCCAGGCCTTCAGTGAGCAGCGCCACCAGCTGTCTCCCCAGTCCTCACTCCTCTCTTCTCTCCTCTGCCCCCAGCTCCAGAGGTCCTGAACAACCAGAGGTACGGCCTGAGCCCCGACTACTGGGGCCTGGGCTGCCTCATCTATGAGATGATCGAGGGCCAGTCGCCATTCCGCGGCCGCAAGGAGAAGGTGAAGCGGGAGGAGGTGGACCGCCGGGTCCTGGAGACCGAAGAGGTGTACTCCCGCAAGTTCTCCGAGGAGGCCGAGTCCATCTGCAAGATGGTGAGTTCCTGGTGGCCAGACGCTACCCTCCCTGGGCCTGGCCCCAGTCTGTCCCCAAAACAGCAAACGCTGGCTGAAGGGACAGGGATCTGAGCATGCTAGGGTGTGGTGGGGGGTGCAGCCCACCAAGCTAGAGCTGAGGGCACTCCTTGCTGTGGACTGGGGTGGTCAGCGGAGGCTTCCAGGAGAAAGTTTGGCCGGGCAGGGACACCCAGGAAGCAAGGGGAAGGGGGTGAGGGGAACAGTGTGGAACACCCTCACATCCAGCCTGTGGGGGTCTGCACAGGGCGGAGAAGCGGTGGTCTGAGCTAGACACAAAGCAACCTTGAGTCAAGCCCCTGCCGCTGCCCTTGGGCCTCCTGCTCCCTCCACCTCTGGATCCCAAGGTGTTGGTTTAAGACGAAGAGCTGCAGGGGGTGGGGGTGATGATCACAGTCTTTGAACATCTTATAACAAAGTTTTCCACCACTAGATGGACTGCTGGTCACGCCAGCCTGGCTCCTGTGTGGCAGGGTCTAGGGATAGTGAGGTCCGACCCACCCAAAGGCAGGGCATGGTGGGAGTGACGATTACACAAGCTGGGTGGGTGGGGCCAGATGTGGGGACTGGAAGCCAGATAAAGGAGTGACAGGAGCCATTGGAAGTGGGGGATATGGGAGTGGAGTCTGCCTGTGCCCACCCTGCCCCTGGGCCCCCCGACGCCGGCCCTAACCCTAACCCTAACCCTTTCCTGGGAACCAGGACTAGTGGCTTTTTGGGGAGATGGCTACTTCCTGCTCCGGCCTGGCTCTCAGCCCCCAAGTCCAGCCATGCCCCCTTGGGGCCCTCCTCCTTATGGTCCCCAGCACAGCTGTGCTGGCAGCCCCACTGCAAGCAGCTGCCCTCTAATGCCAGCCTTACAGGGACAGGAAGGGCCAGAGCACCCAGCTCCACACTTGCCAGCCCACAGACTTCCTCTTCTTTCCCTGGAACCCCATGTACCCGGAGCCACAGATGGGCAGGCCGAGTCTGGGAGCGGGAACCACATTTGCCACCCCTCTACATCTTCAGCGACTTTGGGGGCAGGTTCAGCGTGTGCGTTGACAACCCAGGCAGCTCCCGGAGTTTAGGAAGCAGCAGGCCCGGGAGTTGATTAAAAGTTGCAATGCTTCTGCTCAGGAAGACCTGAGGCTGCGCTGCGAGCGGCCCCAGGAGGGTCTGGCTCGGCTCCTCACCCCAGAGGCCCCTCCCCTGCAGCCAAACACCTCTCCTCGGCCCCTTCCTGTCACCAACCTCATCCTCACCTCACAGAGCTATGGGAAGAAGGCCTGTGTGTACAGCAGACCCACACCCTAACCCCACAGCTGTTGGCCCGCCGTGCAGCTGGGGCCTCAGAGAAAGCCACATGGTCATTGCAGCCAGGGCTAGGGTGGGGGAACCAGAGGAACAGTGCAGCACTGGTCGAGTACATGGAAACGTGGGTGCGAGCCATGCTTGGCTGTCTCATTGGGAGATACCTGTCAGGTGCGACAAAACTAGACAAGGGAAAGATGGGGTCAGACAGCCGTGGACAGAGCATCACCGAATGTCCCAGGTCAGGGCCAGGCAATCAGAGAGGCAGGTCTTGAGAGATCTCAGCAGGGATATGGGACAAACTAAGAGGATGACGAGGTGGAGAGGGCCCCAGTCTCACCCCCAGACCCCAGTCACCCACCTTGGCCCCTGGCTTTGGAGCTGGGATCTCCTGCTGCACCCTGGACCAGGGCACTGCTGTCCCTCTGCTGCCCCCTGGTGGACACTGAGAGAAAGCCTGCTGCTCCCAGAGGACCTGTTTGGTGGGTACAAAACCACTGTCCTCTGGAAGCCTCTGGCCTTGCTGCAGCTTCCCTTACAAATGATCTTGGGTCTTGGGAGTCTGGTCTTAGGCCTCCTTCACGCCCTTGACTGCAGCATCTCTGGCATCCAGACCTACCGTGTCCCCTCCAGCTGGCGGCAGCTCAGGACACTGCAGAGCCTGACTTGCCAGGAGAGCTCACAGGCCCCGGGTTCACAGGGCTATTTCTAGGCTCTGGTGGCTCCAGTCCGGCCTACCTAAAAGGGCCCCTCCACAATCGGCGAGGAAGCTGGTCTCTGGCCCCCAGGTCTGTCCCCCATTCTACCTTAGCAGCCACAGAAGCTGCTCCCCCTTCTCTGGAGCCCAGAAATTCACACATCTCACCTCTTTGTCCCCTGAGCCCAGTCCATGGGCCCAGACCTCAGCCTCCATTTTCCCCAAGCCCCTGCTCAGTCCCAGCCCTGGGCCTTAGCCCCCACTCCAGCTCCCTCTTGCCCTTCAGCCATCTTGGTCTCACTTGTCCTTCCAGCCCATCTGTTCTCCTCCTCCAGGAAGCCCACTCTGCCTGCCCCACCCATCCCACTCACACCTTCTCTTCCTCTTACTTCTCCTGGTGTCCACCTGATAGCATGGTTGCAAACTCCTTACCTGACGACATGGCTGCAAACCATTGACTGGATGCCAGGGTTTCAAACGGCAACATATAGGGGGGTGTTTGGTTCAACCTGCACAGGGTGTTTCAAAAGAAGTAAATGGTAGGTTCATTGCCAAAATTTAAAAATGTGGAGATTTCATATAATAACCTGGATTTTCTGGCTTCTCTTGAAAAGCAGAAGCCTCAGGCCCTGGCTGCCGTCCCACCTGGCAGGAGCTGACGCGTAGCCTGGCCCGGCTCTCCCAGCCCACCCCTAGCCTTTCTCGCCCTCGTTTGTGCCACCTTCCTGGCCAGCCACTGCAGCCTCTGCAGAAGGAGACTTGCCTCTGAGGGACTACTTAGAACAGTGCAGCGCCTGGGCCCAGCCCAGCCCAATGCTTGAGCCTTTGTTAAACAGTGAAGCCCCCAGAGAGAGAAGTAGAGGCATGAGCACCAGACCCTGAGCCGCCAGCCTGGCGGTCCGTGGGGGCATTAGAGGGCGACACTGTGAGCGACTGAGCTCTCTGCTTAGTCCTTTCAAGGGTGGAACCTGGTGCTGGCCCTGGTGCCACCTTCGATTCCTTTGTTTGGGGGGCAGCCCCTCCAGACCCTGAGACCCAGGAGGCCAATGTGGCTACTCACTCTCCCAGCGTCCCCAGCCAGCGCAGCGCCTGCCCCACAGGAGCCAGCAGGAAGTGTACGTGGGATGAATATGAGCAAAGTGCACGGGGCACTGGGAAAAAACAAGGCTGCGCCCCTCCCCCCATGCAGGCTGCTCCGAATTTTAGCCACAACGCAGATATTTAGTAGACACCAACTGCATCCAGGTGCAGCGCTCAGTAGGGCAGAGGAGAAGAGAGAATCATGAGGCTGGGGCGCTGGGAGTGCGGGTCAGGGGCCGGGGCCCTGTGGTCATGTGGCTGCCACGGCCAGTCGAGGACCCCTGCGCGGGTCCAGCCCTCTGGCCTCGTTCACAGCCACATCCCATCTCACCCGGGTGTCTGCTCCCAAAGCCTCTTCCTCTCCTGGTAACCTTCCTGCCTCTTGGTTCTGATGAAGACACTCCCCTACCTCAGCCATCCCTGGCTCCTTCTACCTCCAGATGAAAATCCTACCACCCGACCCGGCCTTCAGGATCCTCCATCATCTTCCCCGACCAGCCCTTCCCCCTGGCCGATCTCTGATCCTCCATCATCTCCCCCGACCAGCCCCTCCCCCTGACCCATCTCTGATCTTCCATCATCTCCCCCGACCAGCCCCTCCCCCTGGCCGATCTCTGATCCTCCATCATCTCCCCCGACCAGCCCCTCCCCCTGACACATCTCTGATCTTCCATCATCTCCCCCGACCAGCCCCTCCCCCTGACCCATCTCTGATCCTCCATCATCTCCCCCGACCAGCCCCTCCCCCTGACCCATCTCTGATCCTCCATCATCTCCCCCCACCAGCCCCTCCCCCTGGCGGATCTCTGATCCTCCATCATCTCCCCCGACCAGCCCCTCCCCCTGACCCATCTCTGATCCTCCATCATCTCCCCCGACCAGCCCCTCCCCCTGGCCGATCTCTGGTCCTCCATCATCTCCCCCGACCAGCCCCTCCCCCGACCCATCTCTGATCCTCCATCATCTCCCCCGACCAGCCCCTCCCGCTGGCCGACGTCTGCACCCTCCTCCTGCTAAGTCAAACGTGTTTTGGATATTCCCCAGACACACCCTGCACGCCCTGCCACTCTGCTTTGCTGGTGCAGTTCCCTCTACCTGTGTGCCCCTCCCCACACCCACACCTTGAAAGCCTATTTGTCCTACAAGACTCAACTCAAATACCCCTTCCCCATGCAGCTCCCTGACCTCCAGCTGGCAGCCAGTCGTGCCTCCTGGCCCCGGGGTGCCGATCTGTATCACCTTGATGTGTCCTCTGAGCATGATTAGCCCCCCATGAGTCTGAGCACTCCTAGAGGCCAAGTCCCTCGGCAGTGTCTTCTCTGTCAGGAAGGGGCTTGCACCCAGGAGGTGCGAGTCTGCAAATTAGCCGAGTACGTGAACAAAAGAGAGCTATCGATGCAGTCCTTGCCTTTTGTTGCTTACCCTACACAGAAGAGGTGACATTGACTCAACACCCATTGAGTGCCCACCATAACCCAGGAACGAGATCTGTAGTCCTGGGAGAAACACAAGATTCCTGCTCCCCTGGCCCATCAGGCATCTAGCCAGGCTGTGAAGGTGTGAGCACAGATGCATGCCAAGACTCAGAGGCAGCCCTGAAGCGAGACCTTTGCAGGGTGGGGCAGCATGTCTTGGGTGGCACAGACACTGTGGAGGCAGGAGGTTCAGGCAGGAGGAGAGGCCCAGTGGCTTCATGGGGCTCTCTCTGTTTCAGCTGCTCACCAAAGATGCAAAGCAGAGGCTGGGCTGCCAGGAGGAGGGGGCTGCAGAGGTCAAGAGACACCCCTTCTTCAGGAACATGAACTTCAAGCGCTTAGAAGCCGGGATGTTGGATCCTCCCTTCGTTCCAGACGTGAGTAGCACCCCCCAGCCCCCAGCAGCTCCCTTTGCAGGGTACCCAGGGCTGCCCCGCAGTGCTGCTTCACAGTGAGCTGGTGCAGAGTGTGGGGCACATCGTGTCTTTGTGGGGACCAAAGAGTCCCCTCCCAGCCACTCCTTGCCTCAGCTGCGGATGAACTTCACGCCAGGCAGTGCAGAGGAGGCATGGGCCAGGGAGCCCACGCTGGCTTCCAAAGACTTGGGCACTTTCCCGGGTCTGGGAGTCCTGGACAGATTCCTTCTAAGCATTAGTTTCCTCCCTGACCAGTGAAGCCAGTAACACTCACGCCTCCCACCTGCCTGGGAGATTTGAGGGTGAAATGAGAACTGAATGGGGAATGCTTCCAAGAGCATTGAGGGCCACCACGTTCAGTTCAGCTTGACCAGCGTGCATGCATTGAGCACCTACTGCAGACGCCAGGTTCTGGGCCAGGCAGGAACAAAAGAGGCCCCTCCCCCAGCAGCTTACATTATAGGGAGTCCTGTCTTCCCAGGAGGTCCCCAGGGCCACCAGTTGGTGTGTGAGGCAAGATTCCAGCTGAGGTAGAATTGTCCTTGAAAGTCCCCTGCACAGTCAATAAATCGTGAGCTCTCAGCTGGATCAGAGGCCCAAGAGAGGCAGACCAGGCAGAGGCTGGGTGATCTGTGTGGGATACGAGCTGTGAATTCGGGGCCTGCTCTGTGTAAAGTCAGGGAGTCAGAAGCCAGGAAGGCCTGTGTCTCAGCTCCTGCCACGCTGCCACAGATGACCCCTTGCCGGCGGTGGGGGCTGGGCCGGGGCTGTGGAGGCCGTGGGGGCAGTGGTGTGCTGCAGGCAAATTACCGCGTCTCCGGAGAGCTCATATGCACATCTCTTCCCAATTCCGTGTCCAGTGGCTTCACGTCGGCAGCTTACAGTAGATCCCAGTGGTAGCATCTGCACAGCAGCAATTTGCAAATGGTACAAATCAGGGCCTCTGCATCCCCCTCCCCCAGAACCAGTGGTTATCACTTACCAGTACCGCCCAGAGTGGAGACAGGTGGGGACCGTCCTTGGAACTCTGGCACCCCCTGTAGGTGGGGTTCCCCTGGTCCTGTGGGACAGCAGCGGGCTTGGGAAGCTGCTGGGTGCAGATCAGTATCCATGGCAACCATACCACAGCCCCTGTCCGGCCAGGGATGGCATCAGTGTGATGGGTAATCAGGGAATGCTTTTTGGAGAAACACGGGGGCCACTGAGAATGTAAAGAGTAGGGCAAGGCACGGTGGCTCATGCCTGTAATCCCAGCACTTGGGAAGGTTGAGGCAGTCGGATCACCTGAGGTTAGGAGTTCGAGACCAGCCTGACCAACATGGTGAAACCCCATCTCTACTAAAATACGAAAATTAACCGGGTATGGTGGCATGCACATATAATCCCAGCTACTCGGGAGGCTGAGGCAGGAGAATCGCTTGAACCCAGGAGGCAGAGGTTGTAGTGAGCTGAGATTGCACCACTGCACTCCAGCCTGGGCGATAGAGCGAGACTCCATCTCAAAAAAAAAAAAAAAAGCAAAAGTCACTGAATGCGGCAAACTCAATCTCCAGATGAGCTTGAGCAGGCAGGGGGAGAATGGTAATCACAGCATTGCTCTCGACCCTGGCTGCCTGGGGAACCGCGGGGGAGCATGAGCAACACTCGCTTTGGACCCAGCCCCCAGGGAGGCTGGGGTAAGACTTCGGCTTCGGGAGTTTTGAAACCTCCCCAGCTGATTCGAGCGTGCAGCCGGGGTTGAGAGTCACTATTGTGAGAAGCACTACGTGCAGGGAATGTGTCGTTTATTTGTTGTTTGTTTTCGGTGTCGAGGGCTTTGGGAGTGACCACTCCTTGGTATTCCAGGAAACCACATAGCATGACTGCATGAACCTCATGGTTGTGCCAGTGGGCTGATGTCCGAAATTGGAGAGGATGTGGGCGCCCAGATTGGGGGTGTGGCAAAGTTTGGAACCCGGGTGGCCATCCTTGTGGCCTCTGGGCTACCTGTTGCTATGGTGATGGGCTGAGATGAGTCATGGCATTGGAACTATTTCTCTACCTTCCAGCACACTCCAGGTCCCATGCCAGGCCCCAAGGGAGATCCCATGGCGCACAAAACGGTTGGTTGTTTCCTTCATGGAACTTCCAGTCTGAAGACGAGGAGGGTTGTCAGCAAAACCCCTTAAATACAAGTAGAAATATGAGTCACAAGAGGAGAGAACAGTCAGCCTTAAGGAAGATTGGAGAGTAGCGAGGCCTCCGTGCGTGCACCCAGGCACGGCTGGAGAAGAGTGCTCTGGGCCCCAGAAGCAGCGTGTGGAAGGAGGCGGCCCTGAGGATCAGGGCGACTGACTGTCCTGCTTTTCCTGGGACCGTCCTGCTTTTAGCACTGAAAGTCCTGTGTCCTCGGGAGACAGGGACAGTTGGTCACCCTGGGAGTGACGCTGGCCACCTCGAATCAGGGCATTAGGAGGATGAGGTAGCAGAGCCCCGCACGGCGCACAGCCTGACAAGGCGCACAGAGCAGCCCGCCAGTGCCCTCCTCCCCCCACTGTGTACCCTCTGGCCCAGGGCCTCTGTTCCTGGCATCTGAGGCCTCAGGCGAGCAAAGGCTGCAGGCCCTGGAGTGCGAAGTCGCTGTCAGCTGGGGACTTTGCCTTTTCCCCTCTGGCCCTCCCCAGGCTGCACGCCAGCCCCCCACGGTTGTCCCCACCAGCCCCCGATGGTCGTCCCCGCCAGCCCCCCACGGTCGTCCCCGCCAGCCCCCGATGGTCGTCCCCGCCAGCCCCCAATGGTCGTCCCCGCCAGCCTCCACAGTTGTCCCCACACCACTGTCAGGGCTGCTGCCACGTTCCTAAACCACAAGCGCTGAGTGACATCATCTTTTTCACTTCCGTTGACACTTTTTAAAAATAAAAAACGTATTTTAAAAGGAAACCTTTCCAAGGAAATAATAGCCATGAAAGAGGGATTTGGGTGTGCCAGATAACTTCCTGTTCCATTACAGATTTTTAAAATACACTCATTTCTTAACATTCCTCTGCAAGCCACCCAAGGCCAGTTTCGTGAGCTTGACCTGGGCACCCCCTAGGGCACCCTGGGCCCCACACCTGGCTCAGTGCCCTCTGTTGCCATCTTAAAATTTTAAATGTGGAACATGGGCCCTGCGTTTTCATTCTGTGCTGGCCGCGTGAATGATGTGGTCTTGCTTCCAGCTAAAAGTCCGCTGAGTTCCACGGTGGCGTGCACCCCGGGCTTTGGGCACTAGAGAAGGGTCGCAGCTCTGCACCCGGACACCCATGCCCCCACCCCTGCTTCCGCCCACATGGACTTGGGCCCATGGTTTGCTCTGCTGGGGACAGCATGGCCTCGAGCCTTGAGCTGGAGACCAGAGCAGACCGGAGGGGAGAGTCCCAGAAAGTGCCGAGCCCTGAGACCATTGCTAGAACCTTCCTGGCATGGCGGAGCCCTCACTGAGCCGGTGCACTGATTCACAACCTTCGAATTAGCCAAATGTCAGGAGACTGTGAGCAGGAGGTAGCCTCTACCCTCCAGCGACAGACGTGTCACCAGGTCTGGGGATCCCTTGGCACCGCACCTGGGGCCGTCTGTGTAAAGGCCTCATCTCCAGAGCCTCTGGGAAGCCTCCCCGCACCAACCTTGAACTCTTAGAGGGCAAGGTCCACCCAGGTTCATCTCTGCCCTGGCATAGATCAGGCCCCCAGTGCACAGTTGAGGGATGAGTAAGGTAAAAGATATGCCCTGGTACAATAATAATACCAGCTCCCAGTTACGGGCGCCAGGCTCGGTGGCCAGCACTGACAGCAGCCCCAGCGAGGTACCTTGTTGCCCCCATTTTGCCGGTAAGGAAATAGGACACAGGCCTCGGGGGATATGAGACTTCCCCACAGTTCATAAGCCCCACTGCTGGGACTCCAGCCCACGTCTGTCCTGTACTGGTAAGGGAGTGATGGCAAAAGGAGCCCTGGACTGGGCACCCAGGTGCCCCGAGCTCTTGTGTCACCCCAGCCAGGGTCCCCTTCATGGATCTGAGAGAGGGCCGCACTCCCACCTGGAGGGGTCGCGCAAAACAAAACCACAGGCCGTCATCCGAGGTGGACAGGAAGCCCAGCCAAGCCACTGGGGCCAACCCCTCCCCTGGCCTCACCTGCCCCTGAGCCACACGCCCTCCAGCCACCACCCGCAGAGTTCTGGGGGTGGGTCCTGGGAAGACTCCCCTCTGCTCCCCCGTTAAAACCCCAAGGCCTGGGCTTGGGGCCACTGGAGCCGCAGGCAGGACACATGTGTGACCAGCCCTGTGCCCCTGGCAGCCCCGCGCTGTGTACTGTAAGGACGTGCTGGACATCGAGCAGTTCTCCACTGTGAAGGGTGTCAATCTGGACCACACAGATGACGACTTCTACTCCAAGTTCTCCACGGGTTCTGTGTCCATCCCATGGCAAAACGAGGTGAGCGGGGCAGGCCACTTGCTTGGCGCTGGTTGGGAGGGAGGGACTGATGGGGGGAGGGAGGCGTCAGGAATATGAGTTTGGCGGCAGGAGGATGAGCGCGTGGTTTCTGTTTTCTCCATGAAGGCAGCACATGAAAGCTGTCAGTGGCCAGGCAGGGAGCTGTGGCCACCACGGGCCAGTCATTGACGGGGAGGCTCACCCAGCCCCCGAGACCTGGAAGGGTGTGGCTCAGGGGCAGGTGAGGCCAGGGGAGGGGTCAGCCCCAGTGGCTCTGCTGCTGGGCTTCCTGACCACCCCAGGTGACAGCCTGTGTCTTTTTCTCACGGCCCCTCCAGATGATAGAAACAGAATGCTTTAAGGAGCTGAACGTGTTTGGACCTGATGGTACCCTCTCGCCAGATCTGAACAGAAATCACCCTCCGGAACCGCCAAAGAAAGGGCTGCTCCAGAGAATCTTCAAGCGTCAGGTGAGACACCTGTGCCTGGCGAGTCCTGGCATCAGCCCCAAGACCCCTGGCTCGCTTCCATGGGAAACCAGCAGACCCCCAGGAGAGACCCTCTGAGGACTCGGGAGTCTGGGGCAGTAGCAGCCTGGAAGGGTAACTGATATGTCTGAGGCCCCTAACACCCACTGCAGCTGATGGGATCCCCACGGCAGAAGGGCAGAGCCAGCCCAAATTCACCCTCCCTCTGGGTTTCTCCACCTTGACACTATTGGCACCTGGGGCCAGTTAATTCCTTGTCACGGGGCTGTTGTGTGCATCACAAGATTTGAGACGGCAAGCTTGGCCTCCAGCCACCAGATGCAGCAACACCCCATTCCCCAGTCATGACAGCCCGTAAAAGCGCCAGACACTGCTGAATGTCCTTGGGGGCACAGTCACCCCTGGTTGAGAACCGCTGCCCTCTCTGGTCCCTATGAAGCCTCAGTCATGTAAAGACTGAACATCATAAGCTCAGGGAGAACTGGGGGTAGAAGCTGACCCTGCAGAACCTTCTGGCTCCTGAGATGGCTCCCATCCAGTGCTGTGCCCTCTAGCTGGCAGCCAGAGGAGACAGGGCTCTTGGGAAATGACAGTCAGAGCCTGGCCCTGGGTAAGGGCTAATGTGAGCCAGTAGAGGAAATGCCGGGGAAGGGCCCCCACCTCACCCCACACCATGAAGTGGGCCACCATACACCCCATCTTGGCCTGGCCCTGGAGGAAGCTGTGGCCCAGTGTGCCCATCCTGGAGCCTGGGAGGTTCCCCCACCTAGTTCTGCTCCTTCCTCCTCCCGCCAAAGAGCCAGCTCCAGGATAGACACACTAGGCCAGTGATAATATAAAAATACAACACTTCAGTGCTTCCATCAAGTAAAATGGAAGTTCCAGAAAGAATGACCTCTCCCTCCCCTCATGGCCGGGCGCGCTAAGAACACCCTGGGTCCTAGAAAGAGAAATTACCATGTAGTCTCACAGACCCGGGTTCAAACCCAGCCCTGACACTTCTTGGTTATGTGGAAACTTATGGAACCTCTCCCGCCTCAGTTTGCCTGCCTGAAACATCAGGATAGAAATGCCTGCTGCCTAGAGCCATGAGTGGCGGCCCTTAGCACGGCGCGGGCACCAGCACCTGTGAAGCAAACGTTCCTTGCCTCCCTCCTCCTCCCCTCTGCAACATGGAGGGCCCAGCACACACGGGATGCAGAGGGAGGGCCCGAGGAATGGGAACGACCGCCCATCTTTCCCAGGTGGGTCCTCGTAGAGCCGTTTGCATACGAGGCCCCGTTGTATCCTCCCAGCCACCCTTTGCGGAAGCTGCTCTTCTCGCCTGTTACAGGAGAGGAAACTGGGAGATGGAATTGCATGCCCAAGGCCACTCTGCGAGGGAGGGCAGACTGAGAATTCCAGCCCAGGCAGTGTAACCCTGGGCCTGCAGGCGTAACCAATGTGGATATTATGGGGGGGCCGCCTCCACCCTGATTGGAGGTTCTGTTAATTCCTTGGCTCTTCCCATTTACCAGATAAAGCCCTGTGCCTCCAGGGGCGGCCCTTGCACCTGGCTCTGAGGGGAGACTTCCAAAGGCCATGAAAAGCAAGGGTTAGAGCTGGTGGAGGCAGCCCCTGACCCATCGCCAGGGCTCCCAGGACTGACTGCTGTTCTCTCCATCCCGTCTCCCCCAACCCCAACCCCAGCATCAGAACAATTCCAAGAGTTCGCCCAGCTCCAAGACCAATTTTAACCACCACATAAACTCAAACCACGTCAGCTCGAACTCCACCGGAAGCAGCTAGTTTCGGCTCTGGAAGTCCACAGTGGAACCAGCCCAGACCTTCTCCTTAGAAGCGGAAGTACTGGAGCTTCTGCTCTGGTGGGGCTGCCAGGGGAGCCCCCCAGGAGCCGGGGAAGGAGGCCGTCCATCCCGTCGACATAGAACCTCGAGGTTTCTCAAAGAAATTTCCACTCAGGTCTGTTTTCCGAGGCGGCCCCGGCCGGGGTGGATTGGATTTGTCTTTGGTGAACATTGCAATAGAAATCCAATTGGATACGACAACTTGCACGTATTTTAATAGCGTCATAACTAGAACTGAATTTTGTCTTTATGATTTTTAAAGAAAAGTTTTGTAAATTTCTCTACTGTCTCAGTTTACATTTTGTATATTTGTATTTAAAGAAAGTGAGATTGAGGGTGTATATTTTCTGTGCAGCCACTGTTAACCCATGTGTTCCAAGGCATTTTAGCGGGGAGGGGTTTACAAAAAAAAAAAAAAAATGTGACTCACAACTTCCAGAGCCTCAAATGAGAAAATGTCTTTATTAAATGTAGAAAGTGATTCACACTTCACCTTTAAAGGATTGCTTGTATTTACCCACATCTATCCCTGGAGCCGTTTCCTCACATTGGTATCACCCTTCTGTCGGCTTGGAATGATCTGAATTAAATGTTCCAGACACATGTGGGACTTCTCCCTCCCAGCCAGAATGTCCTCTCCTGGGGCCCTTGGAGTCATCTGGGCTGAGCCCTTCTCCTCGAGGGGCACGCCGAGCCAGCGTTGCACCCACCTCTGTCTGTTCTTCCTCCAGGAAGCGGCTGGTGCGCAGATCCAGATATTTACAGCCTGGGGGGCGATGGGCCTCTTTCCTCCTAAGCGGGTCCTGACTGCTAAAGCCAGTTGTTTTCAAGAGGCTTGCATTGGGGGATTTTTGTTCTATTTTTAACAGAAGCATAGGATCGTAAAGATTCGTCAGGAAACCCCAAGTGTCCCAAAGCCTCAGGGCCCGTGGGAGCACCGGGAGGTGAGTCCGTGCGCTCATCCTAACGGAGCACCGCTGAGTCTGTAGTGGGGAGGGAGGCTGGCCCAGGGACCCGGCGTGTCCCTGAAGCGTTCACAGGGTTTCGAGACCTTCACAGCCCCACCAATGTGCTGGCCCCTGTGGCACGGATGGGGCAGTCTCTCCGGGCAAACAAGAGGCCCAAGGAGAGACCGGGCCACCAGAGAGCTCAAGACAAAGTTACACAGGAAGGTGGGGCAGAGGCAAGATCTATCGGACACTTCAAAGTTTCAGGCGGGAGCTCCCAGAGGACTTGGTGGCTTTGCCAGCCCAGGGGACTCTGAAGGCAGCCCCCAGACCCTTGTAGCAGGGCTGTCCATCCCCAGGGAGCAGCTGGCCACCTCCTACTGCCTCCATGAAGTGACCAGGGGCCAGTCTGCTCCCACCTCCCGTCCAGGGCAGGGTGAACATTTGATCTCACTGTCCCCTGCCTGGCTGAGTCCCTGGTATCTGACTCTGCCACCCAGCAGCTGCCAGGGTCTCTCACCATGTGGACCCTGCCCTAGCTGCACCTGCACCTCCTGTCAAAGTGCGGACTCACAGGCTCCACCCCAAACCACAGAATGGGAGTGCCTGGGAGTGGGGCCTAGGAACCTGCATCATGTAAAAGCTCATCAGATCACTCTGATGACCCTGGAGTGTGAGCACCCCTGCAGTGTGAGCACCCCTGCAGTGTGAGCACCCCTGCTGTGGCCGTCAGCAGGGCTTTGGGGGTGATCATCCCAAACACATTTCTCTGGGTGACGCAGGCAGCATTGGAGCATGAGTCGTGGGGAGGACAGTCGTGAGCACACCAGCCATGAGGCCTGGTTTCCATGCCTTCCCCCCGGACTCTACCCCTGGGTCCTGGGGCGTGCCTCTGAAAGAGTCCTGGCCTTTGGGACTGATCATTTTGAGGTCCTTTTACAAAGAAATGGGGGAGAAGAATTAGCTAATTCTTCTTTTTAATGTAGCAGTATTTTTTTT
The DNA here is from genome assembly GCF_024542745.1 of Macaca thibetana thibetana. NCBI lineage: Eukaryota > Metazoa > Chordata > Mammalia > Primates > Cercopithecidae > Macaca > Macaca thibetana. The sequence continues at coordinate 115,552,725 of NC_065586.1, forward strand.
GTTCAAGACCAGCTCTTGTTTTATGAGGCTCCTTCCATTACCTTTCTTGGGCTGAATACAAAACAAATACAGCCATATTCAAGTTTTCCAAGGAAGTGAAAAGCTCTTTGAATGGTATTTTAAGATCCTTAAGCTCTTGCTGAACTTCCTTTATCAATGAAAAGAAGGACCGTTGTCCTAGGACGGTCACCAGCCCAAGCCACCACCCCAGCCACCCATCCAGGAGGTTGGTTCCTTTTGCCCAGTTCATAGCAGCTCAGTCCTTACCAAATGGATTCTTGGTGTTGGAAAGCAGCCTCTTTTTATTCCTGAAAACCAGTGCCCTGCCCGTTTGCAGTAGAGAATCCCCAACGAGCAAGAAAGATGACAGAAGTGTGGCTGCCATGTTTCTAGGTCACGACAGCTCTGGTGGTACTATCACAAGGCCTGTGCATAGGTTCTGTGATAACTTCAGTCTTCCATCATGTTCACCACCAGCCCTCCCTGAGTGCCCAGAGGAGATGGGGGCAGAGTCACTTGGCCTGTTAAAGCCTCCTGTTCCTTCTGGCTCATGCATTGCTTTGTGGCAAGAGAAAGGAAGTCTTTAGACCAGTGCCTTCTCCCTACTGAGTCCCCAGTCCTGTCCCTTCCCCTCCTCCAACCTTGTTTTCTATAGCCACATTTTTTTTTTTTTTTTTTTTTTGAGACAAGATCTCATTGTGTTGCCTAGGCTGAAGTGCAGTGGCATGATCCTGGCTCACTGCAGCCTTGAACTCCTGGGCCCAAGCTGTCCTCCTGCCTCAGCCTCCCAGGTAGCGGGGACCATAGGCGTGCACCACCATACTCAGCTAATTTTTTAAATTTTTTTGTAGAGATGGGGGTCTTACCATGTTACCCAGACTGGCCTCGAACTCCTGGACCCAAGCTATCCTCCTGCCTCAACCTCCCAAAGTGCTGAGATTATAGGCATGAGCCACTGTCCCTGGCCTATAGCGGTCATTTTTTAAAAAGGTATTTTAAAATTAAAAGCAAACATCTTCCGCCTATCCACCTGTCCCGGATAAGGTATATTTGGACAGTGAACGGATTTAACTCTCTTGAATGCATTTGAGCTCTTCACCGAAGAGCCTTTCTTGCTCCAGGCATGACATCGTTTTCACCAGATGTTCACTGACTTTGTGCCTTTGAGGTGAGACATGGGGTCTCTTAGAAGCGTCTCTGCATCTGCATTTCAGGGGATGAGCTGCTGTCCCTGGTGGACGGAGGCGGCCTCTGCCATGGTCACCATGATGACCTACAAGTGTTTATTGAGTCCCTTGGGGGCACCCAGAATACCACCTAGAATAGCAAGAAGACCCAGTCCCCGCCTTGCGGAGGATGCACTCGCACCCCACAGCAACCCATTCTCGCCTCTTCCTTGGCCAGGAACCCAGGGCTCCAGGACTGCCCGCTGTTGCTGTGTCCTGCGCAGCCACAGGAGGCTTCCTGAAAGGCATTGCTCGGAGGGGCGGGAGCAGGGAGGCCTGGCCTGCCCCACAGACACAGCTGTGCAGCCTGGGTCGTACACACATCGGCAAGCAGCTGCCGAGACAAATAGTGGTGGGAAGTCCTGGGGACACACACAGCCTTTGCATTGACAGCATAGTAGGATCAGAGCCCAGGTGAGTCCCTGGGGATACCAAGGCCTTCCCTTCCTGAAACCGGGAAATCTCCATGTCTCTCCTAGGAGCCTGGCCCCACTGTAGAAACCCCTCCTCTTCCTCCACACCCTGTCCTTTCCCCAAAGCCTCGGTTGTCAGTTCCAGCTACCCATCGACTTCCCCACTGAGCTGCTGCCCTCAAAACAGAGGGGGCACTGCCACCTCCTTGAGCCTGGCATCCCAGGCCTTGCCAAAGGGGACGGTGGCTTCCTGGATAATCGGCAATCTCTGAGAAGAAGAGGAAACGCCTGAGTGACACTCAGCTGTCCTCTGGGGTCCCCTGGTGTGCATGCACATCCTTCTGAATACCTGTATTTCCAAGAGGTGGTCTCCTGTTTTCATAACCCGACACTCTGAGATGGGATCTTCGAACTTTTTAGCCCTGGCTGTGGAAAGATAGTGAGTACGAAGTCTTTGTGCATTTGGAAGTGACATCGCTGTGTGAATTATGAACACAGAGAGCTTCCATCTTCCTGATCACAGTAGACCACGATCGCAAAGCCTCCTCTCCCAGAGACCCCTTCTGCACCTGCCCTCCCCACCCACCACCCAGCTGTTGAAGCTCAGCGTGTGCAAGTCAGACCCTGCACAGGCCGGGGGTGTCTCACCTGGCCTAAACATAAAGGCTTGTGCCGGAGACAGTGATTGAAAACATTTGAAAAGCCAGCTCTCCCTGGCAGAGAAAGACACTTCCCCCGAAGTGGAATCTAGACGTCTTTCCCCAGTCCATCAAGAAGTCATTTTTGTAACAGTCTCTAAGCAAGTGTTCTCAATTAGAAGAGTTTAGTGGCTGTTGGTGTTGTTAAATAATAATAATCCTTCTAGCATCCAAAACTTTCTAATTTTTTTTCAGGGAGATTTGGACATTAATGAATGGAAACTTCCATGGTGGCGGTCACTCCTGAAGGCAGCGGCTTCCATTCTCCCACTGCTCTAACTCTGTGTGTTCCGTCTACCGTGTCACAGTGCCGCTGGATCTAGATGGAACCACTCTTGTTGTTTTTAAGAGAAATAAATTCCTTAATTGAAATAGCATGGCGTCTCTCTCCTGCTGCTGAGCTCTTGTTCTGTTTCTTCTGCATACGACAGCTGTCCCCAAGATACCTGTGGCCTTTGGGTTAACCCTTTCCTAAGGTTGACAGTGGAACCCACCCAAACCCGGACCCCACACTGACCACCCCCTGAACTACCCACAGATGGCCCAGCTCCAGTGGGCAGGGCCCAAGAAAACCTGAATTCTTACCAAGCCATTGGCTTCTGATCTCAAGCCCAGCAAATGGTTCTAGAAGTGCTCCGGCCACTTGGCACCGAGGAGGAGCTGGGCGACAAGGGCTCGAGTCAGTGCCAGCACCATGACACCAAACGGTGCATTTGTAGGTCCCCCCTGCCCGGTTTTATGCAGAAGAGGCAGGCTCTGCGGAGGGGGCCATTCTGGCTGTCCAGGCTTCACCGTGCCAGGCACATGCTGGAACATGGAGCAGCCAGTGAGGCACAGCGGCCCTCGCACTTCGGAACGGGGATTCCCGATCTGGGACCCAAGACCTCTTCTGTCTCCCTCCACCTGCTCGCCTTAGCTGTTAGAATGAACAGGGCTTACTCTGAGATGTTTATATTTAAAATAAAGGTAAAAATTTAAAAAAACAACAATAAATAGAATGAGCAGGGCTTGGACTCAGCCGACACCCTACTGATGATATCACCGTAAACAGGCCACTCTGAGCCTCGGTGTCTTCATCTGTAAATGGGATCACACCTCAGTGATGGGGCTGCTGGAGGATTCAGTGGGAACTCGTGTGCCACCTAGCACAGAGGCCTTGGCTTTGAGCAGGGGCCTGGCCTTGACCTCACACTCATTCACACCCAGCCCTGTCTGGAGCCACACTCCAGCCAGGCCTGGAGCCTGGGGAAGAATCTGCTTACTGGGGGACCCTGTGGAATTGGACAGAGAGAAAGAGGGGCCGGCTGGCAGTGAGGGTGGGATGAGGAAGGGGCTCTCCCAGGATGGAAGAGTGGAGGGAACTCATGGCCGAGGATTTGCCGACCATGTGGGAAGCCTTCAAGGGCAGAAGACACAGTAGTGGAGCAGGAAATGCTCTGATCTCAGAACAGGGACGGGGAGGATCTCTCCTCAGGGCCCAGCTGTGTCTCTGGGGCTTTCACCACTCCAGAACCTCCACTGCCCAAGCCAGCCTCCAGGCAGACAGAAGTTGCCGTCTCTCCTGGGACAGGCAGGGTGTCAGCGGGAGAAACGCCAGCCACATGACTCTAGCCCCGCTCACCATTTACACTGCCCTGCCCAGCAGCTTTGGCCCCTTCCCAGGCAGATGGAGTGGGCTGGGCAGGAGGAGCACCCACCTCTCACCTCCACACCTTTCAGGCCCATGCCCATCCTGTCCACACCAGACAACTGTGGATTTGGTGAGGGGATCAAAAGAGCCTCCATCTAACTCATTTTCAGGAAAGGCTCAAAGCCATCATCCCCAGGCCCCAGAGAGCTCCAGGCCAGAACCCCTCTGGGAGGCGGTCCTTAAGGCCATTGGGATCCACTTGCCATGCCCAGAGACCGTGAAAAGGAGGGAGAACTGGGGCCCTGGGAATAGACCCTTGAGCCACAGCATGGCAGGGCTCCTGGTACCACTTTGCCCAGAAGTTCCCCAAGCCAAACATTGCCCAGGCATGGGCCAGTCGTCATGGGGACTTGGCTTGGCTGTCTTGGGGGAAAAGCAGGAAAAAACCCATTCAGCAGGCCATGGGGTGAGTTCTAGAGTTTGCACTCTAGAGGCATCAACTACTGGCAGGTAAACCAGAAGGCGCAGAAGGCAGCACCTTTCATGCTTGAGGAGTTCTGACTCACTTGGCATCTTGATAAACTAGAATCTGATTCGGCGGGTCTGGGGTAGGGGACAGTCTGCACTTCTAAGTACTCCTGGGTGAAGCCACTGGTCCTCAGACAACACTTTGAGTAGAGAGGCCTTAGAAAGCCCCAAACCTGATCAGGCACCGTTTCTCATGCCTAATCCCAGCACTTTGGGAGGCCAAGGTGGGCAGATCACCTGAGGTCAGGAGTTCGGGACCAGCCTGGCCAACATAGTGGAATTCCGACTCTACTAAAACTACAAAAATTAGCTGGGTGTGGTGACATGCACCTGTAATCCCAGCTACTCGGGAAGCTGAGGCAGGAGAATCCCTTGAACCCGGGAGGCAGAGGTTGCAGTGATCCAAGATTGCATCACTGCATTCCAGCCTGGGGGACAGAGGGAGACTTTGTCCCAAAAAAAAAGAAAAAAAGAAAGAAAGCCCCAAACCGGAATGGCAGGCTGGGTCTATATTCAAACCAGGTCCTGCATTCTGTGGTACAGAAGTTTTATTAATACTCACCAACATTTGCCCTGCCCTTGAGGGGAGCTGATACCAGTAGTTTTCAAAGTCTGACACCCTCACGCCTACAGGCAGCAGCAGCAGCCCTGTGAACTTCTGAGAGATCCAGATTCCTGCTCCCTGCGCCAAGCCTATTGAGTTAGGAGTCTGGGTGGGATCTATGAACAGGACCCCCAGGTGACGGGTGCACACTCCAGTTTGAGGCCCACTGGTTTACAAAGCGCTTTCATCTCATCGAGAACCCTTAGGGCAAAGCAGCCACTGGTCTCCTTGCTGACGGCTTTTCAGAGTCACAGAGGACTGAAGAGGGCAAGGCTCTTACCTGCAAATGGAAGCAGGTGGGTACAATTGGCTACCACTGTTCTTAAACAAAAGGAAAGAGGATACAACATAGAATCCTACTGTCGTATTTTTAATGAAGAGATAAACCAAGAAAAGGAAAAAAGTTTCCTAGAGGGAGAAGGAAGCCACCAGGGGAAGAGAGTGGGAGATAGATATAAAAGCCCGTCTGCTGGCCGGGCGCGGTGGCTCAAGCCTGTAATCCCAGCACTTTGGGAGGCCGAGACGGGTGGATCACGAGGTCAGGAGATCGAGACCATCCTGGCGAACACCGTGAAACCCCGTCTCTACTAAAAAATACAAAAAACTAGCTGGGCGAGGTGGCGGGCGCCTGTAGTCCCAGCTACTCGGGAGGCTGAGGCAGGAGAATGGCGTAAACCTGGGAGGCGGAGCTTGCAGTGAGCTGAGATCCGGCCACTGCACTCCAGCCCGGGCTACAGAGCGAGACTCTGTCTCAAAAAAAATAAAAATAATAAAAAAAAATAATAATAATAATAAAAATAAAAGCCCATCTGCTCAGAAATGTGTCTTGTCTTGTAGATTTGACTTTGCAAGCACGTGTCAAATAAAACACAAATCCAGACCCAGTGGGGAGAGACCTATTTGAAAGATTTTTGCAAGGGAGGAAAGTGGCTACTGCAACAGGGGCTGGGATGGAGACCACTGCAAAATGGAGAAGGCTTTACCATGCCATCTGCAAGGGTCTTGAGGGTTAGGTGGAAAGACGATATCTTTTGTAGAGAGAACAAGGCTAGAAAGAGCCAGGTGTGGCAAGTGGGATGAAAGGGTGATATGATCAGATAAATAGATCAGAAAATGTCACCCTGAGGCGGTCTCTGCTCTGGAGGGGCTGCCTGCAGGCTCAGGCTGAGAGTTGGTCAAAGTTCAGGGTCCAGGAGGAAGGAGTGAAACTTACCTAAGTCTGGCTAGTAAGCATTTTATTTCCATGGATCAGTGGGAACAGGCCATTCAGCTAATCATTTACGAGGCAAAGAATGGAAATCTGGAGGGTCTGTGACTGGCCTTTCATAGATAAATAAGGGGGACATCCCTGGGCCTTATGGAAGTCTGATGTGGTTGGCTATGTCCCCACCCAAATCTCAAATAGTAATTTCCATAATTCTCACATGTTGTGGGAGGGACCCAGTGGGAGGTAATTGAATCATGGGGGCAGGTCTTTCCCATGCTATTCTCATGATAGTGAATAAGTCTCATGAAATCTGATGGTTTTATAAAGGGGAGTTCCCCTGCACACACTCTCCCTTGCCTGCCACCATGTAAGACATGCCTTTGCTCTTCCTTTGCCTTCCACCATGATTGTGAGGCCCCCTCAGCCATGTGGAACTGTGAGTCCATTGATCCTCTTTCCTTTATAAATTACCCAGTCTTGGGTATGTCTTTATTAACAGCATGAGAACAGACTAATGCAAAGTCATACGGGGAAAGGTGGTCTTTTGCAGCATGTTGTTTTCCTGGACAACAAAAGTGTGAGGATAATCTCTTGTTTTGGCTTTTTGTTGTTGTTTTGTTTTGCTTTATGAGACAGGGTCTTACTCTGTCACCCAGGCTGGGGTGCAGTGGCGCAATCATGGCTCACTGCAGCCTCTGACTCCTGGGCTCAAGCAATCCTTCCACTTCAGCCTCCAGAGTAGCTAGGATTACAGCTGTGTCCAACCACACCTGGCTTACCCAGGCTGGTCTTCAACTCCTGGCCTCAAGGGATCCTCCTGCCTCAGTCTCCCAAAGTGCTGAGATTACAGATTGAGCCACGGCACCTGGCAGGGGGAATTCCTTTAACCTTCACTGTTTTCCAGGAGCACCAGGCTCAAGTAAAATTCAATATTGTCATATGTAAATGTTTTTGATAATTGTAAAACAAAACTAGAAAGTTTTTATAGCAGCCCCTATAAAGCAAAAGACAAATAGAACAAACAAATCTGTTCATATGCAGGTGGTGGTATAATCACACAGAGACCATCCCCAAGTGACTTTAAGGCACTGAAATGTGACTGTAGGTTCCCTCTATGTCTGCCCTAAAGACAAAAAGAGCTGCCAAAAAAGTCTTAAGCCATTTTCAGTAAACACATTGTCAGTAATAACGTCGATGTTATTATTCCTCAACTAATGTACATTATAGGGCAAAACATGTAATTCTTTTAATGTAATTAAGAGCAAAATTTTTCAATGTAAGAAAAAATAAAAAATAAAATAACATCAAAGAAGAAAAGCCTTTTAATCCAACCCAAAATAAGCTTTCTCTTTATAAAATAGGCATCCATGAGAATTTTGGCTCCTGGAGACACCATTGGCTCCCCGTGAGTGTTCAGGACTCTTTCCTGGCCACAGGAGATGGAGGAGTACTGGACTTGGATGAGGGGGGAGGTTCCTCTCAGTTCCAACAGTCTGCCAGACTTCATTCAGTCTGCAGCTCGTTCTGTCTTTGCCTCCCTTTTATTTTCTTTTTGATATAGAATTGCCATTTTGGCCGGGTGCAGTGGCTCACGCCTGCAATCCCAGCACTTTGGGAGGCCCAGACGGGTGGATCACAAGGTTAAGAGTTCAAGACCAGCCTCACCAACATGGTGAAAACCCATCTCTACTAAAAATACAAAAATCAGCAGGGCGTGATGGCGCATACCTGTCGAGCCTATAATCCCAGCTACTCAGGAGGCTGAGGCAGGAGAATCACTTGAACCCCGGGAGGCAGAGGTTGCAGCAAGCCAAGATCACGCCACTGCACTCCAGCCTGGGTGACAGAGCAAGACTCTGTCGCCAAAAAAAAAAAAAAAAAAAAAAAAAAAAAAGCATTGCAATTTCTAAAAATAATGATAACAAATGAAGGGATGAATGAAGGGTGAAAAATACTGGGGTACCATTTACATTGTACTCTAGTACTCCTTGCAGTTATGCTATTCAGATGTTCTAGGATGGATGGATGACTGAATGGATGGGTAGAAGAAAGGAATGAAGGAGGGAAGGAATGTGGGAAGGAAGGAAGGAAGGAAGGAAGGAAGGAAGGAAGGCAGGCAGGCAGGCAGGCAGGCAAGGAAGGAAAAGGAAAGGAAGATCCATGACTATGAATGAATAGATGGTTAGACGGATGGAAGCAAAGTGGGTTGGTGGGTGGATGGATTGGAAGGAAGGAAAGGTGGGTGGGTATATGGATGGATAGATGAATGGATGGATGGATGGATGGTTAAATGGATGGAAGGAAGAAGGGTGGGTAGGTGGTGGTGGTGGATGGATGGATGGATGGATGGATGGATATATAAAAAGATGAGTAGGTGGGTAGATGAATGGATGTGTGGATGGATAGATGAATAGATGAATGAATGGATGGCTTGATGGACAGATGGATAGAAGAAAGGAAAAGTGGATGAATGGTTGGATGGGTGGCCATGGTCTATGAACAAGATATGCTCTATATACAGACCCAGTGAAGGATACGCCTCTGCAAAGGAGCAGCTGTGCAGAGCAGACCTTCCCCAGAGAATGTCCAAACCTTTGCCTGGTATCTTGTATTTATGCAACTGACACTTGGCCCAGCAGAATCAGGTATGGAGGATGGTTATTTAACCAAGGTCTACAGCTTTTGATATGGCAGCCCCTGGCCTTCAAGTACTTCTGTGTGTCAGTACCCAATGCAATGATGTGGGACAGAGTGCGCATTCTGAACTCTACGTAGAAGGGTTGGGCCGATGCTGGTCACCATAGTGACTCCATTTCTGCCATTAAGGATCTGGTAAAGACACTCAGGTGGGAAACAGGTTTTTACTACGACTTCTGGATAACTCCAGTGAGTCAGGGAGTAAGAGAGAAGTATTAGAATTAAAGCCGAAGTCCCCTCAGGGCACCAGAGAACCCTGGAAGGAGATTTTTGCCCCCAGCCCTCGGCAGAAAGAGAGGAGCTTAGGGCTCAACTCCCAACAGAGACTCGCCTGCGCACCTGCATGCCGCCCAGACCTGGCTCAGGGGAGGGGACGCTGTCGGGAGAAGGTTCCAGCCAGGTGACCCCATGACCTAGCCGCCAGCTCTGCTCCAGCCACCACTTGTGAGCCCCCAAGGCAGCAGCTGGCTCTCCACCCAGCTCCAGACACAGACTGGTCCCTGAGTGAGAATCCATTTCTGTGAAGGAGAAAGTGTTAAGTGGAAGGGGTGAGGGTTCCTTCCTCTTAGCCTGGGCATCCCAAGGCTCCCGCAAGCTCACTGCAGGCGTGCACCTGAGGCTGGTGTGTTTCCCTGGGAGCAAACTTCCTCCTTCCTGTGAGGTCCTGCAAGGCACTGAGAAGTCCCACCCAGCCTCATGGGGACCCACTGGTGATGTTTTTTGCTTTTTCTAAGAGAAGCCAAATGTTTCCTTTAATGGAGAAATACCATAAAAACTTCTCTTAAATATGCTTGTTTTTCTGAGTTATCAGAATTAACCCGGAACGAGGTAACAAACGGGTTAGGTCCATTAGCCACTCAGAGTAACTAAGTAATTTACAAGAGAACTAACAGCCTGGGTGTCCTCAGTGTTCCTGGGCCAGGCCGGCTTCCCTGGCAGGCAGAGGTGCACTGTCATCAGGAGGCATGAGCAGTTTGCTGCTGGGCCAGGCCCTGTGGTCTGCTTGTTGGAGAAACTACCCACCCAAACATCCACCCTGCCCAGTGAGCCTGGCCGTGGCCATGGTCCTGCCAGCGGGTGCTGCCCCTCTTTGCTCACACGTGACTCACAGCTCCCGTAACACAGTGAGAGCTTCCCAAGGCACAGCCAGGGCACCAAGCTGGGTATGGGCTGCAAGCATTTCCTTTTGCAATTAGTAAACAAGAAGTAGTGTTTATAAACAGTCACCATCTACCCAAGTCTCATTATCTTCACAAACAACGCTCCATAAACTACGGCTCAGACAGGCTCTGTGTCTTGTCCAAGTTGACTAAGCAAACGAGAGGCTGAAACTCACAGTTGGCTTCAGAGTCCGTGCTCTTTCTGCTCTGTGTTGCTGGCTTCCTTTCCTCAGCTGGGAGAACAGCCATCAACCCAGCCAGCACCCCCAGCTCTCTGGGCCTTGCAGTGGGTGGAATGTTCCTTCTGTAAAATAGGGAGCCAGTGGGCAGCCAGACCGACCTGGGTTCCCAGTTTTTTTGTTTGTTTGTTTGTTTGTTTGTTTGATTGATTGATTGATTTTGAGACAGAGTTTCACTCTTGTCACCAAGGCTGGAGTACAATGGTGCGATCTTGGCTCACTGCAACCTCTACCTCCCAGGTTCAAGTGATTCTCCTGCTTCAGTCTCCCAAGCAGCTGGGATTACAGGTGTCTGTCACCATGCCTGGCTAATTTTTGTATTTTCGATAGAGGTGGGGTTTTGCCATGTTGGCCAGACTGGTCTCAAACTCCTGACCTCAAGTGATCCACCCACCTCGGCCTCCCAAAGTGCTGGGATTACAGACATGAGCCACCACGCCCAGCCTGGGCTCCCATTTTTTTTTTTTTTTTTTTTTTTTTTTGAGACTGAGTCTGGCTCTGTCGCCCAGGCTGGAGTGCAGTGGCCAGATCTCAGCTCACTGCAAGCTCCGCCTCCCGGGTTTACGCCATTCTCCTGCCTCAGCCTCCGGAGTAGCTGGGACCACAGGCACCCGCCACCTCGCCCGGCTAGTTTTTTGTATTTTTTTTAGTAGAGACGGGGTTTCACCGTGTTAGCCAGGATGGTCTCAATCTCCTGACCTTGTGATCCGCCCGTCTCAGCCTCCCAAAGTGCTGGGATTACAGGTTTGAGCCACCGCGCCCGGCTGGCTCCCAGTTTTAACTGAGCATCAGACTCAGCAAAGCCCTAGCTTCTCCAGGTGTGCTCTTCAGACCAGCAGCCTCTCCTGGGGACTTGTCAGGTGGTGGACCCTCAGGCCCCGCTGAGACCTTCTGAATCAGGATCTGCCATTTAACTAGATCCTGCCCCAAAGCACATTCAACATTTAGATTCTCAGGTTCTACCCCAGGGAGTTCAAGGTGGCCCAGAAACCAACCACACACCCAAGGCAGCCCAGAAACCGACCAGCAACAGGGGCTTTAGTTGAAACTTCCCTAGGCAGCCCAGAAACTGACCAGCAGCTTTCCTGCTGGACACCATCCTCCTAGGCTCCTTGGGGGAAAGCCCAGGGGTGGGTGGCTAGAGTTCCAGTTGTTACTACATGGTGCCTGGTTTGGGAGGAGAGTGACTCCTTTGCCTCTGCTTGGATGGGGGCTTTAATGGCCCTACTGTCCCAGCTTTATGGAGTATTCTTTGGAAGTTGTAGGCGACCATTCTCCTGCCATTGAGGTCTGTCAGGGGGGTTGCTGCCTGCCCTGCCGTCAGTCCTAGAGCGGTTCTGTCTTCACCGAGTCTCTTCATCGTGAGTGCAATGAGCTTCAGAGAAAAGGAAATACATTGGAGTTTCACTTGGAACTCGAGGCTGGTGAGAACTGACCGGCCCTCTTTCTCAGATCTCTTGGGTCCACGGCCGTCGACAGTTTCTCCTTCGTCCTACACCTGAGAATGGCTTTCCCTGCTTCCCAGCACACACGGTGGCCCCACATCCCATCTGCCCCTAGCTCCCAAGTTCACATCCTCTGGCCCAAGCTGAGGAGATGCCCCTCAAACCACCATGGAGTCAGCCATGGCCAGCAGAGCAGGGTGGGCTGGGCACTCACACTGGGACAGCAGGCACATCTCAGGAGAGTGGGGGCGCTGCACACAGCTGGGGAAGTCACGAAGACTCCCGGGTTAGCAGGGAGGATGGGTGCCCCCCAGCTCGCCTCAGTCAGAGGCAGGCAGAGAACGGCAGCTCTGACTACTCCCTGCCTTCCCCACGCTCCCTTGCAGGGGAGGCGGGCCAGCTAGCACGCCGGGTGAGGGCTGAGTATCCCCACGCTCCCTTGCAGGGGAGGCGGGCCAGCTAGCACGCCGTGTGAGGGCTGAGTACACGAGACAGACATGGTCTCAAGACCACTGGCTTGTACATGGCAAAAGTCAGTCCTGGTACCCAAAGCAGAGCCTGGAAGGGAGTGAGAGAGGGAACCGAGAGAGGGAGGAGGGACAGAGCGAGGGATGAGGGAACAGAGCGAGGGAGGAGGGAACAGAGCGAGGGAGGAGGGAACAGAGTGAGGGAGGAGGGACCAGAGCGAGGGAGGAGGGAACAGAGCGAGGGAGGAGGGAACAGAGCGAGGGCAGAGGGACCGGAGCGAGGGAAGAAGGACCAGAGAGAGGGAGGAGGGAACAGAGCGATGGAGGAGGGACAGAGTGAGGACAGAGGGACAGAGTGAGGGAGGAGGGACAGAGAAAGGGAGGAGGGACAGAGCAAGGGCGGAGGGACAGAGTGAGGGAGGAGGGAACAGAGCGAGGGCAGAGGGACAGAGTGAGGGAGGAGGGAACAGAGCGAGGGCGGAGGGACAGAGCGAGGGAGGAGGAACAGAGCGAGGGTGGAGGGACCAGAGCGAGGGCGGAGGGACCAGAGCGAGTGCGGAGGGACAGAGCGAGGAAGGAGGGACAGAGCGAGGGTGGATGGAACAGAGCGAGGGAGGAGGGACCAGAGTGAGGGAGGAGGGACCAGGGCGAGGGCAGAGGAACCAGGGCGAGGGCAGAGGGAACAGGGCGAGGGCAGAGGGAACAGGGCGAGGGCAGAGGGAACAGGGCGAGGGCAGAGGGAACAGGGCGAGGGAGGAGGGAATAGGGCGAGGGAGGAGGGAATAGGGCGAGGGAGGAGGGAATAGGGCAAGGGAGGAGGGACAGAGCGAGGACGGAGGGACGGACCAGCTGGAGGAGCACAGGGTGTGCTTCATGGTTTCAAGCCGGGGCCCAGGTTCTCAACCCTGCTGCTCACCACAGTCACCTGAAGAATTTGCAAAACTAGGCCAGTGGTGGCCCGGTGGACACCTCTAAGTCAGAACATCTAGGGGTAGGCTCAGCTGCGGTGTCTCAGTCTTAGCGCCTCTGCTCTAAAATGGGGACAATAACAGCCCTCCAACAAGGTCGTCATGGGGATTTAATATGGGGATTTAATGAGGTGACCTGGCAGGAGCGCTTCACCAGGGGCCTGGAGGTGGCAAGTGCCAAGAAACAGTGGCTGTGTTCCTGTGGTCTCGAGTGATGTTACAACTGCCTGGAAGGTGGGCAGTGGCACCCGCTATGGAGATGGGCACGCTGACCTGGTTGCTAAAGTGACTCACCTAAGGCCACACACGGAGGAAGCTGCAGGGCGAGGTTGTGGACCCAGCGCCCTCTGACTGTGGAGTGCAACTGAGTTGAGCGTCCACACTGCTGCCTTGGTCTCCCAAAGTGCTGGGATTCCAGGCATGAGCCACCACACCGGGCCATTTTAAATGTGTTATTAATGTACTGTATGCCGGTATGATATCGGTCACAGAGTGTTATGGTTCACAGACCCCCTTTCCCCACCTGCCAGTGCTGCCCTCCAGCCCTGCCAACACCTGGATTTTGGAGTCTGGCCTCCAGAACTGTGAGGTCATAAGGAGGTGTTGTTTTAAGCCACTGAGCTTCTGGTAATTTGTTACAGCAGCCACAGGAAACTAATACAACATCCCTTTTTTAAAAAAAAGAAAAGAAAAGAATTTATTTTATAAGCTCAACACTTTATAAGTCCTCAGATTTCCCTTGTTTATTTCCCTTTGGGCTTTGTGGGTTGTCAGTAAAGTTCCGTTGGAAAACCCTGCCAGCATCCTTGAAGCCAAAAGAAACACAGAAGCAGAAGCTGGCTTTGCCCACGCTTGGCCAGGGAGAAGAAAGATCAGGACCGGCATGGGGCTGGGCGGGGGGGCGCTTGGAGCCAAGAGAGCAGGTGAAGACCAGGCTCTGCAACCAACAGGTGCAATGACCTTAGAAAACTTATTTACATTCCCTGGAATTAGATCTCTTTGTCTGCAAAATTCATTCGACATTCACTCCACCAATGGTTTCTTAAGCTCTTTCCTACATGCCATTCCCTGTTCCTGGCCCCAGAGATACAATGATGCGCGTACTAGGCAAAAGCCCCTGCTCTCATGGAGCTTACATTATACGGGGGGAGGGGAGAAAACAAACAAGACACGTAAATAAATATATAGTACGCTTGTCAAAAACACCGAGGAAAAAGCAATAAAGCAGGGAGAAACAAGTGTCCTTCAGTAGGTGAATAGTTAACTAGCCTGTGGTCCATCCATACCATGGAATACTACTCAGTTCATAAAAAGGAATGAATTATTGATACACAACAATGTGGATGGAGCTCAAGAGAATTCTGCCAAGTGAAAGAAGTCAACCTCAAAAGGTCACATACCCTGGGCAACACAGGGAGATCCTGTCTCTAAAAGAAAAAAATAAAGTTAGCCGGATGTGATCCCTGCCTCTAAAAAAAAAAAAAAAAAAAAGCCAGACGTGATGGCATGCACCTGTAGTCCCAGTTATTCAGAAGGCTGAGGCAGGATGATCACTTAAGCCCGGGAGTTCAAGGCTGCAGTGAGCCACGATTGCGGTACTGCATTCTAGCCTGGTTGACAGAGTGAGACGCTGTCTGAAAAATAAAAACTCACATACCATATGATTCTATTTATACGTCATTCTCAGAGTGTCAAAGTTATAGAGATAGGGAACAAATTGGAGGGCTTAGGGATAGGTGGGGTAGAGGGAGGTATGATTATAAAGAAGTAGAATGAGAGAGATCTTTGTGGTGATAGCACAGTTCTGTGCCTTGATTGCAGTGGCAGTTACACAAATGCACACAGGTATTAAAATAGCATAAAACTACACACACATTGAACCAGTTGGAACAGTGTCCATTTCCTGGCCATGCTGTTGAATCCTAGCAATGTAAGATGTAAGCATTAGGGGAAGCTGGGTGAAGAGTGCAAGGGTCCTCTCTGTACTAACTTTGCAACTTGTTGTGAACCTATAAGGTAGTATATTTGTAATATATTTCAAAATTAAAAGTTTTCAAAAATACATGTAAGGAAATATAGACTAAACCAGGGAAGAAGGATAGGCACTATGTGGGTAGCAGGTGTTAAAATTTTGGACAGTGCCTAACGATATGTTACTACTTGCATTAGTTTGTTCTCATGCTGCTAATAAAGACATACCCAAGACTGGGTAATTTATAAAGGAAAGAGGTTTAATAGACTCACAGTTCCACATGGCTGGGGAGGTCTCACAATCATGGTGGAAGGCAAAGGAGAAATAAAGGCACATCTAACCTAGTGGCAGGCAAGGGAGCTTGTGCAGGGGAACTCCCATTTATAAAACCATCAGATCTTGTGAGACTTACTACAACGAGAACAATATGGGGGAAACTACCCCATGATTCAATTATCTCCACCTGGCCCTGCCCTTGACATGTGAGAATTATTACAATTTGAGGTGAGACTTGGGTGGGGACACAGCTGAACCATATCACTACTTCAGAGGGCAGGTGGATGGTTTAAATGAGACACGATGTGAACTTGGAACGCTGCAAATACTCAGTAAGTGCTAATTTATAATTCTTTTTATTGGGGAGTTTAGTGTTGCGTTATATTTAAATAACTCAATTTTTTGGTTGAAAGAAACCTGTGTATAAAAAAATAAAAATATTAAAATTAAATAAATAAGAAACTCCACTTTTTAGATGTCACAAGAGTATGGTGGTTATGTTTTTTTAAGTTCATAATTTTTGGAGAAGCACACTGAAATATCTGCCAATGATATGACATGAGGTCCAGGATTTCAAAATAAAACAGAACGCAAAATGATTGGCTGTGGTTGGGCAGGACTGGTGATGGTTTGATGGGTGCTGGGCTAAGCCGAGGTGGGCTGAGTTACAAAGGTGGTCGTTGTGATGGTTAATTTTATATATTAACTTGACTGGGATAAGGGATGCCCAAATATTAATCGCTGATAAAATATTATTTCTGGGTGTGTCTTTGAAGGTGTTTCTAGAAGAGATTACTCAAAATATGATATTAATGTTGCTATTTATCTCAGGTTCTCTAGAAGCAGAACCTGAGATGGAAATTCTGATGCAAGTGATTTATTGAGGGAGGGAGGAAAGCAGGACAGGTCCTGGAGGAAGCTGGGGAAAGATGTGGTTTCATGAGAAGCCCAGCCTCAACCTAACTCCAAAAGGACCTTCAGAGCATAAATTACAGCTCAGAGGTCAAACAGCGGGTGTTATCCTTCTGCATCAATCAGCCATTGGCCATAGGCATCAGGGGACGGGAAGCTGCAACCTCCCAGGCATCTCGGTGAAAAAGAATGACTTGATTGATTAGTGATGTCTGCAATGGACATGAGAGGGGAAATGGTGGCTGTGTATATGCTTGTAGTCTTGAGGACTGCTCAGACCTTTCTAACATACCTCTCTAGAATTCTAACAGGTAACCATTTCTCATTCATTCACCACATATTGACTGAGGGACTACCAAGTGCTAAATTCTGGACCTTTTGCACGGCCTTCAAGGAACTTACTGTCTGAGGGAAAAGAAGACACAGACATAGAGAAAATGTGCCAAGCCACATGAAAGGGCACCGGGTAGAAGCTCTAAGTCCACCCCATCACTGACAGCTGTTCAATGAGGTCAGGAAGGACTATGTCTCCCAGCAATACAAAAATTCTCAACTTTAAATTTAAACAGTTAAGTCCCTGGGTTTTGCTCATTCTTCTTACATACGTCCAACTCTCCAGGCTTCCTCCATGGTTTCCAGGTGGCATACAACATGTTCACTGAGAGCTCCAGCTCTGGACCCAGAGAGAACTGGGATTGAATCCCAGCTCTGCCACTTACTAGATGGTGTGACCTTGGGCAAGTCACTTAACTCTGAGTCTGTTTCCTCAACTAATAAACTGATTTGCTAATGGGAGAAATGTAAAGCTCTGAGCATCTGCTTGGCAAGGGGACCTTTGGCCCCAAGAGGAAGGAGGTTTTCTGCAGAAGTGGAGAACTCCTCACTCACCAAGGGAAGCAGGAGAGTGAGAGAAGCTGGTGCAGATAGCCCCCGAGAGACGGAGGTGGGACCGCCTCTGCTACTTTCTCTTTCCGTTTGTTGGTGGTCCAGTGTCTACTGCTGCCTTGGCAATTGAAAAGCCCGATACCCAGCCGGGCATGGTGGCTCTCACCTGTAATTACAGCACTTTGGGAGGCCAAGGAGATCATGAGGTCAGGAGATCAAGACCATCCTGGCTAATATGGTGAAACCCTGTCTCTACTAAAAATACAAAAAATTGGCCAGGCATGGTGGCACATGCCTGTAGTCCTAGCTACTTGGGAGTTTGAGGCAGGAGAATTGCTTGAACCCAGGAGGCAGAGGTTGCAGTGAGCCGAGATCACGCCACTGCACTTCAGCCTGGGTGACAGAGTGAGACTCCGTCTCAAAAAAGAAAAAGAAAAAAGAAAAGCCTTATCCCTGTCTTGATCCTGCCCCTACCAGGCCCCCTCAGGTGAGTCTCTGAGCCTCGACATCCCCAGTGATTACAAGGCTGGGGTGCAGCAGGACCCTGGGAGCCACATCGTGCTGTGCTGCCTGACACCCCACCAAACCCTGAGGGAAATACTCGTATGTCCCCATATGACATGGTTTAGCTGTGTCCCCACCCAAATCTCATCTTGAATTCCCTTATGTTGTGGGAGGAACCCAGTGGGAAGTAATTGAATCATGTGGGCAGATCTTTCCTGAGCTGTTCTTGTGATAGTAAAATCTGGGGTTATTATGACAGGGAGTCTCCCTGCACAAGCCCTCTCTTTGCCTGCTGCCATCCATGTAAGGTGTGACTTTGCTCCTCCTTGCCTTCTGCCATGATTGTGAGGCTTCCCCAGCCACGTGGATCTTTGTAAATTGCCCAGTCTAGGGCATCAGCAGCATGAATATGGATTAATACATCATACTTGGAGGGGCTCGGACAGGGCCTGGAGGGAACACACCCCATATCAGTGAGAGAACCGGATGGCAGTGGGGAAGAAATGTCACCTACAGCCAGATTTGCTTCCTTCTGGGAAGCACCCAGGAGGCATTTTGGGGTGGGGGATGGCATGACTGGGCTGGAGGTAACCTGGGCATCCCCGAGCCTCTCAAAGCCCTTCATCCCCTCCCCATGGCCTCTCACCTGTAACTCTAGCACCTTGAGAAGCTGCGATGGGAGGATCACTTTAGCCCAAGAGTTTAAGACCAGCCTGGGCAACATAGTGAGACCCTATTTCTAAAAAATAAAAATTTTTTAATTAGCTGGGCATGGTGTTGCATGCCTATGGTCCCAGCTGCTTAGGAGATTCAGCTGTACCTACTTTACAGAAAGAGAAATGCCTGTCTTAATGGTCCAGACAATTGCATGTTCCATCCCACACAGAGAGCACATTTCCCCTAAGTGAGTAAAAACTGGAGATGTGAGTCCAGTCGGCTACTCTCACTGCCCCGCTTGGTGAAAACGTCTCACCACTGCATGTCATTCTGATGTTTACCCATACGTGTTCTTCACCCAGCCTAGGCCCTCCACAGAGGCCAACCACTGGGCAAGGCCCTTGCCCTAAGACCCAAGAATCTGTGCCCTGAGCCGGGGAGGCAGAGGGAAACCAGTCATGCCGGTCGGCACCAGAGTGTTTGCCTAGGGCGTGTCCAAGGGAAATGTCGGTGAAGCAAGGTACATGCCTGATGCAAGGCTTTAGAACCTCAGCCCATGAGGAAGGAGCTCCTCTGTCCTTTAGCCAGGAGTGGTGGGAGCAGGGAGAGGAAGTGGTGAGGCTCTTGGAAGTGGGACCTCCATGGCTTGAGAATAAAGTTTGCTCCGAGCTGACCTAACGTCACCATCAGGCTGGCCCTCACCTTGCCCATAAGGAGAATAAACCAGTACTACCAGTGTGCCTGCTTGGAGGTTCTTGGGTGAGTATCTTGGGCATTTCCAGAGGAAGCCACTCTCACTTCTACCCAACCCTTACTGAGGCTTTAGGCCCCTCGCCACCTGATGGCCTTAAGCCTCTGATGAAATAAAAATTTTAGTTTCTCCTTAGAAAAGTTGGGGCCCCTGAACTTGATGCCCACTCTTTCCCCAACACATGAGTCGTAAGAAGTAATACAGAACAATCCTCTGTGCCCTTCACTCAGTTCCCTGCACGGGCAACATCTCACCAAACTCTGGTGCAACATCATGTGTACCGAACCAGGATACTGACATGGACATGCAACACACAGAGCATGTCCGTCACCATGAGGGTCCCTCCTGTTGCTGTTTCATGACCACGCTCACTTTCCTCCCGCCCCCACTGCCTCCTTAACCCCTGGCGGCCACTAATCTGTTCTCCATTTCTAAAATGTTGTCATTTCAAGAATGCCCTTGAACACCATCTCTACAAAAAGCACAAAAAATTAGCCAGGCATGGTGGCACGCCTGTGGTTCCAGCTACTAGGGAGGCTGAGGTGGGAGGATCATTTGAGCCCGGGAGGTCGAGGCTACAGTGAGCATCATTGCATCACTGCACTCCAGTCTGGGCAACAGAGTTGAGACCCTGTCTCAAAAAAAAAAAAAAAAAAAAAAAGAAAAGAAAAGAAAAAAGAAAAGAAAGCTCTTGAAATGGAATCATACGATGTGTACCCTTTAAGGATGGTCTTTTTTTCACTCAGCATCTTTCTCTGGAGATTTACCAGGTTTTTGCACATGTCAATAACTCGTTCCTTTTTATTGCCGTGTAGTATTCGTGGAATGGATGGACACAACTTGTGTAACCATTAACGTGGCGAAGGACATCAGAGTTGTTCCAAATTTTTGGCTCTAACGAATAAAGCTACTGTGAGCATTTGCGTACAGAGTTTTGTGTTGTTCGGCCAAGGGAACTTCCCCTTTGTCCTCTGAAGGTCCTCTGGAGAATCAACTCACAAAAGGCAGGTTCACTGGAGAAGAGTTGTACAAATTTACTTGATCATAGTTTTATGGGACACAGGTGCCTTCAGAATAAAGACCCAACCCCCAGGAGAGTGCAGAAGCTTAGACACCGTCTTGAGGTTACGGAAAGAATGGAGGCTCGGATGCTGGCAAAGTAGGTTGTGGAAAGGGAGAGAGCAGAAACTTTGCTGAGGGCCAATAAAGGATTCCTATGGAGAATTCAATGGGCTTGAGGAACAGACAAGCATCTGGGGCAAAGTCTGTTGGGTCTGCAGAGCAGACAACGGTTTGTGACAAAAGTCTGCCCAGGTTTGTTAAAAGAGAATTCCTTCCTTGCTATATGGGTTTAGTTCGTGAAAACTCAGAGAAAGGATCAGAGGGCACTGTTTGCTTCTTTGGTAGGTCCGGACTTCAGGCAGATAAGGGAACTTCAGAGAATCCGATGCTTTGGAGAACGGTTGGGCTAGGGCAGTCAGAGAGACCTTGAAACTCCTTTTTCAGTTCAGCATGTACAACATGCCATATTTTGAAGCATCTGCTTCTGAACCCCAGCAATGTAAACATATATCTTCATTTCTTTTTCCTTCTTTCTTTCTTTCTTTTGAGACAAAGTCTTGCACTGTCATCCACGCTGGAGTGCAGGGGTGCAGTAATAGCTCACTGCAGTCTTGACTTCTGTGCTCAAGCGCTCCTCCCACCTCAGGCTCCCGAGTAGCTTGGGACCACAGATGTGTGCCACCACACCCAGCTAATATTTTTTTCTTCTTTTTTTTTTTTTTTTTTTTTTTCTGTAGAGATGGGGTTTCATCCTGTTGCCCAGGCTGGTCTCTTAACTCCTGAGCTCAATTGATCCACCTGCCTCAGCCTCCCAAAGTGCTGGGATTATAGGCATAAGCCACTGTTACCAGCCCATGTATCTTCACTTCTTTGGAATAAATGGAAAGCAACCACTGGGTTGCATGGTAGTTGTATGTTCATGTTGTAAAGAAACTGTGAACATATTTTCCAGAGTGGCTCTACCATGTCATATTCCCACCAGCAATGTAAGAGTGATCCAGTTTTTCCAAATCCTCACCAGCATTTGGTGTTGTCACTGTTTTTTATTTTAGCCACTCTGATAGGTGTGCCTCACTGTGGTTTCAATTTGCATTTCCCTAATGGCTGATGATGTTGAACATCTTTTCGCAGGCTCAGTTCCATTTGCATATCCTCCTCAATGAGATGTTTCTTCATGTCTCTTGCCCATTTTCGAACTGGATTGTTTGGCTTGTTGTTTGAGAGTTTGACAGTTTTTTACACTCTCTTATTGCTATATTTGTTGTGGTGAGTGGTTGACGCCTTTGAGCCCTGTTCTGCAGTTTTCCTTATGAGTATAATACACACCATCTGGCTTCATAAATGGCAGGGTGCCCCCCCAGAGAGGCAGCTGGGCAGGTTAACGGTGCTAGGTTACTCCAGATGAGATCCTTTGCAAGCCTGTCTTTTCCAGCCCTTGGTTCTCTTCAAACCCATGGGCATATTGCATCTCCAGCTCCCAGTTCTTCCCGCCACCTTTCCTACAGGCAGCTTCATCCTGCACACTCTGGAGATGGTCGTGATACCTTGATGATGACAAAGGGCTTGCACTTCTCCCTACGAGGCCATGGATCTAGCCCATTCCTTAAACCATCTCGAAAAGGCACCTCCAGTCCTTTTAACCTTTGATGCTGTACCGTGCCCTGTTGTTCTTTGCCACAGATTCCAGATTCCTATAGATCCTTGTCACTCATTGTGAATCAAAGCTATTCTGCAAGACACAGAATAAATGGCAGAAAGGGAGGTCACTGGAAAGCTTCATGCAGAATCATGCTCAGGGCAGGAGAGCCTGTGTGCTGCACGCTTGGCCACACCAGCCAACGGCTAAACAAGTCAGCACTGCAGGGGATGCCCCAGACAGGGTGAGCAGGAAATTGCAATCTACATAGACCCAAAGGTGCAGAGGAAAGGTCACAGGACTGGGCACCAGAGCCCCCTGCTCACTGCAGGTCTCTCTGTCAGGTGTAACATGACCTCTGCCCCTAAGCATCTGAACTGAAGAAGTAAAGAGGTCAGTCATCCTCCGCCCACTGCTGACCTCTGGGATACTTAAAGTTAAGTATTGCAGGGTTTGTAGCATCTTGGAACCTTTTTTCCTGTATCATAGAAAAAAAAAAAAAAAAAAAGTCCAGTGAACTGGTTCCACCTCTTAAGAAACTGTGGTTTCTAGAGCCTGAACTTGAGCAAAACTGGAACATCAGAAAATTATTTCCTCCTGCCCCATCTCTGATGTGATGGCAGATCCAGTCCTCAGCTCTGTTTCTACAGAGAAAGCTGGGTGAACAGGACGGGTCTTTATGGAGTTCCTTTTGACATTCTCCCCAAAAATAGATGTGATCGTCCCCTCTCCCTCCCTCTGCCTCTTTCCATCATCCTTGCCTCCTTTGGACCCATAGAAGGGGGTTCTTGTTGGACGGGGTGATCTATGAGCCAAGCGGTCTTTCAGATGAGCAACCAAGTTAGTTTGTGTACTTACTTTTTACATCTAAACCCCACATACCACAGAACCAGCACCTGCAATTTTTCCTAACACATCCTTTGAACTTGCTGCAAGTTGAACTGTAGAGGTTTCATTTCTCAGTTGTAATTCAGGCGCCTTCCTCCGCCATTTGCTTCCAAGAAGCAACCCTTTCCTCTCTTCCTACCCCGACTCCCATCAACAACTGAAAAAAGGAGAAATCAGAACTTCAGCCTCAGCAGCCTTTCTTGGCTCTGTGTGAACACTGTGGAAAGAGTACAGCCCTTGACTCCCTGGTCCTCCTCCCTGTCACGTCTGAGCTGGGAACGCCGTAAACAGCCACAGTGCTGAGGCAAGCGGAGAGGCAGACGGGTACAGCCAGACGGGACAGATGTAATTAGCAGCATCATTTCTTTGTGTGTGCAGAATGGATAGCAGAATGCCGCCACCCACATTATGCTTTGGCAAATGTACTCTCGCTCATTTTCACAAACAATTCAATGGGTCTTTTAAAAGTGCCTACAACAAGCAAAGAAAGTCACAGAAAGAAACCAGAGTGACAACTCAGCCCGAGTTCCAAAGTTACTTGAGAGTTGCTCTGGGAACAGTGAAGCCAAACCAGCTCCAAGTTCAATCTGATCCAAGTTCAGATGGACAGAGCCTGGCATCCGTGGGGCAGGCAGTGACGCCCAATTCACTGTCAGATAAAGCGAGCCCAGATGCCACCGTGTTCCTGACGTAGCTGTCACATGATGCCTCTGAGTCGTACTTTTTCCGTCTGCTTAATGGGCACATTGATACTGGTGTGTCTATTTCTAGACTTGCTGTGAGGCTGGAGGGAGGCCACTTGGAAGGGGAAGTCTTTGTGATCTAAGGAGTGGGGTCATCGTTAAGGAAGAGCCTCAGGAATTGCAGCCACAAAGACAGTGCCATTCCTAAGGTAAATCAAGGGAATAAGAAACCCCTTAACCCCACCTCCTACTGCAGCGAGCACTAACTCCTCCCTAGTGGCAGTTCCCCAGGCCTCTCTCCTCACGAAGCCCAAGGATCAATGAGGTCACCCTTCTACGCTCCAGCACCCACGTGGTTCAGTCTCGAGCAGTTGTGCAGCTGGAGAAGCACAGTCCAGTGTTTTTTCTTCTGTTTTCCCAACACTCTGAGGGAGAGCTCAATACCAAGTTCTGATAATGTATTAACTTTTTTATTTTTAGTGCTTTTTTATGTTTATTTTATTATTATTTTTTTTTTAGAAGGAGTCACTCTGTTGCCCAGGCTGGAGTGCAGTGGTACAATCTCAGCTCACTACAACCTCTGCCTCCTGGGTTCAAGCAATTCTCCTGTCTCAGCCTCCTGAGTAGCTAGGATTACAGGCGTGTGCCACCACGCCCAGCTAATTTTTGTATTTTAGTAGAGACGGGGTTTCACCACGTTGGCCAGGCTGGTTTCGAACTCCTGACCTCAAGTGATCCACCCACCTCGGCCTCCCAAAGTGCTGGGATTATAGGTGCAAGCCACTGGCTCGGCCTTTATTTTTATTTTTGAAAGACAGGCTCTCACTTTGTCACCCAGGCTGGAGTGCAGTGGTGCAATCATGGCTCACTGCAGCCTCAAACTCCCAGGCTCGGACAATCCTCCCACCTTAGCCTCCCAAGTAGCTGGGACCACAGGCATGTGCCTTCATGCCCGGCTAATTTTTTATTTTTTGTAGAGATGGGGATCTCACACTGTTGCCCAGGCTAGTCTCAAGCTCTTGGGCTCAAACAATCCTCTCACCTCAGCCTCCCAAAGTGCTGGGATTCCAGGCGTGAGACACTGCGCCTGGTTTGGGAGTTTATTAAAATCCTCATTTCTCTCCTATCCATGCCCCTCACCCTGGCAGCCACCCTGGCACCCCCTTCACTTCTCCCTTCCCTCTTCTCCCCCTTCCTGTATCATGTAGTTTTATCTGGCCTTTCTTCCATGGGCGGGGATGATGTAAGCCAGCTGGCAAAGATGGAGTTTTCAAAGGCAGCTGGTAACAGAGGGAGGCTCGCAGCCTAATACTTATTACCCCACTGCCATTGTTTCATTTGATGGTGTCCTCAAAGCTCTCCTGCGTTCAAACTTAAAACCCTGTACAAGCATCAAAACAAATCGTGCCTTTTTGAGTCTTTTTTTTTAAATCTCCTGGATCTCCCTTTCAAGCTCGTCTCCTATGTTCCCTCAGGGTGAAAATGAAGATTTGAGTTTCTTTTTTCTTTTTTGTCTTTCTTTCTTTTTTTGAGACGGAGTTTTGCTGTCATTGCCCAGGCTGGAGTGCAGAGGTGCAACATTGGCTCACTGCAACCTCCGCCTCCTGGGTTCAAGCGATTCTCCTGCCTTAGCCTCCCGAGTAGCTGAGATTACAGGCGCCTACCACCTACCACCAGCTTGGCTAATTTTTGTATTTTTGGTAGAGACGGGGTTTCACCACGTTGGCTAGTCTGGCCTCGAACTCCTGACCTCAGGTGATACACCTGCCTCGGCCTCCCAAAGTGTCGAGATTACAGGTGTGAGCCACCGCGCCCGGCCGAGTTCCTATCTTTCTTGAGAAGCATCTTCCAAAATGTAAATGCACAGCCTCTCAGAGCTGGAGGAAGCCTCAGGGTCCAGCTAGTCCAATCCCCGGTGATGTCTGAATTCCGCTTACAACATCCTGGCAGGTGACCACTCAGCCTTTGCTGGAATGCCTCTCGTGAGCAGGAACC
This sequence comes from Macaca thibetana thibetana, assembly GCF_024542745.1. NCBI lineage: Eukaryota > Metazoa > Chordata > Mammalia > Primates > Cercopithecidae > Macaca > Macaca thibetana. Next base: position 115,578,228 of record NC_065586.1, read on the forward strand.
CCCTCCCTACCCCGTGAGGCTGAGCAGACCATGTTTGATTTTTTTTCAAGAAAACCTTCCCCGAAGGGCACCTTAGCCTTCCCATCCCACAAACCCAACTCCCAGTGGTCAGTGGTGGCGTTGGGAGGTCAGAGGAGGTGGCACAGAAGTGTCCACACCGTCCCCGGTGTACAGCAGGTGCCCAAAATGTTTAAGCGGATGAACTATCTCAAGGAAAATGATTTAAACTTGATCAGCGAGTTACTTTCAAGAAGGGAGCTGGAAAGGCACGAGTATGGAGGCAACTGGGACGCATGCTGCTCACCGGGCCTGCCAATAAAAACTGGGTGCAGGGTGTGGCTCTGCCAGCACCTCCCACCCAGAGACCTGAGCAACTCACTCGGCCTGTGACCCCACCTCTTCACCTCGACAGTGGGGCTAACGTTCCCTGCTCAGTGGGCCCACAGGCCATTTTCAGTTTTAGTGGAAACAATGGATGTGTGAACTGGAAAGGACTTGATAAACATAAGAGTTACTCTTATTATTCTTCCTATTATTAAGGAATAAAGATCATAGAATGGTCCCAATGTCTCCATTTATAATCTTATTTATTTATTTATTTATTTTTGGGACAAGGTCTTGCTCTGTTGACCAGGCTGGAGTACAGTGGCGTGCTCATGGCTCGCCGCAGCCTTGACCTCCTGGGCTCAAGCAATTCTCCCGCCTCAGTCTCCCAAGTAGCTGGGACCACAGGAGCGTGCCACCACAACCAGCTAATTTTTGTAGAGATGGCGTCTTACTATACTGCCAGGACTGGTCCCAAATTCCTGGGCTCAAGCAATCCTCCTGCCTCGGCCTCCCAAAATGTTGGGATTACGGGTGTGAGCCACTGCACCTGGCCTCAATTTATAATTTTAATAATTATCCAAGAAGATATTGATTTTTCATAGAAAAAGAGCCCCAAACTCCTCCTACCTATCAAGACCTGGGGAAAATGGCCTCATTTGATGTGTGTGGGGTGGAGTAGGGAATACAAATTAGTGTTACCCCACATCCCTGAAAAACTGCAGTAACACCATTAAACTCACCCTGGCAGCAAGTCGTGCCCTGAAGATGTGTTACTTATTCCTCTCCCCTCTCAGCTGCTGGAGGAACTTGAGGGCAGGGCTGGGCTTGCTCCTCTCTGGGTCGGGCACAGCCTGGAGCTCAGTGACTGTCACATGAGATGTCCTCAGCCAGCAAGTATGGGCATTGGTGAGGGGTATTCAGTGGCCACTGAAATGAATCTCTCATTGGCGGTTGAGCCCTTCTTTTCCTGCTTTTTCCCATTGTCCTCCCTGAGAGTGGACTCTGTTGATATGCTTTGGCTCTGTGTGCCCACCCAAATGTCATCCCAAATTGCGGTCTCCACATCTCAGGGGAGGGACCTGTAATCCTCACGTGTGGAGGGAGGGAGGTGATTGGATCATGGGGGTGGTTTCCCCCATGCTGTTCTCGGCATGGTGAGTCCTCACGAGATCTGATGGTTTTGTAAGTGTTTGGCAGTTCCTCCTTCACATGCTCTTCTCTCTCCTGCCACCATGTAAGACGTGCTTGCTTCCCCTATGGCCATGATTGTACATTTCCTGAGGTCTTCCCAACCAGGTAGTACTGGGAGTCAATTAAACACCTTTCCTTCATAAATTACCCAGTTTCAGGTATTTCTTTATAGTAGTGTTAAAACGGACTAATACATCTGTCAAAGAGGATTTGTCCTAACACATATGGGGACATTGAGGATGAGACATTTTACGGCTCATTTGTGTCTGCCCTAAAACTGCAATGGCCCCTCATTCCCCAACAAGATTTATCTGGGGTGTGCTTGAGGGAAAGGTACCAGGGCCTGAGGGTGGGGGCTCCTGACCAAGAAAGGGCTTTGAGGAGTACAGAGCACTGGACTGGGAGTCCAAAGACAGTCCTCATTCCATCCTGTTAGCTAGGATGGGCATCCCCATCCCTCCTCAGCCTGCTTCCCATCTATGCCAGGAGGGCTAGCCAGGGCTGCTCCCAAAGATCTCATCCACCTCTGCGGTCATTAAACTGATGGTGAAAATCCCTGAGGTGGCCTGAGGGTTAATAACCTGTAAAGTCAGACGTACATGGGTGGAACAGAGCAGAGATGGCCACGGCACTGGGAGGGTGTGAACAGCTCCAGGCACCCAAGCCAAGTCCGGCACTGGCAGAGAGTTTGGCCTCTATTTTCTAACAGCTAAGCTGGTGGCGGGGCGGGGGGGAGGGGGCGGGGAACAAAAGCAAAAAACTTGCTGAGTTATATATTTCCTGTGGAATGAAACATTCTCAAAGATTTACTTCCTGGATCTGTACTTGCCCACCTCTAACAGAGCCACGAATAAGGTCTCCGACCACTGGAGACATGAAAATGGCGCTTAGTCAGGTGGCCCATCTTTACTCAGACTGTAGGAAGGCTGGCCTCCAGGGCCCTTTATGTTCTTTTTTTTTTTTTTTTCCGAGATAGAGTCTTGCTCTGTTGCCCAGGCCGGAGTGCAGTGGCGCAACCTTGGTTCACAGCAACCTCCGCCTCCTGGGTTCAAGTGATTCTTCTGTCTCAGCCTCCCAAGTAGCTGGGATTACAGGTGCCCACCACCACGCCTGGCTAATTTTTGTATTTTTAGTAGAGATAGGGTTTTGCCATGTTAGCCAGGCTGGTCTTGAACTCCTGACCTCAAGTGATCCACCTGCCTTGGCCTCCCAAAGTGTTAAGACTACAGGTGTGAACCACCGTGCCTGGCCCCCTTTACATTCTGAGGACCTAACTGAATGCAGCCCTAGAGCCTGGGTGTCTATCAGGGTTTCCCAAAACATTGTTGTGCATGGCTTTGAACACAGAAAACATAGTGTTCAAACCGTGCACATTCCGTAGACTGGTCTGGCCCTTGACGGGCTCCGGGGAGATGACATCTAGGCCCTCAGAATATCCAGTCTAATCAGACTGTCTTTTCACGCTGAGGCCTGGGCCATGCCAGATAGTTTATGCAGGCAGTGTGGTTTATGGTTAGAGACATGGGCCATATGGTATCAGTTTGACCTCTGGAGGAGCTACAGACTGAGTCACTAAGATCAGCCACATGGATGTTCCACACCTATGTGCATGATCCTCAATTAAAAAAAAAAAAAAAGCCGTGTGCAGTGGCTCACGCCTGTAATCCCAGCACTTTGGGAGGCTGAGGTGGGTGGATCACTTGAGGTCGAGTTTGAGAACATCATGGCCAACATGGTAAAACCCCGTCTCTACTAAAAATACAAAAATTAGCTGGGCATGGTGGCTTATGCTTGTAGTTCCAGCTACTCGGGAGGCTGAGGCACGAGAATTGTTTGAGCCCAAGAGGTGGAGGTTGCAGTGAACCAAGATCACACCACTGCACTCCAGCCTGGGTGACAGAGCGAGACTCTGTCTCAAAATAAAGAAACAATTTTTTTAAAAAAGGACATTTCACAATGTTCTATAGCTTGGGAAGTCTGAGTAGACATTAGATGATATTGGGAATTATTGTTCATTTTGTTCATTTTATTGTACAATTTTATAATTGTATATAATCACGTGGTAAACAGTGACGATATATGTATAGAGCATGGAATGATTGAATCAAGTTAATTAACACATCCATCACCTTAAATACTTACCATTTATTCCTTCTAACTGTAACCATGTATCCTTCGTCCAATGTCTCCCTATTCTCTCCACCTCCCAGCCTCTGAGGACCGCCATTCTGCTTTTTACTTCCTTGTTTGATTGTTTTAGATTCCCACTGACTCCTAATGTCCTTGTTTTAGGTGAAGCATTATGTCTGATTTTCTTTAAAATAGTTTGCCAGCAAAATATGAGCAGAGAAATGAAACATGGCAAAGTGTTCATTATTAAGTCAAGGCAATGCTTTTGTTATGGTTGTATTTTTACTTTTCGGAATATTTTGAAATTGTCCTAATAAAAAGTTTGTTAAAAGTGATGGGTTAGTGGCAACTGAGCAAAATGATTTGTCAGCACTGAATAGGTAGGAATATAAAAATATGGACAACTCCACTGAAACTCCTCCCAACTCTGCCACAGAACTGGGCATAGGCAAAATGGCACCTTGGCTGCTGAAGGTTTTGTGAAGTAACCAAGCTCCCTAACGGGAAAAATCAGAGTACAACCTCAAAAAGCTCATGCATGGAGGAGGAGGGCCTGCCTTCTTCTCACTCCACACGGCTGGACGAGGAGGCGAGGACAGGGTGTGTGGATTATCCATCTGCTGAGAACTGAGACACCGGAGCTGGGCGGCAGGATGATGGCACAGTGGGAGGCCCAGGACCCTCAATACCCCGCCCCCAGCATCACCACAGCTCCCAGCTCACGTCGAATGTTCTGCCTGGGTGGACTTCTCAAGAAGATGCTTGCTATGATCAGAATGTTTGTGTCCTCACCCCCAAATTCATGTTGAAACTAAAAGCCAAGGCAAAAGTATTAAGAGGTAGGGCCTTTGGGAGGTCATGAGGCTGGAGCCTTCGCCAGTGAAATTCGTGCCCTTATCAAAGAGGCCCCAGAGAGCTGCCTCACCCCTTCTACCATGTGAGCACACAGGGAGAAGACGTCCATCTGTGAAGGAAGCTGGTCCTTGCTAGACCCCGAACCTGCCAGCACCCTGGTCATGGACTTCCCTGCTTCCAGACTGTGAGAAATAAATGTCCACTGCTTCTAAGCCATTCAGTCTAAGGTATTCTGTTACCACAGCACAAATAGACAAACACAGTGTCCCTTAAAAACTGCCGGGCACAGTGGGTCACACCTGTAATCCCAACACTTTGGGAGGCTGAGGTGGGTGGCTCACCTGAGGTTAGGAGTTCAAGACCAGCCTGGCCAACATGGTGAAACCCCGTCTCCACTAAAAATACAAAAATTAGCCAAGGATGGTGGTATGTGCCTGTAGTCCCAGCTACTCAGGAGGCTGAGGCAGGAGAATCGCCTAAACCCGGGAGGCAGAGGTTGCACTGAGCCAAGATCACGCCATTGCACTCCAACCTGGGTGACAGAGTGAGACTCTATCTCAAAAAAACAAAAACAAACAAAAAAACACTGCACCCCAGGCTGGGTGTGGCAGCTCATGCCTCTAATCCCAGCCCATTGGGAGGCCGAGGTGGCAGATCACTTGAGGTCAGGAGTTACTTGGGAGGCTGAGGCAGGAGAATCACTTGAACTGGGAGGCGGAGGTTGCAGTGAGCCGAGATCGTGCCATTGCACTCTAGTCTGGGCGACAGAATGAGACTCGGTCTCAAAAAAAACAAAAAATAACAACAAAAATATCCTGCAGCCCAGATGCTAGAAATATTCCATAGCTGAATGCAGTGGTAGTTACCAGTGTGTAGACAAATGGAGACATCCATGGAGCTGTCCACTGAAGATTTGTGTACTTTACTGAAATTAGATATCTCTTAGTTTTTTTAAAAAAAAATTCCTTCCACCACACACAAAAAAAAAAAGAAGAAAAAAATGCATCTGTGAGCTAGGGAGGAACGAGTGAAATTGTAGCCTCTTATCTGGGAAGCTTCAGAAATAAAACATTTTGGAACGACCACCCCGAGGTAGAAGACAAGGATTTGGAGATACACTTTTAAAATGAAGTGATTGGAGGCTGGGCGTAGTGCCTCACGCCTGCAATCCCAGCACTTTGGGAGGCTGAGTTGGACGGATCACCTAAGGTCAGGAGTTTGAGACCAGCCTAGCCAACATGGTGAAACCCCATCTCTACTAAAAATACAAAAATTAGCCAGGCATTGTAGTGTGCACCTATAATCCCAGCTAATCAGGAGGCTGAGGCATGAGAACCCGGGAGGTGGAGGTCGCAGTGAGCCAAGATCATGCCACTGCACTCCAGCCTGGGTGACAGAGTAAGACTCTGACTTAAAAATAAAGATAAAATAAAGTGGTGGGAAAGAGAGAAGTTTAGTATCTCAGCCATATTAAACCTTTAAGCCTCTGTGCACATCGCCAGTCATTTCTTGATCTCTTTGTTAATACAACTTTAGTACCAGGCAGTTTGTTGCACAAAGCCCTGAAGTTCTTCAAGTAACAAACTCACATCAAAACACTGTTTCTGAGCATTAAAAAATATATATATAGCATTGATTTAAAAAATGAATGAAATGAACAAAGGTCTCCCACTAATGGCCCTCGTGGGATATTTGAGAGGGTTTGGAGCCAGCAAAGGCCAAAGTAGAGAGTGGGGCGGGGAGGGTGCGGGGGTGGTAGTCGAAAACCAATGAAAGGAGGCAGACGAAAACGTCAGTGCAAGCCCAGGAAGTACCTCAAAACCTCACCTTCCTGCCGGAAGATGAACTGCCTGAACCGTGGGGGCCAGAAAGGATGGGAGCCCCACCTTCCTGCCCAGTCCCAGTCTCTGGGGAAGCGGTCTCCCCAGGGCACCCTTCTGGGGGAGAGAAGGAGAAAAGTTGGTGGGGGGAACGGTCTGACCAGATGGGTGCCCAGGGCCTTGGAGGGTCCTCGCGTGCTGCAGGGACCCGCGAGAAGCCCGGGAGCTCCCTCCCTCCACAGCTCACCAGCTCCCCCGTGAGCTCAAGCCAGGAATTTCAGGCAGGCTCTCGGCGTCCCCAGACTTCCTTCTACTCCAAGGAGCCTGGGGAGCCCGGGACCTCCCAGAAAAGCATGTGGGCAGCTCTGCCCAGGGAAACCATGGTTCTTGTCAAGAAAAAGTCACCAAGGTCCAAGAGGCTCCTCCAAAGAGTGTCTACTGAATTCCCTTCCCCTTCCTTCGGACGCAAAATGTCTGAGAGGCAACGACCTGGCTCCAGGTTGGAAATGGAGCCATATTACACTGCTGGGGCACCCACCACCCAGATCTCCCTCTCACTTCTCTGGCTTCCGCCTGCATGTCCCCTTCTGGGCCCTAACCCTCTCCTGAGAGCCCCCCGCCCACCCCTGGTTTTGAGCCTGCAATCATTTGAATGACATTCAGGTCCAGCTGGCTGCCCATCCATCAGCGTCCCGAACGCAGGGTAACATCGTGTGCATGTGTGTGTGGGGGATTGGGGGGACAGTGAAAGAGTCCCAGGCAAGGAGCCAGGAGTCACACCCAGCCGGGGATCTGCTACCCTTCCCTGCGCACCTTAGGCAGATCACACGACCTCTCCCTGGTTTGGTGGCCTCATAATAATCACCAAGGTTTATTAAGCTGCTGTGTGCAAGGCACTGTGCTGTGCGCATTGCATGTATTATCTCATTGGATTTTATGTAGTGCCGCCCCCCACCCCTGCCCCAAATTCACATGTTGAAACCTAATCTCCAGTGTGATGATATTAAGAGGCAGGGCTGGCTGGGGCATGGTGGCTTACACCTGTAATCCCAGCACTTTGGGAGGCCAAGACGGGTGGATCACTTGAGGTCAGGAGTTCGAGACCACCCTGGCCAACATGGCAAAACCTCCTCTTTACCAAAAATACAAAAATTAGCCATGGGTGGTGGTGCATGCCTGTAATCCCAGCTACTCGGGAGGCTGAGGCAGGAGAATCGCTTGAACCCAGGAGGCAGAGGTTGCAGTGAGCGCATATCGTGCCACTGCACTCTAGTCTGGGTGACAGAGCAAGACTCCATCAAGCAAGCAAGCAAGAAAGAAGGGAGGGAGGGAGGGAGGGAGGGAGGGAGGGGAGGGAAGGAAGGAAGGAAGGAAGGAAGGAAGGAAGGAAGGAAGGAAGGAAGGAGGGAGGGAAGGAAGGGAGGGAGGAGGAGGAAGGGAGGGAAAGGAAAAGAAAGAAAGGGAAAGAAAGAAGGAGAGAGAGAAAGAGAAAGAAAAAGAAAAGAAGGAAGGAAAGGAAGGAAAGAAAGAAAGAAAGAAAGAAAGAAAGAAAAAGAAAGAAAGAAAAAGAAAGAAAGAAAGAAAGAAAGAAAGAAAGAGAGAAAGAAAGAAAGAAAGAAAGAAAGAAAAAGAAAGAAAGAAAGAAAGAAAGAAAGAAGAAAAGAGGCAGGGCCTTTCGCGGGTGATTAGGTCATGAAGGCTCTGGGTCGACACCTGAATGAATGGGAATCGGTGCCCAGAGACCCTAGGGAACTTGCTTGTCCTTTCTAGCTGAGCATGTGCCCAGTATGTGAGGACATAAAAGTCACTACTGATGAGAAACAGGCTCTCACCAAACACCTCATCTGTCAGTGTCTTTAATCTTGGGCTTCCCAGCCTCCAGAACTGTGAGCAATAAATATCTGTTGTTTATAAGTTACCCAGGTATTTTGTTACAGCAGCTGAAACAGACTAAAGCATAGGGACCAATATTATCCCATCTAATAAATGAGAAAACTTGAGCTTGAAAACATCCATGGTGGCTTATGCAAACTCACAGGGCTAATAAGTGAGGGAGGTGGGATAAAATATAGGCAGTTGAACTTCATGACACGAACATAACCACAATTGTCATGCTAACCAACAGTAAAATAATAATAATAAACAAACAATGAAGCTAGGCACAGTGGCTCATGTCTGTAATTCCAGCACTTTGAAAGGCTGAGGTGGGCGGATCACCTGAAGTCAGGAGTTTGAGACCAGCCTAGCCAACATGGTGAAACCCCGTCTCTTCTAAAACTACAGAAATTGCCTGGGCATGGTAGTGCACACCTGTAATCCCAGCTACTCGGGAGGCTGAGGCAGGAGAAATGATTGAACCCAGAAGCAGAGGTTGCAGTGAGCCAAGATCGCACCACTGCGCTCCAGTCTGGGTGGAGATAGAGCGTGACTCCGTCTCAAAAATAATGATGATGATAGTTGACAGAGGTTCTTTTAGTGCTAAGTTTCTGGGGAAACCTACACATTTAGTAAAGGTGGACCCACATTTTCATGTTTTTAAGTCATGATGAGTGACCCCGCTCCCTTAGGAAAAAAGAGAGAAATCCTCCCTCTGGGAGGGACAGGGACAGCCTCCTGGGAGTTCAGAGTCTCGCCTCTGCCTCTGCAATCAGCCAGGATCTGTAGACAAAGATATTTATGAGGCAGCCTGCGGCGCTCTATTTCTTCCCCCATTCTTATGGGGGTGAGAGGGGCAGCAGGAGACCGAAAGCCACATACTTGCAAAGTCATCCTTCCTCTGGAGACCAAGAAGCAGCAGATTCTTTTCCTGGGAAAGAAGTCTAGCAGGCAGACATCTGTTACTCTTCGCGAGCTGCATGCCATAACAGTTTAAAACACAGAGTTTAAATGCTTAAAGAAGAAGAAAACAGTTTGCCTGTGTTGCAAAGCAGCGTATAAACGGTGCTGGAATTAGCACAAGGGAAACATTTATCTTTCCTAGATAATCTCAAAACAGGACTTTTTTTTTTTTGGATTGTATATAATTATGTTTATTGGCGTGGAAAGATGCTCATGATATATTCCTAAAGGAAAAAACAAAAACAAAAAGCAAAACTGGTTGCAAACACAAACCAGGCTTTTTAAAGAAGCATTGACTCTGTCTCCCTGACTGGGGCCGGGGCTCTCTGTGTATCCCATAGAAGAAAGGCTAGAAGGGGACGAGACTGGCCGGGTAGCAGCCTTCTCCCTGGGAGAACAGAGACACAGTCACATTTTCTAGCTGGAATGACCAAAGATTTTCCTGAGCTGGATGAGCCCAGCCTGGCGTAGTGATGGATAGTGGGCTGTGGGGATCCAAAAGACCTGGGTTCCGGTCCCAGCCCCACTAACTATGGGTCGTGCTGACCTAGTGCAGGTTCAATGCTGCTGGAGCTCACTTCTCCACTGACACAGTGGAAGTCACACCTCCTGCGCACGGGGGAGGTGCTCATGAAAGGGTGGGCTTCTCTCCCTCCAATCTGTTTTTATTTTTGTTTTTGTTTTGAGCCAGAGTCTCACTCTGTCACCCAGGCTGTAGTGCAGTAGCACAATCTTGGCTCACTGCAACCTCTGCCTCCCAGGTTCAAGCAATTCTCCTGCCTCAGCCTCTCGAGTGGCTGGGATGACAGACATCCACCACCACTCCCAGCTAATTTTTATATTTTTAGTAGAGACGGGGTTTCACCATGTTGACCAGGCTGGTCTAGAATTCCTGACCTCAAGTGATCTGCCCATCTCAGCCTCCCAAAGTGCTGGGATAACAGGAATGAGCCACTGCACCTGGCCTCCAATCTGTGTTTTTGTGACAATGACATGGATCAGCCATGACGAATGGGCAACCCTGGGGTGGCAGGCTGTGAATGAGGTTAACCAAAATTTTAGATCCTGACCCATGTGGTATTAATTTGCTCACTCCAGGAATATTTCTGGAGTGCCTGCTCGTGGCTACCCTGGGCCAGGCACCAGGCTGGCTGCTGGGAGCACAGGAAAGAGAGCTGGTCCCTGTCCTTGTGGGGAGAGGCCCAAACTGCTAACAGTCAGACTTGGGTTCTGAAGGGGCTGTGCAGGAGCATGAGGGAGGAGGGGCTGCCTCGAGGGATTTGGTCCCCTCCTCAGGAGCTAACACACAGCCTGAGACCTGAAGGATGAGAAGGGGCCGGCCACACCAGGGTCGGGAGGAAGCCACTCTGTGCATTGGCCGTGGCCCAGGCAAAGGCTGCGGGAAGCAGTATCCTGTGTTGCTCCCGGTCGGCTTCAGGCCTGCGAGGCTGCGAAGGGCCAACTGCGGAGGATGGAGGGTGAGGTGGGGCTGAGCTACGTCTCCCAGGCCTTGGTTATGATCTGAATTTTTATGTTGAGAACAAGAAAAGGGCACAAAAGGGGCTTAAGCAGAGTGAGCAGTATGGCCAGGTTTGTTCTTTTAAAAGCTGGATACTAGACCAGACGCAATGGCTCACATCTATAATCCCAGCACTTTAGGAGGCCAAGGCTGGAGGATCGCTTAGGGTGAGGAGTTCAAGACCAGCCTGGGCCACATAGGGAGACCCCATTATAAAAAACAAACAAACAAACATATATATATATGTGTGTGTGTGTCTGTGTGTGTGTGTGTGTGCGCGCGCATGTGTGTGTGTATATATGTATAAAACAAATTAGCCAGGTGTGGTGGTGTGTGCCTATAGCACCAGCTACTCAGGAGGCTGAGGTGGGAGGATCCCTGGAGCCCAGGGGTTTGAGGCTGCAGTGAGCTACGATCACACCACTGCCCTCCCCGCTGGGCAACAGACTGAGACCCTGTCTCTTAAAAAAGAAAAAAAAAGGATACTAGATGAAGATGAGGAGCAGGGGTGTGGAGCGAGGTAGACAGACCAGCTAGGAGGAGGATCCTCCGGGCAAGAGATAAGGTGACCTGGTCAGGACCTGTGGCCATGGAGACCGGAGGCATGGACATGGTGAAGCTATATTTTGGAGAAGAATCTAGAGGACTTACTGATGATCAGATGTCAAACTGCAGGACAGAGGAGACTATCAGGCCACTTCCTGCTGCTCCTACCCAGTGGCCTTGTGGACATCAGGAAAAGGGCTCCTCTAGACAAGCGTGCAGCACAGGGCACTCGTGCAAGAGCCTCACCCTGAGCCCCTCACCTGCAAGTGCAAAGTTGCTCAAGCTCCTGATCCTCACTCAGAGACTTGGGCAACTTTGGACTTGCAAAGCTTGTAGTGTCTGTGGCAATCCAAGGGGAGCCCTAGGCTCTGCCCAAGGTTTAGGGACCATTTGAACACAGTGATTCTACCCCTGGCTCCGGCTGTGCATGAAATTTCTTCCCTCCTTGCCAGGGCACCAGACTTTTTACAGTACTCACTGCATTGGACGCAACTAACCTTGTGAAGAAAACAGTTTTTAAAACCCTGGAAGCTAATGGTACAAGACCATTTAGCACTTAACTAAATGCAAGTTCTAGAACGTCTGCAGCCAAAATGAAAGTAAATAATGACAGAATGTGAGTCATGAGTAGTTTGCAAAGCTTGTAAACAAAGCATCCTCCCAAATTCAGAGCCATGGCCTGAGAGTTGGGTACCCATTAATCAGCCCTTAGCTCTATCACACACAAAAGGACACGTGTCCTCATTAGCAACCCATGAGGAGAACTTAGCTAACTGACTGTCACTTTATTATCTGGACTTCACTTAAAACTGAAATAAAAAGCTTATCCCCTGAAGAACAGAGCACTCATGCTCACATTGTTTGAAAGAATCACTTCACTGCCAGTGTCAACACGAAGCTTAACATCCTGACATTTATGGGAAAGGCAAAACAATCCCACTTGTAAACTGAAGAGATGAGCCCAACCAGCCAGGCATGTCCCATCTGTCCCTCTCCCGGGGGCTGGTCACTTTCTTTCTAATGGCAGTTGTTGATGCCGACCTCATGTCCTCTCCTGGCCGGTTGCTCTCCAAGAGCAGGGTTAATGCCTCATTCTTTCACCCCTACATTCCTGTGTCTAGTATTTGGCCTGGATATAGTAGGTGCACATTAAATATCTGTTGTGTGAGTGGATGAGCATCTTTCCCAAAAGGCCAATGTTCACCCCAGCCCTGGACTTCTCAGGGGCCCTGTCCAGGCAAAGGATGGACCAAAAAGGGAGCTGGGTAGGAGACAGAAGGTTTGGCTCCTGTCACAGACTCTGCCACCCACAAGCATGTGCTCAGGTGAGTCATGTCATCCATTTTGGTGTTCCCATCTCTAAAACAGGAGGAATAGCTGTCCCCCCACTTTTTAAGGGTTTGCGATGACATGATGGGAAAGAAGCACTTGGAAAGAGGTTTCCACAAGTGTGATGTGATTCCCCTCACACCTCAGAGGGGAGTTTTGCAATTGAGAAGGCGGGGCAGTGCAGGACCAAGGTTAGAAACGGTGTGCAACTTACTCTCAGAAAGCCAGCAGGTAAGCAGAGTGGATTTGGAGGTATAATGAATGACTGCAAAGGCCACCCAGGCTGTGCTCTCTGCACATGGGAACTAGAAATCAGAGTACAAACTATGGAGCCAGTAGATAACACAGATATGGGAGTGGTCTAAGGTAAGGCAATAGGGAGTGGTGGGACCTGCAGCCAACTAGAGATTACAATCACACGCTGCCTCAGGCATTTGCAAAAAGGTTTAAAACTTACACCCCATGAAACAGCAAAATGCATCTATGGCCTGCTGGCTGGGAGTCTGAGACCCCTGCAGATGGCTGTATTAAGCATGTCATTTTTTTTTTTTTTTTTCCAGACGGAGTCTCGCTCTGTGGCCCAGGCTGGGGTGCAGTGCCATGATCTCGGCTCACTGCAACCTCTGCCTCACAGGTTCCAGTGATTCTCCTGCCTGAGGCTCCCTAGTAGCTGGGATTACAGGTGTGCGCCACCACACCAGCTAATTTTTGTATTTTTAGTAGAGACGGAGTTTCACCATGTTGGCCAGGCTGGTCTCAAACTCCTGACCTTAGGTGATCCGCCCACCCTGACCTCCCAAAGTGCTGAGATTACAGACGTGAGCTACTGTGCCGGGCCTCTAGCATGTCTTTTTATTCCAATGCTCACTTGGGGCCTTGCTGACACTGGAGAGACTGCCCCTACCAGGCAGGGCCCCCTAATTCCTAGAGATAGTAAACAGCTGAGTATGCCTTTAACGTGCAAAGCCATGAATCCAGAGATGTAACCCAGATGCCTCCTTGATCAGGCTGTCACACTGGAGGCCATTACCCATCTGCCTTAAGCACCCCAGAGTCTGGCCAGACAACTAGGGACAGTCCCTATACCCCAGAACCTGCTGAAATGACTCAAACCAGCCCATCTGAAGCCTGTTTACCCTGCTTGCCTTTTCCAGAGAAACCACAGTAAAGGCTCTTGCCCATGTTTTCCCCTTGGGCTGCCTCCTGACCCTGGTGCTTCCCCCACGTGGCCCTGCATGATTATCGCATGCCGCCTCTGCTTAGGAACTGTAACAAATTGTCTCTCCAATGGCAGTTGTCTCCTGACCTGCTGGCCTCATTAGGCCTGAACAGTAAGAAAACCTGTATTTTCATACATCTGTAAACCCCGCTGGAGCACAGCTCGCCACTGCTGCTTTATTGCCCCCTGAATCTTGGCACCTAGCACAGTCCCTGGCACATTGAAGACACGATTTCTTTTTTTTTGAGACAGAGTTTTGCTCTGTCACCCAGGCTGGAGTGCAGCTTACTGCAACCTTTGCCTCCCGATTCAGGTGATTCTCCTGCCTCTACCTCCTGAGTAGCCGGATTACTGGCATGTGCAGTCATGCGTGGCTAGTATTTGTATTTTTAGTAGAGACAGAGTTTCACCATGTTGGCCAGGCTGGTCTCAAACTCCTGACCTCAGGTGATCCACCCACCTCGGCCTCCCAAAGTGCTGGGATTACAGGTGTGAGCCGCCACACCCAGCCAAAGACACAATTTCAACCCTAATCGATGAATGGATGGGCACAGGGATGAAAGCAAAGGGCTGGGTACAAGCAGTTGTTTGGCTATGTGGATCCCCTACACTTCAGCTTCACGTTTGCAATTGCTTCAGGACACTAAATTCTGCATATGCCTCAGTGCTGCGACTGGCATAGATGTAAGCCAGACGGAGTGGCGTGAGTTCACACTAGTAGGAGTAAGCAGTGATTAAGCTCTGAGGCTCACCACCCCGCTGCCTTTCAGCTTTTCAGGCAACTCCTAAGTGGGGGCAGGGGGAAGAATATTCCTTTAATGGCTGATCTTCTGGCTAACTCTGGCTATTTGTTTTATTCAAACTCTTAGAAAGAGATGGCCATCTCAAAGGGTCTCTGCGCCCATTGGTAAAAGGGGAAAAGTCAGAGAGCGGCTTCCTAGCCCACCTTCAGTCTCTGAGACCTGCCCACGACAGGCTCTCCAAAGGCAGCCAGTCAGGTCACCCTCAAGACTCCCTACGTCTGCAGTGGTGCAGTGGGCTGTCTCTGTATCCCTGAATAACCGAACTGCATCCGGTTAATAAACTGAAAGCTGAGCTAGAGAACCTGTGTTGTTTTTAATCTTTACTCTTTAAAAATGCATCAATCTAGCCAGGCGCAGTGGCTCACACCTGTAATCCTAGCACTTTGGAAGGCTGAGGGGGCAGATCACTTGAAGTCAGGAGTTCGAGACCAGCCTGGCCAACATGGTGAAAACCCAACTCCACTAAAAATGCAAAAATTAGCTGGCCATGGTGGTGGGTGCTGTAATCCCAGCTACTTGGGAGGCTGAGGCACAAGAATCGCTTGAACCTGGGAGGCGGAGGTTGCAGTGACCTGAGATCATGCCACCGAACTCCAGCCTGGGAGACAGAGTGACACTCCATCTCAAAAATTAAAAAATAGGCCTGGTGCAGTGGTTCATGCCTGTAATCCCAGCACTTTGGGAGGCTAAGGCGGGAGGATCATGAGGTCAGTTCAAGACCAGCCTGACCAACATGGTGAAACCCCGTCTCTACTAAAAATACTAAATATACAAAAATACTATACAAAATACTATATTTACAAAGTATACAAAAATACTATACAAAATACTATATTTTTGTAAATATACAAAAATACTAAATACTAAAAATACAAAAATCAGCTGGGTGGTATGTGCCTGTAATCCCAGATACTCAGGAGGCTGAGGCAGAAGAATCGCTTTAACCCATGAGGCAGAGATTGCAGTGAGCCCAGATCGTGCCACTGCACTCCAGCCTGGGCGACAGAGCAAGACTCTGTCTCAAAAATAAATAAATAAATAAATAAATAAATAAATAATGCGCCAATCTGCTCTGCTTGACAATGAACTGAATTTCTCTGATCACAGGGCCCTTGGGTATCATTCTCAGTATCACCGTCTCCTTCCTAGGTTCTGGAAATAGGCAGAGAGAAGACAGGTGCAGAGTAGGCCTGTCTGGGAAGTACCTGAGGAGGGTGGAGAAGCCTGTGTTTGCTGTTTCTGATGAATGTCCTTGGGTTATTTAGTGCTTGGCAGTGAACGGCTCCCTGAAGGCCATCCCTTTCCCAGGCCCTGGATGGAAGGGCAGGAAACATTTGACCACAGTGTCTAGACAGCGAGGCTAGGGAATCCGGGGGGCTGCCCAAGAGCTCATGTGGGGGACAGCCATCAGTAAGGTAACTGTGACCCAGAATAGAACCAGATTAGGGCTTATAATAGGCATTATCCCAGTCTAATTATTAAGCTCAACCCCTCTTCTCTCAGAAAAGTGTCCTAGTTTGATTGATAAACTATACAGCCACCTTCAACACTAGGGAATTTTGCAAACAGGAAAGTCTGAGTTGGGAGGCTCACACGCAACAGAAGCTGGTCACTTTGTACAAACAGAAAGGGCTTAGCAAACATCCTGGAAAAGGCCTGGTGGCAGCACCCAACCCCCTACAAATAGCACGAACAATTCACCGAAGGGAACTGAGCCTGACCTTGGCCCTGGTGGGCTTTGCTCTAAAAGTGGAGTTCCCGGGCTGGCGGGGACAGCCTGGCTCAAGCATGGCCCATTCGCAGCCTCCCCATCCAAGAAGAGCAGGCTGAAAGGCAGCATTTCTTTTTCCTGGTGAAGTCTCAAGCCAGAGTTAGTAAGTTCTGTGGGAGCAGAGAGGAAAGGATTATGATATGTCCGCGATGGGTACAGGAGAAAGGAAGAGCCCCACCAACTCCATCCTTTGCACGTACCTGTGCTACAATGCCATTCAACACCACCTTGACTCGCCAGGGGGACCCTGAACAATTTCCCATTTGTGTTTCTTTTCCTTCCTGGTTGAGATCTTGTTTCTGTCAAGATGAACTATTTATCTGCATTGCATGAAATGTCACGGGTTGTGGTCAAAACCAGGACCAACCCACACACAAGAAATAATAACCCTTTGATGACACTCACACACAAGTTTCCCAAATCTTTAGAGGCTGTCAGTGATTCATTTTCTTTTTCCAGCACTGAACGTGCTCTCGAGAAATATTTAACCCAAAAGGCGACTGGCAGACAATACCCCCAGTAGCCTGGGTTTGCCGGATCAACTCATGCTTGAGTTAATTTACTAAGTGACCTGTGGACATGCATCCACTCACCAGAGAGGTAGAGCAAACACTTACAAGGTAAAAGGTAGTGATGTGTTTCACCCTGCGGCCTTACATGAGGCTTAATTAAGCTACAAAATGCTCGACGTGTCCAGTGTTGAAGGAATCTCTGTTTTGTGAACTAAAACTTCCAAGTTATTATTATTAATTTTTTATGTTAGCTTAGCCATCATGCAAAATTTACTGGTGAAGCAGTTAATAAAACACACATATCCCATGGAAGGGTTTTGTACATTTCAGTCCTTACAAATAACAAAGCAATGATAAACCCTGCACGGTCCTGAGAGGAAGTTCCTTTGCTTCTTAAAGCTGCCAGTCCTGGCTCTTTGGGGGCTCATGTGTTATAAATTCTGGAAGCTCTTTTAGCTGCAGTTTGAGCATCAGGCGAATCTTCTTCCTCTTCCTCGGTTCGCTTGTGTTTTAAAAACAAGTCAGACTTTAAGAAGCGGCTGTAGCTGTCGTACTTCATGAGATTAAAGATCTAAGGAGGAAAAGAAAAAAGAGTCTGAAGGCTGAGGCTAATCCAGGCCATAAATCATCTCATCAGATAAGTATTGGATACCTACCATGTGCCAAAGAATACTAGTACGTGCAAAGAACACACTAAGAAAGCTCAAATAAGCCATCTGCTAGACAAGGCACATTTCCTGGAGATTTTTGGTCATTATGCAATAATCTCAATGGAATATATAGACAGTCACATGAACAAATATGCCTTTATTTTCCACGGAAATATAGATTCACACGGCACTAATTCAGACCCTTGTATCAAGAAGTCCTTCAAGACTCTCCCCTTTATTTGCCTAGATAACACAAGGATGTATTTCTCCAAGAGCTTGAGGCAGCCGGATAGAAACCATTTCTGTAGAGGCAGTGGTGTTAAAAAGATCACTGATATATCATATGATGCCAGTATTGTTAAGACTCCCAGTAAGTCTGGCATCCAAGATCTCAAACAAACCTATTATTGTGCCAAGAGTCAAAATGAGGCATGCTCACTGCAGGGCAGGACAGTCAAACTATGATCTGAGCAAGGGAACAGGCCCCAAATAAAGAACGGAGCAGCCAGCTGCAGCAGGCCAACATCTGTGCCATCAGACAGGCTGGGGAGCACATCCCCAGAATGAAACAAGTCTAAGGTATGTCAGGTGAGCGAAGAAGACACCCGACAGAGCTGAAGTGCCCCAGATTAGAGGGCTGCCCCTGCCGGTACAGCAGACACTCAGAAGGCTGTTTTTCCTTTGGCTGCCACTGAACCTCTTCTGGGCCATGGTCCTTGTGACCAGCATTCATCTTCCCCCACTCCTACCCAATCCTGTGCCATCTGCCCTCCTCCCTTGTCCCAGGAAAGGGGCAAGGAAAGGAGAAGCACAAAGCCTTTTCCAGCTGTTGAGAAGTATGATCTCTTTCCCACCCCTCATCTTTCTCTCTCTCTCTCCCCCCCCCCCCACCCTCTCAGACCTTTCCACTTAACTTTCAGTATGCTCTGCAACTAAAAATCCACACAGTTCACCCTGGTACACGGAACAACCAAGTGGAAAGTTCCAGAGATGTCTAGAATGTCGCTGACTGCCAGACGGGGTTGTCAAGTGGATGGTAAAACCCTGACATATTTTAAGGCTGCCCTCTCCCAACACACATACACTATTTTATAAATGAAACATCTGAGGGGGCCGGGCACGGTGGCTCACACCTGTAATCTCAGCACTTTGGGAGGTGGAGGCAGGTGGATCACTTGAGGTCAGGAGTTCAAGACCAGCCTGGCCAACATGGTGAAACCCCCGTCTCTACTAAAAATACAAAAATTAGCCGAGCGTGGTGGCACATGCCTGTAACCCCAGCTACTTGGGAGGCTGAGGCAGAAGAATCACTTGAACCTGGGAGGCAGAGGCTGCAGTGAGCTGAGATCACACCACTGCACTCCAGCCTGGGCAACACAGCGAGACTCTGTCTCAAAAAAATAAATAAATAAAATAAAATAAACAATAAATAAACATCTGAGGGACTCCAAGGACTCAGAACATCTGCTTGGCAGATAGGAGGTGCTTCAGGAGGGAACTGGAACCCTCAAATTTTACACCTTCATCTTCCCAAGATGGCTTCAACCACAGCAGAACCGCCTGAGTCACTGTACTATAAACAGAGTCCACAACCCAGAGAAAGACCTGGGACTTCAGGTTTTCTTTAAACTGTTAAACTTGCGCCTGCCCATCCCCTGGTGCCCTTCTAGTCTTGCCCGAGTCCTCCAGCTGCTCAGCAAGGCCCTGCCTCCTTAAGGCCCTGTCCCATGCCACGCTAGAGCAGTCGTCTATCTTGTAGCCATCCTGGAATTCCAGGTGTGACTGTAATTTTCTGAGGTTTACAGGAAAAAAAAAAAAAATTTAATCCCAGAAAAGACAAAAATCATAGCCGGGGGTGAGGTGGGGGATGAGAAACACCATTACTCCTTCAGGGTGTCCCACCAAGGTGCTAAGCAAGCGCCCCCATCTGCCTTATTCAGCCCTTCCGAGCACAAGAGCCCCCAAGGGAAACTTTTCGAGGCTTACCTAGTTCAAAGTTTGCAATGAACGCTCAAATGTGACTAATGAAACCAGTGGCACCAGGGTCCCGGCTGGCACCCGGCCTCAGTCCTGTGCCCACTCCCACCCCAGGTCCACGCAGACGGGACCCGCCACTCTGAGCAGGATGCGGTGCGACCCAGGCGTCTCGTGTGAAGTCTTTGCGCGTGGGAGAGGAACATCCTGTTTGCCTGTAGTGGCTCTGAGGCTCAGACTTCAAAGTAGAGAAGAAAAAAGGCTGGCGTTGGGGGCACCCAGGGCAGAGGAGGAGGGGGAGGGGAGGAGGCTGCTTCAGCTGGGAGGAAGCTCAGGGACTGCCCTGGGCTGGCAGGACTCGACCCTGAGATCCGGAGGCTGCCAGCAAGCTTGAGGGGAGGGGGCTGCAAACTATTTATTAAGAGCATAAGGGCCACTCCCTACTGGCGCAGGTGTGAAATGCCCTACAAGTACAGAAGTCCCTCAGGCAGAGGTTTCCTCCTCTGAGAGCTCTCGCCCATCTCCCACGCTGCTGCAGTGACTGGGAGGCAGCTGTGACCGCTGGACCCAGACAGGCTGGAGAAAGAGAGGATGTCACCCCCAAAGCCTTCATGTGCCTGGGCTGTGGGAAGCCTGATTGCTCTACATGGGGTGTGCAGGCAGACTTCTGACTGCCACCGGCCAAGGACCCCCTGGGCCTGGCTCAGGAGCACGCAGTAACAGGGTGCTCCTGGGACGGGGCTCAGCAAAGGTGACTTAGAGGATGGAGAATGCAACTAAGGCCGGGCGCGGTGGCTCATGCCTGAAACCCCAGTGCTCTGGGAGGCTGAGGCGGGGGATAGCTAAATCCTGTCTCTACTAAAACTATAAAAATTAGCAGGGCTTGGTGGCACCCACCTGCAGTCCCAGCTACCAGAGCCTCATCTGTCATAGGGAAAAGAGCTGTAACTGGGGTCCAGTAAATGTTTACCACTGACTGAACAGAAACCGTTCGCTGCGCGGCAGCAGAGGCTGGGGAACTGAACCCGGCTAGCACCCGGCCGCTGTGCCCTCCAGCCCCGCGCTGGGCAGCGTGTGGGCATTCTTTCCTTCAGTCCTCCCTCCAGCGCTCTGAAGACCCTGATTTGACAGAGGAGGAAACGAGGGGCTTAGGGGTTCCTCACAGTTCCGGAGGCTAGAAGTCCGAGGTCAAGATGCCGTCAGGGTTGGTTTCTCCCGAGGCCGCTCTCCTTGGCTTGCAGACCACACCTTCTCCCTGCGTCTTCACGGGGTCTCCCCAGTGCATGTGTATCCTTCCCTCCTCTTCTTACAAGGACACCAGTCAGACTGGATTAGGGCCCACCTCAATGTCCTCGTTTAATGTTAATTACCCCTTTAAAGGTCTATCTCCGAATAAAGTCACATTCTGGGGATTAGGACTTCAACATATGAATTAGGGAGGGGAGCACAGGTCAGCTCATAACAATGAGCAAAAGAGACGGGCGGGAGGCCAGCCCGGGCAGGCTCTGGAGCCCCTACTCCCGACCATGAGGCCATCTGCCACTCGCATGGCAGGACAATAAAAACGAGGGCTGCAAAGAGAGCAACATGGAAAACTGCCCGTGAATGTTAAATGACTGATGCTAAATTTTAAAAACACACCCTGTCTAAAAACAATGATCCCAAATACGTTCTTTTTTGTTGTTGCTGTTTGTTTTTTTGAGATAGAGTCCCACTCTGTCATTCAGGCTGGAGTGCAGTGGCGCGATCTCGGCTCACTGCAACCTCCGCCTCCCGGGTTCAAGCGATTCTCCCACTTCTGCCTCCTGAGTAGCTGTGATTACAGGCGTGCGCCACCATGCCCAGCTAAGTAGAGACAGGTTTTCACCATGTTGACCAGGCTGGTCTCAAACTCCTGAACTCAGGTGATCCACCCTCCTAGGCCTCCCAAAGTGCTGGGATTACAGGCGTGAGCCACCGCACCTGGCTCCAAATACATTCTTTAAGAGTGTATCCATGTGTCTAAGTGAGAAACAAATGTCCCTAAAGGTCAGTAGTGGGGTAAGTGGTGCTCCCCTAAACTTACGTTCACCTGGAATCTCAGAATTGACCTCATTTGAAAAGAGGGTTGGAAAAGGGTCTCAAAATGAAATCACACTGCATTTAGGGTAGGCCCTAAATCCAAGGACTGGGTGTCCTCATCAGAAGAGGAGGGGACACAGAGAGACACACCGAGGGAAGAAGGCATGTGAAGGCAGAGGCAGACATCGGTGATGCAGCCATGCGCCAAGCAGCGCTAAGGAGTGCCGGCAGCCACCAGCAGTCTGGAAGCTGAAGGGGCAAGGAAGTACCCCTAACATCCCCCCGCCACCGCCCACCAGAGCCTTTTGGAGAACAGGGCCCTGCCAACACCGTGATGTCAGATTTTCAATGTTTCTGCTGAGCGAATGCGTTTCTGCTGTTTGAAGCCACTTGGCCTGGGGTCATTGCTTACGACAGCCCAAGGAGGCTCATCGAGTCCTCTTTTTGATTTTACCTCACCCCTGCTCAAACAGAAAATGAGATGGGCCTAGGGGTCCCAGACAGTTCCAACAAGCAGGGCTCCCTGACGGGGGAGAAATGACCTCACCAGGGCTGGACTGTGATGGGCACCTGAACAACATGATCGGACTCCTTAAGTGTCCATAAGGAAGAGAAAGAAGAAAATGGAGCCATCTGGGCTAAGCGGAAGGCTGCAGGTGACTGGAAGACACGGCAGCAGAGCTGAGGCAGCCATCCGTCCAATGAGCAGCTGCTGGTGAAGCGGAAAACTCAAGTTGGCAGCTGAGCTGCATTCTGTATCTTTTTTTTTTTCTTTTTTTGGCCAAGACAGCTGCGGCTTAGCAAGGTTTGGGGTTTTGGCAGCCCCACATCTGCGAGCTGCACGCCTGGACTGTAAACTGTTTAGCATCGTTGCCTTGGGATCCAATCCTACAGGCCGCTGGAAGTGAGATTCGGACAAAAACGAGGAGGGAGGCTTCCTGCAGATGTGCAGCTCTGTACAACGGTCCCACAAAACCAGGTCTTTATATCGCCAAACCACCTCCTCTCCAGATCCCAGACGTGGCCATGACCAAGCAGGATTTGCCTTCCGGAAAGAAAAATATCCACGCAGTGCTCCAACTTCAGACTGTTCAAAATGTGCCGCTCCAGGAAAGGACGTCGCTCTGACGCACACTCAGCTGTGTAGAAACGAGGAGCTCAACCAGCCTTGGAGGCCCCTCTGTGAATGTTGCGTCTGTCTCCATTCATTGCATTTCAAGCCTAATAAATATTTTAACACTTCTCAGAAGACACGTACAGAAGACCTAAACAAAACACGCATCCTCTCTTCTCTTCAAAACCCTCCGCCATGTTATTTCAGGCATGAGAAGAAAACATCATTCCTTAAGGCAATGCAAGTTCAGTTAGTGGGATATCATATTTGCTTTAAGAACTTGGTTTCGTTTTTACAGGAAAATGGCTGAAGGAAGGTGGAAGCACCGCCGTCTCTGAATTGCGGCTCTAGAAGGCGTCCTCTCTCCACGCACATGGACTACAGACGGGCTTGTGTACCCATGCGAGGAGACACAAAGGGAGAAAAAAGGAAGCTCCTGTCCCTCCAGCCCTCAGAAGTGGCTGGGCATTGACAAGGCTGTTGGGGCAAGGCGCAAACAGGCATGTACCCACCCCCTCAAGTAAAGACCACCTCCCTTTCAAGTGGGAACGGGCTGCACCCAGGAGGAGGTCTGAGGGCAGCTGGCAGAGAGCAGATGAGCAGACGAAGCAGCTCAAGTCAGCCCTTGCCCCAGAGCGCCAGGACAGGCCACACAGAAGGTTCCATTGTCTTGCATGGCGCTCCAGCTTCATAGACAGACCAGCCAGAGATGACAGTGTGCCAGGGGTGGGACTGGAAATCCAGAAGGAGTCTGGACACAACAGGATCAGAGAGACCTTGCTTGGATGAAATCCCCTCCCAAGCTCAGGGGTTCAGTGCCGTCACACGTGTGGAGCCGATTGTTCGCTTTTTTCTGCAGTCCATAGGACTCATATTCCAGGCCCAAATGACACGACTCACTTTCTGCTGGGGGTGAAGGCATTTTAATTTTGCCTTTTGCCATCAGAAGGGGAGTTGAATGCTCCACTGAGTGCCACTCTCCCCTCCTCTTCCCCCAAATACCTTTTTTTTTTTTTTTTTTTTTTTCTGAGACGGAGTCTTACTCTGTGGCCAGGCTGGAGTGCAGTGGCGTGACCTCGGCTTACTGCAACTTCCGACTCCCTGATTCAAGCAACCCTCCTGCCTCAGCCCCCCAGGTAGCTGGGATTACAAGCATGTGCCACTACACCCAGTTAATTTTTGTATTTTTAGTAGAGATGGGGTTTCACCACGTTGGCCGGGATGGTCTCAATCTCCTGACCTCATCATCCTCCCACCTCAGCCACCCAAAGTGCTGGGATTACAAGCGTGAGCCACCGTGCCCAGCACCAAATACCATTTTAAAGTTGCAAGAAACATCTCAAAGTATCTCGAATACTGCCCTTCCCGCCGTGACCCTCGCGAGGCAGATGGCTATGGTGTACGCAGACAGCCAACCTCCCTTCCGTTTGAATAAAAAACCACACCTGCCTTTTCTGGCGGAGCATGCTGGAAAATACTCATTTCTGCCCTGCGTTTGATCTTTTGGAGCACATGTCACCTGGCACCCATAAGACTGACACATCCTAAGTCCCTTGCTCTGGCCACCACCACAGCCTCTGCCACCACCCAGGAGAGGGGACCAGGGTCATGCAGGGGCACTCAGGCCCAGGTCCCATGTGGAGAAATAATAGAGCCGGGTAGAGAATGGGCCCCCAAATGTCCGCCACAGGCCGGACAGCCCCTCTCACCCTCCCAGGCCCTCAATAGCTGGTCCACCCCTCTTACTTATGTTGAAAAAGGAAGCATTTCTCACCTCTTACTTTCTGGGGAAACTCAAAAGAAACTGCATTGCTAAAAAGGGACCCCATTCATAGCTCCTTTCTCTGTCAAGGATGTGGCTGGGAGCACTGGCATCTCACCCAAGCCTTTTCCTTTTTTTTTTTTTTTTTTTTTTGAGACAGAGTTTCACTCTGTCGCCCAGGCTGGAGTGGAGTGGCGTGATCTCAGCTCACTGCAACCTCTGCCTTCTAGGTACAATCGATTCTCCTGCCCCACCCTCCCAAGTAGCTGGGATTTTAGGCACATGCAACCGTGCGCAGCTAATTTTTGTATTTTTAGTGGAGACGGGGTTTCACCACATTGGCCAGGCTGGTCTCAAACTCCTGACCTCAGGTGATCCACCCACCTCAGCCTCCCAAAGTGCTGGTTTTCCATTTTTTTTTTGTAAGCACCAAAGGTTAAGGACTTCTTTTTGAGTGGAGAAGTCTACCTCATCTCTGCTTTTCCAGGCTAGAGTTTAGCACCAGACCCAAAGCCCGGGAAAGGCATCCTAATAGACGCAAAATCTGCTTATTTATTTATTTATTTATTTATTTTGAGATGGAGTTTCACTCTTGTCACCCAGGCTGGAGTGCAATGGCATGGTCTTGGCTCACTGCAACCTCCGCCTCCTGGGTTCAAGCGATTCTCCTGCCTCAGCCTCCTGAGTAGCTGAGATTACAGGTGTGCGCCACCACGCCCAGCTAATTTTTTTGTATTATTCATAGAGACGAGGTTTCACCATATTGGCCAGGCTAGTCTCGAACTCCTGACCTCAGCTGATCCACCTGCCTCGGCCTCCCAAAGTGCTGGGATTATAGGCGTGAGCCACTGCGCCCGGCCCAAAATCTGCTTTTAAGTGTAGGCATGGAGACCCGTGATATTCATGGAAGAAGAATGAGCACCCCACTCCCCCAAACCCATGCCCTTCTCTTCCATGGACTGAGAAAACCACGAAGCTGCCATGTGCAATGATCTGGACCTTTCTATCTTCATCAAGCTCATGGCTGTTCCAGACCATGCTGTGCTATAGAACTTAAACCAAAGGCTTCTGAGCAAGAAAGATGTGTAAACTGGGGCTAAGAAATGTGCCAGAGGAGAATTTTGTTTTAAATCTTTCATATGGAACAACTGTAAGTCACTGAGCAGACTTCAATGTGCTCCATTCTTCAGTGTTTGAGTAGAGCCTGAAAGGATCAATGATGTCATCGATTTCCCGCTGGGGAGAGAGAGGGAGGGGCAGCACTGGGGGATCCTAACTTTTCACTTCATACCCTCCTGGATACATGAATTTTTTTTATCTTAACAATGAGCATGTACTAATTTAACAATTTAAGATAATTTTGAGCCAGACACTGTGATTCACGCCTGTAATCACAGCAGCACTTTAGGAGGCCAAGGCTGGAGGATTGCTTGAGCCCAGGAGTTCAAGACCGGCCTGGGCAACATAGTAAGACCCCACCCCTAGAAAAGTATATTTTAAAAATTAGCCAAGCGTGGTGGCACACGCCTATAGTCCCAGCTACTCGGCAGTCTGAGGTTAGAGGATGGCTTGAGCCTGGGAGGTCAAGGCTACAGTGAGCCATGATGGTGCCACTGTATTCCAGCCTGGATGACAGGGGGAGCCCCAGCATAAAAAAAAAATTAAAATAGGCAGGGCACAGAGGTTCATGCCTGTAATCCCAGCACTTTGGGAGGCTGAGGTGGGCACATCACTTGAGGTCAGTTCATGAATACCCCCGCTTCACAAATGAGAAAAGCTAGGCACAGAGAGGGAGCAAGTCTTGCCCGCAATCTCACAGTAACTAAATTCTAAAGTGAAAGAAGGCTGGGCACAGTAGCTTATGCCTCCAATCCCAACACTTTGGGAGGCCAAGACGGGAGGATTGCTTGAGGCCAGGCGTTTGAGACCAGCCTGGGCAACATAGTGAGACCCCATCTTTACAAAAAATAAAAATAAAAAAATAGCCGAGCCTGGTGACACTCGCCTGCAGTATCAGCTACTTGGGAGGCTGAGGTGGGAGGATTGCTTGAGCCCAGGAGGTCAAGGCTGCAGTGAGCCAAGATCACACCACTGTACTCCAGCCTGGGTGACAGAGTGAGACCCTGACTCAAAAAAATAAATAAATAAAGTCAAACAAGTTGGGGTAGGGGCAGCAGGGGGAGTCAGATCTAAGGAAGTAAGATTGTGGTTATCAGAGAGTGACTCTTTAACACCAAGGCATTGAACGCTCACAGCTCAGAGAGGTAGCAGAGGATTTGCCCAAAGCGCCATGTTACAGATGAGGACTCGGAAGCCACAGTAAGAAACAGAACCCTCCTGGGGTCAGACAGAGGCAAGGCTGGGCTAGAATCCCCCACTTCTGCCTCTGGTGCTCAGGGCCAAGCTCATGCACTGTCATAACGGTAATGAATCTGGCAGCCCCATATCCTGCGAGTATTGGACAGGGGGAGAGGGGGAAGGGGAAAGTGGGGAGGGGCAGAGGTCAGGCCACTTCCACCCACCACACAAATGGTGAGCCAAGGTCAGGAGGTCAGGGTTTCACAGCTGACTTTCTAGTAACAGAGCTGTCTCTGCACTGAGCCATCCACCTTCTCTTGCCCAGCTGGTGTGGAACAGGCACAGCCCTGAGCTAGGGACCTGAGCCAAGGTGCTCAGGCTCTAAGAGGTCCAAGACTTACCAGCCTAACCAGCACATTCTATAAACAGCCACTGTTCACATCCCTGCAATTAAACTGTCTGCCACAGCCTCGGGGCCTGACCCAGCCAGTCCCTCCCAACTGAGCTTCCACCACCCCCTCATTTGCTGCATTCCGATGACAACGCTGACCCCCAACGCACCTGCTGCCCCTGCCTGGGGGCCTTTGCGCTTGCCTCTCCTTGGAAGGTCCTGGCTCCCAGGTCCTCTCATCCAGATCCCGCTTGCCATTCAGGTC
This sequence comes from Macaca thibetana thibetana, assembly GCF_024542745.1. Taxonomy (NCBI): domain Eukaryota; kingdom Metazoa; phylum Chordata; class Mammalia; order Primates; family Cercopithecidae; genus Macaca; species Macaca thibetana. The sequence continues at coordinate 115,605,603 of NC_065586.1, forward strand.
CCAGTCGCCTCTCCAGGGAGCCCTCCTTGAGTACCGACCCTAGCAGGCCCCTCCCAGTCCCTCTCAGCCCATCCCCTGCTGCATTTCCTTCTTAGCATTGATCTTTCTCTGCCCTCCTTGGTGGGGCGGATGCTGATTTCCCTGTTGTACACACAGTTCCTAGCACAGTCCCTGGTACAGAGTAGGGCCTCAATTCATAATTGTAGCATAAAGGAATGAATAAAACAACAAATCCACAAACCAGCAGACCAACCAGGACTGAATCAGATCTCCCAAGAACAGATGTTTTTGTTTGTTTGTTTTTTGAGATGGAGTCTCACTCTGTCGCCCAGGCTGGAGTGCAGTGGTGCAATCTCGGTTCACTGCAAGCTCCGCCTCCCGGGTTCACGCCATTCTCCTGCCTCAGCCTCCCAAGTAGCTGGGACTACAGGCGCCCGCCACCACTCCGGCTAATTTTTTGTATTTTTAGTAAAGACGGGGTTTCACTGTGTTAGCCAGGATGGTCTGGATCTCCTGACCTCGTGATCTGCCCAACTCGGTCTCCCAAAGTGCTGCGATTACAGGCAGGAGCCACCATGCCCGGCCGGAATAGATGTTTTTAAAGAAGAAAACACACTGTGAGGAACTGCAATTCCCTGAAGAATTTTTTTGTAAGGTAGCCCCCTTCCTTCCTGCTTCCTCCAACCTAAATTCATCCAACAGCAGCCTCTGACTCTAGGCTAACGTACTAGGGAAATACCCACAGTACCACCTTGTGCCTCTCCTGGCTTTGCCACCAAAGGGCTGGGCACACCAAGCTTGCAGAACTGAATTAAATCAGAGAACCATCTTGCCGCTTACATGAATTTCCCAGGTAGCAGTTTTAAGCCCCTCAAGCTTCTCTTAAGATGCCTTTGGCTGGACACAGTAGCTCACACCTGTAATCTCAGTAGTTTGGGAGGCCGAGGCGGGTGGATCACTTGAGGCCAGGAGTTTGAGACCAACCTGGCCAACATGGTGAGATGCCATCTCTACTAAAAATACAAAAATTAGCCTAGCCTGGTGGCACACGCCTGTAATCCCAGCTACCAAGGAGGCTGAGGCAGGAGAATCACTTGAACCCGGGAGGCGGAGGCTGCAGTGAGCAGAGATGGCACCACTGTACTCCAGCCTGGGTGACAGAACGAGACTATGTCTCCAAAAAAAAATGTTTGTGATGAAGTGCTCATTAAAATGAATAATGCATTCTTCACATAATACGCTAACCTCAATTTAACTTCTACTGGATGGTTTGGGGTCACCAGGCTCACTTATCATGTCACTGTCCAAAAGCACAGGGATGCCCATGGTGTGGCGTGTGGCATTGGAGGTCCCCACGCCCAGGGTCTCAGGCCTCGATGCCATGCTTGTGCTCAGTGTCATTTCTGTGTCCTCCCTAGCTGTCAGTGGTCACCTCTTGCTGCTCATCACTCCATAGTCTGTACCACAACTTCAAATCTGCTATGAACCGAAAAACCTGTTAGAACTGTGTGCAAAGCAAGAATAAACAGGACCTGACTGAAAACTCTTGAAGCTCTCCTTTAAACAGGGTGCATGGGAGTGGGCTCATCCAGCCTGGGGCTCAGGGAAGATTTTTCCCGTCCTTCTAGGTTCCAGCTGTGCCCTACAAAGTCAGAGCTGCCCTCCTAGAAGCTCAGAGAGCAGCGGCGCCCGACACGCACGTGGTGATGAGGAGCTAAGTCCGGGGGCGGGGCTGCGGTGCTGAACACACGGAAAGCGGCTGCTCTGGGGCTCCACCATGAAGCCCAGCAGCGCTCAGCAAAGCCAAAGCCGCGGGAGAGGCTTTTGAAAGTTCCGTGAAATCCTGTGGCTCCAAACATGTTCCCCTCAGCTTCAATCTCCTTCACTTAGGAAAACAGAGCTCTCAAGGGAGCCTTTGCAAGAAACAAACCGGGGCTAGTGCTGAGCACTCATTTTGACAGTTACAGCAAGGACCCGGAGAGAGAGTTTTCAAAGCAAAATGGAACCCAGGGGCCCTTCACCTGGAGACTCACTGTGAAATCGGCTCTGATTCCAAATACCTTGTTTTCACCCAGTTATGCCTTAGGAGGAAAGGTCGTGGCTCTTTCTCTCTATCCAATTAAAACACTCTTTTGCTTTTTTTTTTTTTTGAGATGGAGTCTCACTCTGTTGCCCAGGCTGGAGTGCAGTGGCACTATCTCGGCTCAGTGCAGCCTCAGCCTCCCAGGCTCAAGCAATTCTCCTGCCTCAGCCTCCCGAGTAGATAGGATTACAGGCGCCCAACACCACGCCTGGCTAATTTTTGTATTTTTAGCAGAGAGGGGGTTTCACCATGTTGTCCAGGCTGGTCTGGAACTCCTGACTGTAGGTGATCCACCCGCCTTGGCCTCCCAAAGTGCTGGGATTACAGGCATGAGCGACTGAGCCCAGCCTTCCAAGAAAAGGTTTTTAACAACAGAGTATAACAGTACTTGCTTTACATTCAAGAGTTTGGACTGCACATCTGTTTGGTGTGCATAAACACATACATTATTATTACATTTATTAGGCCACATCTGTTAGGGGCATGTGCATACATTTACTTATAGAAAAAAAGATGGAAAATCTACAGATCAAATGCTATTTTGTGGTTATCTCCAAGTGTGCAATCATGCAATAAAGAAATGATTTCTTCTTTATATTTTTGTTTTCCAAGTTTTTTTTCTTGAGCATGCGTGATGCTTACAGTTGGATAAAAATTATTTTTAAAAATTTTTCTGAGGCTGGGCGTGGTGGCTCTTGCCCGTGATCCCAACACTTTGGGAGGCCGAGGCTGGAGAATCGCCTGAGCTCAGGAGTTCAAGAACAGCCTGGGCAATATAACGAGAGCTCATCTCTACAAAAAAAATACAAAAATTAGCTGGGAATGGTGGCGCACACCTGTGGTCCCAGCTACTTGGGAGGCTGAGGTGGGAGGATCACTTGAGCCTGGGAGGCCAAGGTTGCAGTGAGCCGTGTTCATGCCACTGTGCTCCAACCTGGGCAACAGAGGGACACCTTGTCTCAAAAATAAATAAATAAATAAATAAATAAATAAATAAATAAATAAATAAATAAAATTCTTTGTCATTAAAAAAAGAAAAAAAAAAAAAAACAATCAGCCTCTGTCCCCTGTGTTTCTTCCTTTCTGTGCTGGCTAAGCCTCCCGCTGAATGAGTCGAAGGGGCATGCCTAGTCATAAGGTCCAGCTCCATTCTGAGCTGTTGGGCAGGTGAGCCGGATCTCAGAGCCTGCAGTGCTACCACATGGAGTCAGAACTCTCCCATTCCTCATCCTACCTTGGCTCCCGCAGTCCTGGGAAGTCAGATGACCTGCATTCACAAAGCCTTTCCAATCCCTCCGCTCCAGGGGCCTCTCCGAGCTTTGAGAGACATCAAGAGGCTGCCCAGGAGCCTGGCAGAGCAACACAGACCACGGGGGTCACAGGGGAGCATGGTCTTTGAAGGCAGATGGACTAGAAGGAATCTGGCTTCCAGCACTTTCTGCTCCCTGCATGACTTAATGGTAACAAACCACTTAATCTCCCTGAACCTTGCTTTTCTCATCAGCAAAATGAGAATAATAATACTCACTGGAGATAAAATGAGACAGTACACACCAAGTGTGGCATCAGGCTCAAATGGGCAATCCTAAATGGTAGTTAGGGCCAGGCGTGGTACCTCACGCCTGTAATCCCAGCACTTTGGGAGGCCGAGGCTGGTGGATCACTTGAGGCCAGGAGTTCGGGACCAGCCTAGTCAACACGGTGAAACCCCATCCCTACTAAAAATACAAAAAATTAGCCGGGCGTGGTGGTATAGGCCTATAATCCCAGCTGGTAGGGAGGCTGAGGCAGGAGAATCGCTTGAACTCAGGAGGCGGATGTGGCAGTGAGCTGAGATGGAGTCACTGCACTCCAGCCTGGGCCACAGAGTGAGACTTCATCTCAAACAACAACAACAACAACAACAACAAAACCCAGAAAGTCCAGGTGCAGTGGCTCACACTGGTAATCCTAGTACTTTGGGAGGCTAAGGTGGGTGGATCACTTGAGGTCAGGATTTCGAGACCAGCCTGGCCAACATGGTGAAACCCTGTCTCTATTAAAAATATAAAAATTAGCCGGGCATGGTGGCGGGCACCTGTAATTCCAGCTACTCAGGAGGCTGAGGCAAGAGAATCGCCTGAACCTGGGAGGCGGAGATTGCAGTGAACCAAGGTCGAGCCATTGCACTCCATCCTGGGAGACAGAGTAAGACTCGGTCTAAAAAAAATAATGCCGGGCACGGTGGCTCACACCTGTAATCCCAGCACTTTGGGAGGCCAAGGTGGGCGGATCATGAGGTCAGGAAATCGAGACCATCCTGACTAACACGGTGAAACCCTGTCTCTACTAAAAATACAAAAAGATTAGCTGGGTGTGGTGGCGGGCGCTTGTAGTCCCAGCTACTCGGGAGGCTGAGGCAGGAGAATGGCATGAATCCGGGAGGCGGAGCTTGCAGTGAGCGGAGATTGTGCCACTGCACTCCAGCCTGGGCGACAGAGTGAGACTTTGTCTCCAAAAAAAAGGAACAAAAACAAAACCAAAAACGAAATGGTACTTAGTGCTGTCATTATTGAGAATACCGAGAGCACAGTGGTCTGTACAGGTTCTCAACCCTGGCTGCACTTTAGAGTGTCTTAGGGAGCTTTGAAAAGATTCTGAGGACTAGGCTGGGGTCAATATCCCCATATGGCTACAGTCACAAAAACTGCCTTTTCACCATACATTCCACTCCCTTTGCCACCGCAAATCAACGCCCATGCATCCTTCCTACTGGCTCCAAGTCACCACTTCCAGGAGGCCCACTGCAAGTCTCCTTTAATAGCCAAATGTGAATCAGAATTCACATAGAATATGCTGCCCGATGCTAACCTTTTCATTATGACTCGGGCTACATGACGAACTATTAATAGCTTACAGTATGGGGCCACTAAAAGTATGTGGCGGTGTCTGGATATTTGCACAGAAACAGCCTGTTTCTCCTGCCACTTTGAGTTCTCCTGCTTGCTTTCTGGAGTTTTCCATCTATTCTTACCTTCAGCAATTATAGGTTGCTTTCTCAGTACAGGCTCCTCAAATAGCTCCAGCCCCCGCTCTAATCTGGATAGAGAAGGCAGATAAACCTGCCGGTCCAAACTGTGTGTAGACCAAGAGTAAACAGGCCTGGGGAGACTCCTGTGGGGCAAATCTCGAGCTTAGAATTCCAGTCCCCACTGTCCCCAACCATGGCCCCTCAGTGTACCTCGGTCTGCCCGGCCGGATGAGATGGTTTCCCGGAGTCTAACATTGGGTGTTTCACTAAATTCTTCCAGGCCTGGAATTAATGTAGGTTTTCAAATCAAGGCGCAGGCAGGAAGTCAGGTTACCTGGTCCTGGAGTTTCTGGAACATCAGAGGGTGTGGTTCTTCCAGGATCTTCTCGTTGAGCCGAGACTGCCCCTCCACGTTGACCTGTGATGAGGCCTTGCTGGACAGAAAGGTCATGTAGATCTCCTTTGCCTTTTCCTGCATCTGGAGGAGACAGATGGGGCCTGTGTGCTATCTGCACACACAGCCTTCCCAGCCTGAGCCCTGCTCTCCCCTCCAGCCAGGCCCACAGGAGCTGCTGTGGCAAGAGAAAGGCACCCCCCACAGCCCGGGGGCTCTCAGGCCACTCCAGAGAGAATTTCTATATAGGAGAACTTGCACTGCCAAGCCCCTACCCCGCAGCCACATCTCCTGGAACAAAATTGCTGCATTAACCATCCAGAAGCCATGACAGAAAGAATCCTGGCCCGCAGAGAGCACTCAGTACCATTTACAACCATCCTGTGGCCGGGCACAGTGGCTCACACCTGTAATCCCAGCACTTTGGGAAGCCAAGGCAGGTGGATCACCTGGGGTCAGGAGTTCGAGACCAGCCTGGCTAACATGGTGAAACCCCATCTCTACTAAAAACACAAAAATTAGCCAGGCATGGTGGTGCATACCTGTAATCCCAGCTACTTGGGAGGCTGAGGCAGGAGAATAGCTTGAACCCAGGAGACAGAGGTTGCAGTGAGCTGAGATTGCACCACTGAACTCCAGCCTGGGCGACAGAGTGAGACTCCATCTCAAAAAAAAAAAAAAAATCAAGTGAAAGTATGCATGCCTATCCCTACCAGTTATCCAGTGCCTACTAGGCCGCAGACACCTGCTTGGAGGCATCCCATTTCCTTAATCCCCTGGACATGCAGCAAAGGGCATTTTCCTGTTAGTGCCACTTTCCCCATGAGGACACAGAGGTCAGGAGAGGTGGCGTGGCTTATCCGAGAGCTTCTGGGAGCCTTAGGACTGTTTGGCTCCAAGGCCTCTGAATTCTGCTCAGTTCCACTTCTGCAAGACACATCGGCCCCTCCAGGTTGTGCGGTCTGCGGCCTTCCCAGGCAGGGTGATTTCCTTTTAGGTAACGAGATACCGAGCACAGGCAGTGGAGAAAACACTCGCTGCCCGCCCTCAAGTCCCGAGTGCAGTCCTGCTGGGAAGCAGGAGCCCTGATAGGTACCGGCTTCCTGTTTCACCCGAAACTAACCGAGGCGGGCTCAGGAGCACTCACGGATGGTAAGGAGATGACTTCACAGTAAGAACTGTGTCTTCAGGACAGCATGCCTCAGGGCGAGGCTGCAGGCGCAGGAGCCTTCTCCAGAACCTCCCCTGAGGGCTCGATTTTCTTTTAGAGAAAGGAGACTTCCTGTGCTCATACCTCGCCAACAGCAAAAACGGGGCTGTTTCTCTGAACGTTAGACTCTAAAGCATGACCTTACCTTACAGAGCAAGGCAGACAACAAATGCCTCTAAAATGCAGTCACACAGCTACGACATATGTGTGCAGGGGCGCCTGGAAAACTGCCTTTCTCTCCAAGAGCCCACCTGGGGCTCCACATGTGCTGTGGCGCTTGGTTTGGGAAATCCCAAGCTCTGCAAACCTTCTTCCCTTAAGGAAACCACCAGAAGGTTTTGATAGCTGGTGCATGAAAGGAAGGAAGAGGATCCCTTTTTCAGTTCAGGGCACTGAGGACAAAAGATCCTGAGAAGCCGCGGCCTGGCCATGTCCTGTTCTGCGAGAAAGCAAGCCTCGCCAGCACTTGCAGGGAGATGGCCCAGGCTGGGTGCAGCCATGCTGTCCACCCTGCCTTTACTGTCAATAGGAGCAATGAATTGATGCCAGACTCAGTGACACAGGAGTCTCTCCAGACAAGCGTGGCTATTTAAGGGACAGGTCTGGGGGCCATCCTCGAGACCCAAGGGGGTGGCACTTAGGAGCTGGCCCTGCTGTCCTCTCTAAGACCCACCAGCTCCATGAAGCCACAGCCTCCCTCCCACCACCCCTATTCCGTCAGGAAGCGACGCTTTTGGAAAACCACTTCCTGTGTTAAAGCCACTTCATGAAAGGAGAATTTCAGCCAGGCAGATGAGCAAACTCCATGCAGAGGTCTGGGGGTAGAAATCACTTTAGACCTCCCCTCCGCTTGAACATTCATATGTACACACACACACGCACACACATGCACACATGCACACACATACACACATGAATCCAGGATATCTTTGAGTGATTCTGAAATAGAAAAGTGCAATGAATGGCTTGAGTCTTTGAGGTGGGGCAGAAGGGGCCGGGGGAAAGGAAGTAGGTTCCGGTGACTGCAGGTAGATAAGCCTTGAGGATCTCAGCCCTGCCCTCTCCCACCGGCTGTCCCTCCCGAGTCTGTGTGAGAACAGTGTCGGGGTCCAGGCCCTGGCTGACCAGATGCGGACCGTAAGCGGCTGCAGGGCTCAGCTTATCTCGGCGGAGCTAGGAAGTGTGACTGAAAAGGGAAACCTTGAGACGGCGACCACAAGCCAGTCACGGGAAGGCCTGGTGTCCAGACCGAGAACAGGAGCAGAAAAGAAGAACCAGTCTCTGGAGCTATTTTGGTAGATTTTTCCAGAGCTTTGTTAACCCTATTCTAGCTACTGTCAGGGCAGGCACAGAGCTGGTGGAGTTGATTCTGTGTCTGTGGCCTGGAAGGATGGCTGACTTCTCTTCCACGGCCCTGACACACGTGGCTGGCCACAGCCTGGACCAGAGAGCCCCTTTCTCCCTGGGGAGACCCGAAGTGTCCAGCATCTGAGGCTATCCTGGCAGGCACTGGAGAAGGGTCCCACCTGAGCCCATCCACTTGGGGACTGCCCATAAAGCACCTGCACCCCAGTGAGCACCTTCCAGGCACCCCACAAGGCTGGGGCTCTTCTTCGAGGCCTGGCAGTGCCTCAGCTGTGACAATGCTCAGCCAGACGCCAGCTCTCGAACCCCACTCCCATCCCATCTGCTGGCCTCCGGCTCCCCTCCACCCTGTCTTCTTCCACAGATGGAATGTGGGAGATAATTCCTAGGAAAATGAAAGGATCAAGACACTAACTTTACTAATATCAATTTCAGAAAGAGAAAGAGGCAAAGAAAATATCCAATAAATGATATGAGAATATGTTCAAGAACTGGCTCAGGAAACGGGAAGCAGTCGGAGGAACAGCAGATGACTTGGCAGAGACTCAGAAGAATGAACCCAAGCCCCTGCACAGCTGAGGAGGGGGTGCCGACGAGAAGCGCATCCAGACGGCAGGAGCTCGAGGGCATCGGGTAGCCCAATGGAATTGATGAGGGTGGCAGAAAGAAGCCATCAGACCTCCAGGTCCTCCACCCCCACCACCAACCCTAAGCAGTCAGGTGGCTCCCTCCCCACCTTCAACAGAAGAGTTGAGTTTTCTTTTCTGAAGAAACAGACCCAGGGAGGTTCCAGAACAGAGGCACAGAGGATGGCAAGAATGAGATGCCCAACACAATAAAGGGATTCAGGGAAATTCCAAATATAGACCCCCCAGGAAACTTCTCCTGACACAGTTAATTAGAAATATGTTTAGTTTAGGAACACATCAGGCTTGTGGCCCCCTAGGAACAGACTAGAGGGCCCTTGTCTGGAGAAAACAAAAAAGCAGGAAAAACTCAATAGGAGGATCTGAAGATAAAGTCAAAATCTCCAAAAGCCAAAAAAAAAAAAAAAAAAAAAAATTTTTTTAAATAGGAAGAATAAAACATGAAATTAAGGGCTCAATGCATCAGTGAAAGGTCATCATTGGAAAAGAGACCAGAGACAATGGAAGGAAAAAAAGTTACCAAAATGATGATAATAATAATAACAACATAAGACCATTTCCTGGAACTACAGATTTCCAGATTATAAGGCTCCACAAAGAATTCACACAATGAATGAACCCACCTCTGCCTCCAAAGCCCCGGACTGAAGAGTTTTAGAATACTAGTGATGAAAAGATCCTGACCAGGTGGAGTGGCTCACACCTGGAATCCCAGCACTTTGGGAGGCTGAGGAGAGAGGATTTCTTTTTTTAAAATTAATTAATTAATTAATTAGTTTTTTTTTTTTTTGAGACGGAGTCTCACTCTGTCACCCAGGCTGGAGTGCGGTGGTGCGATCTCGGCTCACTGCAAGCTCCACCTCCCGGGCTCACACCATTCTCCTTCCTCAGCCTCCCGAGTAGCTGGGACTACAGGCGCCCACCACCACGCCCGGCTAATTTTTTGTATTTTTAGTAGAAACGGGGTTTCACCGTGTTAGCCAGGATGGTCTCGATCTCCTGACCTCGTGATCCGCCCGCCTCGGCCTCCCAAAGTGCTGGGATTACAGGCGTGAGCCACCGCACCTGGCCGGAGAGAGGATTGCTTAGGAATGAAAATTTCTTTTCATTCCTAAGCAACATGGTGAGACTGCTTAAACCCAGGAGGTCCAGGCTGCAAAGAGCCATGACCTCACTATATTCCAACCTGGGTGACAGAGTGAGACCCTGTCTCAAAAAGAAAAGAAAATTGCTGGGCGTGGTAGTTCACACCTGTAATCCCAACACTTAGGAAGGCCAGGGCATGTGGATCACCTGAGGTCAGGAGTTTGAGATCAGCCTGACCAACATGGCGAAACCCCGTCTCTATTAAAATTACAAAATTAGCTGGGTGTGGTGGAGGGCGCCTGTAATCCCAGCTACTTGGGAGGCCGAGGCAGGAGAATCACTTGAATCTGGAAGACAGAGGTTGCAGTGAGCTGAGATCATACCATTGCACTCCAGCCTGGGCAACAAGAGCAAAACTCCATCAAAAAAAGAAAGAAAGAGAGAGGGAGAGAAAGAGAGAGGGAGGGAGGGAGGGAAGGGGAAAAATAGAAAAGGAAAGAAAAGAAAATAGATCCTGTACTATCCCGGAGAGGGAAAAAAAGAAAAAAAAAAAACAGAACAGTTTACATATAAATTACTGATTCTCAACAAAAGTAGAAGACTAAGAGACGATGTCTTCAAACTTCTAAGTGTGTTTCACCCCAGAATTCTACGATCTGTCAGATTATCAGTAAAGTAGGAGAGTAGGGGAAAAAATAACATTTCCACTCAACAAGGTCTTTACATATCTACCTGCCAGACCCCCTTCTCTGGAAGCTATTGCCGGCTGTGTTTTGGGCTCTTCTCTTGTGAGTCATTCTGGAGGGAAGAAGTCATTCTCGTGTGCTGTTCCCAAAATGAGGGAATGACTCAGGAGAGAAGAGGACTTGGATCCAGGAAATGGAATGCCTTCGTCCTACAAAGAGGAAGGACGTTCACCATGTGTCAGGCATGGGTCTAGACTCTCGGAGACAGTGGGGAAGAAGAGGCCCCCCACTCCCAGATCCCAGAAGACAAACCACATAGAAGATGGGCAAGTAAATGACATGGATACGCAAAGTTGGTGTTAAAACAACGGAGGCGAGAGTGGGATTTGTATCGACCCCTCAACTGCCTTAGTTGATGGAGAGAGAAAAATCCTCCCATGGTCTCCCTGCTGGAACAGATGTGATAAGTTTGACTGTGAAATCCAGTTAGGTTAAGTGCACAACAGAGGATTAAAAACAACTGGACAGGCGTGGTTGGTGTCTCACGTCTGTAGTCCCAGGGCTTCGAAAGGCCGAGGCGGGCGGATCATCTGAGGTCAGCAGTTTGAGACCAGCCTCGCCAACATGGTGAAACTCCTTCTCTACTAAAAATACAAAACTTAGCCAGGCGTGGTGGCACACGTCTGTAATCCCAGCTACTCGGTAGGCTAAGGCGGAAGAATCACTTGAACACAGGAGGCAGAGTGTGCGGTGAGCAGAGATCGTGCCACTGCACTCCAGCCTGGGCGACAAGAGCAAAACTCCATCTCAAAAACAAAAACAAAAACAAGCAAAGAAGGAAATTCAGTTAGGCAACTTCTCCCGGTGCCTATGCTGCCCCACACTTTCTGTAGTAATTTAGAGCTTACTGCCTGGTTTTACTTCCTAGGCAGTGGGACTCACTAGGGAACTCCTGGAGTCAGAAATGGGGCTCTGAATTCTTTTTTTGTTGTTGTTGAAACAGGGTCTCATTTTGTCACCCAGGCAGGAGTTCAGTGGCACAATCATACCTCACTCCAGCCTTGACCTCCCCAGGCAACTACAGGCACAATCCATCATGTCTAGCTAACTTTTTTTTTTTTTTTTTTTGGTATTTTTTTGTAGAGACAAGGTCTCACCATGTTGCTCAGGCTGGTCTCAAACTTCTGGGCTCAAGTGATCTACCCACCTCGACCTCCCAAAGTGTTAGAATTACAGGCGTGAGCCACTGTGCCCAGCCTCGGGCGAGCTGCTGCTTAGCCACTCAGATCATATCCCTGCATCTTCCAATGGGAACAATGACTCACACTGGAGCCCAAACACTCCAGGCCAAACACCCCAGGTGTCACCAATGCCTCCACCCAATCTGCATTCTCAGGCAGTGACGGGAGGGTGGCATTCACTGCACCAAAGCAATTGCCGGGTGCATTCCAGGCTTAAGGACACAGACTTTCAAGAAGTCCTATGCTGGGCCGAGCGCAGTGGCTCACACCTGTAATCCTAGCTTTTTGGAAGGCCAAGACAGGCGGATCACTTGAGGTCAGAAGTTCGAGACCAGCCTGGCAAACATGGTGAAACCCTGCCTCTACTCAAAATACAAAAATTAGCCAAGCATGGTAGCACACGCTTGTAATCCCAGCTACTAGGGAGGCTGAGGCAGGAGAATCGCTTGAACCCAGGAGGAGGAGCTGCAGTGAGCCAAGATCGCACCACTGTACTCCCGCCTGGGCAACAGAGTCACATCCTGTCTCAAAAAAAGAAAAGAAGTCCTGTGCTGGATGTCAGGGGTACAGGCAGGGAAAGGGACTGCCCGTTCTGGAAGCTCTCTCTTTAGGATGTGGACAGGGCAGAGCAACCCAACACCAGACCTGCCTGACCTGAAAGGCTGGAAGCGGCACATCGAAAGTTTGACCCCTCCTTCCAACCACTCCACTGAAGTCCTGCAGGGGCTTTCCCAGTCCCGCTCACCTTGGCACCCAGGTCCCCAGGTGTGGCTGCCCTGTCAGCCTGAAGCACAGCACAGCGGCCTCCCCCTCAAACATGCCACTCATCCCTTGTGGTCTTCCCTCAGCTCTTCTCGCCAGCCCTGCCTGCCCACACACTGTCCCTGCTCCCGGGAACGCCCTCCCGATCTCAATGCCAAGTCTCAGCTAAAAAGCCACTTCCCCTGGATTCCTCCCCGTTGCCCCCGCCTTGCTCCCACGACACAAGCGCTCCCCATCTCTATACTCATCGCACTTGCACAGGCTTGCTCCGCTCGAGGCGCCCTTTCCCCGGAGTCGCTCACCTGTCTGTCCCTGGGCTGCCTCCTGTTCAGTGCCAGGCACCAAGCAGGCACTTCACAAAGATTTGGGGAATTCAACTGAACGGAGGCACAGAGCAGCATGGTGGTGCAGTCAACGGGTGACTTCAGGGAGCTGGTTCAAGTCCTAGCTCTGCCATGGTGCAGGGACCTCACTTCCTTGTCTACACGGCAGGGGCGGACCGGCCCACGCACAGGCCCCTCCTACCTCTAATACTCAAAAGAATAAGGCAGGGGAATAGACATCTGTTTGCTTGCTTGACTCTGAGCTAGGATTTTATGGTGAGGCGGGTCGCAGCAGTGGCACAGTCTAGCATTTATCGATGGTGGTCCCCGGGCCCTGTCCTCGGTGCTGGGGACAAAGGACAAAGACGAGGCTCTTGTTCTGAAGGCCCTCAGCTTGAATCCTAGCATTCCAAAGCATCTCCCACAACCTGCTTCTCACCTTCCCCTGAGACCCCTCTCCACCCAGGAGGCTCTGGCCAATGTCATCCAGAGGAGACCGTGAGGAGAGAAGAAGTCAGAAAGCCAAACCCAAGGGCCACGCCCAGCAATGGCTTTCTAGGTGGGCCTGGGAAATTCAAGTCAAAGAGAATCCATCTTAGAATCCTCCCTTGCCACCTCCGGAGAGGAAGGGGGCAGAGAAAAGGCCGTGCTGTGCCATCTGGGGGATGTGTGTCTGCGCCCTGAAAGGCCTGTGAATAAACCCATGATGTACATTTTCCAAGCAGTTGTCTGCAAATGCCTCACAGCTCCTGGCCCATGGATTCCAGCTTTTGGAGACGAAGGCTCAAAAACTGGAAACTCACAAGCCGCATCTGCCCGTGGGTATGTTTTGTTTGGCAGGCAAGGTTTTAAATTTTTTTAAAATTAGTTCCAACATTTAAAAATCATCTGGTTTCACATAAGGATCCAAATGTCCAGCTTCTTTAGAAAAACAGGCAGCACTAGGTAGAATATAAGAGATGCCTTGGGAAGAAAGGCCCCAGGGTCCCAAGACAAGCAAAGATCTAGGAGATCGCCATCAGTAAGTTGGCGGAGACAGAACCTGAAGCAAGGGAAGCCCAGACAGCCACAGGCCCTAAACCACCAGCCGCAGCCTGTGCAGGCAGACAGAATGTCCTTAGCTGGACACCAGTCCCCAACACTCCCTCCAGCCTCACACTAGGAGCCTCCTTCATTCACATGACTTACTGGCTCCTGCAGGCATTTAGCCAGCAGCCTCTTAGAAAGATGCAGGGCCAGGCCTCATAAACCCACCCAGGGCACAGGCCTCCTTCCCCATAATCTCATCTACCCTCCCTTATACCCAACCAGCTGACACTGGGAATGAAGGCAAAGAGGATGCATCTACCCAGGAGAACAGTCAGAGACTTTCTCCACAGGATGCTCGCCAACTATGGGACGCTCAGTACGACATATTGAATAATTGACAATCCCTCTGATGCACCTTGTGCTTTTATCATTATGCATCTACGTATCGTTTTACCATGTCCAAAAATGATAACATGTCAAAATCTGGGGAAACACCCTCATAACTTCTGAAGAAAAAAATTCTATGCAATGAGGAACTCTAAATGACATAAATTGTTATTTTTATTTTAAATATTGTCCATTTGAACAGCTCCATTTAAAAATGGGTTAACTCGCCCTTTTAAAAAGATTAATATTTGATCAACACAAGATACCTAATCTGAAGCTTAAATCTTCCCCCAAAACTAATATGAATCGGGGATCTTTAGGCAACTTCAGAATCTATTGGAAAGGCAGTTGTAACTTTGTAAGGAAAGGGAAAAAAATTATCAAGAAAGTGATTACAGAGTAGAGGAAATACCTGTGTCTTATCTTGCATTTTCTTAAAATCTTCACATGCTAGCCAAAACAAAACATTTTCTTCACTGAATTCTTTTTTTAAAAATTCCTGTGGATACAAAGAAAAAGAGTCACATAGTATTCTACTTCTAAAAAAAATAATAAAACAAATGGCATTTCCCTTCAAAGACTGATTTGGCAAAATTCAACAGAGGAGCATGGTCCAATTACCCATCGAAAACTCCACTCTGAAAAGCAAATGAGTATGTTTAATGTTAAAGCTGTAATTTCATATGCATTTGACCTTAATGGTTTTGATGTTGTAAAGAAGAGTACAAATGAAGCAGGAATTTACTCACATTTCTAAGCTGACAATAAATTACCAAAAAGTAAATTAAAGTGGAAGATATATTGGTTCCCTCCAGAGAGTGTTTAAACAAAGTACATGCCTCTAAACTCAGGCTCTTTTTTTTTTTTTTTTTAAACAAAAGAAAAGAAAACACATTAAGCATGTGTAAAGACACCATGACACAAACTATTTTAAGTTGGAATTATGTGTGTTTTCTTACAGCCGATCTTGGGCAGTCCATGGCACCGCCAGCTCCTCTGCTGTGCAGAGACCTCCTGAGTTGCAAACACTGCTCACAGTGGCCTGGTGACCAGGAATTAGAAGCCTAGTACCACATGCCACTCCCTCCCTGGGAGCCCCAACAGGGACCAACTGCATGAGGACTCATCCTATTCCTGACCCAAGACTTAAAGACAGAAGTGACCAGGACTCATTCTTGAAATACACACGTGGTCTTCCATTTGGCACTGGGGGCTTCTGCTGGTCAGAAAAGTTATTTCTAGATAGCATCGACAGTTCCCCATCCATCAGCCCTGCTCTCGGAGGTCCCTTTGCCAAGTTCGCATTGCCAGTCTCTCTCAGTCTGTCAACAATGCATTCTGAGAATCCTCCAAGCACGAGAGAAAAAGCCTTCACATCAGAGAGACCCAGAGCTGGGAATTCCTCATACAGACTCCACCAGTGGGCACGGTACCTTCTCTCTCCTCCCACCCTGTACCCCTCCCACCTCACTACACAAAAACCAGAAACAGGCTGCCCATCTGTGACAGCGTTGCCAACACAGTCATGACAGATGAGAAAGTCTCACCCTCAAGCTGGGATTAACAGTACTAAACTCTTAAGCTGGCATAGAGAGTGCTAAGCTGATACACAATGCTGAACTGGCCTGCTTCCCCCTGCGTGCATCAGAACTTCCGCACACACGGCATCCATCCCGATTAACAATGAAAAAGACAAACCCTAAATCTTTTCACGCCTTCCGGGTCTTCCAGTAGATTCTCCAGGGATGCCGCCCATTTGGCTGTGCTCTTGAGGCTCTGGTGGCTGCTGCTGGAGCTACCATCGCTGTCGTGGATGTCTGCAAAGCAAAGTTCAGATTGCACATGTGGCCAAAATACACTGTCATTTTAAGAAATCTGCATGCAGGCCGGGCGCGGTGGCTCACGCCTGTAATCCCAGCACTTTGGGAGGCCAAGGCGGGAGGATCACAAGGTCAGGAGATCGAGACCACGAAACCCCGTCTGACTAAAAATACAAAAAAAACCTGTATCCCAGCTACTCTGAGGCAACCCAGGAGGCGGAGCTTGCTCGCGCCACTGCACTCCAGCCTGGGCGACAGAGCGAGACTCCGTCTGTTGCTATGGTGCTACTGCCATCACCATCACAGATGGATGTCTCAGGCTCTGTTCTAGGTGCTTAACATGATGGACTCATTCTTGTCACACAACCCTGTAAGGCAGGCACTACTATTTCCTCCATTTTACAGATGGGGTAAACTGAGGCTCAGAGGGATGAAGGGACCTGCCATTTCCCACCAAATCCTTCCCCTACTCTCGTGTCCACTGGCCAATTCGGAGGCAGCCCTCAAGTCGCCCTCAAACCCTCCTCCCAGAGAACCATGATTCAACAGCAACTGCTTCCCCATAGTGCTTTGTGCACAGACTTACAATTATGATGCTCTGTTGTGACTATTTACATGACTGACTCCCACTAGTCTGAAGGCTCCTATATGTCCTCATCTTGTACCTCTAGCACCTAGTTCATTACCTGGCATAGAGATTAAAAAACTCATTGCAGGATTGGACCCACATGATGGTGCAAAATGTCAGAGGGTTGCCAGAATACCCAGGCATCAAGATAAATGTCATTTCAGGCAATAGCTTTGTTTGTTTGTTTGTTTGTTTGTTTGTTTGTTTTTGACAGAGTCTCACTCTGTCACCCAGTCTGGAGTGCAATGGCACAATCTCGGCTCACTGCAACCTCTGCCTCCCAGATTCAAGCAATTCTCCTGCCTCAGCCTCTCGAATAGCTGGGATTATAGGCGATTAGCAACACGCCCAACTAATTTTTGTACTCTTAATAGAGACAGGGTTTCACCATGTTGGCCAGGCTGGTCTCGAACTCTTGACCTCAGGTGATCCGCCCACCTCAGCATCCCAAAGTGCTGGGATTACAGGCATAAGCCACCGTGCCCGGTTCCTCAGGCAATACTTTTTTAAAAAATCAAAATTTGTGCTAAAAAAATCCAGATGAACAAAATACCCAAATTTTCCAAATTTTAAATAAAGACAGGATCAGTTATATTGATTTTTCCTTTTGCTTCAGGGTCCAATATGGCTCAGCATTACACTGTTATTTTTTCCTGACTTTATTTAAACTTCAGATATTTTGTTCATCACGGATGTTTTTGCATTCATTTTGATCTTTTAAAACACTGCATTAAATGTCATTTATAGGCTGGGTGCCCTGGCTCACACCTGTAATCCCAGCACTTTGGGAGGCCAAGGCAGGCAGATCACCAGAGGTCAGGAGTGAAACCTCATCTCTACTAAAAATACAAAAATTAGTTGGGTGTGGTGGCACGCGCCTGTAATCCCAGCTCCTTGGGAGGCTGAGGCAGGAGAAATGCTTGAACCCAGGAAGCGGAGGTTGCAGCGAGCCAAGATCACGCCACTGCACTCCAGCCTGGGCGACAGAGCAAGATTCCATCTAAAAATAATGATAATAAATACATAAATAAATATCATTTATCCTGATGCCTGAGGTTTTTGGCAACCCTCTTACATTTTGGTACACAGAGAAAATGGATGAAAATTTTGGCTCAAGCCATCCCAGCACTTTGGGAGGCCGAGACAGGCGGATCACGAGGTCAGGAGATCGAGACCATCCTGGCTAACACAGTGAAACCCCGTCTCTACTAAAAAATACAAAAAAACTAGCAGGCGAGGTGACGGGCGCCTGTAGTCCCTGCTACTCTGGCTGAACCCGGGAGGCGGAGCTTGCAGTGAGCTGAGATCCGGCCACTGCACTCCAGCCTGGGCGACAGAGCCAGACTCCGTCTCCAGAAAAAAAAAAAAAAAAAACTCTTTGCATCTGCGCATCTTCCACTGCACTCTCTGACTCAAGACACTGAGAAGTCTCCTGTGGGGGATGGGGAATCTCCAAATAACACACTTCAGCTGCTTCTCTGCCTGCGGGAGGAGGGAACAATGAAAGCATGCTTCATTCTATGGCATGTGATCCCTTCCTGGAGTCAAGGAAGAACCATGGAATGTCACTTCAGATGGGGCCAGGTTCAAAACCCAGTTTCCTGGCCAGGCACGGTGGCTGACGCCTGTAATCCCAGCACTTTAGGGGGCTGAGACGAGTGGATCACTTGAGGTCAGGAGTTCAAGACCAGCCTGGCCAACATGGTGAAACCCCGTCTCTACTAAATATACAAAAATTAGCCGGGTGTGGTGGTGGGTGCCTATAGTCCCAGCTACTTGGGAGGCAAGGCAGGGGAATCACTTGAACCTGGGAGGCAGAGGTTGCACTGAGCCAAGGTCGTGCCACTGCACTCCAGCCTGGGTGACAAGAGGGAAACTCCGACTCAAACGAAACAAAACAAAACAAAACCAGTTTCCCCGATTCAAAACTATAGGATCTTGGGCAAAATCTTGTGTATATTTGAAAATCATCCCCCATCTCTTGGGTTATCATAAGGATTCAAAAATGGAAGCACATTAGGCACCTAGCAGCACACCTGGGACACAGTAGACGCTCAACAAATGTGAGTTCCTTTCTCCCCATCCCTAAAATAGCCATCTATCAAGCAAACTACTTCCATAACTAACACTTTTTCCCCACTGACTTTTTTTTTTTTAAACTAGAGACATATTTCTATAAAAAAAAAAGTTTGAATCTAGGAGAAAATAAACTTTTAATTAAGAAATCAGCAAGGCCGGGCGTGGTGGCTCACTCCTATAATTCCAGCACTTTTGGAGGCCGAGGCAGGCAGATCACAAGGTCAAGAGATCGAGACCATCATGGCCAAAATGGTGAAACCCTGTTTCTACTAAAAATACAAAAATTAGCCAGGCATGATGGTGGATGCCTGTAATCCCAGCTACTTGGGATGCTAAGGCAGGAGAATTGCTTGAACCCGGGAGGCGGAGGTTGCGGTGAGCTGAGATCGCGCCACTGCACTCCAGCCTGGTGACAGAGCAAGACTCTGTCTCAATAATAAATAAATAAATAAATCAGCAAAGCAAATCACTTGTACATGATATTTTTTTTAAAAAACAAAGTCTCCTAAATATTAATTGCTGCAAACAGCTAGGGGGCCACACAGCTAAAAATGGTTTTGGAGAAAATCTGTATCAGAGCACACTGGACTTACTTCATAGTGACAGCTCCTGTGATCTCTGATGTTCTATGGGGGGTCAAAATACATGTTGATTTCTTGATCCCTGGGATTCCGAATCCAAGCACTTGGGGAAACTACCAGGATTTCAGACATTCACCAGATGATATGAGCTAAATTAGAACCAGGCTGGCTGGGCACAGTGGCTCACGCCTATAATCCAAACACCTTGGGAGGCTGAGACAGGAGGATGGCTTGATCTCAGGAGTTCAAGACCAGCCTGAGCAACATAGTGGGACCCCATTCCCTATAAAATATTTAAAAACTAGGCTGGGCACGGTGGTTCACACCTATAACCCCAGCATTTCGGGAGGCCCAGGTGGGCAGATCGCTCGAGCTCAGGTGTTCAAGACCAGCCTGGGCAACATAGAGAAATCCTGTGTGTACAAAAAATACAAAACTTAGCTGGGCATAGTGGCATGTGCCTTTAGTCCCAGCTATTGGACAGACTGAGGTGGGAGGATAGCTTGAGCCCAAGAGTTCAAGGCTGCAGTGATCCATGATTGGGCCACTGTACTTCAGCCTGGATGACAGACCCTGTGTTTTTTTTTTTTTTTTTTTTTTTGAGGCGGAGTCTCGCTCTGTCGCCCAGGCTGGAGTGCAGTGGCGCGATCTCGGCTCACTGCAAGCTCCGCCTCCCGGGTTCCCGCCATTCTCCTACCTCAGCCTCCCGAGTAGCTGGGACTACAGGCGCCGCCACCACGCCCGGCTAATTTTTTTGTATTTTTAGTGGAGACGGGGTTTCATTGTGTTAGCCAGGATGGTCTCGATCTCCTGACCTCGTGATCCGCCCGTCTCGGCCTCCCAAAGTGCTGGGATTACAGGCTTGAGCCACCGCGCCCGGCCAACAGACCCTGTCTTAATCAATCAATCAATCATCAATAAAGCAGAAACTCAGAAACCCGGCAGGGACCATGCTTCAATGCTCATTGGCAATAGAGTACATAAGAGAATTATTTGGGGCAAATCCTTTCCTCTAACCATGAAGCAAACTCACTTAAACACATCACCAAATGGAGCTGATGCTTTTCTAAAGTGACCCTCCAGTTCGTGGATATTAAATTAGTTCCCTGTTCTCTTTGTAAATGCCGCAGTGGCAAGCTCCTGAACACTGAGTTTCTTTCCAACAAAGTATAAATCCAATTAAAAGATCATTATTACAAGAAATTTCTGCAGCAGGGTTCATTCTGCCAAGCATTCCACTAATTTACTCTTCTGCTCTTTGCCCAGAGAATACAGTTTGACAATTTACTCCATTTCCCCAGCAGATCTTCTCTTAAGTAAATAAATCTAGAGACACAAGTTCACTGTTCCAGGAACAATCTAGGCAGCTGCAAATTTCTCTTGCCATGGCAGAACCACTTTGGCCATAAGTTTTCAACCTTGGTCTGAAAGGATTCCAAAACTCTGGACACTCTTTTCCATAATAAACCAGACCATGTTTGAGTTTTCACTGTCACACCATCTTGCAAATAAATACACACAGTAGATTACCATTTAGCCAACAGAGTGTCTGAGATTAAGAGAGTTGACCTCACTGTTAGACAATCGCCAACCCCCACCCTTTATTTCATACTCTAATCATTTTTGCATATTAGGTTTGTGTGTCTGTTTTCATTTGAACAAAAAGTTTTACAACTCAAAGCACACTAATGTGGTCCAACCCCACCTCCCCCACCACCTCATTCTATAGACTGGGAAGCAAAAATCCAGAAGATAAAATGGCCTAGCCAAGGTGATGCAGCTAATGAATCACGGGATGGACCCAATACGGGGACCTATGTGGGACATCAGCTGTCCTCACCAGGGCCATGTCTGCAGAATCCCAGGGCTCCTGGGAACACAGTTAGAAAACCGATGGGCCCTTCCATTCCACTGTCTCCTGGGCTAACATCTCCCTTATATCACATGTCATGAAATACATTTACAATGGACACTATTACAGAAGAGCATGGAATTTTCAGGGGCGGGTCAGAAAGTACACCGAGATGGAGTTGCTCTTTATAGCCATGGGTATTGGTTTTCTGGCTTTGGTGCTCTAGATAAAGAGTAATTCCTTCTTGCTTTTGCCCACTTTCTGTCCCCATAAGTGGCATAGAAGATCCTTCTATCTGAGATACCCACTCTCTATCTGTCATAAGTTTTTATTTTCTCCAG
Source organism: Macaca thibetana thibetana (assembly GCF_024542745.1). Lineage (NCBI taxonomy): Eukaryota > Metazoa > Chordata > Mammalia > Primates > Cercopithecidae > Macaca > Macaca thibetana. The sequence continues at coordinate 115,627,127 of NC_065586.1, forward strand.
AAATGTTGGTTTGAATTTTTCTAAGACTTCCTGATTGTCTTTTGAGTTGAAGGCTTTTGGCTATTGCACCCCACCCTTCTAAAATCCATCTTGACTGATATCAGTATAGACAGATCTTGATGAGACAGCATTTGCAAACTCCACTCACCGAGTGGCATCTCTCTTTTCCAAGTCGCTATCCCCAGCCTCCAATATGACTGAGCAGACAGGGATAGCCCTTAGGCCGAGGGCACTTCTGCAACTCAGGGTCCCCTGCCCAGGGGACACACTAAGTAATAAATTCCTAAGCCATCTCAGCTCCCTTTAAATGTTACGACCTGCCCGCCCCCGCCCACCGGCGGGGTGGCTCATGCCTGTAATACCAGCACTTTGGGAGGCCAAGGCAGGCTGATTGCTGGAGCTCAGGAGTTCAAGACCAGCCTGGGCAATATGGCAAACTCCCATCTCCACAAAAAATACAAAAATTAGGCCAGGCATGGCGACTCAAACCAGCACTTTGGGAGGATGAGGTGGGCAGATCACGAAGTCAGGAGTTCGAGACCAGCCTGGCCAACATGGTGAAACCCTATCTCTACCAAAGATACAAAAAATTAGCCTGGTGTGGTGGTGCACACCTGTAATCCCAGCTACTCAGGAGGCTGAGGCAGGAGAATTGCTTGAACCCAGGAGGTGGAAATTGCAGTGAGCCGAGATGGCGCCATTGCACTGCAGCCTGGGTGACAGGGCAAGACTACGTCTCAAACAAAACAAAACAAAAACAAACAAACAAAAAAACCACAAAAATTAGGTGGGCATTGTGGTGTGGGCCTGTAGTCCTAGCTATTCAGGAGGCTGAGGTGGAAGGATCGCTCGAGCCCAGGAAGCAGAAACTACAGTGAGCTGATACTGCATCACTGCACTCCAGCCTGGGTGGCAGAGCCAGACGCTGTCTCAATAAAACAAAAAAACAAACAAAATCATAAAAAAAGAAAAGAGGCCCAGCGCAGTGGCTCATGCCTATAATCCCAGCACTTTGGGAGGCTGAGGCTGACAGATCACAAGGTCAGGAGTTCAAGACCTGCCTGGCCAACATGGAACACAAAAATTAGTTGGGCGTGGTGGCACGCACTGGTAAGCCTAGCTACTCAGGAGGCTGAGGCAGGAGAATTGCTTGAACCCGGGAGGCGGAGGTTGCAGTGAGCTGAGATTGCACCACTGAACTCCAGCCTGGGTGACAGAGAGACTCCGTCTCAGGGAAAAAAAAAAGAAAAAAAGAAAAAAATGTTACAACCAAGGGGGAAGGGGAAGCAGGTTAAAGTAAGTAAATACATACATACATGCATACATACATACATACATAAATGTTACAACCAGTCTAGTAATATTAGAAGAAATAAATACTCTTTCTCAATAGCAAAACAGGTTTACTTCTGAACTTAAGAATAAAGCAAAACCAAGATTTCCCAGGTGCCCAACTACTGGTACCTGGATCCACAAAGTTCCAATATTCTTCTATCCCTTTTCATTGATAAAAGCTTCCGATTCAGACAGATTACACAAGAAAGCAGGACTGATATGAATAGGTGGAAAAAATGTCAAGCATGTTCTCCAGCAGTTTTACGATCTCTCCAGCTAGGGAAGACCTGCCTGTGATATTTGTTTGTTTCAATTTTATCATGCTGTTTGATTTTTGTTGTCATTGTTTACTTCAGCTGTAAAACATTTTTGCAATAAAAGTTTTGAATAAAACTTTTGAATAAAAGTTTTTGGTGTTTTGTTTTCTTAGCTTCTAGGCTCTTTAAATCATTTTAGATCTTCAAATTTTTTGCATGCAAAATGCATATTTTTCAGCAAATTTATTTTCAGACTAATCTGTCATTAGCTAATAATAATGGTTGATACTTCAAATGGGCCAGGCATGGTGGCTCACACCTGTAATCCCAGCACTTTGGGAGGCTGAGGTGGGTGGATCACTTGAGGCCAGGCATTCAAGACCAGCCTGGGCAATATGGCAAAATCATGTCTCTACAAAAAATACAAAAATTAGCCAGGTGTGGTGGTGCACTCCTGTAATCCCCAGCTACACGGGAGGCTAAGACAGGAGAATCACCTGAACCTGGAAGGCAGAGGTTGCAGTGAGCTGAGATTACACCACTGCACTCCAACCTGGGCAACAGAAAAAGAATCTATCTTTAAAAAAAAAAAAAAAAAAAAAAGGCCGGGCGCGGTGGCTCAAGCCTGTAATCCCAGCACTTTGGGAGGCCGAGACGGGCGGATCACAAGGTCAGGAGATCGAGACCATCCTGGCTAATCCAGTGAAACCCCGTCTCTACTAAAAAATACAAAAAACTAGCCGGGCGAGGTGGTGGGCGCCTGTAGTCCCAGCTACTCGGGAGGCTGAGGCAGGAGAATGGCGTAAACCCGGGAGGCGGAGCTTGCAGTGAGCTGAGATCCGGCCACTGCACTCCAGCCTGGGCGACAGAGTGAGACTCCGTCTACAAAAAAAAAAAAAAAAAAAAAAAAAAGGCTAGGCGCTGCAGCTCATGCCTGTAATCCCAGCACTTTGGGAGGCTGAGGCAGGCGGATCATGAGGTCAGGAGTTCAAGACCAGCCTGGCCAACACGGTGAAACCCCGTCTCTACCAAAAATATAAAATTAGCCGGGTGTGGTGGTGGGGGGGCCTATAGTCCCAGCTACTTGGGAGGCTAAGGCAGAAGAATCGCTTGAAACCAGGAGGCAGAGGTTGCAGTGAGCCGAGATTGTGCCACTGCACTCCAGCCTGGTGACAGAGCAAGACTCTGTCTCAAAAAAATAAAACTCCAGCCTAGAAAATAACACTCCAGCCTAGATGACAGAGTGAGACTGTCTCAAAAAAAAAAAAAAAAAAAAAGGTTGGCACAGTGGCTTATACCTGTAATCCCAGCACTTTGAGAGGCCGGGCGGATCACGAGGTCAAGAGATCGAGACCATCCTGGCCAACATGATGAAACCCCATCTATACTAAAAATACAAAAAATTAGCCAGGTGTGGTGGTGCACGCCTGTAATTCCAGCTACTCGGGAGGCTGAAGCAGGAGGATTGCATGAACACGGGAGGCGGAGGTTGCAGTGAGCCGAGATCGTGCCACTGCACTCCAGCCTGGTGACAGAGCAAGACTCTGTCTCAAAAAAATAAAAAGAAAAAAGAAAAACTTGCAAATGATGTACATCGTGCTGGGTACTGTTCCAGGCTTTTACCTGAATTAAATAATTCAGTTCTCACAATAACCTACTGATGTGGTTATTTCCACTTTGCAGATGAAGAAACTGAGGCACAGTAACTCACAAGGGTCCCAGCTAGAAAATGGGAAATCATGGCCCAAACCCAGGTACTCCTGCTCCAGAGTACATGCTCTTTACCAAAGGCTCCACTGCCATTTTTAGTTTTTATATCTGCTGATCTTTGTACTCAAAGAGACCAGAACACAACAGCCTTTAAGAGACCAAGAACAATCACACTTTGGGGAAAAAACAGAAAACTAGGTAAGAGTCCAATCCATGCAGGAAAAAAAAAGTCACATAAGACCAGGTGGAATCATCTAGCACACAAACACAATGTATATCCGTTTTCTATTTATGCTTATGCTGCCCTATGTGGCTTCTGGCGTCAGTAAAAGCCATTATTTCAAGGATGGGTGAAGCATCACAGTGCAGATGGCTGGGGCTGGTTGCTTGGAGCTTATTTTATGATGCATTATTTATAGATGCTATGATGTCATATCTAACAGAGACCTTCTCCAGACATTAATTCCTTAGAAATCCATACTCAAAAGGCATCTGTAACACTCATCAGAGATGAATGCTCACAGCATGGATTTCTGCTGTTAATCTGCAGGAAGGTCTGTGTAATTATCCTGCATAGACAATTTCTCCAAGTCAAATAATATTTTAGTAATATCTCACTATCCAGTTTCCTCAACAGCAGAGTCAACTTACATCCTCAGAAGGTTTGTCCTAAGTACTCCCTCAAACTCACAGGCTATTAAACATTCAAGTCCAGGAAAGGCAGAGATATTAACCCTAAATTCCAAAGTGGTTTGGTACAACTCACATGCACAGGCATGCACCTTTAAAATACTCTATTTTGTAATGAAGTTTCAAAGAAAGTACACACCCCACAAAACTTATTTAAAACCTCTTGTCACCTATGCCACATCAAGTATATTACATTTTTTACAACGTCCTCCCAATTTGGAATCAGAGAGTCATTTTGTTACAACTGGTGATCTGTGTAAGGCTCCGAGAAACTGGGTCATGGAAACATCGTATCTAAATATTACTTAAGTGTTTATCCGCTCCAGTATCTAGCTGCTGAAATAACTACCCCGCCTGCATGCAATTCCCCTGCTGGGGAGATTTGATTGAACCGCAGTTAGCAGGAAATAACATCAAAAGTGAAAAAAGTTTTTCAATAATCATAGTAATAGCCAGCATCCAAGTCAGGAGAAGGAAAGCAGGTGACTTCTCCTGACTTCTCCTGAGGGTTGGCTCCACTCAGAAAGGGCATCGTGGCGTTTGCACACAAGGGCACAGGCCTCACAGAAAGCCAAGTGTTCCTTTTGGCCCTTCCAAAGTCACCTGTGCACCTCTGTGTCCTCACAGCACATTCTTCCCAGCCCCTGCCCCACCCAGGGCCAAGGCGACTGCCGACATGGAAAGGGGTGGGGGCCATTCCTTACGTTCCATGCTCTGGGGTCCACCTGAGAAGTTCCACGCAGACCAACAATCCACTGCCTTCCCAGAGACGCCTTGTGTGAGAAGGGCAGGGACTGGAGGGCTCCCCAGCACCCTTGGGTCCGAAGAAAAAACAAGCCTCAACATCCTCTTTTAAGTGGACTAAACAACAGATGGCCACTGGTTTCCAGTTTCTACCAGAGGGAAGGAAATAAGAACGCCGAACTGTTATTTGTAGCCTCCCTAGACTCTCCACTTTCTAGGCAAAGGCCAGAAAAAAGAAAACGGCCCAGCAGCCCTAGCCTGAAAACAAGACCCTGTCATCGATTTTCTCCACTTCCAGAAGCCCCTGTGTGTCCTCTGGGGCCTCACATTTCTGCGTAAAGCTGCCCTCACTCTCCTACTCTGCTCAATCTGTCCTGCCCTCCCTGGAGGCAAAGTAAATGACTTTTTCCTCCAAGGTCAGTCAGGTGGATGGTGCATTTCTTGAAAGCAAGGGCTGCGTCTTCCGCAGGGTCAGCATGATGTCTGGTACTCAAGTATATATTTTATAGTGATAAATATTTGCTAAGGAATGAGCAAAGTCAGGCACCAGGCTAAGGGTAGAGGGCACAGAAAGGAGGATGGATAGCTACTAAAAATAGTTGAGGCCGGGCGTGGTGGTTCACGCCTGTAAACTCAGCACTTTGGGAGGCCAAGGGGGGCAGATCACCTGAGGTCAGGAGTTTGAGACCAGCCTGACCAGTGTGGAGAAACCTAAAAATACAAAATTAGCCGGCGTGGTGGTGCCTGCCTGTAATCCCAGTTATTCAGGAGGCTCAGGCAGGAGAATGGCTTGAACCCAGGAGGTAGAAGTTACAGTGAGCTGAGATCATGCCATTGCACTCCAGCCTGGGCAAGGAGAGTGAAACTCCGTCTCAAAAAAAAAAAAAAAAAAAAAAAAAAAAGTTGACATTTACTGAGCACTTACAAGTCTCATCGAAACTTTACAACAATCCTTGGAAGTTGGTTTCCTCATGGGCCCCATTTTATACATCAGGAAACTGAGACACAGAGAGATAAAAAATTTGCTACAAAGAAGCAAGCAAGGAAGTGGATGAGCTGGGATTCAACCCCAGGTTGTCTGGCGGGAGAGAAAAACACAGAGAAAGATGCCAGAAATGAAAGGTGGGCCCATTTTCTCATGGAACTTAAAATGAATTGAGGAGAGGAGGCCAGACGTTCCCAGGTGGTCGCCTGCCCACAGTGCCACAGGCTGGTCGGAAGTCTTCTTCACTAGTCCACGCATAAACGAGAAGGAAGACAAGGAAATATTTACCAAGTGAGCTGTGCTGGTAGAGTAAGGACAGTCTTGGGTTGCTGGTTTTGTTTTTGCTTTGAAAAAGATCACAGTCCAGGACATACAAAAGGGAGTGTGGTGTAATAGTCTTCCTCACACCTCTGTCCCTCAGGTGCCCAGTGTCTCTCCCCAGGAGCGACAACCTCTAGAAGATTCTAGAGGATCTAGAATCCTCTAGATTCTAGAGGATCAGGACAGCTCTTTACCTGAGATTATATCTTTCCTACGATTGGGGGTGTTAAAATGTCCTTTTCTATGTGAAATGATAAAGCTGTTTGATGATTGCTTTGTTTGTTTCTAACGTCCTGACTAGAGAGAAGAAGGATGGGAGGAAAGAAGGGAGGGAGGGAGGAAAGGACAGAGGCAGGGAAGGAAAGGAGAGAGGGATGGAGGAAGGGAGGAAAGTTGTCAGCTCCACATTCATTCTCTAAATATATTTTAGCAAAGTCGCTAAATGGTTGTTGTGTTTAGGTGGCCGTGGACTTGGGTCCAAGACTTGAGTTCTCTGCCCCTTCTGCAATGGGTGGCTCCGGACAAGTCCCTGCCCCTTAGTGGCCTCTGCAGCCCTCCAGGGAGAAATGAAATGGTTCCCTCCTGCTCAGACAAGCTGCTCTGTCAAGTGCCAAGGGTGGGAGGCAGCGAGGCCTAGAAGGGTGGGTCTGCTGGAGCAGGGAGACCCAGGCTTTGGGACAGGACAAAGGACACCTGGGGGAGCAAAGGCACAGAGCAGGTATTGTCCAGTCCCTCCAGGGGTAGACTAGGGAGCAAGAAAAATGGGGCTGGGAAGGACTCGGTCAGATAAGTGGCCCCCCACTGGGCAGTGGGGCAGCGAGGTGGACCTGAGGGTGCTTAGCTGGGCTCTAAACAGATGGGAACTTGCTTGGAAGGGAAATTTTGTCCCCACAAGTCTGCAAGGGACTGTCTCACTCCAGCGGATGCCGCCTGACAGCTCTTATCAAGGGGCCACTGCTTCTGCCTGCCAGGGCCGCCTCCGCTCCTGCTGCCACCCCCGGGCTGCTGCAGCAAAGAGCTATCTGGGGGAAGCAGAAGAAACTTGGGGGCATAAATTTAGTGCAGTTTAAGCAGCAGGTTCCCAGAGCCCAGCGTCCGGGGACTCACTCAACCCAGGGAGGGAAGTGACTCACTTCACCCAGGAAGCCCTAGGAAATGGCCATGCCAGGCAGCTACATTTTCTAACCATGAAGAAAGGCGGCATCACATCAAATACAAATCTGCCAACGCAGATAAAACACAGTGAGCACCTCACACCCACCAGGCTATGGGCTGCACTAGGTGGTGACCAGAGCAGGTCCCAGAGGCTCAGCTGGCTCATGGCTTGACCATACCTGTAGAAAACAACACCCCTCAGCCGGCACCTCTTTCCCCGCAGGCCTGGGCCAGTGATGTTCTGCAGAGAAAGTTGCCCCAGCTGCCAAGGCTACCCTGCAGCCGGGTTGTTAAAACAAAGACATTAAACTGCTATGCAAACTGTCATCTTTAAATAAAACAAGCCCAGCCATAAACTTAAAACTGTTCCCAAGGGTTTAATGGGATCCTGCATGACAGGCCCGAGGGGAAGGCCGATGCCTGCCTGGCAGGGTGGGAATTCCCCTGAGAGGTCACTCCTGGGTGCAGCTGCAGGGGTAGGGAGTCGGGTGGCTTCAGCTTGGCATCTCAGATGGGCATCTTTCAGTTACCAACAATGCAAGGTTGATAACTGGGCAGGGTGAGTGGACAGAATCCTGTTGGGGGACCCTCACATTTCACTGGCCTGAGAATTCCCTGGGGTGCTTGTCAAAGATGCACCCTACCCTCCCCCCTCCCTACCGTCCCCAAGATTGAACCAGTGGGTCTGGGCGAGGCCCGAGAAGCTGGACTTTATCCAGGCCCTCCTGAACCCACAGGACGGGTGGAACACACTTTGAGAAACCTCAGGAAGAAGAATAAGGAAATCCCACTCTGAACCTTGGAAGGTGGGGTTAGGAACTCCAAACTGGAAAGACAGTGTCTCCAGTGAGATTCTGCTGAAAGGTAGGAAGAGTGTAAAATAGAAAGTGCTGGGGGAGGCAGGACCACAACCAGGTCCAAATCAGGGGTCCTGCAGGAGCAGCTCCGGCTTTTGTAGAGCCTGAAGTTTATACAATTTGAGGATCCTCCTTAAGAAAAATAATTCAAAATTACAAAAAAAAAAAAAAAAAAAAAAAAATCAGTACGTGGTCCCAAAAATCACTTGGCTGTCTTCTCAGTACCTCCGCCCCCAGGCCCAAACGACCCCTTTTTCGCTAGGCTTCTTCTTTGCCCATGGCTTGGTGGTGATGACCAGTCAGGTAAGAACTTCTGTTATTTTCCATGATGGGGAAAGACCCTAGACCTACAATTCCAAAGAAAATCAGGCTATTGGAGTCGAGGCATCCAGTACCAATCCACGATGTTTAGTGGCTGATCTTTCTTTCTTCCTTCCTTCCTTCCTTCCTTCCTTCCTTCCTTCCTTCCTTCCTTCCTTTTCTTTGAGTCTCACTCTGTCACCCAGGGTGAAGTGCAGTGGCACAATCTAAGCTGACCGCGGCCTTAACCTCCCAGGCTCAAGTCATCCTCTCATCTCAGCCGTCTAAGGAGCTGGGACTATAGGCACGCACCACCATGCCTGGCTAATTTTTTTATTTTTTATTTTTGTAGAGACGGGGTTTTGCCACGTTTCCCAGGCTTATCTGGAACTCCTGAGCTCAAGCAATTCTCCTGCCTCAGCCTCCCAAAGTACTAGGATCATAGGTGTGAGCCACTGCGCTCGGCCTGAGACTGCCTTTTTATCAATGATGTAACCACATTTCATGAGGCTTAAAATTTGTTGCCCTGAAACAATTTATTCCCTAAAACTGCATTCAGCCTTTTTGGAGTGCAACATGGCTACATGCAAAATCACCCCAAATCCATGTATCTCCCAGGATACAATGGTTGTATTTGTCAGTCTTCAACCCAAAAGTAATCTAAAGTAATAAGTAACGTGTACAGGGCTATTCATAGCAGCTCTATTTATAACAGGCAAAAGGGAGAAAAACTAATAATTATTACACATTTATTGAGTGCCACACATTGTACTAGGGGCTTCATATGGTTTTGAGTATTTAACCCCATGATCCCATGAAACCCACTTTGCAGATGGAGAAAGTGATTCAGAGGTGTGCTGGAAATCAGCTCTCCTGAGTCAAAACGAAGCCTTCATTTTTAGCTTGGTTGATTTTCATGATGTAAATATCCCATACTTTCAAGTTCCCTAAGGTTTAGCAACCAGTTCCCAAACTTTTTGAATATTTAGTAACTGGCTGTTGCAAGCCAGTTTGAGCCAGTTCCAGCACATCATTGAAACGGAGGCACAGAAAGATTAGGTAATTTGCCCAGTGTTGCTGAATGACAGAGTCAAGGTTAGAACCAAGAGTTTAATTCGAGTCCAGGCTCTGAGCAGCGCTCCACAGGCCTGTGCCAACCACAGAGAATAGTTAACATTAACACCCACAAGGGAATTCTTTGACTCACATGCAACACAAAAAGGTTTACATGACCGCTAACGCTAATGGAGCACTTAGTACGTGCCGGGCAACAATGTAAGATCATTACAACAACCCTACGAAATCCTACATATTAAATACAATAATTTGCAAAACTTGATGGATGGGAGACAGGTTCCAATTAAGTGCTTAAAAAGGCGAGTAGCTACTGTTATTCCCATTTTGCAGACCCTTATTCTGCAGAGAGGTCCCACGGCTAGTGAATATGGCGAAGGTGAGATTCGGATCTAGCCAGTCTGGTCCCAGTCTCTAAACCACAATGTCCCTCATAAAGTATCAGGTAGCAGAAAGGAAATGCACCAACGTGTTCCGACTCTGAGCGCCAAGCAGAAGTGAATCTCGGCGTGGGAAGCCCGGCAAAACCTCTGAACTCCAGAGTCAGGCGAACCTGGGTTTGAAAGCCTCCCCATCACCTGCTGGGTGTGACTGGGGCAAGTCACCTAACAGCGCCTGGCTTCCGTTCCCTTCTCGCGCACCAGGTTGTCCTAGGGGTGAAGGGAGAGTTCACCCAACGCAGTGGACAAAGCCCTTGGCGCACCCGAAGGCCTGTACAGGTCGTAGCTATTGTGATGAGCCAAAGGGTAGAAGGACCAGAATCAAGGGCATGGCTCCACCTTCACCGTGGGGTCTTTGTCCTATCAAGTTGCCCCAGATGGTGGCTCAGGCTGGCCCAGAGTGACAGCCAAGGCGAATCCTTCGTAACGTCAGAACTTCGCTGGCACGCACCGCAGAGGTGCCCTTCTCCATCCTGGGGTTCCGCCACCCTCGCGACCGCACCTTTTGGCTCCTTGCGGCAGAAGCGAAGGCCCCCGGCGCCCCAGGCCCAGGCGCCCAGTCGGATGCCTGGGTCCAGCCGTGCTCCCCCGGGCGCTCGGCACCCTTCCACCCACGCCCGCAACGGAGGCGGAGAGGGCCACTGAGGGAGAAGCCCGCGCGCCGTTCTGCTTTCGGAATCTGGAGCCCCATGTCACCTCCAAAGTTTGGGGAATTTGGGCGCTCCTTTTTCTCCCAGACCATCACTAAAAAGAAAACTGCGGCTGTTCCTCTTTCAGCCAAACTTCCTCCCCGGGGCGCCCGGAGGAGCTCTGCGCTCCCGTCGCAGCTGGGATAGCGAAGGTGCGGGACCCAGCGTGGAGAAGTGGTGCGGTCGGCCCGGGCTCCAGTCTAGGAGGTACCGCCGAGCCGCGCCCGAGCACAGGAGGGAGGGCAGGAGGCCGGGTGGGCGAAGAGGCGCCCCGAACCCCAGCCGGCGGGCCCCTGGAGCCGCTTACCTGACGGTGGCCGCTTCCTGCTCAGCCGGCTCACGGCGCGGTTGAACATCGCCGCGGGCGCCCGGGGAGGAAGCAAGAGCAACCCGGCTGCGCGACGGCTGAGCCGGAGGAAGGCGAGGAGGAGGAGGAGGGCGAGGAGGAGGAGGAGGGCAAGGAGGAGGAGCGGGCTCAGCACCGCCCCGGAGCGCTAGGTCCCCGCCCGCCGCCCTCCTCCTAGCCAGGCGCCGCGTGGCGCGCTCCGTGCGCCCTGCCCGCCCCCGCCGGTGGGGGCTCGCGGTTCCGCTCCGGGGTGCCCGGGCGGGGCAGGGCAGCCCCGGGTGACCCCGATCGCCGGGAGTCTGTCCTGCGCCTGGGATGGGGTGCGCCGGCCCAGAGGGAGCCCGCGTCGCCGGGAACTTAGTAGCCCAGCAGAGGCGGTTAGCGCGTCCCGGGATCCCTGGCCCTCGCCCGAGATGCCGTTCCGGCCGACCCCGCCCAGCTTCAAGCTCCCGCGCCCATCGCGGTCTCCCGCCTTCTCCCTGCAGCCCCGGAGAAACGGGGCTCTCAGCGAGCCTTCGCGGGTGGCAGGCGGGGTCCCCTCCTGGGTCACAGGCCGGGAAGCCGAGGCCTCGCTGTTCTGCAGAGTTCAGGCGCGACCCAGCCCGTGGCCTTTGCCTCCTCGTCACCAGGATCCCCGCCTGCCGGGGCCTGGCTGCTCCCCGACTTCGTGGGCGCTGCGCCTTCCCGCCCCGCGAATGCGTGTGGGGCGTCCCCAAGGCCGGTGCGCTGAGCTAGCCGAGCCGCCGCGGGTGGGCGCCCTCTCCCCTGGCTGTGCCGCGCGGGCGCCAGGACTCGGGGAGACCTGAGAGAATTCCGCAGAACCCCCCGCTTCCAGCGCCGGGCGGTGCTTTGTCCGGCATACCGCGCTCTCGGGACACTTCTTGAACTTTGGGGACACGTGGGCACAGCCTCTGGCAGGGCCTTCAGGCTCCACGACCGGGACCACTCAGGCCCCCACGGCGTCACCTGCTGGGCGCTGCGCGCTCCACGGTCTCCTATTATTTCATTTCTTCTACAGAGCAGCCCCAGAGGGGATGTCATTAGCCCCCATTTTCTTGAACATTTGGTTTGCAAGAAATTGTCTTTCTGGCGAGTTTTATTTTTCTCCTTGTGTATCTGGCTTTGTCTCTAAATTGGTCTTTATTTTTAGCTGTACTAATTGCTGTTTTTCTAAACTGTTCCCCAGTCGCCCTCCCCCCCATTCTCCCCCGTCCTTTTGCAGTTTTTTTCACTACTTGGCACTTTCTTTTGTATCTTCTATTCTGAGCTTCCAGTTCTGCTCACTTTCCCTCTCCGTCTACCCACCCCACAGCCCCAGTTGCACCCCAAGTGTGTCCGGTGGTTGCTTCTTGTTTTGCTCCCCGCTATTCCCCCTTAAAAGTCGTTTTCCTCAGGGCATTTCCAAGCACTCTCCCACTTCTGCCACAAGAGGATTTCCAGGCTCCTGAAGAGAACGCGGTGACCAAGAACAAGGTTAGACCCAGCGGGGGGCGTTCTGCTTTTAAAACTGCTGTTGTTGGCCTGCTCCGGGCGCAGACAAACTTCTATCTCATTGTAATGGGATCAAGCTGTGATACTTAACTATAGGCAAGAGTTTCACCTTTCGTAAGAGCAGGATTTTAAATGCTGGCAGAGTCCTGGATCCAAGTGAGGTCACTGCATTCTTGTAACAATAACAAGGGAATTGGTGCAACGCACCCACCCAGAAAACTTCCCCGAGACGAAATTACAAGTAATCCTAACACAGGAAATAAGCACACTGGCACACAGGGGTAAAAGTTAGGCACAGCAGCTCAATGTTATGCTAGTTGCCAAGTCCACCCTAGCGTGTCCTGAAAAACACTGGTGTGGCTTAAGACATGCTATGAATCCCTCCTGAGCTGAGAACCCCAGGCATCTCTTAAATAAAGGGAAAATATAGCAGCCTTAAATCACTTTTACTGTCCTGTTAGCACATCAGACAGTAAGTACAAAAATTAAGATGCATAGTTAGGGCCGGACGCTGTGGCTGACATCTGTAATCCCAGCACTTTGGGAGGTGGAGGCGGGCGGATTACCTGAGGTCAGGAGTTCAAGACCAGCCTGGCTAACATGGTGAAGCCCCATCTCTACTAAAAATACAAAAATTAGCCAGGCCTGGTGGCAGGCACCTGTAATCCCAGCTACTTAGGAGGCTGAGGCAGAAGAATCACTTGAGCCCCAGAGGAGGAGGTTGCAGTAAGCCAAGATCTGGAGGAGGAAGTTGCAGTGAGCCGAGATCTCACCACTGCACTCCAGCCTGGGTGACAGAGCAAGACTCTGTCTCCAAAAAAAGGGAAAAAAGGCAGGGCACCGTGGCTCATGCCTGTAATCCTAGCACTTTGGGAGGCCAAGGCAGGCCGATCACCTGAGGTCAGGAGTTCGAGACCAGCCTGACCAACATGGTGAAACCTCCTCTCTACTAAAAATACAAAATTAGCTGGGTGTAGTGGCAGGTGTCCATAATCCCAGCTACTCGGGAGGCTGAGGCAGGAGAATTGCTTGAACCCAGGAGGCAGAGGTTGCAGTGAACTGAGCTCGAGCCATTGCACTCCAGCCTGGGCGACTGAGCAAGACTCCATCTCAAAAAAAAAAAAAAAAAAAAAAAAAATGCATGGTTAACGTTTAATGTACACAGTTTAAAATTTTTGCCTGGGACATTGAAAGATTGTCCTCATGAAATTGCTGTAAATAACTGTTTTAAGTTTCTAAAGGTTCAAAAGCCAGTTTTCGAAGTGCACTGTGCAAAAAAAACACGTATAAAAGTATAAAGCCTCCTAACTCCTAAAACTTGCCAAACGTGCACATACACACACACACAGGCACACACACACATGATTAAGTTCCAACCATGATTTGCATTGGATTGAAGGTGCTCACCATCCAAATGGCATTTTTCCTGTAAGTCCAGCATGCACTTTCTGAAGCTTTTTTTTTTTTTTTTTTTTTGTGGACACAAGGGTCTCACTACGTTGTCCAGGCTGATTTCTGACTTCTGGGCTCTCAAGTGATCTTCCCTCCTTAGCCTCCTAAGTCAAGCCTTCACAAACAAACTGTGGTAGCCAGTGTGCGGAAGAAGAGGATGAGCAGTTTAGCCCCTTTCTGCCCCTGCTGGTCTCACTTTTGGTTCAAGGGTGTTCACATCAGGCAAGAAGCAAGAGACCCAGATGTCTTCTGGTAACACAAGATTTCAGAGGGATTACTGGCTTTGGAGTTCAATATTTTCATTCTACCCAGAAACTAAAAAATTGGTAAGCCGTGAATACATTTTAGAGCCTCTCATCACCAGAGTTTATATAACAAGACTATTCTAGGCCAGTTGAGGCAGACAAGCTATAGTAAAATGATTAAGTGGCCAACTTAAAGTCAAGAGACCTGGGTACTAATCCTGAGCAAACAGCAACCAGCTGTGTGGACACACCAGCTGTGTCCTCAAACACATCGCAGCCTCAAGGGACAGGGCAAGGAGAGGTGCCACCTACACTCCAAGCAAGTGGTGTTTGATAGCAATAAACAAAAAAGCATCTGGCATAGTGCCCAGCACATGTAGGCACACAAAAAAATTACTGGAATTTTAATTACTCTTACTCCCCCTACAGTGATGTTTTAATAAATGATAAACTTTATCATACAGCCAGTCAAAAGTGGATTTCTTTTCAATTATAGGAAATTGGCAGGGTTAGTAACACTGTGGTGTTCACATTGTTACTATGCTGTGAAAGAGGGAAAGTAAATTGTTGCAACTCTCTAGAAGGAAGAGAAGCAGATGTGTTAAGATATGTATTTGACAACATATGTAAGAGTCTTCAAAATGTTTATACCTCTTGGACTAGTGAATAATTCTATAACTGGTAATTTGTGCCAAAAGAAAAACAAATGATACAAACATTTAGGTGTACAATTAAACAACATAACACTTCTTTTCATCAGCGTTATTTACAGTAGCTAAAAATGCCCACTAAGAGAATGACTAAGGTATAACATATTCTTGTGATAGAATATTTAACAGTTGTAAAAAACTGTGAAAAATCTTTGGAACTTGGTGGAAAAAACTGGTGCAAAGAGAAAAATGAAAGAATCTTAGACGAAGCTCTCATTGAAAAATCAGGATACAAATATACAGAAAATTTTCAGTGTTGAGGAGGAGGAGAATATGGTATGTTTATGCATAGCAAGCTAGCAGTTAATTACACCTAAATATTACTAGACTATATCTCTAGATGATAGGATAATGAGTTATTTTACTTTTCATCATTATATTTTCCTGTTTTGCAAACTTCTGCAGTGTATGTGCTTTTAAATCGGAGAAAAATCACTAATTAGAGACTAGTTGAAATCTCTGCTGGGTTTAATGCCACAAAAATATATAAGGCTTCATTTCTGTTGTGGTTTTGTGTTTTGTTTTTCAGAGACAGGGACTTGTTCGGTCGCCCAGGCTGGAGTGTCGTGATGTGATCATGGCTCACTGCAGCCTTGAATTCCTGAGCTCAAGCAATCCTCCTACCTCAGCTTCCTGAGTAACTAGGGCTACAGGAGTGCACCACCATACCCTGCTACTTATGTATATATGTATGTATGTATGCATTTATTCATTCCTTTTTTATTTTTAATTTTATTTATTTATTTATTTATTGGAAATGGAGTCTCGCTCTGTTCCCCAGGCTGGAGTGCAGTGGCGCAATCTCGGCTCATGGTAACCTCTGCCTCCCAGGCTCAAGTGGTTCTCCTCCCTTAGCCTCCTGAGTAGCTGGGATTACAGGCACGTGCCACCATGCCTGGCTAATTTTTGTATTTTTAGTAGAGATGGGGTTTCACCATGTTGGTCAGGCTGGTCTTGAAATCCTGACCTCGTGATCCACCCCTCAGCCTCCCAAAGTGCTGGCATTACAGGTGTCATTCATTTATTTTTTTTTCATTTATTCATTTATTCATTTATTTTTGTAGAGATGGGGTCTTGCTATGCTGCCCAGGATGGTCACAAACTCCTGACCTCCTACCTCGGCCTCCCAAAGTGCTGGGATTACAGGTGTGAGCTAGAGCATCTGGTCCCCGACCGCCTCCCCCAACTCCAACTTTTTTTAAGAGTCAGAGTCTCACTGGGCGAGGTGTCTCACACTGTAATCCCAGCACTTTGGGAGGCCGACGGGGGCAGATCATGAGGTCAGGAGATTGAGACCATCCTGGCCAACATGGTGAATCTCTGTCTCTACTAAAAATATAAAAATTAGCTGGACGTGGTGGCATGTGCCTGTAATCCCAGCTACTCGGGAGGCTGAGACAGGACAGTCGCTTGAACCAGGGAGTCGGAGGTTGCAGTGAGCTGAGATCACGCCACTGCACTCCAGCCTGGTGACAGAGTGAGACTCCGTCTCAAAAAACAAAAATAAAAACAAAGAGTCAGGGTCTCCATCTGTCATCCAGGCTAGAGTGCAGTGGTACAATCATAGCTCACTGCTACCCACTCCTGGGTAAACCTTCATTTTTACATTAGTTTTGCTTTCTTAAAACTCTTAATTTCCCATGGAAGGAGCAAGCAGACACTGGCTGTCTTTCCCATCTTCGATCTCTCTTGCACTTCAAGTCCCACATTCCTGGCATATCACAGCTGGAGGATCCTTGGGGATCAGCATATTATACTGCAGATCAGGAAACTGAGGCTCAGACAGCAGCTGAACTTGTGTTTAGCTATGATGTGATACTAGGTTTCCCGACTCCTGGACAGGCAGTTTTCCTGGTACAGCACTCTTTACCTGGTTTGTTTGTTTGAGACGGAGTCTCGTAATGTCACCCAGGCTGGAATGCAGTGGTGCAATCACGGCTCACTGCAGCCTCCACCTCCCAGGCTCAAGCAATCCTCTCCTCCCACCTCAGCTCTCTTCAGTAGCTGGGACCACAAGCGAACACTACCACGCCTAGCTCTAATTTTTATTTATTTATTTATTGCAGAGATGGGGGTCTGTCTCCCTTTGTTGCCCAGGCTCATCTGGAATTTCTAGGTTCAAGCGATCCTCCTTTCTTAGCCTCCTAAGTAGCTGGGACTACAGGCACGTGCCACCATGAATGGCTAATTTTTTTTATTTTTTATTTTATTTATTTTTTTTTTGAGACAGAGTTTCACTCTTGTTGCCCCGGCTGGAGTACTGCAATGGCGCGATCTCGGCTCACTGCAACCTCCGCCTCCCGGGTTCAAGCAATTCCCCTGCCTCAGCCTCCCGAGTAGCTGGGATTACAGGCATGCGGCACCACACCCGGCTAATTTTGTACTTTTTAGTAAAGACAGGATTTCTCCATGTTGGTCAGGCTGGTCTCAAACTCCCGACCTCAGGTGATCCATCCGCCTAGGCCTCCTAAAGTGTTGGGATTACAGGCGTGAGCCACCATGCCCAGCAGGCTGGATTTTTATAATACCATGTTTTTTAAAGTAAATTTTATTATATTATTATTTTATTTTTATTTTTATTTTTATCTTTTTGAGACCCAGTCTCGCTCTGTCGCCAGGCTGGAATGCAGTGGCACAATCTCGGCTCACTGCAACCTCTGCCTCTCGGGTTCAAGCAATTCCCCTGCCTCAGCCTCCCAAGTAGCTGGGATTACAGGTGTGCACCACCACACCTGGCTAAATTTTTGTATTTTAGTAGAGATGGGATTTCACCATGTTGGCCAGGCTGGTCTCCATCTCCTGATCTCGTGATCCGCCCACCTTGGCTTCCCAGAGTGCTGGGATTAAGTGAGCCACCGTGCCTGGCAAAAGTAAATTTTATTTTTAGAGCAATTTTAGGTTCACAGCAAAACTGAACAGACAGTAGAATTCCACGTGCCTCCTGCCCCAAACACGCATAGCCTCTCATAGCATATGACCTCCCACACCAGAGAGGTACATTGGGACAATCAAGGAACCTACACTGATACATCGTTATCATCCAAAGTTCGTATCAAATACCCTTTTCACATCTCAGGACTCCCACCTTTTTTGGGGGGCGGGGGGCTAAGGAGCGGAAAGTTTAATAGGCAGGAGAAAGAGAAGGGAGAACAGTTCTCTCTCTAGGGAGGGAAAGGGGCTTCTGAAAGGAAAGACCGGCCAGTAGGGGGTTCTCCCCAGATTTTATAGGCAGGCTTGAGAAGGCGGTGTCTGATTTATTTAGGGCCCACAGACTGGTTTGATCAGATGTGACGTTTACATAGCGCGCAGGGAAGGCTGGCCACCCCACCCTAATGCTATTACACAAATGAGTTTTCCACTTGACTGGTGACATCCTGTCTGCTCCTTATATACATGTGGCTGGCAAAGACAAGGGAAGATGGAGCCGCCATTTTGAACATGCCTAGTCCCAGGTAGCTTTCTTCCTGCCGGCATTCACCCATGCCAGCATCCAGCTTGCTTGTCTATGTCTGCAGTTTGATTTTACAGGCTGCTCTTTGTTAGGAAGTGATTTTAGGGTTGCTTTCTTAAAAAGGAAAACCTCACTGAGGACTCCCATACCCTCACTATCTGAGTAATTTCTTCTTAACTCCTGAATCATTCCCCCCTCAGAAGTGGTAACCCTAACTGCTGTTAGGGAGTGTTGGATAATGACTCTTTCTGGCTACTTCCTGCTGAAAAGGGGCAGGACTCCCACCTTTCTATCTCCAACCTGATATCTCCTCTTGGACGTCTGATAGGACACCTGAAAAGGAATACATCCAAACAGAACAACTCTTCCACCTCCATTAAAAGCAACTTCAACCTTCCAGTTGCTCAGATAATTGTCTTGGGATCGTTTCTCATGTCTTTTGACTAGTGATCAAGGAATCCTTCGAAATACACGCAGAATCCCTCACTTCCCACTGTCTCCATCTCCACTGCAGTCACCCTTGCCGAAGCCACCATCTCCTGCCTGGAGTACCACAGGTGCCTCCTAAGGGCGACCTTGCCAGCACCTATTCCAAACCCAGCAACCAGAGTGATCCTTTCAAAACCAGGGACATCTCACTACGTCAACCCTCTGCTCAAAATTCTGTAGCCGCTCCCCACGTTGCCCAGAGAGGTTGCCCATGGTCATGCAGAGACCTGCAAGGTCCCACATGGTTGGGTCTCCAATCCTTCCACTCCTGGCCTTCCCACTTACTCCTTCACCCCTGCCACAGGGCTCCTCCTCATCCCTGAAACTCCTCCATGCATTCCCTCCTCATGACCCACGTAAGTCCCTTCTGTCTGGAACACTGCTCCCTGGCACATGCATAGCATCGTCCTCCAGTTTCTCCAGGTCTTTATCCAAATGTCACCTTCTCAGTGAGGTCTCTCATCCATCCATCCTGTTTAAAATAGCAGCCCCTCCCCCTGCACTTTCACACCTTTTATTTCCATTCCTGCCACGTTTCTCCAAAGCATGCATGGCCCTCTAACAGACTATGATCCACTTAGTATGTCCACTGCTTGCCTCTCCCTGCAGCCCACATCCGCTGCATTACATGCTCCCTTGCATGTGGGCTCAGTGGAGGCAGAGAATTGTCACTGTTTTTTTCCCTGCTGTCCTAGCACCTAGGAGAGTGTCTGTCACAGAGTAAACACTCAACAAAAATATGCTGATGAATCAAGAGAAGGAATACTTATCTCCTCTCTCCCCAAACTCCACTAAGATGATAGAAAAGGCATTAAGGCCAGGCATGGTGGCTCATGCCTGTTATCTCAGCACTTTGGGAGGCCGAGGTGGGCAGATCACATGAGGTCAGAAGTTCGAGAACAGCCTGGCCAACATGGTGAAACCCCGTCTCTACTAAAAATACAAAAAAATACAAAAATTAGCCAGGTGTGGTGGTGTGTGCCTATAATCCCAGCTACTCAGGAGGCTGAGGCACAAGAATCACTTGAACCCAGGAGGCAGAGGTTGCAGTGAGCCAAGATCATTCCACTGTACTCCAGCCCTGGACACAGAGTGAAACTCCATCTCAAATAATAATAATAATAATAATGAAAAAATAAGGTAGAGGCTAGGCACGGATCACACCTGTAATCCCAACAATTTGGGAGGTCCAGGCAGGAGGATCACTGAGCTCAGGAGTTTGAGACTAGCCTGGATAACATAGTGAGACCTTGCCTCTACAAAAATAAGGTATAAACCCACCTGGGCAAGGTGTGTGTAAAAGGAGACAACATGGCCAGGCGCGGTGGCTCATGCCTGTGATCCCAGTACTTGGGAGGCCAAGACGGGCACATCACCTGAGGTTGGGAGTTCAAGACCAGCCTGACCAACATGGAGAAGCCCCATCTCTACTAAAAATACAAGATTAACTGGGCATGGTGGTGCGTGCCTGTAATCCCAGCTACTCGGGAGGCGTAATCCCAGCTACTCGGGAGGCTGAGGCAGGAGAATCCCTTGATCCTGGGAGGTGGAGGTTGCAGTGAGCCAAGATTGCGCCGTTACACTCCAGCCTGGGCAACAAGAGCGAAACTCCATAAAAAAAAAAAAAAAAGAAAAGAAAAAAAAAAGAAAAGAAAAGAAAAAGGAGACAATAATGGGAGAGAGATTTCAGCCAATTGGAAAGGAGATGGCAAAGCAGAAACACTTAACAAGAGGAAGGAGTTACAACCTAAATGCAGGCAGGGTGTGCCAGTGAGAACAAGCCAGTTCACTCTGCAGAGCCTCAGAGGAGCTCCTGACCCGAAGGCACAGACCACAGAGAAGAGGACAGGCAAGGACTGAAAAGGGGGAATTGATAGAAGTCTATATAAGGAGACTTCAGTTCCCCTGCCACCTACCTTAGGAAATCATTATCTTGGGAAATAGTGAGGCACAGAAGCTCTGGACTTATGAACCACTGGCTGAGCTAAGGGTGCAGATGAGCTGTGGGCGTCAAAGAGAGCATTAAGCCTAGGTCTGCACAAAGGATTGGGAGCCCCTTCTTCCTCAGCCCCTTCCCCAGCAGCCAGATGTACTAGAAAAAATTTAATCTCTCCAAAAATAAAAATAAAAAGCAAAACAAAAACACAATGGAAATTAACATTTAACATTCTCCAGAGTTAGCACTGGTCAACTACAGAGGGATACACAATCCACATGCCTCTTTCACACACACAGTTCCAAAGAGCTTTGGACACCTCCTTCTCAAGGATGAGGACTATGCAAAGACCACAGATATTTAAGGAATGTCTCTAAAGAGAGAGACAGAGAGAAACAGAAAGTAGGAATTCAGGTGAAAGACAAGAGAGAGTAGGCATGAATCTTTTAAAATACTCTAACTAGCTCAGAGAAAGGGAGAGAGAAGCTATTTCATCCATTCATAAAAGAAGAAAGATTGGAATATAAAAATGAAGTAGAAACAGAACATTTCAATACAGGAGTTTGAAGATAAAGGTGAAGAAATCTCCTGAAAATTAGAGCAGATGAAGAAATGTACAAAAGGAGAGAAAGGAAGAAAGATTGGAGAATCCATTCAAGTAATAGGAGTTCCAGAAAGACATTACAGAGAAAATGTTAAAGAGAAAATTAAAGATATAATTCAAGAAAATTGCCCAGACTGAGATGGGCATGGTGGTGTGAACTGTAGTACCAGCTACTCAGAAGGCTGGGGCAGCAGGACTGCTTAAGCTCAGGAGTTTGAGGCTGTAGTGTGCTATGATCTCACCTATGAAATAGTCACAGCACTCCAGGCTGGGCAACATAGCAAGACTCCATCTGAAAGAAAAGAAAAGAAAAGAAGAGAGGAGAGGAGAGGAGAGAAAGAATTTCCCAGACTGAAGAAAATTCATCTCCAAATGGAAAAAGCCCATAATGGGCACAATATCAGACCTACAACAAGGTGCACCTGCATGACATTTCAAAACAAAGATAATTTCCAAAAAAAGCTTAGAAAGAGCACATTGGTGGTGGGAATACTAAATGGTGCAGCCACTCTCAAAGGTGGCTTAGAAGTTTCTTAAAAAGTGAAATGTATACCTATCATATCATCCAAACATTCCACTCTTAGGTATTTCACCCAAGAAAAGTGAAAACATGTGTCCATACAAAGACTCCTACATGAATGTTCACACCAGCTTGAGTTGTCATAACCTGGAAACCTGATGTCCGTCAGCAGCTGCATGGATAAACAAATTGTGGTATAAACATACAAAAGAATGAATTATTGACACATTCAAAAATATAGGTGAATCTCAAAATAATTACTGTCAATAAAAAAAAAACAGACCAAAAAAAGATATATACTGTATGATTTCATTTATGTAAAATTCTAGAAAATGCAAACTAAACTATAGTAACAGAAACAGATCAGTGGTTGTTTGGAGGAGAATGGGGAGTAGGAGTAGGGGAGTGATGGGAAAAATGGATTTCTTTTTGTTTTTTTGAGACAGAATCTCATTCTGTCACCCAGGCTGGGGGCAGTGCCAGTGGCATGATCTCAGCTCACTGCAAACTCTGCCTCCTGGGTTCAAGCGATTCTCCTGCTTCAGCCTCCCGAGTAGCTGGGATTACAGGCATGTGCCACCACGCCCAGTTAGTTTTTTTGTTTTTTTGTGTTTTTTTTTGAGACAGAGTCTCACGCTGTTGCCCAGGCTGGAGTACAGTGGCACGATCTCGGCTCACTGCAATCTCGCCTCCTGGGTTCAAGCAATTCTCCTGCCTCAGCCTCCCGAGTAGCTACGATTACACCTGTGCGCCACCATGCCTAGCTAATTTTTCTATTTTTAGTAGAGACAGGGTTTCACCGTGTTGGCCAGGCTGGTCTCAAACTCCTGACCTCAAGTAATTGCCCACCTTGACCTCCCAAAGTGCTGGGATTACAGGCGTGAGCCATCGTGCCCGGCCCAGCTAATTTTTGTATTTTTAAGAGATAGAGTTTCCCCATGTTGGCCAGGGTGGTCTCGAACTCCTGGCCTCAAGTGATCTGCCCGTCTCAGCCTCTCAAAGTACTGGGATTACAGGCATGAGCCACTGCACCCAGCTGGAAGGACGGATTTCAAAGGGGCACAAGGGTTATTTTGAGTTGATGTGTTCACTATCTTGACTGTGGTGATTGTTTTGTAAGTGTACACAGGTCAAAACTTACATAGTTTATATATGTGCATTCCACTGTATGCAATTTTATCTCAATATAGCTGTTTATAAAATTATATATGCATTGAAAATGTAAAATGATGCAGCCCCTTTGGAAAACAGTTGGGCAGTTCCTCAAAAAGCTCCATGTGGAGTTACCATATCACTCAGCAATTCCACTTCTTCATGTCTCCTCTAGATAAATGAAAACACACGTCCACGCTAAAACTTGTACACAAAGGCCCATAGCAGAAAAGCAGAAACAACCCATGTCCCTCAACTGACGATGCATACACAAACGTGGTAGCTCTCCATCTATTCCATGGAATATTATTCAGCCATAAAAAGGAATGCAATACTGATATATGCTGAGGAGCCTCGCAGGGGAGCCAGTGATCACCTAAAATCCCCCTTTTCGCTCTTAGTGGGCTCTTCAGCTAGATCTAGAAACCAAACTGACACCAAGCTGATTAACAAGAGCGAGGTATACATATTTTATTAGTTTGGCCTGTCCATGGAGATCTTCACAAGAGGCTCGAGTCTGAAGTGGCTAAAGCAAGACGCTTTTTTTTTCTGCATCACTTAGACTATGCAGAGCAAGATGCTTTTCTACGTTTTAGACAAAGAACAATAAATTTGAGGAGGAAAAAATAGGACAAAGAAAATCTGGCAAGGGTGATAAAATGTTCTAGAAGATCCACTAGGAGGTACAGGAGGGGGTGTAAAAAGGCGGAACATAAGTGTTATTTCATGAAGTATGTTTATTCAGGTCCATTGCCGTCCTCAGTTCCAGTCTCTGGTGATAAGGGCTATTTTCTCTCTCTGGTTTGGAGAGGGGACCCCTCCCAGAGGAATCTTCACCGCTTGCTGCATTCAGGAAGAGGCAGGTCAGCTGGTCCTTTCTGAAGCCACCATTTCTCCAAGACTTGCAACTGGAAATAATCGATATACCAATTAGGCATATTTTGGAGTGGAGCATCCTTCATGCTCTCAACCTTGAAAATGTTACGCTGGCCGGGCGCGGTGGCTCAAGCCTGTAATCCCAGCACTTTGGGAGGCCGAGACGGGCGGATCACGAGGTCAGCAGATGGAGACCATCCTGGCTAACCCGGTGAAACCCCGTCTCTACTAAAAAAATACAAAAAACTAGCCGGGCGAGGTGGCGGGCGCCTGTAGTCCCAGCTACTCGGGAGGCTGAGGCAGGAGAATGGCGTAAACCCGGGAGGCGGAGCTTGCAGTGAGCCGAGATCCGACCACTGCACTCCAGCCTGGGCGACAGAGTGAGACTCCGTCTCAAAAAAAAAAAAAAAAAAAAAAAGAAAAGAAAATGTTACGCTAAGTGAAAGAGCATCACAGAGAACATCCCATGCTGCGTGATTCCATTTATGCCAAGTTCAGAATAGGCGAATCCGTAGAGACAAAAAGGAAATTCTCAATCGCCTAAGCCTGGGAACAAGGGAAGAAGGGGAGTGACTGTAATAGGTACATGGTTTCCTTTTGGATCATGACGAAGTTCCAAAATTAGATTATGCTGATTCACAACCCCATAAATACATTAGGAACCATTTAATTGTGTGCTTTACATAGGCAAGTTTTTTGGTATATAAATTCTATCTCAACAAAACTATTAATTTACAAAGAGCAAAAACAGGTCACATACAAAGGATCAGAAATCAAAATGTCACTGGACTTTCTGGAAAGTTAGAAAGCTTGAGGGATATCCTGAAAAAAAAAAAAAAAAAAAAAATCTGGCGCAGTGTAATTTCAGCACAGGTGGATGGCTTGAGCCCAGGAGTTCAAGACCAGCCTGGGCAACATAGTAAGACCCTGTCTCTCCAAAACAAAAACACAAACATTAGCTCCGCATGGTGGTGCGTACCTGCAGTCCCAGCTCCTCCTAGGGCGGGGGGTTGGGGGGTGCGGTGGGGGCTGAGGTGGCCTCGAGGATTGCTTGAGCCCTGGAGGTTGAGGCTGCAGTGAGCCGAGATCATGCCACAGCACTGCAGCCTGGGCGACAGAGGAAGACCTCATCTGAAAAAACAGAAGGAGTAAATGCCAAAAGAGAGGGCAGCACAGGCTCCAGAGAACAAGGGCCCAACCTGGGAGAGCAGCAGAGTCCTGGTCAGGGTAACGGGAATGCAGTGGGACTACGGCAGCCGGTGCTGGGGGAAGCATGAGAGAAGCCTCCAGAAGCCTCCTTTGATGACCCTGAATTTGAAAAACTGTATTGAAAACCATTTGATTCTGCCAGGCGTGGTGGCTCATGCCTGTAATCCCAGCACTTTAGAAGGCCTAGGTGGGTGGATCACTTGAGGCCAGAAGTTTGAGACCAGCCTGGGCAACATGGCAAAATCCTGTGTCTACTAAAAATACAAAAATTAGCCAGATGTGATGGCTTGTACCTGTAATCCCAGTTACAGGTACTGGGGAGGGAGGAAGGAAGGAAGGAAGGGAGGGAGGGAGGGAGGGAGGGAAGGAGGGAGAGAAGAGAGAGAGAGAGAAAGAAGGGAGGAAAAGAAAGAAAAGAAGAGAAAAGAAAGAAAGAAAAGAAGAGAAAAGAAAAGAGAGAAGAGAAGAGAAAAGAAAAGAAAAGAATCAGGCCAGGTGTGGTGGCTCACGCCTGTAATCCCAGCACTTTGGGAGGCCAAGGTGGGCGGGTCACAAGGTCAGGAGCTCAAGACCATCCTGGCTAACACAGTGAAACCCCATCTCTACTAAAAAATACAATAACAACAACAACAAAATTAGCCAGGCGTGGTGGCAGGTGCCTGTAGTCCCAGCTACTTGGGAGGCTGAGGAAGAGAATGGTGGAAACCCGGGAGGCGAAACTTGCAGTGAGCCGAGATCGTGCTACTGCACTCCAGCCTGGGCGACAGAGTGAGACTCCGTCTCAAAAAAAAAAAAGAAGATTCAGTAACATATGCATATTGCTCAGATAAATGGAGACAAATACTAGGAGAAACAGCTGAGAATGAAAATGGGTAACTTTTGAGGAGTAGGCCTGGGAGGGGAGGGTGAAAGGGAGTGCTAGGGTTTTTTGTTTTGTTTTGTCTCTTTCATTTTGTTTTGTTTTTGAGATGGAGTCTTACTCTATTGCCCAGGCTGGAGTGCAATGGTGTGATCTCAGCTCACTGCAACCTCTACCTCCCGGGTTCAAGCGATCCTCCTGCCTCAGCCTCCTGAGTAGCTGGGATTACAGGTGCCCACCACCATGCCCGGTTAATTTTTTGTATTGTTGGCCAGGCTGGTCTCGAACTCCTGACCTTCATGATCCGCCCACTTCGGCCTCCCAAAGTGTTAGGATTACAGGCGGGAGTCACTGCACCCAGCTGGGAGTACTGTTTTTTCATAAGACTTTTAGTACACTTTGACTTTTTAGACTATTATACAGATATATTATTTTAATGAAAACAAAAATTAATTTTAAAAAATTCTAGTCGTCACCACTTGCCTAGTCCATAACAAAAGAGGGGACTCGGTGGTATCACCAGTGACAGTAACAGCTAAATTTCACTGAGTACTTACTATGTACTTGGCACTGTTTTAGCTTATGTTTTAATTTTTAACATTGTTTTAGAAATGGAGTCTTGCTCTACCCCGCAAGCTGGAGTGCAGTGGCTCAATCATATAGGTCACTGCAGCCTCAACCTCCTGGGCTCCAGCGTTCCTCCCACCTCTGCCTTCTAAGTGGCTGGGACTATAGGCACATGCCACCACGCCAGGCTGTTTTACTTTTGTAGAGATGGGGTCCTTGTTTTGTTGCCCAGGCTGGTCTCAAACTCCTGGCTTCAAGTAATCCTCCTGCCTCAGCCCCACAAAATGTTGGGATTATAGGTGTGAGCCACCATGCCTGGACCCAAGTACTATTTTAAATACTGTTCTTATTAAACAACACCTTGGAGGGGCCTTAATCACTACCCCAGGTTGCCTCTAATGGCAGGCGGAACATCAACTGTAAATGAAATGACGGTTCTTCATGGATTGAAAAGTACTACTCACAGATATATTCTTCGGATCCTCACTAAACATTGTGATATAGGAATTTATAGCTGGAGAAACTGAGTCTCAGATTTGGAGAACTGCTCAACAGCAGAGGTGAAAGTGAAAAAGCAAGGCTAGAATTCAGATCTCTGGGCTCCTGGTGACAAATCTTTACACAACTGCACCCAAATCCATGAAAAAAAAAAAGGTATTTTTAAAAAATCAGTTTCAGGTGTTTACTTTGTAAATTGTTCCCTCCTGCTACTTTTTTTTACACAGCGTCTCTCTCTGTCATCCAGGCTGGAGTGCAGTGGTGTGATTTCAGCTCACTACAACCTCCAATTTCTGGATTCAAGCAATTCTCCTGCCTCAGACTCATGTTGGCCAGGCTGGCCTCAAACTTCTGACCTCAAGTGATCCACCTGCTTCGGCCTCCCAAAATGCTGGGATTACAGGCATGAGCCACCCTCTCGTGTTATTTTTAAATGTTAAGGAAAAAGGAGTTTACGATTTCCAAAAATCCTCATCCAGTTCTTCTTTCAAATCTAGATACAGGCTGGGCGAGATGGCTCACACCTGTAATCCCAGCACTTTGGGAAGCCAAGGTGGGTGGATCACCTGAGGTCAGGAGTTCGAGACCAGCCTGGCCAACATGGTGAAACCCTGTCTTTGCTAAAAATACAAAAATTAGCTGGGCGTGGTGGCTCGCACCTGTAATCTTAGATACTCGGGAGGCTTTGGGAGGAGAATCACTTGAACCGGAGGGGTGGAGGTTGCAGTGAGCCCATATCATGCCACTGCACTCCAGCAGGGGTGACAGAGTGAGATGCTGTCTCAAAAAAAAAAAAAAAACTTCAAATCTAGACATAAAAATGTCCTCTGAAAAGAAAAAAGTGTACATGGGCACGCACACTCCACAGACACCCACACATGTAAGGTGTGAGTATAACATATTAACACTGTTCTGGGGTGAGTGGGTTGTTTGTTTTAAATAATCACACTGTAACAAGTGTTGTCCCATTCAGTGTAATCGCTCACACTCCACTGAGTCAACTGGGCAGCTGCCACTGCCCAGGACTTCTCCCAAACTTCTTTGGAATGGCACTCATACTCTCTTGGACATTTTTAGAACAATATTTTGTGGACCTAATTGGTTTTTGGAAACTGCCAAAAAGCTATTGGTGAAAACTAGCAGAATAAGGTGAGTGATAACTTGTGAAATGCTGGGAAACAGGGAGGGGCGTATGAGACAGAGTTATAAAATAGTTGGGCCAATTTATTGGTGTGCCACATAAATCATGCTTGAAATAACTTTAGAAGAATCAGCATTTGGGGCCAGGCCCGATGGCTCATGCCTATAATCCCAGAACTTTGGGAGGGTGAGGCAGGTGGATTGCTTGAGACCAGGAGCTCAAGACTCACCTCATCGACGTGGCGAAACTCCAACTCTACTAAAAATACAAAAATTGGCTGGGCATGGTGGCTCACACATGTAGTCCCAGCTACTCAGGAGCCTGAGGCAGGAGAATCACTTGAATCTGGGAGACAGAGGTTGCAGTGAGCTGAGATCACACCACTGCACTCCAGCCTGGGTGACAGAGCAAGATTCTGTCTTGCAGGGTACTGGCAATGGTCATATTTCCTGATCTGGCTACCATTTACATGAATGCGTTCACTTTATGAAAATTCAGGCCAGGGTAGTGGCTCACGCCTGTAATCCCAGCACTTTGGGAAGCTGAGGCGGGCGGATTGCCTGAGTTCAGGAGTTCACGACCAGCCTGGGCAACAAGGTGAAACCCCGTCTCTACCAAAATACAAAAAATTAGCTGGGCATGGCGGCGTGTGCCTGTAGTCCCAGCTACTTGAGAGACTGAGGCAGGAGAACTGCTGGAACCTAGGAGGTGAAGGTTGCAGTGAGCCGAGATCGCACCACTGCACTCCAACCTAGACGACAGAGTGAGACTCTGTCTCAAAAAAAAAAAAAAAAAAAAAAAAGAAAAGAAAAAAAGAAAAAGAAAAGAAAATTCAGAGCTGTACACATATGATGTATACTTTTCTGTGTAATATTTTAATTTTTCAAGTATATATATGGTAGAGGCCAGATGGGAAGATACTGTAGTAGTCTGGATGAAGATGTTGGTTTATTTGTTTTTGTTTTTGTTTTGTTTTGTTTTGAGACAGAGTCTCGCTCTTTTGCCCAGACTGGAGTGCAATGGCATGATCTCAGCTCACCGCAACTTCCGCCTCCCAGTTCAAGCGATTCTCCTGCCTCAGCCTCCTGAGTAGCTGGGATTACAGGTGCACGCCACCACATCTGGCTAATTTTTGTATTTTTAGTAGAGACGGGGTTTCACCATGATGACCAGGCTGGTCTTGAACTCCTGACCTCAAGAGATCTGCCTGCCTCGGCCTCCCAAAGGACTGTAATTACAGGCATGAGCCACCATGCCCGGTTAGATGTTGGTTTAGACTAGGGTAAGAAGAACCATAAAGTGATCCATTTATGTTTTTTGTTCTTGTTTCCGATTTTCCATTTTGTAACCACTTTAGTAAGTATAATGCAATCATCAGCAAAACTAATATCAAAACAAAGCATTTTCTTGAAAGAGTTAGTAAATTTGAGTAAGCCTATAAATAGCTGTGAATAAATGTAGGTAACTTCCAGGTATATTAAAAATTAAAATCTTCATACTTGACAGCACAAATAGAACCAGGGTACTAATTTAAGACCTAACCAGATTAGGAATACAAAATATATGGCCAGGTGCAGTGGCTCACACCTGTAATCCTAACACTTTGAAAGAGGCTGAGGTGGGTGGATCACTTGAGGTCAGGAGTTCAAGACCAGCCTGGCCAATATGGTGAAACCCTATCTCTACCAAAAATGCAAAAATTAGCCAGGGGTGGTGTCAGGTGCCTGTAATCCCAGCTACTTGGGAGGCTGAGGCAGGGGAATCACTTGAACCCAGGAGGCGGAGGTTGCAGCGAGCCGAGATTGCACTCCAGCCTGGGCAGCAAATGGAGACTGTGTCTAAACAAACAAACAAAAACAATATATAAGGCATTCAAGAAACATTTATCCTTCATGATACAAGGGCAAACTGGCCAGGCATGGTGGCTCACACCTGTATTTCCAACACTTTGGGAGGCTGGGACAAGAGGACTGCTTGAGCCCAGGAGTTCAAGACTAGCCTGGGCAACATATTGAGACCCTGTCTCTACAAAAAAAAAAATAAACAAAACATTAGCTGGGCATGGTGGCGCACCTTTGTAGTCCCAGCTACTTGGGAGGCTGCATTGGGAGGACTGTTTGGGCCCAGAAGATCAAGGCAGTCGTGAGCCATAATCACACCACTGCACTCCAGCCCCCCATAAAGGGCAAACCAAATTCTAAATAACATACTACCTTAAGTGTGCCTTCACAGGGGGAATATCCCACAGTCAAACATCAACACTTAAACTGCCTACTGTTTGCTAGGATTGCTACAAGTCTTTTATAACTTATCTTATTCTCACTTAAACAATTAAGAAACTTCCTTCTAACCCAACTAGTTCATCAGCAAATATGCTGAAGCACATGCTGGCTTCAGATGTCTGCGCTACATACATATATATATATATATTTCCACTTTGAGAATCTCAACTGTGTCACTTCCCATGGCTAGTTCCATTTGTGTCTGTTATACTCAGATGCTGCCTGTCCAGAAACTGGTTCTGCTGTGCTAGCAGCCCCTCTTCCTAAAACATGGCCCAGAATCACCCACATTCTTGAAGAATGATATGCAGAAGTAGTTATGGTTCCTACCTGGCACACACCCAGCACATTCCCATTAGGAGTGCATCCTAATCATCTTTGTTCTTGTTTTGAGACAGGGGCTCGCTCTGTCATCCAGGCTGGAGTGCAGTGGCACAACCTGGTCTCACTGCAGCCTTGAAATCCCGGGCTCAAACAATCCTCCCACCTCAGCCTCCCTAGTAGCTGGAACCCACAGGGGCATGCCACCATGCCTGGCTTTTTTTTTTTTTTTAAGACGGTCTCACTACATTGTCCAGACTGGCCTTGAACTCCTGGCCTCAAGCAATCCTCCCACCTCAGTTTCCCAAAGCGCTGGATTACAAGTGTAAGCCACTGTGCCCAGGCCTAAGCACTGCTGAAAGATGCTTGGCAAACTACATTGCATACCAGTAATGGATAACATTAACTACAAAAAAACCTAGGTTTTAAAAAAAATCTGTACTTTTGAAAAAAAAAAAAAAAAAAACCTAGTTTTTGTGAAAAATGTGTAACCATGACTAGCAGTTTTAATCTCCCAAGCCAGGAAGAAAAAAGAAATCTAGGCCAATTAATTTAATTACTTTTTAAATTTCTTTTTGAAATGGAGTCTCGCTCTGTTACCCAGGCTGGAGCGCAGTGGTGCGATCTCAGCTCACTGAAACCTCCACCTCCCAAGTTCAGGCAATTCTCCTGACTCAGCCTCTAGACTAGTTGGGACTACAGGTATGTGCCACCATGCCCAGCTAATTTTTGTATTTTTAGTAGAGATGGGGTTTTGCCATGTTGGCTAGGCTGGTCTTGAACTCCTGGCCTCAAGTGATCTGCTTGTCTTGGCCTCCCAAAGTGCTGGGATTACAGGCATGAGCCACCGCACCCAGCCAATTTTTTTTTTTTTTTTTTTGGGATGGAGTCTTGCCCTGTTGCCCAGGCTGGAGTGCAGTGACACAATCTCGGCTCACTGCGAACTCCACCTCCCAGATTCAAGCAATTCTCCTGTCTCAGCCTCCCGAGCAGCTGGGATTACAGGCATACACCACCATGGCTGGCTAGTTTTTTGTATTTTCAGTAGATACGGGGTTTCACCATGTTGGTCAGGCTGGTCTCGAACTCCTGACCTCAGGTGATCCACCCACCTTGGCCTCCCAGAGTGCTGGAATTACAGGCATGAGTCACCACGCCCGGCCCCAGTTTCTTATTTTTCTTGAAATAGAGTCTCGCTCTGTTGCCCAGGCTGGAGTATAGTGGTGCAATCTCAGCTCACTGCAATCTCTGCCTCTCAGGTTCAAGTGATTGTCGTGCCTCAGCCTCCCAAGTAGCTGGGACTACAGGCGTGTGCCACTATGCTCGGCTAATTTTTGTATTTTTAGTAGAGACGGGGTTGTGCCATGTTGGCCAGGCAGGTCTCGAACTCCTGGCTTCAAGTGATCCACCTACCTTGGCCTCCGTAAGTGCTGGGATTTCAGGTGTGAGCCACCGGTGCCCCGCCAGGCCAATTAATTTTATTTCAGACTACCTTCACCCACAACTGCAGAGTCTCAGAATCTACATTTTCACAAGCACCCCACCAATTCTGATCAAGTTCTACTCAAATAGAACACAAGGTAATGTTCTGGTTTCAAGAGGGAGACTAAAATACATGTTACTTTCATTTCCTCTATCATATTAATGCATTTAACATTTGCTGAACACCTACCACATGCCAAGAACTGTTACAAGTACTAGAATTTGTGTAGTTAACAAACCAAGTTCCCTGCCCTTGGAGAGCTTCAACCAAGGAATGAAGTTATCCATTTTTAAAAAATAAAATATAACCCTGGGTATAGTAAGTTAAATGTGGATTTTAAAGGACGTCCTAATCCTTGTCATTTTACTGAAAACGCTCAAAAGTAGCTATTGTAAAACAGTACCATTTGCCCAACATTCTAATACACAAGTAGAACCCATATTGCTAAATAAAAACATACCTTAAAGGAAACTGAAAAGAAACTATCAGGGCCATCTATCAGCAAACGTGTTGGTGATATTTTATTTTCAATAGGCTGGTAAGTCTCCTGGTAAGTCATCTAGTCTTGATAAAGTGTGTAGTCTTAAACCAGGAACATATTACATATCAACACCCCACCTGATTATCCATTCATGGCTTACTATACCTGCCCAGGATTGTCTAGTCTCACGTCAATGTGCTCCTGAATCAAGGACTTATCCCTCCTTCATCGTCCTTTGTCACTTTTTCCCCCGTCTGAACCCTTATTAAACAAAGTATGAGTTATGCCATCTGCTAAAATAAAACCTAGCCAGAGAAAGTTAAAAATGTTTTTCAAGTTTAGTCCTTTTCAAAAGGTAGCAAGCTAAGATGATTAAATGGGTAGTTCTCATTTTAAAAAAAGCTGTTAAGACTTACACATTAGCTTTATTTTTGTGAGCAAATGCAATCATACAAACCCAATATGGAACAACTCAACTCTTAACTTGTAACCAGTAAAGTGAACTGAATGTGAAAACCTGAAATTTATATAATAATTCTCAGAACATGCACAGTTGCATATGGCTACGTATTTCATGCTTTTTTTGTCTAGATGGTTTCAGACTTCTCTTTGCTGGTATACCAAAACCTAAGGAAGAAAGATAAAGGACAAGGAAAAAAAATTACACTTGGGCAAGTTATGGTATCTGCTGATTTTATACAGCAAAATCTGGTTTACCTTAACAATGCCATAATTCTATAGCACCATGACAACCAGGCTCTTTGCAAAACTCTTGTCAGTTCCCAAGAAGGAAGGAAAGTGAAAAGAGGAGACCCATGGGCAAGCTAAGCCCCGCTGGAAGATCAACTGGACAGCTCACTCCTGAGATTACTTTCCAGCATACAGTCGCCCTGGATTTCCTCTAACGCTATCCAAAAGCACTTCAGTTTTATTCATGTTTGCAAACTTTCCAAGCTGACTCCAAGACGTTATTAGCTATGGATCACTCCCAGGGGAACATCTCAGAGAAACAATGGTTAGTGAAATCTTAAAAGTGCAATAAATTGGAAAAGACAAAATTCAGCGTATGTATTTTGAGTTGGAAAGTTAAGGAAATAATTTATTGAATATACTTCTTTTGTCAGCGGTTACTCTGATATTTTTGTTTAAAAACCAAACCATCAAAGTTATATAGACTGTATCTCTCTCTTCCCCCAAACAAAAGTTTTTTTTTTTTGAGACGGAGTCTCACTCCGTCGCCCAGGCTGGAGTGCAGTGGCGTGGTCTGGGCTCGCTGCCAGCTCTGCCTCCCGGGTTCAAGCCATTCTCCTGCCTCAGCCTCCCGAGTAGCTGGGACTATAGGCAACCGCCACCTCGCCCGGCTAATTTTTTGTATTTTTAGTAGAGACGGGGTTTCACTGTGGTAGCCAGGAAGGTCTCGATCTCTTCACCTCTTGATCAGTCCGCCCTGGCCTCCCAAAGTGCTGGGATTACAAATGTAAGCCACTGCGCCCAGCCACAAAGCTTAATTCTATAAAAAGATCAATTGCTATCAATGCCTTTTTTCCCCTTAAAAAACAACAAATTATATACAGCTTTCATCTACCCCTATTTCCTAAATATAAATTTCTTTCACATTTAGAAATTCCAAAACCAAAAGTCATCTTTGCCCATAAAAGAAGTATTTGCACAAAGTACCTTATGAATTATAGTACCTGGCCTATCTGCACTATCTTTCAAAATAAAAATCAGTAAGTAGAAAATAGGAGGCCAGGTTTCATACTAATATTGCATTTCAAATTTTTTTTATTGTATTTTAGAGACAGAGTTTCACACTCTTGTTACCCAGGCTGGAGTGGCACAATCATGACTCACTGTAGCTTCGAACTCTTGGGCTCAAGTGATTCTCCCATCTTAACCTCCCAAAGTGCTGGGGTCACAGGCGTGAGCCACATCATGCCCAGCTGGAACAATAAAATGTTTAAGTTGGCCGAGCGAGGTGGCTCACGCCTGTAATCCCAGCACTTTGGGAGGCCGAGGCGGGTGGATCACCTGAGGTCAGGAGTTTAAGACCAGCCTGGTCAACATGGTGAAGCCCCGTTTCTACTAAAAATACCAAAAACTAGCTGGGCGTAGTGGCAGGCGCTTGTAATCCCAGCTACTCAGGAGGCTGAGACAGAAGAATCACTTGAACCCGGGAAGCGGAGGTTGCAATGAGCTGAGATTGCGCCATTGCACTCCAGCCTGGGCAACAAGAGCGAAACTCCATCTCAAAAAACAAGTTTAAGTTGTATTCACATAATTTCCTTGTTTGGAAATGGAATTGATGTGTCAATCTAATTTACAGCAACCTATTTAAACATAATCACTGGAATATTTTAATTTTTGAGACAGAGTCTTGCTTTGTTGCCCAGGCTGGGTTGTAGTGATGCAATCTCAGCACACTGCAAACTCCGCCTCCCAGCTTCGAGTGATTCTCCTGCCTTAGCCTCCCGAGTAACTGGGATCACAGGCACACCCACCACATCTGGCTAATTTGTGTATTTTTAGTAGAGATGGGTTTTTGCCATGCTGGCCAAGCTGGTATCGAACTCCCGACATCAAGTGATCTGCCCACCTCGGCCTCCCAAAGTGCTGGGATTACATGTGTGAGTCACTGTGCCTGGCCAATTACTAGAATATTTTATTACTGAACATAGCAGAATACACATTTAAGCAAAACCCTCATTTAGACCACGTAAAACAGTGAAGGCTTATAAAAACTAGTAAAAGTCTAAAGGAAATAGGTTTTGCATCTTTCCAGTACATAATAAAATTGCAAAGTCAATGTTTATAATGTATTAAGTAGAAGCCCAAATGCTAACTTTTAATGGGGAAAATTTAATTTGGACATACTAGTAAAGTATCTAAAACATTTATTAAATTATTTTTGTCAAGCATAATCTTTACTCATAGATATTACCAAAGAGTAACCTAGACAGTAAAATTAGTTCCCATATCTGAGAACTCCAAATTAATGAATTTAACCATATTAATATGAAATAGAGCATGCATTTTTAGAAGGATGCAAATTTCTACTCCTTCATATCCAGAGATTAAATTTTAATTCAACAAAGCTAATGGACATGTTAACACTTACATAGAACATGGAAATAGGTCCTGACTACATACATATTCCACATAACTTCCTGAAAACTTAAAACCTAGTTGCTTATTTCATGGCAGCCTGGAAGAATAATTATGTAATAAACGACAATAAGAAAAAGCCACTTATCATATAGTCTAGTCTTTATTGAAAGACTTACTTCAACTGTTGTTTACAGCTTTGGCTTAAGTTGGCCATTTTAGCCTCTCACTGCCAGCAGACATAAAAATCAAGTGGGAATGGCACGGGGGAAGGGAGTGGAAATACTAGTAGAGAAATTATTAGAACAAAGAATATGGCAGTCAAAAACACATCACCAAAATAAATCTCAAAATAATTATGAAATAAACATTTCCTTGCATGCCAAAAAAATCTCTGCTGATGTTTTTGATGAACAGGGTGAGGAGCAACGATTCTTAGGCTTAAATTGGATCAAGATAGCATTGGGTCAAGTTAACAGCCGTACTTTTAATTATTTTTTGAAATGTAGTCTCACTCTGTCGCCCAGGCTGGAGTGCAGTGGTGCAATTTCAGCTCACTGCAACCTCCACCTCCCAGGTTCAAGCAATTCTCCTGCCTCAGCCTCCCAAGTCGCTGGGACTACAGGTGCTCACCAACACATTCAGCTAACTTTTTTATTTGTAGTAGAGATGGGGTTTTACCATGTTGGCCACGCTGGTCTCGAACTCCTGACCTTAGGTGATCCATCACCCGCCTCGGCCTCCCAAAGTGCTGGGATTACAGGTGTGAACCACCATGGCCGGCTACAGTTGCATTTTTTGTTTTCTTTTGAGACTGAGTCTCGCTCGATTTCCCAGGCTGGAGTGCAATAGCGCAATCTTGGCTCACTGCAACCTCCGCCTCCTGGGTTCAAGCGGTTATCCTGCCTCAGCCTCCTGAGTAGTTGGGATTACAGGCACAGGTCACCACGCCTGTAATTTTGTATTTTTAGTGGAGATGGGGTTTTACCATGTTGGTCAGGCTGAGCCACTGCGCCCGGCCCAGTCGTAGTTTTTAAATGGTACATTTCATTTGGATAAGTAGCTTTGTATTTTAAAAACCACTTAATGGCCGGGTGCAGTGGCTCACGCCTGTAATCCCAGCACCTTGGGAGGCCAAGGCGGGTGGATAATGAGGTCAGGAGATTGAGACCATCCTGGCCAACATGGTGAAACCCTGTCTCTACTAAAAATACAAAAATTAGCCAGACATGGTGGCATGCATCTGTAGTCCCACCATCTACTTGGGAGGCTGAGGCAGAAGAATCGCTTAAACCCGGGAAGCGGAGGTTGCAGTGAGCCGAGATGGCACCACTGCATTCCAGCCTGGCAACAGAGCAAGCCGCCGCCTCAAAAAAAAAAAAGGGCCGGACGCTGTGGCTCACGCCTGTAATCCCAGCACTTTGGGAGACTGAGGTGGGCGGATCACAAGGTCAGGAGATTGAGACCATCCTGGCCAACAGGGTGAAACTCCATCTCTACTAAAAATACAAAAAAATTAGCTGGGCATGGTGGCACATGATTATAATCCTAGCTACTCAGGAGGCTGAGGCAGGAGAATCGCTTGAACCTGGGAAGTGGAGGCTGCAGTGAGCCAAGTTCTTGCCACTGTAGTCCAGCCTGGTGACAAGGCAAGACTCCGTCTTAAAAAAAAAAAAAAAACTTAACATGAAATAACTTCCATTAACTGATCATGAAATTTTGCCCTCTTTCAGATTAAGATGAAGGACACTTCAGTCACATGTTTACTGTGGCAATATAACTACTCTGGATAATTTTTATTAAATCATAGAATATACAGTCAGGAAACACTACAGCTATATTTAGCTGTTAGTTATCTCAATAAGCTACTTAATTTACTGGCAGACCAAAACAGGCATACTGAGCATTTTTAATTTTATCAATTAAAAAAAGTCTTCAGCTGTTCAAGTTTCACATATATTCATAAAATTTTTAACTCGGGGGCACAGTTAACATAATTTATTGAGTGTTCTCCCTATAAAATATAAATTAACTTTTCCAAAAACATTCCTCAAAGATACTATAAACAAAAGAAATAAGGGTATGTTTTATAACAGAAGAGTGTAATAGATGACCATTATGGTAAAAACTAAGGTGCCTTAAAAAAATTTGGCCCAACTATGAACTTTAGACCCTATGAATTTTTATGTTGAATACATTTGGCTATATTGCTAAGTGGGAAAAGGAGGAAAGTAATACCAAAATTATTGTGATCATCAATTTATAAAATCATCATTATTTTAAAGCTAATTGTAAGACTTCAAATGTTTAGAAAACAGTAATTTGTGGGTACCAATTGCATCTTACTACGTAACTGTAAAAGGCACTCTTTGGTGCCCAGGCCAGTATTTTGAATACATTGCCAAGACATTTGCACTCCCTAGCTCTGACAATTCAAATACATAGGATTTTATCTATTTTACATTCCTGTTTGATAGAAATTTGAGGCAAATTTTACCCACACAGCCTGAAAAATACCTTGAAAGCAAACCTCAGTCTTCTGCATCTTCCAACTGATTCCTTTACAAACTCTGCACACATACAACTTAAGCCTCTGCTCAGGCTTGTGATACCATGCACACTGCCCACAAGGAAAAAATTAATTGAAAATAAAAGCCACAACTCTGTGTACTATTTAAACTGAATGTCCAATTATAAATTGGTACATTGAAGTGTCTAAATAAGATGTTTTTAGCAATCTTGTTAAAAAAATTATTGGGCAAAATATATCTTAATTTTTAAAAACACCCCAAGATTTTTAAAAAACACTTGTACTATACAACTTATAGTAACCTTGAAATTGGTTTATAAGGTTTTAATCAAGGTATTTACATACCAAGTGATGTAAAGCAAAAAACAAAACAAAACAAAAAAAAAACAAAGCTAATTCCCAGTGACATTTTAGAACATACTAATGCATCAAAGATTTGTATGAAATTAAAATTAAGGCTTTTTCTGCACAATTTGTGTAATTTTAATTTTACATAGTAGCCAACCTTGGAAATGTCAGTCTTAACATTCTGATCAATCCACTGCATTCAATGCAGTGGAGTGTGTTAAGTGTTACTTCAAATAATTACATTGCTGCTACTTCTATGTTGAAGCATGCTTTTTAAACACTGTAGTTATTGAATATTTACAATGTGTATCATTTAAACTTCATGTAAAAGCACAAGTATGACTGTCTGACTTTAATACAAACACCATACTTGGAATTTCCCCCCAAAATGAAATGTAATATACTACAATTTTAATAATCGACACTTTTGGAAGTTTTAAAAATATGTTTAACGTGGACCACCGACATTTGCTCAAGTAACTCAAACAATGCTGTTCCTTTTTTAGGGTGCAAAACTTCAGTCTGGCTTCAGTTTCTTTAGGCATAGAGAAAGAAAATATTTCCTCCAAAGCGACTCCAAAATCACGCATTTCTTCTGAATATCACACTTTTTCTCTGCTGACTTCAAATGTGGTCCACCTCAGGGAAGGGGAGGGGAGTATCAAGATTCAGGATGAACTTATATGTGATTCCCAGGTTTTCACGATCCTCCCTTTTTTGCTCTTTTAAAAACACAGTGAGTTAAAATACTGAACAGCAAGATAAAAATGGAATAGTATCTAAGAATCAAAATGTATTAGCCATTTTTCCTATTATATCAAAATTTGTAGTCAGAATTGTCTTTATTGACTTTATTTTAGTTTTTGTACACAAAGAAAAATCATGTTCATATCCATCATGAACAAAAACTTAAAAAGGCAGAACTAGAAGACATGTGTCCTTCACCAAAGCAAATCTGTGCTAAAGGTTCCAAACATTTCAATTTTTAAAATAAATATTTTCATTTTCCGATGTCTACTTTCATGTCTTCAGAGTGTCACAGGGAATCGAAGCCTATCGTGAATTACAATTTTTTTTAAGAGTCCCGGCTCACTGTGTTTGGTAACTTGCCATACCATATCCAGCTTGGTTAGGAGGAGGTATTACAGGGGGAGGAGCTTGTCCTTGGGGAGGCTGAGCACCAAATCCACCCATCCAAGCAGCAGAAGGTGATTGACTTGGAAGAAAAAAAAAAATCTTCAGCAAACACAAGAAAGAAAAAATCACGTATGTATTTACACAAAAATCAAGCAGAGCCTAATCACAGAATAGAAAACCAGAAATCAACACACCTACAACAAATAGATCAAAGAAGTCAATGATATATGTGTTAGTCTTCGATATTTTTAAGATAACCACAACTTAGCACAATGATGTCTAAGGAGTATCTGCAAACTAATTTTTTAAAAATTGTGAATGATTCAATACATCATCTATTACATAACAAATTTTAAAAACACAAGTTCATGTTGGAAAGACTCTCAAAGGAAGAAATCAGAAAATAAAGGTATGGGCTGGCCCTGGGTGGTGGAATTACAAAGGAGGAACCCACTCTCATCAACAAAAAGGAAAAAAAAAAAAAAAAGGCAGTTACTTTGTATCACACAAACCTCAGATTTCTCACACATACCACATAGGCATAAAACCATCAAACTTCTGCATATACCTGGACAAAGATCTTTCACATGCAAAAATAAATAAAAGTATATCACAAATGTAAATCAAATTCTACCAACTGCTTACAGGGATCATAGAGGACACACTAAATGTTATCCCAATCCCTCCTTTCTACCTAGGTAATGAGAAGTAATTCCTTAGCCTCATAAATCATATTTTGTTAGATTTGTTTCTATAATGCTCATAATGCCAAATAGCTCAATGTATATAATTAAAATAGATTCTCCTTAGGAAAACACACTTTTATTTTTTCAGAACCATATGTTTCTATACTGGAAAAACCCAAACAACTTACTCTACTCCAAATCCTTGTTGATTCCATGGTTGCCCGTATACTCCATAAGGCGGTACTTGCCACCCATTTGCCATATACTGTCCATACTGTTGTGGGTTTCCATACACTTGGCTCCATTGGCCCCACTGACTATAGTCGACCTAGGAAAAAGCAAATTATTGTTTTAGGGAACACGTAAGAAACACCGTATATGAAGAAAGAGTGGGAGACAAGGAAGAGAAAAACTAAGTAAGCACCCTTATGTGAATAGGACTCTGTTATTTATCATTGTCTAAGTTTATTGGGGTGGTGACACCTGTGAAAAGAAAGTATTAAGATTCAGTTAATACCGCAAATAATCAATTTTGAAATACAATCAACTGAAAGTAGCTATATGCTTTATTTTATTGTTTATTTTACAGAGTTTCCAAAGCTTTTTATGTGATATGTAAGATGGAAACCTTAAAAAGTGCTATGAAAAATCGAATTACCTGTTGGAAGTTTTTAGTCATATCAGGAGATTCTTTACCCCAATAGCATTTAACCACATGTCCTTCAATCGTAGTACCGTTCACCGAAACAATGGCATGGGCTGCACTTTCATGGGTTGAAAATCTAAGAAAGAAAAATGATAGGTTTTGTTTTTTATTTTTTAAGAACCTAACACAGTAAGTAATATGGAGACTCATCAGTTTATACCTGCAAGTTGGTACTTTTTTCTAAAGTACATTAGGTAGGTAGCTTAAACTTCTATATTGCAAAGAAGCACTAAAATAACAGACACTGATACCCTGGGGAACGTAAGTGAAAAGAACGAATCAAATGTAAGAGTAATAATGATATTTCAAGTAGAGTGTTACCTGACAAATGAATAGCCCTTTTCTGGGAAAACTCTTATTTCCATAATTTGTCCAAATGGTGAGAATGTCTGTCTCATAAGCTGATCTATAAAACAAAACATACAAATAAAACATGGCTGATGTGTATCATGAAATTCATAAGAATAGTGATGAAGCTCCTCAGAGGTGATTAGAAAACCAAACATTGTACCTGTTAACCCAGACGCAATTCCTCCACAGTACACAGTACAATTTTTTGGACTTGACTGGTTTACTACATCTTCAAATCTCAACTGCTTAGTGTTGTCTGTATGCAGAAACAAAACAAAAACGTTGACTGTTATATGGTACTATAAAACTGTCTTTTGTTAATTACTATATACTATTAAGATATGCATAAGGCTGGGCGCAGTGGCTCACGCCTGTAATCCCAGCACTCTAGGAGGCTGAGGTGGGCGGATCACGTGAGGTCAGGAGTTCGACACCAGCCTGGCCATCATGACGAAACCCTGTCTCTACTAAAAATTCAAAAATTAAGGCAGGGTACAGTGCCTCACACCTATAATCCCAGCACTTTGGGAGACTGAGGTGGATAGATCACGAGGTCAAGAGCTCGAGACCAGCCCGACCAATACGGTGAAACCCTATCTCTACTAAAAATACAAAAATTGGCTGGGTGTGGTGGCACACGCCTGTGATCCCAGCCACTCAGGAGGCTGAGGCAGGAGAATCGCTTGAACCTGGGAGGCAAAGGTTGCAGTGAACCGAGATCACACCACTGCACTCCAGCCTGGGTGACAGAGCGAGACTCCGCCTTAAAAAAAAAAAAAAAAAAAAAAAAAAAGATATACCTCAATGGGAGGAGAAAATATAATTTTTATTGATGCTATGATTTGACACAGACTTGATCTATAAAATCAGGTGATTCACAGCTCCAAAAATACTTATATCATAGCCCAACTATTTTCAGATAACGAAACATAAAATGAAATTAGTGTCTTGAAACACTAATTAAATACTAAGTCCAGCCTGGACAACATAACCAGACCCTGTCTCTATTAAAAATTTAAAAATTAGCTGGGCATGGTGGCATGTCCCTGTAGTCCCAGTTCCTCAGGAGGCTGAGGTGAAAGGATCACTTATACCCAGGAGTTTCAGGCCACAGTGAGCCAAGATCACACCACCGCACACCAGCCTGGGCAACAGAGCCAGATCCTGTCTCTTAAATAAATAAATCAGAAATTGAGACTAGATGAATACATGATACATGATTTTGTGAAGAATCTATAATTTTAACACATACAGTAGATATATCTTACTTTCTTGTGTACTTTTAGGTGCAGGTGGTTTACGTGTGGCCCAGTTGGTTCGGATTTGACGACCACCCAACCACTGACCTCCCATATGCACAATCGCATTTTCTGCATCCTATGGATAAAAAAGAAAGAAAGCACAATCACAAAGAAAATAGTGATAAATAAGACTCAGCACGATTAAATAAAGCATCGGCACTGCTGGATCCAATACAAATCAGCAGATGAATTCACTAAACATCCTAAACAAAACAAAACTGAACTATTACCAACTAGAAAATGATTTGAACTTGAGTGATTCAATCTAAGCAAAAACAGATACTCTGGCCCTTTATCTTACCACTTCAATAAAATGTAGATGACCTGTAATCCCAGCACTTTGGGAGGCCAAGGCAGGAAGGAGGATCACTTGAGGTCAGGAGTTTGAGACTAGCCTGGCCAACACAAGTGAAACCATGTCTCTACTAAAAATATAAAAATTAGCTGGGTTTAGTGGCACACGCCTGTAATCCCAGCTACTCCGGAGGCTGAGGCAGCAGAATTGCTTGAACTCGGGAGGCGGAGGTTGCAGTGGGCTGAGACGGCGCCACTGGACTCCAGCCTGGGCAACAGAGTGAGACTATCTCAAAAAAAAAAAAAAAAAGGTGATTTAAGTTATTGAAACTGCTTTAAAATCAAAGCCCACTTTATTATTTAATGTTACAGTTAACACAAATGCTTAGTTTGGTACCTCTTTTACAAAGAATATATGCAAAAATCAAGATGAATTGCTTAAATTTTTATTTATATAATTTGCTGTAGTCACTAACATCCCAGTCATATAAGAGTATCAACAGTAATTTAAAAGGAAGAGTTAGAACTGAGATTTTCACGGTTAAAACTGAATATAATTTACCTACTCTCTAAATTCTCAGATTAGCTCATCTGTCCTAGACTTGGGCTTTACTTCTAAATCCATCTGACCTTTACCAATGTACAAACACAATTTTAATAATCTTCCTTATAGTATAATCATTCTTTTTCTAGCTATTTATTTTCGAGTTTATGAAAGAATGAAATTATACTCTATTATTAAAACATACATAACATTACATAAAAGTTGTGTTTGCAGTTAACATTCAAGTATATTCAAGTTTCAGATTCAATACATTAAGTAACTAATGACTGAATTTAGTATTAAAAAATATAAATTGAGATGGAAGAACGTACCAGTTTGTTATAAAAAGATACAAAACCATAGCCTTTGGATTTTCCAGTTGCCATGTCTTTAACTACCCGGGCATCCCTGTGAAAAGAAGCACAGCTAAATGAGGGAAGTAAGAGCCACCCTCAAAATAAAAACTAAAAGGAACCACACACACTGTATTGTGAGCATTTTTAAAATAAAATTCCAGTTAGCCCTAATTAACTACAACCATTCCTGAACTCTCCCTAATGCTTCTTTACCTGTTAGAAAAAAGCAGTAGGACAAAAACATGTAATAAACATGCAACCTAATCAAATAGCCTGTGCTTTCTAAACTAAATGCTCAAATTTGAAGATTAATAGGAACAACAGTTTCCCTTTCTAATATTCTAT
Organism: Macaca thibetana thibetana; assembly: GCF_024542745.1. Classification (NCBI taxonomy): domain Eukaryota; kingdom Metazoa; phylum Chordata; class Mammalia; order Primates; family Cercopithecidae; genus Macaca; species Macaca thibetana. The sequence goes on from NC_065586.1 coordinate 115,671,500, forward strand.
TTACTAGTGTCCTCTAAGGTTTACTGATTCTATAAATTACTGTAACAATACTAACTACTTTACCATGCAATCTCTAAATAGTTAAATGTCTTCTGCCTAGTGATACAAAATATATGAAATATTAAAAAATTGAAAAAGAGGAAAAAATAGGAATTAAAAAGGCATACATGGCCTGTTAACAGATTTCTTTATTTTTCTTGGTCAATTCTCTACCATCATTTTGGAGTTTGGGCAGCTGTAAATTTTGAAAAATTGACATTTTCAGAAATTTAAGAAAGGAGAATAAAAAACTAACAACAATGCTAAGCACACCAGTACGAAAACAACAAATTTACACAGAAATTTTAGTGAGTAAGTTAAATGATTGGAAATATAGAACTCCACTGAATATAGAATGTTAAAATGTAAATACTAAAATATGTATATATAAATAATGTATAATAAGAATAAATAGAAATGAGAAAAAAAATCTACAACTGAGTTCCAGTGTGCACAGTTCCTTGCAGTTAGCCTTCAAGATCCTGTCCATTCTTATGAGCAATTCTGCAAAATAACCAGAATGCTATTACTTTTAATTGTGACTTGGACTTAAGAAAAACTGCAGGTCTCAGGTATAAATAAAGATTGAAAAACAGCAACCTGTATTATTTTTATATTGATTTTTAAAATAGTACTACTTACCACATTTAGATTAAAAAGCAAAGCAAATATCAAAACAGAAAGTTAAGAATTAAATCTTTTAAAGAAATTAAATCTATAGAACAACAAATTGAATAGAGAAAATATTGTTGTTCTTAGTTGAAACACTTTCCTGTAAATAGTACTAAGATGTTTAATTTAAATCTATAGGAAATATACAAAATAAACTGATTTTAATCAGAAAGATAAATTATGATAAACATTTTCTACAATTCATAATCATTTTTAGTTTTCCAATATATTTTTTTTTACCAAGTAACAACAGTAAAATCTGAGCATAAATGTTGTTAAAAATCAAACCACATTTGCCTCTTAACTAGTAGAATCAAATATCACTAACAAAAAACATCTACTAATTAAACCCACATTTATGACTCATACATTGAAACATTTTAATAGTATAACAGTACTTTTCACTTACAGCTAAAATATCAAAAACACATTTATCATAATAAAACATGAACATTTCCAATTTAATCACAATATATTCAAGGATTTACCTACTCTCCCATTTATAAATTCCTCCTATAAAAGTTATTCAACTCTTACACAGTATAAATCACATTTACTTTTGATTAACTCATTATCCTAAACCACCAAATTTTGAAAACACATGACAAAAAAGCTAGACTTTATAAGTTTTACCATTCAAACATCTGCTTCAAAGATAACAAACAATCACTTAAATTTTTTTAACATATTATACACAGGATTAGATGAAAACGAGACCCCAAGACACTGAAATGACATTAACATTTTCAACAACATCCACTACTCAAAACAAACCAAAATAAATAAATAAAAAATAACAAAACAAAACAAAACCATACTAACTAGAGAAAGAAAATCTTAATTCAATTATAAGTTAATCATATACAATTCTGCCTATCACAACTGAGTGTAGTACTGATTATGATACTTACGATATTTTACCAAAGGGGGCAAATGCTGATTTGATATCTTCTGTTGTAATTTCTGGACTCAAATCCCCAACAAACACATGGAAGTGATCTGAAATCAGAGCATTTGGTAATCAAATACTTAAGAAGTCAGCCACTAAAACCTTTTTAAGGCAACTCTAGAGGAGGGAAAACCCCTATTTAAGCTGGTAATGCTTCCTGGATAATTTGAGAACTCTTCCACAGTAAAATGCAGCAGGAGTACTTACTGGAAGTGTCTTTTTTCTGGCTACTTGGTGTGGTTGCCCAGTTTACTTTGACCTCCTAAAAATAAAGATTATATTTAATAAAATTATTAGGCATGTCATGAGTTACAACACTTACCACTTATCAAATCATTTATCAAGCAGGGTTATTTTTGTAAAAGCACTAAGCTGAATAAAGCAAAACCATCACTCAGCAGCCGAGTATCTGTTCAAAAATTTGCCTAGAAAGAATACAAACTAGTTTAACATGCAAATATATGTACTCATAAGGTGCCATCATCCTATTATCTTACCTTTCCCAAAATTTTTCTCCCATTCATAGCAGCTAATGCAGCAGCTGCATCTCTGTGTTCATAAAATTCCACAAAGCAATATGGGTCATTGCTTGTATGCTGCAAAACAGAAAATCCAACAGAAGAGTTGACCCTTCTGCTATCGGGTTGCTGAGAAGAAAATCCAGGAAAAAACATTACTGATAGCTAGGAATGTACAAGGTGAGACTGCATAAGCTTATGAAAGCCTAATACTTTTAAAATAAGATTTAAAGCTAAACCTGACTTTGCACCTCAGAATACTACTGAACTCAAACGGAACTATAAAAGCAGTTGTAGAATTATGAGCATCAGTATTAAATGAAAATAAAGAATTCTGGTGAAGTCTGTTAAATATAAAATAGAAGCTTATATTAAACCAAACAAAACCTCAAACTCAGATCTGATGAGGACCACTCCTTACCATTGCTTTCCTTCTCCAACATTATTTTTAAAATATGTTCTACTTATGCATCATAATCCTCTGTAAGTGGTATCCCAGGATACAGAAATACAGAATGAACCAACTTTATAAACTACTCCTGATCAAAATTAGGATCAATACTACAAATGATGGAATTCTATACTGCTACAAAGACTGACTTTTATTGATTTCTTTTCTGGATATGGAAAGAATGAAAATAAAAACAGGAAAATTTAAGCTTTACAACCAGCGACTGAAATGAATTCCCTACCTTCCAAAATAGTCTAATGTACTGAAGATTCTATATACTTTGAATTTGGTCTTCCAAAGATCAGAGAAACAACAGCAGTGATCAAGAAAAGAGGTTCTGAAAATGTATCTGAATAAAATATTCCAAGACAAAGCTACAATTTTACATAATAAAAACACCATATAAAAAATCTATATTAAATATGTTCTGCAACCCTATGCTTGACAGTAGTTACCTAAAACACATTTATAAAGATGTGAAGAAAGTAGTACTACCCAAGCTATAGCAACATTCTCACCTGACAACCAAACTGGAAACGAATTTCTATGAAACTGCAACCTATACTGAAGAGCTGCACAACTGTACAAGTATATATTTTTATGTAAGGCTACAAACAGTTATCATTATTCAATGTAAAATGCCCTGTAAGAATAATATTTAAAATGTGGAATTCTAGTTGGACTTACAAGGGATAAATATACCAGATAAAATAAAGATCTTTTCAACAACCACAGTTTTTCATTCCAGGAAAGTTTTAGAAGAAAAATCCAAAATAAGATGTCTAAACAACAGTGGCAAAGGAACCAGAAGGCATTTCCTTGAGGGAAAAAAAGTGGGATCGTTAATACTGACAACAAAAATATGGGCTCTCATACAAAATCCTACTGTTGCAGCCACGTGAATGCTGTTCTTAAGAGGTAAAGAAAGGAAATGGGGGAAGACTTCAAATTAAAACACACATGTAAATTCTTCTTGTAAAAGAGTTATTACATTTACCATAAATATTCATTGAAGAAAGGACATCAAAATAAATAAGAGCCTAAAATTGTGCCAGTTGAGTTTTCCTTTCACTCCTATCTCTTTTGCCCCAATGATCTCGAAGGAAAACATTGATAATCACAGCAAAACATACAGGGGTCCAATGGTAGATCTATGACAATCCCATACACTTTAGGAAACTAGTCTACTCGTGAACACCAATTTCAAATCTATCTAATAGCAGGCCAGCTCCCAATCAATGTATGCACGTGCATGTACATATACACATATATTCATTGATATCACATACTTCATATATTCACATCACACTGCATTTCACCTAAGACACCATTTATTTCTAAGTCACATCCCAACTATCAGAGATAATAAAACTCTAAAAAAATTTGACTTAGAAACAATAATATATATTTGTATTATATAAGGAAAGCTAGAATCTATGATAACAAATCCAAAGTAAAAAAAATCATAAAACTATGGGGAAAAAGGATTTCTCACATACTGAAATGAAATTTATGAAAGAAAAATAAATAGCTGCTAGATACTCTGTATTAGAGTTTATACCCTTTGGAAGCTTCTTATTTACACCACCAAGTGACATCCTAAAAATCAATTATGGGCTGGGCACAGTGGCTCACACCTGTAATCCCAGCACTTTGGGAGGCTGAGGTAGCTGGATGACTTGAGGTCAGGAGTTCGAGACCAGCCTGACCAACACAGTGAGACCCCATCTCTACCAAAAATTCCAAAAATCAGCCGGGTTTGGTGGTGGATGTCTATAATCCCAGCTACTCAGGAGGCTGAGGCAGAAGAATCATTTGAACCTGGAAGGCAGAGGTTGCAGTGAGCCAAGATTGTGCCACTGCACTCCAGCCTGGGCGACAGAGCCAGAATCTGTCTCAAAAAAAAAAAAACAAAAACAAAAAAAGTGCTCCTGCCTGTAACCCCAGCACTTTGGGAGGCCGAGGTGGGCGGTTCACAAGGTCAGAAGATCAAGACCATCCTGGCCAACATGGTGAAACCCAGTCTCTGCTAAAAATACAAAAAAAAAAAAAAAAAATTAGTGGGGCTTGGTGGCACGCACCTGTAGTCTCAGCTACTCAGGAGGCTAAGGCAGGAGAATCGCTTGAACCCAGGAGGCTGAGGCTGCGGTGAGCCGAGATCATGCCATTGCACTCCAGCCTGGGCAACACAGCAAGACTCCGTCTCAAAAAAAAAAAAAAATCAATTATGGCTGGGTGCAGTGGCTCATGCCTATAATCTCAGCACTTTAGCAGGATAAGGCAGGAGGATCACTTGAGCCTAGGAGTTCAAGACCAGCCTGGGTAATATGGTGAAACTAATCTCTACAAAAACATTTAAAAATGAACTAAGTGTGGTGGTGCTGTCCCAGCTACTTGGGAGACTGAGGTGGGAGGATCGCTTGAACCCAGGAGTTGGAGGCTGCAGTGAGCCATGATGGCACCACCGCACTCCAGCCTGGACAACAGAGTCAGACCCTGTCTCTTAAAAAAAAAAAAAAAAATCAATTATGTCCCTACCTTATTTAGTGTTGTCACCAATTTTTGTTGGATGACATAAATGTCAAGACAGAGAAATATGAGACTTTACAAGTTCAAATCTAAGAGTTCTAGAATACGGAAGTTATGAAAATTCATTTTGAGTCCCTCTACCCTTCAAATAGCTATATGTATACATGGGGTTTTAAAAAATACTGTTAAAATAAATCTTTATCAAATGTTTCTCAAAAATTTTCTGATGACTCTTTCCCCACTTTCTCACAACGCGTTCTCTCCTAAACCTACTTCTGTCGGCTTCTAAGCCAACCATGCCACTGAAACTGCATGTAGAGCTCAACAATGACCTCTCTGCTGCATCTGTGATCCCTTTTCCATCCTAATCTTTACTTCCAAGCAGAATTCACTACAGCTGACCACCATCCTCCTTTAAACATTCTCTTCTCTGTATCCTACCACACTCAGGTTTTCCTGTTTCCTCACCACAGGATCTTTCTTCCTTTATGCAAACTCTAAATGTTGAGCTGGTCCAGGGCTCAGACCTCATGGCCTCTGTGCTCTTCTTCACCATCATTCTCTCTCTGTGAACTCACCTAGTCCCATGGCTTCAAATACCACTGCAAGCTTCAGCATTGGTCTCCAGAATTCCAAACTACTTTATCCAACTGCCTAATCTAACGTCCACTTCAATGTCTAACTCATGCTTTAATCTAACATTGCCAAAACACAATTCCTGATTAACACCACTCCCTGTGGTGACATCCAACACATCACCCCCATTTTAGCAAATAAATAGCATTACCACCTATGCAACTGCATTAACATGAATCTTAGGGTATTTCCCGATTTCTTCCTTTCCCTATGTCCCACAGCCAACCTAGTCCTATCAATTCTACCTCCAAAATATATTCCAAATCTATCAACCTCTGTCCTTATCTTGACTTCGGCTAGCACGTTTGAGACTAAGCCTCCATCATCTCTTACCTAGACTAGTGAAGCAAATCCAGATGGTTTTTCTCCTTCTGCTCTTGCCCGCTATAATCTATTCTCCATATAACAGACATTCTCTACATAGAGTAGTAAGCTTAAAAATACAAATCTTGGCACCTCATCCCCCTGCTTAAGCCCCTCCACTGGTCTGCCACTGCGACCAGAGTAAAACCCAAACTATGTCATGGCCCATAATGCCCTGTGATTCTGAATCCTGCTGTTAGTTAGACTCATTTCCCTCCATCCCTCACCAGACTCTAGTAATCAGCCTTTGATTCCACAAACACAAGTTCATTACCAACTCAAGACTTTTGTATTTGCTGTTTCCTCTGCCTCCAGCTGTTACCATAGATAGCACCATCTTGTTAGTCGTCTCAGCTCAAAGAGGTGACATCTCTCATCACCTAGCCTATATAGCACCAACCCTCCAATCATCACAGAACTTGGTTTTATTCTCTTCATGGCTTACATCCCCATTTGCTTGGGGAACTCATTTGGCTGTCTCTCCATTATATCTCCAGTACCTTGTATAGTGCCTAGTGCAAAGGAAATTTCTGATCGATGAAAGCACGAATAATTAAAGGCAGGAAAGAAAAATATAATATACCAGAACAAAATGATGACTGTCATTAGTTGGGAAAGATAATCAAAAGGCCAAAGCACTTTAAAGGTTTTTAACAGCTCTCCGTTTCAGAACCAAACAAACTTCTCAGCACAGTTTCTAGCCCTTTCCATACACTCCTGCCATCTCTTCTGACTAATCCCATTTTAAACTACAACAATGCTACAGGTTCTATTTTTCCCTCTCTGCCCTAAGCACTCCTGCTCTCCCTACCAACCTGGATCAAAGTTCCCTTTATTTGGAATCCCTTCTTCCCTCAATTCCTTTCTAGCCAGTATGTACTACTATCCTTTTAAGGTTTCCGCCTAGGCAGTGACTCCTCCAACAAGCCACTCGCTGACCTCAGGCTGCGCTGGATACCCATTTGCTCCCACAGCACTTTAAGTTGTCTGCTTCTGGAGCCTTTATTATCCTATATCCTAAGTGCCTGCTAACTCCTTTGTCTCCCTACTAAACTGTAAAATTCTATGGGACGAGGAATTATCTTTATTCACCAGCGTATCTCTAGCACTTACTGCAGTATCTAGTATAAACAGACAAAAAGAAAAAAAAAAAAAAGCTGATCAATGAACAAAAAGACAAGGAAAAAAAGCCTAAAACATGACTCATCGGGTGCTGCTACAGTCTTAGCAGGAAAGCATAAAAAGGTTAAGTATTTGCTACAGACACAAGAGACAAACAGTCCTGCACACTACACATATAACCTCGTGTTCTCGCACACGAACATATACTGTCCAAATCGTTAACATTCTTATTGGAATTGTATGAAATACTTTCCAGTTTTTCACCACTCTGAAATGAGCTCTAATAGTGTTCTAAAAGCAGAATCACTTCAAGATAACCACAACACAAAGAATGACCGTTTGAGATTAACAGCACAGAAACTTTGCCCTCTCAAATAAAACTCCATCCTAAGCCTAGTTTGTGAGCCAAAGCAAAGTAATAAGTCAACACAACACAAATCTCTCCACCAGAATAACTTGAGGCTTATAACGCAATTTTAAAATCATGCTAATCAACCCATCATGCTAATGTCAGCACATGGAACTGGGAAGATCTTACCTCTGTTATCATTTTACAGCTTTTACAGGGTCCAATCTGACTGAACAACTGAAGTATAAGGACTTCTGTCACATCTCTGGAAAGGTTACCTACGTATCTGCACAAGAAAAAAATACGTTATCAGCAATTTTTCCTTTAGCTCTGGCTCTAATGTGTTATCATTTAATTCATCACCTTTTCTTTTTTTTTTTTTTTTTTTTTTTTTTTTTGAGATGGAGTTTTGCTCTTGCTGCCTGCCCAGGCTGGAGTGCAATGGCATGATCTCAGCTCACTGCAACCTCCGCCTCCCAGATTCAAACGATTTTCCTGTCTCAGTCTCCAGAGTAGCTGGGATTACAGGTGCATGCCACCATGCCTGACTAATTTTTGTGTTCTTAGTAGAGACGGGGTTTCATCGTATTGGTCAGGCAGGTCTCGAACACCTGCCCTCAGGTGATCGGTCCGCCTTGGCCTCCCAAAGTGCTGGAATTACAGGCGTGAGCCATCGCGCCCGGCCACCTTTTATTTCACTTTAACTTCCTCTGTTTTCAATAAAATTTCTCCAATTAAACCTGATCCTATGAAAGTAAGATTAACCCTTATTTAGGAAAATAACAATTGTTCTTAGGCCACTAAAATACCACTCTGAGAGACATTTAAAAAACAAATCAATGTGATCTTGTATACCCCAATGGCATTATTATTCTGTATCCTGGATATAATTTTCTCATCTTATTCTAATTGTTAAAATTTTAAACCGGTCTCAAGATAACTACAATTTCTAATTAAAAATAATTTATAGCACACACACACACACACACACACACACAAATACAACAAATACTAATTCATTAAAACACCTGACTGTAATAGGATATTAAACATAAAGTGAGTTTATCTTAGACTCCCAACCAAAGCAATTACATGAACAAAGAACAGAATTAGAGTAAAGTTATAGTAAAACATACAGAGGGTGGAGGGTTTTTGTTGTTTTGTTTTTGGCTAAGTAAGGTTACTTGCAATGATGTCTTCACTACTTCATTTTAGGAGAGCAGGGAAAAATATAAAATTTCCTAGTCTATAATGCATCAGAATCAACAAAATATATATGCATTTTTCTGAGATGGAGTCTCACTCTGTTGCCCAGGCTGGAGTGCAGTGGTGCAATCTCGGCTCACTGCAACCTCCGCCTCCCAGGTTCAAGCAATTCTCCTGCCTCAGCCTCCCAGGTAGCTGGGACTACAGGCGTGCACCACCACGCCCATCTAATTTTTGTATTTTTAGTAGAGACGGGGTTTCACCATGTTGGCCTGGCTAGTCTCAAACTCCTGACCTCAAGTGATCCACCCGCCTGGGCCTCCCAAAATGCTGGGATTTACAGGAGTGAGCCACCATGCCCAGCCAACAAAATATATCTTAATGTAGATAAAAAAGCAAATACAAAGATTTCTTAAGAAATTCAGAGAAAAATTAAGACAAATCCAGGTATATTTTTGACTATGGACATTTAAAAATTTGGGTTTTTTTTTTCTAATTACAAATTGAATGTATGTGTTTTGTGTAAAAGATTTTAAATACAGGAAAGTTTAAAAAAGAAAAGAAAAAAATGCTACTTCACCACGCAGAGATGACCACCTTGGTTTATGTCTTGTTCTATCGATTTATCTTAATTTAGCTCAATAAATTGCCAAACACTTAAGTCTTTCTGGTATTCTATGCATAATTCCTCAAATTTGCATCCATTATGAACAACCTCATAAACCAAACAATATCTGTAAAATTTAACAAAGTTCATTCTGGAAAGTAAATTTCTTTTTCTACTTGTAATATATTACATCTGGAAACTGAGTATTAAGACCAAAATAAGACTTGCAACATAGTTGCCACATTAAATACACAATATGCTTTAAAATGGAATACTCAAAGGGAAAAATAGACTGAGAAAGCTTAGGTTAAGTAAAAAACTGAAAAGATCCAATTAAGAATTAGTAGCAATTTTCCAGTTAAGAATTTTATTGCAATGAATACTAATAACCTTAGTGTCCCTGCTCTAAAATTGAAACACACATCCAATATTACTTAAATAGAGGACTAAACAAGTGACAAACTGGTTTACGTTCACTGTGCCACCTTTTCCTCCTAATTAAAGAGCCGATCCATCAGCAGGCAAATGTAGTGACATACTTTTTCCAGCAGGAGTAAAAGGTTATTGGGTTATGAGCCAGCCATAGACTGCTTGCCCCTTCTTAACTCGTAGGCGTTTGTAAGCCTGTATCTCTGAAATGATTTTTGTACAGAGTAGACCTACCTGTAAGAAAAATGAACAATTGACCGGGCACGGTGGCTCATGCCTGTAATCCCAGCACTTTGGGAGGCTAAGGCGGGCGGATCATGAGGTCAGGAGTTTGAGATCAGCCTGACCAACATGGTGAAACCCCATCTCTACTAAAAATACAAAAATTAGCCGGGTGTGGTGGCGCACACCTATAATCCCAGCTACTCGGGAGGCTGAGGCAGGAGAATCGCTTGAACCTGGGAGGCGGAGGTTGCAGTGAGCCAAGATCGCATCACTGCACTCCAGCCTGGGGGACACAGTGAGACTCCATCTCCAAAAAAAGAAAAAAAGAAAAACGAACAAGCGATCTTGAGCTTCTAAACATTAGGTTCCTTGCCTAAAGGGCTAGTTGGCTCATTTCTAAGAGAAAAGACGGATGGATAAAACTCAATTTCACATATTGAAGCTAGCTAATAATAAAATTAAAATAGAATTATCACTTTAATATAATACATTTTAAATCGTTTTCTATTTCCATTACTGTTTAAACATCGATTTCTTCAGGAAAAACTGTATGGGCATTAGTTACCTTCTGTATCTAATAGTCACAATAAAAGCTGTCACTGCTTAATAAGATCTTTATTCCGCCAGGTGCGGTGGCTCACACCTGTAATCCTAACACTCTGGGAAGCCATGGCAGAGTGGATCACTTGAGGTCAGGAGTTCAAGACCAGCCTGGCCAACATGGTGAAACCCCGTCTCTACTAAAAATACAAAAAATTAGCCAGGCGTGGTGGCAGGCGCCTGCAATCCCAGCTACTTGGGAGAGGCTGACGCAGAAGAATCGCTTGAATCCGGGAGGCGGAGGTTGCAGTGGGCTGAGATCATGCCATTGCACTCCAGCCTGGATAACAAGAGCGAAACTTCATCTGAAAAACAAAAATAAATCCTTATTCCAAGTCAACCTATTTCCTGTCAGTTACAGATCTTAAAGAATTTCTAGAGGCATATTTAGATACATTAATTTACATTTCTAGCACTGAAGGCAAAGATGAAAATGTTAATATCTAAGTTTAGAATGTCATGAAATATTTATTAAAAGATCCAGTGTTAAGGTTTCCTATTTTTCAAATTATCTTCACTCAAAGTTAAGTGTTAAGCAGCAAATTCAATTTCAAAAACTAACATGAAAGGCCTTCCATAACAACACACACAATATTTTAATTTACCAGGATTAAGAGGCCATGATTCACTATATAATTTCACCTAAACTTTACCCAAATTTCAGACTCCCTTTTCTTTTACTGAGTTCTTGTACCCAAATTTCAGATTGCTTTTTCATTTACATTTGCCTTCATGCATCATAACACTTGAGACGTATTGTATAGCTTTTAAAGTACTGTTCTATTCTGTTGTAAGTACCTTTACATTATCATAAAATAATCTGTCCCAAAGTAAATACTAACAAAAATATTTAAGACAAAGTTCAATGCCTGACCTAGTAAGATCATCTCTTGGTAGTTCATTGAAATGATATCTTTATTCTTTCCAAATTACAGCTTCTACACTTCACTTTCTTTCTGCTCTGGTTATGAAGTAGTCAACCTAAAGTTCCAAGTCTTTAAATATATAATTTCTACCTAAAGAACATATACGAAATAACAGAAAAAAGACAAATGGCTCCAATTTTTGTATTGAGAGGTCAATTCAAAGAGTAAACACTTAGGAAATACCAGAATGATTTTTAACTCAAGGAAAAAATTTAAAAGAGGCATACCTTAGAGTCTATTTTGTCTTCTAAGAACAGGAACTGTAGGAACTGAAGCATTAAAAACTGAAAATGACAACTTTATCCCTAGCATCAGGGTTAAAATCCAATTTGAGGCTAGAAACTTAGCAGTTTCACAGTAGGCAGAAGTTCACATTGCCAAACTACTACTTGTGTCTGACTGGGCAGAATTTTAAGTTAAGAATATCATGCCTTTCAGAAGACTAATGACACTTTTCAACACTGAATGTGCTCTCACTCTGAAAAGAGTAGCCCTACCAAGGCTGAAATTATCAGCATTTTCACACAAAACACTATACCTAAATTTCTGTAACAGTTCTGCTTTTGTTCTTGACAAGTCCTATACAAGAAGAGATTTTGCAATAATATTCTTCAATAGATCTCTAATTAATTGTTCGTCAGTACAGTATTTCATTTTAGGAAGAAGGTATGATGGAAGAGAGTTGCAGGAGGTACAACTAAATTGACCAACTATATATATGAGATATTCACATTTACACACACACACACACACTCACTCTCTTACTTTAAAGAAACAAAGAATATTATTAAATTGAATTTGAATGAGGGGCTTGATTATAGCAACAGTATAGACAAATCCATGGTATAGCCAGTCAATTTTGTAATATTTTATAGAATTTTCTTCTGCTTTGCTCTTATTCAGATTATACTCTAAATCATTAGCTTATTTCCAGGAAGAAAGAATTGCCTTAAAGGAAGGGATTGCATAACATGGTATTACATGAATTCCTAGCAATTTTGGTGCATCAGATAGACGAAGAAAATAAGCTACAATAAAACACTATTACAATTTAGTGTCATATTGTAGGTTCAGATATACCATGGATCAAATCACTGCACTACAAAGCTACACACAACCCAAGCCTGAAACGTGTGTCCCACAAGGCAGGTGTCAGACAGTCCAGTTCCAACACCAGTATTACACAGCATGATCTTGTTTGTTTTTTTAGATCACAAGTTACTCAATGCATAATACCCCAAAATAAATGTCAAATGAGAATGAAGAACATCAGAAAACAGACCTTTAAAGCAACTATATGACAAATAGAAATTTAGGCTCAACATCAAAGCAATTCTATGCCACTTTAAATACCATCAAATAAATTAGTAATACTGTAGGTAATGAATATTTAAAGACCTACCTAGGCTCTAAACACCATATTGTTTTCTGAAGATAGAACCATATGTCTTAGCTTGTGTGTGTCTGCAGGAAAAAAACCTCACTAGTAACACACAGGCATCTTAAGGAAACAATTTAAGATAAGCTTTGTTAAGAACACATTCTTTTAAAACATACTGGCCACTTGAAAAACCTAATCCATAGCTCACAATGTAAAATATAAGATCTCCATAAACAAAATAAAACCCTACTAGATATCAACGTCTAAAATCATGTTCAAAGTTTTCATCATGTTACTTATATCTAATAGAACCCTTTGAGAATATGTAAAATGTACTCTTGGAAAAACTACTATGCATTATTTGTATTAAACTCTAATAAAAATCCCAATTGTGAAACATTTGTTTTTATCTCAAGATTTTACATTTGAAGGTTTTAAAAAATATATAAAAGTCAACAGACTGCACCACGTGTGACAGTAATGTCTGCCTACAATCTTAGTTCAACCAGGACTTTTAAAAAAGAACTTAATACTAATTTAATGAAAGAAGTACAATCATTGTAGAAACACTGAGTACCTCTTATGTTCCAGGCAGTGAACTAAGTGCTGCAGGGATAAGACCTAGGAAGATGTAGTAGTCCTTCTCTTAAAAAAAAAAAAAAAAAGAAAGAAAGAAAAAGAAAAAGTCCCCATGGGAAAGGGTGGGAGAAGGAAAAAGGAAGGCAGAATAGTAAACACGTACTGACATACAAAACAACAGAGCTTAAGATGTCTATTTATTCATATGAACACATGTCACAGTTTTAGAGAACTGTAAACATAGACAACTTAACTGTTTCAAAGAAAGAACAAGAGATTAGAGAAGGTAGAGGAAGGAAATAAGTGACAAAGAAGTTAGCTTATTAGTCTCAAGGAGAAACTCTGATAGGGATGAAGACAAGGTAGATGCAAAGATAAATAAAAGACATCAAAAAAGCACATTCTTGAGCACTACAAAACCAGACATTCCTCTTGGTAAGGAACAGACAGATACAGTAAATGAGACCCCTACCATGAGTATTTATCAATCATTCAGTGTGTGATGATGACACTTCAGATTTTTAGATACGATGTAACTTTTATCTTTGTTAAATACATGTTAGCTAGTCTTTAAGTCTAGCTTTCCCAGATGCTTATATCAAAGTACACATTGTAACTCAACACCAAGTCTTGGCTTCAACAGATGTTGAAGGACAAATTTCTTTCTTTCTTTCTTTTTTTTTTTAATTGTTTAGACAGAGTCTCGCTCTGTCGCCAGTCTGGAGTGCAGTGGTGCGATCTTGGCTCACTGCAACCTCCACCTCCTGGGTTCAAGCGATTCTCCTGCCTCAGCCTCCTGAGTAGCAGAGACTACAGGCGCGCACCACCACGCCCAGCTAATTTTTGTATTTTTAGTAGAGACGTAGTTTCACCATGTTGGCCAGGATAGTCTCGATCTCTTGACCTCGTGATCTGCCCGCCTCGGCCTCCCAAAGTGCTGGGATTACAGGTGTGAGCCACCGCGCCTGGCCTGAAGGACAAATTTTAAGTGTGTCCCAATTCTTTCTTCTAGGGAGAGAAGGCAGAAATGGAAGACAACACAAAACACAAAGACGTTCTACTAAACAAGCACTTCATTGAAGCATTTGATGTGCTTCAGTAGGCCTCAGATTCTCAAAACGGGATGGATTCTTTAGTGAGACGTTAGAGAACACATTTATTCCTGTACAAGGCCACACACAAAAAAATCTCTATCAATATTGAACATCTGTCTTCTTTACGGAGCATCCTTTCTTTGGTAGGAGTGAAGAGATGTGAAGCTAGTCAAACTTCTCGAGTGCCCATCCACCTTATCTATTCCCCAAAAAGTAATTTCCCCATCAGACAGCAGAGCCAAGTGGACTATGATCCTATCAATACCAGGAGAGGCAAGAGAAACAAAGCAGCGATCTGACTCCTTGGTACTCAAGGTAGGAGTGCTGAACCTGGAGAGGCCGGGAAATTAGGGTGCCCAACTTAAACATTTAATTAAAAACTATTCAGACTTAAAAAACAAACAAAAAAAAAGATGCAGAAGAAAGGAGTGCCACACTACTCAGAAAGGAATGCAAATGCTGAGTCATCACTCTTCATTGGGAAAGGCAGGAAACCAGAATTAAGTGGTTGTAAGATAGAATTCATTCATTAGATTGGGCTTCAGGTAAAAAGCAACAGCAAGAGAGGAGAAAAAGCGTTCAGAAGACACACATCAAATAGCGGATGAAGACATAATTTTAGCCAACTCTGAAGGTTTCGACGCACAAACAGATTAGGAAGAGGCAACACCTAGAGAGCAAAAGGAGTTTAACAACTGGTTGTCAGTTTAGCGTAGGGAGCGCTCAAAGTAAACTTCTTTATCCAAGAAGGGAAAGATGCTCGGGCAGCAAAAGGTATCCCTTATGCACTTCAAAAGTAGCGGGCGCTAGGCGGGTGTTTCTGACAGCGTGGGCGGGGGCACGTGGGGCATAAAGAGAGAAGGGGCTTGAGTGGTAAAAGAGTGTCCTGCTTCCTCCGAGAGCTTAGCTGGGGAGAAGAGCCGGGAGCGACTAGAGCTGAGGACGTGTAAGGGGTGAGTACTAATTTCTCGGGGCCCGCGGGGCCCACCCCCAATCCCACCCCCGCCAGGCCCTTTCCCCGTGGGCACCGGCAGCTCCAGGCCCAGCCCAGGGTGCCCAACGCGCAGGGGGTGCAGGAGTTCTCCTGGGCCTGACAGCCTCAGCCGTGCAGAAACCCGGCCTAGGGAGGGCATGCAAAGAAGGGCGCCAGAGAAAAAGGTCGAGACAAGCCCCAGACCCCAGGAAGTGACTGTGTTTGGGGGAAGGGAGGATTTCCTTCCCAAGGAAAAGGGGACAGATGAGGAATGCACTTCGCGTCCACGCCGCCCTGGTCAGGGAGCCGCCTAGAGTCCCGGCTTCGACCCAGTCTCTCCTGCTCCCTCCCTTAGCGTCCCGCGGTGCCCGGGCCTCTTGGCGCCTGGCACCCCTCGTCTCGGGTACTCACAGAGTCCGGGGCTGCCCGTCGTCTTCCATCATGGTGGGTGCGACGGAGCGATCCCGGGACAAGGGGGAGGGCAGGGCTGGGGAGGGGAGGGGGTGGGGAAGAAGGGGAGGGGGGCTCTGGGCACCGGCTGGGGACAGAGGAAAAGGTACCGAACCCTGCTCTTGGGCTCTCTCCCCCCAGCCCGCTCCGGACACTGCGCTCCAACCAGGAGGAGCAGGAGGAGGAGGAGGATGAACAAAATGGCCGCCGCCACCAGCCAGGCAGGAAACAGGGCAGAGCGCAGGCGCGACCCGCCAGGTCACTGCTCAGGCCAGCCGCGACAGCCGGCAAGGGGGACGACCGAGGGGAGAGAAAAAAGGGCCGCCGAGGAAACTCTGGGACCCGCTCACGACGGATCACGTCGTCGCTGTGGGCCTCTGGCCGGCCGAAGCCCAGCCAGCTCCAGGAGAGATCGGGCAAAAAGAGAAACGCCGTGAAGCCGAAGTCTCTGGGAATTGTGGTCCTGGAAATGAGAAAGGGAAGCACTTCTGCATAGGACTTCTGGAACCTGTAGTCCAGAGGAACCGCCGGCGACCGCCCGCGCTGGGACACGAAGAGGAGACTTCTGGGTAGTGTAGTCATACGTGAGGACGTGCGACGACCAGGAAGTCGGAGGGCTGGGAGGTGAAGGGAAGAATAAAAGCGACATTGAAAGGCGGGGAGACCAAGTGGGAAAAAGCGCTGTCTGGGAAGCGAACTACAAGTCCCAGAGTGCCTCGCGCCGGGGGCTGTCCTCGGACTGCTCCAGGCATTGTAAGGCTCTTCTGTTGGCCCAGTCTGAGCTGCTGCTCCGCCTTCGTCCAGCCCGAGAGCGGTTTCTTCAACTGCGGCTCAGGGAGCGCTCTGCCTCCGCGTGGAGTCTGAGCCAGCAGGCCCGTCCGGCCCCCCTGTGTTCATCAGAACGGCTGACCCGCGTTAGTCAACCGCCGCTTCGCGCGACAGTCAGGAGAGAGGCTGGGCTGGCGGGGACCCGGAGGGGCTGGGGTGTTTGGGGGACGCGTTTTCCCCACACATAGGTATTTCTAGCCTATTTGTTAAATACAAGCAGGTGGCCTGCTTGCAAATTGCTTTACAAGTTTCAGAAGCTTCCCTATCCAGTATCTCATGGGATAATGGGGTAAGAAGAGCAGTCCTCTATTATAATGACTTGCCCAACTCCCCCCGTATTCTTGGAGTTGAAAAAAAAAAATCCTTGGGCAGAGACGTGCACAGACATCAGTCATGTGGGCTAGGAACGCAGTTTTGGATGAAGATGAGGGAAACCATGTTCACACTAACTCTGCAGCCCTGTAGAATTTGTCTTCTCACCCCCCACAACAGTTCCTGCTGTGCTTTTTCCTCCTCTAAGTACCTTCAGGAGAAAGTACTTGGTCTTGTAGCTTAGTGAAGAGTGGCGATGAAGAAAGATCTTTCAGTCCATTGCCAGAACTTAACTGTCCCGGTTAGTAATAGCTTAAGAGTTGCTTCTGCCAACATGTACTAAGTGCATGTCGACCTCTGCAAGTGGCGGTGCCTGTGCGTGCCACTGTGTCCTAATCTTGAAAGCCGAATCAACCATGCAGCAAGCCCTTATGTTGTCAATTTTCAGGGGAGGAAATTTCAACCTGAAAGACTTCATAGAGACACGGCAAAGGAGTTGAGCCGCATGAGAGTCCACGGGAACAATAAAAGGGCTCAGATGCCAGGACCCATGGCTAAAATGTATAGGTTGGGGTTGGGGGTTGTGGGGAGGGAACTCAAGCTAGAGGGGACCTTGTAGAACTGTGTTGTCAAGAATCTGTTTCATGCTGAGGAATTTGAGCTTTCTCTTCCAGGCAGTGAGGAGCCACTCAAAGGTTTTGTCTTTTTTTTAATTGGACCTAGGTGTAGAACTGTATTTAATTATAATCCAATTCATTAACCCATGCCTGGCCCACTGTCATAGTTTCCTGTTGATGCTGTAACAAATTACTGCAAATTTAGATACTTAAAACAACATGAATTTATTATCTTACAATTCTGGAAGTCAGAAGTCCAAAATCAGTTACACTGGACTAAAATCAAGGTGTTGGCAGGTCTGGTTCCTTGCCTTTTCCAGCTTCCAAAGGCTGCCTGCTTTCCTCGGCTCTTGGCCCCATCCTCCGTCTTCAAGGAAAGAAGCATAGTATCTTCTCTCCTCTCTGTTTCTGTGCTTACATCTTCTGTCTTGACTGTGATTCTCCTGCCACCCCTTTTCATTTACAAGAACCTTCTGTGATTACTTTGGGCCAAGGTGATCTCATCTCAAGGTTCTTAATCACATCTGCAAAGTCTCTTTTAGCGTAACATTCCCAAATTCTGGGAATTAGGATATAGAAATCTTTGGTGGACGATTATTCAGTTTACCTCACTCACCTTTATTAATTTAGTTTAATTATAGCCACAAACCCACCACACTCAAAAGTTATAATGACACGAGTTTATATCTGTATCTATGCTATGCCTCCTACACACACTAACACACACCCCTGCCTTCGCTTGGGGTAACCATCTTTCTGAATCCTGTCTTTACTATTTCTTGGTTTCCTTCTACAAGGTTTTATTCCACATGTATATAGTCCTAAAAATCATATGTATATACATGTATATTTGAGTTGTTTTTTAACTTAATAAAAAGAATATGCCCACTACACACTAGAATGGTTAAAATGGGCATGTTTACTGGTAGTGAAATTGTTATGGTTAAAATCCAAAGCACTAACACCACCAAGTGCTGATGAGTATGTAAAGCAACAGGAACTGTCATTCTTTGTGGGTAGGACTGCAAAATGTTATAGCCCCTTTGGAGGACAGTTTGTCAGTTCCTTACAAAACTAAACATAATACCTAGGTACTTACCCAAATGAGCTGAAAACAACCTGTCCACAAATGTTTACAGCAGCTTTGTTTGTAATCATCCCAAATTGAAAACAACTAAAATGTCCTTGATATAAGTGAATGGATAAACTGTCCTACAAGGTGGTACATCCATGCAATGAAATATTGTTTAATGATTTTTTTAAAAAGAGCTATTGATATGGTTTGGCTCTGTATCCACACCCGATCTCATCTTGAATTGTTCTCTCATAATTACCGCATGCTGTGGGAGGGACCTGGGGGGGGAGATAATTTGAATCATGGGGGCAGTCCCCCCATACTGTTCATGTGGTAATGAATAAGTCTCACTGGATCTGATAGTTTTACCAGGGGTTTCCGCTTTTGCATCTTCCTCATTTTCTCTTGCTGCTGCCATGATTCTGAGGCTTTCCCAGCCATGTGGAGCTCTAAGTGCGATTAAACCTCTTTTTCTTCCCAGTCTGGCATATGTCTTTATCAGCACTGTGAAAACAGACTAATACAGCTATCAAGCTACACAAAGACATGGAGGAATGTTAAATGTATATCGCAAGAGAAGCCGGTTGGAAAAGGCTGTATACTCTACAACTGTAACTATATGACACTCTGGAAAAGGCAAAACTCAGTGGTTGCCAGGGGATCCGGGAAGGAGAGGGATGATTAGGTGAAGCACAGGGCATTTTTACTGGTAGTGAAATTATTCACTATGGGACTCTAACAGTGGATACATGACCTTATTCATTTGTCAAAACCCATAGAACTGTGCCACATAAAGTGAGTCCTAATGTAAACTATGGACTTCAGTTAATCATAATGTATCAATAGTGGTTCCTCAGTTGTACATTTGTTGGAATTGATGAACCAATATTGATACATTATGATTAACTGAAGTCTATGTATCAATTATCAATTGATACACTTGTTAACACTAATATAAAACGGTAATAACAGGGGAAACCATGTTTGTAACGGGGGAGAGGGCACATGGGAACTCTGTACTTCATGCACAATTCTTCTATAAACCTAAAACTGCTCTAAAGAGTAAAGTCTATTACAAAGGAAAAAATTATGTCCTTGTAATCTTTTGAGACTGCTTTTCACTTAATGTACCATACATAAGATTCAGCCATATTTTATGGATATCATTCATTCATTTAGACTATTATATGATATTCCAGTGTGTAAATATACTGCATTTGTCTGATTTCTCATTCATGGATATTTGGGTTGCTTCCAGGTTTTTACTACTGTGGATAATGCTGCTATGAACATTCTTTTTCTTTTTAACCTTTCTTTCTTTTTTTATTTTATTATTTTTATTTTTGAGATGGAGTCTTGCTCTGTCATCCAGGCTGGAGTGCAGTGGTACAATCTCAGCTCACTGCAACCTCCGCCTCCCGCATTCAAACTATTCTCCTGCCTCAGCCTCCTGAGTAGCTGGGATTACAGGCGCCCATCACCACACCCAGCTAATTTTTGTATTTTTAGTAGAGACAAGGTTTCACCATGTTGGCCAGGGTGGTCTCGAACTCCTGACCTCAGGTGATCCACCCACCTCGGCCTCCCAAAGTGCTGGGATTACAGCTGTGAGCCACCGCGCCCGGCCAGCTGTGAACATTCTTGTACGTGTCTCCTGTGATAGATGTGGAAGAGCCTTTCACCCCTCAGCCATTAGACCACCAGGGAGTGCAAGAGCTTTTGTTTGATCTATTCGGATCTATACCTAGAAGTGAAATTGTCAGGTAACAGGGTATATGAACACTCAATTTTGGTGGGTAACGTCAAACGTTTTTCCCAAAGTGAATACACAAATTTGTATTCCCATCAGCATCGTTTAGGAGGCTCTGTGAGCAGATCCACATTTTCTTCAATACTTAGTTTTGTAGTCTGACAATCGAAGTATTAGCTCAATGTGGTCTTAATTTTTACTTAATCAATAAAGTTGAACATCTCTTCATATTCTGTTAACCATATGTGTTTCCTCTTCTGAAACATGCCCGTTGATATCTTTTGCCTATTTTTCTATTAGGTTATATGTGCTTTTCTCGATTTTTAGGAATTTTTGATGCTAATTCTTTGTTACATATGTATATTACAAATATCTTCTCCTAGCTTGTAACTTGTCCCTCTCTTTTTAAAATGCTTTTGATGCCAGGCATGGTGGCTCACGCCTGTAATCCCAGCACTTTGGGAGGCTGAGGCAGGTGGATCACCTGAGGTCAGGAGTTCAAGACCAGCCTGGCCAATATAGTGAAACCCCGTCTCTACAAAACTCAGCCAGGAGTGGTGGCATGTGCATGTAATCCCAGCTACTTGGGTGGCTGAGGTGGGAGAATTGCTTGAACCTGGGAGGCAGAGGTTACAGTGAGCCAAGATCGCTCCACTGCACTCCAGCCTGGGTGACAGAGCAAGACTCCATCTCAAAATAAATAAATAAAATAAAATGGTTTTGATGAACAAAAGCTTTTAATTTTAAAATGGTCAGGTCTCTTTATCTTGAGTGTATGTGTGTCTTTGTTTAAGAAATGTTTCCCTACCTCAAGGTCTAAATTATACATTATAAAATATACTCATCCATAGAAACTAAGAGTTTTAAAACTTTGATATTTTCAGGGAGCCCAGGAGGATAAAAAATATATAAATAAAAAAATGCAACTTTGAGCTGGGTGTGGTGGCTCACACCTGTAATCCCAGTACTTTGGGAGGCTGAGGCGGATGGATCACTTGAGATCAGGAGTTCAAGACCAGCCTGGCCAGCATGGCAAAACTCCATCTCTACTGAAAATATAAAAATTAGCCAGGCATGGTGGCACACACCTGTAGTCCCAGCTACCCAGGAGACTGAGGCACGAGAATCGCTTGAACCTGGGAGGTGGAGGTTGCAGTGAGCCCAGATCACACCACTGCCCTCCAGCCTGGGTGACAGAATGAGACCCCGTCTCAAAAAATAAAATAAAACTTTGATATTTTGAGTCATTAATCTACCTGGAGTTAAATTTTGCATATGTGTAGGGTAGGGATCCAATTTAAATTTTTTCTATATGGATAAGCATTATTTTCAAGCTCTATGGAACATCCTCTACTAAGCTGATATAACATGCTTCCTGTGTTATTGTGCAATTTGAGTCATTTAAGAAGAAGAACACAAGAAATTAGATGTGTAAGAGATGGACTGAAGGAAAATCTTGTAAAGAAATGAAAGGAGGAGGGAAATGGAATAGTCAGGATGCCCATAGGTCAGGTTGGACACCTGTGAAAAGAGAGAAGGCAGGAAGGAGGGCTGAATGGGAATTGTCTCAGACTTGGTGTGGCTTTGAGAAAGCCCTGGCTAGCCCAGTGGGGAGCCCAGAGCAAAGACTGCCCCCTAGAGGAGTCCCACAGATTCTAGCTCCAGTTACCTCCACATTATCAGTCATTGGCTGAAAGCAGTTCTGGGAGAGCCTGCTGTGGGAGAGTAGTCACCTGAATACTGCCATGGAAATGAAGACGCAGCACTTGGAGGCTGTCCACTAACTACACTCCTTGCAACAGGTTCTCTTGGAGGGAGGTCTGAGCAGCACAGCTTCATAGCCATGAGGGATACCAGAGTTTCATATATACTGAGTTTATTATTATTCTGTTCTAGTCCATTGGCCAACTTGTCTATGCCTGTGCCAATACCAAACTATAGCTTCATAATAAGTTCTCATCCTGGTAGGGTATGTCTCCTTCTTGCTCTTCTTTAGAAGTGTCCTGGCTATTCTTGGTCCCTTGGAGTTTTTTTTTTTTTTTTTTGGAGGCGGAGTCTCGCTCGTGATCCACCCACCTCGGCCTCCCAAAGTGCTGGGATTACAGGCGTGAGCCACTGCGCCCGGACTTTTTTTTTTTTTTTTTTTTTTTTGAGACGGAGTCTTGCTCCGTCGCCCCGGCTGGAGTGCAGTGGCCGGATCTCAGTTCACTGCAAGCTCCACTTCCCAGGTTCACGCCATTCTCCTGCCTCAGCCTCCTGAGTAGCTGAGACTACAGGCGCCCGCCACCACGCCCAGCTAATTTTTTGTATTTTTTTAAGTAGAGATGGGGTTTCACCGTGTTGACCAGGATGGTCTCGATCTCCTGACCTTGTGATCTGCCCGCCTTGGCCTCCCAAAGTGCTGGGATTACAGGTGTGAGCCACCGCCCCCGGCCGAAGTTTACTAACTCTTTAAGATGAAAGTTATATAGGAAAGGAAAAGTAATTATGTTGCATTATTTGGCTCAGCTATGGATAGCACTTACAGAGTCACAATAACATACACATGAGGCCAGGGCAGGCCAATCACTTGAGGTCAGGAGTTTGAGGCCAGCCTGGCCAACATGGCAAAAACCTGTCTCTGCTAAAAATACTAAAATTAGCCATGCATGGTGGTGGGCGCTTGTAATCCCAGCTACTCGGGAGACTGAGGCACGAGAATCTCTTGAACTCGGGAAGTGGAGGTTGAAGTGAGCCCAGATCATGCCACTGCACTCCATCCTGGGCGGCAGAGTGAGACTCTTGTCTCAAAAACAAAAACAAAAAAAACACGCATGGACCACTGAGCTAATCAAAATTGTAAAGTGGCACACACTGGAGGATGGGTGGACAGGGAGTGTGAGTTCGTGTGGTAGATGAGGAATGAGAGAGAGAGAAATTCTTACCTTTTATGATGGGAAGTCAATAATACCTAAGGTTGAGAAATCAAGTTGTGGCAATTATTTAAAGATAGGAAGATGTACACTAAAAATCCAGTTAAGAGTTGAGAGTAGTAGCCAGGCAGCATGGCTCAAGCCTATCATCCCAGCACTTTGGGAGGTCAAGGCTGGAGTATTACTTGAGCCCAGGAGTTCAAGACCAGCCTGAGTAACATAGTGAGACCTGGTCTCTACAGATAATAATAAAAAAAAAAAAATTAGCTGGGCACAATGGCATGTGCCTGTAGTCCCAGCTACTCAGGAGGTTGAGGTGGGAGGATCATTTGAGCCCAAGAGTTTGAGGCTGCAGGGAGCCATGATCGTGCCACTGCGCTCCAGCCTGGGCAACATAGTTAGAACCCCGTCTCAAAAAAAAAAAGAAAAGAAAAATAGTTGAGAGTAGATTACTCTAGGGAACAGGAAACAGGAAATGGAAGAGGTTCCAGGAAAAGAATTTCTGGTTCTCCTAACAAAGCCCTGTAGATCTACTTGATTCTTTAAACTAGATACATAGACCTGATAAAATTAAAAGTAATCTAAAAAAAGGAGAAGTGTCAACATGGCTGCATTGGTGGGAAAACTAACTCCTCCTGTCATACCATGCTTCATGCTGGCCCCCCTTTCAAAAACTCAGGCAACTAAAACACAAATGGCGAAAGGCGGGTCTAAATTTTAAATAAGAAAAGTGAGCGTCATAGACATGTCGGAAGCACAGCCTATAGCAGTCTCAGCTTCTGCTGTCAGAGGCTGTAGTATTCAAGTCATTTTGAATGGTTTAGAAAAATCACAAATTTCTGATCTACGTGACAAGCAGAATCCCCACATCTGTGGTCTGTGATGATTGGGGACTGGAAATCTGCTAAATCCTTAGAAGGTCTTAATGGGCTCCTTCCTATGGTCCTTCAACTGCTCTCTGATTTCAGTCTGTTAGACCAGGAACCTAACAGCATCATCAGTCAAAAAACTCTCGACCCTGCGCGGTGGCTCAAGCCTGTAATCCCAGCACTTTGGGAGGCCGAGGCAGGCGGATCACGAGGTCAGGAGATGGAGACCATCCTGGCTCACACGGTGAACCCCTGTCTCTACTAAAAATGCAAAAAATTAGCCGGGCGTGGCGGCGGGCACCTGTAGTCCCAGCTACTTGACAGGCTGAGACAGGAGAATGGCGTGAACCCGGGAGGCGCAGCTTGCAGTGAGCCGAGAGCGGCCACTGCACTCCAGCCTGGGCGACTAAGCGAGACTCCGTCTCAAAAAAAAAGAAAAAAAAAAAGAAAATCTCACTGGGCTGGGCACAGTGGCTCACGCCTGTAATCTCAGCACTTCGTAATCTCAGCACTTCGAGAGGCTGAGGCGGGTGGATCACCCGAGGTCAGGAGTTTAGGATCAGCCTGACCAACATGGCGAAACCCCATCTCTACTACAAATACAAAAATTAACTGGGCATGGTGGTGCATACATGTAATCCCAGCCACTTGGGAGGTTAAGAAGGGGAGAATCACTTGAATCTGGGAAGCAGAGGTTGCAGTGAGCCAAGATCGTGCCACTGCACTCCAGCCCGGGTGACAGAGCAAAACTCTGTCTCAAAAAAAAAAAAAAAAGAAACTCTCACTGGCTACCTTGGTTTCTCACCTCCTTATCCTTTACCACAAATCCCTAACCTTAGTTTTTAGGGTTTCTTGTTGTTGTTGTTGTTGTTCACTCCTTTGCACTGGCTGTCAAGAACTGCCAGAGAAAAATTGGGTAACCTTGCCAACTGGCACCATTACAAACCTAAGAGTTTCTGATCTCACCCGGACCCTTCAGCTTAAGAAATACTGTTCAGTGTTTCTTTAGTCAGTCAGTCTCCTCCTCTGTCACATATATAATGGCATCATAGGATTGTTGTAAAAATTCAGTGGAATAATATGCTTGGTCCAGGGTCTGGTACAGGGACAGAGTGGATATCAGTATTACACACAAATTGTTCTCTAGTCTTTATCTCTCCATTTCTTTTATTATTATTATTATTATTATTATTATTATTATTATTTTGAGACAAAGTCTCCCTGTGTCGCCCAGGCTGGAGTGCAGTGGCACCATCTCAGCTCACTGCAAGCTCCACCTCCCGGGTTCACACCATTCTCCTGCCTCAGCCTCCCGAGTAGCTGGAACTACAGGCACCCGCCACCACGCCCAGCTAATTTTTTTTTGTATTTTCAGTAGAGACAGGGTTTCACCGTGTTAGCCAGGATGGTCTCGATCTCCTGACCTTGTAATCTGCCTGCCTCGGCCTCCCAAAGTGCTGCGATTACAGGCGTGAGCCACCACGCCTGGCCTTTCTCTCCATTTCTTGAGCTCCATACTTGAATTTTGAATAGTCCCCCTGGGCTGTTTAGCCCCCTCAAAATTCTGCCCAGGCATTCCCTAGATTGATGAATGAGACATCATTCTCACAAACTAGAAATACCAGCCGTCTCCACCATCTGCCTTCTTCTCTACATTCATTTCATCACAAAGTCCTGCCCATGTCCCCTCTCGTTTGTCAGATAAATCTGTCCACTCTCCATCTTTACTTTTACTACCCTGGTCTACTGGTCTATAATTTTCACTGATTATTGGAATGCCTTTCTTTCCTGGTTCTTCATGCCATTATTCTTCTTCTTTTTTTTTTTTTTTTTTTCCTGTGACAGGGGTCTCACTCTGTTGCCCAGGCTGGAGTGCAGTGGTGCAATCTTGGCTCACTGCAACCTCCATTTCCTGAGCTTGAGTGATTCTCCTGCTTCAGCCTCCTGAGTAACTGGGACTACAGGCGCGTGTCACCACACCTAGCTAATTTTTGTATTTTTAGTAGAGACGGGGTTCCACCATGTTGGCCAGGCCGGTCTCGAACTCCTGACCTCAAGTGTTCCTCCCACCTCCACCTCCCAAAGTGCTGAGATTACAGGCATGAGCCACCACGCTTGGCCATGCCATTATTCTCTTCCCATTCCAAAATAGAATCCATATTGCCACTAGTCTTTCCTTTTCCCTTAAAAAAAAATGGACTGCAGGTGCACAAAATTGGTTTTATCACAATCCTTGGATTGCAACATACTGTCATCATTAGTCCATGTGTGGCCCTTTTTTAACTTCATTCGTGTTTTAATGAAAAACAAACAACTTCCATGAAGGCGACTGTATATTCAAAGTGACCCCCGAGCACAGACGGAGCAGAGATACCAAAGAACAAGGCAGACAAATCCAGTTTGTTGCTAAAAGGTGATTTGTTTGGGTAACTTATGGATGGAACTCTGGTGGTTTTTCTGTTTGTTTTTTCCTGAGACAGAGTCTTGCTCTCTCACCCAGGATGGAGTGCAGTGGCACGATCTCGGCTCACTGCAACCTCTGCCTCCTGGGTTCACGCCATTCTCCTGCGTCAGCCTTCCGAGTAGCTGGGACTACAGGTGTAAGCCACCACACCCAGCTAATTTTTGTATTTTTAGTATAGATGGGGTTTCGCCATGTTGGCCAGGCTGGTCTCGAACTCCTGACCTCAGGTGACCCACTCGCCTCGGCCTCCCAACGTGCTGGTATTATAGGCGTGAACAACCATGCCCAGAGAGACTGAGTAATTTTTAAAGAAAAGAAGTTTAATTGACTCACAGTTCCGCATGGCTAGGGAGGCCTCAGGAAACTTACAACCATGGCGGAAGGCATCTCTTCCCAGGACAGCAGGAGAGAGAATAAGAGTCAGCAGGGAAATGCCAGATGCTTATAAAACCATCAGATCTTGTGAGACTCACTCACTATCACTAGAACAGCATGGGGAAACCGCCACCATGATCCGGTTACCTCCACCTGGTCCCACCCTTGACATGTGGGGATTGTGGGGATTACAGTTCTAGATGCGATTTTGGGTGGGGACACAACCAACCCATATCACTGGGCAACAGAGCAAGATCCCATCTTTAAAAAAAAATGTCTCGGCCGGGCGCGGTGGCTCAAGCCTGTAATCCCAGCACTTTGGGAGGCCGAGACGGGCGGATCACGAGGTCAGGAGATCGAGACCATCCTGGCTAACACGGTGAAACCCAGTCTCTACTAAAAAATACAAAAAACTAGCCGGGTGAGGTGGCGGGCGCCTGTAGTCCCAGCTACTCGGGAGGCTGAGGCAGGAGAATGGTCTAAACCCGGGAGGCGGAGCTTGCAGTGAGCTGAGATCCGGCCACTGCACCCCAGCCTGGGCGACAGAGCAAGACTCTGTCTCAAAAAAAAAAAAAAAAAAAAAAAAAGTATCTTCCTTCTTGATAAATAATAAAAACAACAAAAAAATTCATGTTATTGCATGTGGCTGTGGTTCTAAGTACATCGGATTATTTCCAGTTTCATGCTATTATGAATAATGATGCTGTGAATATTACATAAAGTATAATAAAGTATTTATTTTATTAATCCCTTTCCTGAAAATCTTTGATTATCTCTATCGCCTGTAGAATAAAACTCAATGTGACTTATTTGGCTGCACCTATAGGTTCTCTCATGCTGTGGCTTCTGTCTGGGTCCAGCCAATGAGGAGGACTGGCTAGGCTTGCCAGAGAGACACAGGACTCCCAATTCAATCTGAATTGCGGAAAAACAACAAGCTTTTTTTTTTTTTTTTTTTTTTTTTTAGCGTAAGTATTTTCTATGCAACCTGGCTGTTCTAGTACTGGCAAGAAGGAGGGAAAAGAGAGAGGACAGTATTTATTCCCCCAGCTTCCTGCCTGCTGGGTGGCCACAGTGGGCTGGCAGGGCACCCATGTCACAACCCCTGCATTCGCCATTATACAGCTCACCACGTTCTAGGAAGGTCCTTCCCTTCCCTGTCTTTATAGAAAAAGAAAAGGCCGGGCACGGTGGCTCGCGCCTGTAATCCCAGCACTTTGGGAGGCCGAGGTGGGCAGATCACGAGGTCAGATCGAGACCATCGTGGCTAACACGGTGAAACCCCATCTCTACTAAAAATGCAAAAGAATTAGCTGGGTGTGGTGGTGGGCGCCTGTAGTCCCAGCTACTCAGGAGGCTGAGGCAGGAGAATGGTGGGAACCCAGGAGGTGGAGCTTGTAGTGAGCCGAGATCGCGCCACTGCACTCCAGCCTGGGTGACAGAGCGAGACTCCATCTCAAAAAAAAAAAAGAAAAAAGAAAAAGAAAAGGAAAAAGAAAAAGAAAAAGAAAAAGAAAAAAAAATCAGGCAGGTGTATTGGCACTTGGCTGTGGTCCCGGTTGCTCAGGAGGCTGAGGTGGGAGGATCGTTTGAGCTGGGGAGGTTGCAACTGCAGTGAACCATATCACGCCACTGCTCTTCAGCCTGGGAGACAGAGCGAGGCCCTGTCTCAGAAAAACAAAAACAAAAACAAAAAGTGACTGTGGTACGTCATCTAAACAATGGAATAATATTTAGCAATCTATAGGATGCAGCCAAATAAGTTGTATCCTGTAGACAATAGTGATAACAAAAGATTTTCAGGAAAGGGATTAGTAAAATAAATATTTAATGTTCACAGCAACACGATCCATAATAGCATAAAACCAGAAATAATCTTATGTATTGTTCACACCATGGAATATGTGATGGAACTAAGAGTGGTAGTTAACAGCTCCAGCTCTTACTAATCTCAGAGTGCTGGGCCAGCCCTCCCTTGTTGCTGGCCTGCCTGCACTTTGGTACATAGACCCTTGATTACATTCTTTTCAGTTCCCCAGTCTGAGTGTGCTGTCCATGTCCTGCTAGACACCAATGAGGCTCTTCCCAGCTTTTGAGATGGACGTGTAGCTCTGCTGTGGTCTGGCTCTGTGTCCCCACCCAAACCTTGAATTGTAATAATCCCCATGTGTCAAGGGCAGGGCCAGGTGGAGATAATTGGATCACGGTTTCCCCCATACTCTTCTCGTGATAGTTAATATGTCTCATGAGATCTGATGGTTTTATAAACGGGAGTTCCCCTGCACAAGTTCTCTTGCCTGCCACCATGTAAGATGTGACTTTGCTCTTCATTCGCCTTCTGCCGTGATTGTAAGGCCTCCCTAGCCATGTGGAACTGTGAGTCCATTAAACCTCTTTCCTTTATACCTTACCCAGTCTTGGGTATGTCTTTATTAGCAGCGTCAGAACAAACTAATGTAAGGTTGCTCCTCTTCTTACACACTGTGTAAGGAGCACAGCAATCTGTATACACACCCTCGTAGCTCCTCAAGAGGGGTAGAGTGTGAGGCCTCCCTCACGGGCCCATCCTATCAGATCCAGGTAAGTCCCTCAGAGCCTTCCTTTCTGCCCATTGGGGGTCACTATTATCTCCTTTGGGACAGGAAAAAACTGTTCTCAGGACCTCATTCCTTCCTTTCCCCTCTGCACCCATGGCATAAACTGCACTCTAAGTCATCCAGGCTTCCTGTAGTTGTTCTCTGTAACCCCCAAATACCCATTTGTTTCTCCAGTCCCCCAACATATGTTCAACAGTTTCCCACCCATTCTGTCTGTTATATAAACTACACGGCCCAGTGCGGTGGCTCACACCTGTAATCCCAGCACTTTGGAAGGCCAAGGCAGGCAGATCACTTGAGGTCAGGAATTTGAGACCATCCTGGCCAACATGGTGAAATCCCATCTCCACTAAAAATACAAAAATTATCTGGGTGTGGTGGCATATGCCTGTAATCCTAGCTACTCGGGAGGCTGAGGCACGAGAATCGCTTGAACCCAGGAGGTGGAGGTTGCCATGAGCCGAGATTGCACCACTGTACTCCAGCCTAGCAACAGAGCGAGACTCCGTCTCAAAAAAACAAACAAAACAAAACAAAAAAACAACTACACACAGTGCCCCACTTATGATTCTTCGACTTTATGATGGTGCAAAAGCAGTAGCATTCAGGACACGCCTCAGCTTACAATGGGGTTATATGGGATAAACCCAGTCAAAAATATTGAAAGTTGAATTCCTATATAGCATATGTTCAATGTTCAATGGGTTTATCGGGAGGTGGAGCATCCCGATAAACCCATCAGCTGAGGAGCATCTGTACCATAATTTCTGTTTTCCTCACTGTACCCTGAATGATATACGGATCCATTATATCCTCTTTAAAGAGAAGAGTGAGGCTCAAGGAAATTAAGAAGCACGCCAAAGGTCACTGCTGCACCGGGCGCTGGCTGACTCTCCCGCCTTTGCCATACTCCATATTATCACTATTAAGCTACATATCAACAGACGTTTGTCCTCTACGAGAAGCAGATAGTCACAGGTTATGATGACAATTATTTGAAGCTGATGTTGCTGGGGGAAGGGCTCTGTTCTGCATCCTGAAGGCTGTGACTGGTGAGCCAGCAGAGGGAGCTGTGTCCCTAAGGAGACAGCCTCCAGCCTGCTGGCCCAGCGGGGAATAAGGGCACCTCGACACCCTTCGTGATCAAAAAGTTTGGGTAAGCTCTTCGTCCTAGAGAAGGTAGGCACCTTGAGGGGAAGGGAAAGAAAGCAAGGAAACGTGTATTATAGGCTCCAGGAACTGTGGTAATATGATTTTTAAAATGTTAAACGGGAACTGCCTTGTTTGAAGCAGGCTGTCCTCCAGGAGCAGGAATACAGGTCCCCTTCCTGTCCTCCTCCCACCCCATGCCTGATTTCAAGTTAAGGGGAGTTCCTCTGAAGTGGGCTACACTGGCCACCTGACAATTACTGAGTAAAAGGGACCTCGGATGAGGGTGTGGCTCTCCACCCTGGATCCCCTGATGCCATCTCACAGGAACACTGAAGGGCAGCTGGCACCCTCGCTCGAGAGTGAGCGTCCTCCTTCTCCCTTCTCCTCCCAAGACCTGCACCAGCTCTGCCTTGGCTCCAGGGGATGTGTTGTTCTTGGTCTTGCTCTCTGCATCCATTCTTCCAAACGATGGCGGATCCCTGTAAAACTGACTTGTCCCATATCACAGACCAGCATCTGAGACTCAAATCTGAGCATCAGGGAAGTAAACCCTCAACCTTGGAACCTGTACACAGTCCTCACAGCTTGATCAACTCAGGCACAGCGGGCAGCTGTGGGTCCAGCCCAGCCTATCCACTCTCTCCAGTGGGGTTTGGAGGAACATTCCACAATCCCTTGGCTGGCCTTCCATTTACCCTCCATTGCCTGCTTTGGAACTAGGTCTAGGTAGATGTGATTGGCCAGAGGTAGAATATGGCCCTTCCTTTCTTTCTTTCTCTTTCTTTCTTTTTATTTTTTGAGATGGAGTTTCACTCTTGTCACCCAGGCTGGAATGCAATGGCACAATCTTGGCTCACTGCAACCTCTGCCTCCTGGGTTCAAGTGATTCTCCTATCTCTGCCTCCCATGTAGCTGGGACTACAGGTGTGAGCCACCACACCCAGCTAATTTTTGTATTTGTAGTAGAGACAGGGTTTCACCATGATGGCCAGGCTGGTCTCGAACTTCTGACCTCAAGTGAACTGCCCACCTCAGCCTCCCAAAGTGCTGGGATTACAGGCATGAGCCACTGTGTCTAACTGAATATGGGCCTTTCTGATTCCCCTAAACAAAATGCTATTTCAAAACAAGATGTAATATGTTACTCATTATATATATACATATAAAACATATGACATTGTCAAGAATAAATTGAATTCTTAGGAATTCACCACCCAACCTAAGAATGAATGTATCACCCACACTTGATATCTATATGTTCCTTCTCTCTCCTCTGTTTCGCCACCAGAGGTTCTGAGTTTGTGCTTCTATTATTTTCTTATTTAAAATACTACTTTATCGCAATTATATTTATTTATTTTGAGACAGGGTCTCAGTCTGATGCCCAAGCTGGAGTGCAGTGGTACAATCATGGCTCTCTGCAATCTTCACCTCCTGGGCTCAGGTGATCCTCCCATCTCAGCCCTCCAGTAGCTGGGATTACAGGTGCGTGTCACCACGCCCAGCTATTTTTTTTTTTTTCAGAGATGGGGGTCTTGCCATGTTACCCAAGCTGGTCTCAAACTGCCTGCAGTCCTTCTGCCCTTGGCTTCCCAAAGTGCTGGAATTACAGGCATGAGCCGTTATGCCCAAACAATTGTATTTATTATTTAATTACATGAACACTTTTTTTTTTTCTTTTGAGACAGAATCTTGTTCTGTTGCCCAGGCTGGAGTGCAATGGCGTGATCTTGGTTCACTGCAATCTTTGCTTCCTGGGTTCAAGTAATTCTGCCTCAGTCTCCCAAGTAGCTGGGACTATAGGCAGGCGCTACCACACCCAGCTAATTTGTTTGTATTTTTAGTAGAGATGGGGTTTCACCATGGTCAGGCTGGTCTCAAACTCCTGACCTCAGATGATCTGCCTGCCTCAGCCTCTCAAAGCGCTGGGATTACAGGTGTCAGCCACCGCACCCAACCACCTGGCTAATTTTCTATAGCTATGGGGAATTTCACCGTATTGCCCAGGGTGGTCTCAAATTCCTGGCCTCAAGTAATCCTCCCACCTCAGCCTCCCAAAGTGCTGGAATTAGTCATAGCCATTTCACTTGGCCAAAGGTAAGATTTGAAAAAGAAATGAAACTTTAAAAATGTAAAACAATTGTTTAAACAAACAAACAAACACCAAATTTGATGCAGATATTGAGAAGATGAGTGAACTGGAGGAGAGATCTGAAGAAATCGCCCTGCCTGCAATGGGGACAGGAAGGAGGTGGGAAACACAGAAGAGGTCATGGGGCAGGGAGGAGAGAATAAGTTTAATATTCATTAGATTGCAGGCTAGGAGAGGGCAGAGAAAAAGAACAAGAGCCAAACAGCTGAAGAGGAAATATAGCCAAAGAGAAACAGCTGAGAATTTTCCAGAATGTAAAAGACACGCATCCTTAGATGCATCCTTACATTACAGAATGTAAAAGACATGCATCCTTAGATATCAGAGTATCCATTTGCCAGCACTGAACTAACAAAGCACCACAGACTAGGTGGCTTGAACAACAGAAATTAATTTTCCTACCACTCGGGAGTCTAAAAGTCTCAGGTCAGGGTGTCAGCAGGGTTGGTTTCTTCTGAATCTCTCTCCTTGGCTTGCAGGTGGCCGTCTTCTCCCTGTGTCTTCACGTGTTCTCCCCTCTGTGTAGGTTTGTGCCTTAATCTCTTTCTATAAGGACACCAGTCATGTTGGATTAGGACTCAGCCTACTGACCTCATTTAATCTAATTACCTCTTTAAAGACCCTATCTCCAAATACAACCACATTCTGAGGCCATGGGGTTAGGACTTCAATAGGTGAATTTGGTGGTGGGAGGGGAACACAATTCTCAATTCAGCCCATAACAATAGGAATAAAAATACATACTAGGTGAAATAGATAAAAAGAAATCCACACCCAACACAATATAGTAAAGCCAGAGAACACCAAAGACAAAGAGAAGGTCTTCAAAACAATCCGAGAGAAAAGTCACACCCTGCTTAACAGTGGAATGGCTCCCTACCCACCACATATATTTCTTTCTTTCTTTTTCTTTTTTCTTTTCTTTTTTTTTTTTTTTTTTTTTGAGACAGAGTCTCACTGTGTCACCCAGGCTGGTGTGCAATGGTGCAATATGGGCTTTCTGCAACCTCTGCCTCCCCGGTTTAAGCAATTCTCCTACCTCAGCCTCCTGAGTAGCTGGGATTACAGGTACCCGCTACCATGCCTGGCTAATTTTTCTTGTATTTTTAGTACAGATGGGGTTTCACCATGTTGGCCAGGCTGGTCTCAAACTCCTGACCTCAAATGATCCACATGCCTCAGCCTCCCAAAGTGCTGGGAT
This sequence comes from Macaca thibetana thibetana, assembly GCF_024542745.1. NCBI lineage: Eukaryota > Metazoa > Chordata > Mammalia > Primates > Cercopithecidae > Macaca > Macaca thibetana. The sequence goes on from NC_065586.1 coordinate 115,705,902, forward strand.
TACAGGTGTGGGTCATCACACCTAGCTTTTTTTTTTTTTTTTTTTTTTTTTTTTTGAGACAGGTCCTATTCTGTTACCCAGGCTGGAGTGCAGTAACATAATCATAGCTCACTGCAGTCTCAGTCAATCCTCTTACCTCAGCCCCCCAGGTAGCTGGGATTACAGGCACATGCCACCATGCTTGGCTAATTTTAAAAAATTCTTTGTAGAGACAGGGTCTTGCTACGTTGCTGAGGCTGGTCTTGAACTTCTGGGCTCAAGTGATTCTCCCATCTCAGCGTCCCAAAGTACTGAGATTATAGGTGCAAGCCATTGTGCCTGGTGCCCCCAACCACCTATATTTCAAATAATCACACTGGCATTTATTTATTTATTTATTTATTTATTTATTTATTTATTTATTTTGAGACAGAGTATTGCTATTGCTCTGTCACCCGGGCTAGAGTGCAGTGGCATGATCTCGGCTCACTGCAAGCTCTACCTCCCAGGTTCATGCCATTCTCCTGCCTCAGTCTCCCAGGTAGCTGGGATTACAGGTGCCCACCACTACGCCCAGCTAATTTTTTGTATTTTTAGTAGAGACGGGGTTTCACTGTGTTAGCCAGGATGGTCTCAATCTCCTGACCTCATGATCCACCTGCCTCGGCCTCCCAAAGTGCTGGGATTACAGGCATGAGCCACTGTGCCCAGGTGATTTTTTATTTTTTTGATACCACAGCTCTACCCCTTTTCTCCTTGTGAAAGACATAAGCTTCTGACTCCATCCAGGTTGATCCAGTACTGTTTCCTGAACACTCCTGAGTGTGTGTGTGTGCGGTTTTTTTTCATGTGTTGGATGCCCTGCATCCTCAAATCCAGCTTTTAAAACATATGTCAAAGCTCAGCCCCAGGCCTGCCTCTCTAAGGTGCTTTGTCCAGGGGTTTGCCTTCTCTGAACTTACATAGCACTTGTTTAGTCCCGAGCCTGTGATGTAGGCGTTCTGTTCTCCTGCATCAGAGGGTTGCTGGCAAAAATCACCAGGTAGAGCTGGACCTTAAATATCTATTCTACCATAGGCCAAACATTAAAAATCCATTTGGGACTGGGTGTGGTGGCACATGCCTGTAATCCCAGCTACTCTGGAGGCTGAGGTGGGAGAATCGCTTGAACCTGGGAGGTGGAGGTTGTGGTGAGTAGAGATCATGCCACTGTACTCCAGCCTGGGCGACAGAGGGAGATTCTGTCTTAAAAAAAAAAAAATCCATTTGGGTTTTAGCACCTCTTTAAAAATCAGGTGTAGGCCAGACACGGTGGCTCACGGCTGTCATCCCAGCAGTTTGGGAGGCCGAGACAGGCAGATCACTTGAGGTCAGGAGTTCCAGACCAGCCTGGTGGTCTTGAGCCTGGCCAACATGATGGAACCCCGCCTCTACCAAAAATACAAAAATCAGCTAGGCATGGTAGCTGGGATTACAGGTGGGGGGCGCCTGTAATCCCAGCTACTCGGGAGGCTGAGGCAGGGGGATTGCTTGAACCTGGGAGGTAGAGGTTGCAGTGAGCCGAGATTGCGCCACTGCACTCCAGCCTGGGCGACAGAGCCAGGCTCTGTCTCAAAACAAACAAACAAACAAAAACAGATGTGTGTTGCGGGTAGGTAAGGCTGCCAAAGAGGTCTGGGTATATTCAGCGTGGGAGATGGCATTGGTCGTATTCCTGTCTGGGGAAAAGAAAGGTGGTATAGACCTTTCCTATACCAGGTGATTATACAGAGTTCTGCCAAGGGTTCCAAAGACAGGTGTCGGCGGTGATGACAAGTCATCTCTGCTTCCTCTAACTCTAGTGCTCTTGGTCACCAATGCCGGAGGCCTGGCATTTTATAATTTAATTCCTCATGTGGGGATGTTTGGTCTCTCCAGTGAGACAGGTGTCTGTCTTAATGTGTCCCATAACCCCTATTGCACCAGACATTTGCCTCTGCACCGGGCAGTTGCCTGAGAGATCATTGGGGAGTGACTTAGTTGAGAAGCCCTGGAGAACTTTTGTGTTCTGGAGCCTACCAGAGAAGCCTACCGAAGGCTCTGGCCTGCCGGAGGTGACTGATAACAGCTGTAAATCTGTTGCTGCAGCCTCTGCCTCCACCAGCATCATCTTTTGCAAGGGAAACTGCAGTCTTCTCCATTGGCCTCCCTCCTTTCGATGCATTCTCCACACAGCAGTCAAGTGATCCTTTTGAAAAGATAGGAATCAGGCTATGCCACTGTGTTCTTAATGTCTTCTGTGGCCTCCCATAGCATTCAGAATGAAATCCAAACTCCTTGCTGTGGTCTATACAACCCTGCAGGATATGGCCTATTGCCTTAGTTTCTTCTCCTTTTCTCCGCTCTGATTTAGCCTCCCGGGTTTTTTTTTTTTTTTCCAGTTCATCAAATATACAAAGCTCTTTCCCACCCCGAAGCCTTTGCCCTTGTTCTTTCTGCTTTCCTTTCCCAGAGCTGGGCTGTTCTCATCTATCAAGTCACTGCTCAGCGGTCACCTTCCTCATCTCCTATGGAAAGTGGATTCCCCTTATTCCCCTTGTTACTCTCTATTTCATCACTGGTTATTTCTTTCACAGTGCTAATTATAAACTGACATGGTTTGGCTCTGTGTCCCCACCCAAATCTCATCTCGAACTGTAATTCTCACATGTCAAGGGAGGAACCTGGTGGGAGGTGATTGGATCATGGGAGCGGTTTCCTCCTTGCTGTTCTCGTGATAGTGAGGGACTTCTCATGAGATCTGATGGTTTTAAAAGTGGTAGTTTCCCAATTAGCCGGGCGTGGTGGTGCATGCCTGTCATCCCAGCTGCTGGGGAGGCTGAGGCAGGAGAATCTCTTGAACCTCGGAGGCGGAGGTTACGGTGAGCCAAGATCGTGCTGCTGCACTCCAGCCTGGGCAACAAGAACGAAACTCTGTCTCAAAGAAAAAAAAAAAAGTGGCATTTTCCCCTGAGCTCTCTCTTTCTCCTGCTTTGCCACAGTAAGATGTGTCTGCTTTCCCTTCAGCACATCTGAAGTGCTGAAGGGGGCCAGTGGCTCACGCCTGTAACCCCAGCACTTTGTGGGGCTGAAGCAGGAGCTTCACTTGAGTTCAGCAGTTTGAGACAAGCCCGGGCAACATGGTGAGACTCTGTCTTTACAAAAAATAAAAAATTAGTTAGGTGTGGTGGTACACACCTGTTGTCCCAGCTACTGAGGTGAATGAGATGGGAGGATCAATCGGAACTGTGAGTCAGTTAAACTTTTTTGTTTGTAAATTACCCAGTCTCAGGTAGTGTCTTCATAGCAGTGTGAAAATGGACTCATACATAAGCTCTATCTGTTTTGTTTGCTTGCTTGTTTGTGTCAGTCTCCCCAACTAAAATCTAAGCTCCACCAGTCTCCTGTTGTCCATTGTACCTCTAGGTCCCAGCACAGTACCTGGTACATCCAGTAGGCATCATAGTAACTGGTGAAAGGCATGCCAGGTGCTATTCGGCCTAGGCCGCTGGACCCTGTAGCATGCCTCTTTGTGAAAACCCAAAGCCCGGCAGAATTACCACAGCTGTACCTGTGACCCAGTGCGGCTCAGCTCCCAACCATCCAGTCTACAGTGACAATTTCAACTGACCCCAGCAGCCAAAAGGAGTGGAAATGCAGAGCTAGCAACAGTTTACCTCCATAAATTCGACTCCCTGTTGCTCCTGGTATTAACTCTGGTTTCATGCACTTCCACTTCAATTAAAACTTGGCGCATTTCAAAATACCTCTGCACAGCAGGACACTGATTGAATTCGAGGTGCTGGGAAGCCAGTTGGAAAATACAATAGTGAAATCACTGGTCCCTTTATATTGTAGTTAAGAGCTTGAACAAACAACTATTACACCTCCTTTAATGTTCCATTCTGTTCCAAATGAATCTGGAATAAGTATAGTAACTTATACTGCTTTTAACCTGCCCCATTAGATTTGTCCATTTTGGCCCACGGTGCTTTTGATTCGAGGTTCCAGTCTGTCTCTCAGCAGTGCTGTTTGTACATAACGTAGGTCCAGTTTGTAACATTTGTAAATTTTGGAAATGTGTTTGAGTTATTCAAACGGTTGTTTGCCTGTATTTTCAACTATAAAACCTTTGAGCAAATATGTAATTATGTATTTTAAATGTTCCCCTTTGGTCATATAAATTACGGTATATCCATTCAACAAAATACTGCCCAGTTATTTTAAGAGTGTGGGGAATTAATAGGCATTAACATGCTCAAGATTATTGTTAAGTGAAAACGGCAAGTTGTAGAGCATTAAGTATAACATCTCGCTGTGTATGAGTGTTCTGTGCAAATGTGTTTCTTGTAAACATGGGTTATTTTTGGAAAGAGAGTCTAAGTCATCTCTGGATGTACAATCGGTATAATGGTGATCACTAACATATATCAGATGTTTGTTCTGTGCCAGGCATTGCACCAAGTGCCTTTCCTACCTTCCATTTAATCTACATAATAACCCTAAGAGGAAGGTATTACTATTATCTTCCATTTATAGATTAGGAAACTGAGGCCAGGAGAAGTCAAGTGACTCAACTTCAGCATTCTATACTATTCGTGGTGGGTTTTTCTTTTTTAAATGAATCTGCATTACTTCTAAAATAAAAATAACACTATTAAATATTTTAAAATCTTCCCTTCTTCTGGAATTTTGAAACCAAGAGAGGCAATAGAAGTGTTCAGTGCCAAGTTCTATTGTGGCGGCGAATGAAAACCCAGGTTGTGCTAGGTGCAGTGGGCCAGTGGCTCACGCCTATAACCCCAGCACTTTGGGAGGCTGAAGCAGGAGCTTCACTTGAGTTCAGCAGTTTGAGACAAGCCTGGGCAACACGGTGAGACTCTGTCTTTACAAAAAATGAAAAATTAGTTGGATGTGGTGGCACACACCTGTTGTCCCAGCTACTGAGGTGAATGAGATGGGAGGATCACTTGAGCCTGGGAGATGGAGGCTGCGGCAAGTTGTGATAATGCCACTGCATTCCAGCCTGGGCAACAGAGCAAGATCCTGTCTCACAAAAAAAAAAAAAAAAAAAAAAAGAAGAAGAAACTCAAGTTGTGTCACTTCTAGGCAGGCACCCTTTTTCTCACAGTTTGGTGTTGAGAGGTGGTTGAGAAGCCTCATAGGCAGAGCTCAGTAGAAGCAGGAGTAGGAAAGGTCAAGTTGGAGGCCCTCAGGTACTGCTGCCTCTGGTTTTCTGAGTGTAATTATGGATGGGCTGACCCCACTGTCCACCATGGTGACACTAAGGGGAGCCTCCAAACTGAAGGGCAACACTACTGACGCCCAAGTAACAAGAAAAATCAAGGTCAGTTGTCAGCTGCAACCTTTTATCCAACAGCATCTGGAGGCATCTGGATAAAATCCATTAAAATACTCATTGTGATGCCAGACCTCATATGTACATTCATTTGACACCCACAACTACCCGTAAGCTTGACTGTCCCCATTTAAACTTGGCACTTTGTGAAATTAAGTGGTATAAGTCTCACAAACAACTGCAAGGTTAGGACTGACTTGAACTCAGGACTGTCTGGTGCTCCACTAATTCCCATGCTGGGGCGCTGGCGGAGGAGCTGATGGCAGCCAGATGTCACAGTTTTTGCATGTCGCACCCTCCCTTATTAAGCATCCTTCACCCAAACTGTGTGATATGACTTGACTGTGTCCCCATTCAAATCTCAACTTCAACTGTACCTCCCAGAATTCCCACGTGTTGTGGGAGAGACCCAGGGGGAGGTAATTGAATCATGGAGGCTTGTCTTTTCCGTGCTGTTCTCATGACAGTAAATAAGTCTCACGAGATCTGATGGTTTGATCAGCGGTTTCCGCATTTGCTTCTTCCTCATTCTGTCTTGCTGCTGCCATGTAAGAAGTGCCCTTCGCCCTCCGCCATGATTATGAGACCAACCCAGCCATGTGAAACTGTAAGTCAAATTAAACCCCCTTTTCTTCCCAGTCTCAGGTATGTTTTTATCAATAGTGTAAAAAAGGAATAATATACTGTGCAACATATAAAAAATGAACAGCCTGTAATCCCAGCACTTTGGGAGGCCGAGACGGGCGGATCACGAGGTCAGGAGATCGAGACCATCCTGACTAACACGGTGAAACCCCGTCTCTACTAAAAAAAAAAATACAAAAAACTAGCCGGGTGAGGTGGCGGGCGCCTGTAGTCCCAGCTACTCCGGAGGCTGAGGCAGGAGAATGGCGTAAACCCGGGAGGCGGAGCTTGCAGTGAGCCGAGATCCGGCCACTGCACTCCAGCCCGGGCTACAGAGCAAGACTCCGTCTCAAAAAAAAAAAAGAAAGAAATTGGCTGAGTGTGGTGGTACATGTCTGTAGTCCCAGCTACTCAGGAGGCTGAGGCAGAAAGATCACGTGAGCTGCGGAGTTCAAGGCTTCAGTGAGCTGCAGTCATACCACTGCACTTCAACCTAGGTGACAGAGCAAGACCCTGTCTCTGAAAAAGAAAAAAGAACAGAGGCTCCTGCTTCATGGACCAGCCTTCAAAAGGAGCCTCCGTTGTGCTCCCGAGTCATTTTCACACTGGAAGAACAGTCAGCAAGGTGGCATCTGTTATCAGATCAGCCCACTGATACCTCCCTAATGACCTCCAAAACTGCCCTGAAACTCAGAGACGTTCCAGGATTGATTGCTGTGTGTCCTGAAGTTTCCCTCTGGGCTCAGGTTCCTCAGCTTCCATGGACTGGCTGTTTGGACACCTACTGAACCCTAATTCTATTAGTAATACTGCAACCCCACTATAATCTAAAGATTAGAAGTGCGAAAGATTGACCTCTGCAAACCTTGGGAAGACTCACTGGGCTCTGAATCTTACACCCTAGAACTCTGGTGTCTTGCCGGGTCCAGTGGCTCATGCCTGTAATCCCAGAACTTTGGGAGGCCGAGGTGGGCGGATCACCTGAGGTCAGGAGTTCGAGACCAGCCTGACCAACATGGAGAAACCCCGTCTCTACTAAAAATACAAAATTAGCCGGGCGTGGTGGCACATGCCTGTAATCCCAGCTACTAGGGAGGCGGAGGCAGGAGAATCGCTTGAACCCGGGAGGCGGAGGTTGCGGTGAGCCAAGATTGCACCATTGCACTCCAGCCTGGGCAACAAGAGCGAAACTCCATCTCAAAAAAAAAAAAAAAAAAAAGAAATCTGGTGTCTTGAACCTAAGATTTTGGGGCAGTTTCTGAAGGACTTTCTGATGCTAAAAATGATGGTAAAGGACAAAGGTATACCCAGCTAATCCCTGGGCACTCCCTTTCTTGTTCTTGAATACTGGGCTGGCTAGACTCAGATACACATGCATGGACACGCACACACACACACACACACACACACACACACCTGTTCCATATTATTGGGTCTCTGCTTGCTCTTACCCCTGCTTCAAATATCCTTTCCACCTTACTGCACACAACTGACTGTTACTTAATTATGGAGATTCAGCTCAGGGATCACTTCCTCAACCCCAAGCTGGGCTAATGTTTTCACAGCACCAGGGTTGAGCACCATCCTAGCCGATTACATAGAAATGGCCTGGTAATACATCTCCTCCACTGGACCAAAAGTCTCTGAGGATGGGGCCCACGTTTGGCTCCCTGTTGTTCTCAGAGTCTCACCGGATGTCTGCAGCGCCACAGGTGCTCAGTGCAGGTTTGTCGTTCTGTCCAGTGATTGTGTTCTCAGCCTCCAGGCAGCCTCTTCCTTGTAGCATGGCCAGGTTCCCATCGGGCAGACTCATTACATCCGCGCCAGGACTTGTAAGTTTGCCGCTTATCTGAGGTTCATCTGCAAGAAGCTGTAATTGAAACAGCTTCCAGGATGGAAATATCACTTCTAGAATTTAATTTTCAAGCTTATACCCTGGATCCTTCAAGCCGATTACAGGAAACGGTTGGAGTGCTGGTGCTCCCCGTGTTGAATCCAGATGGGTGTGTTTACTAGGCTGAGAAATGTTAATCCTAGTCTTTGGCCTAGAAATGTCTGGCATTCACTTTGGAGGGAAATAGAAAAATAAAGTAGTACAGCCAGCCAGCTCAGTTATAGTTCCCTTAAATAATGCTTTTTTTCAAAACAAGGTGGGGAGAGGGTCTGCTGGGGGGACATTTGCTCCAAAGGAGATAGTGTGCAACTGTCATTGATTTTGAAAGTTCAGAAGAAACATTCTGAGGAGTTAGTCTTTAGTATCATTACAAGGCTAGCCAAATAACCATGGGCCTGAATGCTGACAGGTGCATGCTTGGGGCTAAGGAACAGAGATCTGAATCTGTTCTCCTCTGAAGGCCATATGTAAGTGCACATGAAGCCAAATGACAATGAGAAGAAGGGCCTACACATTTACTGAGCCCTGGCTTCTTGCCAAACACTATACTAAGCACTTCACATTTTTTATATCGTTTGATCCAATAACTCTGAGGTGGATACCACTACTACTAACCCCATTTACAGTTGAAGAAACCAAGATTCAAAGAGAGGCTTGCCCAAAGTAGCAGGGCTCCCATATGCTTTGCAAACACTTTTATAACTTTAAATGATTTTTTTTAACCCCACCATGTGCTGGCACTACAACCAGCCCAGCTGGCGGGTGGTCATTCCTGTCCTGTGTAGTGAAGACCCAAGATCCTCTGGCAAGTGCTCCCAGGCAGCACGGTAGTGGGGCCCATTTGTCCCTAATAAACGTTTCTTCCATGCAGTGCTCAAACCCCTCAAGAAAGCAAAATACAACAGCTTCAGTAACTAAATAGGCGACCAGCAACCTGCCTGCCCAGAGCTCTCTGAGACTTTGTTTTTTTGTTTTTTTTTCTGAGACCGAGTCTCGCTGTGTCACCCATGCTGGAGTGCAGTGGCACAATCTTGACTCACTGCAACCTCCACCTCCCGGGTTCAAGCAATTCTCCTGCCTCAGCCTCCCGAGTAGCTGGGGCTATAGGCGCCCGCCACCATGCCTGGCTAATTTTTGTATTTTAGTAGAGATGAGGTTTCTCCATGTTGGCCAGGCTGGTCTTGACCTCCTGACCTCAGGTGATCCACCCGCCTTGGCCTTCCAAAGTGCTGAGATTACAGACGGGAGCTACCGCACCCGGCCTGAGACTTTGTCTTCAGTTACACGTGCAGTGAGTGATGAGGGAAAGGAAGAGAGCTTTTTGAAGCCGTGTGACCCTGGCATGTATTTCTGTGCCTCCCGTAGCACCTTCCCACAGATGCTAGAGAGACAGGAGAGGAGGAAAGAGCCTCTCTGTCTCAGTCAAGAGTGCCACCTTGTGATGCCAGCACCAGAAAAGAACTGAACATCGCTCTGGCCCCTGAGCTCAGCCCTGTGAATCATCCCCATGGCTCCTCCCTGGCAGCAGGCTCTGTTTGTGGTGCTCTGTAATTAGTTAATGAACTATCTGAATGATATTTCTGTAGTCATTCAACCAGCCCCATCCTCAGGGTGGTAATTGTATTTGAGGTTATTTAAAAAACATTATTGTATCCAAATAGAGTTTACATCAGCAGACAGCATGATTAGTAATCCTGCTATCCCTGGTGTTTCTAAATTGTGCTAAAAACTGCCTGGTGAGTCGTGCAAAAATGACTGCACCAACAGAGAACAGTGGGGCTTCTCTGGCAAAAACCACCAACTGTCTGAGGGGAGGAGTAGTAAAAGCAACTTGTGGCTAGAACCCAGTTGACTTCAGTTTAGAACAGATTGTTTTCAAGAGGCCCTCCACTAATTTGATCATTATCTTTGGATGAACTAACTCTTCATTATCTTTACAAGAAAATGCTTGAACGGGAGGTGGAAGGCTGATCCGAAGAGTGGCAGGAGCTGCTTCACTTCCTCTGCGGTTTCCTGGAGCTCTTGCCCCTCCTCAGGGAATTTGCCGGGAGGGGCTCTCCAGCGTCCAGACCCCTCTGCAAAGGTGTTTTGCAATCTTCAGGAGCAGGCCCCAGGAGCATCCCTCAGGGCTGAATGTGCAGTGGGCGATGCCCCTCCTGACCCAACAGATCCAAGACGAGAATGATCAGTACAGCCTTGTGGCCAGCCTTGACAACGTTAGGAATCTCTCCACTATCTTAAAAGCTAGTGATTTCCGAAAATGTGGCACACATTTCGCAACTAAAAATGGAATCAAAGTAACAATGGAAAATGCAAAATGTGTGCAAGCAAATGCTTTTATTCAGGCTGGAATATTTCAAGAGCTTAAAGTTCAGGAAGAGTCTGTTGCTTTTCGAATTAATTTAATTGTCCTTTTAGACTGTTTATCTATTTTTGGATCAAGTCCTATGCCAGAGACTTGAACTGCACTTCGGATGTGTTAGCAAGGTTATGGCGACCCTTTGATGCTGTTCCTGGAGGAAGGAGGAGCGGCGGCAGTCTGCAAAATCAACACACAGGAACCTGAAGGGACCTGGACTTTAATTTCTACAGCACCAACATTACTGATAAAATTCTGCAGTCAGAGGGGCTCCATGAAGCTTTTTCTGAATTGGATATGACGAGTGAGGTCCTACAAATTACCATGTCTCCTGACAAGCCTTGTTTCAGGTTATCTACTTTTGGAAATGTAGGAAGTTCCCACCTTGACTGCCCCAAAGATTCTGATCTGATGGAAGCATTTCATTATCATCAGACCCAAGTCAACAGATACAAGATTTACTTACTGAAACCCTCTACAAAGGCATTAGTCCTGTCTTGTCAGGTATCTATTCGGACAGATAACCGAGGCTTCCTTTCATTACAGTATATGGTTAGAAATGAAGATGGACCAATATATTTTGTGGAATATGACTGCTCCCCTGATGAAGAAGTTCTTGAATCTGAGTCTCGAGTATGACAATTCACTGTTATTTATGTGGGTATTGATAGATGAAGTTCTCATTCTGAGTACAGTACTTTTTTTTTCTTTCTATTTTTTGAGACGGAGTCTCACTCCGTCCCCCAGGCTGGAGTGCAGTGATGCGATCTTGGCTCACTGCAACCTCCGCCTCCCAGGTTCAAGCGATTCTCCTGCCTCAGCCTCCCAAGTAGCTGGGATTACAGGCGTCCGCCACGGTGCCTGGCTAATTTTTATATTTTAGTAGAGATGAGGTTTCACCATGTTGGCCAGGCTGGTCTTGAACTCCTGACCCCAGGTGATCCACCCACCTCGGCCTCCCAATGTGCTGGTATTACAGGCGTGAGCCACCGCGCCCAGCCTTCAGTACAGTACTCTTTATAATTTCATATTGGATTTCCTATAGAGAAGAAGCATGGCGAAAATAGAAACAAAGTCCGTGTACCCTAATAGTTGCTATGTGTTTTGTAAATACATTTTGTAGAGGACGTGTAAATAAATGTTTTCATGTAGTCATAGATTATTCAGGACTGTCCTGTAGTTCTGTCTTTTGAACTCATGGGAACGATTGTGAGCCAAGATTAATAAATTATATGTTCTATTTCAGTAGAACATTTCAAGGGTCTAAAGACTTCAAGTTTGATGGAGCTACCTGAAATGTTCTTTTATTTATTTACTATTAGAAAAAGCAAAGGCATATGGGCACTGCTTATTAGTTTGAATTCTACAGACTAAGTCTTAAAGCAGTGCTTCTCAAAGTGTGCCCACACCAGCATCAGAACCACCTGCAAACTTGTAGCAAACTCTGGGGAGGAGGCCAGCATTCTATATTTTAACAAGCTTCCCTCAGGAGATTCTGACGCATGCTAAATTTTGGGAACCACTGTTTTAAAGGAAACTTTTTTTTAAACTAACATTTAATTGTATTGAGATGATTGCTTTTACCTGTGATTTCTTTGCAAATGTTCTGAAGTTGAGGCATCATCAAACAAGTCTAAACAATTCTTTATGTGATTTATTTTTAAAGTAGACCTTTTGAAGAGATCTATGAATGGGATGTAAAATAATTTTCAGGCTGGGTGCAGTGGCTCATGCCTGTAATCCCAGTGCTTTGGGAGGCCGAGACAGGCAGATTGGCTGAGGTCAGGAGTTCGAGACCGGCCTGGCCAACATGGTGAAAACTCATCTCTACTAAAAATAAAAAAATTGCCGGGTGTGCTGGTGCATGCCTGTAGTCTCAGCTACCCGGGAGGCTGAGGCAGGAGAATTGCTTGAACCTGGGAGGTGGAGGTTGCAGTGAGCCAAGATCGCGCCACTGCATTCCAGCCTAGGCAACAGAGAGAGACCCATTCTCAAAAAAAAAAAAAAAGAAAGAAACAAAAAACCATTTTCAGAGTTACAGGTTTTCTTCTTGTTCTCAAAACTGTTCACTCCAGTAAGTAACTGCAGTAAGTACTTATTAGATACCTTCCATTTACTTATGAGTTTCTTGACAAATCAAGGTGTAGAAAACCAGTTATTAAATGATTTTGTACTTTTCTGGTAGTCGTCACCAAATACATTTTGTGGCATTTTTTTTTTTTTTTTTTGAGACGGAGTCTTGCTCTGTCGCCCAGGCTGGAGTGCAGTGGCGCGATCTCGGCTTACTGCAAGCTCCGCCTCCCGGGTTCACGCCATTCTCCTGGCTCAGCCTCCCGAGTAGTTGGGACTACAGGCGCCCGCCACCTCGCCCGGCTAATTTTTTGTATTTTTAGTAGAGACGGGGTTTCACCGTGGTCTCGATCTCCTGACCTTGTGATCCACCCGCCTCAGCCTCCCAAAGTGCTGGGATTACAGGCGTGAGCCACCGCGCCCGGCTTTGTGGCATATTTTTGTATTTAATAAAGTACGATACTAAAAAACAGAAAATACATGGACACCAATCTTTGCCTTTCTTTACTATCTTTTTTGCAGATAATAGAGTGATACAGTTAAAAGCATGGGAATGGCTTAATGAATATCTCCCAGCCTCCATTTCTTTATCTGTAAAATGGGGATTATGGGCTGGGCGCCATGGCTCACATCTGTAATCCCAACACTTTGGGAGGCCGAGGTGGGTGGATCACAAGGTCAGGAGTTCAAGACCAGCCTGGCCAACATGATGAAAACCCATCTCTACTAAAAAGACATAAAAAATTAGCCAAGCGTGGTGGTGCATGCCTGTAATCCCAGCTACTCGGGAAGCTGAGGAGGAGAATCACTTGAACCCAGGAGGTGGAGGTTGCAGTGAGCTGAGATTGCACCACTGGACTCCAGTCTGGGCGACAAAAGTGAAACTCCATCTCCAAAAAAAAAAAAAAAAAAACAAGCTTTTAGTACAACACCCAGGACAAGGCCACTACCCAGTCCCAGGGGTTAGGGCTTTAGAAGTTTCTGCATAGTTTTACTTATTTCTGTATATCTTGTTTTTTTTTTCTATAGCCTCACAACAGAGGTGATATTTATGTACATGTTTTAATGCTCCTACTAGATTATAAATTCCCTGAAGGCAAGATTAATGTTTGCTTCCTTTCTATGTCTTCACATTTCTTATACATGGTAGGAACTCAGTAAATATTTGTTGCATAAATGAACATATTGATCCTATATTTAAGTTTAAAAAACTGCAAAATATGCTTTATCTGGGCATTAATGCAAAAGTTCTCAAGATAAAGATAATCTGTAGCTGTAACTATATCTGAGATCTAGAATAATATATCTATGTCAGTTGCTAAGAGGGTCAAATGAGATGTGTGACATAGGGCCAGGCACTGTGGTTCACGCCTGTAATCCCAGCACTTTGGGAGGCCGAGGCAGATGGATCACAAGGTCAGGAGTTCAAGACCAGCCTGGCCAAGATAGTGAAACCCTGTCTCTACTAAAAGTATAAAAATTAGTCGGATGTGGTGGCAGGTGCCTGTAATCCCAGCTACTTAGGAGGCTGAGGCAGAGAATTGCTTGAACCCGGGAAGGGAGGTTGCAGTGAGCCAAGATCGTGCCACTGTACTCTGGCCTGGGTGACAGAGTGAGACTTCATCTCAAAAAAAAAAAAAAAAAAAAAATGTTAACATACAGCCAGGCACAGTCACTCACACCTGTAATCTCAGCACTTTGGGAGGCCGAGACAGGTGGATCACTTGAGGTCAGGAGTTTGAGACAAGCCTTGCCAACATGGTGAAACTCCATCTCTACTAAAAATATAAAAAAACTAGCTGTGCGTGGTAGCACATGCCTGTAATCCCAGCTACTTGGGAGGCTGAGGCAGGAGAATCGCTTGAACCCAGGAGGCGGAGGTCACAGCGAGCCGAGATCGCACCACTGCACTCCAGCCTGGGCAACAGACTGAGACCCCATCTCAAAAAAAAATAAATAAATAAAAAATGGTAACACAGCAAAGCTAGGTAATGTGTTACTGGTTTATATAATATACATATATTATATATATATAGTATACTATATATATATAGTGTGTGTGTGTGTGTATATATATATATAGAGAGAGAGAGAGAGGGATTTCTTCTTCTATGCTTCTAGTGGAGCAGCTGCTAATTCCAGGGCATAAACTGCCCCTAGTATGTAGTCGGGCCTCCAACCACACGTCAGCAGTAAGCAACTAGCAAGTGCTTATACACAAGCGAATACAAAGAATTTTTGTTGAAAAGAAACAAAAAAGTATATTAGTTATCTATTGCTGCCTAATACTTTACTCCAAAACTTAGCTGCAGGAAACAGCAAACATCATCTCACAGAGTTTCTGTGGGTCAGGAATTTGGGAGCAGCTTGCTGAGTGGTTTTAGCTTGACTGGGGCGGGAGGATCCACTTCCACAGTGGCTCACGCACACGCGTAGTAAGCTGGTGCTGATTGTCAGTGAGGGCCTCAGCTCCTCCTGGATGTGGCCTCTCCACAAGGCTGCTTGAGTGTCTTCACCACATGGTGACTGGCTTTCCTCAGAGGCAGTGATTCAAGGACCACAGCAGAATCTGCAGTATCTTTTATGATTTGTCTTGGAAGTCACAACCATCTCGTCTGGAATATCCTATTGGTCATGCCAGTCTACCTTATTCAGTGTGGGAGGCTATAATACCAGAAGGCGATGGTCATGGGGCCATCTTGGAGGCCGGCTACCACAAAAGGGAACTGATCTCAGAAATCAAGAACGGTAGCTACAGCCCAGCCAGGCTTCCCAGAGACAAGAGCTGGAGGGCATCCCGGGAGCCAGGGCAGCTCAAGGCACTACAGTGGCAGCCATCCCCATGTCTTCACTCCTCCTGTTCCTTCCTCTTCATGTGACTCAGCCACACCCCTTCTCTCTTCTCCTGCCAGTTCTTCCCATGTCTCTTAGTTCACACGCCTAAAAGCAGAATCTGATGGTTCATCTTTTTTTTCTCAGGTCATCACAGGTCACATGCCAGCCTATGGGTTGGCTTCCAAGGATTCACTGTAAGTCCAGGCATAGGGGAAGCAAGGTTCACATGGTCCAAAACATGGGCACCTTACCCCAGGGCTGTGGTCAGGACAGTCTTGCTGAGATGAAATAATAGGTGGGACACAGCTTGGGAAGTGTGGCCTCCCCCATATGGCTACTGCTCACCAGGCATCGTGCTGCATGGAGGGGCCACAGATAGGGCAAAGAAAGAAAAACGGGCGGGGTGCACTGTGGCTCATACCTGAATTCCTAGCACTTTGGGAGGTCAAGGCAAGTGGATCACCTGAGGTCAGGAGTTCGAGGTCAGCCTGGCCAACATGGTGAAACTCTATCTCTACTAAAATACAAAAATTACCCAGGCATGGTGGCGTGTGCCTGTAATCCCAGCTACTCGGGCGACTGAGGCAGAAGAATCGCTTGAACCCGAGAGGCAAAAGCTGCAGTGAGCTGAGATCGTGCCACTGCACTCCAGCCTGGGTGACAGAGCAAGACTCTGTCTCAAAAAAAAAAAAAAAGAAAGAAAGAAAGAAAATTGAAGACAATAAATTGATCCCTGGCCTCTCTGTTTAGCGAGGCCATAACGAAACAATTTGTGCATGATAAGGCTGTACTAGATCACTCATGGCACTGTGGGTGTTGATTCCCTCTACCTGGGGTCCATGGAGAAGTCTCCCCAAGAAACTTCTGTCAGGGCCTTGAAGGATGAGCTGGAGTTTACCAGATGAAGAGAAGGGAGAACGGCATTTCTGGCAGGAAGGAACCTGCACAGGGTATTTTGGCGGAAAGTGAGACACTGTAGGTGGGACTGGGGAGCAGGACAGCTGGGAGGAAAGCTGGCAGGGCTGGAAGGGTGATGCTGTGATGAGCTTGGTGGGACCAGCAAACAGCTTGGGCTCTACCCAAGAGCAGTGGGGAGACCTCTAAGGATCTGAAACAGGAACGACCACCGTGGATGACTCCAGGGGTGACAGCAACTCAGAAGGGAGGCCAGATCCACGGAGGCACCCGAGCGTCCTCCCCTCTTCAGAGTCCAGTTCATGAGGAGCTGCCTGTGATTTTTTTTGGAAAGCTGTATTCTCTATTACAAAAAGACATCTGAGCTTGTGAGGAACTAACAGCCGCCCCTCCACTGGGTCCCTTGAATAGCAATCCCTCCAAGTACAATTCCACAGGCATCCAAATTAAGCAAAGCTTTATTAAGCACCAAGCCGGCCACATCTGCATAAAGAAAATATTTCATCGGAAGCCTGAGAAAACTCTCCCTGTGGACTCCTTATCAAATAACCCCTCATCGTCCTAAAAATACCTACCCAGCCAATTCAGAAAACAACATCTGGAAAAGAAACCCCTTTTTTCCGTTCAGGCCATTCCAATGAGCAGCTTACAGCAGACTCGGGATTTCTACCTAAGAGAGTGAAGGCTGAGTACACCAGTCTGGAAGGTTTATGATTTAAATGTTCTCAGGTGGGGCTGGACATGGGCACTCATAGCTGTAATCCCAGCACTTTGGGGGGCCAAGGCAGGAAGATTCCTTGAGCCCAGGAGTTTGAGACCAGACTGGGAAACATAGTGAAATCCTGTCTCTACAAAAAAATAAAAATATTAGCCAGGCATGGTGATGTACACTTGTGGGCCCAGCTACTTGAGAGGCTGAGGTGGGAGGATGGCTTGAACACATGAGCTGTGATCTCACCACTGCAGTCCAGCCTGGGTGACTGAGCAAGACGCTATCTCAAAAAAAAAAAAAAATCCTAAGGCTAATTTTATATGTTGCTGACCATGTTTGTAGAGTGACTTCAGAGGAAAAACTAAGCTCCTGGGCTTTTTTTTTTTTTTTTTTTTTTTTTTTCCTTTGAGGTAGAGTCTCACTGTCTCCCAGGGTGGAGTGCAGCGGCACAATCTTGGCTCACTGCAACCTCTGCTGCCCGAGTTCAAGTGATTCTTGTGCTTCAGTCACCTGAATAGCTGGGATTACAGGCACATACCATCACGCCCGGCTAACTTTTTTTTTTTTTTTTTTTTTTTTTTTTTTTTTTTTGGAGACGGAGTCTCGCTCTGTCACCCAGGCTGGAGTGCAGTGGCCGGATCACTCACTGCAAGCTCCGCCTCCCGGGTCTACGCCATTCTCCTGCCTCAGCCTCCCGAGTAGCTGGGTACAGCCCGCCACCTCGCCCGGCTAGTTTTTTGTATTTTTTTAGTACGGGGTTTCACTGTGTTAGCCAGGATGGTCTCGATCTCCTGACCTCGTGATCCGCCCGTCTCGGCCTCCCAAAGTGCTGGGATTACAGGCTTGAGCCACCGCGCCCGGCCCTAACTTTTATATTTTAGTAGAGACAGGGTTTCACCATGTTGGCGAGGCTGGTCTCGAACTCCTGGCCTCAAGTGATCTGCCCACCTTGGCCTCCCAAAGTGCTGGGATTACAGGCGTGAGCCATCACACACAGCCACTCCTGGGCTCTTGTACTCAGAGAAATGAGTTCCTCTGGTGAGGTCTGGCCTCAGGTAGGAGGACCATTACATTGCAGGAGCCCCTGGAACCTGCATGGCCTGTGGTTAAAAGGCCGCCCTCTGCAGCCAGCCAGCCTGCCGGGGCTTATATACCCCTGTGAGACTTGCTACTGTGTGACCTTGGGCAAGTTCCTTGAGCTCTACGTACCTCAGTTTCCTTGTCTGTGTAATGGGGATGATACCAATAACACCTCCCTCTTAGGGCTCTTAAGAGGATTAAGTGAATCCTCTAAGGATTAACCTCTTAGAAGAACTTTACATAGCGCAGAGAAAGTGCTATGTAAATGTTTGCTATTATTATTATTACTTTAGTGTAAATTTACTGATCTGCAACTTTCCTCTTGTTAAGGTATACCTACAACAAATTTTCACTTTGAAATAGCTGTCCCAATGATACTAGGTAGAACTAATCATTTATCACCAAGTTCTGTTGCTTTTTTTTTTTTTTTTTTTTTGAGACAGGGTCTTGCTTTGTCACCCAGGCTAGAGTCCAGCACTCACTGCAGCCTCAACCTCCTGGGCTCAGGTGATCCTCCCACCTCAGCATCCTGAGAAGCTGGGACTACAGGTGCATGCCATCCTGCCTGGCTAATGTTTGTGTTTTTTGTAGAGATGGGGGTCTTGCTATGTTACCTAGGCTGGTCTCGAACTCCTGGGATCAAGCAATCTGCCGACTCAGCCTTCCAAAGTGCTAGGATTACAAGCGTGAGCTATGGCACCTGGCCTGTTGCTTCTTACTCTGAAGTATAGTTTGAGTTGATCTGATTCTGTCCAGTATGGGTGATAACTGAGCCCAAGGGGCATACTGTTATGAGTGGTAATTAACCCCAGGAGTTCAAATCCTGGCTCTCCATTCACCAGCTGTGTGATCTTGGGCAAGTTTCTTAACATCTCTGAGCCTCAGTGGTCCCTACAAAACAACAATCATAATAGTACCTATTTCATAGGTGTTTGTGAGGATTGAAGGAGATCATGCAGGTAAATTGCTGAGCACAGTGCCTGACACTAATATATATTCAATCAAACCTATTCTTGCCCCAGCCACATCATCTCTCCCTGAAATGTTCATGTTGACCTTTTTTTTCCCCCTCTGCCTTGCCCTCTGGCCTTTGAACTTACATGGGAACCTGGAGTCTGCTGCCAATGTTACCCTCCTGCAAGGCATTCTCCACATGGCAGCCAAATGATTTTTTAAAAACACAAACCTGATCACGCCACTCCTCTGCTTAAAATTCTGCAAGTGGGCCGGGTGCAGTGGCTCACCCCTATAATCCCAGCACTTTGGGAGGCCCAGGCAGGCAGATCACCTGAGGTCAGGAGTTCGAGACCAGCCTGGCCAACATGGCGAAACCCCGTCTCTACTAAAAATACAAAAATTAGCCAGGCATAGTGGTGGGCATCTGTAATCCCAGCTACTCAGGAGGCTGAGGCAAGAGAATCGCTTGAACCCGGGAGGCGGAGGTTACAGTGAACTGAAATTGCACCACTGCACTCCAGCCTGGGTGACAGAGTGAGATTCCATCTCAAAAAAAAAAAAAAAAAAATCTGCAAGCGATTCCTATTACTCTTGGGATAAATCCTCGCATCTCTATAGAGGCTCCCTGGGCCTCGCCTACTTCATCAGCCAGAGCCCTATTCGCATGCGCCTCTCTCAATGGCGTTGTCTCATTCCCTGAAGGTCCCTTAGCACAGACCTTCACACCTGCAGTGGCGTCGTTTCTCCCCACACTCTTCCTGCCCAGCTAACTCCCACTCATCCAACAAGCTTCAGCTTACACATATGTGACTCCTCAAGATGCCTTCCCGACCTCCCGACTTGGAGGGTTCCCTCCGTATTTAATTTCTCAAGGCACCTTATTCTATTCCTTCTTAGTGTTAACAATTGCACCAAAATTATCATCTGTATAATTTGAGTGTCAGAGTTTGTTTTGTTCACAAAACATCCCCAGAGTTTGGTGTGGTGTCCAGCCCACAGTAGGCACTCAATAAATACTTAAAGATTGGGTGGATGGATGAACGAATGAATGAATAAATAGTGGCATTCCCAGCCTGAGGCCTATAACCCACTCTGCAAACACCATTCTGCACAGCCTTGCTTCACTCTGCCCTTTCTTGCTCTATGGGGGCAAAGGGACATGCCGTTTAGAACCCAGTAGGCTGAGGACAGGCGCCCCCGTCACAAAAATCAGAGCCCCAAGTCCTTGTAGAGGTTGAGACAATCCGGTCTTCTGCTCTGTTAATACGGCCGGTGACCAGGAGCTCACTCCTACTTGTTAGCAAGTTCTTCCCAATATCAACCTTAATTGTGTCTCCTTAAGAGTTCCCACCCATTTGTGAGATTTTCATTTGTTTGTGACTGCTGTATTTTCTAATTTTTGTTTATTTATTTGAGACAGGGTCTAGCTCTGTTATGAAGGCTGGAGTGCAATGGCACAATCAGGGCTTACTGCAGCCTCGAATTCCCAGGCTTAAGTGATCCTCCTGCCTCAGCCTCTCAAGTAGCTGTGAGTACAGGTGCATGCCACCATGCCTGGCTGATTTTTTTTTTCGTGTTTTGAGATGGAATCTTGCTCTGTCACCTAGGCTGGAGTACAGTGGTGTGATCTCAGTTCACTGCAACCTCTGCCTCCCAGGTTCAAGTGATTCTCCCACCTCAGCCTTCTGAGTAGCAGGCATGTGCCACTACGCCTGGCTATTTTTTTTTGCATTTTTAGTAGAGACGGGGTTTCACCACATTGGTCAGGCTGGTCTTGAACTCCTGACCTCAGGTGATCTGCCCACCTTGGCCTCCCAGAGTATTGGAATTATAGGCGTGAGCAACCGTGCCTGGCCAACTGGCTAATTTTTCAAAAATTTTATTTTATGTAAATATAGGATCTCCCCCTAGGTTGCCCAGGCTGGTCTCAAACTCCTGGACTCAAGCAATCCTCCTGCCTTGGCCTCCCAAAGTGTTGGTGTTACAGGTGTGAGCTGCCACATCCAGCCATTCAACTTTGATAGAGTATATATAAATTGCTTTTGTAACTAGAGAGAAAGCAATACATTTTCTAAAATTCTAACTGCAGAATCTAGCTCTGCCCTTAATGTTAACAATAAAGGCAAAAAAAGAGAAAGAACCATATTACTGGCCTCCTCTCCCACATCGTGTTGGCGACTGAGTCCAGCACAAGCACACCTTGGTCTTTGCGTTTGGACCTGCCTGCCATTTGCACATACAGTGAGCTGCCACTAACTAGCAAACACTATCCCCAGTTTTCAAAATGTGCCTTTACCAGCCTAGTGTTGAGGCCTGAAATAGTCCTGGGGCTACCAGTCCTAACCCTGAGGGCACGGGCTGCTTCACCAGGTATAGAGTCCTCCAGGGCAAAGATTGCCACTCCAGTTCAAGAGTAGGTCTTGGCATCCTGTGGCCAATCAACAGTACACAATAGCTGGATGAGTAATCAACAGGTTTTGTTTTTGTTTTTGTTTTTGTTTTTTGAGACGGAGTCTTGCTCTGTCACCCAGGCTGGAGTGCAGTGGCGCGATCTTGGTTCACTGCAACCTCCGCCTCCGGGGTTCAAGCTATTCTCCTACCTCCGTCTCCTGAGTAGCTGGGACTACAGGTGCCCGCTGCCATGCCTGGCTAATTTTTTTGTATTTTTAGTAGAGACGGGGTTTCACCATGTTGGCCAGGCTGGTGTCAAACTTCTGACCTCAGGAGATCCTTCCACCTCGGTCTCCCAAAGTGCTGGGATTACAGGCACGAGCCACCTCACCCAGCTGTAATCCACAGGTTTTGAATGAAATTAATCTGGAACAGAGGAACTTTGGAAAATCATAACAAGTTTTCCCCAGGTGAAAGTGCATTAAGCTCCATGCCTATACCCTGTAAGAACAACCCCAAAAAGGGCCGAGCGTGGTGGCTCATGCCTATAATCCCAGCAATTTGGGAGGCCGAGGCAGGTGGATCACTTGAAGTCAGGAATTAAAGACCAGCCTGGCCAACATGGTGAAACCCCATCTCTACCCAAAATACAACAATTAGCCAGTTGTGGTGGCACACACCTGTACTTCCAGCTACTTGGGAGACTGAGACAGGACAATCACTTGAACCTGGAGGCAGAGGTTGCAGTGAGCTGAGATCTCACTGTTGCATTCCAGCCTGGGTGGCACAGTGAGACTCTGTCTCAAAACAACAACAACAACAACAAAAGAAAGCAACATCATATTGAATATTGACAATGGAAAAAAAAATAAAAACAAAATAAAATAAAAAGAAAGCAACAAAAAGGCCAGACCAAGACTTGTTGGATGATAAGCTTCCTTTATTCAATTGTTTAATATTTTATTTTTTATTTTTTAATTTTTGAGACAAAGTCTTGCTGTCACCCAGGCTGGAGTGCAATGGCATGATCTCGGCTCACTGCAACCTCTGCCTCCTGGGTTCAAGCGATTCTCCTGCCTCAGCTTCCCAAGTAGCTGGGATTACAGGTGTGTGCCACCATGCCTAGCAAATTTTTTTGTATTTTTAGTAGAGATGGGGTTTCATCATGTTGGCCAGGCTGGTCTTGAACTCCTGACCTCTGGTGATCCACCCACATTGGCCTCCCACAGTGCTGGGATTACAGGCGTGAGCCACCGCGCCTGGCCTAAAATTTTACATACATTTTCTAACAAGCATATGTTTTATATATCGTTTATGTACTTAAAAATTATTAACATTTAAAAAATCAAAATATAAGGCTGAGTATGGTACCTCATGCCTGTAATCCCAACACTTTGGGAGGCTGAGGCAGGACTATTGCTTGAGGCCAGGAGTTTGAGACCAGCTTGAGCAATATAGTGAGACCTCACCTCTATGAAAAATAAGAAAATCAACTGGATGTGGTGGTGCACGCCTGCAGTCCAAGCTACTCAAGGCTGAGGCAGGAGGATTACTTGAGCACAGGAGGTCAAGGTATAGTGAGTTATGATTCCACCACTGCACTCCAGGATGGGCAACAGATCGAGACCCTGTCTCTAGAAAACAAACAAACAAAGAAACAAACAAACAAACCAAACATAAATAAGGAAAATGGTGTTAAATATTCTTTCTACTTACTAAGAACAATGTTTCTTTTTATTAGTGAAAAGTAATAAAGTTAAACCAGTTTGGTCTGTCAGGGTAAACAGCTGCTCCCTGGTAGGAGAATGTGATCTTTAGACACAACCACCACCAAGAAAATCATTAAACTGAGGCCAGGTTTCCAGAGGGACCCAGGGGAAGTAATGAAAAGAATCCTTCAAAAATCTAACAACACATTTTCTATCAAATGGAAATGGCTTTGGGGAAATGTTCTGAGGGGTTTGTTCACCACAGCTTGGGAAAAGAAAAACTTGTTTTCAAGCACAGCAAAAAGAGCCTGTGTCCAGCAGCCAAGAGATGACACAGAAACACCAGAGTCCGTAAAAAGCTTTGATTCCAGGAAATTTTCTCTTTTTTTGAGACAGGGCCTTGCTCTGTCACCCAGGCTGGAGTGCAGTGGTGCAATCTTGGCTGACTGCAGCCTCCACTTCTTGGGCTCAAGCCATCCTCCCACCTCAGCCTCCTGAGTAGCTGGGGCTACTGGTGTGCACCATCACACTCAGCTAATTTTTTTTAAGATTTTTTTTTTTTTTTTTTTTGAGACAGCCTCCCGAGTAGCTGGGACTACAAACACATGCCACCATGCCTGGCTAATTTTTTGTATTTTTAGTAGAGACAGGGTTTCACCATGTTAGCCAGGATGGCCTCGATCTCCTGACCTTGTGATCCACCTGCCTTGACCTCCCAAAGTGCTGGGATTACAGGCGTGAGCCACCGTGCCTGGCCCTTTTTTTTTTTTCCAAGACGGAGTCTTGCTCTGTTGCCCAGGCTGGAGTACAATGGCATGATCTCGGCTCACTGCAACCTCCATCTCCTGGTTCAAGCGATTCTCCTGCTTCAGCCTCCCAAGTAGCTGGGATTATAGGCGCCCGCCACCATGCCTGGCTAATTTTTGTATTTCTTAGTAGAGATGGGGTTTCACCATATTGGTCAGACAGGTCTCGAACTCCTGATCTCAGGTCATCCACCCACCTTGGCCTCCCAAAGTGCTGGGATTACAGGCATGAGCCACTGTGCCTGGCCTAAAAGATTTTTTATAGAGATGAGGTCTCACTATATTGCCCAGGATGGTCTTGAACTCCTGGATTCAAGCAATTCTCTTGCCTCAGCCTTCCAGAGCACTGGGATTACAGGCACGAGCCACCATGCCTACCTGGCCTAGATAACTAACTAGACACTTCCAGAAGCCAGGAATACCCTATGCTTGCCTTATTTACCTTTGTATTTCAGATCCTACACACTGGCTAACGCACAGCAAGCACACTCAATAAATATGAGGGTCTCAGTTCAGGAGCAAGGAAAGATCTGATAATGTGGCAATAACAATACACCACATTTTACAGTCGGTGGCAATTTAATGTTATTTCATTTCTCAACTCATCTCTGGGCAATGAGATTACAGATATTCTTTTTTGTATTTTTATGCATTATCTGAATTGTTTACAAGGATGTATTTTGAAATGGAAAATAATAAAATTGACTCCCCATTAGGAAAAAGCAATTCTCATAACCATCATTGCCAATTTTGTGACACCTTTTGGAAAAGGGTAGGGAATTAATTCTGCCATTGACTATAATTCAGCAGGAAGGCAAAGTGAATTCATTCATTTCATAATATTTAATCAACACCAACTTGTGTTAAGAATGGAACTAGGTGGCCGGGCGCGGTGGCTCAAGCCTGTAATCCCAGCACTTTGGGAGGCCGAGACGGGTGGATCACGAGGTCAGGAGATCGAAACCATCCTGACTAACACGGTGAAACCCCGTCTCTATTAAGAAATACAAAAAACTAGCCGGGTGAGGTGGCGGGCGCCTGTAGTCCCAGCTACTCGGGAGGCTGAGGCCGGAGAATGGCGTGAACCCGGGAGGCGGAGCTTGCAGTGAGCTGAGATCCGGCCACTGCACTCCAGCCTGGGCGACAGAGTGAGACTCCGTCTCAAAAAAAAAAAAAGAATGGAACTAGGTAGGCATGAGGAATGTATATGTGCCCCACATACCAGCTTATGGCCTAAGGAGAGAGACAGACATTGAACATATACTGCCACTAACAAGTGTCCAGGTGCAACTGTGGCAGCTGCTATGGGGAAGGTAACAGAGCACCTGTGACCCCAAGATTGGTCTCCTGCTTGGGCCTAGCTCCATATGTTTGCTCTTACAAATGTGTTTCCCTACCCAGAAGGCACTTCCTTCTTCCTCCATCTAGTCAAACTCGACTTTGCTTTGGAATCTTGCTGAAATCTCCAGTTCCTGTTCAAGGTCTCTCTGATTGGAGGCTTCCTTTGGGTAATGTCAGATTATCACCACGAAGATCATGCAATTCATTAGGAGTTATATTAGCCTGGGTTTCCCAGAGAAAAAGAACCAAGAGGATGTGTAAATAGAGAAATCTATTGTAAGGACTTGATTCACGAGATTATAGAGGTGCAAATCCAAAGTCTGCAGGGTTGGTGGGCAAACTAGTGATTTAGGGAAGGGGCAGGGGCAGTCTGCTGGCAGAACTTCTTACCAGGGGAGGTTCGTCTTTGTTCTGTTAAAGACCTTCAACTGATGGGATGAGGCCCACCCATATTATGGAGGTCAATCTGCTTTACTTAAAGTCCACAGATTTTTTCCCCCTTCATAAATCCTTCATTGGAATCAAAGTCCATGGATTTAAATGTCAATCTTGGGCTGGGCACGGTGGCTCATGTCTGCAATTCCAGTATTTTGAGAGGTTCAAGGCAGGTGGATGGCTTGAACTCACGAGTTTGAGACCAGCCTGGGCCAACATGGTGAAACTCCATCACTACAAAAAATAATAATAATAATAACACAAAAATTAGCCAGACATGTTGGCGCATGCTTGTAGTCTCAGCTACTTGGGAGGCTGAGGTGGGAGGATCGATTGAACCCAGCAGGCTGAGGTTGCAGTGAGCCAAGATCACGCCATTGCACTCCAGTCTGGATGACAGAGCAAGACCCTGTCTCAAAAAAAAAAAAAAAAAAAAAAAAAGAGTCAATAAATGCCATCCAGAAAATGTCCTCACAGAAACATCCAGTATAATGTTTGACCAAATATCTAGGTACTGTGGCCAATTGGACACATAAAATTAACTATTGCAGAAGCCTTAACGCCCCAACTAGAGTCTACCATTTTAGAAGGCATAGATCAGCTCTTCCATGTCTTTGAAACCTTCCATGGAGCCTAGCTGAAGGATTATTGTCAGGAGGTGTTCAAGAAATCCCTGAAGAGGGCCGGGCGCGGTGGCTCACACCTATAATCCCAGCGCTCTGGGAGGCCGAGGCAGGCGGATCATGAGGTCAAGAGTTTGAGACCAGCCTGATCAACATGGCAAAATCCCGTTTCTGGTAAAAATACAAAAATGAGCTGGGAGTGGTAGTGGGTGCCTGTAATCCCAGGCTACATGGGAGGCTGAGGCAGGAGAATCGCTTGAAACCAGAAGGCAGAGGTTGCGGTGAGCTGAGATCACACCCCTGCACTCCAGCCTGGGCAACAAGAGTAAAACTCTGTCTCAAAAAAAAAAGAAAAAAAAAAGAAAAGATGCTCAATTATACTCATCATAATAGAAATTCAAATTAAAAGCATAAGGGAGATATATCAGATTGGCAAAGATCAGAACATTAGCTAACACAGTCTGGCAAGATCATGGAGCTTCTTTCCAGCCAGCACCGAGCAATGGGCATCTCTCGGGACAACTGGCACAAGCGCCACAAGACTGGGGACAAGAGAAAGCCCTACCACAAGAAGCATAAGTATGAGTTGGGGTGTCTGGCTGCCAACACCAAGATTGGCCCCCACCGCATCCACACAGTCCGTGCGCAGGGAGGTAACAAGAAATGTGGTGCCCTGAGGCTGGCCATGGGGAATTTCTCCTGGGGTTCAGAGTGTTGTAGTCGCAAAACAAGGATCATTGATGTTGTCTACAATGCGTCCAATAACAAGCTGGTCTGTGCCAAGACCCTGGTGAAGAACGGCTTCATGCTCACCGACAGCACACCATACTGCCAGTGATACGAGTCCCACTGTGTGCTGCCCCTGGGCTGCAAGAAGGGAGCCAAGCTGACTCCTGAGGAAGAAAAGACTTTAAACAAAAAACGATCTAAAAAAATTCAGAAGAAATACGATGAAAGGGAAAAGAATGCCAAAATCAGCAGTCTCCTGGAGGAGACTCCAGGAGAAGTTCCAGCAGGGCAAGCTTCTTGCATGCATCACATGAAGGCCGGGACAGTGTGGCCGGCCCATGGCCTGTGCCAGAGGGCAAGGAGTTGGAGCTCTATCTCAGGAAAATCAAGGCCCCGAAAGGCAAATAAATCCTCATCCTTTCTGTCTTTGCCCATGGAATAAAGGTATCTATTGTTCTGTGGCAAAAAAAAAAAAAAAAAAAAAAAAAAATCATGGGGAACGTGCACTCAGAACACTGCTGGTATGAGGCTGACCTTCTCTGACCTCCTTGGAGACAAATTTGGCAAAATAACTTAAATTTTAAAATGCATTGGCCTGAGGACGGAGCACTTCCCACTTCCAGGTATTGATAGATCTACTCGTATTTTCATGCAAAATGACCTGTGCACAAGAAAATACATTGCAGGCCAGGCGTGGTGGCTCATGCCTGTAGTCCCAGCACTTTGGGAGGCTGAGGCAGGTGGATCATTTGAGGTCGGGAGTTTGAGACCAGCCTGGCCAATGGCGAAACCCATCTCTACTAAAAATACAAAAAAAAAAATGAGCCAGGCATGGTGGTGTATGCTGTAATCCCAGCTACTTGGGAGGCTGAGGCACGAGAATCACTTGAACCCAGGAGGTGGAGGTTGCAGTAAGCCGAGATCGTGCCACTGCACTCCAGCCTGGGTGACAGAGTGAGACCCTGTCTGCCTCTCTCTCTCTATATATACACACACACACACACACACACACACACACACACACGTATATATATACACACGTATATATATACACACACGTATATATATACACACATATATATACATACACACACATATATATACACACACACGTATATATATATATACACACACACACGTATATATATACACACTCTGCAGCATTGTTTGTAATACACTAAGTATCACAGTTCAATAAATTAGAAAGTACTGTATAGCACAGACGTTCACACCCGCCGCCAGCTCGCCATATGATATCGACAACGGCTATGTGCAAGGCCGGCTTCGCGGGCGACGATGCCCCCCGGGCCGTCTTCCCCTCCATCGTGGGGCGTCCGAGGCACCAGGGCGTGATGGTATGGGTCAGAAGGATTCATATGTAGGGACGACAGGCCCAGAGCAAGAGAGGCATTCTCACCCTGAAGTACCATCGAGCACGGCATCGTCACCAACTGGGACGACATGGAGAAGATCTGGCACCACACCTTCTACAATGAGCTCGTGTGCTCCAGCACCCCGTGCTGCTGACCGAGGCCCCCCTGAACCCCAAGGTTTGAAGATGACCCAGATCATGTTTGAGACCTTCAACACCCCAGCCATGTACATGGCCATCCAGGCTGTGCTGTCCCTGTATTGGCCGAAACTAAGTATCTCCGGTGACGGGGTTAATGGGAGACCAGTTCAATAAATTAGAAAGTACTGTACAGCTTCACACAAAGCGGGAAAGTAAAGAGGCTCTGTGTGGAGTGATTTGGAAAATTTCACAGGAACATTGTTAAGTAAAAAGAGGAAGGCAAATGCCAATGCACATGGCTGTCATTTTACAAGTAGGAAGAATGTGCACATATATGTTGGTAAATGAATGGGAGACCCCTGGAAATACACTCAGTAAGCTGGAGGCGTTGCCTCTAGAGCAGGGAACTGGGATCTCCACCGCAAATGCTTCTAGGCGGACGACTGGCAGATGTGCATGGAGGAAAGGAAGTTTCTTCTTTCTTTTTCTTGACTCTAGTTCTTTCTTTCTTGACAAAACCATAACTTGCGCAGAAAACAAGATGAGATTGGCATGGCTTTATTTGTTTTTTTTGTTTTGTTTTGGTTTTTTTAATCTTGGCTTGACTCAGGATTTTGGAACGGTGAAGGTGACAGCAGTTTTTTTTCTTGTTTTTTTTTTTTTTTTTTTTTTTTTTGGAGACAGGGAGTCAGTTGAATTGCTCTGGAGTACAGTAGTGATTTGAAAATTTGGAACTCAAATGCCTGCAATGGCTGTCATTTTACAAGTGGGAATGTCATAATGTTGGTAAATGAATGGGAGACTTCTGCTCTCAGCCTAGAGCCTGGGGTTCAAGTGAAGTTTCTTTTTCTTTTCTCCTCTCTTTCTCAGCCTCCCACAGGAGCTGGAGTACAGTAGCATGATCTTGGCTCACTGCAAGATCCTGGGTTCAAGTGCCAGGCCTCCTGGGTTCAGTGATTTCCTGCCTGCCTCCCAATGATTCTCCTGCCTCAGCCTTTTTTTTTTTTTTTTTTTTTGTATTTTTAGTAGAGATGAGGTTTCACCATGTTGGGCAGGCTGGTCTTGAACTCCTGACCTCAGGTGATCAGCCCACCTCAGCCTCGCAAAGTGCAGGGATTACAGGTGTGAGCCACCAAGTCTGGCCGGGAGGTTTATTTTTCACTGAGTACCCATTACGGGGTAAACTGTGAACCTCCCCCACCCCCGCCACCCACCCCCGCCAAGTTATATGTTGAAGTCCTACCTCAGGACCTCAAAATGTGAGTGTATTTGGAAATAGTGTCATTGCAGATGTAATTAGTTAAGATGAGGTCATGCTGGAGTAGGGTGGGCCCCTAATGTCCTTGTTGGGAGAATTTGAGGTTAGGTGCGGTGGCTCATGCCTGTAATCTTAGCACTTTGGGAGGCTGAGACAGGATAATCAGTTGAGCCTAGGAGTTCAAGACCAACCTGGGTAGCACAGTGATACCCCATCTCTATATAAGAAAGAAAAGGAGGCAGCGGATATGGTGGCTCATGCCTGTAATTCCAACACTTCTGGAGGCCAAGGCGGGTGGATCACCTGAGGTCAGGGGTTTGAGACCAGCCTGGTCAATATGGCAAAATTCTGTCTCTACTAAAAATACAAAAATTAGCCGGGCATGGTGGCAGGTGCCTGTAATCCCAGCTACTGGGGAGGCTGAGGCACAAGAATTGCTTGAATGCGCGAGGCGGAGGTTGCAGTGAGCTGAGATCGCGCCACTGCACTCCAGCCTGGGTGACAGAGTGAGACTCTGTCTCAAAAAAAAAAAAAAAAAAAGAGGAATTTGGACCCAGGCAGGCGTACAGGGAGAATGCCATGTGAAAATGAAAGCAGATTAGGATGATGCCCAGCAAACTACTAGAAGCTAGGTGAGAGGCATGGAACAGCGTTTTCCCTTGCAGCCCTTAGAAGGCACCAACCTTGCTGATACCTTGGCTTGGACTTCTAGAGTCCAGACCTGAGACAATGCATGTCTGTTGTTCTAAGCCACTCAGTTCGTGGTACTTTGTCCCAGCAGACCTAGTGAACTAATGCAGTCTCCTTTGGCACCTGGAGTTCTGTATCGTGTGTATATTACTGATTATTGATTTAAAATTCTTTCAACACAAATGTCTCCCTGAAGCCTTCCCAGATTCACTAGGCTGAGTTAGTTGCTCTGCCTTTTCGGCTCCCGCAGCATTTTATCTGTATCTCTGCAACAGCATTTACCACGTTGTAATGTAATTTAACGGTACACAGGGTTCTTGACTCCACAAAATCGTTAACTCCTGAGCACAGAGGCTGAGCCTGTTTCATCCATCATTGTAATCCCAGAGACTGGCATCAAATGCTTGGTGGAGTGAATAAACAAATGGTTACCCAGACATTTTTCACTTCCCTCCTACATTCGTATCATTATTTATTGGTTTTCTTGCTTGACAAGCTATCCATTCATTTATGTTTAGTCAGGGTGATAGAATTGAAACCTGACCTTAAAGAAGAAGTCAGGAATGAAGGAGGCAGCAGGGCCATGTTCTCTCTGGAAGACTCTAGACGAGAATCCTACCTGCCTCTTTCAGCTTCTGGAGGTTGCGGACAATCCTTGGTGCTCCTTGGCTTACAGGTGCATTGCTCCGATCTCTGCCTTCATTGTCACACGGTCCTCTTCCTGTATGTCTGTGTCTCTGTATCAACATTTCCCTCTTTTTATTTTTATTTACTTATTATTTATTTATTGATTTTTGAGACAGAGTCTTCCTCTGTTGCCCAGGCTGAAGTGTAGTGTCGTGATCAAGGCTCACTGCAACCTGCGCCTCCAGGGTTCAAGCGATTCTCCTGCCTCAGCCTCCCCAGTAGCTGGGATTACAGGCATGCGCCACCACACCTGGCTAATTTTTTTTTTGTATTTTTAGTAGAGATCGGGTTTCACCATGTTGGTCAGGCTGGTCTGGAACTCCTGACCTCAAATGATCCACCCACCTTGGCCTCCCAAAGTGCTGGGATTACAGGCATGAGCCATCGTGCCCGGCCCCTCTTTTTATTTTGTTTTTGAGGCATAGGTCTCGCTGTGTCACCCAAGCTGGAGGGCAGTGGCATGATACTGGCCCACTGCAACCTCTGCCTCCCGGACTCAAGCTATCCTCCCACCTCAGCCTCCCAAGTAGCTGGGACTACGGGCTTGCACCACCACGCCCAGCTAATGTTTGCTTATTTTGTAGAGACAGGATTTCGACATGTTGCCCAGGCTGCTCTCAAACTCCTGGACTCCAGGGATCTGTCTGCTTTGGCCTCCCAAAGTCCTGGGATTACAGTTATGAACTGGTGACCTCTTGTTATGAGGACACCAGTCATTAGATTAAGGCCCACTCTAATCTAGTATGACCTCATCTTAATTTGATCACATCTGCAAAGTAAGGTCACATTCCGAGGTTGTGGGTGAACTTGCGGTGATACTATTCAATGCAATTCGGCTGTTCAGCTAGGACTCACCTGAAAAAGAGAGGCAGCAAGAGGTGGAGGGCTGTTTTGCCTTGTGGTTAAATACAGGTTGCAGAATCAGCCAGACGGGGCTTCAAATCCTTGTTTTACCTGCTGGTCAGCTATGTGAGCTCAGGCAAGTAATTCAACATCTCCAAGCCTGTTTCCTCAACCACGCAATGGGTTTAATAAAAGCCTGTGCTTCCTAGAGTTGCTGGGTAAATGAGATCAGGACAGCGCCTGATATTTAAAAAAAAAAAAAAAAAAAAAAAAAAAAAAAAACCTGAGTGCCATTACTCTCGCTCGTAATTCCAACACTTTGGGAGGCCAAGGCAGGTGGATCACTTGAGGTCAGCAGTTCGAGACTAGCCTGGCAAACATGGTGAAACCCCATCCCTACTAAAAATACAAAAATTAGCCAGTGTGGTGCCACACACCCATAATCCCAGCTACTCAGGAGGCAGAGGTTGCAGTGAGCTGAGATCCCACCACTGCACTCCAGCCTGGGCAACAGAGTGAGACTCCACCTCAAAAACTAAAAAGTAAAAAATAATTAGCTTTTGATGCTAGAGTCCCCAGTACCACGGTTCCTGCCATTCTTTCAGGGAAGAACGTAGAGAGTTAAATAGCTAAACAGGATGGTTTATGATTAAAGGCCTAGATGCTTGTTCCAGGATATACCTGCCACACAGGGTCAGAGAGCACAGGGTGACTGGGCCCAAGCAGGCACAGACTTTAACTTTTAATAACAGATGCAAAGTTAGTGCTGCAATCTAAACTCTGCAGTGAAGCCATATTGATTTCCCCCTCCACCTCCAGCAGGGCATATTTATAGAGCTTATCATAGAAGTCTGCACAGTATAACCAAGCCGGATGTCTTGTATCCCCCTCGGTGCTAATACCTACTGCCTGTAGCCCTTCTCTCCCAATGCACTTGACCATCAGGACATTAGAGAGAGGCCATGGCTTCCATCCAGATGGCCCTGGCCTCCTTTTATCTAGGCTGCCCCTAGTGGAAGGGCTCCCCTGAGAGGTCATGGCTAGTGAAGGTGTGCATGACTGCACGTGCCGATCTCTCACAGCATCCCAAAGGCAAACGAAAATGACCTGGGATGACCAGCATTTTGCACAGATCAGGGAGAACTGGCTGTTCTCCTAGGCTGGCTCTTGTGTTCCATTAGAAATGGATTAAATCATCCAGACGCTGAAATCTTGTGGTTGACGTTTTTCATTTAAAACTCACCATTATAGCTGGGCTCGAGTCCTCTGTCTGTGACCTGTGCTATGAGTCAGCCAGCCCTGGGCACAGCATTGATAGGGCTGATTTACAATCTTCCACAGCAGTCAGCTGCGACTCCTGTTTCCTCAGCATTGAGAAAAAGTCATTTGCACAAAGCATTGTTTCTCAATTCTAGCTTTTTACATTTTTTCCCTTGGTGACAAGTGGGATTAAGCCATTGATTCACTCATCATGTTTGAGTGCCTGGTTAATAGCGTGGGATCCAGCGTCAACTGCCGCAATTCAAATCCCGCCTCCACAAATCAAGAGTCTTGTGTTAATGTCTCCAAACCTTAGTTGCTTCATCTGTAAAAGGAGAATCATACTAACGCCTATCTAGAAGGCTGCTAAGAGGATTGTTCCAGGCTTGGTTCCTCAGGAAGCTGACTATGAGAGGCAGCAAGCTGGACTTTATTACGGAATTCTCCTAGGAGCCACACAGGAAGCAGGACTGCACAGACGGAGAAGCTGAGCTGTGATGCAGTCCCAAAGAAAGCAGCAGTCAACCCCAGAGGGCGCTCTGGAGCCGGGGTAGCCCGTTAGCCCTATCCTGAGTTGGACCAAAGGGACTGAGCCTCTAAGGCCCTCCTCAGTAGATCAGTCACTGGATGCAGGTTGTCCCTGGAGGGATGTGTGATCTTGGGCGAGGCAGTTTTCTTCAGCTGCATCAGTCCCCATAAAGCTGAGACTGGGCTTCCTACAGCATACCCAACAGTAGGTGGAATAAGTCCTTCATCCCTGAAAGTGGATCTGGGCAGCACACATCACAGCCTCTCCCATAAAAATTAAATGCAGTAATCCAAACAAAGCCTTTCACACAGTACCTGGCATGCAGTAAATGTTCAATAAATGGTAGCCATTACAATTATTGTTGCTTTAGTAACTACTGTCTGTCAGGCACCATGCTAGAGGTTGGGGACCCAGTGGTGATTGACAAGTCTGCTCCTGCCCTCACGAAACTCAATCTATGGACAAATTAGACCATCAGACAAGCAATTGCAATGCAGTGCAATTGACAGGGTGGCACGGGATGTATAAGGGAGCATGTTATAAGTAAAATGTTTATTTAGAAACA
This sequence comes from Macaca thibetana thibetana, assembly GCF_024542745.1. Taxonomy (NCBI): domain Eukaryota; kingdom Metazoa; phylum Chordata; class Mammalia; order Primates; family Cercopithecidae; genus Macaca; species Macaca thibetana. The sequence goes on from NC_065586.1 coordinate 115,740,083, forward strand.
GAATGCTTGTTCCCTGGTATGGCAAGGAAAAATTGGCATTTAGACAAAAAGTTTTTTTTAGCAAGGCAATTTTACTTTTTGCGGAAAGGGTGCTCCTTGCAAATGGAACAATGGCAAGAGCACACTTGAACAAAGGAGGGAAGTAATTTTTATCCTTTATGCAGTTTGTCTCTGCTACTGTGTCCTGTCTCTATTGGCTGGAGTGGGACCTCACAGTCTAAATTAAATCCGACTGGCTAATAATTTAAAACTTTCTTAAATAGGTGAAAGCAATAGAGAACAAAGGAAATGATGAAGTTGCTTGCGAAAGGACTTAGAAAAGTAACAGTATTTTTAAATAAGGAAGGGGCATAGGCTGCAAGCTGGAACGTGCCTTTGAGTACATCCAGCACAAACATCTTGGTTAAAGTACAAGGACATAGACTGTACTTATTCTTTTTTTTCTGAGACAGAGTCTCACTCTGTCGCCCAGGCTGGAGTGCAGTGGCGTGATCTCGGCTCACTGCAAGCTCCGCCTCCCGGGTTCACGCCGTTCTCCTGCCTCAGCCTCCAGAGTAGCTGGGACTACAGGCGCCCGCCACCACACCCAGCTAATTTTGTTTTTGTATTTTCAGTACAGACGGGTTTTCACCGTGTTAGCCAGGATGGTCTTGATCTCCTGACCTTGTGATCCACCTGCCTTGGCTTCCCAAAGTGCTGGGATTACAGGCGTGAGCCACCGCACCTGGCCGACTGTACTTATTCTTTTATATCTAATAGCTACATACGACAAGGCTTAACAAAGAGTTATTAGCACAAAGCAAGGAGGCTTGAAGGAAGTTAGTCTTTAAAATAAACTATTATTTTTAACATTTATGATTTATCCTTTAACAAGAAGGGAAGCTTTGAAGAGGAAACTTTTTACTTTCTACAGAGCACCTATTGGGTTGGTGCAAAAGTAATCACAGTTTTTGCCATAATAGAAGGGACACATGACTCAGATCAGGAAGATGAAGAAGAGTGATGCCAAAGATAGTACCTGATGATGAAGGGGGGTCAGCCAGGCAAAGAGAGTGGGAGGCCACTGGGTGTTGGAGAGAAGGGCTCTCCAGGTGGAGGAAGCAGGGTGGGCAGAGGCAAGGGCAAGTTGTGTCAGTGCCTGCATGATGTGGTGCAGCAAGGCCAGCCAGAGTGCACACCAGGCTGAGGGGAGAAAGGTCTTGTGTACACCAAGCCAAGGAGTGTGGAGTCAACAGTGAGGCATTAAAGAATTCTAGGCAGAGAAGGGGCAAGGCCTGTTTTGTGCTTCAAAGATCGCCCTGGCTACCATGTGGGCAATGAATTGGAGATGAACAAGATTAGAGGCTGGTTTACATGACCAACTGCTTACACACACACACACACACACACACACATCCACAAAGATTAGAGGCTGGGGGATCCATCAGGAGGCGTGTCACGGTCCAGAGGACAGGCAAAGGTGACCTGGACGGGTTGGTGGCACTAAAGACAGACAGGAGTTCACAATCAAGGAATATCTAGGAGGTGGAATCCACAGATTTAAGGATAATTAAATGGGCCAGGCTTGGTGGCTCACACCTGGAATCTCAGCACTTTGGGAGGCCAAGGCAGGCGGATCACCCAAGGTCAGGAGTTCAAGACCAGCCTGGCCAACATGGTGAAACCCTGTCTCTACTAAAAATGCAAAAATTAGCTGGGCATGGTGGCGGGTGCCTGTAATCCCAGCTACTCGGCTGAGGCAGAGAATCGCCTGAGCCAGGAAGGCAGAGGTTGCAGTGAGCCGAGATCACGCCACTGCACTCCGGCCTGGGAGACAGAACCAGTCTCAAAAAAAAAAAAAAAAGGATAATTAAATAGTGAGGGGCAAAAGAAATTTAGGGTTATGCTTAAACTTCTGATCTGAGCAAATGAACTCCAGGAGACCTAAAGAGGGAGTGTCCGAGGGCCTGGAGAAGACAAAAAGCCACCAAGGACCAGACACGATGCTCGGTATTCAACGTGGCTCGAAGCAGCTTCTTCCAGCCAGCTCTCCAAGACTTGTGTCTCTGTTTTAGACAAGCCCTGTGGAAGTCCCTAGTAGAGGATAACTGTTCTGTGATGAGCAGGTCTACGCACACCTACCTCCAAAGGCTGAGGAAGCTGAGAAGCTGAAGAAAGTGGTGGACAAATCCAATTTCTCAGAAAGAAACACTTAATAGGGACTTACAAACACAAGCCATGTCCTGGATGGCTGCAAGACAAGATGGCGGATCCCTGCACTGTTACCCTCAAGTCCAAGGGCTTGTATACCATAGAGAATTCGCCACAGGCAGGATTTATAGTAAGTATGTGTTTACAGTAACACCAACGTTATTTTGACCTAAGGGTAAGTATGTGAAAATGGAAATTTTAGAGGCATTCCTGGAACTGGGGTTCATCAGAAGTGAACATGGCAGATGAGCATCCAAGATGGAGCTGCTCTAGCCTCCAGAGCAACTGTCAGAAGCAGCTATGTTAGTCCCAGAATAACTTGCTTCCTCCCTGCTGCTTCTTTCAGGGGAAAAATGGCCAACACCACTTTCGGTGTTTGTTTGTTTATTGAGACACAGTCTCACTCTGTTGCCCAGGCTGGAGTGCAATGGCATGATCTCGGCTCACTGCAAACTCCGCCCCCCAGGTTCCAGCGATTTTCCTGCCCCAGCCTCCTGAGTACCCGGGATTACAAGCACCTGCCACCACGCCCAACTAATTTTTGTATTTTTAGTACAGACGGGGTTTCTCTATGTTGGCCAGGCTGGTCTTGAACTCCTTACCTCAAGTGATCCGCCCACCTCTGCCTCCCAAAGTGCTGGGATTACAGGCATGAACCACCACACCTGGCCTCTGTGTTTATTTAAACTGTAGTTATTTAAACTGCAGTGGAAAGCAAAGTGAGCAAGGAAGAAGATAGAAATAAAATTTCACTCTGGATTCAATCTTTGATAAACATCAACATTTATTGAATATGGGCTCTGGGTTCAGGGCTGCAGATATAAGGAAGCATAAGACAGGCACTGACTAGTAAATTTGGGGGTCTAGTTCCTTCAACAGTAATATTTCCCATGGGAAATCAGTGCATTGATATTCAGGTTTACACACCAGTCTCTAACATGTTTGGTGACCTGCATCAGTCCCAGAGGCCTAATCACCGCCGGAGTTATTGGACTCCAAAGCCGATAAGCGTACTTTTACAAGTGAGAATCATTCCGTTGGAAATGATAGGCAGTCCTCTCTGGCATTTCCTCCAGAAGGAGTAATCTGAGGGCAGGAAAGGGCAGAGGTATCGACTGGGGTTCTAGGATATTCTCTGATTCCGAGCTGAAAACTAGGCCCAATATTAGTTCAAAGTGTTTCTGGGGAAGCGAATGAGTCAGGGTGCCTAAAGATCTAAAATGTCACCTCCCAAACATTCTCTCTTTCTGGAACACAGTCTGTCTTTTCCCAGGGGAAGTGAGGTGCTCATTGACGTTTGTTAAATAAAAGTTACAAGAGGTCACTGTTTTGGACTAAGCTCCTGCATTAGGCCTCAACAGACCCGACTAAAAATCAGAAAGGAGTCACTCATGCTAAAGTTCTACACCACCAAACCAAAACCAAGTTGTAATCTGACTTTCTGAGACATCAGGAGAGATGATAGTCTAATTTCCCAAACAAGCTACTTTCGAATGAGGGGTGAGGGCTGGGGGGTGACAGGAGGTGGTTGGGGGCACCAACTGCGTGCATTCGAAAATCCCTGCATAGCTGCAAGACTCTGTCTCAAAAAAAAAAAGAAAAGAAAAGAAAAGAAAATCCCTGCAAACTTTTTTGTTTGTTTGTTTGTTTTTGAATTGGAGTGTGGCTCTGTCGCCCAGGCTGGAGTGCAGTGGAATGATCTTGGACTCACTGCAACCTCCACCTCCTGGGTTCAAGCGATTCTCCTGCCTCAGCCTCCCAAGCAGCTGGATTACAGGCATCCACCACCACTCTCGGCTCATTTTTAGCAGAGTTGGGGTTTCACCATATTGGCCAGGCTGGTGTCAAACTCCTGATCTCAAGTGATCCACCGCTTGGCATCCCAAAGTGCTGGGATTACAGGTGTGAGCCACCATGCCCGGCCCCTGCATACTTTTGAATCTCCCAAAACTACCAATAGCCTACTGTTGACCGAAAGCCTTGCCAATAACATGAACAGTCAATTAACACATATGTTGTATGTTATATGTATTATACACTGTATTCTTGCAATAAAGTAAGCTAGAGAAAAGAGCATGTTATTAAGAAAATCATAAGGAAGAGATGTACATTTACTACTCAATAAGTGGAAGTGATCATCATAAACATCTTCGTCCTCATTATCTTCATGTGGAGGCTGAGGAGGGGAAGGAAGAGGAGGGGTTGATTCTGCTGTCTCAAGGGTGGCAGCAGCAGAAGAGGTGGAGGAGATGGAAGGGGAGACAGGAGAGGCAAGCACACTCGGTGTAACTTTTATTGAAAAACATCCATGTACAAGTGGACCTGCTCAGTTCAAACCCATGTTAAGGGTCAATTGTATAGTAATCTGTATGTATGTAACCTGGTGATGACCAGTCATTTCTCTTTTTCTTTCTCTCTCTTTCTTTTAAAGAGACAGGGTCTTGCTCTGTCGCTTAGGCTGGCATGAAAAGCACAATCACAGCTCATGGCAGCTTCAAACTCCTGGGCTCAAATGAGCCTCCCACATCAGCCTCCTGAGCAGCTGGGACTATAGGCATAAGCCACTGCACCTGGCTTATTTTTTGTTTTTGTGGAGATGGGGGTCTTACTGTATTGTTCCGGCTGGTCTCAAACTCCGGGACTCAAGAAGTCCTCCAGTTTTGGCCTTCCGAAGTGCTGGGGTTACAGGCATGAGCCATGGTGGCAAGCCCTCATCAGTTATTTTTCTATGAATCTGTCTCGCTGTCCCCTCCTTACAAGGAAAGTAATTTTGAAACAACCAATCCAGTCTTGGTTCTTTGTTTCTGCTTTCTTCAGCCCTTCTCTGTCTATAAAATCAACCTCTTCTGCTCAGCTCATGGGAGCACTTATTCTAATTTAATGGAGGTGTTGCCCAATTCTAGAATCACAAATAAAATTAAGATCTTTAACAACAAAAGTTAAAAAATGAGAATCAGCAACAACAACAACAGAAAAGATCTTTAAATGTGTTGTAATTTTCTCCTTTGACAGGTTACAAGTGCAATTGAATAAACCAAACAAAAAATGTCATGGTTAGGTTCGGTCTTTACTTCCCAAATGAGGGTCAACATGTAAGACAGCAAGAACCAACTTCTACCATAAAAAAGATCCGAATCCAAGAAAATGTGATTTTTCTTTAAAGCTGTTCACCGCAACGAAAGTTTCTTTTTAGTCTAGGAGACTAAAAGCCATCAGCTGACACAATCTCTTTTTTTCTTGAAGTTTCCAAAGGAAGGCAGGTGAGTTTGCACTAACTTCCATTTTCTCCCTGGCTTCCTTCTGGTGTCAGATGAGCGTCCCCGCGCTCCTCCCGGACAGCCCTCATGGTCCCCGGCTATCATATATGGGGGGGTTGGGGGGTGGGGGTGGGGGTGGGGGGGGGTGGGCGAGATGGCTTTGTACAGGAAAGAGGGGCGGCAGGCACGGGGAGCACGGGCTCCAGCCCCGGGAACACTCAGTCGGCGCAAAGGAGAGGGAGAGAGCGAGTGCGAAAGCCGAAACCCTCCCGGGGCCACGGAGTAAGCCCCCAGTACCGCTCCTCCGGCGCCCCACCCGCAGGCGGACCCCGAAGACGCGCCGGCGCCCGCCCCCGGCGACTCCGGCCCGGGCACGCGCACGAGACGGCGGGGGAGGGGCGGGAGACGGTGGGGGAGGGGCGAGCGGGGAGAGGCCCCGCCCCGGCCCCTCAGCCCCGCCCCGGCCCCTCAGCCCCGCCCCGGCCCCTCAGCCCCGCCCCGGCCCCTCAGCCCCGCCCGCCGCGATTATAGCCGATGACTCAGGGCGGAGCTCCGCGTCCAACCCCGGGCCGCGGCCAACTTCTCTGGACTGGACCAGAAGTTTCTAGCCGGCCAGTTGCTGCCTCCCTTTATCGCCTCCTTCCCCTCTGGCACCGAGGAGGCTATTTCCAGACACTTCCACCCCTCTCTGGCCACGTCACCCCCGCCTTTAATTCATAAAGGTGCCCGGCGCCGGCTTCCCGGACACGTCGGCGGCAGAGAGGGGCCCACGGCGGCGGCCCGGCCAGAGACTCGGCGCCCGGAGCCCGCGCCCCACACCCGCGCCCCGGCGGGCAGACCCCGACCCAGCATGAGCGCCGCCACCCACTCGCCCATGATGCAGGTGGCGTCCGGCAACGGTGACCGCGACCCCCTGCCCCCCGGCTGGGAGATCAAGATCGACCCGCAGACCGGCTGGCCCTTTTTCGTGGACCACAACAGCCGTACCACGACGTGGAACGACCCGCGCGTGCCCTCTGAGGGCCCCAAGGTGAGCTGGGCCCGCGGCCCGCCCTGGTCGGCGGCGCCACCTCGACGGCAGGCGGCGGGGAGTGGGTTGGGCCGGGGGGACGCCAGGCGGCGGGGCCCGGTGGTCGGCCAAGGCCCCTTGCGGGCGGACACCGGCTCCGCGCCCCGCCACACACTCCCGGTGCTCCCGGACGAGTCCCCGCTCCGGACCCGCCCTTTACAGGAGTCGGGGCGAAAGGAGGCCCCGCGATCCGGTGGTCCGGGAAGCGACCCCGCAGTGGGTCCGGTGCCGTCCACGGCTCGACTCGGGGCGGAGGGCCGCGTGTCCGGCGCTGGCCTCACGCTCCCGGGCTCGGAGGGGGCGGCCGGCCTGGTCAGCTCCGGAGGCTCCGGCCCGCCGCGGCCCCTGCTGCCGGCTCGGCCTCCGGTCCCGGGACCCGCGGCGCACCCCGCTGACCGCGGACTCGAGGGGGACCCTGGCAAGCTTGGATGGTGGTTTTTGGGAGGAATTTTACCGCTCAAGTTCTCCAACTTGGTTGAGGGGTATCTTGTTTGCTGTCCCATCTTAGGCACCCAATGACTCAGGAGGCTGGTGTCAAAACATTCATATATATGTGCGCGCGCGTGTGTGTGTGTATTTTAAATTAAAATTGTATTATTGTTTGAAAGTGCTTTCAATACAAATGTATCCTAGTATGACTTGTAAAATATAAAAGAGGGTGCACTTCTCCCCAGCAGTTTCTAAACTAGAGATCTGAGACTTACAGTTGGCCATTGCCTTACCACATTGCCTCACACTGGAGAGAAAGAGAATGATACGTGTATATTTATAATGGCATTCGCTTCCTGCCTTGTTATGGTATTAAAATACTTAGAATTTGTTACCAGTACACAAATAACTGAGTAATGATACTCTTGGGAATACAGCAGAAGTATGTCTCATTTACATATGTGCAACAATATTCCTAATCCCCAAGAGCATGAAATTTGAAAACGTAAATTTGGAATGAGTCTGTTAATTTTCAAAAATCATAGTTATACTATTCGTTCAATTTTATATAAATTTGAGCTTTCAAAATAAAAAGTTTTTAAAAAAAAATATGTTATACTTAAAGCGTAATTGTTACTGCCGTCTGGGCAAGATAAAAGCAGCAAAGAGCTGGTAAATTATTTTGAAGATTTTAAAACTCACCAAATTAAAAATACTTTGTAACCCATTATTTTAGAAGAAAGACCTGTATTATTTCCCTTCATTTTAATGCACTTTTTGTTTTAACAATATTGATAAAACTCCGGTGCCCAACAGTGAGACACTGTACAGGCAGCAGTTTACATTTACGAGAGATTACTTGTATATTTATTCTTGAAAATTAATACAAGAGGCTGTAATTAGCTGGGGTGGGCACAGTTGCATATACCTTTTTGTGTGTGTGTTCAGCCCATTTTTGGGTGAAACTGACACTCATTTCAAACCACCTTTCTTAGGAGTCTGCGTGGATGTACCTGATCTTTAGTGTGGTTTGCAACTATTATTTTGAGGCCTTCTTCCTGTGGACATAGGGACAGTGGTATCTGCTGGCAGCCTTTGTTGTGAGTGAAGATCAAGTTTGAACATAGACATTCCCAGCACTTTGTTCTCAGCATGAAACTTACCCAGCAAGTTGAGATATTCCTGTACCCACCTGGTGCATGGGTTAGGCTGTGGTTTCATAAACCTTATTAAAAGAAAAAAAGCAGGTTTAGCTGCCATTCTTCTTCTCAATAAATAAAAAGTAAGAACTATTACATCAGAAGTCTGATGCTGGAAAGGTTTCTTTGAAAATTTCATAGTCAAAATTTTTAAGTTGAAAGGTCCTTGAAGATCTCTTAGTTAGAAGATCTCTTATTTTCTGAAAAACCCAGAGAATTCAGGTGTGACTTTGAAGGTCATCCAGCTAGTACCAATTACAGGGAGAGAACTAATGTCAGGAAAGTTCTAGTAAGAGGTAGTGTGTCTGTTAGAAGTTGGAAGTGAATGTTTTGTGAAACTGAAGCATGCAGGCTAGAATACCTGATTATCTTTGTGCCCTCCTGGCCACCAAGTTATTGGGTCACTGACCTCTGTGCTGTGGTTGCTTGGATTTTGATGATGGGACGTCATCAACTCAAGAAAAGAGTTCTCTTTACGAAGTGAATGACTTGAGACTTGTCAGCATGGCACCAAAACTTAAGGAGAAAACTAACATTCAGCCCATTAGCTGTTTGTGCTTCATTGCTTTCAACCCTGTTCTTAGACGCACACAATATCTGGTTGCACTTGTGTGAATTACACCTTGCTGGAGACTAAATGTAGTGGAGAATCCTAGAATATCATTTTGTATTTGGAATGGGCTTCTCAATGCATCATGAGAAAAGGGCCCTTGCATAAAACAAAGGGTGGCTTTGGAGGAGCTGAGCTGAGGCCCGTGTGAGCATCATCATTTTCAAGAGGAAATGCTGTCAATCAGTAAAAAGCTGTTCATTGAGCATGAGGAGCTCCAGAGACGACCTCTCCTTTGGGGGAGGACTCAGCTTCACGATGTTTAAAATTTAACCACGTTAGTAAGAAAATGGAAAGAAAAGACTAGACCTTTGTATTTAGTCTTCTACTGCCGTCTTGCAATTGATCCTCTGCCTTCTCCTGAAGTGGTTAGGACAACTCCCTGTTTTCACAGAGGGGCAGAGCGAAAGCAAGTGTCTTCTGTCATTGCTGAAGCAGGATGGCTGCCGGCAAAGATGTTGTGCTTCATCCAGTCCCATTCTAAGCAGCTGGGCCTCCCCACCTGCAGTCTCCCTAAAGTTTGATTTTCTGCACACTTGGGCTTCCCACTAATTTGGCAAGTTCATACCAGTACAGGCCCCTTTTTGGCAGAGGTTGGCATTCAGTGCTGGTGCAGCCACTCCTCCAGGCTCCTCCCTGAATAAACAGAACAGAGGCTGGATATTCTGGAGTGCTGTTCCCGCCAGGCCTCCTTGGGATGAGAGGGAGACTTTTCTCCCTCATGGAGCGGGGCCGCTCTAGCTCTGTGGATCTTGTGGGTTACCAGCCTGGCAGTCTCCAGGGACTGTTAAGAACACAGATTGAGGCTGTGTCTCATCACCTCCCTGCCCCCAACCCCATGTTCAAATCTGAATTGCTCAGTGTAGGACCCAGAAAACTATTCAGTCCAAAAAACTTTTTTGGTGGTTCTGGTTCTGCTGCACTGGCAGTGGGAGCCACGGATGGCCAGTGATCCCATTTTGGGGAGGACGAGCTGCAGCTTAGTGCCTCCTGAATAACCTGCAGAGCATTTTCCCGAGCCTCCATTTTCCTTCTTGGGGAAACTCCCTGGGTACCCGGGCTTCTGGAGGTGTGAATATGGGGGTGACATGGGAAGAGAGCAGAGACAGCACGGTGCAAAGTCTGGCAGGGTGGCTGGCAGTGCGAGAGTGGGGAGGTGGTCCAGAGACCCTCCCAGACCCCAGGAAGAAGCACACCAGAGCCTTTTCTTTCTGTCTTGCCCACCTGGCAGAATCTCACCATGATCATTTAACAGATTATACTCAGGCACTGTGAGAGGGAGGTAGAAATATCCTTTCAGATAACACTAGAAATGTTTCAAGTTATGATTGAAATAGAGAGACCCATTATTCTGCTTAAAGTTCAGCAGAGCCTCCTGAATTTTCTTAAAGATGAGATCGTTTTACTCTTTCCAGATCGATTGCAAGCTGTTATGCCTCTTAGCAGAGGCAGAGCACAATCAGGAAGTGAGTGGCCATTCTCTCCTTCGTATTTCCAGCAAGTTACAGTTATGTCTGAGCAAGTTCCTGTGCAACTGCATGGAAGTGATTTGTTGGGGGGAGAATGAAGAGCATGGCCAGTGCCTTGGAGCCCAGCTCATCCAGGACTTTCATTTTCCCCTCTAAAGAACAGCCTGTGTTGTTCACATGAGAACCAACTGCACCTCCAAGAACATCATTTGTCCCGTTTTGTAGGGTAGATTTGCCCTTTATGAGGGTGGAGCCTGCACACAGTACCTGCGGCAGCTTTGACGTTAGCCAGGGCTGGGAAGGCTTAACTGTTGGATGCTATCAGGGCTGCTTGTGAGTCAGAAAGCTTCATACCACCCATGAGGCTTGCTTAGTCCTGTCCTCGTTTCTGGAATGACACACAGTCATCTTATATAAACCACTCTACATGTTTATTACTTTCTATTGACATTTAAAAATGATGTTCTGATGTTTATCATCCAAAGTAGAAAACCATTCATCATCCAGACCTACTCTTTCTCCTTTAAGTTTTGCTGTTTTAATATTGCTCTTAAATGTTTAAGAGAGCTTACATAAGAAACTGAAGACAAAGGCCTTGCTTATTAGGATCTTTGAGATCCTCTGGCACTGACGAACACGAGTGAGCCCCGTGTCACACTTGACGGTGTTCTTCTCCAGCCCCTCCCGGGCTCCCTTTTGTTGTGAATCAGGTACACACCCCTGATCTGCTTCTGCCTCAGAGCATAGACTCAGCTGGCCTCCTTGTTTTTTTTTTTTTTTGTTTTTTGTTTTTTGTTTTTTCTGAGACAGAGTCATACTCTGTCTCCCAGGCTGGAGTGCAGTGGTGCAATCTTGGCTCATTGCAACCTCTTCTTCCTGGGTTCAAGTGATTCTCCTGCCTCAGCATCCCAAGTAGCTGGGATTAGAGGTGAGCGCCACCATGCCCATCAGCCGGCCTTCTGAGGCAGGCTTCAGAGCCCCTCGTTTTGCAGGTGCAGGATTCATCTGTATGCATCATGTGGCACATGTGATACCATATGAGATATCTGGTGTTACTAAGTTGTCACGTATTTTGATGAATATATCTTTTTGGCTGCTTTTTAGGAAGCCAGGCAGCTTACAAAAGCTTAGGAAGAACTTGGGGAGAGAGGAATGAATGTAGTATTTTTCTGTCTGTCAACACACTTATATATATGTGCCAGATATGAGTGGATGCTTTGGGTAGCCTTATCTCTAAATCCTCACCAGCTCTCTGAAGGAGAAACTATGAAGTGTCTTACTTATGGAACAGCAGACTTAGGGAGGCAGTGTGCCTGGCCTGTGATAAACAGAAAGACTTCTGTGGCTTTACCGCCAACCTGGGTTCCTGAAGGGGTGACAGACAGACTTGCCTTTAGTGGGCCTGGCTGCTTTATACTCCCTAGGCACAGCTTGAGATGATAAACAGCCTTGAGTCCATCTTTGTACAGTTAATCAGGAATGTTGGCCTGTTTCTTGAACCTGGGTCTGGATTTAGGAGATGGGCCCGACTAACTTTACTCACTCCTTCACCCCATCTGAAATTCACTGGTGCCCACAGTGTGCGAGTCACAGTGTTAAATGCCATATAGAGGACAAGTCTGCCCACTTCGAGGCCGTTCTCCACAAAACATGTCCTGCCTCTCCCTGGTCCGAAGCAGGCTCGCTCTCCTCTGGACCCCATATTATTTTAATTTGAGTATTTTTTCCTAAGCTCTGCACTTTCCTGCTTTGCCTTGGGGTCACACCCCGTTAAGAGTTCTGGGGCAGAGTCTGTGTGTTTCATCTCTGCCTCTTGATGCCTGGCAGGGTCCACAGGCTCAGAAAAGATCGCAAGAGTGATTGCGGAGAAGGGTAGAACACGGGCCTGCCCAGAGCGCGAAGGCAGTTACAGAAGAGCTGCTCGGAAAGGGTGCAGGTGTGTCCTGGGAAGCCTCCCATTGGTTCCTGAGAACTGCAGAGTCGTCCTGGGCTCCTAAAGGTCCCAGAGGCCTGCTCCTTTTCGTCACTTTGTGAGTGGCCTTCTCTGCACAGGGGACTTCAGTATTGATTCCCTAAGTTCATCCTTACAGGTCTGGAGAAGATCTTTTTTGTTTCTCCCAATGACACAGCATCTTCCAGCAGGGCTGGAGAGGCTGGTAGCTGGCAGCAGCCAGACCCCGCTTCCATAGCTGCGCAGAGCGCAGCCCCTGGCACTGTGAAAGGAGTCTCTTAAAATTTTTTTTTCCTGTGGCTGGCAGTAAGATCAGACACAGCATACGTGAAGCTTCTTATTCACTGTCAATTCAGAAAAGCCTAGAATCGCAGAGTGCCGGCTCTGTGCGTCAGGAGCCTGTAAACAGCTCAGCCATCCAAGAGCTCCCAGCACAGGGCTATGCCCCAGTGAACTGGGGAGACTTTCTACGGAAAATTCCTTAGCATTCAGTTGGAGAACAAACGTTTCCTGTTTTAAAGTATCTTCCTCAGTGTTTATTAAAGTAGAATTACATATTTTTTTCAGTTATTTAAAAAAATTCTTCCTTGACATTGAATGAATGAATAAATGAATGGACCGTTTAAAAATCCACACAGTGGGAGAATGGGAAGGCGCCTCCATGTGCAGAAGAAAAGCCATCCGCTTCACTGGCCCACCCTTTCAGGGTCAGTTCAGACCCCCAGCATCCCAGCGGGGTTCGCACTCCTTCCTGGGTTGGACGGGGTCTTCCCCGGTTCTGACAGTGCTCCATGCTGGGCGTCCCTGCCGTCTTGGGGCTGTGGTGACTCAGAATTAAGCTGAGTGCTCTCACTCTCGTGTGCCCTGCCTGGCTGGCCCGATGACTCAGCATGGAGTGCTGGCTCCCTGACCCAGAGTACACTTGAACTGAATGTTCCAGGGCTGAGCCTCAGCCCAGTGTGGCTGGGCGAAATGGAAGCCTTTCTCTCCTGCTGCATTTTACCCCGGGAAGGTGAAGCTTTGGAGACGTTAGTGACGCATGGATATTGTCACAGTGTACAGCTGTGACAGGAGTAGCAGAAAGGTTAGCATCTACTTGGCCTTACCATCAGACAAACCTGAGTTCTAGAGATCTTAGGCAAAGCATTACCCTCCCTGAGCCTCAGTCTCCCCTTCTGTAAAGTGGGCATAGCAATGCTTCCATCAGCAGGGTTGGGAGAATCAAGGAAGATGGTGCATGGGAGGTGAACTCCCCAAAACCTGAACTGATGCATGCGTGGAACCCCCGGAAACATTTGCAGCCTGCTCTGTGGAGTGGAAGTGTGTTTGTGGATAGACGTGTGACCTCTCCACACAGCAGACTGACCTGGCTGGCTGTGGGCCTTTCAGCTCTCAGGCCAGGGGTCTTGTTTCTTAGAAGCAAGGCCTCCTCTTACCCCTTTGTACGGAGTGCCGCTGACTCACCCCACTAGTGTCCAGGTGGCCCTCGGAGCCCTCCCTGGGGCTTCCCGTGCCCCTTGTGAGTGGAGGATGTAGAGGAACAGTAACAGATGAAGCTGTGGGGCCTTCCGGAGCCTTGACCCGGCTGCCAACCCCTGCCCCGTGTGTCCATAGATGCATCTCCCCATCCTCTGCCCGAGACAGGCTGGGGCCTTGTTTCCTGCACAGTGCTGTGTAGAGCGCTGGCTTTATTCCGCCCCAGCTCCTCAAGGGGAGGGTCTCCCTCAGCCGTGTCTGTGCAGCCCCAAAGTACCAGGCAGGAGCTAGGAGTGCAGCCTGTGAGGGGAGACATCAGCCCACCTTACTGAGGGGCCGATTACCTGCACAGCTGTTCTGGACCCAGCTCTCAGGGGTGTAAATGTCACCGCAGACGGAAGGAAGGAGGAGTTTTCCAAGTGCCACCACCCTCTTCTGGGGGGTGTGGCTGCTGTGGGCCAAATGCTTGAGAAGCCACTGCAGGTGGGAGCAGAGTCCCCCCTGGGACTCAAGGGTCTCACCGTCCATCAGAGAGGGTCCCCTTGCCTGCATGGCAGCTGATGAACTGAGGATGTTTTTCTTTTGGAAATTGTATTTTGTACAGAATACACGTCTGCTGATATCCTGTACGCTGAGACCTAACAGACACTTGTAGGTCTTGTCTGGAGGATGGACTTGCCAGGTGGCTGACCGTTACATTTAGCATGGAAATGTAGCAGATGAGAGAGGCCCTCTCCTTGGCTCTGTCTAAATTCAGGGTTTGCTTCCTGAGATGGAAATTTCAGGTACTTTCCGTCTATGATTTGTGACTTTGGATTGATTAAAGCAGGTGGCTCTGCTCTTTTTCTTTTCTTTTTTTTTCCCTAAAGAAGAGGTAGGTAGTTTCTCACATGCCCTGAAGCTAACTTTTGTGTGACCTTGGGCTGCATTCCAGTTCCTACCTCTGCCACATGGAACCCGTGAGACAGGCTGCAGGGCTGGGGCTGCCGGGAGCCTGGATGCTGACTTGAGTGCCCCCAGCAGGGGAAATACCAGCAGCTGTGGATGGTGCCTGGCCTGGGGATGACTGACGTGTGCCCTGGTGAGGGGCCATCGAGGATGTTGAGGAGATGCCAGCAGATGTTCTGCTCCCAGGCAGACCCTTCTGTGCCCCAACCTGGCCTGGCTTTTCTCTCTAGGCCTCAGGGAGGTGTGTCAAGGAGCCACAGTCAGTGCACCTGGGTGCCCTGCTCAGCCAGGAGTTTGTCTGCAGAGCAGGCCTCTTCCCCAGACCAGCAGCCCGGCCTGTTGGAGAGGCGGGTAGTTTAGGGCTTGGGTCCCTAGAGTTGTCTTTGGCTGTTTGCTTCCAGGTTGTGAAACTTTAGGTATAGTCTTAAACAGAGAAAGTGACATCCTTGCTAATTAGTCCTCTTAAGACTCTCAGATAAAGGGGCTTCTAATTCTGACCGTCTTACTACCAACTTGGTGAGACGGACTGAAAAATTAGGCTTTGTTGAACTGGGTGTGGTGGCTCACACCTGTAATCCCAGCACTTTGGGAGGCCCAGGCAGGCAGATCACTTGAGCCCAGGAGTTCAGAGCAGCCTGGGCCCCATAGCGAGACCTTGTCTCTAAAATAAATAAATAAATATATTTTTTAAAAAAGAATTAGGCTTTTTAAACAGTAAGCCCAACCAGCTAGTGCTGAAGAAAAGTTGAGTCCATCAATAACTATTTGTGGAATAAAGAAACACAATTGTGGCTGGGCACGGTGGCTCACGCCTGTAATCCCAGCACTTTGGGAGGCTGAGGCAGGAAGATCACTTGAGATCAGGAGTTCGAGACCATCCTGGCCAACATGGTGAAACCCCATCTCTACTAAAAATACAAAATTAGCTGGGCGTGGTGGCCCATGCCTGTAATCTCAGCTACTCAGGAGGCTGAGGCAGGAGAATCGTTTGAACCTGGGAGGCAGAGGTTGTGGTGAACCGAGATCATGCCATTGCACTCTAGTCTGGGCAACAAGAGCGAATCCTCGTCTCAAAAACAAAAATTAGCTGGGCATGGTGGCATATGCCTGTAATCCCAGCTACTGGGGAGGCTGAGGCACGAGAATTGCTTGAACTCGGGAGGCGGAGGCTGCAGTGAGCTGAGATCATGCCATTGCACTCCAGCCTGGGCGGCAGAGCGAGACTCAGTCTCAAAAAAAAAAAAAAAAAAAAAGAAAGAAAGAAAAAGAAACCCAATTGTTTAGGGCACAGAGCAGCTCAGAGTTTACAAAGACTTGTACCTTATTTCACTTAACTCTTGCAAAAATCCCTGGGAAATGTGGGGATCTTTACAGCTGGGGAAACAGTCTTAGTAGCAAGGAGTCCTGTCCATGGTCACACAGCTGGTAAGCGTCAAGGAGGGACTGGAACCCAGGGTGGCAACTTGAAGACCCAGGCTCATGCTGGTTCATTCCTGTTTATTTAAAGAGAAGCAATGTTGGTTTCATCTTCTAAAAAAAATTGTCCCCATTGAAATCACGTAGGAACAGTCATCTGTTTATCCCAGGATAAAATGTATATATATTTTAGTAACAGGCGTATTAGATAAAGCCTCCAGTAGCCTGTGACTTGTGATCATTTATAGGGTATGTGGTTGGCACAGACCTCTTGTCTTACCAGGAGTCTCTGGACAAAGCCTAACTCCTCAGGTGTGCTGTAAGTGGAATGTGGACTTAGTTTATTATTCAGAATTTTCCCTGAGTCTGTTATGTGCCCAAAACAGTGCTGGGGGAGTGGGAGAGACCCTATATTACAATCCAGTGGGGACTGAAGGGATTTTGACTTTGGCTGTAGGGATGTGAATGGCTGTTTATTGTTTATTTCAGTATCAAATGGGCAGTAATACTTAATTCATTCATGCATCCCATCATAGCAAGCAGAGAACTTTGGTAGGGTGCTAAAGCTCGACTCCAGTTGCACTTTGTTTTTTGTTTTGGTCGTTGTTTGTTTTAGTTCAGAGCCTCACTCTCTTGCCCAGGCTGGAGTGCAATGGCGTGATCTGTGGAATAAGCATGATCTCAGCTCACTGCAACCTCTGCCTCGTGGGTTCAAGCGATTCTCCTGCCTCATCCTCCCAAGTACCTGGGATTACAGGCGCCCACCACCCTGTCTGGCTACTTTTTTTTTTTTTTTTTAATTTTAGTAGAGACAGGGTTTCACCATGTCGACCAAACTGGTCTCGAACTCCTGACCTCAAAACTGGTCTGGAACTCCTGACCTCAGGTGATTCGCCCACCTCGGCCTCCCAAAGTCCTGGGATTACAGGCGTGAGCTACCACACCCAGCTCCAGTTACACTTTGGAAGAAAGTGTTTTGTTTGTTTCCTGCCTGACTGAGGCGAGCCAGGCCACTTAATTTTGATCCAGGCCTTACCCATATGGGGAGTTCCAGGATTCCTGTGTTCTTCCATCTTTTTTATTTGTTTTAGAAGTTTTGAAGTGTTCACCTGACCCACGTGAAGGCTCTTCTGGCCTGAAAACCCAGTTAATACAGTCTGTGTCCTACTTAATACTCCAGACCTGCCAAGTCAGAAGTGCTATGAGACAGCCCTAAGAGTTGCCTTTGTTACTGTTTCTCCTAATTCAGACCAGAGTGATGGAAGCTGTGGTTTGTAGATGTGGAACCCACTTTTTAAAGAGCACTGTACTATGGAGCCAAGATTGGGGCTCACAGAAGGTGCCCATTTTCAGGGTTCAGTGGCCACTCAGTGTACAGGGAGTCAGTTGTGGGTGGGTCACGGTGGATTCTCCTCCACGGCTCTTTTGTGAACCTGCGTGTGCCCGGCGTGCGCCTGGCTAGGCAGACACCTCGCAGGTGCCCAGGGGCTGTCGTTCCCACCCCGCTTTTAGGGCACAGGGTTGGGTGTTAGCCACCTCCTTCTTTTGTTTTTTGTTTTTTCGTTTTTGTTTTTTTTTGAGACATAGTCTCACTCTGTTGCCCAGGCTGGAGTGCAGTGGTGCAATCTTGGCTCATTGCAACCTCTCACCCCCAGGTTCAAAAGATTCTCGCGCATCAGCCTCCTGAGCAGCTGGGATTACAGGCATGCGCCACCATGGCCAGCTAATTTTTGTATTTTTACTAGAAATGGGGTTTTTGCCATTTTGGACAGGCTGATCTCAAACTCCTGGACTGGATCTGACCTCAGGTGAGGTCACCTCGGCCTCCCAAAGTCCTGGGATTACAGACATGAACCACCGTAGCTGGGCGGGCCCTCCTCTTCATCTGGGACATGAAACTTTGGGGTGCTCTGAGTTCCTGCAATTCTGACATGATTTGAGTGTAGTTAGGAGTAGTCGTTTTTAGATTTCTGTGACATTAACTTTTCCTTGTTTGGGGGCTTTGTATAGCTGTTGAGAACTTGAAGGGACTTTGGAAATCAGGCCACACAGAGTATCAGAGCTGAAAGGAACTTTCGATCATTGTTTTTCTCAGTGCAGACCTTCAGGCTTCCTCACACACCTATGGAATCAGACCTACTTGGATTGGCTTAGAGTCTGTAATTTTTGCATTTCCTGGGTGCTTCGATACCCCAAGTGCTGGAGAGCCACTGCTTTCTAGAACATTTTTGGGCCTCCCCTTCATTTTGCAGCTGAGAAAACTAAGGTTCACAGAGGGCATGTGAGCCGCTTCCGTAACACATGTATTTAGGGGCAGAGCCAGCATTAGGACCAAGTGCAGCCTCTTCCCAGGTCTCCTGCTGTTCCTCGGCGCCCATGTTGCTTCTAAAAACCAGTAGTGCAGTTTAGACCTGCTCTTAAGCAAACGAGCCCAACAGCTCACCAAGGCTCAGAACCTGACCTCAGGCTTTCTCTAATCATAATATCTTGTATATAATAGGGCACATTTTGGCTCATCTGGGGTCATTTTTTCCTGCTCTCTATCTTGGCCATGTCATGGAGTTGTTTGGTACCCTGAGACTTGCCTCAGATTTTTAATGCAATGCACAAACAAGGGGGCAGAATTAACCAATTCATTTTATAAATTAATATAGTGAGATAAGCAGTGAGAGTCAGGACTGAGCCCCTGGGCTCTTCTTTCCTAATTGGATTTTGTATAATATGTATTCCTGATGTCTTTAGCCAGAGATAAGGATAATGAGCTCTGAGCTGCAGGCGGGCCCTGACGAGGTGGCCGTGAGGATCAGCAGTCATCTGCTTGGTCACTGTGGTTGCGTCCCAGTCCCTGTCCCGTGATCACACAGAGCTGTCCCCCCAACTCTGAGGAGGCAGATTCCGAGCTCCCGCTTGCATCATGAAGGGGCACGTAGTGAGCCTTATGTGAGAGATGCTGGTATAACCAAGAGCCATTATCTGGATGTGCTTGAACTTGAAAACACTTAGTAGATTGAAGAGACATGTTTTAGTGAGATTCTAGGAGAATTGTAAATATTACACATTTTTTTCTTTTGATTCTTCTATTTACAAAATATCTCTCTTTGCTAGATTGTGTTGAAAACACTGTAGAAGAGAGAAAGGTCAATTTAACTCTTCCAGTTCTAGGCGGTGTTTGTTGTTTTTTCGTTTTTTTTTTTTTTTTTTTTTGGCAGAGTTTCGCTCTTAAATAGCCCAGGCTAGAGTGCAGTGGCATGATCTCAGCTCACTGCAACCTCCGCCTCCCGGGTTCAAGCGATTCTCCTGCCTCAGTCTCCTGAGTAACTGGGATTACAGGCACCCGCCACCCCACCCAGCTAATTTTTTTTTTTTGGAGATGGAGGCTCCCTCTGTCGCCCAGGCTGGAGTGCAGTGGCGCGATTTCGGCTCACTGCAAGCTCCGCCTCCTGGGTTCACGCCATTCTCCTGCCTCAGCCTAGACTACAGGCGCCTGCCATCACACCCAGCTAATTTTTTTTTTGTATTTTTAGTAAAGACGGAGTTTCACTGTGTTAGCCAGGATGGTCTCAATCTCCTGACCTTGTGATCCACCCGCCTCGACCTCCCAAAGTGCTGGGATTACAGGCGTGAGCCACCGGGCCTAGCCTAACTTTTATATATATTTTTTTTTTTAGTGAAGACAGGGTTTCACCATGTTGGCCAGGCTGATCTCGAACTCTTGACCTCAGGTGATCCCCCCCGCCTCAGCCTCCCGAAGTGCTGAGATGACAGGTGTGAGCCACCATGCCTGGCCCAGGCAGTGTTTTTTACTTAGTAAAAACGGAAGCATTTGCTGTTGTGACCCTAATGATGGTAGATGGGAGCATCAGAATGTGGCACAGACCTCATTACGGGTGGGAGTTTCATTTTTGGTTGAAATTATTCATTCACGTAAAAGTGTTTAATTGCCTATTTTGTGAAATTCATATGTTTTTTATTTAAAGCAATGGTTGGTTTTTTTTTTTTTTTTTTTTTTTTTTTTTGACAAAACCCCACCAGAGTGGAAGGGAGCCTGGAATGTCTTTTAGATGCAGTGCTCACAAGGAGACACATTTTTTTTATTAAATGGCATAAATGGGTCATTAATTTACCTGGACCCAGGAGTACAGACCTCAGGACTGTTGGAGAAGCAACCAGGCCGCCCTTGCCTGTCCTGACCTTCTCTGCTTTCCAGCTGTGCTGGCAGGCTTGGCCTGTTCAGTGGACCTCATACGCAGTGGAGGTCCCCTTCCCCCCATGTGCCCCTCATCTTTCTGGATGCCCTTTCCCCTCAAGGCCCTCTGCCCTGCTTTGCGCTCACCTCCTCACTCTCCTCCCTGACGTCCCTCCTCACTTCCCAGCATGTCCTGGCTTCTTTCCAGTCCCTCTGTCTTGCTGAGGCATCTCCTGAAATGGTTGGAACACTCAGAAGGGTGAACCTCAGCCCCCACTTCCAGCCTGGCCCCTGGGCCTCCAGCCTGATCTCCCTCAGCTTAGCACTGACCCCCAAGCCTGCCCCTTGCCACTGCTTCCCACCGCTCTTCTGACACCACTGCGCCTGCCTGCAGTGACCACGTTCCTTCCCCGTGGACTAAGCCATGTCTCTGGAAAGGTTGAATATTGGCTTCCAGCAAGCAGTCTCTGCTGTCGGCGTCTTGTGTGCAGACAGAGTTGTTTTTCCTTCCTCCTCTCTCTCCTGTCTTCTTCCCCTTCTCTTTCAATGGAGGTGCCAGATGTGCTCAGCAAGATGCATGAGGTGCTCAGCTCGTGGCTGACTGGCTCAGGGCCTTCTGGATCCGGGGGCTTCCCCCAGGAGGAGCTGCATCTCCTCAAGGGAGTCTTGGGTCTGGAAGACCCTGGAAGGGTCTGGCTACAAGGGGTTGGGATCAGCAGCTCTCCCAGTTAAAACCAGAGAGTGTGGGTGGGATGTGGCGGAGTGGGCAGTGTGGGGGTTTGATGGAGTTTTACATAGCTATACACGCATTTACCACCACCCAGAAAAAGAGAATATTCCCATCACCTCGGAAAGCTCTTTCGAGACCCTTCCCAGCCATTACCATCTCCTCCAGAGGTGACCACCATTCTGGTTTCTAGCACATTGATTCACTTTGTACTTCACTTTTACTTTTTCTTTTTTTTTTTTTCTTTTTGAGACAAAGTCTTGCTCTGTTGCCCAGGCTGGAGTGCAGTGGCATGATCTCAACTCACTGCAACCTCTGCCTCCGGGGTTCAAGCGATTTTCCTGCCTCTGCCTCCTGAATAGCGGGGACTACAGGCGCCCACCACCATGCCCGGCTAATCTTTGTATTTTTAGTAGAGATGGGGTTTCGCCATGTTGCTTAGGCTGGTCTCAAACTCCTGACCTCAGGTGATCTGCCTGCCTTGGCCTCCCAAGGTGCTGGAATTACAGGCTTGAGCCACCGCGCCTGGCCTTATCCTTCACTTTTGATTCCTTTGACACTTTGGAGTCTGAAGAGCATAATTTTATGCCTATTTAGGGAGAAACTCACATTTATTGCCAGTCTTCCGGGCATTCCTCTTGATGTGCCCTTATAAAACCTCACAACATTTCCCAGGCAGGTGTTGGCTAGCTCCGTTTTCTAGAAAAGGAAGTGAAGGCTTACAGAGGTAAGAGAATTACCCAAGCTCATAGAACTGTTAGAAATAGAGGTACGAATCACACTTAGACCCCACCTAGGGCAGCGTCTACCCTGGAAGAGCCCATGCCTTTCCCCAGCCCTCAGGGCCTCCGTGCTTTCCAAGTCATTCTGCTGCTTATTTGTTTCCTGCCTCCTTAGCCCATCTTCTAAGCGCCTGTTGGCAGGGAGTGTGCCGTGCTGGTTTGATAACCCCATAGGACTACTCAGCAGGTGGCAGGATGTTTGCCCAGGAGCAGGAGGCGGATGAGGGTTTGCTCACTGCTGGGCCCTGCTGTGTAGAGTGTGCAGATGGTTGAGGCTTTTGTGCATGGCTGGGAAGAAACAATGAGCCCCTGGGCAGCCAGCAGAAATGACAGTGCAGGACCAATGCAGGCCCCGATTTCGGCTGGAAGGAGGAGGACCTCAGTGAGTGGACACAATGCCCACAGGCATGTTATGACTCAACGCTGAGTAGCAGAGGGTTTCTTCAGCGCCTCTTGCTGGCTCCCTGTCAGGGCCGTCTCGCGGCAGGAATTCAGCTCTGAATGTGAGGCCTGGACCTGCTCCTGCTCTTGGGTGACCTGAGAGTTAAGCAGGCTAATGTAATGCCGCCGCCCTGAGCACGTGGCTGTTCTAATCTGAGAATGCCTGTCTGCCCATGTCCCCAAGGACACAGTGACACCCATGCCTTTCCTGTGTGCTGGAGGCCCTCCAAGGGCAGGGTCTCAGTAGGAGGGAGGCAGTTGATGGGCCTGAAAGGGCTAAACCAGGGTCAGCCACCTGGTGCCCACGCCTGCACACAAATAGAAACATCACAGAATTAATGGTCTGTTCACTCAAAGTGCAGAGCAGCCCTCAGTATCTGTCCTTAACTTTTGATTGATTTTGTAGCAGTGGAGATTGTCCCCTAAAAGCTCATAGATTCTTAGCCTTTGGCATTTGTTTGTTGTGCAGAGAGCTGACGCTGTCAGGAAAGATCACTCCCCTTCTTAAGAGTTGCCCTACACAGATATATGCAAGTGACACATGTCAGTAGCTCCCCTCCTGGGAAAGGACCCTCAGCGCTCGGGGACTGTTAGGACTTCTGTTGCGCAGCCCCAGCTTGCTGAGAGATGGCACTGCCCAGTGAGTGACTGGCCAGCCTTGTTGTCTGAAATAAGATCTTTCCTGCGGTACATCTGGAACTTGGCCTTCTCAAGGGTCTGAAAATAGCCAGGCCACTGAAGGGAGAACTTCAAGAGAGGGCATAAGAGAAGGACTCCAACTGCTCCTTGCCCAAGCAGGCTCTGTTGTGTTGAAGAAAAAGTTCTTCAGTGATACTTGTTAAAGCACAGTCATGAAGATTTATTCAGGGCCATCAAGATAGGCACAGGGACCACGGCAGTGGGGTCTTGCAATTGGGGGGAGAGACTGGGTGCAACTTCACGTACAGCACAGGCGCGTGGGAACTGATAGTCAGGGAGCAGTGTGGGGGTCAGTGGATGGAACATTAGAAGAGGAAGCATCAGGGCTAAGGGCGTTTCTGGCTACGCTGACCAAACAGGATTCTTGCTGAAGACAGGCCAGGGTGATTAGACAGCACCTGGGGATGATGGAGGCTGAGGAAGCTGATCAGATAGTGAGGCTGGGGAGGGGCCTTCTGGCTAAACTGTCTTAACAGTGTCTTTTGCTAAAACTTGACTTTACAAGGAAGTGCACAGATGGGCCTAGGAGAAGCTTCAGAAGCCTAAGGTTTGGCCAAGCAGAGAATCTTTGTCAGTTGGCATCATTAGGCGGCATAGTTAACCCTGGGTGCTCCTCTCCCCCTGCGCTGCCTCTGCGTCCCTGTCCTTCCCCGTCCTGCAGATTGTTCTTTTTTTTTTTTTTTTTGAGACGGAGTCTCGCTCTGTCGCCCAGGCTGGAGTGCAGTGGCGCTATCTCGGCTCACTGCAAGCTCCGCCTCCCGGGTTTACGCCATTCTCCTGCCTCATCCTCCCGAGTAGCTGGGACTACAGGCGCCTGCCACCTCGCCCGGCTAATTTTTTTGTATTTTTAGTAGAGACGGGGTTTTTTTTTTTTTTATTTATTTATTTATTTATTTTTTTTTTTTTTGAGACGGAGTCTCGCTCTGTCACCCAGGCTGGAGTGCAGTGGCCGGATCTCAGCTCACTGCAAGCTCCGCCTCCCGGGTTCACGCCATTCTCCTGCCTCAGCCTCCCGAGTAGCTGGGACTACAGGCGCCTGCCACCTCGCCCGGCTAAGTTTTTGTATTTTTAGTAGAGACGGGGTTTCACTGTGTTAGCTAGGATGGTCTCGATCTCCTGACCTCGTGATCCGCCCGTCTCGGCCTCCCAAAGTGCTGGGATTACAGGCTTGAGCCACCGCGCCCGGCCGAGACGGGGTTTCATTGTGTTAGCCAGGATGGTCTCGATCTCCTGACCTCGTGATCCGCCCGTCTCGGCCTCCCAAAGTGCTGGGATTACAGGCTTGAGCCACCGCGCCCGGCCGAGACGGGGTTTCATTGTGTTAGCCAGGATGGTCTCGATCTCCTGACCTCGTGATCCGCCCGTCTCGGCCTCCCAAAGTGCTGGGATTACAGGCTTGAGCCCACCGCGCCCGGCCGAGACGGGGTTTCATTGTGTTAGCCAGGATGGTCTCGATCTCCTGACCTCGTGATCCGCCCGTCTCGGCCTCCCAAAGTGCTGGGATTACAGGCTTGAGCCACCGCGCCCGGCCGAGACGGGGTTTCATTGTGTTAGCCAGGATGGTCTCGATCTCCTGACCTCGTGATCCGCCCGTCTCGGCCTCCCAAAGTGCTGGGATTACAGGCTTGAGCCACCGCGCCCGGCCCCTGCAGATTGTTCTAACAGTACTCCTGAGGAGGCAGCCCTCACTCCCCAGCCCACTTCTCTGTAAAGATTCCCAAACTGTGTCCTGTGTTTGGGCCCAGCACAAGCTCTGTGTTGCTGGGAAACGCGAGGGCCTTTTTAGAAACAGAGATGCTTGCTGTAATGTAGAGGTTGGAGCTGACCCCTGCTCCTGGAGCTTACCTTCTGATCAGGTCTCTGAAAATGCGGGCGTGGGCGGCTCTCCTACACCCACTGCTGCCCTCGTTCACCCAGAAAAGAAACCTGTCTTACCAGTTTGGGGAATTGGAACCTTTCCTGTGCTTAACAGATACTTTTGGCTTTCTCCTGATGTCCCTAGTTCGTAAACTGTTGGCCAGACAGCAGGCTCTATAGGGGTAGAGGTTTGGAGGGTGCAGGGGCTGGGAGCTGGCTGACGCTGTGAGGCCCAAGTCACTCAGGAAGATCACAGTGCCAAGTGCCACACTGTTTTCTCCGCCAGGAGGGTTCACTTCCCGGTTTCTAACGAGCCTGTGTTTCTCCACTTTTTATTTCAGGAGACTCCATCCTCTGCCAATGGCCCTTCCCGGGAGGGCTCTAGACTGCCACCTGCTAGGGAAGGCCACCCTGTGTATCCCCAGCTCCGACCAGGCTACATTCCCATTCCCGTGCTCCATGAAGGCGCTGAGAACCGGCAGGCGCACCCTTTCCATGCCTATCCCCAGCCTGGGATGCAGCGATTCCGAACTGAGGCGGCACCAGCGGCTCCTCAGAGGTCCCAGTCACCTCTGCGGGGTATGCCAGAAACCACTCAGCCAGATAAACAGTGTGGACAGGTGGCAGCAGTGGCGGCAGCCCAGCCCCCAGCCTCTCACGGACCTGAGGTAAGGAGAGGCCAGGCTCACGGGCCTGCTGGGGAGTGAGCCGCTGTGCTTCCCAGGCCGGGCCCAGTCCCCGAGGACACTGCCCTGGGCCAGGCACCTGTTCACATGCAGGGCATCTAGGCCTGGCCTGCAGCATCAGAGGTCACCCAGCAAAGACAGGGTGATAGCCCCATGTCATCCCCCAGCATCTCATAGGGCTGTTCTTCAGTGGGGCAGGGCAGGAATCACATGGCTTCTTTTTGTAGTTAAGGAACAGCTCGGAAGGGCACACTACAGCCTGCCTGCTCCACATGCACGCAGGTGGAGGGAGCAGAGCTGGGACCGGAAGCCTGACCTGCCTTCTGGCTCCTAATTTCCGTGCTCCTCATTCACACTGGGCTTTCTATTCAGAAACACAGAGATAGCTGTGTACTGTTTTGTTCAGTTCAATGCTTATGGATCAATCTTAACCACTGGTGGAGCTATATTGATAGGAAAATGAGACCCCATGCCTGTCCTCACTGTGCACCACAGTTTAAAAAGAAATAAGGAGTCAGCAAGGCAACTGCTTTAAGACGGCATTTTAATCCTGAAGCCAAACATCTCAGGGATATGTCAATGGATTCTGTGCATTAATAGCTAAAAAATATTTAACCTGGTTCTTAGCTGAGATTTGAGGCATTCCTAGTAGGATTCCTGAGCAGTAAGCCCTCTCATTTTCCTGTCTGTAGATCATCCCCTTGTGTGTGTCGGCGTTGTTCCTGGGCACAAACTCCCATGTCCTATCTGCACCCAGAGTCACACTTGCCTCTCAGCTCCCTCTGAATCTGTTCAGCTTCACACCTGCTTGAGAGTGAAAAGTTACAGTTAATGTGGAATAGCAGAGGCTTTTTTCTTTTCTTAAAGAGCTAGTACCTGGCTGAGGCAGGTGGATTACTTGAGACCAGGAATTTGAGACTAGCCTGGCCAACATGGTGAAACCTCGTCTCTACAAAATATGCAAAAATTAGCCAGGTGGGGTAGCACATTCCTGTAATCCCAGCTACTCAGGAGGTTGAGGCAGAGAATTGTTTGAACCCAGGAGGCAGAGGTTGCAGTGAGCTGAGATCGCACCACTGCACTCCAGCCTAGGTGATAGAGTGAGACTGTCTCAGAAAAACAAAAACAACAACAACAAAAAAGAAGTAATACCTATATTTATAATGGTTTTGCTGCAAGAAATCAAAGTGACATGTAAATCTGAGACATCTTCACAAATTTAAGCTAACAAGGCACTTAGAAGGGGAAATGCTCTCAATTTCAAGGTGAATAGAAGGTGGCCCAGCAGGGAAAGGGACTTGAGCTGCCTTGGGCCACACGGGATGCTTGCAGCTAGCTCCCAGTTGCTCAGCCGAGTTCTCTGTAGATTGGCAAAGAAAGGGTAATGAGGACAACACATCCCCTGTATGAGTGCTTCCTGTGTGCTGGCCTGGGGCTGAGGCACATGCCCAGGTGACTGACGTCATCTTCAGAGCAGCCCGGTGAGGGAGGGGGTGCTCTTCCTATATTTTGTTTTTTTGTTTGTTTGTTTTTGTTTTGAGACGGAGTCTCGCTCTGTTGCCCAGGCTGGAGTGCAGTGGCACGATCTCGACTCACTGCAAATTCCATCTCCCAGGTTCAGCCATTCTCCTCCCAAGTAGCTGGGACGACAGACGTGCACTACCACCCCCGGCTAATTTTTTGTATTTTTAGTAGAGATGAGATTTCACTGTGTTAGGCAGGATGGTCTTTATCTCCTGACCTTGTGATCCACCCACCTCGGCCTCCCAAAGTGCTGGGATTACAGGCGTGAGCCACTGCGCCCAGCCCACTCTTCCTATATTTTGAATGAAGCTTAGAAAATGATTGAATTACTAGGAATTTGAACCTAGGCCCCTTGACTCCAAAGCCTTCAGTCTTTGTTTTGTGTGTGTGTTTTTTTTTTTTTGAAATGGAGTCTCTCTGTCGCCCAGACTGGAGTGCAGTGGTGCGATCTCAGCTCACTGCAACCTCTGCCTCCTGGGTTCAAGCAATTCTCCTGCCTCAGCCTCCTGAGTAGCTGGGACTACAGGTGCCCACCACCACGCCCGGCTAATTTTTGTATTTTTAGTAGAGATGGGGTTTCACCATGTTGACCAGGCTGGTCTTGAACTCCTGATCTCGGTTGTCTGCTCACCTAGGCCTCCCAAAGTGCTGGGATTACAGGCGCGAGCCATCGCGCCCAGCCCCAAAGCTCCCAGTCTTAACCCCACACTTTGAAAATTGAAAATTACAGATAGGAGGTCTTACGATATGGATTGCCCTGAGGAGGTGCACAGCAGAAGGCATGGTCAGGATGCCACGGCAGGGGGTTCATTCGTGGGGTCATGCCCTCTACCCTGTGTCTCTTGCAGCGGTCCCAGTCTCCAGCTGCCTCCGACTGCTCATCCTCATCCTCTTCGGCTAGCCTGCCTTCCTCCGGCAGGAGCAGCCTGGGCAGTCACCAGCTCCCACGGGGGTACATCTCCATTCCGGTGATACACGAGCAGAACGTTACCCGGCCAGCAGCCCAGCCCTCCTTCCACCAAGCCCAGAAGACGCACTACCCAGCGCAGCAGGGGGAGTACCAGACCCACCAGCCTGTATACCACAAGATCCAAGGGGATGACTGGGAGCCCCGGCCCCTGCGGGCAGCTTCCCCATTCAGGTCACCTGTCCAGAGTGCATCGAGCCGGGAGGGCTCACCAGCCAGGAGCAGCACGCCACTCCACTCCCCCTCGCCCATCCGTGTGCACACCGTGGTCGACAGGCCTCAGGTACGGGAAGTTAGTCGTCAGCAGACTGGTTATGGTGGTATGTCTCCAGGGCTGCAGGAGCTCTGTGGGGTGCCCTGGGTTCCCCCTTTATCCCTGCCTATTTAACATGGGTGTACCTGGAGGGAAGTGAGATTTGAGAAACTGCTAGGTATTAACAGAAATTCAGGACAATTGCTCAGGCCCTCCGCACTCTGCAGCTTATGCTGGGCTGATCATTGTGCATTGCGGCTGACTTAGGGCAGAAGAAACAGCTTGGAAGAACTTACATAGCTGGGACCAGGTTCCTTAGTGCCCACCACACCCTTTCAGGGCTCTTCACACCCCCATCCACACTGCAGCCACAGCCTCATCTTGGGCGTAGGCAGCGCGTCACCTTCCGCTCAGTTACCCACTCCGCTCTGCAGGCCCATTCTGCTCATTCCCACCCCTGTGCCTTTGCCCATGCTGAACCCGCTCCCTGAAATGCCTGCACAGTACAGGTTCTCTCCATCCTCCGAGGGATGAGCCAGTTTTGTCTCCTCCATGAAGCCTACTCATCCTTCTCATCTCATGACTCCTCATATGAGTCCCTTAATGAGAGACTCCCAACTTGTATGAGTTCAACATGTGATTATTCTGGGTATTTCAGAAGTGTTCATTTTATCTCTTTAGCTTAGGGCTGAGCCTGACCACAGGGCCCATGTCTTAACGCCACTCCTCCCTGTGTAATCAGGTACCATGTGGTCTGGCTGAGGCATCCGCCAGCTATGGCGGATTGGAAGCCGTGCTGGCCTGGGGAACGTTGTAGGCAGGGGTCTGGTTATCTTCCAGTGGAGACACGAGGTGCAGGTTCCTGGAAGAGGATGTCATTTAGTGTGAGCAGCTTGCAGCCTAGCAGCAGAACAGTCAGCAGCCCTGGGCCCCCTGTGGCTGCAACTCCAGCAGCTGAGTGCTACAGTTTTTAAAGAGGAAAACTCCTTGTGAACAAACATGGGTTATTCTTTTATTACAAATGGTCACACTGGCCAGGGCGCTGGAATAGAGCACCCTCCTCTTAAAAATTTTTTTTATTTGGAAATAATTTCAACCTGATAGAAGAGTTGTGTGAATCATACAGAGTCCCACATACACTTCATCCAGTTCACTGTTTGTCAACATGTCTGCATTCGTCTTGTCATTTCTTCTCTCTCTCGTATTAGTGATGTGTTTTAACTGTTTGAAAATTATTTGTAGATGTAATGTCCCTTTTCCCCTGAATAGCAAATATTTTCCTAAGAGGAAGACATTCTCATTCATAACCGTGACAGACTTACAAGATTCAGGAAATTTAACATTCTTACAACATTATTATCCAGTGCACAGCCCATTTTCTAATCTTTTTTATAGCAGTTTGTCCCCACTTCCAGGATGTCTTCCAGGATTGAAACAAGGATCATGAGCACTGCATTTAGACGCAACTTCTCTTTAGTCTTCCCTCAGTCTGGGACAGTTCCTCGGCCTTTCTTGACTTTCACGGCCTTGATGTTTTTGAAGAGCACAGGCCGTGGAACACCCTCTCTAAAGTGTTTCTAAAGTCACTTCTTACACAGCCGTCTTGTTGTCAGAACCTGGGAGGGGTGCGTGGTTGGGTTGTGAGTGGTAAGGGCCAAAGCTGAGGATGTCTGGATTGGCGAAAGAGATTTGTTGGAAAAGGAGGTTGCTGGGGTGTAGAGAGCTACGTCTCACACCAGATCCATACTCGGATTCAGCAATCCTAGGAGGGGCCCATTTGTAGAGAGAGGGATATTTTATCCAAATCATTCCCATGTATTTCTCATAATCAGTGAAACACTATCTCATCCTGTTTTTACCCCCATTAACCATGTTTGTGGTAACCTCCCTTTTAGAGCTGATGCAAAGTTCCCTTTCGGGAGGCTTTCCAGGATTTCACCTCACTGAACATTATAGTGGAATTGAGTGTTGTAAACTGGGAATAGTTTAGAAATAATATAGTCTAGTTATTTCCCAGTTGATGAAATTAGGGTGAGATTTTAAAAAAGGTTTTAGATATTCACTTACATGAATAAGAGCCAAGATAAGGCCAAGCGCAGTGGCTCACACCTGTAATCCTAGCACTTTGGGAGGCCGAGGTGGGTGCATCACTTAAGGTCAGGAGTTCAAGACCAGCCTGGCCAACATGATGAAACCCCATCTCTACTAAAAATAAAAAAAAAAAAGCCGGGCATGGTGGCGGGCGCCTGTAATCCCAGCTACTTGGGAGGCTGGGGTGGGAGGATTGCTTGAACCCAGGAGGCAGAGGTTGCAGTGAACTGAGATCACACCACTGCACACTCCAGCCTGGGTGACAGAGCGAGGCTCTACCTCAAAAAAAAAAACCAAAAAGAGTCAATGTATTTTTGTTTTGAGCATAGCTCATTTAAAAATATATGGTTTACTAGGCATGGTGGCTCACACCTATAATCCTAGCACTTTAGGAGGCTAAGGTGGGCAGATTGCTTGAGCTCAGAAATTCAAGACCAGCCTAGGCAGCATGGCGAAACCCTGTCTCTACAAAAAATATACAAAAGTTAGCCAGGCATGATGGTATGTGCCTGTAGTTCCAACTAATCATGAAGCTAAGGTGAGAGGATCACCTGAGGTCAAAAGGTTGAGGCTGCAGTGAGCTGTGATAACCCCACTGCACTCCAGCCTGGGCAACAGAGTGAGACCCCGTCCCCCCAAAAACTCTGTATGTCTGTATGACTGTAGTTTACAGTCACAGGAAAATCTGTGCAGCCAGAGGCTAGCACAGAGGTGCTGTGTCATTGCTGAATGTTAGGCTACAGCACAGCTATCCGGAAGCAAAATTGTTCTAGAGTTAACTATTTAGAGCATCTTGGCTAATTCTAAAAAAATACATTGGTCTGGGCAGAAACTACTAGGCTGTCATGGTTTTAAAAAAAGAAGATCATATCTTTCCTAAAACAGGAGACGAGAAGATCACACCGTGAGCAGACTGTCTGCACAGCGTAAGGAAGGAGGACCAGAGGCAGCGACTCCAAGGCTGCATCACCTGAGAGCTGGAGTCACTCAGGAGTCTGCTCTGAGTCAGCCTAGTTCAGCAGTCAGCATGAGTTTTTGCTATGTCCTTCCCTTCCCTCCCTCCCTCCCTCCCTTCTTTCCTTCTTTCCTCCCTCCTTCCCTCCCTCTTTCCCTCCCTCCCTCCTTCCCTCCTTCCTTCCTCCCTCCCTCCCTCCCTCCCTCCTTCCCTCCTTCCTTCCTCCCTTCCTCCCTCCCTCCCTCCCTCTTTTGAGACAGGATCTCGCTCTGTCACTCAGGCTGGAGTGCAATGACATAATCATGGCTCACTACAGCCTTGGATTCCTGGGCTCAAGCAGTTCTTCCGCCTCAGCCTTCTGAGTAGCTGGGACTACAGGTGCAAGCTCCCACACCTGGCTAATTTTTAAAGATTTTGTGTAGGGTTAGGTTTCTTTTCATTGTCGTAAGAATACCATCTACAGAGAAATTCAGTGAGAGGTAACAGACAAATAGCCCGGGGTGATCAATGGAAGCCTGACTAATGGTTTAGTTACATACATGATTAATACCATGTTTTTATTTTGTAACAGCCATTGATTGACTTTGAAAATCTTTTATACTATTAAACTTTTTTTAAAAGCCATTTTTCAGTCTTCTTTCTAATCTGTACTAGCTACAATTTCTGTGACTTTCAGTCAGTTATTAAAAATATCTTTTTGTGTCCTTTTTTCTTTTTCAGCAGCCCATGACCCATCGAGAATCTGCACCTGTTCCCCAGCCTGAAAACAAACCAGAAAGTAAGCCAGGCCCAGTTGGACCAGAACTCCCTCCTGGACACGTCCCAATTCAAGTGATCCGCAAAGAGGCGGATTCTAAACCTGTTTCCCAGAAGCCCCCACCTCCCTCTGAGAAGGTAGAGGTAAAAGTTCCCCCTGCTTCAGTTCCTTGTCCTTCTCCCAGTCCTGGCCCTTCTGCTGTCCCCTCTTCCCCCAAGAATGTGGCTGCAGAAGAGAGGGCAGCCCCCAGCACTGCCCCTGTAGAAGCTACACCTCCAAAACCAGGAGAAGCCGAGGCTCCCCCAAAACATCCAGGAGTGCTGAAAGTGGAAGCCATCCTGGAGAAGGTGCAGGGGCTGGAGCAGGCTGTAGACAACTTTGAAGGCAAGAAGACTGACAAAAAGTACCTGATGATCGAAGAGTATTTGACCAAAGAGCTGCTGGCCCTGGATTCAGTGGACCCCGAGGGACGAGCCGATGTGCGTCAGGCCAGGAGAGACGGTGTCCGGAAGGTTCAGACCATCTTGGAAAAACTTGAACAGAAAGCCATTGATGTCCCAGGTCAAGTCCAGGTCTATGAACTCCAGCCCAGCAACCTTGAGGCCGATCAGCCACTGCAGGCAATCATGGAGATGGGTGCCGTGGCAGCAGACAAGGGCAAGAAAAATGCTGGAAATGGGGAAGATCCCCACACAGAAACCCAGCAGCCAGAAGCCACAGCAGCAGCAACTTCAAACCCCAGCAGCACGACAGACACCCCTGGTAACCCAACAGCACCGTAGCTTCTGCCCCGTAAAAATCAGACTCAGAACCGATGTGTGCTTTAGGGAATTTTAAGTTGCATGCATTTCAGAGACTTTAAGTCAGTTGGTTTTTATTATTAGCTGCTTGGTATGCAGTAACTTGGGTGGAGGCAAAACACTAATAAAAGGGCTAAAAAGGAAAATGAAGCTTTTCTTCTATATTCTTACTCTGTACAAATAAAGAAGTTGCTTGTTGTTTCAGAAGTTTAACCCCGTTGCTTGTTATTCTGGAGCCCTGTCTACTTGGGCACCCTCCACCTGTTAGCTGTGGTTGTGCGCTATCTTCTGTAGCTCTGGACTGAAGGGGTAGATGGGGAGTCAATTACCCATCACATAAATATGAAACACATTTATCAGAAATGTTGCCATTTTAATGAGATGATTTTCTTCATCTCATATTTAAAATACCTAACTTTAAAGAGAGTAAAATGTGCCAGAGGCCATAGGAATATCTGTATGTTGGATGATTTTAATGCTACATTTAAAAAAAGAAAATAAAGTAATATAACTGAAAATGGGTTTTGTGGTTTCTAAACCTTTGAAAGCAGTAGCAACATGGAGATTGTCTGTCCCTGGTTTCAGTCAGAATAAATGACAGGTGCATTTAACAAGCCTGCTTTGGGTTTTGTGATGTCTCCAATAGCCTGGCTCATGAGAAAATTGTCTTGGTCACCTCTCAGTCTCAGATTGCAACAGGAACCTGGGAAGACTCAGGGCTGTGAACTCAGGTAATGGGAATATGCCTATTGCATCCCTTCAGACCGACGCAGCCAACAGCCAAGGTGCCACTTAAGTAGCATGTCTGCCCACCTGGCCTCAGGCCTCACCAAGAGGCTGAGACTATCCAAAAATGCCCAGAGGGCCTGGCGCAATGGCTCACACCTGTTATCCCAGCAATTTGGGAGGCGATGGCAGGAGGATTCCTTGAGGCCAGGAGTTTGAGACCAGCCTGGGCAACATAGCAAGACCCTGTCTCTACAGAAAACAAATTAGCTAGGTGTGGTGGCATGCGTCTTGAGTCTCAAGCTACCAGGGAGGCTGAGATGTGAAGATAGCTTAAGTCTAAGAGATCAAGGCTGCCGTGAGCTGTGATCCCACCACTGCACTCCAGCCTGGGCAACAGAGTGAGACCCTGTCTCCAAAAATTAAAAATGGAAGCGCACAGGGAAGCCAGCTCCCACTATTGCCCAAGGCTGGCCAAAGTGTTCCTTGGAGTCCAGGTCACTGGGGGTTGGAAATGTGCTCTGAGAATCTTGGGGTCATCTTTATTAACACTGTGTGAGTCACCAAACCAAACTGAGACCAGATTTATCTTCCTGGATTGGGTTCCTAGAAGCCTCTGGAGTTAGGGACCAGATATACTCAGGCCTGGGTAGAAGGAGATTCTTGCTGTGCCAGTGGTTTTTTCTTTTTTTTTTTAAAGCTTGGGAGGGACCACAGCCCCACAGCGTGGAGATCTGCTGGATTTTTTTACTTTTTTATTTTATTTATTTATTTAACCGCTTGCCAAATAAAGTGAAAAGAGAAAGGCCTGAGACCTTGGAACTCTCAGTGAGGTGCTGACTTAAGAGCCCCCGAGCTGAACTTCTCATGACTGTATGGAGTTTAATACTGGCGCCTGACGATGCTGCACAAAAATACACACTGGTGTGCTTGCCACTGTTAGCCTGCTGAGGAAGGCTGAAGTCATTCCCATGGGAATCTGCCAACATCATTCCTGGGTGAACTCATTTGGGGAGTACAAGCCGACATGCCACTGATTCTAGAAACTCGGAACATGTAAATAGGAAAAAAACAAAAGCCTACTGGACTATTTTAAAAATGAACCAGGCTGGGTGCGGTGGCTCATGCCTGTAATCCCAGCACTTTGGGAGGCCGAGGCGGGTGGATTACTTGAGGTCAGGAGTTCGAGACCAGCCTGGCAAACGTGGTGAAACCCCGCCTCTACTAAAAATACAAAAATTAGCCAGGCACGGTGGCACACGCCTATAATCCCAGCTACTCGGGGGGCTGAGGCACGGGAATTGCTTGAACCTGGGAGGCAGAGGTTGCAGCGAGCCAAGATCACTACACTCCAGCCTGAGCAACAGAGTGAGGCTTGGTCTCAAAAAAGTTGATGTGACCACTTCTTTTTGGGACTCAGTGGACCTCATATGACGTTAAGTCTGCTTGAATGGTTACTGAATTAGGTTGATAGTATTTTTATCACTAAACATCATCAAATAAGTAGCTCTTTAATGTGGTTGGAATATTTTCAATCATCCAAATTGAAACATGCCATGGGCATCAGGACGGGAGTTATCCGGCCTGTGTTGGTGGCCCCTGGGCCTTGTGTGGGGAGCAGGGCATAGAGCTAGCTGCACCCTCTTGGTGACTCAACTGTCTTGGCCCCTGTAAGCATTGGGGGGCTACAGCCACTGAGCATCTACGGAGCATCAGGGCTATTTCCTGTGATGCCTGCACGGGCCCCCCACATCTGCTTTTCCAAATCTTCCCACTCCTTTTTTTTTTTTTTTTGAGACAGAGTCTCATTCTGTCACCCAGGCTGGAGTGCAGTGGTGCAATCTCAGCTCACTGAAACCTCTGCCTCCCGGGTTCAAGCAGTTCTCCTGCCTCAGCCTCCTGAGCAGCCAGGATTATAGGCATGCACCACCATACCTGGCTAATTTTTGTATTTTTAGTAGAGATGGGGTTTTGCCACGTTGGCCAGTCTAGGCTAGTCTCCTGACCTCAAGTGATCTGCCCGCCTCGGCCTCCCAAAGTGCTGGGATTACAGATGTGCGCCACCATGCCTGGCCTCCAGATCTTCCCACTCTGAGGCCCACCTTGGGTTGAAAGTTTCCCGGCCTGGACCACGCATTCCTTGTCAGACTCTCCCTTCCCAAAGCTCCCAGCACCCTTCTGTGCATTTGCCAAAACCCAGTTGTTTTCTCAACACCCTGAGTCATTTCCTCAGCAAGACTGTGAATCCCCACAGGGGTGGCAGGTCCATTCCAACACTTCCTTCTTCCCACATTGTTGTCCAGACCCAGGCACAGAGGCACCCTGGATGGCCAGGGGGTGCTTAAAACTCCCTTCCACTTAAGATGTTATGATTCTAAGGCTAAATTGATGTTCCTGCACAAATAAATACCATCTTTAGGAGATGTGAGTTTAGGACCAACTCTTTCACCAACTTCCTTTCATAATTCCCAGATATGTAATTTATTTAAGTTAATTTATGTAAGTTATTTCCTCTCTCTGTGCCCTTTGCTCTCATCTGTGAAAGGAGGGCCTTGCC
Source organism: Macaca thibetana thibetana (assembly GCF_024542745.1). Lineage (NCBI taxonomy): Eukaryota > Metazoa > Chordata > Mammalia > Primates > Cercopithecidae > Macaca > Macaca thibetana. The sequence continues at coordinate 115,776,105 of NC_065586.1, forward strand.
CAAGTTGCCTCTTGGTGATCTGGATGTTTCTGGCAGGTCTGCACTTGCTACTGTTGTGGTCCCTGCCTTGGTATTTCTCCCTTGGCAGCCTAGCCAGGATGCATAGCATGGAGTTCCATTATGGGCTGTGCGGTCCTGCAAGCCCCTGTGTGAGTGTGGCTGGCTGGCCGGCCCACTGTCTGTAACATTATACAAATGTAATCGAATGCCAACAGACAGGATCCAGGGTTGCAGTTATTTTGAGATGTGCAGAAGCCTGTGGGAAAATGCTGGAACATGTCTTAGTCACTTGGGCAAATACCTTTCTTTCCCTGTTTCAGCATGTTTTGAACTTTCAGGCAGCACAAAAAAAGCTCCAGCAGGCACACCCACCCTTTGTGATTCTGGTGCCCTTCCACATCCTGTGACTCTCAAAGTGTGAGTGCAGAGGGCTGAAAGCGGGGCTGGAGAAGCCCTAGACACCCACCTATGGAAAAAATTGTAGCGCTTCCCTCGATACATAATTCAAAATAAAAACAACAAAAGAAATGTAAGGAAGATCTGTAATTCCCACGTTATACTTTGTCGCTTTGTAAAAGTTCCTCCGCTCGTGTATGTGCACTTGGCCAGGTCCCTGCCTTCCTGGTACTCTAAGGTATTGTCCAGCACTACCCAGTAAGAACCAGTGGAGACCAGGAAGAGCTACATCAGTCCCCGGGGAGCATCTGAGCAGGTGAGGAGGTACAGGACCACAAGAGAGGGCAGCAGAAGCCAGCAATGGCGCCATCCTGTGCTTGGTGGAAGGGATGAGGAGGCAGCCACAGGTCCTCCTGATGGACAGGTCACCCCCGTACCTCACAAGTGGGCCCAGAGTTCCTGGTGCAACTAGAAGCCAGCCTGAAGGTGCGAAGGGGGTTGGAAAAAGCATTCCAGATGGAAAGGGTCTTTTTCTAAAGCATTCTCTTGCCTGTCCTTGCCTTCTCTAGCCAGAGCTTTGCCCTAGGATCTGGCCGGCTGCGTGGAGGCTGAGCAAGAAGGTCTCCTCTGGTTTGGAGAGGGAAAATCATCCTGCCAGCCCCTCACTCACTGTCTTCCACTTCATCTCTCTCTCTCTCCACTGGCTCTTTTCTTCTCCTTAGCCTACAGAAAGCACAAACCAAAAAGAAACACTTCCTCCTCACTGTACCCCCGCCCTGACTTTTTTTTTGGTGATACAGGGTCTTGCTCTGTTGCCCAGGCTGGAGTGAAGTAGTGCGATTTCAGCTCACTGCAACCTCCGCCTCCCAAGTTCAAGCGATTCTCCCACCTCAGCCTCCCAAGTAGCTGGGATTATAGACATGCGCCACTACACCCAGCTAAATTTTGTATTTTTAGTAGAGATGGGGTTTCACCATGTTGGCCAGGCTGGTCTTGAACTCCTGACCTCAGGTGATCCACCCACTTTGGCCTCCCATAGTGCTGGGATTACAGTCGTGAGCCACCATGCCCGGCCCACTGCCCCCGGCTCACCATCCCCAGTTTCTGATCACATGTCGTGGAAGAGTCAGCTAAGCCCCCTCACCTCCCACATCCTGATCCACCCACAGCCATCCATTCCTGCACTCACCCCTACCGAAACCACTCCTGTGGACACACTGTCACCGGTGTTATGCAATGTCTCCAGCTCTCCTCCCCAGCAGGCTCTGACTCACCCTCTTCCCTTGCCCTCTCTTCAACATCAAGGTCTCCAGAGTTCCTTCCTCATCCGCGCTCTTCCCACCATGTGAGGGTGTTTCAGGCGGCACCTTGGCTGGACCATAGCACCCAGCTACTTAACTCCAACACTAGATGCTGCTGAGCACATATTCTGCAGACTCCGTTAACATATACCATCAGCTGACTGCTCCCAGAGGAGAAGAAATTCTGCCTCAAGACTACAGCATCTGCCCCAGCTGAGTTTCTAGCCTGATGCCCTGCCCTGCCCTACCCTACAGCTTTCCAACTTGTCTGTCCCCACAATCATGTGAGCCAATTCTTTAAAAAAACTAACAAAAAAAAAAACCAACACACATGGCTGGGTGCGGTGGCTCATGCCTATAATCCCAGCACTTTGGGAGACCGAGGAGAGTGGATTGCTTGAGCCCAGGAGTTCAAGACCAGCTTGGGAAACATGGCAAAAACCAGTCTCTATTTATAATAAAAATGAAACCCACACACACATACACATCCCCACCACACAAGCACTGTATATTTTGTTTCTATGGGGAACCCTGACTGACGCATACTGTTCATACTCACTGGTTCTCCAGCTTCCTCCTCCCAGACCCCAGTCATCTCTGGGTCTGTTTCTGGTACCCTCTTTTTTTTTTTTAAGGGTAGAAATGGCCGGGCGCAGTGGCTCAAGCCTGTAATCCCAGCACTTTGGGAGGCCGAGACAGGCGGATCACGAGGTCAGGAGATTGAGACCATCCTGGCTAACAAGGTGAAACCCCGTCTCTACTAAAAATACAAAAAACTAGCCGGGCGCGGTGGCGGGCGTCTGTAGTCCCAGCTACTCGGGAGGCTGAGGCAGGAGAATGGCATGAACCCGGGAGGTGGAGCTTGCAGTGAGCTGAGATCCGGCCACTGCACTCCAGCCTGGGTGACAGAGTGAGACTCTGTCTCAAAAAAAAAAAAAAAAAAAGGGTAGAATTAATATTTTATTGTCATCCAGATGGCAGTTGGGTTTATAGTCTCTATACTTTATACTTTATGTAAATAAAAATAATTACAAGTTTTAAATAGCCAATGGCTGGTTATGTTTTCAGAAAACATGATTAGACTAATTCATTAATGGTGGCTTCAAGTTTTTCCTTATTAGCTGCAAAAAATTCACCCAACTTTTGTCCCTTAAAAAACTGGAAAGGACCAGGCACGGTGGCTCACACCTGTAATCCCAGCACTTTGGGAGGCTGAGGTGGGTGGATCACCTGAGGTCAGGAGTTCGAGACCAGCCTGACCAACATGGAGAAACCCCCTCTCTATTAAAAATACAAAACTTAGCCAGGCCTGGTGGCGCATGTCTGTAATCCCAGCTACTTGGCAGGCTGAGGCAGGAGAATCACTTGAACCCAGGAGGTGGAGGTTGCGGTGAGCCGTGATCTTGCATTGCACTCCAGCCTGGGGGACAACAGGAAAACTCTGTCTCAAAAACAAGCAAGCAAACAAACAAACAAACAAAAACTGGTAGATTGGCATGCATTTGACTTCACATTCTGAAGCAACATCCTGACAGCCACATGTACTTCAAAGAATACCATGTTGGAATACTTTTCAGAGAGGGAATGAAAGAAAAGCTTGATCTTTTTGCAAGGCCCACACCACGTGGCTGAGAAGTCAACTATGACAAGTTTATCACTTGCAGCCTCCAAGGCTTCCTGAAAAGCAAACTTGCTCTCAATTCGCTTCACCATCTTGGCTGCTAGAGTCTGAGGAGCAGCTGTAAGAACCGATGGAAATGGATCCAAAGCGCTGGAACAAGCTTGGAGCTCTGGTACCCTCTTTCTCCTGAACACCAAACTTATCTATGCCTACAGGGCACAGAGAAAGCTGAGCCTTCAGCTGATATCCTCCAGGAACCTGGAATTCAAATTCTGGGGTCCCTTCAGGGATCCCCCAGCACTGAGCCAGCTCTATCCCAGCACAAGCCTTCTACAAGGTGCGATCTCAAAGTTCACAAGGCCAGCCAGGTGGAGGATTGACAGAGCCAAGCTGTCACAAGTGGGATGTAGGATGGGGGCAGACCCAGAGACTGAGGCTCGGCCCCAGGCAGCAATAGTCATGTGGGGCGTTGGTCCAGTGTCACAAGAGATTTCCAATTTTCCAGAAAGACCAGAAATTTGTTCCTGTGAAGTCTCTCAATTTTTATTTTTTATTATTTATTTATTTATTTATTTATTTATTTTGAGATGGAATTTTACTCTTGTTGCCCAGGTTGGAGTACAGTGGTGCAATCTCAGCTCACAGCAACCTCCACTTCCCTGGTTCAAGTGATTCTCCCATCTTAGCATCCCAAGTAGCTGGGATTACAGGCACCCGCCACCACGCCCGGCTAATTTTTGTATTTTTAGTACTTTTGTATTTCGCCATGTTGCCCAGGCTGGTCTCGAACTCCTGACCTCAGATGATCTGCCTGCCTTGGCCTCCCAAAGTGCTGGAATTACAGGCGCGAGCCCCAGTCCAACAATGAAATTTGCCCAACAAGAGGTATTAAGGGAGGGACAGGCTTCATTAACCCTTTAAAAAAATGTTTTTGTCACTTTTCACTCAGGGCAACGAGTGCTTACTTGCCCTACATTTTCATAACCAAAAGAGTGCACACAAGACTCTTGCCTAAATGTGACTGTTCTCAGCCAACTCTGTCCACCCTCTGACATTGAAGTCGCTGACGTATTTTTTAAATGTTTCGGCCGGGCGCGGTGGCTCACGCCTGTAATTCCAGCACTTTGGGAGGCCGAGGCGGGCGAATCGCGAGGTCAGGAGATTGAGACCATCCTGGCTAACACGGTGAAACCCCGTCTCTACTAAAAATACAAACAACAACAACAATAACAAAAACTAGCCGGGCGTGGTGGCGGGGTCCTGTAGTCCCAGCTACTCGGGAGCCTGAGGCAGGAGAATGGCGGGAACCCGGGAGGCAGAGCTTGCAGTGAGCCGAGATCGCGCCACTGCACTCCAGCCTGGGCGACAGAGCAAGACTCCGCCTCAAAAGAAAAAAAAAAAAGTCCCCCAAAAGGTGCCCAGTTTCATTAACATTTTTTGGAGATAATTTTGACTAATGATTGGGTCACAAATTTCCTCCAGACAAAAAAAGACAAAAAGGTCCATTATCCCAAATATATACCTTTCAAACCCTTAGGATTTAAAAATATGAAAAACATGGTAACTTCTCCATTTTAGAGTTTTGTTCCTTATATTTCACTCTAATGATCAAGATATAAGAAAATACATAGAGGCGATGGATATCTCAGCTACCCTGATTTGATCCTATGCATTGTATACATGTATTAAAATATCACATGTATCCTCACAATAAGTACAACTACAGTATATCAATAGAAATTCAAAAATTAGGTCAGGTGCGGTGACTCGCGCCTGTAATCCCAGCACTTTGGGAGGCCGAGGCAGGTGGATCACTTGAGGTCAGGAGTTTGAGACCAACTCGGCCAACACGGCTAAACCCCGTCTCTACTAAAAATACAATAAATAAATAAATAAATAAAAATATTAGCCAGGCTTCGTGGCGCAAGCCTATAATCCCGGCTACTTGGGAGGCTGAGGCAGGAGACTAGCTTGAACCCAGGAAGGAAGGTTGCAATTAGCCATCGCACCACTGCTTCGTGGGCGCATAGCCTGTAATCCCGGCTACTTGGGAGGCTGAGGCAGGAGACTAGCTTGAACCCAGGAAGGAGAGGTTGCAATGAGCCGAGATCGCAGTCCCAGCACTCGGCATTGGGGCAGCCTGAACCCAGGAGGCGGAGCTTGCATAGGCTCTGTCTATGGGCGACAGAGCAAGAAAGTCTCAAAAAAAAAAAAAAAAAAAAAAAAAAAAAAAAACAAAAGAAAATATATTGTTTTAAAATAAAATTACATTTAATAATCATTGCAAAAATAGATAAGGATGAAGTTTCAGGTTAGAATGAAAGAGAGAAGCATGTGTTTACAAACAAGCACAAGGCCCAAGAATTACTTATTGATTAGTATAAAATGTAAATGGTTGATTTTGCACAAATGCGATTTTTTTTTTTTTTTTTTTTTTTTTTGTGGTCCACTGGAATGAGAAACTCAAAATCTTTCTTTAGAGCTAAGACTTTTTTTTTTCAATCGAATTCCTCAGGTTAGAAGGAGTTAAGGCTTTACGAAAGCAATTTGAAGGTTTGAAATCTCCAGGGAGATTGATTTATGAGTATAGTACAAGTTAAGGCTACCTCTGACCTTAGCAGTTAGTGGCTGTGAAATTAGGCCCTGGAGTCCTGAGACAGGGGCTCTTCATCTTAACCTCCTTAGTATCTCACCATGTGTTAGCAATTCCATGAATCCCATCGGATTCATGAAATTTCATTCATGGAATTGGATTCCAGCTCATGGAATTTAATGTAATTCTATTGGATTCATGGAATTCCACTTCAGTTCTGGGATTCTCGGTAAATTTTCTTTTCTTTTTTTTTCTTTTTTTTTCTTTTTTTTTTTTTTGAGACAAGGTTTCTCTCTGTCACCCAGTGTGGAGTCCAGTGGCATGATTTAGGCTCACTGCAACCTCCGTTGGCCTCCCCAGTTCAAGCAATTCTCCTGCCTCAGCCTTCCCAGTAGTTGGACACCACCACGCCCAGCTAATTTTCTTATATTTATTTTTTGGTAGAGAGGGGGTTTTGCCATGTTGGTCAGGCTGGTCTACACCTCCTGACCTCGTGATCCGCCCACCTCGGCCTCCCAAAATGCTGAGATTACAGGCGTGAGCCAACGCGCCCGGCCAGTTCTGTGATTCTTTGGAGTGCGATGGCGCCATCTCGGCTCACTGTAACCTCCGCCTCCCGGGTTCAAGGGATTCCTCTGCCTCAGCCTCCCAAGTAGCTGGAATTACAGGCATGCACCACCACGCCCAGCTAAATTTTTGTTATTTTACCAGAGACGGGGTTTCACCATGTTGGCCAGGCTGGTCTCAAACTCCTGGCCTCAAGTGATCGACCCACCTCGGCCTCCCAAAGTGCTGGGGCTACAGGTGTGAGCCACCGCGCCCGGCCTCAGGTCTGAGGTTCTTTTTTTCTTTTTGAGACGGAGTCTCGCTCTAATCGCCCAGGCTGGAGTGCAGTGATGTGATGTCGGCTCACTGCAAGCTCCGCCTCCCGGGTTCACGGCATTCTCCTGCCTCAGGCTCCCAAGTAGCTGGGACCACAGGTGCCCGCCGCCACGCCCGGCTAATTTTTTGCATTTTTAGTAGATCAGCGTGTTAGCCAGGCTGGTCTCGATCTCCCGACCTCGTGATCCGCCCGCCTCGGCCTCCCAAAGTGCTGGGATTACAGGCGTGAGCCCCCGCGCCCGGCCGGGTCTGAGGTTCTTAAACCAGGACTCATCCGCACTAATTGAAACCTGAGGTGAGGGATTTCTCCCCGCTGACCAGTAGGGGGCGCATCGTGACTACGCCTTCTGCTTTCACTCCCCGCGCAGGGAAATCCTGTCCTGCCCTCTCAGGGAGCAGTTCCTGACTGTGGGCTCCATTTTATAATAAAATGACTCACCTGAAGAATCACTTATGTCATTATTTCGTATTCCTTACAAAACCAGTGATACACCAAGGCCTCATCTGAAAACCAAGTAAAGGAAGCGAGCACAGGATGTCTGCTGGTCTGGTCGGCGTTTATCTCGGCTGGTGAGAACGCAACCATGCCTCCATTCACACTGTCATTCCTCCAGTAAATGAGACATCCCTGTTTTCTAAAGGAGGGAGATTTATGAGTCAGAGGTAATCGGATCCACAATCTGATTAGAATTCTATCCTAATAACGGGAGCTGACCGCATCCATTTGTGATCGGGCCCAGTCACCATTTGTTTGGTTTTCCAGCACTGTAAGCCAGACTTTGGAGTGGGGGGAAGGTGAACGCTCCCCGCACTTTAATGCCAGGCTTATTCTTTCCTAAGGAGCAGGATCAAAATACTGTTAACGGGAAAAATATGCTTCCTCGTATGAGACTGCAGCATTTTACCTTGTATGAGAAAGGAAAAATGAAGGGTGAGACCTGCTTGTTTCTTACATAACTAGGGAGAAATCCACCCCCTTCTCATCCCATAGCTCTTCCTGGTGGCAGTAATGATCAGAAACAGGAGTACCCAACTTCTTTCATGCTTGGGGGACTAGAGCTGCCCACTCTATGCAGAATGGGCAAAGTAAGGGCAGAGGAGAGTGTATTAGCGTCACAATAGGCCTAAAGCCTGCATTTGAAAGCTTCAAGAAAAGACTGAGAGGCAATCTCTTGCTGTTTCCCCTAAAGGCAGGTTGGCAGATCAGCTCTCCTATCCAGAGCAGCTAGAAAAGCTGGCAAAACAAACAAGATATATTTGAAGGTGAGCCACCAAGGGGGTGAGGATTTGCGGGTCAAGGTCCTGGAAAGAAGGGTTAGCAGAGCTTTGAATTTTGAGGCATTTGCCTATTTCATGAGGCAGAGAAGCGCCCAGCAGTCTCATGCTAAGGAAGGAAGAGCTTGAGTAGTCGTCGCCAGCTTTCAACTTCCAAAGGGCCTCACTCTTTAGAAGGAATAGGAATGAAAATAGAGAAACTCTCACAAAAACTGAAACCCAGCTTCCCATTGGCTTAACGTTTGATTGTGTTACAGGAAAGGGGTCCTGATCCAGACCACAAGAGAAGGTTCCTGGATCTGGAGCAAGAAAGAATTCAGGGTGAGTCCATAGAATAAAGTGAAAGCAAGTTTATTAGGAAAGTAAAGGAATAAAAGAACGGCTACCACATAGGCAGAGCAGCCCCAAGGGCTGCCGGTTGCCCATTTTTATGGTTATTTCTTGATGATATGCTAAACAAGGGGTGGATTATTCATGCCTCCCCTTTTGAGACCATATAGGGTAACTTCCTGATGTTGTCATGGCATTTGTAAACTGTCATGGCGCAAGTGGGAGTGTGGCAGTGAGGACAACCAGAGGTCACTCTTGTTGCTATCTTGGCCTTGGTGGGTTTTAGCTGGCTTCTTTATTGCAACCTGGTTTATTAGCAAGGTCTTTATGACCTGTATCTTCTGCTGACCTCCTATCTCATCCCGTGACTTAGAATGCCTAACCTTCCAGGAATGCAGCCCAGCAGGTCTCAGCCTTATTTTACGCAGCCCCTACTCAAGATGGAGTTACTCTGGTTCAAACACCTCCGATAATTGGATTAGGGCAAGCTTTCTCAACCTCAGTGCTATTGACACTGATATTGACATTATCAGTGGACCATCCTATGCAATGTTTACCATTCCCGGCCTTTAACCACTGGATGCCAGTAGCAACTCCCCTTCCCCGAATTCTGACAACCAAACTTTCTCCAGACATTGCCAAATGTCCCATGGTGGGGAAAATCACCTGTGGTTGAAAACCACTGGATTAAGGGTGTCTGCCCAGACCCCAACTGCCTTCCACAAGCAAAAACAAATCTTACTATCATATAGGGCCTCAAGTGATATCTATAATTTTTCACACATGATGTGCAGCACCTAATAAAGAACAAAGCTTTAAAATACATAACAAAGTTGACAGAAATCAAAAGAGAAATAGACAAATCCACAAGCATAGTGGGAGATGTTAAGATACATTTCTGAGGAAATGCTGGACTAAGCAGGAAAAAAACAAGGTTAGGGTAACGGTAAACTGCGAAGAGAAGTATCTGGAGGAAAAGAGAAAGGTATCGGGTCTAGTTGCATGAAAGAGGGGTTGGCAGGAAGAGGGGTATTGAGGGCAGATGGAGAAATGGAGAGAAGGGGAGGGTCTTTGTGGGCCCCCTCTTTCTGGAGGCCTAATTCTATAAGACCTCTTCAGCATGAATGATACAAGGGAACTGCGTCGTTTCCTTTGTTCCTTCATCCAGACTATACTGGCTGCTCTGTGAGATCTACCTGTACCTCCAGTCTATCAGGCATGTGAACCAGAGCAACTCCACCTTGAATAGGAGCTGAGTAGAATGAGGCTGAAACGTACTCGGCTGCATTCCCGGAAGGTTAGGCATTCTAAGTCACAGGATGAGACGGGAGGTCAACACAAGATACAGGTCACAAAGACCTTGCTGATAAAACAGCCTGCAGTAAAGAAGCCAGCCAAAACCCACCAAAACCAAGATGGCAATGAGAGTGACCTCACTGCTACGCTCCCACCAGCACCATGACAGTTTACAAATGCCAGGGCAACATCAGGAAATTGCCCTATTTGGTCTCAAAAGGGGAGGCATGAATAATCCACTGCTTGTTCAGCATATCATCAAGAAATAACCATAAAAACGGACAACCAGCAGCCCTTGGGGTTGCTCTGTCTTTGCCGTAGCTGATTGTTTTTTCTTTCTTTTTTTTCTTTTTTTGAGATGGAATTTCACTCTGTTGCCCAGGCTGGAGTACAGTGGTGCGATCTCGGCTCACTGCAAGCTCTGCCTCCCAGGTTCATGCCATTCTCCTGCCTCAGCCTTCTGAGTAGCTGGGACTACAGGCGCGCACCACCATGCCTGGCTAACTTGTATTTTTAGTAGAGACAGGGTTTCACCATACTTGTCAGGCTGGTCTTGAACTCCTGACCTCAGGTGACCCACCTGCCTCGGCTTCCCAAAGTGCTGGGATTACAGATGTGAGCCACCACGCCCAGGCTTTGTTTTGTTTTGTTTTGTTTTGAGACAAATCAGCTCTGTCACGCAGGCTGGAGTGCAGTGGCGCTATCTCGGCTCACTGCAATCTCTGCCTCCTGGGTTCAAGTGATTCTTCTGCCTCAGCCTCCTGAGTAGCTGGGATTACAGGCGTGCGCCACCACGCCCGGCTTATTTTTGTATTTTTAGTAGAGATGGGGTTTCACCATGTTGGTCAGGCTGGTCTCAAACTCCTGACCTCATGATCCGCCCCGCCTTGGCCTCCCAAAGTGCTAGGATTACAGGCATGAGCCATTGCGCCTGACCACAGTAGCCATTCTTATATTCCTTTACTTTCTTAATAAACTTGCTTTCACCTTACCCTGCAGAATCACCCTGAATTCTTTCTTGTGAGAGATCCAAGAACACTCTCTTGGGGACCCATTTCCCATAGCAAGTTCGTTGTGGACTCCTTAGCAGTCAGTGGGGACTAGTAAGGTGGCCAAAAGGGTGGTAAGCACTTTCTGATCAACTGGGTGAGTGTCTCCAGTAGAGCTGTAGCCCTCCACCCCTGCCATGGAGGTGCCACCAGGTGACACTAAACTTAGAGAGTCCTATGGTCTGAGGCAGTTTCAAAATTGAGAGTGAGACTGATTTAATTCCTGTCCCATCTCTCCCCGTTGTATTTTAGCAAGAAGTACTCCAGGACACAGAAGAGAAGCCTGTCCTACGTGGATTACACAGGTATATTGATACCTACTATACAGCAGACATTATTCCAATTGCTGCTAAGAAACAGAGTAGGCCGGGCGTGGTGGTTTATGCCTGTAATCCCAGTACTTTGGGAGGGCAAAGTGGGAGGGTCGTTTGAGCCTAGGAGACCAACCTGGGAAACACGGTGCGACCTTGTCTCCCCTGAAAATACAAAATAAAAAAGCTGGGCATGATGGTGCATGCCTGTAGTCCCAGCTACTTGGGAGGCTGAGGTAGGAGGATCACTTGAGCCCAGGAGTTTGAGGCTGCAGCAGTGAGCCATGATTGTGCCACTGCACTCCACGGCCTGGGTCATAGAGTGAGACCCTGCCTCAAAAAAAAAAAAAAAAAAAAAAAAAGAAAGAAAGAAAAAGAAAAGAAAGAGAAAAAGAAACACAGTGAGTTTCAGACTGGAATATAAAGATGGGTAAAGCCTATCCATTGTCTTCAGGCCTAATAGGGGTAAGGGGGTAAGGGCAGTGAATCGAATAAACCAGCAGTTTGAATACAGTATGCTGGGGTAACTCAGGACAGAGCACAACGGGCTAAGAAGATGAAGAGTAATCAGGTGCTGGAGGGGAGAGAGAGAGACTGTAGATTAGGAGAATCTAGTTAAGAGTCTGAAATGGGAAGAGGATCTTCTGGGGAGCAGGAGTATCATGAACAAAAGCCTGCAGGTGCGAAAGCATGACGTGCATTCAGGGAAAATTGTATGCCCCAGGTATTACTGAATGCTACTCTATACCTGGCACTGTGCTAGGAGTTCGATGTACCTCGATGAACAAGACTCAGTCCTTCCCCGCAAATTGCTCAGGGATCTTTAGTAGGGCAGACTGAAAAGGAATGGGGAGCCGTTCTACAGTGAGCTGTCTGGAGGAGCTGGGGCGCAGAGTGTTTGCAAAGAAGTAATGAGAAATGGCCAGGTGCAGTGGCTTTGGCTGGGCATGGTGGCTCATGCCTGTAATCCCAGCACTTTGGGAGGCCAAGGCAGGCGGATCACGAGGTCAGGAGATCGAGACCGTCCTGGCTAACACGGTGAAACCCTGTATCTACTAAAAATACAAAAAATTAGCCAGGTGTGGTGGTTGACTCCTGTAGTTCCAGCTACACGGGAGGCTAAAGTAGGAGAATGGCGTGAACCCAGGAGGTGGAGCTTGAAGTGAGCCCAGATCACACCACTGCACCCCAGCCTGGGCAACAGAGTGAGACTCCATCTCAAAAAATAAAAAATAAAAAAAGGAATGAGAAACATGCCTGTCAGGTTACGAGGGGCTGTCGTATGCCTTAAAAGTGAAGACACAGCCAGAATATAACCAGCTCCACCTTTGAAGCTCTGTGTTAGAGCTGGGTGCTGCTCAAGAGTCCCAGTACAAGTGATCACACACAGCTGTCAATGCCTCCTGGAATTGACTTAGCAAGTCTGGGAGGCATGTGAAGTGAAATATCAGGCATCCAACCCAAGCTGCTAGCAGCCTGATTAGAAAGGCAGGGTTGATGAAGACAGGGCGGCAGTTGCTGTTGCTCCTCTCTTTCCAGGGACATAAGAAAAGAAGAGGCCTCTGAGAGGAGACCCACCCTGTCCTGGGGAGGCCGAGGGCCCAATGCATTGGTGCCAATGACATGGGGCTCACAGTCTCTGTTCGAAGATGATCCCACCATCCACTCTTCTGAGACCTTGATTTTTCAGTTGTCCCAGCTCTCTTTTGTGTCCAACTTCTCCGCTTGATTTATCCCCAGCAACATAAACATATCTTTAACAGGCCGGGCGTGGTGGCTCACACCTGGAATCCCAGCACTTTGGGAGGCCAAGGCAGGTGGATCACGAGGTCAGGAGTTCAAGACCAGCCTGACCAATGTGGCGAAACCCCGTCTCTACTAAAAATACAAAACTTAGCAAGACATGGTAGTGGGCGCCTGTAGTCCCAGCGACTCACGAGGCTGAGGCAGGAGAATCACTTGAACCCGGGAGGCGGAGGTTGCAGTGAGCTGAGATCGCGCCACTGCACCCCAGCCTGGATGACAGAGTGAGGCTCCATCTCAAAAAACAAACAAACCAACCAAAAAAAACATATATATATATATATATATCTCTTTAAGTTGTTCTCACCACTCTATCCTGTTGTTGCCCCATCTCTCTCCTCCCTGCAAAATTAAACTTCTTAAAGGAGTTATCCACACTCACTGCCTCTACCTCCTCACTTCCTGTTCTGTTCCCTCTACCTCCTCACTTCCTGTTCTGTTCCCTCTACCTCCTCACTTCCTGTTCTGTTCCCTCTACCTCCTCACTTCCTGTTCTGTTCCCTCTACCTCCTCACTTCCTGTTCTGTTCCCTCTACCTCCTCACTTCCTGTTCTGTTCAAGTTCCTTTGGAACAGAGACCCATCTGGCTGGCTCTAGGGAGCTTCTTCCTGTAGGGACACACTGGCAACCACATGCAAATCTAGCAATAGATCCTCTGGGTCTGGATTTCCCTTTCTTTTCCAGAGTCCTTTCTAGCCCCTCTCCAGGCTGTCTCCCTCTCCCACATGACCTCAGTCACCTGCTCTACACGAATCCGTTCTGACTTTCTGTATCTTCTCAACCTCACCCCAGACCTCTTACCCAAGATGCTGAATGATAGCTGGCCTCATGGAAACCTGGAACAGAGGCTACAAACTCATCAGGATGGGCTCCTCCTCCTCTCTACCCTGCCCTCTCCTTCCTCATCTGTGTGTGTGTGTGTGTCTGCTTCTCTCTGACCATCTCTGCCATTTTCCCCACTCTCTACTTACCCATCTGGCACCATCCCATAATGACCACTCCAGCTTCAGTCAACTTCAGGATCTTTAGCCCAGCTCCTACCATCAGCAGATGCTCAAGAAATGGAACCTAATTAGCCTGGTAATTTCTTCAAGTGAGGAGACAAGTCATAGGTCACTGGCCTCAGATTACAGGATGTGGCTGTTTAGGGCCACAGGGCGGTGGACAGGACAGCCTCCCTGAGAGGCGGGGGGAGAGCAGGCCACGAGAAGCAGCTTTGTATGCCTCCCATTCACGCCTCCACCCAGGGCATTGGCCTATGTGCTCAGCAGCCCGGAAACTGCTTTCACTGAGGTCATAAACAGTGTCTTTGTTGTTGAATCCAATGGACAGTATTCCTTTCTTCCTGTATATGAATGTTCAGTGGCTTCTGGAGCTGTTGACCCTTTTCCTGCCCCCTTTCCTGTAACTCCCACAAGATTTACCGTCTTTAGTTTTCCTCCTATATTTTGGCTATTTCCTTCCAGCCTATGTTGTGGGCTCCTCTTTCTCTGCCTGTGCTTTCAAAGCTGACTATCCCCTTGGTCTGGATTTTCCTTTCCTTTCCAGAGTCCTTTCTAGTCCCTCTCCAGGCCATCTGCCTCTTCCACGTGGCCTTGGTCACCTGCTTTATACGAATCCGTTCCAACTTTCTGTATCTGCACGACCTCATCCCAGATCTCACCCAGCTGGACAGCTCCACCTAGACGTCCCACAGGTATCTCAAAGTCACTGTATGCACAGTGGCACTCCATCCCCCTTCTACCTTCTTCTCCCTGATGTTTCCTACTTCAGGAGATGGTGCCACCCAGTTGCCCAGGCCAGAAACAGCATCATGCTTAATACCTTCTTTCCTTCACTCTAAACCCAACCAAACACCAAACATGAAAGAATTGACAGGCCAGGTGCAGTGGATCACACCTGTAATCCCAGCACTTTGGGAGGCTGAGGCGGGTGAATCACCAGAGGTCAGGAGTTTGAGACCAGCTTGACCAACATGGTGAAACCCCATCTCAAATACAAAAAATTAGCTGGGCATGGTGGTGTGTGCCTGTAATCCCAGCTACTTGGGAGGCTGAGGCAGGAGAATCACTTGAACCTGGGAGGCAGAGGTTTCAGTGAGCTGAGATTGTGCCACTGCACTCCAGCCTGGGCAACAAGAGCAAAACTCCATCTCAAAAAAAAAAAAAAAAATTGACAATAATCCTTTCATATATCAAATATCCAGTGTTCTACTTTCGGAGCTTCCATCTTTTCTTTTTCCTTTCTGCCACCACCATCATTCTTGGAGTCATTCTCCTAAACAGGCTCTTCACTTTCAGTCTTCCAACCACCCAATCCAGTAACCCCCACTGAGTTACTCTCCCCATGGCCAGAGGGCAATTTTCCTGCCTCCTTCCTCCTTTTTAAAAGAAATGTAGTTTTGTCACAGGATCCTTGGGGTGTCATTTTTCCAGATGGAAAACCTCTGTTGCCAGCAGCGCCTTCTGCCTGAATATTGCTCCTGCCCACTGGGCTCATCCCACCCACTTGGCCCAGTAGGCTGTGTCGGGTCCCACACCTGCCAAGGGCAAGTCAGGTGTGGAGTGGCGGGTGTGTGGGCGAGCAAGCATGGGGTCTGGCCACTGTGCACAGCCAGGCATGCTGGCTGCTATGGTGGGACAGGCAGCTCCAGGTGCCACCACAGGTGCTGGCTCCATGAAAAGCTGTGGCTGGACCAGATGTACTGCATGTGGCTTCTGCTGCAGGCACCCAGGTCTGAATGAGGGTAATGTGGTGGCACCTGCAAACCTGGAGATGCTGGGAACTGCAGAGCCCCAAAGAGGATGTCACAGCCCTGGCTTGGAGAGCCCCTAGGTCTGAGCTCCCTGAAGGGCCAGAGCTCTTCTCTTCTTGTTGCCTGCAATGTGGTGAGCCAGGGGGTTGTGTTTCAGCCCTGTTTGTGTTACAGCTCTTTCAGTCCCACCATTCGGCAGGTCCTGAGTTCTTGTCATGCATCTAGGAAGAATGAGGTACACAGTACACAGATAACTAGAGGGTGAGTGAGGTGGCGAGGAGCTTCATTGAGTGACAGAACAGCTCTCAGGAGACCCAAAGTGGCTAGCTCCTATTCACAGGCAGGTCATCCTGACGAGTCAAGGAGACCGAAGCAGGTAGCTCCTTCCTGCAGCCGGTAGTCCCAACGTCTGTAGCCCTCAGCAGAGAGGAGTCCCAGAGCAGGTAGCTCCTATCTGCAGGCAGGTCGTCCCAAAGTCTGCAGCCCTCAGTGGAGAGGAGACCCAGAGGAGTTAGCTCCTATCTGCAGCAGGTCATCCCAAAGTCTCTGTGAGTCTGGCTGAGTTGAGGGTTTTTATGGGCTTCAGAAGGGAGAAAGTGCGTGCTGATTGGTCCATGGGTGGCCATGAACGGGCCTGAAAAAAGCACCATAAGTTCTCACTTCAGGCAGCAGACTGCACCCAGAACTGACCACCCAGCCCCCATGATTTAGGCTCTCCCTGGCTTGAAGGTGGGGCTTCACCGGGGACCCATCTCTTTCTGCCCAGAAGCCTGTCTGCCTCCTGCCACCATCTACATGTCACCCACCACACCCAGGCTGTTCATGCTGAGGGTTTCCTGAAGACCCATGCTGAGCCACCCTCACCACCCGCTTGGCCTCCCTCCCATGATCATTGGTGCCCAAAGTCTGGAGGGGGCCGAGGTGGCAGGGGACTGGTTTGTCAGCTCCACCCTGAGTGCATGCACACCCGGCTAGGTTTCAACAGCACATGGGCTTGGCCACAACTTTGCTCCGAATCAGAGCAGACACCAGGAGTGGGGAGAGACCAGGCAGGGGGAGCAGGTGCTTCGGAGCCTTCAGGGGCAGGGGGTCTTCCTGGGTCCCCGAGAGGGCAGGGGTTCCTGGGTCTGCAGCTGCGGCTGGGCAGCTACAGCTGTGCCTAGGAGTGCAGGGCTCCCGCCTGTTCTTGGCTCCAGCTCCGTGGAGCACACAGCCCTGGCTGTGCCTCCGCTACTGCAGCTGGTGTCTTCACAGCGGCTGCTCGAGATGGGCCACCACTTCCGTCAGTTTTAGTACTTTTATATATACACAGACTCAAACCACTATAACAAAAAATAGAGGCAGGACAGCTTCAATATAAATACATACATTTGTTACTTTTTTTTTTTTTTTTGAGATGGAGCTTCGCTCTTGTTGCCCAGGCTGGAGTGTGGTGGCGTGATTTCGGTTCACTGCAACCTCCGCCTCCCAGGTTCAAGCAATTCTCCTGCCTCAGCCTCCCGAGGAGCTGGGATTACAGGCATGTGGCACCATGCCTGGCTAATTTTGTATTTTTAGTAGAGACGGGGTTTCTCCATGTTAATCATGCTGGTCTTGAACTCCCCACTTCAGGTGATCCACCTGCCTCGGCCTCCCAAATTTCTGGGATTACAGGCATGAACCACCGTGCCCTCTTTTGTTACTTTTAACATTTTTATTGTGCAGGGGTTTTTGTTTTTTTTTTTTGAGACAGGGTCTCACTCTGTTGCCCAGGCTGGAGTACAGTAGTGTGAACACTGCTCACTGCAGCCTCAACCTTCTGAGCTCAAGCAATCCTCCCGCCTCAGCCTCCTAAGCAACTGGGCCACCATGCCTGGCCTAATTTTTGTTTTTGTATAGATGGGGTTTTGCCATGTTGCCTGGGCTGGTCTTGAATTCCTGGGCTCAAACCATTCCCCCACCACGGCCTCCCAACTGCTGGGATTACAGGCTTGAGCCACCATACCCGAACTATTATGTGGAGTGTTGAACATTCATTAAAGAAGACAGAATATTATAATGTTCCTGTGTTTCCACCCTCCCAGTCCCAACAACCGTCAACCCAAACCAGGCCTGCTCCATCCCTATCCTAATCCACTCCCTCTCACATAATATTTTGAACCAAATCCCATACAGCCTATCATTTCATTCATAAATATTTCAGTATGGATTTCTAAAAGATTAAGATTTTGGCCAGGTGAGGTGTCTCACACTTGTAATCCTAGCACTTTGGGAGGCCAAGGCAGGCAGATTGCCTGAGGTTGGGAGTTCAAGACCAGCCAGGATAACATGGCAAAACCCTATCTCTACTAAAACCACAAAAAATTAGCTGGGCACAGTGGCATACACCTGTAGTCCCAGCTACTTAGGAGACTGAGGCACAAGAATCGCTTGAGCCTGGGAGGTGGAGGTTGCAGTGAGCTGAGACTGCGCCACTACACTCTGGCCTGGGTGATAGACACCCTATCTCAAAAAACAAACAAAGATTTAAAAAATACTATTACCATATCTGAAAGAATGAACAATAATTCCTTAATATAATCATTAAATGTCTCATATTCAGGTTTCTAATTATCTCACAAATGTAATACACTTGTGAAAAATTAGGATCTAAATAATACCTATAGATTGTGATTGGTTGCTGTGGCTTTAAATGTCTTCCAATTTTAGTTTCTCTTTCTAGCTCTTTTTCTTTTCCTTGCAGTTTATTTATCGAAATTAAAACAAAACAAACAAACAAACAAAAAACAAATATATTGTCTCTTCTGGAGAGTTTCCCACAGTCTGAATTTTGTCCATTGAATCCTCATGGTATCATTTAACAAGATCCGCAGTCTTCTGTATTTCCTATAAATTGGTAGAGTATCTTTTTTTCTGCAGCATCATTTTATAGACATGTAACATGAATATCTTAAGGTTAATCGGTTTGCCTTAGTAGTTTAAGCTGCCTTGCTTGCCCAGAAAAGGGACCTGAAAAAAATAAAATAAACTTCCTGTACGAGTTTCTAAATTGGATCTACTGAAAGTCCTTTGTCAAGTCCCCCATTTTCCTTAGGCTAGAGCCCAAGGGAGGGAATCACGTGATTATTTCTTAAACACTGTGATTGGTCAAGGGTTGAGCATGTGACCCAAGCTAGGCCAATCAGAGCCCTTTCACAGCTTTTTCTGCAGGAGCTGGGAGGACTCTGCTGTGGATTGATCCTAGGTGAGGTTCAGAGAGATGCCTTTGCAAGTTTTATTGTTTCCACGAAGGGACTTCTGTTAGCAGGGATGGTTCTTAACTCTGGCTGTACAATCAGTGAGATTTAAAAACAATACATAAACCCATGAAGGAAGACAGGTACAAAAGGCACATAATGTATGATTCCAGTCATCTGAAGTGCCCAGCAGGAGCATCTCGCTAGAGAAAGAAAGTAGCAGATGGACACGGTGGCTCACACCTGCAATCCCAGTACTTTGAAGGTGGAGGCGGGCGGATCACCTGAGGTCGGGAGTTCGAGACCAGCCTGACCAACATGGAGAAACCCCGTCTACTAAAAATACAAAAATTAGCCGGGCCTGGTGGCGTATGCCTGTAATCCCAGCTACTCAGGAGGCTGTGCCAGGAGAATTGCTTGAACCCGGGAGGCGGAGGTTGTGGTGAGCCGAGATTGCGCCATTGTACTTCAGCCTAGGCAACAAGAGTGAAACTCTGTCAAGCAAAGAAAAGAAAGGAAGGAAGGAAGGAAGGGAAAAGGAAAGAAAATAAAGAAGTTTGGTGGTTGCCAGAAGCTGGGAGTTGGGGGCAATGGGAAGGAATCTGATGGGTTTCTTTTTGCGGTGGTGAAGATGTTCTGGAATTAGATAGTGGTGATGGTTGCCCAACTTTGTGAATATACTAAAAACTACTCAATTGTACGCTTTAAAAAGGTGAATAGAAACAATACACAAGCCCACATTTACCCCAGACCCGTTAAATACAAACTCTACAGGAGGGGCCCAGATATTGACAAATTTCTAAAGCTCCCCCAGGTGAGTCTAAAGAACAGTGTCTGAAGACCACTGTTTGAGTAAAAAGCCTGCTCTGTCTTCAAGAAGTAGGACGACTGGGGAGAGAGGTTTCAGATGCTTGCTTGACTTGTGTGTCTGTCTCTATCTCCGTTCCTCATCTGGATCTCCTGACCTCGTAATCCGCTCGCCTCGGCCTCCCAAAGTGCTGGGATTACAGGAGTGAGCCGCCGCGCCCAGCGTTTTTTTTTTTTTTTTTTTTTTTTTTAGACGGAGTTTGGCTCTTTTTGCCCAGGCTGGAGTGCAGCGGCACGATCTAGGCTCACTGAAACCTCCATCTCCCGGGTTCAAGCGATTCTCCTGCCTCAGCCTCCCAAGTAGCTGGGATTACAGGCGTGCGCCACCACGCCCGGCTAATTTTGTGTTTTTAGTAGAGACAAGGTTTCTCCATGTTGGTCAGGCTAGTCTGGTGTACTCTTTTTTAAAAAAGAAGTAATTAAAGTTAAATGAGATCATAATGATGGGGTCCTAAGCTAATGCAACTGGAGGAATGGACACCAGGAACGTACCCCACACAGAGAAAAGACTGTCTGCAAGCCAAGGAATGAGGCTTCAGGAGGAACCAAACCTGCTGAACTTTGATCTTGGACTTTCAGGTTCCAGAACTGTGAGAAAATAAATTCCTGTTGTGTAAACCCCCCAGTCTGTGATATTTTGTTATGGTCACCCTAGTAGATTAAAACAAGGTCCAATCTAGCTGTTTCTGTAAGATGGCAAGAGGTAGACAATCGTATCTATAATAATGATTAATTATAAATTAATTTATCCTATGTTGTGCCTCGTATTTTTTTCTTTTCTTTTCTTTTCTTTTCTTTCTTTTTTTTTTAGACAGAGTCTCACTCTGTCACCCAGGTTGGAGTGCAGTAGTGCTATCTCAACTCAACTCACTGCAACCTCTATCTCTCAGGTTCAAGCGATCTCCTGCTTCAGCCTCCTGAGTAGCCGGGATTACAGGTGCCCACCACCATGACTGGCTAATTTTTGTATTTTTAGTAGAGATGGGGTTTCACCATGTTGGCCAGGCTGGTCTCGAACTCCTGGCCTCAAGTAATCCACCTGCCATGGCCTCCCAAAGTGCTGGGATTACAGGCGTGAGTCACTGTGCCCAGCCTCTCTTATTCTTTTTATTGTGTTATTGCAATGTCTAGCAAAAGTGCTGAATAATATCAGGAATAACAAACATCCTTGTGTTCCTTGACTTAAAGAGAATGCTCCTGGCATTTCATGGATAAATATGATGTTTCCTATTACTTTCTGATAGCCACCTTTCTTCAAATTAATCAGTCTTGACAAATCGTCTTGCACCTGCCTGGCTGCTTAGACACTTCTCCTGTTGTTTCCTCCACACAATGGCTATGCTTCAGACAAAATAAACTACTGACCCTTTTCTGAACTTGCCATGATCTTTTGTGGTTCCATGTCTTTGTAGATCCTTCTCTTCAAGCCATGAACACCCTCCCCAACTTCCAAATACCTGGTAGCTTAAAGAGAACCAGATAAAAGTTTAGTTCCTCTTTAGACCCTGGATGTGGAGAAGATTTCTGCTTCTCTTCCTATTTGGAAGAACATTTTGAGGAAACACTTCCATCATCCTTCTCCTTTCCTTTAGTTGCTTCCTCCCAGGGGAGAGGTTGAAGGTCTGATTGGGCCAATCTCATTGGTGGGTAACTGGTCTTAAAGGCCAGGCCGCAGGTCCCACCCTTCTTACTTTGCCTGAGCTCAGATATAATGCTTCTGTGGGGTTAGCACCCCTTGGTAGGACCACCTCTGTGGCAGGGGAAGCGAGGATCTATCATTCTCTTTCTTCCACCTTCTCCACTATGACTGGATGGGTAGGTCCGGTGACTCCTGTGCTGTAAGTCTTCCTCTGTTCAGTTCAGTGGAAAAGGAGGATTATGTCTCCCTTAGGTCTAGGTTTAAGCCATGTTCAAATCCAGTTTTTACTAGAGCTTTGTGTCAAGGTTGGTTTTCTGTTTCCTGCTTGGCTAGAGATCCTTGGACATATATTCTATTGGTGTGACTCTTAGAGTGGGGGTAGTGGGAGTGACTCCCTAGACCCTTAATACCAACACTGAGTGTGTGCTCTCATCAAATGTTTGCTGGATACACGAATGAATTGATTGATGTACCCCAGCCTTCCCCACCTTTAACGATAACTATTGTTTACTGAGTGCCTTCTGTGAGCCAGGCATTATTATCTCATTACATCCTCCCAACAACCATATCAAATAAGAATTAACATTTCCATTTTATGAAAAAGGACATTTTATATTCCACTACCATATTAACTATCCTAAGGCAAATCTCTGCTTTAAAAAAGTAGCAGTTTGGCTGAGCGTACAATGGCTCATGACTATAATCCCAGCAATTTGGAAGGCTGAGGTGGGAGGATCAGAAGTTCAAGACCAGCCTGGGCAATGTAGTGAAACCCCATCTCTACAAACAATTTTTTAAATTAGCCAGACCCGCTACTCGGGAGGCTGAGGTGGGAGGACTGCTTGAGCCTAGGAGTTTGAGGCTGCAGTGGGCTATGATGTTGCCACTATACTCCAGCCTGGGCTTCAGAGTAAGACTCTGTCTCTAAAAAGTAGACTTTGTTTCCCGTCCTTCCTTGCATCTGGGCTTGGCTGTGGGAGGGAAGTGGAAGTGTGGGGTGCTACTCAAGCTGTGTCCTCAAAGGGAGGGAGTGAGCTCCTTCTTTCCCCTTCCCATCCCAACGCTTGATGGATATGAAGCCTGGCGATCCATCTTGGGTTATGAGGATGAGAGCCACCTTGTCGGGGTAGTGGAAAGGAAGCTGGAAGTAGCCTGGGTCCCAGATGCCCTCCAAAACCATTATATCAGTGCTCTACAGTCACCATAACAAATGATCACAAGCTAGGTGGCTTGAAACAATATAAAGTTATTCTCTCATAGTCCTGAAGGTTGGAAGTCTGAAATCAAGGTGTCAGCAGGGCCATGCTCCCTCTGAAGGCTCCAGGGAAGAATCCTTCCTGCCTCTTCCGGCTTCTGGTGGTCCCAGGTGTTCCTTGCCTTGTGGCAGCATCACTGTAATCTCTGCTCCCATCTTCACATGGCCTTTTTTTGTGTGTTCCTCTACGTCCTCTCCTTTCCTTATAACGACACCAGTCGTTGGATTTAGGGTCCACCCTAAATTCAGGATGAGTTCATCTCCAAATCCTTAACTAATTACATCTGTAGGGACCCTGTTCCCAAGTAAAGTTGCATTCTGAGATTCTGGGTGGATATGAATTTTTGGGAGATCCTATTCAACCCACGGCAACTACCATACGAGCTCTAAGCTGCCTACATATAGCTGTTCAAGAAAGGAAGCAAGAACTGCTTTATCTGTTGATACCGTTATTATTTGGGGTCTCTGAACCCAGATCCCAACCAACAGAGTCATTTTAGAGGGAACGCCTGTGGAGCCTGCCAGTGACTGCTTTTGGGTGACTGCCCACCCCACTCACAGCCGGGACTGGAGGGCAGCAAGATCCTCCTCCAGTGACCATATTATGGCGCCACAAGCACACACTTAACCCAAGCTAAAGTAGTAATATTTTTTCTTGAGGGGATTGAGCTTTAGGGAATTAGCCTGAGAGACAGCCAATACCTGAATTTACTGGCCTCTTGAGTGGAGGAAAAATTAATTTATGGATTATGGGATAGTTACCTTCTGTTTATCATGTGAAGAGAGAAGCAGAGAAAAAATCTGATCTCTACATGAGAAAAAAAAAAAACATGTTCCAAGAGCGGAAGAGATGTGATTCTGACAGGGCGTCTGAGTGGTTCTCATTCTTGGTTCTGGGGCTGACCCGAGGCTTGGCTGTATTTGTACTGACTGCTTAGCATGAGTCAGGGCCAAGTGCTTCACCTGCATTACCTGGTATTTGGTCCAAATAATATACCCTAGACCAGGCGTGGTGGCTTGTGCCTGTAATCCTGGCCCTTTGGGAGGCCAAGGTGGGCAGATCACTTGAGCTCAGGAGTTGAGACCAGCCTGGGCAACATGGTGAAACCCCATCTCTACAAAAAGTACAAAAATTAGCTGAGCATGGTGGCGTGTGCCTTTAGTCCCAGCTACTTGGGAAGCTGAGATGGGAGGATTGCTTGAGCCAGGAGGCCGAATTTGCAGTGAGCCACGATCGTGCCTCTGCACTCCAGCCTAGACGACAGAGCGAGACCCTGTCTCAAAACAAAACAAAACAACAACAACAACGGAAACCAATCTCTCCTAGCTTCTGCAATGTTTCAGTGGCTTAACTCAACGCGAGTTTATTTCTTGGCTCACATGAAGTCCGTAGGGGTCAGGCAGCCCCCTTCTAGCTTGTACCACTATCATCTGGAATAGTGGTCTATAAGGTTGCTGGAATAGAGAAAGAAAGAGATAGGGGAGATATAGTTCCTCTTCTTCTCTTTTTGAGATTGCCTGTTTATTTTATTCAATAATTATATAAAATATCTACACAATTTCAAAATCTAATCTACAAAGCAAGGTACATTCAAATAAGTCTAGCTTATATCCCTGTGTTTTCTACCCTGTTCCCTCTTTTCCACTAAAGTTAACGATTTAAAATGTAAATCTATTTTTCTTCATAATATATAAGTAATAATATACCTAGATTTATCTCCCTCCTTACTCAAAACTATACACATTTTCCCTACCTTGCTTTTTTCTTTTTTTTAAATTATGGGAAAATACCCATAACATGATGTTTACTGTGTTAATCTCTCTTTTTTTTTTTTTTTTTAGACAGTGTCTCTCTCTGTCACCCAGGCTGAAGTGCAGTGGCGCGATCATGGCTCACTGCAACCTCCACCTCCCTGGCTCAAGCAATTCTCCTGCCTTAGCCTCCCGAGTAGCTGGGACTACAGGCATATGCCACAACACCCAGCTAATTTTTGTATTTTTGGTACCGATAGGATTTCACCATGTTGGCCAGGCTGGTCTTGAACTCCTGACCTCAGGTGATCCACCCGCCTGGGCCTCCCAAAGTGCTGGGATAATAGGCATGAGCTACCGCACCTGGCTGGATTCTTTCTTTCTAACTGGTAATATTCTTGTGCTGCTTTTCAAAATTAGAATTAGAATATTGGCATTAAAAGAACCCTGAATCCAGAGTTGAGTTGATCTTCTAATTTAACTTTCTCTAGACCACATATTTATGTCAGTCAACATTTATTAGACAAAGTGCACTGAGCACTTGGGATGTATCAAGAACTGTTGGGATTGTGGGGACACAACATTGCATAAAATTTGCTTCCACTCTAATTAGTTAAAACATCAGGTTGTAATTACTTGTTTGACCTATGACCCAAGTGTTTTATTATTAGATTGTGCTACTGACTGAAATCTTATGAGTATACCATGAGCATATTTTTGAGTTGTACAATTTCACTTCCTCTTTCTTTCTCAAGAATTACCACTTTTACTATTGGTAATACTGTATCAAAATTTCCCCTTTTGTTCTTTGTATTTCTCTTTTTCATAAAATTAAATAAGGAAGCCGCATTTCACAGATTTCATGAAATCATCTGCCATCTACTCAGAAAAATGACACCTCAAACGTTTTAAGCACCAGAATAACTAAATCCATACTTGCAGTGAGCCGAGATCACACCACTGCACTCCAGCCTGGGCAACAGAGACCCTGTCTCAAAAATAAAAATAAATCCATACTTGATGGCCCGGAGCCTACGATTTGACATTAATATGCAGCACAAGAGATCAGCAGGTATGGCAGGGATATGAAGATATCTTATACGAATGTGGCATTAGATATAAAGAAGGAATTGGAGCTGTATTCAGGTAACCAGGACATTTGGGTTCCAGTGCCAGGTCCTCCCACAAATTAACTGGAATACTTTGGACAAATTCCCTAAACCTTAGCTCTTCATCTGTAAAATGGTGCTGCTAAACTAACTGAAAGTCCCTTTTCATATTAAATTTCTACACTTTTATGATTCTAGAGAGAACCATAAGAAAGAGAGAGTGAAATAGCTGGGACGATTAGGAAACTGAAGAAGAGGGAAAAAATGGGGGCAAAGGAAAATTCTAAGAACAAAGAAGACGATAAAAACAATTCAGAACAGCAGAAAGCGAGAGAGTAAAGTAAAATATGGTAAAAAAAAAAAAAAGGAGAAAATAAAACATTAAATATTTTCTTGGAATTGCAAAGATAAATCACATGAGACTTCATTTTTAAGTCCAAAGAGAAAGAAGAAATCTGGTTATTTGTATTTCTCTTGCATTAAGAGACAATCTTCAGGAGTTATTTTGATTTGTCTCTCTATGGTTTCGCAATTCTAAAGAAAAAAAAAAAAGCCGGGCGCGGTGGCTCACGCCTGTAATCCCAGTACTTTGGGAGGCTGAGGCGGGTGAATCACGAGGTCAGGAGTTCAAGACCAGCCTGGTCAACATGGTGAAACCCCATCTCTACTAAAAATATAAAAAATTAGCCGGACGTGGTGGCGCATGCCTATAATCCCAGCTACTCAGGAGGCTGAGGCAGAAGAATCGCTTGAACCCGGGAGGCGGAGGTTGCAGTGAGCCAAGATTGAGCCACTGCAACTCCAACTCCAGCCTGGGCGACAGAGCTAGACTTCATCTCAAAAAAAAAAAAAAAAAAAAAAAAAAAAAGAGAGCTGATGTCTACCTCTTTTTTTTTTTTTTTTTTGAGACGGAGTCTCGCTGTGTCTCCCAGGCTGGAGTGCAGTGGCGTGATCTCGGCTCACTGCAAGCTCCGCCTCCCAGGTTCACGCCATTCTCCCGCCTCAGCCTCCCAAGTAGCTGAGACTACAGGCGCCCGCCACCACGCCCAGCTAGTTTTTTTGTATTTTTAGTAGAGACGGGGTTTCACCATGTTAGCCAGGATAGTCTCGATCTCCTGACCTCGTGATCCACCTGCCTCGGCCTCCCAAAGTGCTGGGATTACAGGCTTGAGCCACCGCGCCCGGCCGATGTCTACCTCTTTGAGTTGTCAGATTGTTAAAACTAGCACATAGCAGTTATTGAGTGAATAAATGCTTTTGTAGGAGAAGGTGGAGAAAGAATATTGTGGGGTAAAAGGAGGTAGCTGGGGTCAGGAACGAATCATTGAATTTCATTGGGCTGCTTCCAGGCTTAGAAAGAATGCTTACATTTCATGATTTCATCCAACCTCCAAACAACGCCCATGACAGAAACAGATCAGGGGAATAATGCTTAGCTCTCAGCCACCTGACTTCCATGACAATGGGTCCCTGTTGTCGGGTGTTGTGTGAGTGGCTTATTCTGGTTCTGTTGGTAGGTCAAAAATTTGCTGAGGTGCAGAAGCAGCACTGCACAAACGGGTAACAGTGGCTCCTGAACAAACAGCTGCTTGGTACAAAAGAAAAGAAGGAAGCTTCTGTTCCTGGTCTTTCTCATCCCATCCTCTCTACTCTTTTCACCTGTCCTAGTTTTGTTGCTCTTGGGGTCAGAAGTGGGGTGCATCTGTCTGTAGCTTACCCTTTACCCTCTTAGGGTCCGTGAGACCTTGGCAAGTTCTTTTTGTGCTCCGCCCCTCATTTTCCACGTCCCTAAATGGGAACGGTCATGTGTATTAAACAGACTGATGGTGTCTACCACAGTCTTAAGCAGAATGGAAGCTCAAATATGTTGATTATTCTTACTATATGTTTTTCCATCTGTGAACATCCCTCTCCTTTTCTTCTAAAGAATACATGAACTGCACTTTGGGAGGCCGAGACGGGCGGATCACAAGGTCGGGAGATCGAGACCATCCTGGTTGACACGGTGAAACCCCGTCTCTACTAAAAAATACAAAAAACTAGCCGGGCGAGGTGGCAGGCGCCTGTAGTCCCAGCTATTCGGGAGGCTGAGCCAGGAGTATGGCGTTAACCCGGGAGGCGGAGCTTGCACTGAGCTGAGATCTGGCCACTGCACTCCAGCCTGGGCGACAGAGCTAGACTCCGTCTCAAAAAAAAAAAAAAAAAGAATACATGAACTGTTTAGAACAAAACACTCCACTTCAGGACAAGTTTCCTCTGGAAAAAAAAATAAAAAAAAACCAAAAACGCTGTTACCAGCTTCAAGGATGGGGATGTGAAAATGCTGTAATGGAAAAACTGCATATAGAGAGAGAGTCTGTGAGATGGTAAGTTTCAAGTCATAGAATCATGAGTCTTAGAGGTAGGAAGAACATCTAGAGAGAGCTTTTGAGAAAGACATTCTGGGCTATTTCAACAGTAAAGATGATGCTATCTCCATTTTTGGGGGGAGAGTCATGGCCTTTGGTAGTTTTAAGTGTATTTACCACTAGGTAGTAATATATTGTTTTCAAACTGATTGTTGCTGATTGAATCATGTCCCCTTAAAGATTTGCTCTAGTCCTAATCCCTGGTACCTATGGATGTGATTTTACTTGGAAATAGATCCTTTGTAGATCTAAAAAAGTTAAGATGAGGTTTTACTGGAACACTAGTTCAATGACTGGTACCTTTATAAGAAGAGAAAAAATTGAACACTGATACAGACACAGACACACAGGGAGAGTGCCGTGTGGCAAATGAGACAGAAATTGGAGTGATATATGTACAAGCCAAGGAACACCAAGAATTGCAGGCAGCCTCCAGACACTGGAAAAGGCAAGGAAGGATTCTCTCCTGGAGGCTTCAGAGGGAGCCTGGCCCAGCCAACACCTTGATTTTGGATTTCTAGCCTCCAGAATTGTGAGAAAATACATTTCTGTTGTTTACTGCAACCCACTTTATGGTCATTTGTTACAGCAGCCCTAGAAAACCAATACACTGATCAAATGACCACATCTCTTTGTCCTCTCTCTTATTTTATTTATTTATTAATTCACTTATGTTTTATACAGATGGGGTCTCACTATGTTGCCGAAGCTGGTCTCAAACTCCTGGGCTCAAGCAATCCTCCCACCTCAGCCTCCCAAAGTGCTGGAATTACAGGCATGAGCCACCGTGCCCAGCCCCTTCTCTTATTGTAATCAGTAGACTAATCCTGGTTCTCAATAGCCTTGAGATTTCTGATGGAAATTGTAATATCATTATTAACATATTTTGTTTTGTTTTGTTTTTTTGAGACAGAGTCTCGCACTGTTGCCCAGGCTGGTACGATCTTGGCTCACTGCAAGCTCCGCCTCTTGGGTTCACATCATTCTCCCGCCTCAGCCTCCTGAGTAGCTGGGACTATAGGCACCCGCCACAGCGCCCAGCTATTTTTTATATTTTTAGTAGAGACAGGGTTTCACCGTGTTAGCCAGGATGGTCTCAATCTCCTGACCTCGTAATCTTCCCGCCTCGGCTACCCAAAGTGCTGGGATTACAGGCGTGAGCCACTGTGCCCAGCCAATATATTCAATTTTTACATTAAAATAAAATATATTTGGATTGGGAAAACCTTCTGATGACTGAGTTGGTAAGCTCCTAGGAAAGACAGAAACTCACTCTCCAGGCCCCGTCCTGCGCAGCTACCAGATGCTGCAGGGAGAACTAGGCATCCCCCAACGATGTGACGCTTCAGTTTCACCATCTGTAAACGCTGCTGATATTTCCTTCCTGCTACTTCAGAATAAAAATACGTCTTTAAAGTATTTTGAGCTCTATGGAGCCTGCTACAGAAAATTAGAGGTAGCTTCATGATAATCTTCCTTCATCTCCTTTTTTTTTTTTTTGAGTCTCACTCTGTCGCCCAGGAGGCTGCTTTATTTATTTATTTATTTTTCTTGTTTCACTGACCTTCCCTTCTTCTGAACTTGCTATTCACATCTTGTCCTCACGACTTTTTCTCCTTGGTACCTAGCAATCATTTTTGTTCTGATGTCATTGGTGATTCCACACCTATGGAAAGGTGTTATTTTCCATTTTATCAGGAACTCAGGTATTTACTTCAATCTGTTCGTAGCAGAGAAGAATATTTCTGTTGACTGTATTCCCGCTCTTGTTAGGTTGTAAAGATAAGTAAAATGGGATGCCTTGCTAGTGCTGTGAGCTGTTGTTGTTGTTTGTAATATGTGAAATTGATGTAAACCCTCCCGACTTCAAGTTTTTGAAACCTCCCACTACTGCAATGAGTCAGATAGAACCAGGAACTGACACTAAGCTGATGACCCGAAAAGGGATCCTTTGCTGAATTACACCATCATTAGTGAGAAACTCCCTGATCTCTTACTTTCTAACGCCAAGGAAGGTTCTATTTTGCCAGCTGAAAGAGAAACCCAGCCACAGGTGGTGGCGTATGCCTATAATTCCAGCACTTTGGGAGGCTGAGGCAGAAGGATCACTTGAGGCCCGAGTTCAAGACCAGCCTGGGCAACGTAGTGAGACCCTGTCTTTACAAAAATAGATAGGGATATTTTTGTAGGCTTCCTTTCTGGCTCCATTATAACCTTCTTCTAGAGCATCTTTGTCCTCAAACCCTAAGGAAAATATGAATAGCTGTTTGGTTTTGTTTTTCAGTGCATACAACCTTCAGGCTCTTATTCTGTCTGTAAAATCTAGACATTTTTGTTGCTCATTGCTCACCTTCTTAATTTTTTTTTTTTTTTTTTTTTTTTTTTTTTTTGTGAGACAGAGTCTTGCTCTGTTGCCCAGGCTGGAGTGCAATGGCGCAATCTTGGCTCACTGCAACCTCTGCCTCCTGGGCTCAAGCGATTCTCCTGCCTCAGCCTCCCAAGCAGCTGGGATTACAGGTGCCTGCCACCCAACTAATTTTTGTATTTTTAGTAGAGATGGGGTTTCACCATGTTGGCCAGGCTGGTCTCGAAGTCCTGTGATCCGCCCACCTCAGCCTCCCAAAGTGCTGGGACTATAGGCGTAAGCCACCGCACCCAGCCACTTTCTTAGTATTTTTAAGAGGAAGATAACTTTCCCACATTGGGTGTTGATTATGATTGACGTTTTTGTGATTAAAAAAAAAAACCTGTTTATTCTCAGTGTGCTTACTCAGTCAGAGAGTCTGAGTATTATTTTTAGCACACAGCAAACATGTTATTTTAGATTAGACTAATAATGAAACTAAGTCAGTTTCTTGACTTTTTTTTCCACTTTCTCAGTTAAAACATAGTTTCACGATGTCTCTGAAAGGATCTTATTGATTGATTCACTGAGACTGGGTCTTGCTCTGTCGCCCTGGCTGGAGCTCAGTGGCACGATCATAGCTCACTGTAGCCTTGATTTCAAGTGACCCTCCAGCCTCAACTTCCCAAGTAGCTGGGACTACAGGCATTTGCCACTACACCTGGCTGATTTTTTTTTAAATTTAGTAGCTACAAGGTCTCGCTTTGTTGCCTAGGCTGGTCTTGAACTCCTGAGTTCAAGTAATCCTCCCACCTTGGCTTCCCAAAGTGATGGGATTATAGGTGTGAGCCACTGTGTCTGGCCTGAATCATTTTTAATAGGTACTCCCATTTATCCAAGAACCTTAAGAGTATATCAGTCATGAAGAGGTTGTTGCAAGCATCTGGTTTCTATATGTCTATATTATTTCACCAAGAGTATATCAGTCATGAATAGGTTGTTGCAAGCATCTGGTTTCTATATGTCTATATTATTTCATATATTTCATATTGTGCATTGGGAAGGGACTCCACATTTTGTAGGGCAATTTGGATAGGCCCTAAGGTAGAGAATGATGGGGGGACGAGGGAAGCACAGGTAAGCTGATAATAAGATCTTTGGCTGGTGTTACGGGCTGAACTGTGCCTTCATGAAATCTACATGTTGAAGTCCAAACCCCCAAGTACCTCAGACTGTAACTGGGTTTGAAGACAGGGCTCTTAAAGAGCTGATTAAGGTAAAATGAGGTCAATAGGTTGGGCCCTAATACAATATGACTGATGTCCTTGTATGAAGAGAAGATTAGGACACACACAACACATAAACCTGGAGACAACTATGTGAGGACACAGCAAGAAGAGGCCAATGGTAAGTGAAGGAGACAGACTGCAGAAGAAATCAACCCTGCCAACACCTTGATCTTGGACTTTGATATGGTTTGGCTCTGTCCCCACCGAAATCTCATCTTGAACTGTAGCTCCCAAAATCCCCATATGTTGTGGGAGGGCCCCAGTGGGAGGTAATTGAATCATGGGGGTGGTTACCTCCATGCTGTTCTTGTGAGAGCAAGTGAGTTCTCACGAGATCTAATAGTTTTTTTATAAGGGAATTTTCCCTGCTTTACTCTGTGTTTCTCCTTGCTGCTGCCATGTGAAGAAGGACATGTTTGCTTTCCCTTCCGCCATGATTATAACTTTCCTGAAACCTCCCAGCTCTGCAGAACTGTGAGTCAATTAAACTTCTTTCCTTTATAAATTATCCAGTCTCACGTATGTCCTTGTAGCAGCGTGAGAATGGACTAATACAGACTTCTAGCCTCCAAAAGTGTGAGGATGTAAATTTCTCTTGGCTAAGCCTGCCACTCTGTCACACTTTGTCAGTTAGACTGCAGCTTGAGCAGTCTAAGACAGCTGGGTCCTGGCCACATGATCTTCCCCATTCTGGAGCTCAGCTTGAAGGGTAGGGGAGGGGCAGGGAGGAGGATGAATGACAAAGCCATCGATTTGGCCATCTGCTTCATACAGCTTTGAGAGCTCTGAGCAAGTCATCAGATACAGGTTGGCTGCAGAGTTGGAGTCTTCTTGAGAGCAGGGAAGGGGAGAGGAAGTGTGAATAACAATAAAACATACTCAGGTAGTAGGGGCAGAGGGAGAGGCTGCAAATAGTCACTATTTAACAGTTTGGCTGCTGTCATACTTCATTCCCTCATGCTGATGTTTTACTTTTCCTTAAGAGTAAATAGATCTGTGCTCTTTAAAAATAGAAGGAAACAATATGATTAATTTAGACAGGCTTCTATTACTCTCTCTATGGCTTTTTCTTTCTGAGCGACTATATTAGTCCATTTTCATGGTGCTGATAAAGACATACCCGACACTGGGTAATTTATAAAGAAAAAGAGGTTTAATGGACTCACAGTTCCTCTTGGCTGGGGTGGGGCTCACAATCATGGTGAAAGGTGAAAGGCACGTTTTACATGGTGGCAGGCAAGAGAGAATGAGAGCCAAGTGAAAGAGAAAACTGCTTATAAAACCATCAGATCTCATGAAACTTATTCACTAGCATGAGAACAGTATGGGGGAGACCGCCCCCATGATTCAGCTATCTCCCACTGGGTTCCTCCCGCAACACACAGGAATGATGGGAGCTACAATTCAAGATGAGATTGGGGACACAGCCACACCATATCAGTGACATAGGAATTGGTATATTAAAGGGAGCAGTAGAAGCCATTCAAAAAAAGGTACAATCCCCCTTGGGCACGTTTACTGGGTTAGTGTTCTCCCCAAATTCCTGTCTACCAGCAACCTGTGAATGTGACCTTATTTGGAGATAGGGCTTTTGGCAGATGTAATTAGTCATTAAAATGAGGTCCTACTGGATTAGGGGGGTGGGTGGGCCCTACATCCAATTTGACTGGTGCCCTTATAAGAAGAGAACTGGGTGGGTGCAGTAGCTCACACCTGTAATCTCAGCACTTTGGGAGGCCAAGGCTAGAGGATCACTCGAGCCCAGGAATTCAAGACTAGTCTGGGCAACATAGGGAGGCCCTACCTTTCCAAAAAGATAAATAAGCCAGGCATGATGGCGTATGCCTGTGGTCCTAGCTATTTGGGAGGCTGAGGTGGGAAGATTTCTTGA
The DNA here is from genome assembly GCF_024542745.1 of Macaca thibetana thibetana. Lineage (NCBI taxonomy): Eukaryota > Metazoa > Chordata > Mammalia > Primates > Cercopithecidae > Macaca > Macaca thibetana. The sequence continues at coordinate 115,809,486 of NC_065586.1, forward strand.
GCCCAGGAGGTTGAGGCTGTGGTAAGCTGTGATGACACCACTGCACTCCAGCCTGGGAAACAGAGTGAGACCCCATCTCTTAGAAAAAAAAAAAAGAAGAATGGAGCTGAGAGAGACACATGCAGACAGATAGGAGGAAAATGCCATGTGACAGTGGAGGCAGACATTGGAGTGATGCAGCCACATGCCAAGGAACGCCAAGGATTGCCAGAAGCCATGAGAAACTAGGAAGAGGCAAGGAAGGATCCTCCCCCACTGCCTTCAGAGAGCACATGGCCCTGCCAATGCCTTGATTTCAGACCTCTAGCCTCCAGAATTGTGAGATAATAGATTTCCATTGTTTTCAGCCACCCAGTTTGTGGCACCTGGTGATGGCAGCCCTAGAGAGCTGATACAGGGAGCAGTGCAGGGACAGGCACAGTGCTTGACAAGTGCTTGTGAATTTCATACAGTAGCTGCAGGTCCAAAGAAGAGATCTCAAACCTGTGTTAGGATTATACAAGTGGTACAGTGTCAGCTGGGTGCAGTGGCTCACACTTGTAATTCCAGCACTTTGGGAGGCTGAGGCAGGCGGATTGCCTGAGCTTATGAGTTCGAGACCAGCCTGGCCAGCATGGCAAAACCCCATCTCTACTAAAAATACAAAAAAACAAAAAAAAAATTAGCAGGGTGTGGTGGCGTGTGCCTGTAATCCCAGCTACTTGGGAGGCTGAGGCAGGAGAATCACTTGACCCCGGGAGGTGGAGGTTGCAGTGAGTCAAGATCATACCAGTGCACTCCAGCCTGGGCAACAGAGTGAGACTCTGCCTCCAAAACAAAACAAAACAAAAAACAAAACAGAAAGAAAAACAAGTGGTGTGAATTATCTAGCATATACCCACAGAAATAGTTTCCTTCCCTTTCAAACATACTGCATGACAAATGGAAACTACTGACCGAAATCCCCTGAGATCTCTTGAGGGTATTCATCTGCACAAGTAACGCGTACAAAGGGCTTTAGAGCCAGAGAACTCATCACAAACTGGGAGGTGATTATTTTTCCTTCAGTGCAAAGAATCTTCTACATTCTGAAACATCAGGATAGCTGCTTAGGGGCATAAAGGCAGCTAGCTTTTGATAAATTATTCCATTTATGAGAAAAAAAATCATCATTTAGCAACAAGAACAGGAAGATAAGTATTGGAATCATAATGCTTTCTTAAATTTTTCAGACATCAACTTGAAGTATGGAAGTATGACGCCCATGTTTAGTGTATGGTAGGCTTGTCTTTTCTGCCAAAAGGGATTGTATGAAGACTGGCAATTTAAATATTTGAAGCTGATTTTATTTGTTTGTTTGTTTTGAGGCAGGGTCTCCCTCTGTTGCCCAGGCTGGACTGCAGTGGCACTATCATAGGTGGCTATAGTCTTGAATTCCTGGGTTCAAGTAAGCGTCCCGCCTCAGCCTCCCAAAGCACTGGGATTATAGGCATGAGCCACTTCGCCGGGTCTGAAGCTGATTTTGAATGGAATAGCATTGTTCCCAGGTAGGGAGTTACATGAGAGGCTGGGTGGTGCAGTGGAAATCATGCTGGGTTAGAGATTCTGAGGTTGGTTTCTATGAGGCCTGGTGTCAGAAATTTGTTGCCTGACTGTGGGCAAGTTGCTGCAACTTGCCAAGTCTTCATTAGGCTGGGTAGGTGACTGCTGGATTCTCTATCCTTCCCCCACTGAGTGGGAGGGGAGGGTATTAGCCCCTGTAATGAGTGTCCTCCCAAAAGATATGTCCAAGTCGTAATTCTCAGTACTTGTGAATGTGACCTTATTTGGAAGTAGAGTTTTTGAAGATGCAATTAATTTAAGGATCCTGGGATAAGATCACCCCGGATTAGGATGGGCCCTAAATCCAATGACCAGTGTCCTTTCAAGAGACAGAAAAGGGGAAGACACACAGAAACACGGGGAGGCCTGGCATGGTGGCACAAGCCTATAATCCCAACACTATGGGAGGCAGAGGCAGGAGGATCACTTGAGGCCAGTAGTTCAAGACCAGCCTGGGCAACATAGCAAGACCCTGTCCGTATGGAAAAAAAAAAGTATATGTTAGGCTGGGCATGATACCTAATGCCTGTAATCCCAGCACTCTGGGAGGCTGAGGTGGCTGGATTGCTTGAGCCCAGGAGTTTGAGACCAGCCTAGACCATATGGCAAGATCTGGTCTCTATAAAGTATACAAAAATTAGGCATGGTGGTACATCCCTGTAGTCCCAGCTACTCGGGAGGCTGAGGTGAGAGGATCACCTGAACCCAGAAGGTTGAGGCTGCAGTGAGCCATGATCATGCTATTGAACTCCAGCCAGGGCAACAAAGTGAGACCTTGTCTCAAAAAAAAAAAAAAAAAAAAAAGAAAAAAAAAACACACACACACACACACACACACACACACACACACACAAATAAATAGAAACCCATGGAAGAAGGCCAAGTGAAGATTCATATGAGGGTGGAGTCAGAGATTGGAGTGATGCGCTCTAAGCCAAGGCACACCAAGGGTTGCGGGAGCCACCAGAAGGTAGGAGAGAGGCATGGAACGGATTCGCTCACAGAGTCTCCATGAGGAATTGACCCTGCCAACACCACGACTTTGGACTTGGCCTCCAGAACAGTGAGAGAATCAATTTCTGTTGTTTTAAGCCACCAAGTTTGTGGTCAATTGTATGGCAGCTCTAGGAAACTCATATAGACCTCTACAGGTTAGGAGGGGGCACTGGCCCAGCAGGCCCTCTGACATGCTTTGGCTGTGTCCTCATCCAAATCTCATCTTGAATTCCCACGTGTTGTGGAAGGGACCTGGTGGGAGGTAATTGAATCATGGGGGCAGGTCTTTCCTGTGCTGTTCTTGTGATAGTGAGTAAGTCTCACAAGATCTAATGGTTATTATAAGGGAGAGCTTCCCTGCACAAGCTCTTTCTTTGCCTGCTGCCATCCATGTAAGATGTGACTTTGCCCCTCCTTGCCTTCTACCATGATTGTGAGGCTTCCCCATCCATGTGAAACTGTAGGTCCATTAAACTTCTTTCTTTTATGAATTGCCCAGTCTCAGGTATGCCTTTATCAGCAGTGTGAAAACGGACTAACACACCCTCTCCACTAGGAACCCCCCAGGAATCATCACTGCATCTGATGATGAGACACCAGGGCTGCCCATCTTTGTCAGACCAAATGTATGGGATTCTGAAAGAGGTTGTATTTGTTTCCTGTGGCTGCCACAACAAATTAGGACAAACTTGGTGGCTTAAAACAACACACTTTTATGCTTTTAAAGTTCTGTAGCACAAAAGTCCAAAATCAGTCTCACTGGGCCAAAATCAAGGTGTTGGCAGTGCCTTTCTCCCTTCAGAGGCTCTAGGGGAGAATCAGTTTCTTGTCTCTTCCAGCATCCAGTGGGGGCTGGCATTTCTTGGCTTGCCCATCTTTTTTTTTTTTTTTTTTTTTTTTTTTGAGACAGAGTCTCACTCTGTTGCCCAGGCTGAAGTGTAGTGGCACGATCTCAGTTCACTGCAACCTCCGCCTCCCGGGTTCAAGTGATTCTCCTGCCTCAGCCTCCTGAGTAGCTGGGACTACAGGTGCATGCCACCACACCCAGCTAATTTTTTGTATTTTTAGTTGAGATGGGGTTTCACCAGGTTGGCCAGACTGGTCTTGAACTCCTGACCTTGTGACACGCCCACCTTGGCCTCCCAAAGTGTTGGGATTACAGGCGTGAGCCAGTGCGCCCAGCCCAGTTTGCCCATCTTAAAGAACAGCACCTTCAAATATCTCTTGGCTTTGTCTTCCTACACTCACTTTCTCCCCTGTGTGTAAAATCTCCCTCTGCCTCCTTTTTTTTTTTTTTTTTTTAGACAGAGTCTTGCTCTTGTTGCCCAGTCTTGAGCGCAGTGGTGGGATCTCGGCTCACTGCTGCGATCTCGGCTCACTGCTGCAACCCCTGACTCCTGGGTTCAAGCAATTCTCCTACCTCAGCCTCCTGAGTAGCTGGGATTATAGGCACCCATCACCACACCTGGCTACATTTGTGTATTTTTAGTAGAGATGGGGTTTCACCATTTTGGCCATACACATATATATACACACATATATATACACATATATATATACACACACATACATATATACAATAGTAACAGAATTATATATATTAAGAGAATATTCTGGCCCAGGCACGGGTGGCTCAGGCCTGTAATCCCAACACTTTGGGAGGCCGAGGTGGGTGGATCACAAGGTCACGAGTTTGAGACCAGCCTGACCAATATGGTGAAACCCTATCTCTACTAAAAATACAAAAATTAGCCAGGCATGGTGGGGGACACCTGTAGTCTCAGCTACTCAGGAAGCTGAGGCATAAGAATCATTTGAACCCAGGAGGCAGAGGTTGTAGTGAGCTGAAATGGCACCGCTGCACTCCAGCCTGGGCGATAGAGCAAGACTCTGTCTCAAAAAACAAAAAACAAAACAAACAAACAAAAACAACAAAAAAAGAGAATATTTTGAATGGATACTGTGTATTTCCTCCAATTTTTTTTTTTTTTTTTTTTTTTTTTGAGACAGAGTCTTGCTCTGTCGCCCAGGCTGGAGTATAGTGGTATAATCTCAGTTCACTACAACCTCCACCTCCAGGGTTCAAGTGATTCTCGTGTCTCAGCCTCCCAAGTAGCTGGGGTTATAGGCATGCACCATCACGCCTGGCTAATTTTTGTATTTTTAGTAGAGACGGGGTTTCACCATGTTGGCCAGGCTGGCCTCCGACTCCTGGCCTCAAGTGATCCGCCTACGTCAGCCTCCTAAAGTGCTGGGATTACAGGCATGAGCCACCGCGCCTGGTTTTCCCCTAATTTTGGATTGTCTCCTGCTCTCCTTTAATTCCCCTCCCAGTATGAAATGTCCTAACCCCTACCTTGGAAATTCCAACCCTTCTCACAGGCTGGAACCTGCCTTCTATCTCCCCAAGTATCCCATAATCCCTACCACTACAGCTCTGATGGCTCTGGAGTTGGGGGGCAGTGGGCTTGGATTCCTATGAATTGGTGGAGGACTGTGATTCCTTGCTGCTTCCAGGCAGTGCCTTAACCAGCAGTGGCTGTGGCCAGGTTGGTGCTGAATCCCCCAAGAACAAGCACGCCTTGCCACTGAGTATTACATTTTTTCCTGAAACCACCCAGTCTAGCATCACACGATGAAAACACTCTCTGCCTATTAATAGTACTTTTGAATCTACTCCTGGAAAATCTATACCCTGGTATTACTGAATCAAAGATGCTTCCTAGCTCTATTTTCAATATAAGGGCTCCACATGAACCGGGAATAGCTCTGTCTGAGTCATTGGGATGAATGGTGCCATCTTTAAACATAGTTTCCCATCTCTAAATTTATCTCTAAAACAAATGTGTGTATGTGTGTGTGTGTGCTCAACCAGCTCCATAATTGTTAGTGGATTAGAGAGCTGGAGGGAGCAGAAAGTGTATCTGAGCTCAGAAGAGGAGGAGTGGCTAAAAGGACACGACAGAATGATCACAGAGGGGAGACAAGCCAAGAGAAGACAACAGGCACAGATCCTCTTGGGATGTAGAAGCACAGAAGGTTCTTTGCTGCTAGCGATGGGGCAAGAACTGTGATGCCTGAAGCTTCTTCCAATAAGGAGGGTCCTCTTTAGAAAGGAGAATACAAAATAGTGAATACAGAATTAGGGCTTTGGATGAAATCAAGGAGTCTTGAAGATTAAGTTTCTTTTGCCTCAGGACAAATCCTCTGTCTCTGGCTGGGAATCAAGGCCAACATCCAACTTATAGTTACACAATTAATGTCCACTACTTCTATATTCTGGTGATGTGAATTGAGCTAAAAACGTAAATCACTTACATATATAAAATTAAAATGTGTTTAGCTTTACATATATATGTTACTATATATTAAAATATATATATTATATATATGTTAGGAATTTGTCAAATAATGAGTGTAGAAGGGAAAACTTTACACATAAAATAGATTTTTTTTTTGAGACAGGGTCTCGCTCAGTCAGCTAGGCTGGAGTGCAATGGCATGATCATGGCTCACTGCAACCTCTGCCTCCTGAGCTCAAGTGATCTTCCCACCTCAGCCTCTTGGGTAGCTGGGACTACAGGTGCGCACCACCACACCCAGCTAACTTTTTCATATTTTTTGTAGAGATGGGGTCTTGCCATGTTGCCCAGGCTTGTCTTCAGCTCCTGGACTCAAGCGATCCATCCTCGTCAGCCTCCCAAAGTGCTGGGATTACAGGCCTAAGCCACGGCGCCCAGCCATAAAATAGATTTTTAAAAAATATATGCAAAATAACGTTCTGATAACTCTTTGGAGTTTAAGATACCCTTTCAAAGAGTTGACTTCATTTAGTTCTGATGACAACCTTGTGAAGAAAATTTTATATCTTATCTCCATTTTGCCTAGGGGGAAACTGATCTAGGACAGCTGCGAGATTGGCCTTAGCACATCTGGCTGGTGAATAGTGACACTTGCCAGTGTTGACTGGGGGGTATATACAATTGGCAGGCTGTTCTGCTTCCCAGGGCCGGGGGTGGGTGGGGGAGAACAAGAGAGCAGAGGCCACTGCAGCTGCCCCTTGGCACTCATTTCTTCCCTTGGATTTCTCAGCTCCAGGCTCCACAGGCAGAAGAATCAGTAATTTGCTCCAAATAGGAGCAAATGCGGGTCGCAGGGGGGAGGCTCTGGGGAATCACTTCAGATCCAGTGCCTGTGCCTCTCTGCAGGCAGGCAGCAGCCCTGCAAACTTGCTGTCCTCCTCTGAACCAGACTGTCTAGTTCCAATTAGGAAATCACAAGGGAAGAAAAGTCCAGAGACCAGTCGGCAGCCTTTGAATGTACGGACCCTGCATCAAATTGTTTATAGGACACATTTTGTTCCCATTCAAAATGAAAACACTTGTTACTGAATCCCAAAGGGGAAATATGTTTATGCTGAGGTGATGGGCTAGACTTGTTAATGTTTGAGCGTTTCTAACCTTTCCTCTTCCCCCTGCCCCAGCCGCAGCTAGAGAGTTTTCTGGCTTAGCTTTGTGCTTTTTTCTTCCCCCTGCGCACCCCCCCGCGCCCCCCATCACCCTCTAGAGAAGGCCAGGCCTTGCCAGGGGAAATAGCCCTAAGTGGTTTGGTCAGATTTCACAACAAAGAACCGAAAAAGGTGCTGGAGGGAGAAAGCTTTCTTGAATTTTGAGAGGAGAGATATGGGAATATTTGTGCTAGATAAGGACAATGGTGAGAAGAAAAAAAAAAGATGTAAAAGAAATTATACAGGGCTTTAGAATATTTGAAAAATACACACAAAGGATTTGAGTTTTCTCAAATTGTTTTTAATTGTATAGAATGAATTTTTTTTTTAACCTCAATGTTGCCTGGACTGAATCCCATGGATTGTAGCTTTATAAGCATCGTACCTACAAGTTAGAATCCCCACTCGATTAACTCAGAGAACAGCAATGAGAAAAGCCATGAGAAATGATGTGCCACTTGGGAGTAACTGAAATGTGAATATCTTGCAGGGTTTCAGAAGCAGCAACAGCACTCTAATCCTGAAATTAGAGTGAGGGCCAAATTTTCAAAATATATTTGCCACATTTTTGCAGCTGGTCTCTGGTTACCCATCATAGTTAAAATCACCATCTTGGAAACTTGTAAATCACATTTCATGCTTCGTTCGCTCCTCCCGCCACCCCCGCCTCTATACCCCCATGCCTTTGCTTCTGTAGTCAGAAGCTGTCCAAACACCCCCACCTGCAACACACATCCCCTTACTGTACTTCTCAGTCTCGTTGAAGGATTGCTGTAAAATTGAAGGGAAAGAACAGCACTATTAGGAAAACCAAAACCCCATGTTTCCTTGTCACTAAGTGCAACTCTTATGAAATGGTGAAACACTGTAGGATATTATTTTCTTTAACCAGGAGAAGTAACGACAGGTTCAAAATCCACTGGGCAGCTTTTAGGATGTACCAACTTTCTACCAGAGTAACATCCCCCTGTTGTGTTTCTGCGCAGTGCAGAGCATGATTTGAAAAATCTCTAACATGATTATCTAACAATGCATTTTTTTTAAAGACAGAGTTTCTCTCTTGTCACTTAGGCTGGAGTGCAATGGCATGATGTTGACTCACTGCGACCTCTGCCTCCTGGGTTCAAGCAATTCTCCTGCCTCAGCCTCCTGAATAGCTGGGTTACAGGTGCGCTCCACCACGCTCAGCCATTTTTTTTTTATTTTTAGTAGAGATGGGATTTCTCCACGTTGGCCAGGCTGGTCTCAAACTCCTGACCTCAGATGATCCACCCGCCTCGGTCTCCCAAAGTGCTGAGATTATAGGCGTGAGCCACTGTGCCCGGCCAGAGGCAAAAGACTTTAGATCCTTAGGTAATACATTGCCTAAAAATATGTTTCGATGTGTGGTAGAGGAATGATTTGTGTATATATATACACACACATATATATACGTGTATATATGTATATATATACACACACATAATTAGTTTTTTAAGGTGTAAAACATTAAGAGCACATGGTTTTTTAAAAAATCAAGAGCATACAGCTGTATCAAGACATCTCATGTATCCCATAAATATACACATCTACTATATATCCACAAAAATTAAAAAAAAGTGCACAGGAATATAAAGTGAAAAGCATCTCCATCCTCCTTCCTACGTTCCTCATTTGCTTTCACAGCCCCTCCACTCACCACCCCCATTTCCATCCCTCAAAGGGAGCTAGATTTTGTGTTTTGTTTCAGAAATGTTCTGGACTTATAAAAATATAATCTCTCTTCCATTCCCTCATCTTAAAAACTCAAATGGGATACTAGAACATTCTGTTCTGCAATTTGGACTTTTTCTTTTCTTTCTTCCTTTTTTTTTTTTTTTTTTTTTTGAGACAGGGTCTCACTCTGTCACCCAGGCTGGAGTGCAATGGTGCGATCTCAGCTCACTGCAACCTCTGCCTCCCAGGTTCAAGCGATTCTCCCTCCTTCAACCTCCTGATTAGCCGGGAGTACAGGTTCATGCCACCATGTCCAGCTAATTTTTGTATTTTTAGTAGAAACAGGGTTTCACCATGTTGGCCAGGCTGGTCTCAAATTCCTGGTCTCAAGTGATCCACCTGCCTCAGCCTCCCAAAGTGCTGGGATTACAGGCGTGAGCCACCATGCCTGGCCTAACTCAGACTTTTTCTATTCAACAGTGCATCTTGGACATTTTTTCCAAATTAGCTTATTTAGAGCAAACTAATTTTTTAAAGCTATCTTTTTTTTTTTAATTGAAGAGTAGATGCATAACAGAAAGGAAGTGAGAGACAGCTGGTTCTAGACGACTATGAAATTATCACTCAACAAGGCTAATTATCTTCTCTGCAAGGACAGAAGAGAAATATTAGATGCAGAAAAGACATGCTCTCTCTCGCACACGCACACACACATACACACAAATAATTATGGCTGGTTTAATCAATTTTTTTTTTTTTTGAGATGGAGTTTTGCTCTTGTTACCCAGGCTGGAGTGCAATGGTGCCATCTCAGCTCACTGCAATCTCTGCCTCCTGGGTTCAAGTGATTTTCCTGACTCAGCCTCCAGAGTAGCTGGGATTACAGGCGCCCATCACCATGCCCTGGCTGGTCTCAAACTTCTGACCTCAGGTGATCCACCCACCTCAGCCTCCCAAAGTGCTGGGATTACAGGGATTACAGGTGTGAGCTACCACACCTGGCCTAAATTTTCTTTTCTTTTTTTTTTCCTTTGAGACGGAGTTTTGCTTTTGTTGCCCAGGCTGGAGTACAATGGCGCGATCTTGGCTCACTGCAACCTCCGCCTCCCGGGTTCAAGTGATTCTCCTGTCTCAGCTTCCTGAGTAGCTGGGATTATAGGCGCCCGCCACTACACACGGCTAATTTTTGGTATTTTTAGTAGAGACGGGGTTTCACCATGTTGGCCAGGCTGGTCTTGAACTCATGACCTCAGGTGATCTGCCTGCCTCAGCCTCCCAAAGTGCTGGGATTACAGGCGTGAGCCACCATGCCCGGTTCCCCATTTTTTTTTTTTTTTTTTTTGAGACTGGGTCTCACTCCTCGCTCTCCTACCCAGGCTAGAGTGCAGTGGCTCAATCATAGCTCACGGTAGCCTTGAACTCTTGAGCTCAAGTGATCCTCCCACCTCAGCCTCTTGAATAGGTTATTGACAATTTCATCAGGCCATACAATTAAAAAGCCAATAATTATTAACCCCCAAAGTATAGAAGTGAAAAAAAGGTGGTCTTCTACATTAAATAAAATGGCCTCTTTTAGGCCTACATGACAGTCTCCTCATGAGGGACTTTCGTTTTTCTTGGTCCATGGTGCTTCTCAACTGAACAACTATTTTATTTTATTTTATGTTAGAGACAGTCTCGCTATGTGACCCAGGCTGGAGTGCAGTGGCGCCACCTTGGCTCACTGCAACTTCCGCCTCCCAGGTTCAAGTGATTCTCCTGCCTCAGCCTTCCAAGTAGCTGGGATTACAGGCACCCACCACCTCGTCTGGCTAATTTTTGTATTTTTAGTAGAGACAGGGTTTCACCATGTTGGCCAGGCTGGTCTTGAACTCTGGCCTCAAGTGATCCGCCTGCCTTGGCCTCCCAAAGTGCTGGAATTAAGGTGTGAGCCACCTCACCCAGCCTGAATAACTTTATATATGTCAAAGTGCTCCAACAGTACAATTTCCAGCCATCCTTGATGAAGTTATGTGAGGAGGTAGCATAAGTTTGCTGGCTGATAAATCCATGAGAAATTGGCTGTTTGGCCAAATATAAAAAATTGACTTGTGTGTTAGTCTGTTTGGGCTCAAAAAAAAAAAAAAAAATACCATAGACTGGGTGACTTATAAACAACAGATTTTTGTTTTTTTTTTTTTTTCTCCCAACAGTTCTGAAGGCTGGGAAGTTCAAGATCAAGGCACTGGTAGATTCAGTGTCTGGTGAGGGCCTGCTCTCTGGTTCTTAGACGCACATCTGTTTCCTCGAGATGCCTTCATGTGGTGGAAGGGGCAAGGGACCTTGCTGGGGTCTCTTATAAGTGCTCTAATGAGCTAATTACTTTCCAAAGGCCCTGTCTCCTAATACTATCACCTTGCAGGTTAGAATTTCAACATAGAAATTTTGGGAAAGCAGTCCATTGCATTCTGCCCTCATGGTTCTCCAGATAACAGAAACAATAGAATATATATACATATGTAGAAGAAAATTTATGATGAGCGATTGACGCATGAGATTATGGAGGTTGAGAAGTCCCAGTCTACCTTCTGCAAGCTGGAGAACCAGGAAAGCCTGTGGTATAGTTCCAGTCCAAACCTGAAGGCCTAAGAACCAGGGAGGTCAATCTGGGTCTGAGAGCCCCGAGCTATATCTGCTCCGATATCTGCAGGCAGGAGGAGATGAATGACCCGGTTCAACAGGGAACGCATTTGTTCTTCTTCCACCTTTTTGTTCTATTCTTGTCCTTAAGGATTAGATGACCATCATATCAGTGAGGGGAGTCTTCTTTACTCAGTCTACTAACTCAAATGCTAATCTCTTCCAGAAACACCCTCACACACACATACCCAAAAATAATGTTTCACCAGCTTTCTGGGCAGCTCTTAACCTAGTCATGTTGACACATAAAATTCACCATCACAGCTTGTGAGTGTTTGGGGTCCTTAACCCTAAAGTTAAGCCACCTGTCACACCTGCAATCCCGGCACTTTGGGAGGCTGAGGCGGGTGGATCATGAGGTCAGGAGTTCAAGACCAGCCTGGCTAACATGGCGAAACCCCGTTTCTACTAAAAAAACAAAAAATTACCTGGGCATGGTGGCTCATGCCTGTAATCCCAGCTACTCGGGAGGCTGAGGCAGGAGAATCACCTGAACCCGGGAGGTGGAGGTTGCAGTGAGCCGAGATCGCGCCATTACACTCCAGCTTGGGCAACAAGAGTGAAACTCCGTCTCAAAAAAAAAAAAAAAGTTAAGCCACCTAGACTGCTGACCTGCAACATGAGCAGCCTCCTGGCAGGCAGGGGGAGGGGGGGAATATATTTATATAAATATAAATCTCTTCTTTTGGGAGATTTCTCATAGACAAGACTGAAGAAAGTTCTCATAGACAACAAACAAGACTATGAACAAGTAAACAGAAGACAGGAGATGACGTTAAAGTCAAACCTCACCAGAGGACACCAAAATCTAATCCAAAGATCTCAGAGACAAATAATAAACCTGACACTGAAGGGCTAAATCGGTCATCAGAGTTGGCTTATGTACCATCATTATTTGTGTAGGTTTAACCACGTGGATGCATTTCCTCACACTGATTTCAGCACTGGAAGGGAACACTTACTCATCATCTCTTTTCATAGATAAGGACACTGAGACCAAACGAGATTGAGTGAACTGACCAAGATCACACAGAACTGGCTAGAAACAAACTCCTTAGTGATTATACTTAAATTAGCATACATATGCCATACATGTAAAATAAGATATATAATATGTATGATGGTCATCCATGTTTAAAAAGGAGAGCAGGCCGGGCGCGGTGGCTCAGGCCTGTAATCCCAGCACTTTGGGAGGCCGAGACGGGCGGATCACGAGGTCAGGAGATCGAGATCATCCTGGCTAACACGGTGAAACCCCGTCTCTACTAAAAAATACAAAAAAACTAGCCGGGTGAGGTGGCGGGCGCCTGTAGTCCCAGCTACTCGGGAGGCTGAGGCAGGAGAATGGCGTAAACCCGGGAGGCGGAGCTTGCAGTGAGCTGAGATCTGGCCACTGCACTCCAGCCCGGGCGACAGAGCGAGACTCTGTCTCAAAAAAAAAAAAAAAAAAGGAGAGCAGCATCACGTGAACTTTCCACTAAAACCCGGGTGGCATCGGGGCAGGAGGACCTTGAATTAGGAAGCTAGAAGAGGGTGATGAGGCTGGCAAGTTAGCCACAGGCCGAGGATAGGCCAGCCAGGGAGTGGAGAGGCTGCAGGGGCCAAGGTTCAGGAAGTTCATAGCAGAAACAAGGCAAGACAACTGTGGCAGTAGATTGGGGATGTGACATCTACCAGAGACAGAAAACATGTGCTCTTTTCACTCATTTTGTTCAGCCAGGCTAGAGCTGTGCCTACCCCACAGCATGCCTTTGGAGCCTGAGGGAGACAGCAGTGTGCATTGGGGTCAGATAGATTACAGAAGCATCTCCCCTCCATGTTTTCCTCTCTCCTAAAGACTTTGCTTGTTAACTTTGGATTTACAGGTAACCAAGCCCATATGATGGCATTAGTTAATGACTGACTGCTGTTTTTTCTAAGCTGCTGTCAGGCAGATTTTACTAATTAATTTCATTTAAAATAGTGGTGTTCAAGCCTGACTGCATATTAAAGTCATCTGGGGAGCTTAGAAAAAACAAACAAACCGATGCCAGAGCCCCACCCCAATTAAATTCTGATTTAATTGGTCTAAGGTCCAAGCATTGATATGTTTGAAAAATTCCCCAGGTGATTCTAACAGGCAGCCAGGGTTGGAACCTGATTTAAAACATCAGGAAAAGTTTCAATGAACTAATTAATTGTTTTAAAACAGAACAGCATTGTTTTCTTCACATCTGGCAATGTAATTCATAAAACAATAATGAAATAATTTGCAGGATACAACGTCTTCATAGGATTTTCTCATTCTCATTTTTGCTAAGTCAACATATGGCTGAATTCAACAATCAATCTGATAACCGATGGTTCCACTAAAGCTTCTTATAGCTTCATTACCTTCTTTCTCCAAATCATATCACGAAGATTTGATAGAGTAACCACCTCCCTGGACCTTTATGTTGAGGTGTCTGGACAGCACAGAGACATGGTACTTAGAAAAGATTCCAGGACGCTTTGTTATCATTGGACTTTCTGTGCTATGGAAATTCAACACTGTGGGCTGCAATAATTAGTCATGTGGAACTCCTTCCTGCTTTTGTACCCTCTCACTTTTTACTTGGGCAGAAGGTTAAAAGTATTGCCTTCTAAGAAGTCCCATTCGGGCACCCCTCTCTCTCGCAAGAGAGAGAGCTGTTCTCCCTTCTCTTTCTTTTGCCTGTAAACCTCTGCTCCTAAACTCAAAAAAAAAAAAAAAAAAAAAAAAAAGTATTGCCTTCTTTTTCTCATCTCCTACCTCTTGTCTTTTTCTCTCATTTCCGATTCAGGCATTAGAGAAGATAAGGAGTTAGGAGTAGAAAGACTCACTGATTTATAGAACTGGGAGTGTAAGAAAAGGTCGTTAGTTCAACTACCATCTGAGACCAAGAGACTTCCCCAGGATCACACAGCTAGACAGTCCTGCAACTGGCCCCGGAAGTGGGGGCCTCGTTCCCCAGACCCATTCTGTTCAGGATACCAACTGGTTTTTCAAGACAGACTGAGCTCAAGGATGTTTGGGGGAGACTCCTCCTTCCCCGAGAGGTTCTCCATTCATCTTATCCTCGCCAAACGATATTCCTTCCGCTTGCTTCATTAACTGGCTCCATTTGTGAAGTCTTCTGCAACCCGCCCTGCTTAATTCGGGAAAAACAGCAGCATCTGTACATTCCTCCTTTCCTCCTCGCTCTTTAGCCCTGTGCTGCTAATGCTTGTGTTTTCTATTGTTACATGCTCTCCCTCGTTGATGTGCATTTATTGAATGCCTCCTGTTGTCAAACTTCTAATAGGAAATACGAAAACAGAAGACGCCTTCGCTTGGCTGGGTATGAACCCCTCTAGCCAGGCCCCGGGGTCTTGCCTGGTTTCGGTAGGGGCAGGCAGCGCAGGCCCGCGGGGAACGTACCCCGCGCCGCCCCGGGAGAGCGGGTGTGGGGCTGGATTGCAGGACTGGGCCTGGTGAAGCGTGAGCGCCCGCCGGCACGGAGGGGAGGCCCCAGCGGTGGGCGCCTGTTCCCAAGGCCGCGCGGAGGGAGGGGGCCAGCCCAGCCCGACTCGGCCGAGCTCCCGGGAGGCCACCAGTGGCCACAGCAAGAAGGCGGGCGCGCCGGGGGAGGGGCCTGGGGGAAGAGCGGGAGGGGTGGGCGGAAGGAGGAGAGGGAGGAGGAAAGACCCGCGGGTACGAGCTGGGAGGAGACACCCGGGAGAAGGCGGAGGAAAGGGCAGGAAGCGGGAGGGAACTGAAAAGAGGAGGAGGCTGAGGGGCGGAGCCGGGGGCTCCGGGAGAGAAGCCAGCGGAGGGGGTGGAGCCGGGCCCGGGGCGGAGCCGGGGAAGGGGAGGAGCCGGGGGAGAGGCCTCTACGGCCGCCACCGCTGCCGCCGGGGCGCGTTCTCCTCCTACCGGTCGGGTCCCCTGGGGCGTTCCCTCGGCTGCTGCTCCTCGGCGCGGTTCCTACCCGGCCGCTCCCCGAGGCGCGGGCTCTGGCGGCCGCGACCGACTAGGAAGCCCCGTGCACCGCCCGCGGGCCGCCGCCTCCCTGGGCGCGCGGGGCTGGCATGGAGCTCTTCCAAGCCAAGGACCACTACATCCTGCAGCAGGGCGAGCGCGCGCTGTGGTGCAGCCGCCGCGACGGCGGCCTCCAGCTCCGACCCGGTGAGGCTGGCGGTGTGGGCGGGGGGCGCCCCGGGCCAGTGCGGGGAGAGGAGGGGGCGCGGCCGGACCCCTCAGCCGGGCGGGAGGAGCAGCCTGCGGGCCTGGCGAGGCGGGGCGGGGCGGGCTGCGAGCACGCGAGCTGTCATTATTCCCTGACTGGAGGGAGCCTGGCCTTTCTCCGAGGGCAGCGCCGAGCCCCTGCCCCAATGCGGAGCAGAGGGGGCTGGCGACCCTCGTCCCTCCCACCGCGTCGCGCGGCCGCCCTTGGGGCTTGGGGCCCAGGCCGAGGGGAGGGGGTCCCCCCGGCAGAAAGTTCCAGCAAGGTGCGCCTGGCCTTAAAGGCCTCTTCCTCCTTGGAGTGGTTCTTACATGGCCTTCGCCAGAAGTTCTGGGTTCGAATTCGGATCTGGAGCGGTTGCGCTAGTTCCGTCGACGGCTCTGCTGGACACTTACTCCCTGTTGCCATCCCGTGTATTCTTGGTTCCTTATTATTAAAGGTGTGACTTCACTATGGTTACCTCATAGGCACTCGGTTTAAAGCCTTTGTCTTTGGCTTTAATACCGCAGCATAATTAAAATGTAATGTATAATTTTGAGATTTTTGTGTGACTTGATGTTGTGCGACACAAAATGTATTGTGGGTCCATGTTTGGTGTCATGTAAGCTGTTCGGAGAGGCTTAAGTCTACAATTATCTTGCTTTAGGAAAATGTGTGTGCAATCTGGTTTTAACGGAGCAGTCCCTGCCCTCAGAGCGCTGACAGTCCAGTTTCTTGTAAGATGGGGCTGCGTGGCACCTGCCCCTTTTGGCTTGCCAATCCTTCCCCCATATCACTCAGAGATTCTTTCACTCTCTGAGTGAGAGGATAGAGTTCTTTAAGGGAGGAGCCAGAGCTTTTCAGACTTACTTGTAATTCTTATGTGCAGTCTAGACAGAAGGATTACATGATATGAATTGAAAAGCATAAAAGGTTCAGATGAGCTTTTCAGATCACAGCGTGGTACCACTTATAGGATGGCTTTTAAGGACAGGCCCTTTAATATATTATTCCCAATCCCCACAACAACCTTACAGGACACGTGTGGGATCCTCTTTTTCAGGTGAGGAGAAAGGAGTGAGAGGTTATTAGTAACTCGTTCGGGGTCACAGCCTAGAGTCGAGACACTGACACAAGGCAGTTCTGTGACCTCCAGAACACATTTGGGCAGACCCCACTGCTTTCTTAGGAAAGCCTACTAGTTGCTTTGCCAGAGCAGTGAAGGATAACTTTTTTTTTTCCCGGGCTCTGTCTGTATTTTCTTGCTATTATGTTTTATTTCCTCTTTTTCAGAATGGAGAATAAACTCCTTGGCCCAGATAAAGTTCGTGATGATCTTGGGATAGAATTGTTGAAGATGGGCTAATTTTGGCCAGTCTTCTGTCATTCTCTTCTCTGATTTGACCATTTGCCTGGCTTTCTCTCCTTCTCTCCTTTCACTCCCCCAAATTTGGGTAAGGCTTCAGTACAGCCTGAAGTAAAGCAGATTTCAAAATTCTTAGGTTGTCAAAAGAGTCAACTTCTTGGATTCTAAAAGCTTAGACTGTTAGAGCTGGATGGGACTTAAGATCGTCTCCAACTCATCTGACAACAAACTTTTCTACACCCTAGTTTCTTCAACTATAAAGGCTAACCTGCGCCTAGATTCTTTAATGAAGCCATGCAGTTTGGATTACTGTTTATCCAAAGTCCACGTCAGAAGGCAAATTTAAAACTTTTTTTGGGGAGTAAAGTAGCTATAGCCTTTGCACTTGAGATTATCATACTTTTTAGAATATCGCGGGCCACAGACCAAGGAGATCAAATGTCTAGAGGAAGGAAGAGGTCATATTTCAGAAGTGACAGCCAGTTTTGATCTTAAAGTGTTCAGGATAGCCAGGGAATAAAGAATCCCATGCACTTACTTGATTTTCTCATAGTTTATCCTGTCCGGGACTGAAGATCCTTTCTAACTAATGGCTATTTAAGAATGGCATTTTAATTGAATAAGTGCTTTTCAGATCTTTTTCTATATATGGAATCATTTAACATTCTCTTTATTTTATTGGACTTTTCCCATCTGCTTTTTCCCCTCTGTTTTGCTGCTGTTTGTAGTGACAGCATTTAAAATCTTTCATTGTTTCCTACTGGTTGTTTAGCTGAATAGATTACTGACTAAGTCCTTTTCTTTTTTAAAAGGGCAGTATTGTAAGCTCGAAAAAGCTTGTGGGCATCGTGGTTTTTACATTTGTGGCTATTGAACAACCCGAAACAAGAGTTTTCCTTTTTCTAAAGACATCAGAAGGATAAGTAATGATGATATTTAAGATTAAAATACTCATTTAGCCTGGAATGTTTGTTACTGTCATCCCCTTTTCCTACCTAGTTCATTCTATAAGACCCAGCTCAGATGCTACCCCTCATCCTTGGGGCAGAATTATTGGCCACCTTTATTATAGTGTTTCCAGGCATTTTCTACACTTAGTGCACACTTCAGTTCTAACCCTATGCATCATCATATAATAAAAGTTTGCCTACTTCTTCCCCAGTGGGAAGTCCAGTGTGTTCCCCAAGGCAAGGGCTGTATTTACTCCTCATCTTGGTGTCTCTAGGCTTTAGAGTACTTAGGACACAGAAGGCGTTTTTGCTTGAGTTGAGCTGAATTAAAGTTAAGTCTAAGTTCTCTCTCAGTAATATCATTGCCTTAGAAATAAGATGTTGTATTATGTTTGTTGCTCTTTTTAGGCCTGTTTTTTGGGGGGACGGGGAAGGGGCGGGGCGGGGCGGGCAGGCGGTGGACAGAGTCTTGCTCTGTTTCCTAGGCTGAAGTGCGGTGGTGTGATCTCGGCTTACTGCAACCTCCGCCTCCCGGATTCAAGTGATTCTCCTGCCTCAGACTCCCGAGTAGCCGGGACTACAGGTGTGTGCCACCTCACCCAGCTAATTTTTGTATTTTTTGATAGAGTTGGGGTTTCACCATGTTGGCCAGGCTGGTCTCAAACCCCTGACCTCAGGTGATCGCCCACCTCGGCCTCCCAAAGTACTGGGATTACAGGCTTGACCCACTGCACCCGGCCTCTTTTTAGGGCTGTTTTGAATATATTTTAATTGGAGTGGAAAATCTCTATCCATTTAGATAAAGAAATATGAGGAAAGGTACACCTGCACTTACTTGTATTGTATTTCTATCTGATGTAGCATTATCTCATTATCTTTTTTTTTTTTTTTTCTTCTGAGACAGGGTCTTGCTCTGTCACCCAGGCTGGAGTGCAGTGGCGTGATCATGGCTTGCTGTAGCCCCTATCTCCTGGGGTCAAGCTATTCCTCCCACCTCAGCCCCCCAAGTAGCTGGGACTACAGGTGTGTGCTACCACACCTGTAATTTTTTTTTTTTTTTGGTAGAGATGGAGTCTCACTGTATCACTCAAGCTGATCATGGCCTCCTGGGCTCAAGTGATCCTCCCACCTTGGCCTCCCAAAGTGCTGGAATTACGGGCATGAGCCACCACACTGGGCTTTTAAAATATCTTTTTGGTAATATTCCTTACTTTCCTCTTTAACATTATTTAAACTTTTTCAGTTTTTTTTTTTCTCCCAGCTAAAAAACCGAGTATTGTTTTTTTTCTGGTGTTTCTAATTTTTTTAAGGGTAGTGAGTAATCTGTATTCATACATAGCACTGTTTTTTGATAGATGCTTTTGTCTATTGTAAGATAATGACTCCCAGAGAAAAATATTTTGGTTCTTTCCTTTCCTTTTCTTTTTTTTTTTTTTTTTTTGAGATGGAGTTTTGCTCTTGTGGCCCAAGCTGGAGTGCAATGGCGTGATCTCGGCTCACTGTAACCTCCGCCTCCCAGGTTCAAGCCATTATCCTGTCTCAGCCTCCTGAGTAGCTGGGACTGTAGGCACCTGTCACCACACCTGGCAAGTTTTTGTATTTTTACTAGAGACAGGGTTTTGCCATGTTGGCCAGGCTGGTCTCGGACTCCTGACCTCAGGTGATCCACCTGCCCTGGCCTCCCAAGGTGCTGGGATTACAGGCGTGAGCCACCAGGCCCGCCCTGGTTATTTTATTTTCTACAGGGAAGATGATAAAGCACTGTGTAAACATTCAGTAATCTTTTGAGAGTAGAGTCTAATATCTCAGGATAAGAATTGTAATTTAAAGACTCAAAAAGAAATATAATACAATCCACTTTGAGGGAATGGTAATATGGTCTTATCTCTTTGGTCTTAAGATTGCTTCCCCAGTCCTTGTGGCTTTGTCTGATATGACAGTATTATATAATTTATAGCTGTGTGTAAATTATATAATAATTCACATTCTGTTCTGAGACTGAGTGACCAAGAAGAGATCTCAAAGCATCTGTCATACATATAACATTCATAAACTTAGAAACTATATATGGAAAGGTGATACTGTAATTGATGAATCCCAGTGAACTTTTTCTTTTTGAGATGGAGTCTCGTTCTGTTGCCAGGCTAGAGTGCAGTGGCGTGATCTTGGCTCACTGCAACCTCTGCCTCCCGGGTTCAAGCAATTCTCCTGCCTCAGCCTCCCCAGTAGCTGGGACTACAGGCATGCGCCACCATGCCCGGCTAATTTTTTGTATTTTTGGTAGAGATGGGGTTTCACCATGTTGGCCAGGATGCTCTCGATCTCTTGACCTTGTGATCCGCCTGCCTCGGCCTCCCAAAGTGCTGGGATTACAGGCGTGAGCCACCGTGCCCAGCCTGAACATTTTTTTTTTGAGGAGTACTAGGTATTAGTTAGAATTCACAGAAACATTAAAAAATTTTCCTGTTCTTCTCAGAGTTAATTTTTGATAATGAAATTATTTTTACTATGTTATATGAGGTTAACTTTTTTGAATGAGAAATCATAATTATGGAATTGAAATCCACCTGGAATTTTTTTTTGAGGAATCATTTTTGTGAAATGATTCTGTTTATTTGGAGTTTTGTGGCATTTGGTATTTACTTTTTTAAAAAAGGAGTTTGAACTTAATCTTTTTAAAAAATTATGTTTGTGGCTAGGCATGGTGGCTCACGCCTGTAATCCCAGCACTTTGGAAGGCTGAGGTGGATGGATCACCTGAGGTCAGGAGTTCAAGACCAGCCTGGCCAACATGGTAAAACCCCGTTTCTACTGAAAATACAAAAATTAGCCGGGTGTGGTGGCGGGCCTGTAATCCAGCTACTCGGGAGGCTGAGACATGAGAATCGCTTGAACCTGGGAGGCAGAGGTTGCAGTGAGCTGAGATGGCGCCACTGTATTCTAACCTGGGCAGCAGAGTGAGACTGTTTCAGAAAAAAAATATTGTGTTTACTAAAAATTTGCAAATTACCATGACAAAATTTAATAGGGCACTTTAAATTACATATTAAATATGTTTACAAAATGTTTCTAATCATTTTTGTTGTTGAATAACCAGTTTTTTTCTTAGTGTATTTAGTCTTCAGTTTTTATAATGGGTTACTAGTTTTATATCTTGTACTACTTTTTACTCTATATTTTATATTGCTGACAGGCTAACAGTTGAATAGATCTGTATGTTTATTTTTATGCTTGTACATATTTATATGACTGTACATTTATTTCCCATTTGAAGGTAGAAAAGACTTATCTTTACCATGTTTTCACCCACCACTCATTTTTGGCTTAAATAAAAGAAGACAAGTGGTTTTGTGTGTGTGTGTGTGTGTGTGTGTGTAGACAGTCTTGCTCTGTCGCCCAGGCTGGAGTGTTGTGGCATGATCTTTGCCCACTGCAACCTCGGCCCCCAGGTTTCAAGCGATTCTTGTGCTGCAGCCTCCTGAGTATCTGGGACTACAGGTGCCTGCCACCACGCCCGGCTAATTTTTTGTGTTTTTAGTAGAGACAGGGTTTCACCACATTGCCCACGCTGGTCTCGAACTTCTGAGCTCAGGCATTCCGCCTGCCTCGGCCTCCCAAAGTGCTGGGATTGCAGGCGTGAGCCACCATGCCTGGCAGGAGGACAAGGTCTTTCTAAGGTAACTGACAATTTTTGGGATCAGGTTTTACAGATTGAGGGAGGTTTTTGTGTGTATTTTGTTGTCTACATCATTACCTGAGATTAAGAGCAGCTAATAATAACAGCTTTTATTTCTTGAGCGATTTTCTTTTCTTTCTTTCTTTCTTTCTTTTTTTTTTTTTTTTTTTTTTGAGACAGAGGTTTGCTCTGTTGCCCAGGCTGGAGTACAGTGGCATGATCTCGGCTCACTGCAATCTTTGCTTCCCGGGTTCAAGCAATTCCCTTTGCCTCAGCCTCCTGAGTAGCTGGGATTACTGGCGACTGCCACCATGCCTGGCTAATTTTTGTACTTTTAGTAGAGACGGGGTTTTGCCATATTGGCCAAGTTGGTCTTGAACTCCTGACCTCAGGTGATCTGCCCGCTTCGGCCTCCCAAAAGTGCTGGGATTACAGGTGTGAGCCACCGCGACTGGCCTGTAATCCCAGCTGCAACTGAGTACTTTTCTGAGCCAGACACTGTTCCGTGACGTTTACATGTGTTATTTCATTTCATCTCCACAGTAAACCTTGGGAGGAGGGTTTCATTATTATCCTCATTTTACAGATGAGGAAACTGAGGCACAGAGAAGTAATTTGACCAAGTTCACAGAGGGAGAGCCAGGCTCTAACCCAGTGTTTGACTGTAATACCAGGTTTTCCTCAGTATTGACAAAAACGTTTTATGAACCTTTCTACCTTCTTGACTAGAAAGTGATAGGATTTATATTTTCAGGGGTAATAGCTGAAATGTATCTTTAGCTATCCTAATCATTATAGTGTAGCCTGTATAGAGAATTAAATAGCCTCTCAAATGTCAAAGCGAGCACATTGAGGAAGGCGCTATGTAGAAAGAAAAGGCTAATAATGTGATAACTGATTTGTTCATTGACCCTATGCCTGCACTGACTTTCTTGCAAAATTCATATAGTTACAGGGAATGTTGTTATGTAATGAATTGACTAGTAGTAGTTTTTCCAGCTACCGTCAGTTGATCTGGTTTCTCCTCTTGAGTGTTTGGAACATCTGCAGTTTGGGAAGGGAATAGATACAGGGTAGATCTTTGAGCAGAAACATTGATATGTTACTCATTGGGAACTATTTCCTCCAGGAATGAGCAACCTGAAGCCTTTCTCAGTGTAGCTTTTCACCAGTCCTAGATCCAATTTCATAGACATCCTTTCAGAGCATGCACAGCAGAGGTGAAATGGAGGAGAAGCCTGTAGGGCAAAACTACCTTCAAAGAAGGGAGAGCCTTTGTAGAATCACTGGTTCCTAGACACTTGTGTTTTGGCCAGGCCCTGGCCAGCAGAGGCCAAGACTTGCCAAAGGCATGCTTTAGAGGAGAGGTAGTATCAAGTTTTGTTTTTTTTTTTTTTTAGTAGATTGTGAAGGTGCCAGAAACTAAGGTGTACTGACAGCTTAGTCTTTGGGGAACCTGGCTGCATTGGTTCAGGTCCCTGCTTGTCCCACTTGCCTGGCCTAAACACCCCCCGGCATGGAGAAAGAGGACGAGACTCATCACCTGGCCCATAGCAGGTTTTCTGTGAAAGTTGAATGAATTGAAATAATTCTAGTCCCTGGTCTACCTTGTATAGTTTGAGCAGCAAAGGGGTTATAGGGAAGTTTAAAGGGAGAATATAAGAACAAAAGACTAAAACACACTGCCTCTCTTGACACCTAAAAAAGTCGTGCAAATTTCTCACTGTCATTTTATTCAGTGAAGTAGGAATTTCACTCTTAAGCCTGTGGAATTCATTAAATTTATTTTCTTTCTGAATAAAAATAAATGGGACCCATAGACTTCTTAATTTTTTCCAAACCAGCCCTTGGGCAGAGAAGGTTGTTGTTGCTAATTTTAGTGATGGAATTTTTATGATGGAATTTGTTCATGTATTTGCAGATAATACTGGACTACTTGAAAATCAAACTAGTTTGATCTTGGGAGGCCGAGACGGGCAGAACACGAGGTCAGGAGATCGAGACCATCCTGGCTAACACGGTGAAACCCCGTCTCTACTAAAAAAAATACAAAAAACTAGCCGGGCGAGGTGGCGGGCACCTGTATTCCCAGCTACTCGGGAGGCTGAGGCAGGAGAATGGCCTGAACCCGGGAAGTGGAGCTTGCAGTGAGCTGAGATCCGGCCACTGCACTCCAGCCTGGGTGACAGAGCGAGACTCTGTCTCAAAAAAAACAAAACAAAACAAAACAAAAAACTAGTTTGATCAAACTAGTTTGGAGTATATCCCAACACACTGCCATGTTTCTTGGGTGCATTATGAATGCATCACCCAAGGATTTATCTAACCTTTGTTTGAGGTGGTTGTTACTTTCAGGTTCTTGAGGTAATGAGTTTGGAAAGTTGTGATTTAAGCTGTACTTCCTTTTTCATTCCCAAACCGTGATTTTTCGTTTTTTTTTAAATAATAGAGATGGGGGTCTCACTATGTTGGCCAGGTTACTCTTGAACTCCTGGCCTCAAGCAGTCCTCCTGCTCAACCTCCCAAAGTTCTCGGATTACAGGCATGAGCCACTGCACCCAGTAGCAGAATCAATGTGCTGTTGATTCAATACATTCTCAGAATCATAGTCCAACCTTGTTTTGGCATGGTTTTATGGGGAATTAAATGCATTAGAACTTTACAAACTGTATTACTACCTACCTCTTTGTGTGTCTTTTTGTAAATGGTTCTATTCCTGTTCAAATATATTTTAAAACATAACCTTTAAAAATCTACCTTTGCAAACAGAGGTTTGAGAAGTAGCAGCAATGTCACAGAGCCTCTAGTCAATCTAAGTCCTTAGCTGATGTAAGTTGTAGTCATTATATGTCAGCTGCCCATAATTGAGCTGAGGAGAACGTTTGAATCAGTATGTTTAACAACATAGGGAAATAATGATTGTTAAAGGTTATCAGTAGCTATTGATAACACATTAAGTGATAATGTATAAATAATATTTGTAAAGTGAGGATGAACACTGAACATTCAGCATTATAGTACCTTCGCAAGACTTACTGGTGGCATCTTAATTAAATCACATGTTTTTAGGATGACTCATTTTCTGGTTGTTGGAGACTCTTAAGGGATCTGCTTTCATTCACAAAATAGCATCCACACAGGTTGATTTTAGGTCAGTGTTCCCTGATTTTGTTTTTTCATTTAGGTTATTTTATTTTAATTTCAGGTTCCTTCAAGTTTACCCTTGCATTTTTTAAACTTGATAGTGGGATACTTTAAAATACTGAGGCAGTTTTCTTTATGAATCTCATTCTTTGAAACAGCTTTTCACTTTGAAGTTAACCCTGAATTTCAAATTTCACAATTTCTGCAATGTCAATATGGATGATTTGAAGCAGTTATCTAACTGAAATGTTAGGAAATTAAAAACATCCCATAATGCTCTCAATTTTAGTAATTTGCAGGTATAATATTGATGTTTCGCAGTATCATTATACATTGTTTTTATAACAGATATAAACATTCTCCTATTTCCAGCTTAAAGAATGTCCTCCCAGGGAGCAACTGTGTTGGGTGGACCTGGGAGTTTAGAAGAGTAACAGTCTCTTTTCTAGGCAGGGACTTCCAGAATTCATCTGTGTAGCTGTGTCATTTACTCCCATTTGCACCTTCCAAATACTTTTCTTGAAGAAGCAGCCCTTACCCCCCAACATCTAACTAATTTAGTATTATATTTATTTCTCCTAACAAATTACACCACCTAAAATTCTGTGGGCCGGGCGCAGTGGCTTATGCCTGTAATCCCAGCCACTTTGGGAGGCTGAGGTGGGCAGATCACCTGAGGTCAGTAGTTTGAGACCTGCCTGGCCAACATGGTGAAATCGTGTCTCTACTGAAAATGCAGAAATTAGCCAGACGTGGTGGCGAGCGCCTGTAATCCTGCTACTCGGGAGACTGAGGCAGGAGAATCGCTGGAACCCGGGAGGCGGAGGTTGCAGTGAGCCGAGATCGCACCATTGCACTCCAGCCTGGGCAACAAGAGCGAAACTCTCTCTCAAAAAAAAAAAAAAAAAAAAAATTCTTTGAAGTTGTTTAATCCTTTTACAAACAGTTGTTGAAGACCTGTCTGCTAGGCATATGCCAAAGTAAAAAGATACTTAAAACACTATCCCCATCCTGGCAGAGGATGTGGCCTGATGGAGGAGAGACACACATTCTATAGAGGCAGATACCCTGATGGAGCTGTAGCATAGAGCCATTTGAGGTCAAGTAAAATGGCAAATCCTAGACCTGATCAGGTTTGAAGGTAGCTTTCTGTTGATGAGGACCTGTGGTGGTAGGATGACTGTACAAACAATCGTGGATGGGATAGAGTAAATAAATTTTGAAAACAAGTTTCAGGAAAAGATAGGAAATTTTTTTTTTTTTTTTTTTTTTTTTTTTGAGATGGAGTCTCGCTCTGTTGCCCAGGCTGGAGTGCAGTGGTGTGATCTCGGCTCACTGCAATCTCTGCCTCCCGGGTTCAAGCGATTCTCCTGCCTCAGCCTCCCAAGTACCTGGGATTACAGGCATGCACCACCGCGCCTGGCTAATTTTTGTATTTTTAGTAGAGATGGGGTTTCACCATGTTGGTCAGGCTGGTCTCGAACTCCTGACCTTGTGATCTGCCCGCCTCGGCCTCCCAGAGTGCTGGGATTACAGGCTTGAGCCACCATGCCCGGCCAGGAAATTATTTAAACACCAACTGGGAGAAAGGTTACATCTATTTAATGATGGAATTGCTAATTTTACGCTTCTCTGTTAATAGCTCTAAAATGAGGAAAGGAAAATACTGATTCTTAGCTCATCTGTGCTTTGATTTAGCTCTCAAAATCCTGTTTTTGAAAGTGATATCAAAAGACAGTTTTGGGGACAGCAAAAGGTGAGGGGTATATCCCAACACATTGCTATATTTCTTGGGTGATGCATTATGAATACATCACCCAAGGATTTATCTAATCTTTGTTTGAGGTGGTTGTTACTGTCAGATTCTTAAGGTAATGAGTTTGGAAAGTTGTAATTTAAGCTGTACTTCCTTTTTCATTCCCAAACCATGATTTTTCGTTTTTTTAAAATAATAGAGACGGGGTCTCACTATGTTGGCCAGGTTAGTCTTGAACTCCTGGCTTCAAGCAGTCCTCCTGCTCAACCTCCCAAAGTTCTCGGATTACAGGCATGAGCCACTGCACCCAGCCCAAACCATGACTTTTAAATGTGTAGGTTTCCTATACTGGTATTAAGTGGTATACAGGTAAGTTGATCTCTTTCATAATTGTGTTCATTTCCATCAGGTCCTCCTAGGCTGAAATGACCTAATTACATTGTGTGACCTTTCATGAAAGTCCTTTTCTTTAGTTGTCCTCTGTTCTTTTTTGAGTTGCTTTGGGTCTTTTCTTGAGATGCGACAGTTAGGACTTTATGCTTCGTATAGAGAATCAACAATTTTGTGTTTGGATATTATGTAAGAACCAATTTCTAATTTCCTTCATGATGATCAAAACTTTGTGGCTGTCTTGCTGTGCTGTAATTAGATCCCTTTTTAAGTAAAAATGTCTAGAATTTTTTATTTTTTTTTTGAGACAGGGTCTTGCTCTGTCACCCAGGCTGGAATGTGGGATAGCTCACTGCAGCCTTGAACTTCTGGGCTCGGGTGATCCTCCCGCCTCAGCCTCCTGAGTAACTAGGATTACAGGTGGGTGCCACCACACCTGGCAAATTTTTTTTTTATTTATTATTTTTTATAGAGACAGAGTCTCGCTATATTGTCCAGGCTGGTCTCAAACCCCTGGGCTCAAGTGATCCTCCTCTCTGGGCCGTCCAAAGTGCTGGGATTACAGATATGAGCTGATGTGCCTGGCCTGGAAATTAAGTTTCTTTTCTAGGTGGTATCTCTAATCTTTTAAATATTCTTGTTACTTTTTGAAGTGTATTTCCTTCTGCTAGTTCAGACCAGCTTTTATGCCACCTCCCCATATTATGAGATCTTTATGCAGTTTATATTACTTTATAACATGAGAGTTTAAAGTTGTATGTGCTACAGGCGTCATCTTTCAGTCAGACTGATAAGACCAAGTTACTAATACAGGTCCTTCCCAGTGACCTATAATCATGTGCACTAGTGATTCTCAAGCTGGCTGTACATTAGAATCACCAGGGGGAGATTTAAAGAATACCTATTCCAGGGCCCTGCCCTAACCAATTGAGACCATCTCTGATGCTCAGGGATTAGTACTATAAAGCTCCTAGATGATGGTAATGAGCAGCCAGCACTGATAACCACTGAGTTAGATTTAAGACTGGGGAATCACCAGCTGCTAGACCTTCTAAATTGGATTAGCTCTTTAGCTTATGGAATGCTGGAGAATAATTACCGTTAGAGAGTTCAAGGAAATGTGTATCAAACTTTGCATTTATAAGATAGCACCTGAATCAAATTATTCCTTAACCTGTTTTCCTGGCCTAATTAAATTCTGAGAATTAAAGCATAGATGAGCTAACTATTGGAACTTTTAGTTTCTCATTCTAAAACCCTTTTCCTCATCTGTTTGATTTTGTGTTGGTGATTGTCTTTTTAGAGCAGTAATATCCTTTGTCTTTAGCAGGAAATGAAATATGGGTCTGATTATTTATACATACCCTGATACCTTTTTTTTTTTCTTTTAAGACACAGTGAAAGTGCCTATAAGCTTCAGCAGCTGTGCTTTAAAACCCAGGCTTGTTCTTGGGCTGAGGGAGTGCCTTCATTCTTCCATCTTGGAATGAGTGACTCATGCTCTGTGCAGGCACACAGTACTTAATCAGTTGTTTTCTGTGTACCAGGAAGAGGAGGGCATATGAAAATAGAAGCCATGTACTGCCAAATGGATCTGCAATAAGAGTGGAAATGTTGACCTGATAGGTCAAACAATTGAGCTTATTGCAAATACTTATGACTTCGGGTGTATGTTACATTATTATTTCACTAAAATTTGGCATTATTTCAAAAATGCTATACTCTTATAAGCAACCCTTCCTTATAGATAACGTTGATGATCTTAACTTTTACAATTTGTGAATTAAAATTTTTTTTTGAATTTGTATGCCGCATTAGAGTATACCTTCTGAAGGAAAGATCAGAAAACAATACATTTGTTGGATTAGATCAGTTACATGGTTATTCTTTGCAGAAGGATAGTATGAGTCTGCTGGCCATTTTCTCTGCCATTCCAGTGCCTTCTGTCCCCAGAGTAGCCATTAATATGGTCAGTAGGATATCCACTACTAAGGGCAATTGCTGCTTATGCCTGGACTAATACTATCTACACATGTCCTCTGTACGGACAGACTCTTTAATGCCAACTTGTTTTATTTCTTTAGTGAAAAACCACAGATTTTAAACACATACACACATTTTGAAGTGTCAGCTGTATGCCAGGCGCTATACCAGGCAGCAAAGTCAGAGCAGCTCGACACGACACACATAGTCTCCCTTCTTGTGTCAATTACAGTACCTGCTTCAGGACTTCCTCTATCGTCTTGTGTCTCTTATCTCTATATTAGTATGAGAAGTTATGTGCACCTGCTAGAGTTTTCAAGATAATATAAAGATTTCAAGATAATTTAAATTGCCCAGGCCAGGCATGGTGGCTCATGCCTGTAATCCCAGCATTGTGGGAGGCTGATGGGGGAGGATCACTTGAGTCCAGGAGTTTGAGATCAGCCTGGGCAATATAGATAGACCTTATCCCTACTAAAAAAAAAAAAAAAAAAAGTTTAAAAAAAAAATGAGCTGAACATCATGGTGTGTGCCTGTATTCCCAGCTGCTTGGGAGGCTGAGGTGAGAGGATCGATTGAGTTCAGGAGTTGGAGGCTGCAGTTAGTTATGATCATGCTACTGCACTTCAGTCTGGGTAACAGAGTGAGACCTTGTCTCAAGGGAAAAAAAAACATTGCCCAGAAGTTTTAGGTGAGTCTTTCATTTTAAGAAACCATATTCTCATGATGTATTATATTTATTGAAAGATAAATGCGTTTATTATTAAAAGCACCTGAAATTAAAAATCCAAGCTCATTCCTGGTTTGTATAAAAGAAGAAAATAAATACATAAATAAAAGTGCCTGCATAGCAAAGACTGATATTTTGGGGCTAACTTCAAAAACAATAAAAACTTAGGATGGTATTCTTATTACAAGTCAATGAAAATAAGCAATTGGTAGGAAAAATTTAGTTTTACTCTTTGATGCTTTTTAAAAATTTTGTTCAATAACTATTGAATGAGTGCCTGTTATGCTGGACTGCAGGTATATAGTGGTAAACTGTAAATTGCCATAGAATTAAATAAACTGATAGAGGGGTTCAGACTTAATCGTTTATCTTTATTTCTTTTTTTTTTTTTTTTTTTTTTTGAGATAGGGTCTCACTTTGTCACCCAGGCTGGAGTGCAGTGGCGTGATCATGGGTCACTGTATCCCTGACCTCCTGGGCTCAGGTGATCCTCCCACTTTAGCCTCCTGGGTGGCTGGAACTACAGGTGCCTGGCTAATTTTTTGTAGAAATGGTGTTTCACCATGTTGCCCAGACTGGTCTTGAACTCCTGGGCTCAAGCAATCTGCGTGTCTCAGCCTCCCAAAGTGTTGGTTTACAGGTGTGAGTACCACACCCAGCCAATAGTCTGTCTTTTCATTGGTTAGTTGAAACTGTTTACATTTATTGTAACTATAAATGTATTAGAAGTTATTTCTACCTTTTATTTATGTTTTCCATTTATTATGCTTTCTTTATTTGTATTGCTCCTGCCATTTTCCCCCATTTTCTACTGGATGACTGAAATGTTGTCAGGTATCTTTCTGTTGCTCATTAAAAGTTACACTTTCTATTTATATTCTTCTGTAGTTTCCCCAGCCTTAGGACCTCATACTTATTCACATATGGAACTGGAGTTTACCAGTATCCATGTCTTTCCCAAGCATGTTTTTTACCTCCCTTGAGATTCTACCTTTTCTAGATTCTCCATCTCTCATGTGTCTGTAGGGGGTGTGGGGCGGGGGAGGAAGTTTGCAGTCATGCTTGATTTACCATTTGAACCAGAATTTGGTTGTTGGGACTGAATGCTGGATGCCCAGTTTTATGCTGTTTCAGAGCTGCAGGTCAGTGTTTCCCATTCTGAGAAAATAGAATTCTGGGGCATATCTAGGCATTAAGATATTTCCATGAAGCATTTATTACTCTGAGAAGGCATTCAGGAATTATGGGTCTACCATGAGGTTTAGTAATTGAAAAATGTATTGAAGTTGGGTTTTTTCTTTCATACTTTTTTCTTTTTTTTTTGAGGCGGAGTTTCGCTCTTTCGCCCAGGCTGGAATGCAGTGGCACCATCTTGGCTCATTGCAACCTCTGCCTTCCAGTTTGAAGTGATTCTCCTGCCTCAGCCTCCCGTGCCTGGAATTACAGGCGCCCACCACCACATCCAGCTAATTTTTGTGTTTTTAATAGAGACAGGGTTTCACCATGTTGGCCAGGCTGGTCTTCAAACTCCTGACCTCATCATCCACCTGCCTCGGCCTCCCAAAGTGCTGGGATCACAGGCGTGAGCCACTGTGCCTGGCCCCATACATTTTTATTTTAAGCCGTATGAAGACCCTAAAAAAATTATGGAGAGGTTACCGAATGGTAGGAGCCTGGAGTTTTAAATACATACACGTTTCTCAACTTGAGGTGAAAGTTATTAACATTTATTATGTGACAGATGCTGGGCACTTTTCACATAATGCATGTAATCCTCATGAAAACCTGGGACTACAGGTGTCCGGCTAAGTTAGATGGAATTCTGTTTACAAAGGAGGAAACTGAAGGTGAGAGGGATTCAGAGACTGTAGTAGAGCGAGGATTCTTCACCCAGCACACCAAATGCAGACTGCATCTATAGCACATCCAAGTAGCTGAATTCTGTCCAGCTTTCCAGTTCTACAGTCAGCCCCAGTCCTAGCACATTCTTACCTGTAACCTGACTCTCTGGCTTCAGGCCCCTTCACGTTCATCCTCTACACATTTGTCCTGTGTTCTATCTCAAATCCAAATCTGCCCTGCTGGAGGAGGCGGCTCCTAATTTTACTACCTGTTGTCCGGCCGAGTGGGTTCCTGTTTAGTTCTTCAGCCTCATTCTTCCTGCTCCCTGTCTTATTCTGCATGGCCAGCAGTACCGAACTATTTAGAGTCTTCTTTGCCTTCAGTAGACATCTGAGTGTCTGTTATGTGTTAAGCAGCCTGCTAGAGGCCAACAACAGTTTTTATTTATTATTATTATTTTTTGAGACGGAGTCTCACTGTGTTGCCCAGGCTGGAGTGCATTAGTGAGATCTCAGCTCACTGCAACCTCTGCCTCTCAGGTTCAAGCGATTCTCCCACCTGGGCCTCCCAAGTAGCTGGGAGTACAGGTGCCCCCCACCACGGCTGGCTAATTTTTGTATTTTTAGTAGAGATGGGGTTTTACCGTGTTGACCAGACTGGTCTTGAACTCCTGACCTCAAGTGATCTGCCCTCCTCAGCCTCCCAAAGTGCTGGGATTACAGGCATGAGCCACTGCGCTTGGCCAGACAACAGCTTTTTCAATGATCCAGATGGCGAAGGCCTTGGCCCTGGGCAAGGATAGTAGCAGTGGGAGTCAAGAGAAGTGAAAGATTCATCAGTTGTTGGGGAGATACAACCAATAGGACTTGGTGAAAAAAAAAGGCATTTTGGAGTACCTGGGATGATGGTCCTGTGCTGAAAGCCCCATACAAATATGAGAGGATTGCACCAGAGATAATTTGGTAGGGAAACTTACGGTATTAGAAAGAGCCCTGGTCTGACTGGGTGCGGTAGCTCACGCCTGTAATCCCAGCACTTTGAGAGGCCGAGGTGCGTGGGTCACCTGAGCCTGGGAGTTTGAGACCAGTCTGACCAATATGACCAAACCTCGTCTCTACTAAAAATACAAAATTAGCCAGGTGTGGTGGCGCATGCCTGTAATGCCAGCTACTTGGGAGGTTGAGGCAAGAGAATTGCTTGAACCTGGGAGGTGGAGGTTGTGGTGAGCCGAGATTGTGCCATTATACTCCAGCCTGGGCCACAAGAACAAAACTCCATCTGAAAAAAAAAAAAAAAGAGCTCTAGTCTGAGAGTGGGAAAGTGTTTTGATGTTAACAAGCTGTGCAGTGTTGGGCAGTTACTTTACCTATGCCAGCCTTAATGTCTTTGTCTCAAATAGCCTGGATGAGATGACTTTACTTTTGCCACCATAAGTAGTAAATCCTTCCAACCTGACTCTATGATGACTTTATCTTTTGCCACTTTAAGTAGTAAATCCTTCCAGCATGATTCTGTGCAAATTATCTGATTTCAACTTGCCTCCACTTTCTACATCATATGTTTACCCGTCCATTTGGGAGCTTTCTGTGTACCATGCACTGGGAACAGAAGCTTGAGGAGACAAGGTCTAAATGAGCTTCCTTTTCTTGATGAATTCCTGTTCAGTCAAGGAGGCAGGCAAGTCAGTAATGACATATGGACTAAACCAAAGTAAGGTGCCATGATGGGAATATGCGCAGGGTTTAGGGGATCCACATGAGAGAGTCTGGTCAGCTCTGCTGGGTGTGGGTGGAGTGGGGAATGTGGCCGGGAAGAGGACTGACCCTTGTTCTAAGTCTGGAATGAAGGGCAGGCAGAAGTGGGTGGGGAGTCGCATTCCGGGCCCAGGCTGCACATAGTTCAGGATGACTGAAGGCTAGGTTGCTGGGGGTGGGGGGCAGGAGGGGGATGGAGAGGACTAACCCATGCAGGGTCTCACAAGCCTTTCCAAGGAATTTGGACTTTATTCCCAAGGCTGTGGGAGTTGGACTGGTAGTTAGCAATATTCATATTTATCCCTTTTTAATGCCTAATGTGTTTCTTTCACAATATTAATGTTATACCAACTAGACTTTAGGGTAAAAGGTATTATTTGAAATAAAACCAGTTATTACATCCTGATAAGCAGAGCAGTTCACCAGGAAAATATAATAATCCTGAAAGATATAAAAATAAGGAAGAAAATAAAGCATGAGATTTTAAAAAGTAAGACCTCTCTCAAAAACTAACAGGTGAAGCAGTCAGAAAAATTAGCAGGTACGTAGAGGAGTTGGACAAAATTCACAAGGTTGTACCAGAAACCAAAGTTTCATTAAGTATTTCTCCTTACACTGTGGTTTTGTTTTCTCTTCTATTCTGTTTTAGTGCTATTAATGCTGATCTCTTTATACGAAATTGATTTGATGACCCACTAATGGATTGACTCCCCCCCTTTTTCTTGACAACACTGAATTTAAAAATATACATACATTTCAAGCGCACATAGAACACTTGCAAATTGACTTTCCAAATTCCTTTCCCACACCTAGCCTCCAGTGCCCCATTACTCCTCCGTCCTTCCCCTTGCTAAAACAAAGACGACTTTGACTCCTGTTTTTACTGAGTCAAGGGCATAGGATATACTCGTCTGCTTCTCTTCTCCATTTCTATGTTTAGACTTTCATCTTTTCTTCCAGACTTAGAAGAAACAGATAGTATCTTCTTTCCTTTCCAAGGTTAACTTTTATACCTGTAGCTTTTTTTTTTTGTCACCTGTCTTCTTTTCCTTATTCAACATCTTATCTCTTTCTTGTTTTTGCTTTTTTGTTTTTTTGAGATGGAGTCTCGCTCTGTCCCCCAGGCTAGAGTGCAGTGGCACCATCAGAGCTCCCTGCAGCCTCAAATTCCTGGGCTTGAGTGATCCTCCTGCCTCAGCCTCCTGAGTAGCTGGGACTACAGGTGGATGCCACCACACCTGGCTAATATTTTGTAGAGACAGGGGATCTTGCTGTGTTGCCCAAGCTGGTCTCAAACCCCTGACCTCAAGTAATCCTCCTGCCTCAGTCTCCTAAAATGCTGGGATTATAGGCTTGAGCCACTGAGCCTAGTCTCTCCTCTTGTTCTTAAATCCAGTTGTTTCTTCTTGATTATCTCATCATGAACTCAGTCTTATGGGTTTAACTGGTTTTCATTCTGGACTACTAATGACTATTGTTTTTAGTCATTAGACTACAACACAGACTTTTTAAATAGTTTTTTTCTAGTTTTTTTTTTTTTTAAGTTGAAATCTTATTTTCTTGACTGGATGATGCATTTACATGGTTCACAATGCCAAAGATGGAAAAGGGTATTGAATGAGGAGGTTCTCATCAGCCCTTCCTCTCAGCTGCTGTATGCCGTATCCTTTCTGCCATGCTCCCTCTTGCTCTTCTCACTCATATCCTCATCCATTCCCACTCAGGAGAGAATAGTTGTCTCAGTGTCATCTTTGATTTGCCCTCTCCCTGTCCTCCACATAGCTTCTTCTGAGGACTTTCATGTTTATCTCCTCCTGTGGATTCTTCACCCACTACCAGCTTACTCCCTAAGCTCTTTTCTTTTTCTTTCTTTTTTAATCTTTTTTTTTGTTATTTTTTCTTTTCTTTTTTTTTTTCTCGAGCTCTTTTCTCCATGACCTTTCATGTCATTTCAGGCCAAGACTTTTGCAGTAATCCAAGTGGGTTTCTTACTCCCAATCTCCACCTATTTTCAAATACTATTTCATGAAACTTTTGTTTCTGGTACCTGCATACATCTATGTGTTCACTAGGTCTTGATGTAAAAGTATCTCTTACGATGGACCTTCTAAATGATTGAAAACACAATTTAACTTTTGGGTAAGGTTTCCTTAGTTACATCAACTTTGTGATGTAATCCCTGACTGTAATCTTGTTTTACCTACTTTGTTTATTATCTGCTTTCCATGGTCTCTAGGAAGCTCAGGCTCATTACTGTTTTTTTGTTTTTGTTTTTGTTTTTTGAGATGAAGTCTTGCTCTGTCACTCAGGCTGGAATGCAGTGTCGTGATCTCGGCTCACTGCAACCTCCGCCTCCCAGGTTCAAGTGATTCTCCTGCCTCAGCCTCCTGAGTAACTGGGATTACAGGCATGCGCCACCATGCCCGGCTAATTTTTGTATTTTTAGTAGAGACGGGGTTTCACCATGTTGGTCAGGCTGGTCTCGGACTCCTGACCTGTGATCCACCCGCCTTGGCATCCCAAAGTGCTGGGATTACATGTGTGAGCCACTGTGCCTGGCCAGGCTCATTACTGTTTATTCAAGTTTTTCCACAGTTGGCCTTAGTTTACTTTTCCAGCATTATCAATTCATATTTCCAGTGTACCTACTGGTCTTCTGTTATCTACACTGTTTGCTTCATTATTTTTATATCATCTTAACGTGATACAGTGTCTGGTTCCTGGCAAGTACTTGATATGTGTTTTTCCAATGTTGGGGCACATACCAGAACAAATCTTGTACTTTTTTTTATCTGCTCTATTATTTTTTCTTGCTGCTGTCCTTGTGCCTGATGCTCCACTTCTTCTACATGGCTCTCCCTGACTGCTTTAACTCTGTTTTTTCCTTCCTCTTCTGTATTCCTAAAGCTTATTTGGTACCCAAGGGATAGAGTCCTACAACTGTGGTCTGTTCATCTGAGGTCAAGGTGGCAGAGTTCTGGGTAGCTGGAGCTCTTTCCTTAGCAGGGGCATCTGTGTTGGCAGATGTTGAGACATGGCCTGCCTGATACAGGATTCTGCCTCACTATTTGGAAAGAAATCAGGGTTATCTTTATTCCACTGGCATTAGGGTTAAATAGTTTACAACTAACAGAGATGAAATCAGTAAATACAGTAACTGATACTAAGGAACAACTTTGTAAGCCAAAAGATATAAAAATTAAAAACTGAAAATATTTGCAAACATGTCAAAGAGTTGAAGTCCTTAATATGAAAGGAACTTGTAAGTCAATGAAGGATATAAAGAAAAATTGTTAGGAGGCATGAACAAGAAAATCATAGAAGATGACATGACATATAAGCAGCCAAATTTTTTTTTTTTTTTTTTGAGACAGAGTCTTGCTCTGTTGCCCAGGCTGTAGTTGAGTGCAGTGATGTAATCTCAGCTCACAGCAACCTCCACTTCCCGGATTCAAGCGATTCTTGTGCCTCAGCCTCCCAAGTGGCTGGGATTACAGACGTGTGCCAACACACCCAGCTAATTTTTGTATTTTTAGTAGAGATGGGGTTTTTCCGTGTTGGCCAGACTGGTCTTGAACTCCTGACCTCAGGTGATCCTCCCACCTCGGCCTTCCACAGTGCTGGGATTACAGGCATTAGCCACCATGCCTGGCAATAGGTAGCCAATTTTATAATTAAGTGTTTAATCTTATCAGCAATAGAAAAGAAATAAACATCATGTTAGGCAATAGATGCCAGATGCCATCAAATGAGCAAAATTAGATAAATTCTAAACGTTTAACTCAAAATTATTATTATTATTTTTTGAGACAGAATCTTGCTGTGACCCCTAGGCTGGAGTGCAGTGGTGTGATCTCAGTTCACTGCAGCTTCCACTCCTGGTTCAAGCAATTCTCATGCCTCAGCCTCCCAAGAAGCTGGGATTACAGGCACGCACCACCACCCCCAGCTTATTTTTTGTGCATTTTTAGTGGAGGTGGGTTTTTGCCATGTTGGCCAGGCTGAACTCCTGGCCTCAAGCAGTCCACCTGCCTTGGCCTCCCAAAATGTTGGGGTTACAGGCGTGAGCCACTGCGCCTGGCTTTGCTTTAAATAAATTTTTTTTTTTTTTAATTTGAAAAAGAAATTCATGTGTTTCTGGCAGAAATCTAACTTGGTATGTAACCTTTGTAGCAAACAATTTGGTATTATTTGAGAAGTTTACATTTTTAAGGTTTTAACCTATTAATTTAATTCCCAGGAATCTATCCAAAAGCTATTAATTAGAGAGGCAAGTATTTGCATAATATTCATCATTTATCACAGTGTTTTTTTATGATGGGGAAAAACTTCAAATCACTTAAATGTTTTCTTTGAGGAAGTACTTCCTTAAGTGGAATATTATGCCACCATGAAGTTGTAATCTTGAAGAATATTTTAAAGGAGAAAATACTCATGAAATGTTAGAAAAATTATGTTAGAAATGTTAGAAAAAATTATTTAAAGAACTATAATGTCATGGGATCCTTGGGGTGTTGCTTTTGCACCTGGACACTTATGTGGCCAGTGGTGCTTTTGCCTGAGTTTTCCTTGGGTCCACTGGGCTTTTTCCACCCTCTTGGCTTGGTAAGCTGCGCTCGGCTTGCACTACCAGCCCAGATCCCATGCCTGCCAATGGCAAGCCAGGTGCGGAGCGGCAAGTGGTGTGTGAGTGAGCGTGGGGTCCAGCCACTGTGCACAGCCAGGTGTGCCAGCCGTGGCAGGGCAGGCAGCTCCAGGCACCAGTACAGACACTGGCTTGGTGCAAGGCTGTGGCTGGACCAGGCGTACCACAAGCAGCTTCCACTGCAGGCACTGGGGAATGCAGTAATGCCTGGAAACTTGGAGATGCCAGGAACTGCAGAGCCCCAAAGAAGGTGTCACAGCCCTGGCTTGGAGAGCCCCTAGGTATGGTGTCCCTGAAGGGCTGCAGCCCTTCCCTCCTTCTTGTTGCCCGCAACCTGGTGAGCGGGGGCATGTTTTGGTCCTGTTTGCGTTACAACTTTTTCAGCCCCAACATTGAGGGGTCCTGTGTCCAGGAAGAGTGAGGTACACGAGGTACGTGGATGACTGGAGGGTGAGCAAGGCAGAGAGCAGCTTCATTGAGCCCCAGAAGAGCTCTCAGGAGACCTGAAGTGGGTAGCTCCTTTCTGCAGGCAGGTCATCCGATGAGGAGACCGGAAGTGGGCAGCTCCCTCCCACAGCTGGTGGTCCGGACATCTATGAGTCTGGCTGAGTCTGGGATTTTTATGGGCTCAGAATGGAGGAAATGTGTACTGATTAGTTCGTGGGAGGTCACGGATGGCCTGGAGAAAGCACCCTAAGTTCTTACTGCAGCCCACAGACTCCACCCGGAACCTGCAACTTGGACCCCAGGCTTCAGGTCATCCCTGGCTTGAAGATGGGGTTTTACATGTGACCTGCCCCTTTCGGGGCAGGAACCTGTGTCTGCCTCCCTCCACTGCCCAGGCTGTTTGGGCCGAGAGGTGCCTGCAGGCCCACTTGGAGCTGCCCTTACCCCTGCTGGCCTCCTTCCCATGCTCATCAGCACCCAAAGTCCAGCAGAGGCTGAGGCGGCAGGGGGCTGGTGTGTCAGCACTCTCTGAGCCTGTGCACACCCGACCCGGTCCTGACGGTGCCTGGGCTTGGCCACAATTCGCTCTGCACCAGAGCAGGTGCTGGGAGCAGGGAGTGGGAGCAGGCACTTCTGAGCCTGCGGGGGATGAGGGGTCTTCCCGGGTCCCTGAGAGTGCAGGAATGCCCAGGTCTGGAGCCTCTGCTGGCTGCAACTGTGCCAGGAGCATGGAGCTCCCACCCGGCCAACTTGGTAGGGGGCAGCACTCCCGCTTGTTCTCTGCCCTGCTGGCTCCTTGGAGGGTGCAGCCCTGGCTGCGCCTCCCCCGATGCAATCAGACAGGCTGCGGCTGCCATCAATAATGCTTATTTATAGTGCTGAAGTTTGTTATGTATGCAAACAAACGCCCTGAAATGTAGCTGAAGAAGTTATCTCTGGGTGGTGGGATAGGTGATGTTTTTTTTCTTTGATTTTATAGTACATGTTATTTAAAAATCACTGTCTTACTGATTAGTTCCATGTATAATTTCTGAAGGAGACACTGTAACAGAATGGTTTAGAGCAGGGGCTAAAAGGCAGACCTGGTTTTTGGTAGCAGCCTTGATCCGATCCATGGTATGACCTGACCATGTTTTACTTTTCTCAGCATTTGTCTCCTCATCTGTAAAGTGGGACTTCTTAAACTTAACTCAGAGTTGTCAAGATTAGAAATGATAATGCATTATAACAGCCTTAAAAAATAAATTTCTTCTTTTGCTTTAATTCTTGCAATAAAAACAGTATTGCACTGTCGCCTGGGCTGGAGTGCTGTGGCGTGATCTTGGATCACTGCAACCTCTACCTCCTGGGTTCAAGCCATTCTCCTGCCTCAGCCTCCTGAGTAGCTGGGACTACAGGCGCATGCCACCATGCCTGGCTAATTTTTGTAGAGATGAGGTTTCACCATGTGGGCTGGCTGGTCTCGAACTCCTGACCTCAGGCTATCCACCCTCCTCAGCCTCCCAAAGTGCTGGGATTACAGGCGTGAGCCATCGCATCCAGCCAAAGACAAGTCAGCTTTTTTTGCCTTCCGTTGAATGTATCATAACAAAGACATTCAAGATACAATAGTCAAAACTCAAATGAATTTGTGGGGCTAAACTATTAAGTGTATAATTACTTTGTGAGTTACAGATTAAGTGTAAGTTTCACTAAAATAAACTGCAAATGATAATAATGAAAATGTAATTTTAATTTTCTGCCAAGACACATATCGTTTTCATTCTTGCTAATCTTCACCTGTTGAACTACCAGAAATTTTACATTTATTACCATGTATATAACCTTTTGCAGTCTGGGTCACACAAGAGAATCAACCCTGTCCTTAGGCATCTGTTGCATGTAATGAATTTGCTTCTCTCTTGTGTGTCTAGAATGGAACCAGCTTGTGTCATCTAATTTCTCATATGGAAGAAGTGAGAAAACTGTCACCCAAATCACTGTTCTGTGGTTTAGATGAGGAACACTGATTGAGATGCCTGGCACATAGAAGGCACTCAAACAGAAACAGTTCCTATTGTATTCGTCCTGGAAGTCATATAAAAGAGCAGTTGCTTTCCGGATTTCTTTGTTTGGTATAAGCATCTTTGGGAAAAGGTATTTTCCAGAGTGTGATCCAGTAAGTGGACAGCTCTGTGGCAATTTCTTAGGCCCTGTCTTTGGATCCGGAACTGGCTCTGTGCTGTAGGACCACAAGCAGCTCCTCCATTTGCCTTCTTGTAGTGTAATGGCCCCGTTCCTCCACTGTAGGGCGCCAAGGTACTGCTTCCTATCTGGGAAGATTTTCTGATTGTTACTGCTCTCCCCTTAACTATCAGAAGCCTTACTGTATCTGAAGCCTTATTCAGGCCTCACATTTAATACTTTGTCACAAACTGCTTTATGGTAATGTATTCCATTTGGATATTCATACTACTTTTTTGGGACATTGATTTTTTTTAATATGCTGCTAAAGATATTGTTTTAATATATTTTCTGGTGAATGTTTTCTCATCACTGCTTCCTATTTCCTTTTAGCTACTGATCTACTTCTTGCCTGGAATCCCATTTGTTTGGGGTTGGTAGAAGGTGTTATTGGAAAAATTCAACTTCATTCAGGTATGTTTCTGTAAACTCTTTAAACTTGTCAGATTTATTGTAGCATTTTTTGGTGTTTTCCTCTTTGAGGATACATGAGATTCTCTTACAGCTTTGATTCCTTTGTCTTAATTTTGGGTCTGCTCAAAGTGGGTGTATTTCCATATAAGTTTAATGAAATAAAAAAGAAAACTTTAGAAAAAAGGTGACATAATATTACACTTCTTCCTGTTACAAAACTTACTGAACACCTGCTGTGTGTCAGGAATCATGCTTGTTGGTAGAACACAATAATGAGCAAAGACCGCCCTGTTTCTACCCTCATGGAGCTTACAGTTTAGGAGGAA
This sequence comes from Macaca thibetana thibetana, assembly GCF_024542745.1. Taxonomy (NCBI): domain Eukaryota; kingdom Metazoa; phylum Chordata; class Mammalia; order Primates; family Cercopithecidae; genus Macaca; species Macaca thibetana. Next base: position 115,850,792 of record NC_065586.1, read on the forward strand.
AGACAGGTATCAAAGAGTAGTCACGGAAATAAACGTATGATTATTTGATAATTGTGGAAGGTGCTATGAAGGAAAGATACAGCAAATGCATCGATCTCAGAGGAGAGTAGTAGGAATAAAGCTGGAGAGGCAAGCAGGTGGCAGACCATGACTGATTGGCTTTATGTCAGCTGTCTGTTCCTGATGCAGTCAGCTCTGCCAGAGGAGTATGGGTCTCTTAGCACACAGTGTGGTCCTGTCAGAGATCCCTGTCCAAGACAGGCAGATTGATGGGAAGTCCAGGTCACTCACCAGGCCCTCACTTGGAATGACAGGCACCTGTGTCCTGAGCTTAAAGGGAATTTTGTTGGTGGGAAAGTATAACAGGTATTATATTGGCAGGTCCTAAAAAGCTAATGGAAAGGGGCCAAATGAAATTTTATTTTTTCTTTTTTGGTGCCTTGCCCTTCAGGGAGCTTTTTAAAATTAGAGATGGGTTCTTGCTATGTTGCCCAGACTGGTCTCAAACTCCTGGCCTCCAGTGATCCTCCTGCCATGGGCTCCCAATGTCCTGGGATTACAGGCATGAGCCACCATGCCTGGCCTAAATGAAATATTTTAAGCACTACATTTAAATAAATATTTTTCCTTTGGTATCAATTTTGATGAGTTATGAATTATAGGAGGCTTTGCCATTATTTCTGTGTAATTGCGAGTATATATCTCTATAGTGTGTCCTTTTTATTTAAAAATAATATTAAGCATTTGGGAGCTAGATTGATTTTTGTGTATCAGAAATAAGCACATATATCTGGAACAAGCTAATTTTCCTTTGCTAGATTCTTTGGTTGTTTTTAAATATGAGCCGGGCACAGTGACTCACACCTATAATCCCAGAACTTTGGGAGGCCGAGGCAGGCGGGTCATCCGAGGTCGGGAGTTCGAGACCGACCTGACCAACATGGAGAAACCCTGTCTCTACTAAAAGTACCAAAATTATGTGGGCGTGGCGACGCATGCCTGTAATCCCAGCTACTCGGGAGGCTGAGGCTGGAGAATCGCTTGAACCTGGGAGATGGTGGTTGCAGTAAGCCGAGATTGCGCCATTGCACTCCAGCCTGGGCAACAAGAGCGAAACTCCATCTCAAAAAAAAAATAAGTAAATAAAAGAAAGGAAATATGACCAATGTGTTTGGAGCCATCTCTGTGCCTTTTCCCAAATGTTTCCTATTTCCTTCCCCTTAAAGGAACCTGCTATTTTGAATTTTGTATTTACTTGGTTTTCATTTTTCCTTTTATTATATATGTATTCCCACAGATGTTGCTAAGGGTTGTATTTTGGGGATTTTATATAAGTGATATTAAGTTGTTTTTGTTCTTTCACTTATTTTTATTTATATTTTTGAGATTTATTCATGCATGAAACTGTAGTTCCTTATTTTCACTATTTATGAATATATCATGATTTGTTCTTTTTCCTCTCACTGGGTAATTGAGTTGTTTCTTTTTTTGTTTTGCTATTAGAACTAATACTGCTATGAGCATTGTTGTATATTCTGTATTTGGTAGGTTTTTTTAAAAAAATTCTTTCAACACAGAGAAGAAAAGCATTTAGTCATTGTGTAACCATGTAACCAAGTATTTTAATAACACTCTCCTACCTGTCCACATTTACATACATATATTTTTAATTCATTTACATGCTGACAGGATAATTTCACATCTGGGTGTTCTGAGCTAAAATTCATTTTCTGTTATTTAAATGACACGTTTGAGTTATTTTTCCTCATTTTCAGTCACATCTTAGCACAGTGAATAAATCACTGCAATCAGTTAGGAGACCTGAAGACAAGCTGTATTTATTTAACTTTGAGATACAGGAGAAGCTGCCTAACATCTATTTCATGTATCTCTTGTTATGTAACAAGCCAGTCCCAGAAGTTAATGGCTTAAAACAACAACAGTCTATAATTTCTCATGATTCTATGGGTTGACAGAGCAGCTCTGCTCTTCTCTGTTGTGTTGGCTGGGGTCATTCACGTAGCAACATTCACCGGGAGTTTGCCTGGGTGGCCTTAGTTCTCCTTCACCTGGCCCCTCTCTCCATGTCTCTCGTCTCACAGAGCCTCTCCTTGAGTCCTCCTCTCTCTCCTGGGTAACCTGGATGTCCTTTCAGGGTAGTGACTGGGTGCTGAGAAGACAGCTACCAGTGCTCAAGGGCCTGTATGTCTTAAGTTGTTACACAAGGTAAAAGAAACTGCTCTCTTCATTTTCACAGGATATTGTGAGTCCCAAATGAGCTAACTATCGTACCTGCAAGTGCTTAGTAAATTGTAAATCACTATTTTATCAAGGCTCTTTGGTTGCAAATACAAACCTATCAGCTTATGCAAAAACACACACTTTTTTATGAAGAACCCAAGGGACCAAAAACAAGACAGAAACGGATGTTGTACAGGATCCAGGATTACTTTATTGGGGCAACTGGTCTCTGACAACTGCCTCTCCTCCTATGTCTCTTTTATTCTCTCTTTTTGACTTTCTCTGTTTGTATGATGTAGGACAAAATTTCTGCCTTCAAAATGACACCCCTAGCCTCAAACCAACTGACAACTGATAGTCCCTGTAATGACTGGAAACTGACCAGCAATCAAAAAAGATTGAGTAGTGAGTCCACATTAGACTTCTAGGTAAGAGGCTTATTTGCCCATCTTGAGCCATGGGACTCCTGGCCGGGGTCACGTAGGTCGGACGTGCTCCAGAGTCCCAGTCCTCTAGGTGGAAGTCAGAGCAGGAGGGTTTGGACTTGGCAGACAGCTCAGAAGCTGTCTCCTACAACTGATGTGCAAATGTAAGTTAGTTGATGGCTGATGAGTTTGTGATACAGTCAAAGTATGGTCAATAGGAAGCGGTGAAGGTATGGCCATCTGTGGTCAGCCCCCTTTATATGTACTGCTCCTCCTTTCCGTTCTTTGGTCCCAGAATAGGTGGTTGATAGGCAGTGAGAATACCTGTGATGTAGGATATTTTGAAAGAGGGAGAGGTGGAGAGTAGAGTGAACTGGAGAAAGTATAAAAAAGGAAAAAAGGGCAGGGAAATTCTCTTAATTTTTCATTCTCCTAATCCTTGGACCTTTTTTTTTTCCTTCTTCTTGTCACATCACTTGAAAGGTTTGGCTCTTAAGAAAGCGAGTGGGGAGGCAGCACAGGAAACTCTTTGCTGGGCCCCTGCTGCTTTTCCCTCCCTCCCAACCCTCTCCATGTCACTCCACCCCAGCCCCTTGCCTGTGAGCAACCATCTTACTTACTCTCCTTATCTGTCCTCAGGGATGCCTCCTCCTCTCCTCTCCCTGCCCCCCATTAAAGCTCTTGCCCTGGGTCAGATTGGCTAGAAGGGAGGTATGTGCCTGCTGTGTGTGAGAAAGAATCGAGAAAATTACTCGAGGGGCATTTTCCCTGGGAACATCTTATCTTTGGAGGATAGGGGTTGAGGGGAATAAAATGTCTGTACTGAAACTCTCTCCTATTTCCCTCCTACTTATTCTCCACATATTAATGCACAAATTTTTCTTCTTGCCTAGGGAGATGGGAACATAAATTTATTTGAACAGATGTCATTGACAGTCTTAAAGTGGCGTGGGTGAGCCATGCCGCTGTTCCTGACTGTCACTGAACTCTGAGCTCTGTGGAATGAAGCAAGTGCTCGTGACTTAGGAACTGTATTAGTTTGCTGCCATAGCAAAGTGCCACCAGCTGGGTGACTTAAACAATGGAATCGTATTTTCTCACAATTCTGGAACACAAGTCTGAAATCAAGGTGTTGGCTGTGTTGGTTCCTCCCGAGGCCTCTGTCCTGATCTTGTACATGGCCACTGTCCCCTTGTGTCTTCATGTGGTCTTCCCTCTGTAACTGTGTGTCTGCCTAAATTTCCTCATCTTGTAATGACACCAGTCATTTTGGATTAAGGCCCACTCAAACTCATTTTAACCTAATTACCCCTTTGAAGACCCTGTCTCTAAATATAATCACATTCTGAGGTCCTAGGAGTTAGGACTTCAGCATATGAATTTTAAGGGGACACAGTTTAGCCCATAACAGGAACATAATTATCCACCAAAATGCTTCATTACAAAAGCATGTCAAAAAGAATTCCTTCTGGTCTGGTGTTGCTGTTTCCTGCTGCTTGCCCTTATTTCAGTGTGATAGGCCAGTCCTTGAATATCATTGACTAGGAACCCACTCCAGACGTGGACTAATTCTGCAAGATCACACAATTGCCTTGAGTCAGGTGACCTCATCTAAGCCTCAGTTACCGTCTATAAGACAAAGCTGATTATAGTTCCTTGATACAGTTATTGCTAAGATTTAATAAAACTCACATAAAGTGAGTTCTTGGTAATAATATGCATTCAGCCAGACGTGGTGGCTCATGTCACGTGTAATTTCAGCACTTTGGGAGGCTGAGGTAGGCAGATCACAAGGTCAGGAGATCGAGGCCAGCCTGACCAACATGGTGAAACCCCGTATCTGCTACAAATACAAAAATTAGCCGGGTGTGATGGCACACACTTGGAATCCCAGCTACTCGGGAGGCTGAGGCTGGAGAATCGCTTGAACCCAGGAGGCAGAGGTTGCAGTGAGCCAGGATTGCGCCACTACACTCCAGTCTGGGTGACAGAGCGGGACTCTGTCTCAAGAAGAACAAAACAAAAAGACAAAACAAACCATTCAATATATGCTGATTACTATTTTTTTTTCCTCTTAAAGATCCTTATGGGTATCAGATATTCTACTCAAGAACCACTTACATTGTGGCTATACAATTTTGAACAAATTTTAAACATGGACTATTTTTCTAATGTTAATTTTTGCTGAAACTGTAATAAGAACAAGTCACAGGCCGGATGTCGTGACTCAGCCTGTAATCCTGGCACTTTGGGAGACCAAGGCAGGTGGATCGGTTGGGGTCAGGAGTTCGAGACCAGCCTGGCCAACATGGTGAAACCCTGTCTCAACCCCGCCTGTAATCCCAGTTACCCGGGAGGTTGAGGCAGGAGAATCGTTTGAACCCAGGAGATGGATGTTGCAGTGAGCCAAGATCGCACCACTGCACTCCAGCCTGGGCTAGAGAGCAAGACTCTCTCTTAAAAAAAAAAAAAAACAGAAAAACAAGAAACAACAAACGAAACAGAACAAGTCACTAAAAGATTACACGTGAAAATGTATAAAAAGTAATGTTTTGGTAATAACAGATTAGTAGCATTAGTGAAAGTTATTTTGTAATCCACATGTTTCTTTTAAAAATTATGATGGAAGAATTTCAAACTTTGTTTGTGTTATCCTTTGTTGACAATTGCCTGCCCTTTTAGTAAGCTCTGCCAAAAAAAAGGTTCTGTGTACCCTAATGCCTAGAAAATATCTATTCAGAACCATTAGCCTGTTTTTCGGTTGCAAGACCTCTTCCTCAGACATTTGCAGGCAGGTGGACTTCAGCCAGGGTGTAATGTAGTCTGTCTTCCGACAACTCAAACATGTCTGACTTTGGTTTGACCAGTTGAGATTTATTTATTTTATTTATTTATTTATTTTTGAGACGGAGTCTCACTCTGTCGCCCAGGCTGGAGTGCAGTGGCGCGATCTCGGCTTACTGCAACCTCAGCCCCCCGGGTTCAAGCGATTCTCCTGCCTCAGCCTCCTGAGTAGCTGGGATTATAGGCACGTGTCACCATGCCTGGCTTATTTTTGTATTTTTAGTGGAGAGGGCGTTTCCGCATGTTGGCCAGACTGGTCTTGAACTCCTGACCTCAGGTGATCGACTTGCCTCGGCCTTCCAAAGTGCTGGGATTACAGGCATGAGCCACTGCACCCGGCCGAGATTTTCTAATATGAGGAACAGAAAGTAGGAGGGATGTGTAATGTATCAAATAGGTGAAAGAAAAGTGTGGATCTGTGAAAAATCAACATTAAAAAAATTCATTGTAGTATCCAGGAGGAAATAAAAATGGTAGTCAAGGCCGGGCGCGCAGTGGCTCACACCTGTAATCCTAGCACTTTGGGGGGCCGAGGCAGGCAGGTCACTTGAGGTCAGGAATTTGAGACCAGCCTGACCACACAGTGAAACCCCATCTCTACTAAAAATACGAAAATTAGCCGGGCACGGTGCCATGTGCCTGTAATCCCAGCCACTCGGGAGGCTGAGGCATGAGAATTGCTTGAACCTGGGAGGTGGATGCTGCAGTGAGCTGAGATCTCGCCACTGCACTCCAGCCTGGGTGACAGTGAGACTCCATCTCAAAAAAAAAAAGAATGGTAGTCAATTTCATATGACAATTGTAATTACATATTAATTTTTTCTTTTTCTTTTTTGTCTGTCTTCTCATGGAAATAAGCTCCAAGAAGACAGCAGTTGGGGCCATGTCTGTTCTGCTTACCTGCTGTGTCTCTCTGTGCTGGCCCACTGCAGGGCAATTCAGAAATATTCAGCGAGTACTTATGGATTTAACAAGTATCTACGGAGTACCTACTGTGCCCCATGGCCTGTACTCAGTGCTGGGGCTGCAGGTCGAAGCTTCTAGAAACCTAGACTCAGAATCTGAGTGATAGATGTTAATTACCAGTCACACAGTTTTACCATTACAAACGTAATCATCTGAAGACAAGTGTGGGGTGCTGTGGTGTGTATGACAGAAGAGCCCAACTGGATGGAGCTGGGGCTTTTGGATGGAAAGCATCTCATATGGGTGGAGCTGGTGCTCCTGGTTGGAAGGCATCTCATATGCGTGGAGCTGGTGCTCCTGGTTGGAAGGCATCTCATGGGTGGAGCTGGTGCTCCTGGTTGGAAGGCATCTCATATGGGTGGAGCTGGGGTTCCAAGATGGAAAGCATCTCATATGGACAGGGCCAGGGGTGGGAGGGGAGGCACTGAGAGGAGAGGTGGTTCTTGGCAGAGTATGCAGCTGTGCAAAAGGCCCACATGATTGATGTTTTCTTCTCTTCATTTTCTATGTAATGTCTGGGTATAGTCATATCTTCACACAGATATCCAGGCAAAGACTGCTTTAGGCTGGAGATTTAAAATAGATCACAAAAGCTCTTCAAGTTAAAATGTATTTTCAAGATTAAGAAGAGGATAAGCTCAATTAGGGTAAGAAGTAAAGATAAAAAGCAAAAAGATTCATTAGTAAAGGAATATATCCCACGATATATTCAGGACTAGATGAAGAGAAAATTGTCAGGAGTCTTGATTAATGTGGCAATAGAGACTCTTTGTTTAGTAATTAACTGAATTACTACTGATAGTACTGAACAATCCTAGACAAAAATTCACTCAAGTAGATCTCATTCATTAAAATAGTACTCGCCATCTGCTGTTCTTTCACTTTTGAAGTGGTGACGATCTCTCAATCATTAAGATGGTAAAGTGTATTATGCATATTATTTTAATACTGATTTTAGTCTTCTGCTGTCTATGGAGACTTTGCTATGGCACTAGTGACATGGAATTTTTATATATTTTAGTGGTGAATGAATGGAGTGTCACTAGCATTGTTTTAGTGCATGCCTTAAACGCCGTTGGAAACCTCACTCCTTAAGGACGTTGGAGAGAAACAAGAGGGTCTGACAGCGTCCCTGCAGAGCTTTCATCCTCTGCTGGAGGCCTGGGTTGTGGCACACAGCTTTTAGTTATTGCTTCTGTTGAGATGTGAGTTTGCCTGTGTGCAGCTCTACGTGGGAGAAGCAGGTTGTTTTACTGTCTACTGACAACTCACATAATTAAAAACATGTAGGTGTTGTAATGCTGGTTACCTGACTCTATACATGTATTGAAATCATGGACTCGTTTCCTTACAATGGATGACATTTATAATATGTAAATTATATATAAATATATCTTGAGGTACAATTTATATCTTGTAACATAATATTTCTATCAAAATATAAGTGATCTAAAATATAAATCAAATGTAGTCTTTTTTGGCTGCATGCAGTGGCTTACGCCTGTAACCCCAGCACTGTGGGAGGCTGAGGCACGTGGATCACCTGAGGTTGGGAGTTTGAGACCAGCCTGACCAACATTACTAGCCTCCCTAGTAGGTCGTAATCCAAGCTACTTGGGAGGCTGAGACAGGAGAATCCCTTGAACCCGGGAGGCAGAGGTTGCAGTGAGCCGAGATCATGCCATTGCACTCCAGCCTGGGCGACAAGAGCGAAACTCCATCTCAAAAACAAAACCAAACCAAATACAGTCTTTTTTGTTTTGTTTTTGTTTTCGAGACAGAGTCTCACTCTGTTACCCAGGCTGGAGTGCAGTGGCATGATCATGGTTCACTGCAGCCTTGACCTAACTGGGCTCCAATGATCCTCCCATCTGTCTCTCAAGTAGCTGGGAATGCAGGCACATGCCACTGTGCCCAGATAATTTTTGTATTTTTTAATAGCGACAGGGTTTTGCCATGTTGCTCAGGCTGGTCTTGAACTCCTGGGCTCAAGCAATCTGCCTGCCTTGGCCTTTCAAAGTGCTGGGATTACAGGCATGAGCACTGTGCCCAGCCTCAGATACAGTCATTTAATATTCATTTTCTCACAAGGATCTCAGAGTTACTGACTTTCAGAGGTAAGATTTACTTTTTTTTTTTTTTTTGAAACAGAGTCTTGCTCTTGTAGCCCAGGCTGGAGTGCAGTGGCACAATCTTGGCTCACTGCAACCTCTGCCTCCTTGGTTCAAGCGATTCTCGTGCCTCACCCTAAGGTGGCTAATTTTTGTATTTTTAGTAGAAACAGGGTTTCATCATGTTGGCCAGGCTGGTCTCGAACTCCTTGCCTCAAGTGATCTGCCTGCTTCGGCCTCCCAAAGTCCTGGGATTACAGGCCTGAGGCACCACGCCTGGCCTAGAAGTAAGATTTTCATCGGCCACCAGATTCCTGGTTAACCCTTAGAAGATTCTTTAACTGTAATTTAGCTGACCCATTCTCTTAACAGACTTGAGTCTTAGACGCAGGCAGCTAAGTGGTGTGAGAGGATTAAATTCTCCGGTATCTTCTCATTCGTCTTGTTTTTGCTTCTCTCCTGTTCCTTTTCCTTTCCTCTCAGGTACCTAGATGCTGAGTGCTTCATCCTTCTCTCTTTGCTCCTCTCAGCTTGTCCCTACATTTTGTGCTTCAGAATTTCCCACCTCCCTTGTTCCTAGTCTTGAGCCCGTCTCCTTGGTGTGGATGGTTCCACCTCCATGGTAGAAGTGATGCTTGAACAAGTCACATGAACGTGACCCACAGTTCTGAGCTCCCCAGAGCGTAGTTACACAAGTACGCTTCTTGTTCTTGAGCATATCTCTAAGTGGCATGGCAGACTTTTATATTTTCAGGCAGAGAGATACTTGAGAGGCAGGCCGGCGTGCCTCATGTGCTATTCCACTGTCATTCCTTTTTCTAGTTATAAACCCATTTGTTTTTTTGTTTTTTTGTTTTTTTGAGACTGAGTCTCGCTCTGTAGCCCGGGCTGGAGTGCAGTGGTGGGATCTCAGCTCACTGCAAGCTCCGCCTCCCGGGTTCACGCCATTCTCCTGCCTCACCCTCCTGAGTAGCTGGGACTACAGGCGCCCGCCACCACGCTCAGCTGATTTTTTGTATTTTTAGTAGAGACGGGGTTTCACTGTGTTAGCCAGGATGGTCTCAATATCCTGACCTCGTGATCCGCCTGCCTCAGCCTCCCAAAGTGCTGGGATTACAGGCGTGAGCCACCACGCCCGGCCCATTTGTTGTTATACTCCAGTTTTCCTCAGTGATTTCAATAGCAGCGTTGTTAAAGGTTTGGTTTTTAGCCTCAGAAAGAGGGAAGGAAAGCTGGGTACAGTGGCGTGTGCCTGTAGTCCCAGCTACTTGGGAGGCTGAGGGTAAGAGGACTGCTTGAGGCCAGGAGCTCGAGGCTGCTGTGTGCTATGATCATGCCTGCGAATAGCCATGCGCTCCAGCCTGGGCAACCTAGTGAGACCCCGTCTCTTAAAAAATAAAACTAAGAGGCTGGGCGTGGTGGCTCATGCCTGTAATCCCTTCTCTTTGGGAGGCTGAGGCAGGCAGATCACGAGGTCAGGAGATCAAGACCATCCTGGCTAACACGGTGAAACCCTGTCTCTACTAAAAATACAAAAAAAAAAAAAAAAAAAAAATTAGCTGGGCGTGGTGGCTGGCACCTGTAGTCCCAGTTACTCGGGAGGCTGAGGCAGGAGAATGGCATGAACCCAGGAGGTGGAGCTTGCAGTGAGCCAAGATTACACCACTGCACTCCAGCCTGGGCAATAGAGCGAGACTCCGTCTCAAAAAAAATAAATAAATAAAAATAAGAAAAGGAGGATTATTAAGGTAAAAATGACAGCGTGGGCCACCTATACAGGTGCTTTCTGTATTTATTTCCTTCTTTGTATTACTTTTTGGACTTTTTATCTTACTGAACATTTAAAAGTAATTCCATTCAAATTATTGTCAAGGCTAATTGTGTTTAAGAAAGGAGATTCTCGACAAATATGTTGAGTTCTTGCTTACTTAGGCTTGGCCGGTAACAACAATTGACAGCAAAAAATGAAGGTTATTTAATTGACTTGGATAGCAGGTTTGTTACAACCTGTGGGCCTGATTCCCTTTGTGTACGGACCAATCACCTCCAACCTTGAAGCATTTTTATGTCACTTTTCAAAGCATTAATTTATCTTTATGATGATTAACTCGCATCATGAGTAAAAATCCTGATTGTCTTTAGTATGCTGGAGTTTAATGGGTAGGAAAGTATTAAAGGTTTCAATAAACATACAGGAAAACATTTTAGTATTTTAGGGGGATAAGCTGTAGTTATCTGGAAAATACATTTTTATATAGAAGATCATTTTGCCTAACAGTACTTAATACGTTAGGCTTTTCTAGTTTTCTAAGACTTCTATTTCTTATAGATACAAGAGTTTATATTTTTTATAGAGTATAATAGATTATTTCAAGATTATTTCATTTTATGGAAGATTTATTTAGGGATTTAACTACAGTCTTAAGCTTTACAGGCTAAGCAGAATATACATCTAATTGCACCATTTGGTACTTTTGAAATAGAGCGTATTAAAAATGTCTCTTGCTCTAGATGCTCTCCCTGTGAGTCATTGTCAGTTTTCTATAAACCTAGACTTAGGAAACTTTAGTAAGGAACAGAACAACCAGTCAGGAAACATGGAATAGCTGCTATGTTTAGAAGATGAACAAATTAATAGTTAGCTCTTTAGTCACTGAGAGCATTAGAAGCCTAATGTGATGTACTTTTAGCTATTAGGTACCTGACGTTGAAGAAGCCAGCACTGGCGTGGTGGTGGCATTACTTGTTCCATTTACTTGATGTATGTTGTTCCCTGAAATATAACCAGGGATATATGGTGCTCTACTTCCACTAGGGGGGATGAAACATTTCTCTTAATGTAGTTTTTTTTTTTTTTTTTTTTTTTTTAAGACATGGCTTTAAATATAAAACAGAAAAACTCACTAAACGTACTGTGAATTCATATTTTTAGTTGAAATTTAAATTCATGCATAAGTGTGCATAAAACCTACTTTATAGACTCACGTTCTATTCACTTGAAAGTGCTAAATAGGCAGTTAATAACTTATGTAGCAGGTATCAATGAAGTAGGTTTTATGTACACTTAGGACTCAATTTACATTCCTACCAAAGATTTGTAAATAAAATTGGAGCATAATTGGAGCATAATATGCCTTGGGATAAACTACCAAGATATTTTCCTAATTATTTCTCTTAGCATGTTAATATTATAGTTCAGTTGTCTCTTGGTATGAGGGGGAGGGATTGGTTCCAGGACTACCCACATATACCAAAATCCATGCATGCTCAAGTCCCGAAGTTGGCTCCGTCGAACTTCCATATATGAAAAGTTGACTCTGTTTATGTGGGTTTCTCATTCCACGAATGCTGTCTTCAATCTGCATTTGATTGGAAAAAATCTCCATGTAGGTGGACCCTTGCAGTTCAAACTTGTGTTATTCAAGGGTCAACTGTGTGTAATACTTGTCTCTTTGTCTGTTCTGGCTGCTATAACAGAATGTCATGGACTAGGTGGCTTATAAACAACAGAAATGTATTTCTGATGGCTCTGGAGGCTGGGCAGCCTAAAATCAAAGCCCCAGCAGATTTGATGTCTGGTGAGGGGCTGCCTTTTATTCATGGATGGCCTCTTCTCACTGAGTCCTCACATGGCAGGAGGCGTGAGGGAGCTCTCCTGGGTCTCATTTATAAGGGTACTAATCCCATTTGTGATGGTGGAGCCCTAATAACCTCATCATCTACCAAAAGCCCCACCTCCAAATACCATAACATGGGGGATTAGGATTTCAACATAGTCACGGTCCTCCCTATCTGTAGGTTCCACATCTGCAGATCAAAAATATTCAGGAAAAAAAAACCAATAAAAATAATATAACAACTATTTAAACAGCATTTATATTGTATTAGGTATTATAAGTAATCTAGAGATGATTTAAAGTATACAGGAGGATGTGCGCAGATATATGGAAGTATTGATACTATGCCATTTTACATAAGGGACTTGAACATTTGAGGATTTTGGTATCTATAGGGGGTTCTAGAACCAATCTCCTGCAGATACTGAGGGGTGACTGTATGAATTTGGGGGGACATAAAGATTTAGCTTATAACATTCTGCCCTGTCCCCCCAAATGTATGCTCTTCTCATATACAAAATACATTCATTATAATCCCAACATTCCCAAACTCTTAACTCATTCCAGCATCAACTCTTAAAGTAAAAAATCCAAAGTCTCGTTTAAATATCATCTAACTCAGATGTGGGTGACGCTCAGGGTATGATTCATTCTGAGGCAAATTGCTCTTCAGCTGCAAACCTGTGAAACCAAACAAGTTATGTACTTAGAAAATACAATGGTAGGACATACTTGGGCTAGATATTTCCATTTTCAAAAGAGAAATAGGAAAGAAGAAAGGGGCAATGGAGCCCTTGTAAGTCCAAACTATACGGCAAACTCCTTGAGATCTTAAGGCTCGAGAATAATCTTCACTGAGTCCTTGTTCTGCACTCCAGGCCCACTGTGGTAGAGGTTCTACCTTCCAGACCTGCTGAGGTGGAGGGCCTGCCTCCACAGCTCTACCCAGGAAGGGTTGTGCCCCTAGGGCTCTGCTGGTTGTTCCTATCCCCATGTAGTCTGGCAGAGACCATCTTGCTTGTTGAATAAGGCAGTCCCCGCCTACCCCTTTTGAAACCAAGGAAGCAGCCCTGATGATCTCTTAATCACCTTTGGACTTGTTCTGCCCTTGTCTTGAAGAATAGTGCACATTCTCTGCCAAAAAGCTCTGTGGTTCTGGCCTGTAAAACCCAGGAAGACCGACAGCCATCCTTCATTCCTTCCCAGTTCATTCCCTTTCATCTCACACTGGCTGTTCTCCTGCTGAAGTGGCTTATCAAGTCCATGGTTCACACCCATATTGCTCTCCTTATCAGAGGGACTTGGGCACACCTGTAGTGTTTTCCCCTGAGCAGGCCTTTTTTAAAACTTCTGTAGTCTGGGTAGAACTTTTCAAATCTTTAAGTTCTACTTCATTTTTGCTTAGCAATTCTGTCTTTAAGTCATAGCTCTCTTTTCGCATTTTACTATAATCAGGCAGGAGGAGGCAAACTGCACCTTTGACATTTTGCTTAGAAATTGCTTCAGGTAAATATCCAATTGCACTCTTAAGTCCTCCCTTCCACAAAATACTAGAACATGCACACACTTCAACCAAGTTCTTTGCCACTTTATAACAAGGATCATCTCCATATTGTCCAGTAACACATTCCTTATTTTAATCTGAGACTTCATCAGAATGCTCTTTACTGTTCATGTTTTCTACTGACATTCTGCTCAGGATTGCTTAGGAATTCTCTGAGAAGATTGAGGCTTTTTCTACAGCTCATCTCTCTTCTTTCTGAGTCCTCACCAGCATCACCTTTAAAGGTTCATGCAGGGCAGTGTAGGCTTTTTCTAATAGTATGCACCTCCAAACTCTTCCAGCCTCTACCCATTACCCAGTTCCAAAGCTGCTTCCACATCTTTAGATGTTTGTTATAGCAGCACCCCTGCTGTTTGGTACCAAAATCTTTATTAGGGCTTTCCAGAACCAATAGTGTATATATGCGCACATGCATGCACACACTCATGTGCGCACACACACAGAGTTGACCCTTGGACGACACAAGTTTAAACTCTGTGGGTTCATGTATAATGTATTTTCTTTTGCCTCTGCAATGCCTGAGACCTCAAGACCAACCCCTTCTCTTCCTTCCTCTTCCTCAGCCTACTCAACATGAAGATAAGGATGAAGATCTTTGTAATGATCCACTTCCACTTAATGAGTAGTAAATACATTTTCTCTTCTTTATGGTTTTCTTTCTTTCTTTCTTTCTTTTTTTTTGAGACCGAGTTTCGTTCTTGTTGCCCAGGCTGGAATGCAATAGGGCGACCTCAGCTCACTGCAACCTCCGCCTCCCAGGTTCAAGCAATGCTCCTACCTCAGCCTCCCAAGTAGCTGGGATTGCAGGCATGCACCACCATGCCTGGCTAATTTTTTGTAGAGATGGAGTTTCACCTTGTTGGCCAGGTTGGTCTTGAACTCCTGACCTCAGCTGATCCGCCTGTCTTGGCCTTGCAAAGTGTTGTGATTACAGGTGTGAACCACCAAACCTGGCCCCTTGTGGTTTTTTAAATAGCATTTTCTTTTCTCTAGCTTACTTTATTCATATGTTCATTTTTTTTTGAGACAGAGTTTCCCTCTTGTCGCCCAGGCTATAGTACAGTGGCACGATCTCAGCTCACTGCAACCTCTGCCTCCTGGGTTCAGGTGATTCTCCTGCCTCAGCCTCCCAAGTAGCTGGGATTACAGGTGCCTGCCACCATGCCCAGCTAATCTTTTGTATTTTTCATAGAGATGGGGGTTTCACCATGTTGGCCAGGCTGGTCTCGAACCCCTGACCTCAGGTGATCCACTTGCCTGGGCTTCCCAAAGTGCTGGGATTACAAGTGTGAGCCACCGTGCCCAGCCTAGCTTACTTTATTGTAAGAATACAGTATATAGGGCCGGGCGCGGTGGCTCAAGCCTGTAATCCCAGCACTTTGGGAGGCCGAGGCGGGCGGATCACGAGGTCAGGAGATCGAGACCATCCTGGCTAACACGGTGAAACCCCGTCTCTACTAAAAATACAAAAAAAAAAAACTAGCCGGGCGCGGTGGCGGGCGCCTGTAGTCCCAGCTACTCGGGAGGCTGAGGCAGGAGAATGGCGTAAACCTGGGAGGCGGAGCTTGCAGTGAGCTGAGATCCGGCCACTGCACTCCAGCCTGGGTGACAGAGCAAGACTCCGTCTCAAAAAAAAAAAAAAAAAGAATACAGTATATAATATAGCATACAAAGTATGTGTTAATCAACTATTTATGTTAGGCTTCTGATCAGTAGTAGACTTTTCATAGTTAAGTTTTGGGGTGTCAAAAGCTGTATGTGGATTTTGTTTTTGTTTTTGAGACAGGATCTTGCTCTGTTGCCTAGGCTGAAGTGAAATGGAGCGATCTCAGCTCACTACGGCCTCAACTGCCTAGGTTCCAGCAATTCTCACGCTTCAGTCTCTCGAGTAGCTGGGACTATAGGTGCATGCCATGGTACCTGGCTAATTTTTGTATGTTTTTTGTAGAGATGGGGTTTTGCTATGTTGCCCAGTCTGGTTTCAAACTCCTGAGCTCAGGTGATCCACCTGTCTTGGCCTCCCAAAGTGCTGGGATTATGGGTGTGAGCCACCACGCCTGGCCGAAAGTTGTATGTGCATGGGGAGTCAGCATCCCTAACTCCTGCATTGTTCAGGGGTAAACTGTGTGTGTGTGTGTGTGTGTGTGTGTGTGTGTGTGTGTATAGAGAGATTTAACATCTATACAGAGATTATTATATACAGAGATTTGTTATTTAGGGATAATTATTATAAGGGATTGGCTCATGTGATTATGGAGGCTGCCACCTGCAATCTGGAGAACCAGGAAATCTGGTGGTATAGTTCTAGTCCAAACCCAAATAACTGAGAACCAGGGGAGTCAATGATGTAAGTCTCAGTTGGAATCCAAGGGCCTGACGACCAGGAGCACTGATGTCTGCAGGCAGGAGAAGATGATGTCCCAGCTCAGAGAGCAAGGTAGCCCATCCTCTGCCTTTTTGTTCTATTCTGGCACTAAGTGGATCAGATGATGCCCATCTGTATTGGTGAGGGCAGTCTTTATTCAGTTTACCAATTCAAACGCAAATCTCTTCCGGAAATACCCTCACACGCAAACCCAGAAATAATGTTTTACCAGCAATCTGGGCGTCCCTTCCCAGTCAAGTTGACCCACAAAATTAACCATCACAGGGTCATTTACAGATATTTCCTACACTTTAAAAATGAGATCAAGAAAACTAGTCAGAGGTTCTGTTTCTGACAGCAGTAGTATTTGATGAGATAATGGCCAAGAATTTTCTAAAACCAACTATAAATACAAGCCACAGATTCAAGAAGTACTTTGAATCCAAGGGGAAAAACATAAAACCACACTCAGTTACTTCATAGTAAAACTGATGAAATGTAAAGACAAAGAGGATATCCTAAAAGCAGCCAAAGAAAAAAATACACATTAAATTCAAAGGCATAAGCATTGATAGAAACAATGGAAGCCAGAAGATAATGGAATGATGTCGTCAAAGGGCCTGTCCAGAATTTTATACCTTCAGAAATTAAGAAAAATAAAGACATTTTGAGACAAACAAAAACTGGGAGAATTTGTCACCAGGCTTCTCTGCATTAAAAGAAATACTAGAGAGGACTGGGCGCAGTGGCTCATACCTGTAATCCCAGGAGTTTGGGAGGCCAAGGCGGGCGGATCACCTGAGGTCCGGAGTTCAAGACCAGCCTGGTCCAACATGGTAATACCCTGTCTGTACTGAAAATATGAAAATTAGCCAGGCATGGTGGTGGGCGCCTGCAATCCCAGCTACTCGGGAGACTGAGGCAGGAGAATCGCTTGGATCTGGGAAGCAGAGGTTGCAGTGAGCCAAGATTGTGCCACTGTACTCCAGCCTGGGCAACAGAGCGAGACTCTGTCCCACCCCCCACCCCCAAAAACAAAAATAGAGAGATGTTCAGGCAAAAGGAAAATGATTCCAGATGGGAGCATGGAGGGGTAGGAAGAAATGAAGATCAATGGAAAGGGGAAATAGTAAATTTAAGTGAATTTGTCATCATATATGGGGCTTAACTTTAAATGTAGAATTAAAATACACAACAATAATAGTAACAGTGGGGAGTTAAAAGGAGTTGGTATCTAAGTCCTTTCACTGTCCAGCAGCTGGAAAAAGTACGAATTTACATTAGGCTTTTGTAAATTAGGGTTCGTGTTATCCCCTACAGTGTAACCACTAACAGAATAATATTGTAAAAAGCTCATAAAGGGGAAAAGCAGAATCATAATGATTTAAAAACTTAATCTAAAAGAAGGCAAGAAAAGGTATGTATGGAACAAATGGGACAAATAGTAAGATGATAGTTTGATTCCTAAATATGACAGTCATTACATAACAAATGAGTAGACTTAATGCTTCTATTAAAAACCAAAGATATTTATACTAGAAAAACAGTAAAATCCATCTACATGCTTGCTTTCAAGACAAATGCCTTGGATATATGAATACAGAAAGTAAAAGCATAGAAACTGCGAACATTAGCCTAACAAAAACTGGTGTCACTGTGCTAATATCAAAGTAGAATTTAAGGCAAGAAGTAGAGAGAGAGAATCATTTCAAAAATAACAAAATTTTCAAGTCACCCGAAGGGTAGAACAGTTTGAAATTTGTATGCACCTAAGCATAACCTTAAAACCAGCTCTCTCTCTCTCTCTCTCTCTCTCTCTCTCTCTCTATATATATATATATATATATATATATATATATAAAGCAGTGAGTAATTTGGCTTACGTTTTTTAGTTTAGACTGTCAATTTGAAATGACAGAGGAACGTGAGTATTCCTGTTGGCAATGGGACAGAGAAGAAAGGAAAGGTGATCAGACTTTTCCCCTTTTCAGATTATTTTTTTCCTTCTTTACCAACATGTCTCCATCCTCTGATGTATCCAGTGCGAATACAGACTCTTCTGTGACGCTTTGAGCATAATCTGCAGAAGCTCTTCAAGAAATCCTTGTATTTGAATATTATGCTACAAAAGACTTTGGAGTATATAGTATGCACCTCTGTCTTTGGGTTAGTATTTGTTGATGGGTCAATATAATTATAAATTCTTGTCAAGTGTGGTAGCACACACCTATAGTCCTAGCTACCAGAGGGCTAAGGTGGGAGGATCACTTGGGCCCAGGAGTTCTGGGCTGGGGTGAGCTATGCTGATTGGGTGTCTGCACTAAGTTTGGCATCAAACACGGCAGCCTCTTGGGAGGGGAGACGACCGGGTTGCCTAAGGAGGAGTGAACTGGCTCAGATCAGAAACGGAGCAGGTCAGAATTCCCATGCTGTGATCAGTAGTGGGGTCAAGCCTGTGAATAACCACTGCTCTCCAGCCTGGCCAATATAATGAGAATCCTGTCTCTTAAAAGGGAGAGAAAGAAAATAAAAAAATTATGAATTCTCCTGTGCTAGCTCCTCAAGTCATAATTGCACAACCATGTGAGTGTTCAGGCTGATGGGTGCTCTCTGACCATTTCCCAGCCTCTCTGTGACTGTTCCAGTGGACCTAGGAAAGGTAATCTTGGCCTCAGGAATGTAGTGTGCAGTGTTAGAGCATACTAAAGGAAGTAAACACCTGAGACTCATTAGTAAATGCACCTTCTCTTCCTTTTTGCCTTTGTTCCTCACATGAATGTTTATAGAGATAAATTGCAAAGTGTTTAAAAGAGCAGTGAAAATAGAGCCTACAAAATAAATTATGGTTGTATGCTGTGAACATAAGTCATTTTAAGTTCTCAAGTAAAATTAAAAGGACTAGTGCCAAAGTAACTGGTTACTTTCCATTTCTCCTGTTTTCCTTATGTGAGAGAACTAAGAAAGCAGGGTTTGGATTAGGTTTAAAGCATTTCCATGGAGTGGGGAATAGTGGTCAAAGAGAACTTCAGATTTATATGTAGTGTTTGAACTTTCAAAAAATGGGATATATTCATATATTCCCTATATAATGTTAATAAAAATAAAAATGCTGGACATGCATTGGTGGATTAAATGTGTATCTTTTCTGTATGTCAGTAGGATGGTTAGCCATGTCTAGAAATATGTAGTTGCAGTACCCCTTAGAGGTAAGGTCATGAGTAGGGAGTCGGTTAATTTAAAAATTTTTATTTATATTTATTTACTTTTTGAGGCAGTGTCTCACTATGCTACCAGGCTCCAGTGATGCTCCTGCCTCAGCCTCCTGAGTAGCTGGGACTACAGGCACACACCACTGGATCTGGCAATGATGTTTAATTTTTTGTGTCAACTTCACTGGGAAGGGATGCCCAGAAAGCTGGTACAAAATGATTTCTGGTCATGTGTGTGAGGGTGTTTCCAGAAGAGACTTGGGTTTGAGTTGGTGGACTGAGTAAAGAAGACCCATCCTCACCAGTGGAGGTGAGCATCATCCCATCTGTTGAGGGCCGGAACAGAACCAAAAAGGAAGTATGGATTCACTGTGTTTGAGCCTGGGCATCCATCTTCTCCTGCTCTTGGACATCAGAGCTCCTGGATCTCAAGCTTTCGGACTCAGATTGGGACTTAAACTCTCAGCCTCCCAGTTCTCGGCCCTTCAGACTTGGACTGCGACTTTGACCGTTGACTCCCCTGGACTTGGACTGAATAACACCACAGGCTTTTCTGGTTCTCCAGCTTGCGGATGGCAGATTGTTGGGACTTTTCGGCTTCTATAGTCATGTGAGCAATTCCAATAATAAATCTCCTCTTATTTATATATCCTCTTGGTTCTGTTTCTCCAGAGAACCATAATGCAGGAGAAAAAATTTTTTTTGTAAAGTGGTATGAAAATCTTTATCCTACAATTGCTCATCTCCTTTTGAGTGAGTCACTTTCTAAGTCAAGCAATTGAATGTTTTCCAGGAGTATTGTTTTAGCTTGCCCTCCTGGTCATGCTTTTCAAGATAATCACTTCCTAATCAGTTTTTGTTATCTTGCTGGGGAAGTCAGGTTTCCTAGTCTCTTTTTTTCCTGGAAGAGGCAAGGTTACAATTTAGTAACCTTGTAACAAAATTGTAATATGTTTAAAAAGTTGGAAAAAAAATCTTTATGCTGTCAGGCCTTGCCAGATTCTATTTTTTTTTTTTTTTATTCCTTGTTATACTGTGTATATCCGAATCTCAAAATGGCACTTTAATTGAACCAAATTTCTTTTCCTGGTGGATGACAAATAAATACATAGCCTACTTTGGTGCATTTAAAAATTTTATTGTAAAATGATGCCTGATGGATAATAGGATTACCAAACAGTAGTGATGCTGTACCTTTACATTTGTCTTGTTTTAATTCTAAGTATAAAAAGTAGAGATCATTTAACCCTCCGAAGTAGCTGGAATTACAGGTGTGAGCCACCACGCCTGGCGTTACCGTAATTCTGCCTGGGAAGACAAATAGTCTCAATTTCTTTTCTAAATTTTTACTAGATATTTTTACACATGTAGTGTTTCAAGTGAAATTTAAAATAGATTTAAATTTCCCATCTGGGCTCAGTGGCTCACGCCTGTAATCCCAGCACTTTGGGAGGCCAAGGTGGGTGGATCACAAGGTCAAGAGATCGAGACCATCCTGGCTACATGATGAAGCCCCATCTCTACTAAAAATACAAAAATTAGCTGGGCATGGTGGTGGGCGCCTGTAGTCCCAGCTGCTCGGAAGGCTGAGGCAGGAGAATTGCTTGAACTCGGGAGGCGGAAGTTGCAGTGAGCCGAGATCGCACCAGTGCACTCTAGCCTGGACGACAGAGTGAGACTCCGTCTCCAAAAAAAAAATTCCCAGAAGTCCCATTAGAATTTTGATTGAAATTGCATTAAATTTCTATATTAATTTGAGAGATACCAACAAGCTTGAAATACTGAACCTGTGCATCTAGGCGCATGGTGCTTTCATGTATTTATTTTCTGTATGCTCTAAATGAAAGTTCTGTGGTGCTTTTCATATAGATATTAGACCTTTCTTTAGTTCGTTCGTTCGTTTTGCTTTTCTCTCTTTTCTTTTCTTTTTTTTTTTTTTTTCTTTTCTTTTCTTTTCTTTTCTTTTCTTTTCTTTCGAGACTGGGTCTGGCTATTTTGTCCAGGCCGGTCTTGAACCCCTGGGCCCAAGCCATCCCTCTGCCTTGGCCTCCCAAAGTGCTGGGAGTACCACTTCCAACCTAGACATTTCTTAATTGGAATTAGTCCCAGAAACCTTATTGCTCCTGTTGCTAATGTTCTGACACCTTTTTTCTATTACATATGAAAGTGGCCTATATTAATGCTTTTGTGTATGTATATATTTATATGTGGCCACATCAGTGGACTCCCATCTATTAATATATTATTGATTTCCCAAGGTCTGAAAAACTTTGCTAAATATATAATATTCCATTTCTTTACAATATGTATAGTTAGTTTTTAACCTTTTATATTACATCTAGAGTTCATGCTTTTTCCACGAGGCTGAGGTTTAGCAAATGAAAAATATACAGCACATAGTAAAGCTCGATGTTAGTTTTTTTCCTCACTGTTTCAGTCTTACATATAGATCAAAAATAAAAAAAAACTAAACGAAGTAAAATTTGTAAGGAAATAGATATCTACACGTTATAATCTAAGTTATCTACTTTAATTTCTCTCTTCTTTGGAAAATGGCATGATAAGTGGTTGGAATTTTTCTTCACTCACATTCTCTTTAGGTTTCCTTAGGGGGAAAAATCAGTCAAAGAAAAATTTTATATATTTGATTATGCTAGAATCTAACATTTTTTTTGCCATTTATTTCTGGAAGAAACTGGATTGTCAAATATAATTTTCTTTCTTTCTTTCTTTCTTTCTTTCTTTCTTTCTTTCTTTCTTTCTTTCTTTCTTTCTTTCTTTCTTTCTTTTCTCTCTTTCTCTCTTTCTTTCTCTCTTTCTTTCTTTCTCTCTCTCTGTCTTTCTCTCTCTCTCTCTCTCTCTCTCTCTCTCTCTCTCGTCTCTCATCTCTCGTCTCTCTTTCCTTTCCCTTTCTTTCTGTGTCTCTCATTCTTGTTGCCCAGGCTGGACTGCAGTGATGCGATCATGGCTTACTGCAGCCTTGACCTCCCTGGTTCAGGTGATCCTTCCACTCACAGCCTCCTGAGTAGCTGGAACTACAGGGTTGCTCCATCATGCCTGGCTAATTTTTAATTTTTTTTTTGTAGAGACAGAGTTTCCCCATGTTGCCCAGGCTGGTCTCCTGGGCTGAAGCAATCTTCCTGCCTTGGCCTCCCAAAGTGCTGGGATTACAAGCGTGGGCCGCCGTGCCCAGCCTCAAAGAGAATAGAACTCAGATTTTTAACCCAAAGCCCATGGGGTTTCTTTTTTGTTTTCTAGATTTGGAATTCTTTAAAATTAAAAGACAGGTACAGAGTCATTGGGAAAAAAAAATTTGGACGTCATAGAAGACTGAGTCATGCATTGATAACTGCTAGGTCTAGGTGGTGGGTGGATTTGGTTTGATTATATTGCTCTCTCTACTTTTATGTATGAAGATGTCTAAAAGGGAAGTTTTAAAAAAATCCTATCGGCCAGTTGCAAGCCTGGGGCACATTATTTGAATGTTTTTTAGTTTTTCGACTATAGGTTGGAAATGGAATCTATTAGCAGGGTGTAGTGGTAATAAAAATAGACACCAGGCTGGGCACGGTGGCTCACGCCTATAATCCCAGCTCTTTGGGAGGCCGAGGCGGGCAGATCACAAGGTCAGGAGATCGAGACCATCCTGGCTAACACGGTGAAACCCCGTCTCTACTAAAAAATACAAACAATTAGGCCGGGTGCGGTGGCTCAAGCCTGTAATCCCAGCACTTTGGGAGGCCGAGACGGGCGGATCACGAGGTCAGGAGATCGAGACCATCCTGGCTAACACGGTGAAACCCCGTCTCTACTAAAAAATACAAAAAACTAGCCAGGCGAGGTGGCGGGCGCCTGTAGTCCCAGCTACTCGGGAGGCTGAGGCAGGAGAATGGCATAAACCCGGGAGGCGGAGCTTGCAGTGAGCTGAGATCCGGCCACTGCACTCCAGCCCGGGCGACAGAGCCAGACTCCGTCTCAAAAAAAAAAAAAAAAAAAAAATACAAACAATTAGCTGGGTGTGGTGGCGGGCGCCTGTAGTCCCAGCTACTCGGGGAGGCTGAGGCAGGAGAATGGCGTGAACCCTGGAGGCGGAGCTTGCAGTGAGCCGAGATCGCGCCACTGCACTCCACACTGGGAGAGAGAGTGACACTCCGTCTCAAAAAAAAAAAAAAAGATAGACATAAATTGCCTTGTGATACTTATAGTAGATGTTCACTAAACATTTTAGGAATAACATCATGAATTATACAAATTGTTAATCCTCATAGCCATTCTCTGAAGTAGGCAGTTTTATCCCAGTTTTCATATGAGAAAACAGAATCAGAGCAGCTAAGGATTATGCTTTGAAGTGTACAAGAAGTAAATGATGGAGCTAAAACTTAGTCCAAGTTCTGACCTCAAAGTCTAGGACATTTGAAGCCTCCTTGAAAAAGGAAGGCTACTATTGAGAAGGCTTTGTTTCTGTTACATTATATTTTCTCAGATTTAATCTTCATCATAACTGCAAGGCATATTGAGTATCTGTAACCTTTTAAAAAGCACGTAGATTTTTCACATTTTTGTATATGAGTAGTTAATGCTAAAAAATGTATATTTTATTTTAAAATGTATTTGAATGTGTAAGTTGAGTTTAAGTATTGGCAATACAAGTGTTTTTGTGGGAAAAAAGATGCCTCTTGGTTTTCCAAGTGAGTTTGTATGTGAAATAAAACCTGTGTTTGAAAGTTAAAAATTTTATATTTTTGGCACTATACCATTGGATGGTTTATTGGAAAGATACTATATTTGATAATGTACATTGTGGTTTTGTTATTGAATTTATTAAAATCATAATTTGTAATGTTGATGTGAAATGAATCCAGAGCAAATCAGGGCAAGAAGATGTAAACTAGGAAGGGCCTTCGTGTGTGTGTGTGTGTGTGTGTGTGTGTGAGAGAGAGAGAGGTCTTTGAGTCATAAAGATTTATTATTTATTTATTTTTTTAGAGACATGGTCTTGCTCTGTCATTCAGGCTGGAGTACAGTGATGCCGTCACAGCTCACTGCAGCCTTGAACTCCTGGACTCAAATGATCCTCATCCCTCAGCCTCCTGAGTAGTTGAGACTGCAGGCATGTACCACCATGCCCAGATAACTTTTGTATCTTTTGCAGAGATGGGGTTTTGCTGTGTTACCCAGGCTGGTTTGAAACTTCTGAACTCAAGCGATCCACTCACCTCAGCTTCCCAGAATGCTGGGATTACAGGCATGAGCCACTGCACCTGGCCTTGGCTAATTTTTAAAAACAATTTTTATAGGGCTGGAGTCTTACTATGCTGGCCAGGCTGTTTTTGAACCCCTGGCTTTGAGTAATCCTCCCTCCTCAGCCTCCCAAAGTGCTGGGATTACAGGGATGACCCACCATGCCTGGCCCAACTGTAAATTGTTCACTATAGGATAGAAATGGCCGGGCGCAGTGGCTCACGCCTGTAATCCCGGCACTTTGGGAGGCCGAGTCGGGTGGATCACAGGGTCAGGCGTTTGAAACCAGCCTGGCCAATAGGGTGAAACCCCGTCTCTACTAAAAAACAAAAAAAACTACAAAAAACCAAAAAAAACCCTACAAAAATTAGCCAGGTGTGGTGGCGGGCGCCCGTAGTCCCAGCTACCCAAGAGGCTGAGGCGGGAGAATTGCTTAAACCCGGGAGGTGGAGGTTGCAGTGAGCCGAGATTGTACCACTGCACTCCAGCCTCGCAACAGCACGAGACTTCATCTCAGAAAAGAAAAATAAATAAGATAAAATAAGATAGAAATTATTCCTGTGAGGTTAAGAGACCTATTGTAAGGATTTCTTTTTATTCAACAAAATTTATTGACATTGAACAGTTTGTTGTCTGTTATGTGCTTTTTAGGAAGATTTACATGTTAGGTTTGTTGCCAAGCAGCTAACAGGTAATGTTTCACATAACCCCTACAAGATGCTTGGTAATGTGTATCCATGCCTGATTAATTTCCTAGCACATGGTGGGTCTTCAGTTAATGTTTAATGATAATAGGGAAATGGCCTATAAAAGCCTTAAAACTTCGAAGTAAATTTCCACCCTATTTTATAAGGAATTATGAAATGTTTCCAAACTTTTGCATTTATGAAATGCTTAAAGCATATCTCCAAAAGCACCATTTCTAAAATGAGAGTTGATCAATACTTGGGGAATAAATGGGGCAAATGAAGATATTATATGTACTTTTTATTTTTATTTATTTAATTTAAAAAATTTGTTTTTGAGGCAGAGTCTCACTCTCTCGCCCAGGCTGGAGTTCAGTGGTGCCATCTCGGCTCACTGCAACCTCTGCCTCCCGAGTTCAAGCGATTCTCATGCCTCAGCCCTCCGAGTAGCTGGGATTACATATGTGCACCACCATGCCTGGCTAATTTTTGTATTTTTAGTAGAGACAGAGTTTTGAAATGTTGGCCAGGCTGGTTTTGAGCTCCTGGCCTCATGTGATCTGCCCAGGGCCTCCCAAAGTGCTAGGATTATAGGTGTGAACCACTGTGTCCAGCCTGTATATCCTTTATAAAAATTCTTTTATATGGGAAATATATGGTGTTATTTTTCTATAATAAATTCCTGAAACACAATTTCAATAATTTTTGGTTTGGGGTCTAATTGGGGAGTGTTTTTTTAATGGTGTAGTCTCATAAACTGAAAAATTGCTTTTGCACGCTTTCTTAGACTATTTTTCGTTTAATTAAAAGTCTTGTGAGAAGTAGAAATTTGGATTGGAAAGATTGGGTGTTTGCTTCTTTCTGTCTTGTATTTATTAAAGGTTTCTTTCGGTTGTTTTATCTTTTTCCCTCCATTCTCCTCAATATATTTAGTTCTCTGTTCAGTCCCAGTGTACACACAAAGTAGTTGGAGAATTACCAACCCATACTCTTCTGAAAAATAAATTTAGTAACCAAAGTACAATAGTGCATACGGTTTTTTTGTCTTTATCTTTACCAAATAGTTTTCTGAAGTTACTTTGGTTAATTTTTTCTTCTCTATCTCCTACAATTTAGTTCTATTCTTATTTATTTATTTACTTTTTGAGACAGAGTCTCGCACTGTCACCCAGGCTGGAGTGCAGTGGCGCGATCTTGGCTCACTGCAAGCTCCACGTCCCGGGTTCACGCCATTCTTCTGCCTCAGCCTCCCGAGTAGCTGGGACTACAGGTGCCCGCCACCACGCCTGGCTAATTGTTTGTATTTTTTAGTAGAGACGGGGTTTCACCGTGTTAGCCAGGATGGTCTCGATCTCCTAACCTCATGATCCGCCTGCCTCGGCCTCCCAAAGTGCTGGGATTACAGGCGTGAGCCACCGTGTCTGGCCTAGTCTTAATTTTTAATAGAGCTGGGTTTGCAGTTTGAGGTTCTCCCACATTCTGGTTGATTTGAACTATTTATTTGAAGGGATATGTAAAACATTACCATTGTTCTAAGAGTCAGAATTCTACTCAGAGACCAGTCAGTCATTTGCCAGGGCATACTCGGAGAACTGTCACTTCCGCCTCATCTCTTTTATCCTATTCCCATCCCCTCTTCTTTCTACCCCGTTTCCACCTACTCTGTGGAGATAACTAATCTCACTGACTTCTCTCTCCTCTTGTTTTTGTACAAATGCGTGGATACATATAGTTATGCATCACTTAATGAGAAATGCATTGTTGGGCAATTTCATCTAAACATAGAAATGGTACGGTAAAAATACTGTATAAAAGATATGGTGTAAAAGATAAAAATGGTACACCTGTATTGGGTACTTAACTATGCATGGAACTTGCGGAACCAGAAGTTGCTCTGGGTGAGTCAGTGAGTGAATGTGAAGGCCTAGGACATTATTGTACACTACCGTAGACTTTATATACACCATACGTGTAGGCGACACTGACTTTATTTTAAAATTTCTTCTTTTTTTAAATTTTTTTTTTTTGTTTTATTTTTTATTTTTTATGAGATGGGATCTTTCCCTGTCACCCAAGCCGGAGTGCGGTGGCATGACCATGACTCACTGCTGCGTCAACCTCCCAGGCTTAAGCGATCCTCCTACCTCAGCCTCCTGAGTAGCTGGGACTACAGGTGCGTGTCCCAACTCCTGGCTAATTTTTAAATTTTTTGTAGAAACGAGGTCTCCATATGTTATCCAGGCTGGTCTTGAAGTCCTGGGCTCAAGCAATCCTCCTACTTGGGCCTCTCAAAGTGCTGGAATTACAGACATGAGTGAGCCTCCATGCCCTGCCAAAATTTTTTTCTTTCTTCAATACTAAATTAACCTAAGCTTACTGTAACTTTTTTACTTTATAAACTCTTTAATGTTTTAAAACTTTTTGACTCTTCTGTAATAACAGGTTAAAACACAAACACATTGTACAACTGTGCAAAAACATTTTCTTTTTACCCTTATTTTTAAATAGGAGTACACCTAAAATAATGATAAAAAGTATAGTATAGCAAATACATAAACCAGTAACAGTCATTTATTATCATTATCAAGTCTTATGTACATATGTAATTGTATGTTGTATACTTTTCTATCACTAGCAGTGCAGTAGGTTTATACCAGAATCACACACATGCGTAATATGTCATGCTACATTACGATGTCACTAAGTGACAGGAATTTTTCAGCTCCATTATAATTTTAAGGGACCACTACTGCATATGTAGCCCATCATTGACTGAAACATCATTATGTGGTACGTGACTGTATGTATAGATATGTATCACCTCATATTTTCTTTCTTACATGAAGGGTAGTACACTCTAGGTATTCTTTTATGCTTTGATTTGATAATATATTTTATTGCCTGGGCACGGTGGCTCACTCCTATAATCCCAGCACTCTGGGAGATCAAGGCTGGAAGATTGCTTGAGCCCAGCAGTTTGAGAACAGCCTGGGCAACATGGCAAAACCCCATCTCTAAAAAAAGTACAAAAATTAGCTGGGCATGGTGGTGCATGCTTGTGGTCCCAGCTACTTTAGAGGCTGAGGTGGGAGGATTGCTTGAGCCCAGGAGGCAGAGGCTGCCATGAGCTGAGATTGCACCACTGCACTCTAGCCTGGGTGACAGAGTGAGACCTAGTCTCAAAACAAAAACAAAAACATATATTTATTATGTTATTGTAACATAGCCTTATTATGTACAGTCGGCCCTGTGTATCCATTGAGTTCTCTATCTGTGGCTCTAACTAACCATGGATGGAAAATTTTTGGAAAAAAAAAAGGATGGTTGCATCTGTACTGGACATGTATAGACATTTTTTCTCGTCATTATTCCTTAAACAATACAGTTTAAAAACTGTTTACCATAGCATTTAGATTATATCAGGTATTGTAAGCAATCTAGAGACGATTTCAAGTATATGAGAGGATGTGCATTGGTTATATACAAATACTATGCCATTTTACATGATGGACTTGAGCATCCGTGGAATTTGGTATCCACGGGGGTCCTGGAGCCAGTCCCCCGCAGATACCGAGGGATGGCGGTATGTTAATAATATATTCAGTTTATCTACTTAATGCATCCAGGAATCCTTCCTTATTAATTTATAGAATACTTTTTTTTTTTTTTTTACAGCTGCATAGTACTCCATTGCATGGATGTGCCATAGTTTATTCAACCACTGTCCTGTATCTGGACATTAGGCTGTTTCCAGTGTTTTGTAATTATACAGTAGGCTTCAGTGTATATACTTTGTTGTTGAGGTGTACCCTCAGGGTAAATTCCCAAGGGTGGGATCACTGGACTGATTAAAGGTAAGTGCATTTGTTGTATTGTTAGGTACTGCTAAATTTCCTTCCAGAAAAGTTGTATTTGTCGTCGGTATTCTCACCTGCACAGCTGTTTTCAGTTTTCTCACAGCCTCGCCAGCACATGTGTTGTCATTCTGGTTAATTGTTCCCAATCTGATGGGTGAGCATGGTGTCACAACTGGTTTTAATTTACATTTCTCTAATTATGAGTGAGATTGAACATCTTTCCACATGTTTAAGGGTTATTTTATGTCTTTGTGATGTGTTTTACTTTAAAAGTTTATTTTGGATGCACATTTTTTTTTTGGTTATCATTGTTAGGTTATTCGCCTTCAACTTGTCAGAACAGTAGCGCTCTAAAAACGCCAGACTTTATCATGACTCTCCTCTTTCAGATCTTCCGTGGTGGCTTATTCTAATTCGGCAGAAAGCATTGGTGGGCAAACTCCCAGGAGACCATGAGGTCTGTAAAGTTACCAAAATTGCTGTGCTGTCACTTTCTGAAATGGAACCTCAGGATCTTGAGCTAGAGGTAAGGTGAAATAAAGGGAAATTATATGGAAACCTGATATAAATGTAATAGCAAATATGAGGATTTGGTTCAGTAGACCACAGACTTACATTTTTAGAGCTGGGTAATGTTTTTAAAATAATTTAATCCTATGATTTTCCAACTTCATTTTAGTAGTGGAACCCTTGTCTCAAAATCCATGAAACCTAGTATAGAAGACACATAAAAGCAGGGCCACTGTGGTTGAAGTAGTGTTGGGGGAATCCCTAGGGCTCTGTCCACTTGATCTCTCCTTGGAAGCCACCTTCCGTTTCCAGGGAGCCCTAGGGCCACAATACAGTTTGAAAACTTCTAGGGAAAAGGAGTGAGTTAAGAAAAGGTGACCTCTTATTATATCCTCTTTTATCTGCATTTCTTGAACATTTTCTAAGCATATATTACCCTATTACAGTTTAAAAAGAAAGTTTTTTAAAAGGAAGACAGTCACTCGTCTAATGTAATCTGTTTATTTTCCAGAGAAGAGCTCAAGTCCACAAGTAGAGTGATTTAAGGACGAAATATATGAGATTGCCTAGGGCCAGTGCTTTTTTACCACAAGGTGCTGCCTCCTAGTAGAAGTAACCCATGAAAGCATTTATGTCCTGTTTGCTCTCAGTGTGGGGATTTGACGCCTAGGAATTGTCCTCACTCCGACATAGCCATAGCCTGTTTTGTTCACTGTTTGTTCATTGTGCCAGGCGGGCCCAGTGTATTACATAGATGATAATATTTAGTCCTTAGGACCACCCTATGAAGTGGGCATTACTACAAATAAAGAAAGGAGGCTAGGTGGGTGGCTTCTTTCTTTGACAGGCTGAGGCTGGAGGATCGCTTGAGCTGAGGGGTTCGAGACCAGCCTGGGTAACATAGCCAGACCTTGTCTTGTGGGGAAAAAAAAAATAATGAGTGAGTAGATTTCAGAAAATAAAATAAGAACAAAGGCGGCCTGGCAAGGGTTAAGTCACGCAGCTGGTACAGGTGGGGCCTGGATCTAGACTCAGGCTGCCTGGTCCTGTGTAACTCTGCTGAGCTGCCGCCCTGTTACCTGAACAGCAGGTAATGATAGCAAAGCACGCACTGCCCCACAAGTCAGCACGTGTTTTTCCATGTAGAGTTCTTGGGGAGGAAGTTTGGGGATAGGGTTAAATTGCCTTAAGAGTAAGTAAAAATGAAGCTATTTTTATGCTTTAAGTGTCACTGGAAGTTTGACAGTCGAATTTTAAGAAACATTAAAATGAATTTAAGCAGACTCTGATTATTATTTGTTATAGGAATCGAAAAAAGTTTGGAGTTCTTATTCTCCTTTTGTTGGTACTTTGGCTAGAACACTATTCACTATTGCTGATCGAGAGACAAAAAGCCTAGGCGGCAGTTAGGCCTATTAAAAGCAGATGTTTATAGTTTTTGTTTGCATTTTTTTTTTTGGCAATGTCTTTTGGATGGTTTTGCTGACACACTGAAAGATCAGGATGGCTTGTTATCACAGACCTTTCCCTTGAAGGTGGGCACCCTTTGGCCTGGCATTCAGGTTTGAGCACTAAGCCTGGGGTCTCTGGCAGTTTGATTTAGAGCTGGGAGCCAGCCCGCCCAGCACTTTGTCCATCCGCCAGTCAGGATTTGCATATTTGGCACTCCCAGTTCTGGGGAAATTAAATGTCACACCTCATTCAGAAAAGGTTGAGGCCTTCAGGGAGGTTTTCTTATGTCGTTCATGGCCACCAATCTGTAACATTTTTGAGACTAGTAGCTGACTATTTAATAAATGGGGAAAAAACCAAGATGGCTTTAGGAACTAACATTTACATGATGTTTTTAAGCCCAAAAGTGTGAATATTATCAAAACTTTAAGAACTTCTTTATTCTTCTTACTTTCCCTTTTTTTTCTCTCGATAATCTAAGGGAAAGAGATTATATTCAAATAAAAAGGAAAGTGAGATTTCCTCCATAGACATAATTATTTTGACAGCTGTTGGGCTGTACAGTATAAACTACTGCACTTCTCAGGGGCCGCAAGATTGTGGTTCACATTAACAGCTGAATATACGTAATGACTCTGCTAATTAGGAGTAAAAGTAACAACAGAGAAAGTATTTCCAGATCCTATCTCAGTGAATAGTTTGGTACACCTTTCTCAAGAGATTATAATTTTAGCAATTTGTGCTTTCGCCATTTTTTCTTTCCTTGTAATCCTGTTTTATGGTAAAGGAGCTTTACAACAGTGAACAGCAGGAAGGGCAAATAACCACATGTTGAAAATCACGACTTTATTTTCTTTTAACATGTTAATTTAAATCTTGGTATCTTTATTTTAATTTCCATATAACTCAATTTAAAAGAGTTTTTAGAAGCTTAATCCTTTTTACATTGTGTTTTTTGATTATACAGTAAGTTGTAAAAGAGAAGAAAAAAAATTCCCCCACTTGGAAATAATTGTTATTAATAGTCTACTGAGTTTTGGTGGGTGTTTCCATTTGTACGTAGGCTCTTTGGAGGACCAGTGTTAATTTCACATGTTTCAGAATAGTTTTTCTGTTTTGCATTTTTGCATATTTTCTTCTAGTCTTATTATTTTTTTAAGAACATAGGAAGACTTTGTTAAACAAAACTACATATTCCTCCTTAGTATGACTTTCTGATTTGGATGTCTGTGTATCAGTTTGAATAAGCTGCATTTATTCCAGCAGCATCTTTTAATGTGGTCACTGTTCCCAGATTTGCTAAAGCCTAAGTCTGTGTTCTGTAATTGGAGCAGAAGCAATCTTATTTCAGAGATGGGTATTAATAGAATTTCTAGTTTTCTGCCTCTGTTGTCTTTTTATCTCAAATATATGCCTTATTTGTTTGCCAATTAAAAAAAAATTCAAATACCATACAGTTCACCCATTTAAAGTATATAAGTCAATGGTTTTTAGTGTATTCAGAGTCGTGTGGTTATCACCACAATCAATTTTAGAACCTTTCATCATCCCCCGAAAAAACCCCGTCTTCGTTAGCAGCCACTCCTCATTTCCTTCCCAACTCCAGCTCCTCAGTACCATGCAACCACTAATCTCCTTTCTGTCTCTATAAATATTTGTCTATTCTGGACATCTCATATAAACAGAATAATACACCACGTGGCCTTTTGTGGTGGACTTCTTTCACCTAGCATAGCTTTTAAGTTTCGTGCCAGTTGTAGTGTGTAGCAGTACTTTATTTTTCTTTATTGCCAGATAATCCCTTGTATGGGTATGTCACATTTTATTTCTCTGTTCATCAGTTGATGGACATTTGAGTTGTTTCCACCTTTTAGCTATTATGAATAATGCTGTTATAAACCATTTTGCATACAAGTTCTTGGTGATATATTTGTTTTTATCTCTCTTGGGTGTGTACCTAGGAATGGAATTGCTGGGTCATATGGTAACTCTAACCTTTTGTGGAACTGCCAGACTGATTTTTTTTTTTTTTTTTTTTTTGAAACAGAGCCTCGCTCTGTCCCCCAGGCTGGAGTACAGTGACATGATCTCGGCTCACTGCAACCTCCGCCTCCCTTGGTTGAAATGATTCTCCTGCTTCAGCCTCTCAAGTAGCTGGGACTACAGTTATGTGCCACCACACCCGACTAATTTTTTGTATTTTTAGCAGAGATGGGGTTTCACTGTGTCAGCCTGGTTAGATGGTCTTGATCTCCTGACCTGGTGATCCACCCACCTTGGCTTCCCAAAGTGCTGGGATTATAGACGTGAGCCACTGTGCCTGATTTTCAAAACAGTGTGCTATTTTACAAAAACGATGTAAAGAGGCCAGGCACAGTGGCTTATGCCTATAATCCTAGCACTTTGGGAGGCCAAGGCAGGAGGATTGAGACCAGCCTGGGCAACATGGTGAGACTCTGCCTGTACAAAAACAGCCATGTGTGGTGGTACATCCCTGTAGTCCCAGCTACCCGGGAGATCACCTTAGCCCGGGACTTTGAGGCTGCAGTGAACTGTGATTGTGCCCCTGCACTCCAACCTGGGCAATGGAATGAGACACTGTCTCCAAAAAGAGAGAGAGAGAGAGAGGTAGGGGTCAAGTGCAGTGGCTCATGCCTGTAATCTGGGCACTTTGGGTGGCCGAGGTGGGAGGATTGCTTCAGGCCAGGAGTTTGAGACCAGCCTGGGCAACATAGCAAGACCCTGTCTCTATAAAAAATTTAAAAGTTAGCTGGGTGTTGGCCGGGTGTGGTGGCTCACGCCTGTAATCCCAGCACTTTGGGAGGCTGAGGCGGGCAGATCACCTGAGGTCAAGACCAGCCTGACCAACATGGAGAAACCCCGTCTCTATTAAAAATACAAAATTAACCGGGCATGGTGGCACATGCCTATAATCCCAGCTACTCGGGAGGCCGAGGCAGGAGAATCGTTTGAACCTGGGAGGCGGAGGTTGTGGTGAGCGGAGATCATGCTATTGCACTGCAGCTTGGGCAACAAGAGTGAAACTTCGTCTCAAAAAAAAAAAAAAAAATTAGCTGGGTGTAGTGGTGTATATCTATAGTCACAGGTATTCAGGAGGCTGAGGCAGGAGGATTACTTGAGCTCTGGAGTTTGAGGCTGCAGTGAGCTGTGATTGCATCACAGCACTCCAGCCTGGTTGGTGGAGTGAGACCCTGTCTCTAAAAAAGAATATTTAAAAATCTGTATAAGGGTACGAATAATCTGTAATGGTTTAAACAATGAGGACATAGATGTTTTTTCTTTATACCCTTTAAAGTTATATAGGTTTTGTTCCATGTCTGCGTATCTTATTTGCGTATCTCATTGCCTTAATAGATAACCGCATCATTTTCCCTGTTTAGTTTCCATCAGACATCTGTTTAAAATTTTAGGTTCAGATGGATGTAGATACCAGCTTTTCACATAAAATTATTTATGTCCCTTTTCTTAAATGGCAGCAGCAACATCAACCCTTAATCTTGGTCATAAGATGTAAGTTGCAAGCACAATTTAAAAACTAGGGAAGTGCTGTGGAGCTTGTGGAGAAGTAGCTGGGAGTTGTAGCTGTGGTGTTTTCTTTTTGAAATCTCATGTTTCAGAGTTGTGATAAGGACCTAACCACGTGCCACACAAAACTGGCTGGGCCTCTGGAAAAGGGAAGGTGACCCTGTTGCCAGTGCTATGCATTGTAATCCCTGGGGCTCTGTGTAAACAAAATACCTTAGGACTGGGAAGGAATCCTAAGTAATTTTCTCTATCCCTGTTTTTTGTCAGGACTGAATTTAACCGTTTCAGAAAGGTAGTGCTCTGTACTTTATTTTCTAAAGGTAACTGTGTAGAAGATTCTAACATACTCATTGGAAATGTTTACATTTATAGTAATCTCATTTGTTTGTTTGAGACAGGGTCTCACTCTGTCACACAGGCTGGAATGCAGTGGCACGATCCTCCTGCCTTCAGCCCTCCAAGTGGCTGGGACTACAGGCATGCGCCACCACCCCAGGCTAATTTTTTTTTTTTTTCCTATTTTTTGAAGAGATAGGGTCTCACTGTATTCCCCATGCTGGTTTTGAATACCTGGGCTTAAGCGATCTGCCTGCCTTAACCTCCCAAAGTGCTGGGATTATAGGTGTGAACCCCAGCACCTGGCCAGCAATTTAAAATTTTTATTTAGAAAAAAATCACTTTTAAGAGACAGAGAAAGCCTTCTAGTAAAGGTGTTTCCGTGAGTTTGAACTTTGTTATACAGATCCACAATCCTTATCTGAACTTCCTGGGGCCATATTTGTTTTAGAATTCAAGTTTTTTGGGGTTTTCAAATGGTTATTCCATGTATTTTCTACAGTCTAAAGTGGTTCTGAAGCATTACCCTACAATAAAACACGTTAATGTTTTTTAAAGAATTGTATGACTATTCATACTAAGGGAGGTAAGTGATGATTATCAGTATCTTCATATCAGTTCAGGGCATGCTTTGTCATTAAACGAGTTTTTAACTTAAAAAATACACTTTCAGGTTTTAGAGTTTTTTGGATTTTGGAATTGTACATAAGGAAGTTAAGGGATGATGGGCTTATATTAACTCTGTTTCAAGGCCAGGATGAGGATAGATAAAAGAAATAAAAATAGAAAAGACCAGATGTGGTGACTCATGCTTGTAATCCCAACGCTTTGGGAGGCTGAGGCGAGCAGATCACTTGAGGTCAGCAGTTCAAGAGCAGCCTGGCCAACATGGTGAAACCCTATCTCTATTAAAAATACAAAACTTAGCCAGGCATGGTGGCACATGCCTGTAGTTCCAGCTACTCCAGAGGCTGAAGTGGGAGAACCGCTTGGATCTGGGAGGCAGAGGTTGCAGCAAGCTGAGATTGTGCCATCGCACTCTAGCCTGGGCAACAGAGCGAGACTCTGTCTCAAAGAAGGAAAGAAGGGAGGAAGGAAAGGAAGAAGGAAGGAAGGAAGGAAAGGGAAGGAGAGGGGAGGAAGGAAGGAGGAAGGGAGGAAGGCAAGCAGGAAGGAAGGAAATGCCAAGCTTAGAGAATAAGCAATTTTTAAAGTAGATCAGACTGAAGCCATAGCGTTTCTGGGTCTGCATCTAGAAGCAGACAGTAGCAGGTGGGAATTTGGCCCCTACACAGTAAAGTGGACTAACAGGGCTTCATGGGAGATGGGAGCCTGGGGCCATGCTTAGCACTTGAGGCCTGGTGCTCAGGTGGAACTCCCTAGATCATGAGGGGAGCTGTTAGAGTGTCTGCACTGAGTTGGATAATCAGTCCTGCATAGAGCATCTCCTGTGTGCCATGCCAGTAGCACTTCCATGAAGAAATACTGGTCTGGACAAAAGATAGGGATCTGAATCAACACTATAACAATGAGCATGCAGTGGTTGGGGTTGATAGGAGAGACTTAGAGAAGGAGAATGATGGAAGATGATTCCAAGGTTTCTTGCTTAAATGATCCCGTGGGTGGTGCCGTCATTACCTGAAATAGGACATACCAGAGAAGGAACAATATTTGGGGAGCAGATGTTGCTCAGTTCTAGAGATGCTGAGTTTGAGTCTAGTGTGTCTCAGTGTAGGGGAGACGTCACATGTATCAGTCTTGAGATTAGGGCGAAGGAGTGGAGTTAGCAAACGTAGTAGTAGTTAAAATGAGGAAAGAGGGTGACATTTTCTAGATGGAGCATGAAGACTGAGAAAAGAGTTAAGGGTAGAACACTGGGAATACCATCAGTTTTAGAGAAGAAAGATACACCCGCAAAGGAGACTGAGAAGAAACAGCCAGAGGTGGGGAAGGACCCGGGGAGATTGTTGTCATGGGGACCAGAGGAAGAGACAGCAGGGAGTGTTCATGAGCGCCACATTCCGAGAGACAGAGTTAGGAGGCCTAAGCAGTGTCATTGGAGCCTTTACTCCTTGACCTGCCCCAATCAGATTATAGTCGTTGCAGTTCCAGTGGCTGGGACACTGCACCCTGCTGGCTCTCAGAGTGGATTCCAGGTTTGAGGAATGGATTTAAAAGAAGATTCTCACATGTGTAAACATGTCCCAAGGTGCTAGGAAAGGGGCTATCAGAGGTTGGGACAAAGGAAGGGGGTGAATGATGAGCCCAGGTCCTAATCCCAGAAACTAACCTTGAAGAGAAAAATGGACTCCGTCTTCCTGAGTGAGGAAAACCTGGGTGCAGACTAGGTGTGCTGTTGCACATTTACTTGAAATAGCCAGACCTTTGATAGATTCCCAGGGGGAGGATTTTGCTGGCTTGAGTGCTCTTAAGAATGATTATGTTGGCCGGGCGTGGTGGCTCATGCCTATAATCCCAGCACTTTGGGAGGCTGAGGCGGGCAGATCACATGAGGTCGGGAGTTTGAGACCAGCCTGACCAACATGGAGAAACCTCGTCTCTACTAAAAATACAATATTAGCCGGGCGTGGTGGTGCATGCCTGTAATCCCAGCTACTCGGGAGGCTGAGGCAGGAGAATTGTTTAAACCCAGGAAGTGGAGGTTATGGTGAGCCGAAACCACACCATTGCACTCCAGCCTGGGCAACAAGAGCGAAATTCTGTCTCAAAAAAAAAAAAAAAAGGATGACTGTGTCTGTGTATCCCGTTTTGAATACTAAAATTGTAACAATCTGTAGCTCGGTCTTGAGCAAGTAAGCATGTTTTCAGGTTTTTAAGCGTTATTCATAGGCCTAATCACTAACATTTTATCTAAAAATTGCTAGCCAACAGTGGCCTGGTGCCACAAGCAGAGCAGTAGCAGGAGACCAAAGGGGAGCATCTGTTTAAAACTGCTGCTCTGCTGCCCCAGTGATACTGTATCAAGGAGGGTGGGGTGTGTGCCAGATGTTCATGGGAGAAGGGGAGTGATGGCTGTGAAAGCTCCGATGGCAGCCACTGCTAAGGTACTGGAGGTAGGAGTCAACAAGACAAAGGTCCTGCCTTGAAGGAGCTTACATTATAGAAGGTGGAGACAGATGATAAACATCAGCACAATAACTGTAGTATGTTGGAAAGTAATAAACGCTGATGGAAATGAAAGTTGAACACAGTAAGTGTGGTGGAGGGAGTGCCCAGGAGTGAAGATGGAGGTAAGATATCTGGCGAGGGGGTGTCCGGGCAGAGAGGACAGCTGTGTTGAGGAATAGCAAGGAAGCCAATGTGGGTGGAGTGGGGTGAGCAGGGGGCAGAGAGCACTAGGAGGTGAAGCTGGTGGAGGGGGGGGGAGGGGAGGGTCTGGTTTTGGATGTGTTGAGTTTGAGATGTCTGGTAGACATCCCAGTGGAAATGTTGGGATATGTGAGGCTGGAGT
The DNA here is from genome assembly GCF_024542745.1 of Macaca thibetana thibetana. Lineage (NCBI taxonomy): Eukaryota > Metazoa > Chordata > Mammalia > Primates > Cercopithecidae > Macaca > Macaca thibetana. Next base: position 115,889,234 of record NC_065586.1, read on the forward strand.
TTTGGGAGAGAGCTGGGCTGGAAATAAACATTTGGGAAGTTGGGTTGGCATATGGACGGTATTGGAATCCATGAGTCTGGATGAAATCACTGAGGGAGTGAATGCAGACGAGAAGGGGATCAGGGACTGAAGCTTGGGGCACCTAGACATCAAGCAGGAGGCTGGAAAGGAACCAGTCAAAGCAGTAGAGGAGGAGTGACCAGTGGGAGCCAGGTGAAGCCGTGTATTGTAGGATGAGGGAGTGACTCAGATGCTACTGAGAGGTTAAGAACCAAGAGCATTTGATTTAGCAAAGTGGAGGTCATTGATCATGCTGGAGACAGCAGCTTGGGAGAGCGGTAGGGGTGAAAATGGGGTGGAGGCGTGGGTTGGGGAGAGAATGGGAGGAGTGGAGCTGGAGGCAGTGAGGAGTGCAGAGTGAGTAAGAGGACAGCAGTGGTTGAGGAAGAGGAGTGGAGCGGGGGTGTGCAGAGCAGAGGGGCAGAGGAGGATGGGCCTCTGTGCTGACAGAAACCATCACAGAAAGAGGGGTGCTGTATCCATACACTTGGTTCTGTCTTCTCTCCTTCCCTGTCACCTGGAGTTCTTGCTAGTTTTATTTGAAGGGAAATAAAAGTGAGCTGTTCTGGCTGAAGGAATATAAAGCTTTTCTGCCTCATCTTTAGTTCTCTTGTCTTTAATGGCAGGGCAGGAGCAGCTTAAAGCTGTAATCATGGTGTGAAACCCATGTGGACAGTTTTTGATAGCCATGATTTTGAAAAGGCTTGAAATCATCTGGAGATTCCATTGCACATGAAAATTTGGTCCAGTTATTAGTTTCTACTTCCAAATGTAATAAAACAGGGACGCTCTCTCTCCCCCTTTTCTTAAATAATCAAAGTTTAAATTCGCTTTTCTTCTCATTTTATGTTAATAGCTATTTTGTAACACACTGATGATAATAAGCATTTAGTAAGTATTAGTTCTTATTAAGAGTCTCCTACTTAGTGTAGCAGTGAAACTAGTTTGTTGAAAAAATGGAATTGGTCTGCATATTGTTAACAGAATTTGTGTGTACATTTCAGAATATTTGCTTTGTTTGCTGAGCTACATGAAATTATATGTAAAACCCTCAACTTTAACCAGGTAGCCTTCTTTAGAACCTTCTGTGCCTACTGTTATCTTTACACAGCTGTATTCACGCTCCTATGCCCTTCCTTACCCTTGTCAGTTGTGCGGCACTTCTCCTGCAGCCCCTAATTACTGCTTCTTCAAGTTTAACTAATCTCCGGACCCAAAGCGTATGTTATTAAGCTGATTTCATTAGTGCGTGTGAGCATAGGAGGAGAGGGAGTGGTTGAAACGGCCAGCTTTTAGGGCTCCCACTAGAGCAGGCTCTTAAGCCATCTTCTCAACCAAAACACTCAATTAGCATTGGTATTTAGCACAGATACCTGTAAAATCATAACCCTGAAGCATAGCAAATGTTCATTTTGCAATTTTTAAATTCTTAGATACTAATTTCCAAAGCATTAATAACCTCAGCCAGAATATTTCATTCTTCAGTTACGTTAGAGGAGAACTGATTATGAGCCTAACCTGAATTTTCCACCTCTAATTCCTAAGTCTATCCTGCCCTGTATTCTTTGTGTTTTATCCTCTGCTGTAGCTTTCTCATCATGGGACTCACAGCTGTGTGTGCCATCAATTATCTACTTGGTAATTTTTCTAAGTCTTGAGGTTTACAGTTAATCAGAATGCCTGAGCAGTAGCATTTAATTTTGCACTCGAACACTTAACAGATATTAATAATAACAAATCATCTTTCTCTTCCTATTTAGCTCTGTAAGAAGCATCATTTTGGTATTAACAAACCAGAGAAGATTATACCATCTCCTGATGACTCAAAGTTTCTACTGAAGACCTTTACGCATATTAAATCCAATGTGTCTGCGCCTAATAAAAAGAAAGTAAGAGTTTAATTGATATGGGCTTTGAATTCATCTTTGATTAGTTTTAAATGGAGAGATAATTCTGTACTCAGAAAATTTATTTTCAAACCATTTGTTGTATTGAAGCACTGTCTCCTTACGTCCTTGGGATTATTTTCACTTCTCTCTTAGGAATTTATGTGTTATCCTCAGATTACTTTACATTTAATTTCTGTAGTAATAGTACATTAATTTCTTGTAGGTTAAGGAAAGTAAAGAGAAGGAGAAGTTGGAGAGGAGATTGCTTGAAGAGTTGCTGAAGATGTTCATGGACTCGGAATCCTTTTATTATAGCTTGACCTATGACCTGACCAATTCGGTGCAGAGGCAGAGCACTGGGGAGAGGGATGGTCGGCCCCTCTGGCAGAAGGTACCACTCACAGCTCATAGAGCAGGGTTTGCCCTTGGGAACAAGTGATGGCCTGTTTTGGCTTTTGTAGGAAAACTGAAATAATGTGTTTCTGAACTGTTGTTTCTGCACCTTTTCTAGGTTGATGACCGATTTTTTTGGAATAAATACATGATACAAGATCTTACTGAGATTGGTGTGAGTAGTTGTTTCTAAAATATCCTAACCCCACTGAAATTGGTGTATTTGTTTCTAAAACGTCTGGATATAATTGTTAAGCAAATTTTTTTAAATTAAGATACATTTTTAAAGATCACTATGTTTTCCCCTATGGAATGGGAATCATTTAGGTAGGAAAACCAAGGCATTATTTTAAGGCAGTTTACAATTCCACTGCCTCCCCACAGGCCTGTCTTTTTAGCAGATTCCCATAGGATAGTGGTAAGTTAAGGATGTGGAACTCATGTTCGTAGAGGTCCTGCAAAAGAGGTATTTTCTTTTTTCTTTTCTTTTTTTTTTGTTGAAACGGAGTCTCACTCTGTCGCCCAGACTGGAGTGCAGTGGCACGATCTCAGCTCACTGCAAGCTCCGCCTCCCAGGTTCACGCCGTTCTCCTGCCTCAGCCTCCCGAGTAGCTGGGACTACAGGCGCCTGCCACCACACCCGGCTAATTTTTTGTATTTTTAGTAGAGACCAGGTTTCACTGTATTAGCAAGGATGGTCTCGATCTCCTGACCTCGTGATCCGCCCACCTTGGCCTCCCAAAGAGCTGGGATTACAGATGTGAGCCACCACACCCGGCCAAAAGAGGTATTTTCTTTCTACCCATTGGGAAAGTTGAAGCCCAGTTTTCCTGTAATGGTACCAATTATTTTTACTTTCGCCGCACCTCTGTTTTCCCATCTGGGAATTGGAATAGACAAATCTCTAAGGCCATTGCTGTACTACCAGTATTTGATTGAGGGAAGATACAGAATATGATGAGATTATTGCATGGAGTTCCTCTGGTTTGATGATTACTTTCTTCCTTTTCTTGGTCATGTATGTTGGAAAATTGACTGTCTGAAGACAATTCATTCAATCAACAAATATTTATGGAAGGCCTGTTATGTGCCACTTGTCTTTTCAACACTAAACAAAGCAGGCAAATAGGTGAATAAAGTCATATATTATCTTTTAACCTTTCAGAAATTTCAGACCTTTTCCTTTTGGTTTATCCCCCTTACTGGTGGTTAGTATCAGTGATTTTCCCATACTCTATGGTGTCTGCGCTAGATATCCATCAATTGCCTCTATGGAGAATGAGGCCTGAGATTATTCTTACCTCTGTTTGCAATGCTGATCAAACTGTGACCACCAAAACCCAGTGGTAGAGGAGAAAAGCAGGGGCATCTATAATGAGCATTTGTCCTGTGTGCTGACAAGATCGAGCTCTAATTGTTTTTGCCGAGTTTTTGTCAGAATGCTTTTACATTACCATTTAAAACTGATGACTTGAAGTTGTCATATTCAAAGGTGACATTTGGCAGCATAAATTTCTCTATGCCTGTCAAGAGTTTTGCATTTATTGCTAGAACAGAAATATAAATGATGGGAATGGTGATAAGAATGCAGACAGATCCTTTACCTCACCATTTTCAATTTTTACCACTTTCCTAACATCGTATCTGCAGGCCCCATAAAACAAAACAAAACCGTGAGATAGGATCTGGAGTGTTTGGTGATGGAAGAAGAGGTGGATTTGAAGTGGATGCTGAGATTAAGCCTGGGTGCACTTAGGGAGATAAGAGAGAAAGTAGGATGAAGAACAACTTTCTGGAGCATTTTTATTCTTTACTGTCTCTGCAGACAATAAGTTGAGAAATCTGTCGTCTTAGTCTAACTGAAAGGGACAGAAGAAGAAATCTTTATTTTATTTATTTGTTTTTTTGACAGAGTCTCGCTCTGTCACCCAGGCTGTAGTGCAGTGGCATGATCTCAGCTCACTGCAACCTCCACCTCCCTGCAACTTCCACCTCCCAGGTTCAAGCGATTTTCCTGCCTCAGCCTCCCAAGTAGCTGGGATTATAGCTTGCGCCACCATGCCTGGCTAATTTTTTGTATTTTTAGTAGAGATGGGGTTTCACCATGTTGCCCAGGCTGGTCTCAAACTCCTGACCTCAAGTGAATCACCCGCCTCAGCCTCCTAAAGTGCTGGAATTACATTGTTGATCCACTGCGACCGACCAGAAGAAGAAATCTTTAATCAATACTGTCCTAATTACGTTGGATGACATTTTAAAATAAGACATTTATGAAATGGGTTTTTTTTTTGTTTGTTTGTTGTTTCATTTGTGACTTAGATTTTAGCTTGAGGAAGTGAAATTTTTTTTTTCTAAGCCAGAGAATAAAGTAGACCTATGTGTTTCATAATAAAGGGATCAGAGTTGGTTGTATTTTATTAAAGCCTTAATACAATTGGGAGTTGAGAATCATAAACATTTGTTAAATACTTCCTATATGGCAGGCGCTGTGCTGAACACTTTATGTGTATTATCCATTTAATCTTCACATTTTCATGAAGTAGTTGTTACTATTTCACAGAGAAGGACAGCGATGGTGAGGGTGACTCCCCTCAGTGAGTTAATAAATGGTGGGCTTGGATTTGTACCCAGGCAGCCTGGCTCTTAGGCTGCGTTCACCGTAAAGAAAAGGAACGACCTCCTCTGTCCCTTCCTTCCGTGGTGTTTTTCAATAAGCAGAAAATATGGTTGAATAATGGAAGGTTTCTGCTTCTAATAAACTGAGAAATATGTGCCGACTGCTGTTTGGGTTTAAGAAAGTAGCAGTGCTGTACAGAATAGAAACAATATGATGTTCATTTTGTTTTCAGACCCCAGATGTGAACTTTTGGATTATCCCCATGATCCAAGGTTTCGTACAGATTGAAGAACTTGTGGTTAATTATACCGAATCATCTGATGATGAGAAAAGCAGCCCGGAGACCCCCCCTCAGGAGTCCACCTGTGTAGATGATATTCACCCACGATTTCTAGTGGCTCTCATTTCACGCCGAAGTAGGCACAGAGCAGGTGAGTGGAGGGCTCTAATAGCATGCAAATCAAATCCAGGCGAGAATGGAAAAGCTGCAGATGTGTTGAAATGCTAATGACAATAATGGATTTGGAAACACAGTTGGCTTCAAAGTGCTTGGGGACTCTAAATACTGTGATATAACTGGAGACAAATTTTTGAAGAGGGGTGAATAAGAGTTAGCAAAATGAAAAGGAAAAGGAGGTACATATATAGAGAGAAGAGAGAAAGTCACTTGAGATGTGCTTCAGAATACTGGCACTCCACTGACAGCCTGTATCACCGTGATAAATCCTTCCTGTGTGCTAGCGCCTTTGGGAAAACCTTTCTTTCAGTTCAGAAGAACTGAGCTTCAACTTGTTAAAAACAATGATGCATACAGTTAAGATTTGGGGTAAGTTGATACTGTTCTTGGCAGTTGCACACTGAATCCCCAAGACTATCCTGGAAGGCATACATTTGATTAGGAAGCATAATCTAGTCAGACTAAATAAATTTTTTAAAATGTTGCTGTTTTCTGTTTTAATTTTCTTTCAGGAATGCGCTATAAACGAAGAGGAGTGGATAAAAATGGAAATGTTGCAAATTATGTGGAGACTGAGCAGTTAATTCATGTTCATAATCATACCCTGTCGTTTGTTCAAACACGAGGCTCTGTGCCTGTCTTTTGGAGCCAGGTTGGGTATCGATATAATCCAAGACCGCGGCTGGACAAAAGTAAGCAGGTCAATTATATTGTTTGCAAATGATGATTTCAGAGAGAATAGTTTTTAAGAAATTAGATACCTGTTGGGTTTGGATTTGCTTTGCCAGATACTTCATTCAAAACAATAACTTGTATTTGAAAAATGTAATAGAAAGTGGTGTAATAATCACAGGAATAAAAATAGTTGACTAAGTCACTTATTTAACAGTACAAAATTTCTCTAACAGTAGAGCAAAACAGCTTACTTCAGATACTTTAAATTGCTCTTGCTTTGAAGAGTACTGTATGGAATGTTTAACTTTAGAAAGGTGCAAATCTAGCCAATATTTGTAGAAGCAGGAGATGGCTTAAGATGGAATCTACCAAAAATCAATAAGACGCCTTTACTCCAATATTTTTCTCTGAAAGTTTTTTTTTTTTAATTTTTAAAATTTAAATCTTGAGTATTTTGTTTCTTCCAGTGTCTTGTCTTTAGTATTGGAATAGCTAAGTCATTTAAATCTAATTATTGAATGAGGCTGATTTTTAAAAAATTGTTAAAGTATATTTCTCTCTCCTTAGTTGGTATTCATGAGAATTCAGTACAGTTTTGGTTTTTAAAATATTGTTTTAGAGGCGTTTTTATTCTCTTTTAAACTACGTGAAAGCGTTTCTGAGAAGTAGGCTGGATATATAAGTAATCTCATAATGTCATAGTTTGCACTTTCAGATATATTTTAGTGTAGTGTAATTGGAAAAAAATCAGATCTTTGACTTAGCATTTCATTTTTAAATGATGGTTTTAGACAATCTTAGTTCATTTGGGCTGTCAATAAATTATTTAAAAGTAAGAATAAAGATGGAGTAGACACTAATATGTCTTAAACATGGGAAGGAAAAAAAGATTTTGTATCACTTCTTTGTAGGTGAAAAGGAAACTGTTGCCTATTTCTGTGCCCATTTCGAAGAACAACTGAACATTTACAAAAAACAGGTGGGCTTTGATCTACAGTAGTAAAATGTTCCTTCATCTTTAGAAATAACTATCTTTTTCTTTAAATTTCATAAAAATAACATTGTACTATTCAAAATTAAAGCATTTGTCATGATGTTAAATACATTTAAGCTAACAGTTTTCTTAATATTCTTTAAGAATAATCATTGAGTCAGCTACCTTTTTTTTTTTTTAAGAGATTCTGTTTTACTATATTGCCCAGGCTGTACTCAAACTCCTGGGCTCAAGCAATCTTCTCTCCTCAGCCTTCCTAGTAGCTGGGACTACAGGCACGTGCCACTGTGCCCAGCTGAGTCCACTACTTTAGACTGTGTTTGGATAGCGTGAAGAGATTAGACTATCAATTAATTATAACAATCTAAGAAGCATCTAGACCAAGGAATGAAAGGCATGTCTCAGTACCACCTACAGTTCCACATCCTAGAGATAACTTGTTATGTATTTTTCAGTATCTTTTTTTCTCTGCTCACCTTCATATGCACTCCCATATAGGAATGCAAGTGTATAAACCAAAATCAACTGAAAACTGGTAGGTGAGATACAAGTTCAACGATTTTGATACAAGACGAATATATAATAGTAATGCTGTTATCCATTAGCAATGACCAGTGTGAATGAGTAATGCCGTGTAATGTGTAATGAACAGGTAAATGCATTTTTTTTCAGCAACAAAAATGAAATAGGAAGAAACAACCTAAAATAACATACAAAAAGATAGCATGTATATGGAGGAAAAAAAGAAAAAAAACTACTGAAGAACACAACAGAAAACCTGACTTAAGTGGAGAGAAAATACCATGTTCCTGGAAGGGAAGTCTCAATATTAAATAGATTTCAGTTCTCCTAAATTAATATATAAATTTTGGGCAATCACAAAGTCTTAGCAGGGAAATAGCAAACCCTCAGATTGAAAAATTATGAGGTTTGATGATAAGAGTTAAAGGGGCGAGTATTTAGGTTTTGAAATAACTGTCACACATTGGTTGAAGGAGCATAAGTTGGTACAGCCATTTTGAAGGTATTATCAATTAAATTAAACATACATTGCTTAACCCAGTAATTTTAATTTTTGATATCTATCTTATATACCCTATACAAAAATCAGTTGAGATGGATTATGAACCTAAATGTGAAAGGTTAAGCAATAAAGCTTTTAGAAGAAAAAATAGAACGTCTTTTTGACCTGGTATCTTAAATAGGACTTTAAAAAGCACTAACTATTGTCTTCCCATGTTTTCAATGTATTATTATGTATCACATATTTTATTAGTTATTTAATAAGAGGTAATGCCCATCTAGGAGATAGTTTTTATTTTTAAAAAAACACTCTAATGAAAAAATTGACAAATAGACTTTAAATTTGTTTTTATTAAAACTTTACTAAATTGTAAATATTAAAATACTATTGTAAATATTATTCAAATTGTATTAAAATTATATATGGCTTTAGAAAACACCATAGTGAAAAATAAATGATAAATTTGACTTTATTAAAATAAAAAACTTTTGTTAAGGCATAAGAGAGGCTGGGTGCGGTGGCTCTTGCCTGTTATCCCAGCACTTTGGGAGGCCGAGGCAGGTGGATCATGAGGTCAGGAGATCAAGTCATCCTGGCTAACACAGTGAAACCCTGTCTCTAACAAAAAATTAGCCAGGCGTGGTGGTGGGCGCCTGTAGTCCCAGCTACTCGGGAGGCTGAGGCAGGAGAATGGCTTGAACCCGGGAGGCAGAGCTTGTAGTGAGCCGAGATCAAGACACTGCACTTCAGCCTGGGCGACAGAGTGAGGCTCCGTCTGAGGCTCAAAAAAAAAAAAAAAAAAAAAAAAAAAAAAAAACACAAGAGAATGGAAAGGCAGTTCACAAAGTGGTAGAAGATATTTAAGATTTTTCAGTGTATGTATGACAAAGGTCTTACATGTAGAGTATATTTTAAAATGCTGGCCAGGTGCGGTGGCTCATGCCTGTAATCCCAGCACTTTGGGAGGCCGAGGTGGATGGATCATGAGGTCAGGAGTTTGAGACCACCCTGGCCAGCATAGTGAAACCCTATCTCTACTTAAAATAAAATAAAATAAAATACAATAAAATACAAAAAATTAACCAGACATGGTGGCTGGTGCCTGTAATCTCAGCTACTCGGGAGACTGAGGCAGGAGAATTGCTTGAACCTAGAAGGCAGAGGTTGCAGTGAGCCGAGATTGCGCCATCGCACTCCAGCTTGGGCGACAGAGTGAGACTCCGTCTCAAAAAAAAAAAAACAAACCTATACATTTATTCAAAAGGATGTACAACCCAAAAGAGAGCTGGACAAAAGAGGATATCCAGAAAGTCAACAGATGTATGCAAAAGGGCTCCGCTTCATTAACTGTCAGGAAAATGCAAATTAAAGCCACTACTCAACACAACAGAATGGCTAACATAAAGTCAGGAAGCCTAGGTAACATGGAGAAATCCTTTCTCTACCAAAAATACAAAAATTAGCTGGGCACAGTGGGATGCACCTGTAGTCCCAGCTACTCAGGAGGCTGAAGTGGGAGAATCACTTGAGCCCAGGAGGCAGAGGTTGCAGTGAGCCAAGGTCATACTACTGTGCTCCAGCCTGGGTGACAGAGCAAGACTCTTGTCTCCAAAAAAAAAGAAGGTGGAGGGAATACCAAATTTTGACAAGGGCGTGGAGCAACTAGAACTGTAATAGAAAAAATTGTTAAATCTGTCTGAGAGAAACATATTCAGTCAAGGAGGCATGAACACGGACACTCATTGCAGTGTAGAAACAACCTAATTGTTCATCAGGAGGACAGTGGGTGGGAAAATCAAGCATGGCACATCTAAAGTATTGAATATAAATGGTGGAAAAGAATGAGGTAAATCCACGTGTACTAACATGGGAAGATCTTAAAATCACCTTGTGGAGTAAGAAGAGAAAACTTTAACAGCATATGGTATGTTAGCCATTTAAAAAATCCCACAAAACAAAATTAGGTCATTTACATACAGGCGGTTCTCTTCCATCTATTCTATCCACACACATATGACACGCATATTTGTACAGAAATGCATTTATGTGGGCTGAATGGGGACACACCCAACTGATAACAGAGGTTACCTCCAGGGAGGGCCATGGGATTGGGTTGTGGTCAGGAAGGATTTGACCTTATTTTACATTTGAATTTCTTTCAATGTGAATAAATTCATGAATTAGTAATATGTGTAATTATAAGTAGCTATAAAGAATAGAGGCTGTCTCTACAAAAAATTAAAAATTAGCCAGGCCTAGTGGCGCATGGCTGTAGTCCCAGCTACACAGAAAGCCAAAGTGGGAGGATCACTTGAGCCCAGGAGGTGAAGGCTGCAGTGAGCCATGATTGTGCCACTGCACTCCAGCCTGGGTGATGGAGTGAGGCTCTGTCTCCAAAATAAATAAGTAAATAAGTAAAATTAAAAAATAAAAATACAATAACGAATAAACCACATTTTAAATGTAACATGCAATTATAAAACAACACAATATTGAGGTGTGTAAGCAGAGGAAATAACCGTTTCCCCCACACATCCCTGCTCCCTGTTGACTTTCACATCAATTTTCTAGGTGTGTGTATTGAACAGACACTTCCTGATTTCTAACAGTACCCCAACAGTGTTCATTTTTCCACCTTTTCCTGAGTAATTGCTTTCCAGGGCGATGGGCCCACGGTGGGTCTGACTCAGTCATGGTGGTCCCATTGCTCTCACCAGTGATTGGTTCAGGCGTGCACCTGTAAGTCCCCTGGGAGGCTTCTGGGAACAGGTTTCCTGCTCTAATAAGAGATACAGGAACCAATAGTCCCCATGTGGTTGCTGTGTCTGGGTTTCATGTGGAACTGCTACAGCTCTCTCAAGACTGTGAAGGAACCAGCCTCAGGATCAGCCAGTATGCTGGCAGAATAAAAAAGATGGGAAGAATGGCAGAGTAAAGGGATGGAAAGAACCTGTGTCCTTAATGGTATTGGGAATCACTGTTAAGCCATGTTGGAACCGTCCTACTTCCAGACTTGTTCTGAGGTATGAGTCAGTTGACTCAAATTTGTCATATGCAGCAAAAAAACCACCTTGACACACGCATATACACAATTAAAAACTCGAGTCAAAACAAAACTATGCCATATATACGATTGTACCGCTGTTTTCATTTAAGATCTCATGGCTGCTGTTTAGCCATTTCTCTATTGGTGGACCTTTAGGATATACTAGTTATTTTGCTGTTAATATTATAAAAATTCTCCAGAAAATGTCTCTTTTTTAAAAAACTCCATGAACTAGGAACAGAAAGCATTTTATATATTTTGGGAACTTGTATGTTTTATAGAATGAATTTATGTTGAAATTGCTGGATCAGACAGTATGTATATTTAAACTTGATGCTCACCACTCTTTTGCTTCTGAAAAGAGCATACCAGTTTTTTGTTTTGTTTTGTTTTTTGTTTTAAAGCAGCAGTAGGAGCTAGTGCCCATTTCCTCACATATTGACCAGTGCAGTCTGTGTTTAGTATTCACATTTGCCTAGGTATAGGTGAAAATTCATTTTCTGTTTTAAATTGCACTTCTTTGAGTATTAAAGTTGTCATCTCTTCATTGAGTATAGGTTCAGAAATTGTAGATTCATGTTTATTAGCTATTTGTATATTTTCTCATGTGGATTTCCTCTGTATCCTTTACCCATTTTTTTCCTTATTGTATTTAGGACTCTTTATGCATTATTGGTTTTTATGTTGCAGGTGTATTCTCCTAGGTAGCACTTTGCTTTCTTACCTTTGCTTATACTGTCATTTGGTACACAGGCTTAAAATTGTTTAATGTTATGCTTAGAAAGTCATGCCCCAACCTATGTTTATGGAAACATTATTCCAAGTTATCTTCTAGCTCTGTTATAACTAGAAATACTATTTAGATTATTAATGCATCTAGAATTTATTTGTGTATAATTAATGAGGTAGGGAGCTAATGTAAGTTTCTCCTTACCCCACACATAGACATCCCAGTAGCATTTACAGACTAGTCCATATTTGCCCCACAGTGGTATCGTGAGCATATCTTAGATTCTTCAGTGTTTACCTAGGTCTGCCTTTGGGCCACCACTCCTGTTCTGTTGAGTCACTTATCTATTTCTACATTAGTATGACAGTTTTAATTGCTACAGATTTAGAGTATGTTTTGCTCTCCAATGGGGCAAGTCCCTTTTTTATTATTAGTTTCCAAATTTTTTCCACGTATTTACTCTTCCAGATGAACTTTTGAGTTGTCAAGTTCATTAACAGATCCTGAGGAATTTTGACTAGGATGGTTCAGTGTATAGATTAATTGGTGGAGACTTGAAATCTTTACAGTATTGAACCTTGCTGCCTAGCAACATGGTATATGTTTCTGTTTGTTCAGGTTTTCTATCATATGCTTTATGTACTTCAGCAGCATTTTATCATGTTCAGTATTTAGGCTTTCTATATTTCTTTTTAAATCTAGATATCTAAAATATTTGCTATTACAAAGGACCTTGTTTTCATTATTTCATTCTAATTGGTTATTGCAAATGTATAGAAAAGCTATTACTGTCATTGATGTCAATTCTCATAAACTTAAATGTAGGTAACAAATGAAATTTTATAGGAAAAAAATTGATATTTGAGTGAATTAATTTCTAAGCATGGCTATAAAGTATTTCTAACACATAATTCCAAATTGTTAAAAACCACATTATGATTCTAACATCTAATTAAACTTAATTTTTTCTGTTTCTTTGCTCTTATAGGTTATTATTAACTTGGTAGACCAGGCAGGAAGAGAGAAGATTATTGGCGATGCTTACCTGAAGCAAGTGTTGCTTTTCAATAACTCACACCTCACTTACGTTTCCTTTGACTTCCATGAGCACTGGTAAGATGGCTTTCTGAGAATAGTGTTGATCAGTTGCAGTGTTTTCCAAACTGCATTAAATAGCATATCTTAAGTTTTAAAAAAAATCTATGATTAAATTAAATATTTTTTCTTTCTTTTGGCATGGATTTTAGCCGAGGAATGAAGTTTGAGAATGTTCAGACCCTAACAGATGCCATTTATGACATTATTCTTGATATGAAGTGGTGTTGGTAGGTATTTTACAAGAATTCCTTTTTACAAACTCTGGGATCTGTGAAATCATAGTGCCACTGGGCATCAAACTGATAACAGTATGCAGAGACGGCATTTTTTTGTTGTTTGTTTTGCTTCCCAGTTCCTATTCTTTTCAAGAGAATGTTGTTGACCCTTAGGCAGGCGGTGTTAGCTTTGAACAGGGAGAAGGTGTGAAATGGTCAGGCCAAATGAAGTGAAACACTCTGACTGTTCTTTAAGGAGGTGAATTTATTCCTTCTCATGCCCCATGGTCCACATTTTCTCTTTCTCCTCTTACTGTTCCTAACACAGGAAGGAAGGCTTAGAGGTACTTGGTCTCAGTTTTCAGGCATTTCAAAATTATCGGAGACGGAAAATGGTTCTGAATACAGGAAGTTTAAATTGGCTTAAAGTACAGAACAGAACATTCGATTAGATGTTAAGACTACACGGATGGCCAGAGAAATGAGATGAGCAAGCCATGCTGCATGACTCCTCACTGGGTGGTAAAATAACTTCATCTGTTTTGGAGAGTTTAGATTCATTTCTACTTTAAAGGAACAACGGTGTTTTAAAGTGCCTTCTGGTTTTTTACATGTAGGAAAACATAACTTGGGATGATGTCAGCTCTGCCTAGTAGTTGTAGGACTTGGGGCAAGTCACTTTGCACCCCAATTTTTTTTTCCCTTAAGATGAGGATGATATCTTCCTTGCGATGTTATTGTGTAAATTAACAATGATGTCTATAAATGACTCAATAATGCATAGCATATAAAGATATACCAAGCAAATTATAGCCAATGCTGCTGTTTTATTGTTATACTTTAAAGACTTGTGTCTTTTGAAAACCCTATTATTTTATATTGTAAAATAATTCTGTATTATTTTTAAAAAGGGTTGATGAAGCTGGGGTAATATGTAAGCAGGAAGGGATTTTTCGTGTTAATTGTATGGACTGCCTGGATCGCACCAACGTGGTCCAAGCTGCCATCGCGAGAGTGGTCATGGAACAGCAGGTAATTTGGAGTCTGTTGGATTGCAAATACTTATTTTGAAATGCTTTTTTTCCATGAGTAAGTAAATAGCTAAATATTTTTCAAATGTCAAATATTCTATAGAATGCTTACAGCATACAAACACCCTTGTTGCATTAAAACCTGGAAAGCACAACCTGCACTGGAAATAAGTTAAATATTATTTGAGATTTTCTTAATCACTCGTTTCAAAAATGTGACGACCAACATTTTAAAGTCCGTTGGGTGGCACTGTGTTGTCATTTACCTTTTCTCTCTCACCTCCAAGCCCACCCTTCTGTGTTTGCGGCTGGGAGTCTTGATATTGCATTTCTTTTTCTTTTTTCTTTTTGAGATGGAGTCTTGCTCTGTTGCCCAGGCTATTGGGGAGGGAGCTGCTGACGGGAGGAACACAGGTGAAGGAACCTGTGTCTTTTTCCTCCTCCTGCGTCATGGGCTTCCTTGAGTGCCTCTTATTGGCAGATCCAGCAGGCCAAGCAGAAATGTGGTGTGTAGGCTGGGCGCAGTGGCCCATGCCTATAATCCGAGCACTTTGGGAGGCTGAGGCAGGTGGATCACCTGAGCTCAGGAGTTTGAGACTAGCCTGGCCAAAATGGCAAAACCCCCCATCTACTAAAACCCCCTCCCTCCTAGCCGGGCATGGTGGCAGGCATCTGTAGTCCCAGCTACTCGGGAGGCTGAGGCATGAAAATCACTTGAATCCAGGAGGCGGAGGTTGTAGTGAGCCCAGATCGTGCCACTGCACTCCAGCTTGGGGGAGAGAGTAAGACTCTATCTTTAAAATAAAAATTAATAAAATAAAATACATAAAATAACCTTGTGACTGTACTTTGAGGACATGAATCTGTTTATCTTACGTAATGTTTAAGCCAGGTTTGAGTTCAAGCCCTGACTCTGCCACATACAAGGTTTTGACTCCGTACAAAGAACTTAACCTCTCCAAACCTCAGTCTCATCATTTGTAAAATGTAGGTGATAACAGTAGTGATTACATAGTGTTGTTAGGACTAGTGAATGTGAAAAAACAGTGTAAAAAAACTCTTACAACCCTATCCTTGGCACAGAGTTAACACTTAGCAGGCACTTAACTATTCTGCCACTATTAGTATTGTTTCTGTGTGCTTTTTTGATATTCAGTTTCACTTCATAGGCAAATTTAAAACAAAGACAAAATATAATAGTATGATTCTGCACATTAAAAATTGTACCAAAACAGTATAAATATTTCATTATATGTATTCACCTTGTAGCAATGTATAAAGCCACCCTTCAAGCCCCGCTTCATTAACAACGAGTCCGAAAAGACCGTTTGTTGTATCTAAGGGTCCTGAATTGTATGTGAATATGTTTCCTTTTTCTGCAGTACACATTTTTTGCTATGGTTTCCTGGCCCATATACAGTTAATCCACCAATGTGTTCATTTTAGCTGAAAAAATTAGGTGTGATGCCCCCGGAACAGCCATTACCTGTGAAATGTAATCGCATCTACCAGATAATGTGGGCCAATAATGGTGACTCCATTAGCAGACAGTATGCTGGGACGGCTGCTCTGAAGGTAAGTACTTGCAGCAAGCATCTGTGGGTCATTATGTAGGACACAGGTTAGACTGTGGTTTAAAACCACAGAAAGGTATGTGGGCTCCAGGTTGGGGGTGTGTATAGTTGACTCTTTTCTGAAATGTTTGGCTAAGGCAGGGCCAGGTAATGTGACTCAAGCAGGCCACGCATTACATCAGAGGGAGAGGGGGCTGTGTGGACCTGAGGAGGAGTGTGTGCTCTCTCTGGAGGGGCCTGTGTTGCCAGACCCTCCAGTTTTTCAAGGGATTCTGGAAATCCAGAATTTTATATGAAATGGTTGGTTTTCAAAACTGACAGAACAGAGCATGTCTGCTGGCAGGTTTTGGCCACCAGTGTCATACTTCGTCTTTGAGTTTGAATCCCAACCCTGCCTCTTAACTAGCTGTGACCTTGGGCAAGTCACTTAACCACTCTGATTTGTCACACAGGAATTATACCAGACGTATTTCAAAAGACTGCTATAGGATCATATGAGTCAGTGCGTGTAAGGGCTTAGAATATTCTCTGACACACGTAAATGCAGAAGAAATGTTTTAGTTATTGTTAAAAGTCTTTTGAAGATCCTATAGAGCTAGTCCTCACAGAATATTAAGTTAAATATAAAATACATTCTCTAGTAAATAAATTCCTCCATCTGAGGGCGTTGTCCTCTGTGGCAGTCGGAAGTGTTAGAATTTGTTTAAATTAGGTTTATGTTAATCATTCTTCAAGGTTCGAGTTCATCTCAAGGTACTTCTTATACAGATTGTACCATCAAGGACTTAACAGGCATCAGTCCTTTTTTTGCATTGAGTGATAAATATCAAAAGCTTTTTATTAATTACAGAAGGTAAACTTTAGAAGTCTTGGTACAGGCCAGGTACAGTGGCTCACCCCTGTAATCCCAGCACTTCAGGAGGCCGAGGCAGGTGGATCACCTGAGGTCAGGAGTTCAAGACCAGCCTGGCCAACAAGGTGAAACCCCATCTCTACAAAAATATAAAAATTAGCTGGGCATGGTGGCGTGAGCCTGTAATGTCAGCAACTCAGATGGCTGAGGAGTGAGAATCACTTGAACCCGGGAGGCGGAGGTTGCAGTGAGCCGAGATTGCACCATTGCACTCCAGCCTGGGTGACAGAGCAAGACTCTGTCTCAAAAAAAAAAAAAAAAAAAAAAAAAAAGGCTTGGTATAAGTTAGTGCTTAAAGCGAAATACTTCTCTTTTTTTCCCCTTGATTTTAAACTTCTTCGAGATGAGTATTCATACCTTTTTTCTGTAATGGAGACTTGTTGCTCTACTAATATTCCCTGTGACTGGCCTAATTGGCAGCATGTTCTTCCTAAATTGTCAGTTTTAGGACTGAGATTTCTGAGATTGCCTTGGAGAGAAATGGAGGGGTTGGGATAGGGAAAAAGAAACTACACCTGCCTTGCCTTAAGTTTAAGTCACCACTTGTCTAGGGACTTGCTCTGACATCTTTGTTGTGAAAAGTGCAAGGGAAACAAAACAGTTTAAGTTGTCACTGGGTTCTGCAGGTGCTGGTGATGTGCAGCAAGGTATGGAAACCCCTGCTTTTCCTCCCTGTGCAGAGCTCCTCACCTACACACCCAGGCTGAAAGCCCATTGTGATAAACTCTAGGGAGCTATCCACATTTTCCCACATCAGAAACTTGGTTTTTGAATATTGCACCAGCTTGAGATGTAAATAGTTTTTATTGTTTTGGTGTTTGTCATATAATGTTTTGACCTGTAAATTCTAGAAGTTCTACAAATTGCTAAGAATGGCTTTACCCTAAAGCACCATCTAACTGTGAAGACTTGATGCCACAAATAGCATGTGTAATTATTTGACGAGCTTAGATCAGGGTAGAATACTAGTAGATATTTTAATTTAACTATACTATTTGAAAATTATAAAAGTCAGACTTTGGAAATTACAAAAGCCTGTAGAATTCCATACTTGAAATGAAAGCTCACAATTTATTTTGGGGGCATTCTTGTGTTTAAATAAGGTGTCAAAATGAGTTTTTGTTTGACAGGGTGACTTTACAAGGACAGGAGAAAGGAAGTTAGCAGGAGTTATGAAAGATGGAGTGAACTCAGCAAACAGATATTACCTCAACCGATTTAAGGATGCTTATAGGCAAGCTGTTATAGGTAAGAAGCAGAAAAGCTTTTCTTTCCTCAAAATTTATGTCTTCTGTGACTAATACTTTACAGAAACCAGCTTCATTAACATAATTCATGTTTTGTAATATACTTGTGTTTCTGTATTGAGCATCTTACCCAATACATCAAATTCAAATTTTTACAAGATTAGAATTTGACAAATATTTTTGGCTGGAGCAACAAAAGAAACCATCTATTTTCCATGCATATTCGTCAGTTTGTTACCCAGGTAATACAAAGCAGGGTTTGAAGCTCCTGGAGTGTGGAATAAGGTACCCTAAAATCTCAACAATTTAAAACTTCTTATTCCGTTTGTTTTCTCATTACTCAAGACTGAGCAATGTAACCAGATTATTTTTCCTGTATGCTATTTGTTGTATGTTCTTGCTGTGGACAAATATACCAGCCTTTTCCATAAGCATGGTTTAACAGAATATTAGGGTACCAGATTTAGAGATTACCCTAACCAAATCATTTTTTTGGAAGAGGAAATGGAAGGATAGATTGCCCAGTAGAATTTATGCATTGACATTTTAAAAATTTAATTTTCATGAAGATGTTACTGTATAGGATTAAAGTAAATGCAGAGTGTTCTGGATTAGAACCAAATGTAATATAGCTGACCTGTGGTCCCTGAGGGTCTTTTTGAAATCTTATTTCTTCACCTGATTATTTAGTGCACACATCAGTCTAGTAGGGCCTAGACACAGGCCACTTAGGAATTTGAGAAGTGTGATGTAAAGAAGTTTGATTCATTTGCCAGACATGGAGGGTGCACACTGTGACTACAGAATTGGATTTTAGCAGTTGATATTCAAGGAAAGAAGAAGGTATTTGCTTCCATTGGTTGACCTAGCTACTCAGTTATATCATTGAGGACCCCAGTTCTGTCTCCTCTCAGTTCAGCCATCCATAGCATCAGCTGCATCCAGATCCTGAAGCTGGCTGAGAGATCTTCAAGGTTGAGAGATAGAAGCCAGTAGCAATCTGTGCTTGTCTCTTTCCTGTGTAGGGCCAGTGGTTGGCAGATCTTTTTTCACCGAAGCCTCCTTGAGTGTCATTGTCCCATGAGACAGTGAGATAGGGAGGATAGGGAATGGGATTATAATGATTTATTAAGGCTGCGCCGCATGCCCTGCCAAGAGGAAGTTAGCTTGTCTGTTCAGATCTTTGCTCATTTTACAACTGGCTTATCTTTTTATTATTGATTTGTAGGGGTTCTTTATTCTAGATACAAGTCCCTTACCAGATAGATGAATTGTAAATATTTTCTCCTGTTCTAGGGGTCATCTTTTCACTTTTGTGATGGTGCCCTTTGAAACACAGTTTTTAATTTTTATGATGTCCAATTTGTCTTTTGTTGCTTATGATTTTAGTATCATATCTTAAAAATCATGCCTAATCTGTCACAAAGATTTATGCTCGTGTTTTCTTCCAAGAGCTTTACAGTTTTAGGTCTTATACTCTTTTGTTTTTTAAAAAGATATTAGTAAACTAAAATGATGATAGATATTAACAATTCCACCCTAGATTTGATGCAAGGCATTCCAGTGACAGAAGATCTTTATTCCATATTTACCAAGGAGAAAGAACATGAAGCTTTGCATAAGGAAAATCAGAGAAGCCACCAGGAACTAATTAGCCAGCTCTTACAAAGTTACATGAAGTTACTACTGCCTGATGATGAGAAGTTCCATGGGGGCTGGGCCCTCATTGACTGTGACCCCAGGTAAGTTGGAGTGGTGTCCAGGTGACCAGCTTGCTTAACAGATTTTGGGAAGTTGTCATGATTAACACTGGCAATTGTCCCTAAAGCTGTGGGCATGGATGCATGGCGCTTGGCTGTTTCCTCTATGGGCTGGTAGTAAGGCAAGCTGACTGAGGCACTTGCCTTGGATGCAAAATTAAGGAGGCTCTAAAAACTTGGTAATGAAGAAAAATATTTTGGTGCAGTATTTGATTAAAAAAAATTTAAACTGCCGAACTACAGCCTGCAGCGGGCTGTGGGTTTCCCCCTCCCTGCCCTAGAATCTAGGTTTATTGTATTAATGCACATAAGTGAGTGCAACAAGAGGTGCAGTGAGGCTGGGTATTTTTATTGGTTATAAAGTGGTCCTGGCCTTGCATAAAATAAATAGGCCAACTAATATTCTTTTTTTTTTTTTTTTTTTAAATAACAAAAACCATCAGTTTCAAGTGGTTCTTAAAAATATCAATGAATAGCGGGATCTAAATTTATCCACTAGATTGAATGCTTGCCTTTAGGCTGAAATCTAAAATGATAATCTTTAGTATTATAAATCAGAAACATTTTAGGAAATTGTAACCCAAGCTTTAAGAATAAAGCACTCTAGTTCGATTTTATCTCATACATTTTGCGTGTTTTTCGTAAGAGGGGCATAAAATGTGCTTGAAAATACAATTAAATGAAAGATAGTATTTATGTATTAAAAGGAATAAAAAACAACATTGACTTGTGGATTCATAGGGAAACATCCCATGACATTAAACCCATGGATTTTTTTCACTTTGATAGTAAATACTGTTATGTATGGATGTAATTTGTGGACTTTAAAAATAAGAGCTGAAGTTTTCCTCACACACAACCTAGCAGAAGGTTTTTGTGTTTAAGTCATTTGGTAAAGCTATTTTGATTCACCTCCTTCACTTGTTTTTTTTTTAGTGGCAGCAATCCAAGTTAATGTAGCACCAAAAAAAAAAAAAGAGTACTTTTAATTCCCATTCAAAAATAACTGCTGGCAGCACACCTGCATTTTTCTTGAGTTTTAACTGCACTTAGATTTTTAAGAGGGTATCAATATCATCATGATTGTCAATATCATCTTTCTTCAATCAAGTATTTTTGTGTCTACTTTGGGATAATCAAAATTGGGGAAAACCAAAAGGTTTCTTTCTAGTGCTGGCTACCATTGTGTAGGGTACATTGCACTTGATGATTTGATTTCCAATTCTGTAATTTTTATGGAAAATTGGTGCCGTGGGGTGAAGAGTATTAAAAAATGTAAAGTGTATATAGCTTTGCTATTTAAAGTTTGCAACAAAGTTTGGGTAAGGATGCTTTAAGAGTCATTAGAAGCCTCTTGCAAAGATTCATAAAAACATACTTATTTCTGACAATTGTATTAATCAAAATAATGAATAATGGTATGGTGGCTTGCACCTATAATCCCAGCACTTTGGGAGGCCGAGGCAAGAGGATCATTTGAGTCCAGGAGTTTGAGAGCTCATCTCTACAAAAAAATTTTAAAATTAGCCTGGTGTTGTGGTGCATGCCTATAGTCCCAGCTACTCAGGAGGCTGAGGAGGGAGGAACTCTTGAGCTCAGGCGTTTGGGGCTGCAGTGAGCCATGACTGCAGCACTGAACTTCAGCCTGGGTGACAGAGTGAGAACCTGTCTCCAAAAAAAAAAAAAAAAAAAAAAAAAGTGTGGTGAAACAAGAATAGTCCTCTAGGA
Source organism: Macaca thibetana thibetana (assembly GCF_024542745.1). Taxonomy (NCBI): domain Eukaryota; kingdom Metazoa; phylum Chordata; class Mammalia; order Primates; family Cercopithecidae; genus Macaca; species Macaca thibetana. The sequence goes on from NC_065586.1 coordinate 115,910,685, forward strand.
TTAGGTCTTTAAATCACTGGCTGGGCACTGTAGCTTATACCTGTAATCCCCAGTGCTTTGGGAGGCTGAGGTCGGAGGGTCACTTGAGGCCAGCAGTTCAAGACCAGCCTGGATAGTGAGACCCTGTCTCTTAAAAAAAAAGTCACTGTTGGGTGATTAGAGTCTCAAATCTTTTAAGTTCTCAGCCACCAAATATCTGCCTCAGAAATACCATTGTGCTTCAGTTTTCTTTTATTCACTAACGTGATGAAATGCTTCTCTGTTTTTCCCCTGATTTTTGACTCCCACCTCTTTCCAGTGCCCAGTAAATGCATTTCCTATTTTTCTTTAATCCAGCACTATAGAATTTGGCTTTCCGGTAACAGAGAACAGTGAGTATCTTCTGTTCTTCTTTAATTAAAGTTCCTAGGGCCGAGTGCGGTGGCTCGTGCCTGTAATCCCAGCACTTTGGAAGGCTGAGGTGGGCAGATCATGAGGTCAGGAGTTCGAGACCAGGCCAGCATGGTGAAACCCTGTCTCTACTAAAAATAAAAAAATTAGCTGGGCATTGTGGCGCGTGCCTGTAGTCTCAGCTGCTTGGGAGGCTGAGGCAGGTGAATTGCTTGAACCCGGCAAGCAGAGGTTGTGGTGAGCCAAGATCACGCCATTGTACTCCAGCCTGGGCGACAGAGTGAGACTCTGTCTCAAAAAAAAAAAAAAAAAAAAAAACCCGAAAAATAAATAAATAAAAAAAAATAAAGCTCCCAATGAAGAATAGCTTACCATCAGTCACACGTAACTTAGCATCAATCATGTGTGTTAGTGAAGGCCAGTGCATTCTTCCTGTTGCTCATTGCTGCATTTGGGCTGTACAGCTGAGTTCTTCCCCGAAAAGCAGCTGCCCACTCTTCCTTCATGACAAGTGAGGCCGAAACACATGCATTCAGTGTGTTATCAGGTTTTCAGCACATAGGGCTCCCCCTAAAGATGACCCAAATAGTCTCACATGGCATGATGGACAATGAAACCTTTAAGTTACTTTGTTCAGTCCTTATCACTGCTTTGTCTGTAGATGCTAACCTGGTCCAGGGCTTACAGCTGCCCCACTGCGGGTCTCAGGCTGAGCTTTCTGCTGAGTTTGCCTTTTAGTTGTATTTTTGTTTCTTCTACTTTTTTTTTTGACAGAGTCTTGCTCTATCACCCAGGTTAAAGTGCAGTGGCACAATCTCGGCTCACTGCAAATTCTGCCTCCTGGGTTAATGCCATTTTTCTGCCTCAGCCTCCCAAGTAGCAGGGACTACAGGCCCCCGCCACCACGCCCGGCTAATTTTTTGTATTTTTAGTAGAGATGGGGTTTCACCGTGTTAGCCAGGATGGTCTCGATCTCCTGACCTCGTGTTCTGCCTGCCTCGGCCTCCCAAAGTGCTGGGATTACAGGCGTGAGCCACCGCACCCAGCCCTCTACTTCTTTATTCTTTTATTTTAGGATAGCTTCCACTGGGGGCCTCTGAGTCTCCCAATTACTTTCCAATTTGTTGTCGGATTCCCTGACTCTCTTGCTCAGATGTTGCTACACAGTGTTTTCTCCTCTGATTCTTTCTTAGATGATCAGTTGCCAAGAATGATTGTGAGAGTATTCTTCACCTACGTTAAGTGCCAGAACCTCCACTGCCATCCTTCTCTTCTTCCTTGTGGTCATCGGTGTCCAAAATAGACTCGTCAGAGTCATTGGCCCAGTGATTCCCTTTGATCTTCATCCTTTGAGACACTGAAAGATTCTGAAGATTTTCCCATCAGTGCAGGAATTGTTAGCTGAGGTGCTGTCTTTGCTGATGTGTTGCTGGTTGTGAAAATGTTGTCTTCTCTAATGTGTAAACCAGTGTCTGATGCAGAGTGGTTCTGTCTGTTGGCTCTCAGTCCAGAGAAGCTGACTTGGGTTTAAGGCAGAGATGGGCAGGGGAGCTCTGTCACTAACCAGGACAGCAGGAGTGTCTGAGGGAATGATGTGTTGATTGTCAAGAGGAGGAGGTAGAACACGGGACACAAGGATCACAGACTTGTGGAATTTGTGTGTGGTCTGCTCTTTGGAGACAGGCATGGTTGCTAAATTTTGAGACTCTCCACTCTGTTCCGGAAAGATCTCCTCTAAAGCTCACCATGCCAGACTGGTTGCATCTCATAATGGTTGAGGTGTTGGCTGCTTGCTAGATTTTCCCTGCTGTTGGTGGTCCCCGTGGTTAATGTTTTGCTAGAAACTTGTTCCTTTGAAGGTTGGGGACAGGAAGAGGTGGACGTAGGAGCCAGCGAAGCCAATGTTTTGGAGCCAGTGGCTTCTCAGGTCGTTTTCCTTGGCTTGTGTAGCAGGATGAGGGCTGCCTACTAGGGGTCTTGGTATTTTTTTTAGTGGAAGGCACTTAATCTCCCTGTGGCTGGCTCCACTGTGAGCCCCTTTTGGAGAGCCAGGTGGTTTAGGGATTTAGGCTGGGGCTTAGGAGGAGCTGGAGGAGGTGGAGCAGGAGCTGGGTCTCAGAATGGTTTTCAAGCGGTCTCTTTTCTTCTAGAGGGTGCTTTTTCAGATAGAGAACTGTTACCTTCTTCCTACATTTTCCTCTCCTGTGGATTACTCTCGGGGGAGACAGCGGGTATCATGTGCTGTTTGAGTTTTCAAAGTAACTACTGCGTTTCTATCTTGATTAGAGAATTCTTTAGCAACTCCTCTTCATATAGGCACGTCTTTGTCTTGTGGGTGTGATTCTTTGTAATACTGCTGATATTTCTTTGAATTTGCCATCGATATTTTTCTTCCACTTACTGCAAGGCTTAAAGATTTTCCTAATGGTGCTGTTTCCCTTTCTCTTGATGAGAGATTTGGAAACCTGCTCTTGGGACGAGTTTGCTATAGAACCTCTGTACAATCCATCAGCTCGGCTGGAGGTGTTGACCCAGAACAGAGGCTCCTGCTGGAGGACAAGAGGTGGCCCTGGAAGTGGCAGTGGGGGTGCAAGTCTCTGGAGAGCCAGCCAGTGGAAGGCTCAGCTGTCAGGCTTGGGAATTTGCTCTTACTGCCTGCCTGCCTCAACCATCCACTCGTGAAATATGTGTGTGCATGTGTGTGTTTAAACAGTTTTATTGAGACATATAATTCATATACCATATAATTCACATATTTAAAGCATGTAATTCAATGGTCTGTAGTATATTCAGAGTTGTGCAGCCATCACCATGGTCAATTTTAGGACATTTTCATCACCACAAAGAGAAGCCCCGTACCCTTTAGCTGTCACTTCCCTACGCTCCACACTCCCATCCCTAAGCAACCACTAATCTAATTCTGTCTCTGGATTTGCATATTCTAGACATTTCATTCAAGTGGAATAATATAATTATGTGACCTTTTGTGACTGGCTGCTTTCACTTAGCATAATGTTTTCCAGGTTAATCCATGTTGTGGCATGTGTCAGAGCTTCATTCCTTTTTGTAGCTGAATAGTATTTTATTATAGACCACATTTTGTTCTTTCTTCTGTGGATGGGCATTTGGGTTATTTCCACATTTTGACCATTGTAAATGGTGCTGCTATGAACATTTGTGTACAGGTTTTCGTTTGAACACCTGTCTCTATTAAATAGCTCTTTTGGGTGGAAATGGCCAGATTATCCAATAATCCTGTTTAACTTTTGAGAAACTGCCAAACTGTTTTCTACAGTGGCCATGCCATTTTACATTTCCACCAGCAGTGTATTTCAGTGCATTCCAGTTTGGAGGGTTCCAGTATCTCCAGTCTTTGCCAATACTTATTCACTTATTTTCCTTTTTTTCTAATTGTAGTCATCCTACTTAGTGTGAAGTGGTATCTCATTGTGGTTTTGATTTGCATTTCCCTAATGACAAACGATGTTAAGGATTTTTTTTTTTGTACTGTTGGCTATTTCTGTGTCTTACTTGGAAAAACATGTATTCAAACCCTTTGCCCATTTTTTAATTGGGTTGTTGATTTGTAAATAGTTTTTTTGGGAACAGAGCTGGGATTAGGGTCAGGTGAGTGAGGTACGATTATGCAACTACAGGGGTGTATTCTATCTCTACTTAAATGTTTGATGCTTTGTCCATCATATCATATTTTTGCATTTTGATTTTTAAAAATATTGCACTAATTGGTTGACAAAATTAATGACACCCTTTAAAATTTGTACCAGTACCTCCTCACTCACCTCACTGCGCCCCAGCTGTGTTTAAATATCTGCTGGAAAAACAGGCAAGCAGTTTGGAAATGCGCGGTCCCAGCGGGGAAGTAGGCCTGGCTGCGGGGTCCCGGCCTAGGGCATTGGGCGCTGGATACAGAGAACTGGGAACCGGGAACTGTCCAGCACGCCCGTGCCTGTCCTGGCCCTTTTCCCTTGCAAGGCTGAGCGCAGCTCTGTTCCGGCCACCCTAGACGCACTCCGACCTAGAGTCAGAGTGCGCAGTTCTGTTCGGGCCACCTTGGACGCACCCTAGACCTCTCTGCCTTTCTTGTCATTTCCCGCCCGTTATCGCAGGAAACCCCCGACTCTATCGACAGCGGGAAAGAGACTCTGAGACTGGAGAGGCAACTGCGGACCTGCAGGGCCCGCGTCACCTCTCTGCGAAGCCAAGTGGTGTTCCCAACTTGCTTCGACTCGCTTCCGTGCGCTCAGGCCGACTGTCCGGTCCAGCCGTGGCAGTGGAGTGGCCAGGCACACGGCAGCCACTATCCTTTAGGCATGCGATGGCCTAGGGGCCAGACGCTCGGCGCCGTACCCTGGCCCGGCCCGCCAGCCTCCCCCTCTAGCCGCAGGCACTGACCCTGACGAAGGCGAAGGCGCCAGCAAACTCTCGCGGGAGTGGCCCCCCTGGCGCCCCTCCCCCGCCGGGCCGGGGTCCGTGCCCTCCTTGGAAGGCGTAGGATGCGCAGGATGGAGTGCGCATGCGCACTGGTCGCCAGCCGAGGCCGGAAGTGAGCGCCCGGAAGCTAGATGTGTCCCCTGGGCGTGACTTGGCACTGCCGCGTCGCAGTTGCCGCATTCGCCGCATTCGCTGCAGGCGCGAGGTTGGGTGCAGGCGGCTGTTTGAGCCTCGAGGCATCGACGGACGGACAGACGGACGGACTGACTGACGATGCCGCGCTCTCACAGGCCTCCACCTACCGCGCAGCGGGCTGCCACGGCCGCAGCAGCCGAGCCCAAGTCTGAGAGCGTTGTGGCTATGACTTTCAAGATTTTTCTCCTTTTTGCAGGACTTATGGTTAAAGTTCCTGTGGGGTTATATTTTTCCTGCAAATTACTTCTTTTCCAAAGTCTGATGTTGATGTCCCCGGAAGATAGCGGCTTTTACGCGACCATTGTCGCAGTGGTCGGGCTTCATGTGGTGCTGGCAATTTTCGTCTTCATAGTGTGGAAGGAGGGCTTGCCCCAGTGGCGGGAAAACAAAAACGAGTAGAGCAGCTTCTTCAGAGCTGCAAACCGGGGGGCGGGGGGGCTGGGGAAATACCTAAAGGGTTTTTCGTCTTGTTTCTTGTTCGTATTGAACGTGCTTTTTTTTTTTTTTTTAAGGGGAAGGGTGGGCGGGGAGGGAATTAAATATTTACTGCAGCTAAGACTTCAGTAAAATTGGGGGTGGGGGGAGGGTTGACATTTTCCGACTGCCTGTTACGTGCCAAGTGCTTTTTGTTAAGGACATAATGTTTTTGACTGGGGATCATGTTTGGCTGATGTAAATATTAATGCCAAAAGAGGAAGTCAGGGTGAAAGTAACACTGTAATTAGTAGTAGAATTTATTTCGTATTAAAATGTGTCGTGACGTAATTTTTATGGCTTGGCTCAAGCAACAATTTTCAGAGTGCACGTAAGTATCAATGCATAAAACTTAAGTACGTTTTACAGTGTTATTTGATATTATTCTCCATGAGGCTGCTTGGATCGTTGTCCTTTTCCCATTGATTAATTGGTTAATGCTCAGATTTTGGCTCCTAGAATCAATCTGTGTTTCCGGTCCTGGCATCTCATTATGTCATTTGTTGTATTTTTCGATACTGTACGTGCAAATTGAGGTGAATTTGTTGTTTTAGATTAAAACTGTCAGATTCAAGCTACAACAAGGTGTCTCTGATGTAAAAAACTGCAGTTTAAGATTAGGGTAAATCCTTCCCTGCAGTACCTGTTAAACAGTGACCTCATTCTTACGCAGATTTTAGTCCATGGTTAAGTTTCACCTACAAACGCTTTTTTTCCACTATTATTTTCTGCTTGTATTTAGTAGCATTTTGATAAGGTCTAGGGAATAGGTATGAAATCCCAAGGGAGAAATGTCGTCTTTCTTACAGTGGAATTTGGAGACCAGTATAAGAATGCAGAAACATCTCTACCTTTTGCTGGAAAGGCTATTATTGTTAGATTAATATTAGACTAAAAGTTTCAGTTTAATTCAGATTCTGCCTGTGTTAATTATTTATAGATTTTATACTTTAAGAATTTTCTTATTGGTAATTTTACAAGGATGTACATTTTATTGTAGTTTTGGTTTCATGGTTCATCAACACTACCTGGATTCTGATTCTTATTTTCATAATTGATTTTAGAGTGGGTATAAACATGGCAAAATAGACTTAGAATAAGGGTGTTTGTTTATTGAAAGCCAAATAAATTAATCTATAATGACAAACATGCAAAAGTATCTTGGACTTGTTCCATTTTTGCACATAAGTACTGTATTCATGTAAAAGTCTTTCAAAAGATGTATTCCACATGAATGTAAAGATATCCTGAATGTACAGTGTGTTATTTTGAAGATTAGATAATGTGAGATAATTAAGATTTCTCCCTTCTCACTCTCACGTTTTTCTTTTTTCTTCCCTTAACTATTTCTCTATCATCCTCCAATCCCACCACTCCCCCACCTCAAATTATCCCATTTCCTGAGGGACTCCTTCCTCCTTTGGCTGCCTTTCTCTACTCTCCATCCTTCACTTCCCAGATCTGCTTTTCCTTGTTTTTTAAAGACTGTCCAAATGGATAGATTGTATTACATCTAACTGCAGTAGAACTCATTCTCTTCTTTTTTTTTCCCTCCCCCTGGCCAATTTTTTTGTCTTAAGTATCTCTGCTTTAGAAATATGCTTGGCAAAAACTGCAGATGAAAATGAAAATATTAAACTCCTGTGTCATATTTGTTTAGCCTCATTGATGCTACTCACAGAGATGTGGATGTACTGTTACTGCTTTCTAACTCTGCCTACTACGTGGCCTAGTAAGTTGCTTATTGATTTAAAGCTTTTGATTTTGTGTTTTAAATTTGAGTAAATTTTCTTTTTAGAATTCGTAACAAAAAAAATGAGAATATGGTTTTGTTATATATTTTATGACACTTCATTGAACCCCTTTACCTTATATAACTGTTACGTCATTCTAACTCCCTTTTATCTTTATTGGTTTGAAAGCATGATTTTATAGTTAAATTAATGTTTATGTTGTATTCTTTTGGCATTTGGTATTGTTTCCTATATATCTCCCAGATTTTGATGTATTCCATACATTTTTATCACTAATGACCACATATCATTGTTTGTATTACTATAGTAAAGTTTTTCCTCACTGTTAGGTATTAAATTACTTCCAATTTTTTGTTGCTACGAATGATGCAGTTGTCTTTATGCAGTAACGTGTCTGTGTGTGCGTGTGTGTGTGTGTGCATGCATTGCGCACTTCTTTGGTTACAAGCGTATGATGAATTACGACTTCTGTGGTTTGTTGTCAGATTGATCTCCAGAAAGACCCTGAATGAACAGTGCTAGTAGCAAAATACAAGCACTTGTTTCCCCACACCTTACCAGTATTTTTCTAATTTATATTTACTAAGTAAATATTCACTTTGGTTTTGGCTTTGTGTAAACTGTTATTTTTTAGTCATTTGCCCAGATGCCTGTTGGCATATATCATATGGATTTTTCATTCTTGATTTTGGATATCATATTTAACAGCTGTATTGTTCCCAAATACATAGTTTGTTTTTTTTTCTCTCTCTCTGCCTCCCTCTTTCCCCCCGTCCCTCCCTCCCTCCGTCTGTGTGTGTGTGTGCGTGCATGGGCGTGGGCGCATTTGCCTTGTAGGTTAGGTTTTAGGTTTGTTTTCATTTTATATGAGTTTTTATAAAACTTATTTTAACCTTATAGTTGCTTTTTTTTTTTTTTTGAGACGGAGTTTCAATCTTTTTGCCCAGGCTGGAGTACAATGGCATGATCTCGGCTCACTGCAACCTCCACCTCCTGGGTTCAAGTGATTCTCCTGCCTCAACCTCCTGAGTAGCTGGGATTACAGGCATGCGCCACCATGCCCAGCTAATTTTGTGTTTTTAGGAAAGATGGGGGTTTCTCCATGTTGCTCAGGCTGGTCTCGAACTCCTGACCTCGTGATCCACCTGCCTCGGCCTCCCAAACTGCTGGGATTACAGGTGTGAGCCACTGTGCCTGGCCCTAGTTGCTTTTTTTAACTGTTAGATCTGTGAACTTATTTTCCCTTAGCTGTTGAACTATATATGTTATTCTTGTTTAATTTTTAAAATAGTTCTTATGTTTAACATTTTACCCCAGAATGTATGTGCTGTGGAAGATTTTGTTAACTGTATGTATGTAACAGTTTGCAGCTATTGTGCCTTCCCTAATGAGCCAAATATGCTTTTGATTTAAATCCTCTTTTAACTTCATTTCCCTTTATCTAGTTATGATGATGAAGTTGATAAAGTAAACCAGTATCAACGACTAAGTCTAGAAGACCTGGAAAAAATCGAAATAGGTAAGTTTTAACTTACTAATCAAGTCATAAAAAGCAAATGCTGTTGTTTCCAAGAGGGGGTCAAATTATTTAAGCAAGTACCTGGTTTAAGTTTCACCTACAAATGCTTTTTTTCACTATTATTTTCCATTTGTTGTTAGTAGCATTTTGATAAGGTCTAGGGAATAGGTATGAAATCCTAAGGCAGAAATGTCGGCTCTTCTTACAGTGGAATTTGGAGACCAGTATAACATGTAAGAAACCAGAAAGGGATATTCCACGCTGTCTACTTCTTAGAACTTCCTTTCTATTTGTTATGGGTTAGTGATGGATATAGTCTTATCATAATAACCGTATTCCTTTTATTATTTACCTTGTGAAGATTACCCTAGGGATCAAGAAAGCTTAAATGATTGAGATTGAAAGAGTTTTTCTAGCTTTATTTATCAAAGCAAATGGTCACCAGAAGTTTGTATTTTGTGTGCTGTCATTTATATTACAAAGAAAAATGTGTTGGGTTTTTTGAAGATAATAGAAGAAAATGTTACGTGAAAGAGTTAACTTTATACATATTCGTTTGGGTTTTTAGGCCCTGAACCCACTCTTTTTGGTAAGCCAAAGTTCTCCTGCATGCGACTGCACTACAGATACAAAGAAGCAAGTGGCTATTTCCACACACTGCGAGCTGTAATGCGTAATCCTGAAGAGGATGGAAAAGGTAAAAAGAGGAAGAGATGAAAGTATTCAGTGAAAACTTTCTATTTATTCTTAAAAGCCCAAAAGGAATTGGGGATATTTCATATCACCAACTGAATGAGAGAGGGTCCTGGGAATAGCTTTGGAATATGAGACCTTGAAATAGCAGCTCTGTTTCCAGCAGCCCAGGGAGATGATCTGAATGTGTTATTTAGTTTGGGGCAAAGTTCTCTTTAGCAGGGATTCTCAGTGAGTTTGGCCCCATCAGTGATCATATGGGTGTCAAGGCTCTTCACATGTCATGTTCTTTTCATCTGTAGCAGGCAGGAGCCATGCCTGCCTTGTCCATGGCTGTTGCCACGGCATCTGTCACAGTGCTTGAACAAACATGAGTTAGAACAAACTTCTAATTCCTCGATTTCATTCTTTTGTTTTTGTTGTTTTCTCTTAAAATTTTAGAACATCATGAATTAGTGGGGAGAGTAGTGAACAGGTAGCAGTTTTCTATAAATTGAAGCCAATAAATTTGTATTTAATTATACAACCACAAATTTCATTCAGTGGTATATGGGTTAGAACTGCTATTTTTTTAAATATGTTCATGGAGAAATTGGCAAGCAGTTATATTTGGGTTGCAGATACCCTTCAGTGCATTGCAGAGATGCTGCAGATCACCAAGCAAGCCATGGGATCGGATGTACCCATAATTGAGAAGAAACTTGAGAGGTGAGCATACTGCTTCTCTCAAGAATAAAGGCATTCTTATCCAAAGTCTTATTTCTTTAAAATTCTTTGCAGGGGGAAAGGGGAGGAGATCACATTATGGTAAGGTGTGGGCATTGAGAGAGGTAAGGATCAAATTTCTGTGGGTCAAAATACTTTTTAACATTCTTCATGTATACAATTTTCAGGTAAGTGTTAGACTTACAGAAGAGCTGCACAGGTAATTTAGAGGGTTTCCATGTATCCTTCCTTCGGTTTCCCTTCATGTTACCTATTTATAACCATAGATCATGCATCAAAACTTAAGAAAGTAACCTTGGCACGGTAAGATTAATCAAAGTACAGATTTCACTAGGTGTTCACTAGCACCCTTTTTCTGTTCCAGGATCCAGTTGGGATTCCACACCGCATTTAGTTGTCTCTATAATTTAATGTTACTTCCTCAATCTTGTCTTTTCTCTCATAATTTTGACATTTTTTAAGAGTACTGGTCAGCTGTTTTGTAGAACATCCCTTAAGCTAGGTTTGTCCAGTGTTTTTTCCTGATGAAGCTGAGGTTACGCATTGTCAGGAAGGACACCGCAGAAGCGATGTGCACTTCTCAGAGCCTCATGCTGTGGGGAGGGAGGGCATGATGGCCTATGTAGTATTGTTGAGAATAAGCTTGATTACTTGGCTGGGGTAGTGGCATCTGCCAGGATTCTGCACTGCAAACTTTGTGTCTTCCTCTTTATAATTGCTAAATATTTAGGGGAAAACACTCTGAGACTATGTAAATATTGTTTCTGTGTAAATTTAAGTCTATTCATTTTTCATAACCATCGTGGATCTTGTTCTATGGTATTTATTCCTGTCATGATCTGTGGTGATTTTTCTAATTCTCATTCCTTCTACACTTGTTAATTGAAATTCTTCTGGAAAGCCACTGCACCCAGCCTCTTGTACATTTTTAACCTATACAGGTTAATAATCTTTCATTGCTAAAGATTGTATTTTATGCATTTTCCATATTACTGTAGAATTCGTAACTACCATTTAAATAGATGCCTACTGTGATCTGTTTGGAAATGTATTGTGTGGGTTCAGAATGTGGATTCTGTGACTCCTGGTTCTATCAATTACTCTTTAACCTTGGAAAACATACGCCTTTACTTCAGTTTTGTTATCTGTAAGATGAGAGAAAATCCATGTCAGTGCATTGCATGAACTGAATGATAACACACTTAGACCTGGCACACAGCTATTAAACCCAGTTGCCAAGAATTTTGGTTGCTAGCATTTTTTCCTTTTATAAAAAAGTCATGACAGATATCTTTGTCATGTATTACTTTCTCATGTTTAGGATAATTTCTTGAGAATAGCATCCCCAGGTTGTGAATCTGGATTAAAAGACGTGAATATATCACTTGTCCCTAACAGTGCCAAACTGATTGTCAGACTCCTTTAACCCTGCACCCACCTCCTTAAAGGTTATTGCTTATCCTCAGTTTCAGGAAAAACTCTGAAGACCCAGAGTTTCATCTTTTTTTTTTTGGGACGGAGTCTTGCCCTCACCCAGGCTGGAGTGCAGTGGCACAATCTCGGCTTACTGCAAGCTCCGCCTCCCAGGTTCATCATGCCATTCTCCTGCCTCAGCCTCCCGAGTAGCTGGGACTACAGGCTAATTTTTTGTATTTTTAGTAGAGACGAGGTTTCACCGTGTTAGCCAGGATGGTCTCGATCTCCTGACCTCGTGATCCGCCCGCCTTGGTCTCCCAAAGTGCTGGGATTACAGGCGTGAGCCACTGCACCCGGCCCAGAGTCTCATTTTCTTGAGTGATATGGCATTTAAAATATGCTTAGGATATCCCTCTAGGTGTGTTTAAAAGTTTTGATAGAGTAACACTGTCTCCACAAGTACTTAGGTAGGTGGTATTTTGCCAAGAGAATCAGTCTGAGAGCAACCCCCTGCAAGGATTTTGCCGTCCTTGACACAACTCATGTGGCCACAAGCGATACATTTTTAACTCATAAGTAAACTGATGAGAGGAAACATTGAAATTTTTTCTAAGTACTTTGTAGAGAAAATAGTATGTTTTAAACATTAGGCTTTTGAATTTGGAAAAAGAATGCCTATCAACAGATTATTTCACATTTAAAAAGTGTGGCTTTTCTTTCTAATGAGCATCTGTCAGGTTTTGTGGTCCACATTCTACTAGTGAAGAGAGCCATTTGGTCAGAAGAAAATTGCTCAGGCTTTTGCTGAAGAATTACTTTAACCCATAATTTTTCTGTAGTATGCTCATGATCAGTGACCTTACATGACCCAACAGGACAAATGCACAGACTAAGACATTTGTGGCAAATAGCATCAACTTTTTTCTCTTATTTGTAGCTGTCATGAGGGATACCAAAGGAGAGAAGACACTAAGAGTAATTGTGTTAAATGTCCCAAATCTTTTTTTAAATAAATTCAGGTAACCCGCAGGACATATAAGAAAATGGAAGTCTTACCCCTCTCTCCCCGCACTACCTGAATGGAGCCACGCTGGGATATGTCTAGATAACCTGAGTTCGGGTGCTGCAGATTCCCATTTATAATCAGATGGTGGCGGTGCTAGACCCGCACTGCCCACAGTAGCAGCCACTCACCACATGTGGTTGTGAAGCCTTTTAGAATGCAGCTAGGCTGAATTCAGGTGTGCTGTAATTACAGAACACTACACATTGCCTATATTAAATTAGTTCAAAAAGGAATATTAATCTTTTAATATTTTTATGTTGAAATATTTTGTATATATTGGGTTAAATATTAAAATTAATTTCATTGCTTTTTAATGTGGCTGCTAGAAAAATTGTAATTACATATGTATTTCACATATTTCTATTGGATAGCACTGTTTTAATGTCAACTCTGAGGGGTTATCTATCAATTAGCAATGCAGTGTTCTCAAGAAGTTGGGACCAATTTGAATAAGTAAGTGTTTTCACTTATATTAATAACTGGAACTGGTATATTGGATTCCATGGGGGATTAACTTATTTTCTCTTTTAATTTGCAGGAAGAGCAGTAAACCTCACGAAGACATCATTGGTATCAGATCTCAAAACCAAGGTTCTTTGGCCCAGGGAAAGAATTTTTTAATGAGCAAATTTTCATCTCTAAATCAAAAAGTGAAGCAGACCAAATCCAATGTAAATATTGGCAACCTCCGAAAGCTAGGAAACTTTACCAAACCTGAAATGAAAGTTAACTTTCTAAAACCAAACTTAAAAGTAAATCTTTGGAAATCAGACAGTAGTCTTGAAACTATGGAAAACACAGGAGTGATGGATAAAGTTCAGGCAGAGTCTGATGGGGACATGTCTTCAGATAATGACTCATACCACTCTGATGAATTCCTTACAAATTCTAAGTCTGATGAAGACAGGCAGCTAGCTAACTCATTAGAGAGTGCAGGGCCAGTAGATTACGTGCTTCCTAGTTGTGGTATTATTGCTTCAGCGCCTCGATTGGGTAGTCGGTCCCAGTCTCTTAGCAGCACAGATAGTAGCATTCATGCTCCTTCAGAGATAACTGCTGCTCATGGCAGTGGGCTTGGAAAAGGCCAGGAGTCTCCTTTGAAGAAAAGCCCTTCTGCTGGCAACATACACATATTGACTGGCTTTGCCAAGCCTATGGATATTTACTGCCACAGATTTGTGCAAGATGCACAAAACAAAGTGACCCACCTTTCAGAGCCCAGGTCTGTGTCTCAGCAGGCTAGTCAGGGAAGAAATCAAATGACCAGTGAAGTTTCAAACGAAGAAACCCAATCAGAATCAACAGAACAGACACCTTCTCGGCCATCTCAATTAGACGTCTCTCTCTCTGCAACAGGCCCACAGTTTTTGTCAGTTGAGCCAGCGCATTCAGTTGCATCTCAAAAAACCCCCAGCTCCGCTTCCAGCATGCTTGAACTTGAGACAGGGCTTCACGTAACTCCTTCTCCTTCAGAGAGCAGTAGCAGCAGAGCAGTCTCTCCCTTTGCCAAGATTCGAAGTTCCATGGTTCAGGTTGCTAGTATTACCCAAGCTGGATTAACCCATGGGATAAACTTTGCAGTGGCAAAAGTTCAGAAGAGTCCTGCAGAATCTGAAGTCATTAATCAAGTCCAGCAAAATGAACTTAAAAATATGTTTATACAATGCCAGACACGGATAATTCAGATTTAGCTTTTAGCCATAAGAATCCTTCCATGGCTTTTATTTAAAAATATGAAGTTTTTATCTCTTGGGGTATTTTAATTGTACTGTCTGAATCCAGGGATCACAAATTCTGTTCATTGGAAAGGGTTTTAAAAGGAGTCTGAACCTGAGTAGATTTCCAGATTTTAGAGCCAGGACTACAGAAGCGCATCATTCTAGAATGTGTAGACCTGAGTAGCTTATACACTACAGAGCACTTTGCTTATTTGAAAGTAATTCAGCAACAGGTCACTTTGGGATAAACTGAACCTTTTTTTTGGAGTGGGGTGGGTAGACTACATTAAGTAGACACAAGGGCTGGACATGCAGATGCTTAGGGGATTAGCATTTTTCATAATTTGTTCTGTTTGTCAGTTCATTCCTGTGTGTTACCTCTACAAATTACACATTTAGTTTTTAGTGACTAACATGTTACCAAAGCATTTGAATATAAAGCTATTTTAGTTTTGATGGCTTAACTATTCCCTGAGGAGTTGAGGGTTATTGACACTAAAGAAATGAATTCTCATTTGATCCTAATTTCCCCCATATTCTACTTGAACACATTAAAAATACTCTGCTGCCTACAGTGTAAACCTAGGAATATTAAGACTTGTCACACAGTAAACCTGATACATCAGAGGTGAATACCAGCACCTATTAAATTCCATTTTGCTGTTTTCAGGAATGTAAGAACACACACATATTGGCTACTGGAAATCCCAGAAGTCCGGTTTTCATTTATTCCAGGAGGGGCATCCTCAACATCTTATGTAGACGATCAACAACTTCAAAATTTAGTCTGGGCCAAGTGCAGTGGCTCACACCTATAATCCCAACACTGGGAGGCCAGGAGTTTGAGACCAGCCTGGGAAACATATGTCTCTACAAGAAAATACAAAAATTAGCTGGGCTTCGTGGTACATGCCTGTGTTTCTAGCTATGCAGGAAGATTGCTTGAGCCCATGAGGTTGAGGCTGCAGTGAGCTGTGATTGTGCCACTGATCTCCAGCCTGGGGGACAGAGCAAGACTGTCTCAAAAAAAATTTAGTCTGAAGCACAACTGTGCTGAATCTGTCTGACTAACTCTTGACCACACAGAACCAGGGTTTGCCCCTGTAATCCCCATGGTAAGAAAGTTGTACGGCATATTCCAACAAGTATTGGTTTGTCTGGTATCTTTAGAGCTTTACTCTGTTGATGTGATTGATTCTCGGCTGAACATTATGTCTGTTGTAACTCTGATAAGCATTCCACTTTTGTTATTTATTAGTGGTATCTTTTTTTTTACGTGTTAAATCTTGTGATTGTTAAAATAAAGTATCACTGTAATTTAAAGTGACAAATGTGTATGAGAATTCCTTGCATAACAGATTAAAGAATTTGTAAACGGGGGAAATTTGCTATAACTGAACACTTGGTCTAGCTGTTGCCAGTATTTTACTCCTTTGAAGTATACTCATGATTTAAAAAGTAAAATGGATCAGAAACTATACTTTAAATCCAAACATTCAAAACTGAATGCTTGCTTCTACCAACTTTTCTTCCGGGTCCTGAAAATATTAAGGGTTCCCAACTTGGGGAAAATACAACCCAACGTTAGGTGATAAAATACATGTTTAAACTCCACAGAAACAGTTTTGAAAGAGATTTTTGAAAAGTTATTTTAAGGCAAAGTTCCACGCAGGGTTACACAGGAGTCTACTCAGTTTCCTGGCCATACAGGGTTAATGCTGTGGCTTACATTAGAGCAACAAACTTGACTGTCCGTGTATATAGGTGAGGGACAAAGGATTTCTGCAGCCAAGCGCTGCACTGCATTCCGCTGCCTGGGTGGGCCTTGAGCAGGAAGGTCCCTCTTGCTGTACCACCTCCACTTCAGTTCACCTCTCTCATGTCTTCCCACCAGGAGGACATGGCCTTTTCCCACACAGATCACATGGGATGGTGAAGCTTATCATTCATGAAAAACAGCCCAAGGTACTGGTAATTTGGGAAGTTTTATTTATTGGAAAGATTCTTTCAAGGGAACTTTTCTGCAAGACCAAGCAATGTATGTATTTTTCTTTGGTAAATTACAATTTACATTGGCACAAAAAACACATGGTGACTAATCTACTTTGCTGTAGGACAGTTAAAGAAAATGTGTTTTATCCTCACAAATCCAGGTTAAGCCTTCATTTTATTTCTAAAAGTTTAAGGAAGGTCTAGTCTACCAGTTATAAAAATGAAAACCAGTTAAACTCTAATATAAACATTATTTACATTAGTTTATAAAAATAGATTTGCATTTAGGAAAAGTTGAACAACTAGTAATTTTTACTTCAGTTATTAGGTACAATGAATTCCTTGATTTTTCAAGGCTGACCCTGTTTCCTTGGTTAACAATGTCAATTTAGGCCTTATAGGAAAAAATGTAAGGGATCCTTTATCTGTCTCCAACTAGGTAAGCTACTTCATACCACTGCCAGCTTAAAAAGTAACGTCCTAACCTTGCTGAAGATTCTGGTTGCCATAACCATGCTACTATAGTCTGTTAGTTTGCTCTATTGAAACTAATTGGTCTGGAGAAAACCTACCTGCAGCTGTATGAGGCTGTTACTGAAGTAGCAGATGTTAGCTGATCTAACATACTTGGAACCAATGGATGAACCTACATAAAATGCCAAAAATCCAATAGAATCAAAGCAACTACAACATGACATTAAGCAAATAACTTTCTAAAGGGGGTATTGGTTTTTAAGCTTACTGTTTTGTTTTCATATGTGGACACAGCTTTGTAGCACAGCATTCCCTTATGCATGGTTCTCAAATGCACCGGGATAGGAGAAGATAAAGACAATGTAGTGTCTCGGTTTCTTTTGCCCCCAAAAGCTACATTCATTCCATTTAAAGGACTCTTATTCAGAGACTGTCCTTTTATGAAAAAAATGGTGATAATAGTGATTTATTCAAATTACTTGGCAAGGTAGATTGGCAACCTTATAGTCCCCGAGATTTTTGGAAGTGTTACTACTGGTCCACAAAATACAAAAGTCTGCCATGTACAAGTGTAGTTTTGCAGGCTGTTAACAAATGTTAAGTGAGAAAAAGTTTCTGTGGCCAAACATCTGGGAAATGACAGGACAGAATTTTACATAGTCATGTGAATCAATGGCAAATCCGCCTCCGTTCCCCAAAGATGGACTACTGAATGCACCCCAACCCAACCCACTGTGAACTGGAAAACATAAGGAATCCGAAGCATGATACCTCTGACTTTGAAATTGCAACAACCTTCTTCATTTCAGCATTTCAAAAGTCTGGCCTATGACTCAGCTGAAGCTAAGGAAAAGGTATAATCAGCAACATTATCAATATTAAACTTTTAATATCAAATACTTTTTTTTACATCATTACTAATTTATATAATTATAAAACAAACTTCAAAAGCTCCATGAAATCAGTAAGGTAAAAGTCCTTACTGAATATCATATAAACATCAGATGTTATCAGGCTTGGTTTCAGGAAATGTCATTGGTTTGTGATAGAAATTACCTATAAAACAATGTGGTATAAATGAACATCTGAATTTTACAATCATGTGGCTACAATTTGCCCATTACTCTTCACAGGCATCAGATCTTTAAAGTTCATTTCCATTCACACATTTCTGCTGCTGGAGCCTCGTTCTTCTTAAAGACTCCAGCTGCTTTGCTCTCAGCCATCGTTCTCTTGACAGCGTTGTCTGACCAGCACTGAGAGACAGACACCTGGTTGCAAACACGGAAACAAATGTAAGTCTAGAGCTGGGAAAGTAAGTTTTAAATTTTTTTAAGACCTAGGAATACTTGGTGAAAACACAGACCATGTTAGGAGACAAGACCGTCTGGCAGTTACACACACGTCAATAGCCAAGTCAGGCTTCTACAAAGAAAGTGTTGAAGAGTCAGAATTGGAGGGTGGCTCGCTCTTTGAAGCTTAGAGAACAAGCAGCACGCCTGTTCCACTGAAGAGATCACCAGCCAAACTCGATTCCCCCTCAATGAGCCCTTTCATAACAGCGTTTTTGAAAGGAAACGTTCATTTCCGTTTTTAGAAGTCTGCCTCAGTTACTGCTGAATAACTCAGAAGACTTATATACACAAGCTTACTGAGAAAACGATGCACACGTGCCACTCACCGAGCCACCACGAGCAGCTGGTGAAGATCATCAGCAGTGATGCTCTGAGGGTCATTCTTCCGCATTTCCACAAAGTCATCTTCAACTGCCTTTATCAAGAGAGTAAATGTAAATGATGTGCATTTTTGTAAGGAAGAGAAAATGAACATGGTTCCTTGACTGATATAATAAGGTGGATGTCAGCCTCTTAGACAAAGGAGGCAATATAGGTGAAAGTACCAAAGCATATACATAAATAATGCTGCTGATGAAAATAATGAAACTCAGATTCATTTAAGGTCAAGCAAACATATAAATCAGCAACTGGCATAGGAACGCTTTTCAACAAAGGGGGAGTGATGTTAGTGAAAATGGCAGAGAAGGGACTGCAGAAAACTGTCTCTACTGTTAACACTGATCAAAATCAGCTTCTTAAAAACTAGAAATAAAACCACACTTGCAGCAATCCAGAGAGCATTTATGCCAGAAAACCAGGTGATTACTGGTAAGAATGTGGAGCCTTGCAGCATTTTAACATGTCCTACTCCTATATTCCAACCCCTTCCCCTCCAGGCGGTAATTAATAGCTTCTTCAAAAACCAACAGCCTGGCAGCCACCGGAGAGAGAACAGGGCTAGGGCTCCTTCAAAGTGCCATTCCTGGAGAACTGTCATCTGACCACCTGTCTGGTGGCTCCCTGGAAGGACCCATTTGCAAGGTTGTCTTTATTTAAAGTGACTGGAAGCCTGTCTACTATGAACCACCTCTTTCCCCAGGGCATTTATCAAAAACAATCAGAAGAAATTATCAATCACCTTAGCTACCTGAGACACTGGGTAACAGTTGTGGCAAACAACAGACTAACCCAAACCCTTAAACAGAAAAGCTAACTGGGAAATCAGATGTCCACAGAGGGCTCTGAAAACCTCACGTATATAACTCCTAGGAACTCGGAAGGCTGCAGACATGCTCAGAGACCTTAAACTCCCACTTCTGGATAACTTGGAGGCTCTGTGTGAGCAGGAAATGAAGGCTAAGGCAGGCTTATAAATTGTATGGCTAAGTGTTGAAGGGTTGCCCCAACTTTTATTTTTATTTATGATTATTATTCACCCTTAGACTGAGAGACAAACTACTTCCTGGCATTTAAGGAAATTTCTTTCCAATCATTAACCACAAAACTAACAGAGCAGAGACTTCAGTGCCCACATGTGACAAAGATACAGACTTTATAGGATTAGTCAAAAAAGTTACTAAACAACCTACCAACAGTAACAAATAGCAATAACAATAAACCCTAGGGAGGTTTAATTTCCAGAGTCTAACTTCCCAAGCAGAGTTGTCATAATATATAATTTAAAATGTCTGGTTGTGGCTAGGTGTGGTGGCTCACGCCTGTAATCCCAACACACTGGGAGGCCAAGGTGGGAGGACTTTGAAGCCAGGAGTTGATCAGCCTGGGTAATAAAGCAATACCTCATCACTACAAAAAAAAGAAAACACAAAAACAAAAAACTTTAGTTGGGCATGGTGGCGCACACTTATGATCCCAGCTACTGAGGCAAGAGGATCACTTGAGCCCAGGAGTTTAAGGCTGCAGTGTAGCTGTGGTTGTGCTACTTACTATTCCAGCCTGGGTGACAGACTGAGACCCCATTGACCAAATAAAATGTCTGGTTTTCAACAAAAAGGTACAAAGAAACCAGAAGGTATGGCTCACACTTTGGGGATAAGGGAGTCAGTAGAAACTGTCCCAGAGGAAACTCAAACATCAGACAAAAAGACTCTAAGTTGGCTATTTTAAACATTCAAAGAACTAAAGGAAACCACATAAAAAGAACTTCAGGAAAATATGAGAATCACCAAATAGTATCAATAAAAAGAGAGAAATAATTTTTTAGAAGGAAATTAAAAATTCTGGAGTTGAAAAACATAGTAAAAATTCTCTAGAGGTACTCAGATTTGACTAGGCAGAAGAAAATCACTAAACTTGAAGATAAGTTCACTGAGATTAGTCTAAGAACAAAAAAAGAAGAATGAGGAAAAATGAACAGAGGCTTGAAGACCTGTGGGATACCATTAAATGCACCATCAGATACATAGTGGGGGTGTCAGAGGGAGAGGAGAAATGATGCAGAAAGAAACATGGCCAAAACCTTCCCAAATTTGTTGAAAACTTCCCCAAAATGTGAATTATTCTGCACCTCCAAGAAGCTCAACAAACTCCACGTAGGATAAACTCAGAGATCTACACACAGACACATCATAGTCAAAACTGTCAAAAGCCAGAGAATCTTGAAAGCAGTGACAGAAAAATGACTCAGTGTGTACAAAGGATCCTCATCAGAAACTAGCTGGCTTCTCAGTAGAAACAAGAGGCCAGAAAGTGGTGGGAGCACATACTCGAAATGATGAGACAGACTATAAACCAAGAATTCTACATCCAGCAAAACTAGCCTTAAGGAGAAATTAAGACATTCCCAGATAAACAAAAACTTAAAAGAGGGCTGGGCGTGGTCACTCACACCTCTAATCTCAGAATTTTGGGAGGCCAAGGACAGAGGATCACTTGAACCCAGGAGTCCGAGACTAGCCTGGGCAACACAAGGAGACCCCTATCTCCACACACCCCCCTCCCCACAAAGAATTAGCTGAACCCAGGAGTCCGAGACTAGCCTGGGCAACACAAGGAGACCCCTATCTCCACACACACATCAAAGAATTAGCTGGGCACACTGGCACATGCCTGTAGTCCCAACTACTCAGGAGGCTGAAGTGGGAGGATCACTTGAGCCTGGGGGGGTTGAGGCTGCAATGAGCCACGATCACAACACTGCACTCTAGCCTGGGTGACAGAGCGAGACCCTGTCTCAAAAAAACAAAAAAAAAAAAAAAAAAAAAAAAAAAAATTTTGCACAAGTAGACCTGCCATGCAAGAAACACTAAAGGCAGTTCTTCGAGGTGAAATGAAAAGATACTAGGCAGTAACATGAACCCACATGAGGAAATAAAGGTTGCTGGTAAAAGTGACTGCATAGGCAAATAGAAAAAAAAGTACAGAAGTCTTCTCTGTTTCTTTTTTCTCTAAAATTAGACAACTGCAAAAGCAGTAATTCTAAATGTGTTGATGTACATACAATGTATAGAGAGGTAACTGTATGACAGCAGCACAAGGGAGAGGAGGAGGACGGAATTATAAAGGGGCAAAGTCTTTGTATATTATAATTAAACTAGCATTAGCCACACAAATTTTTTTAAATTAAAAACAACTAAACAAACTGGCATTAATCCTTAATAGATGATTATACTAACATGTTAAGTTTATCCCCCTGGGGCAGCCACTAAGAAAGTAACTTCAAGGGATTAAAATGGGACACTGGAAAATATCTATTTCAAACAAAAAGACAATAATGGAGTAATAGAGTAATAAAAAAAGACATGACAGAAAACAAATAGCAAAATCACCTCATCAGTAATTATGGTAAATGTAAATTGGCTGCATACTGCAATTCAACACAGGGAAATCCTTTATTTTAACCTAGACATACCTTGGTTATTTCATCAGATATGCTATATTCCAAGAATCTCAAAAGGGTTAAATAAATGCGGAATTTGTTCAGCACGGAAGGCAGCACCGCTGAGAGAAGGCTGTTCATGTATTCTTCCATGTTTGGTGGAATTAGCTGGGGCTGTAAGTGAATCTGGCAGTCTGCCTGAAAAGAGAAGAAGTACACTGTATTTTCTGAGTTCCTAAATTAAATCTACATTTTTAAAGAAAGATGCATCATCCCTGTCAGCCCCTACAGGAATTAGAAAATACCATTTATTATTTAGGGGGAGGGAATAATTTTTTTTTTTGTATGTGTGCAAGACAGAGTTTTGCTCAGTCGCCCAGGCTGGAGTGCAGTGGTGTGATCACAGCTCACTGCAACCTGCCTCCCAGGCTCAAGCGATCCTCCCACCTCAGCCCCCTTAGTAGTGGCACCACAGGTGCATGCCACCACACCTGGCTAGTTTTTGAATTTTTTGTAGAGACAAGTTTTGTCACATTGTCCAGGCTGGCCTCAAAGTTCTGGGCTCACACAATCCACCTGCCTTGGCCTCCCAAAGTGTTAGGATTACAGGTGTGAGCCGCTGCACCCAGTGAGAATCTATTTTTAGTATTACTTTACATGCTTTATAACTACCTCAGAAATAATTATGAAAGTTAGCTTTTTCTTGGTTACTTCAATGGTATCAATAAGCACACAAAAATGTAGCCAACCTCTAAAAAGCAGCTAATTAAAAAGGTCTATCACACTTGCACACAGAGAACATATCCTTGAGCCATTTCATTCATCAAAGACTGTTTCTCATCAATCACAGGTGAATACTATTATACAGAGACTATAAACCATTTGACAACTGGGAGCATTTCCCATCCTCCTTAGAATTAAAAGCGCTCTTTACCAGCCGCTCTGAGGACATAACAGAGCATTTCACTGTAAAGCATGAAAATAACTACCAAGTAACCAAGGACATTTTCAAAGGAACTCTAAAATATTTTTCACATAAGATTAGCAGAAAACAATGGGTCAAAGGCAGCAAGAACAGAAGTCTGGAGGTTAAAATCAGGCAATCTTGCTATGCTTTGATGTGGGTGTTTCTGCTGCCAACAGCCTTGCTGGTCTCATGACTTGCTGATATCTGAGCTTGGCAGATGTAAGGTTTTTATCCATGGCAGTGCAAAATACTCAGTTCCCTTAATGATCAGCAGTCACAGTTTTTTTACAACAAATGTAACTTATTAATAAGCAGTACCAAGAAATAGCAAAAACGTAGGTATTTTTCCCATGTCAACCTCCCTCCATTTAAAAATGACTCATTGTACCGGGAGGAGTGACCTCCCCTCCGAAGTAATGAGAACGTTGATATTGCAGGGGAATTCCATCTGATGGTAGCTGAAGTCATAATCCACCTTCTGCCACGTTATGAGGTTGCTCAGGGCAGTTACATTATGAACACCTACGAAGGCAGGAAAACACTTTCAGTCATTTGACTTTAATCATCTCAACAAATCAGTTTTGCTGACACCAATGATGAGCCATGAAGTTTCTACCGCTTTTAATAAAGGGTATGAGGCGCTGTCCAATTTACTAAGCTAAACATCACTAAGTGTGTAGGCTTACAACACTCTTGGTCAAGGTAGAACTTTATGGGGCCAGGGGATCCCCCCACAAATCTAATACCTAGCATCTGGTATGCACCTAGACATAAAATAGTTCCCAAGCAAGCACAGTTATTTCTAAGTGGTGTATTTACAGGGCTAAAATAAGGAAACACTAAAACTACCTTCATACATAGATCAGCCTAGTGAATTTTACAGATTTTATATTCCCCTTTGCCTTAAACGTGCCCAGTCTACCTCATTTTTTCTTCTACCTTTACCTCTTGAGCTGATCACCAGCAGTATATTCTTAATTGTCTTCATTTGAGCACTAGTAAACAATCTGCTTCTTATGATTTTATAATATATTCTATAACTGAGGTTAGTGCAAACCATTTGATTATTAAAAACTTTACAATGGGAGGTTAAAAAATAATTAGCCAGGCATGGTGGCGGGCGCCTGTAGTCCCAGCTACTCGGGAGGCTAAGGCAGAATGGCGTGAACCTGGGAGTTGGAGCTTGCAGTGAGCCGAGATTATGCCACTGAACTCCAGCCTGGGCAACAGGGCAAGAGTCTGTCTCCAAAAAAAAAAAAAATCTGTTAGATCAGCTTCTTCCCATTTCAGTTTTTTAAAAAGCTATTTGGGGCAGGTGCAGTGGCTCACACCTATAATCCCAGCACTGTGGGAGGCCAAGGCAAGAGGATCACTTGAGCCCAGGAATTCAAGATCAGCTGGGCAACATAGTGAGACCCTGTGTCTACCGTTCCTTACACTCACTGAATGAAAAATTTTAGGTTATATACAACTACACAAAGAACCCAACATTGTAGGCCCATACAGATGGCTCCAACCATCTGCTGACGCAATAAAACTTTTCACCAAAGAACCCTTATGACCCTCAACATCTAATACTACCCTTTATATTACTGCTCCTTTATATTAATACTACCCTTTATATTATTGCTCCATTATAAATAATATATAAAATATACAATTATATATTTTTATATTAATTACATATTATTTATATTTTATATATTATTGCTCCATGTTATATATTATTCATATTATAAATTATATATAAATTATAAATATAAAACCTATAAATATGTATTATATATAAAATATATAATATATAAGATATATGATACATAATATAGTATCTGTTCTATTGTACTCCATTATATTAATACTACCCTTTATATTATTGCTCCATTATAAATAATATATAAAATATATAAGATATATATTAGATAGAAGATATATGATACATTTTATATATATAGTATCTGTTCTACTGTACTACTTTCAGAATACTATGGCAAAACAGAGTTGGTATATACAATTTAATTAGTTTATAACATGCTTTAATCAAATTCATATGCCAAGCCTTTATCTTATGTTATTTGTTAAATGTGAATTTGTCTTTGTCCATAGATACTCTTCTAAAAGTTTATTCCTAGATCTGGCTTTAGTGGAAAGGAAGTCAGAAATGGAAGGGAAACATCTGTGTACGTACCTGGGGTATCCAGCTGCCCCTGTTCCAGGAGAGTCTCATCGATTACAAGGGAAGTATTGCTGGGCAGCTGGAGGAGCCCACTGACCAAGCGATTGGCTGTGTAGTCTTTGTGGGGAATGAATTTCAAATGGTTCATGTTCTCTATAGTCATCTGTAGACGAAAAGACTGCAAAGAGAAATTTTTTAGTGAACAAGAATTTAAGTTTCCCTGTTTTAAGAAAATATGTACTTGGAATTAAGCACTGTGTTTCATATGGAAAAAGTGATCTTATAAATTTCTAAGGGAGCAGTGATATGGTTTCTCGAACTCTAGAAGCAAAAATAGTATCTAGATCTTACATTTGAATTTCATCCATTCTATGAGCTGCTTTATTTTCAAATGTCTTGTTCAATATTCTTGAAAATCAATTTTTTTTTGGCTAGGCATGGTGGCTCAAGCCTGTAATCCCAGCACTTTGGGAGGCTGAGATGGGCGGATCACGAGGTCAGGAGATCGAGACCATCCAGGCTAACATGGTGAAACCCCCCCGTCTTTACTAAAATACAAAAAAAATTAGCCGGGCAAGGTGGCGGGCACCTGTAGTCCCAGCTACTCGGGAGGTTGAGGCAGGAGAATGACGTAAACCAGGAGGCCTACAGTGAGCTGAGATCTGGCCTGCACTCCAGCCTGGGAAACAAAGTGAGACTCTGTCTCAAATAAATAAATAAATAAATAAATAAATAAATAAATAGAAAATAAATTTTTATTTAACCAATGAAACAAATGGTAGATAACTGACATACAAATATTAAATACCCCAAAGCCTAACCTCTTTCACCTAACACATGCTAGCTAGCAAAAAGAAAATGTTAATTTTATTTTTCAAGACAGGGAGAGAAAAGCTTAATTTTCCTCTATATTCTTTGAGTTAAAATTATATTCATTCATCATAGACACTTCTGAACAAACTTTTCAGAGAAAAATCAAGGAGCAGAGCACACTGAGCTGTGGGGGCACCTGCTGCAGCTCTCGGGAGGTGCCTCCAGGACGCGTGCACCTTCTCGCTCAGTGTAACGAGAAAGCGACCCATCTAAGCTCCTCCTCCAGCTCCTGAGCCACCATTCCCAACACCCTCTGTGCTCTGCCTTATATACACCAATCCATTCTTCCACCCCTCCAGCCTGCAACAATGTGGCAGGGATGGAGAAGAGGGTATGGTGGGGGAAGGCTGTCAAGGAAGAGGTAAGATATATTGCAAAAATTTAGAGGAGTTTTGTTACCTCAGTGATTCTAAGAAAACGGGGAGCTTAGGGGTGCTTAAATGACCTACCATATATTTATTTGTTTGTTGGTCTTCTACCTAAATTAAACTCTGTGAGGGCAAGGGATCTGACTGTTTCAATAATTCTCAAAATGTGGTCCCAAGAACTCCCAGGGAATTGCTTAAACCCTTTTACGGGGTCAATCAGGTTAAAATCATGCATGGATAAAAGATCCTTTCAATATATGAGACTAATGAATTTTACCATAGCAGACTATAGAAAGTTTACGAATAGGATTTCAGATTCCACACTTAACTATCTTTAAGAAAATGTCATGTGGACAGTTTTGGTCTAGTATCAAAGACCACCACCCAGTTATCTGCAAAGGCTATCGAAACCATCCTTCCTTTACCAACTACTTTTCCATCTGTGTGAGGTCAGCTTTCCTTCACATACTTCAGTCAAAACCTGAGATTACAGCCGGGCGCGGTGGCTCACGCCTGTAATCCCAGCACTTTGGGAGGCCGAGGCGGGCGGATCACAAGGTCAGGAGATCGAGACCACGGTGAAACCCCGTCTCTACTAAAAATACAAAAAATTAGCCGGGCGCGGTTGTGGGCGCCTGTAGTCCCAGCTACTCGGGAGGCTGAGGCAGGAGAATGGCGTGAACCCGGGAGGCGGAGCTTGCAGTGAGCCGAGATCGCGCCATTGCACTCCAGCCTGGGCGACAGAGCCAGACTCCGTCTCAAAAAAAAAAAAAAAAAAAAAAACCTGAGATTACAACAGACTGAAGGCCGAAGCAGATACAAGCATCCATTGTATCCTACTAATCCAGATTTGCAAGAATGTAAAACAATGTCACTTTCATCACTAATCATTTTTGGCTTGGGAAAAGTTGTTTTTATAAAAATATTTATATGTAATTTTTTATCTTTAATAGATGTATTTGCTTCATCATCTAGTTTGGTAAATTAATGATAAATATAATCATAACATGAAAAACAGCTCTTTGAGTACTAATACATTTTTCAGAGTATAAAGTGAGTCTAAGGAGACTAAGAACTGCTGGTGTATTCTGGTCCACTTCTGCTTCTTGAGGGCCTGGACAAATGCTAGCACTGAGACACTCAATACATTTGGTTCAATAAGGATCTAGTGCACCCTCTTCAATTTCCAAAGAAGTGATCAGTATTTTCAGTCACACAACTGATCAGAAGCAATTCCCGTTCCCAAGATCCTACCACCACACAAATACTGCATTCCAAATACCCTGGCAAATAAAGTGAGCTCAACTTTCCAAACAGGAATTAAAATTGAGGCAACGGAGATAAAGAACTTTATTACCTCAACTAAAAGAATTATGCTCCTATAATTTAGAGTTTATTTGGATTTAAGACTTTAGTGTACGAAAAGGATACCAAATTGGACAAATTGGTATCAACAGAGTATAATTTTAAGGGAGTTACTGCAATTGTGTTAATTGTTAGACTTACAGAAATTTGTGCTTAGGCAAAAAGAAAAAAAAAGTGAAACGTTTAGGGGAAAGTACATTTTAAATTACGTAACTTGGCAGGCTTTGTTTCCCTTTAAATAAGCTCTATTAAAAACTCTAAGTTAAATATTTGAGGTGAATGAAAGACAGTTAGATGGATTTGTTAAGTGTGCTTAGGTTTATAATACATATTTATATTCATCTTACTGCTGGAACAAGATGTTGAATAATTCGATACAAGTGTTCCGTGAAGGTACTATTCCGTGGGCAACCACTCAAATTAACTGTAAATTTTCCTAGTGGAAGGACATCTCTTCTTGTATATCTAGAAAAGAAAGAAATCAATCAATAAGATGCTGAAGTAATTTCCTGATTTCTATCGAAAAGCAAAGAGTAGAAAAATTAGCTTAATATTGTCATTAAAAATAAACCAGAATATTCTGACTAGTTATTTTATCAGAATAACAGCAATAAAAGTAATAGCCAATATTTGTATGTAAGTGCTGCTGGTCATGTGCCAAAGACTGTTCTGAGTGCGTAAATGCTTCCTCATTTAACCCCTAACCATTCAGAGGTAGGTACTGTTGTCTTTGCTTTATAGATGAGAAATCTGAGGCACAGAGATGATAATAAGCAACATACTCATCTAGCTGGAAGCTGCCAGAACTGGGATATGAATCCGGATAGTTTGGTTACAGAGTCCGTGCTCTCAACCATTATGTACTACTGTCAGAGACTGATCTGAGAAAAGAGAAGATTTACAGCACAAAGATGTTTCCTTCCTGCAACTCTGTAATAGAGAAAAGCTAGGAAAACCTAACATTTAGGGAAATGGTTACAGTATGGTACAACTGCATAGTGAAATACTTTGCAGCCACTACAAAGTTCATGAAGCATTATGATGGGAAAATGTTTAATATATATCAACTGCTGAAAACAAGACACGGATCTGTGCTTAGAGTGTAACTAAGATCTATGCAGGGATGTATACGTATGTAAACAAAAACCAATGAACGTGTACCAAAAGGATAACAGAGGTTCTAAGTGGTGAAATTACAAATGATGTGCA
This sequence comes from Macaca thibetana thibetana, assembly GCF_024542745.1. Lineage (NCBI taxonomy): Eukaryota > Metazoa > Chordata > Mammalia > Primates > Cercopithecidae > Macaca > Macaca thibetana. Next base: position 115,939,684 of record NC_065586.1, read on the forward strand.
TTTTCCTTTTTATGTTCTTGTAACCTGTCAAAGGTCTACACTAATTTTAAAATCAGAAAACAAATACAGTGGAGTCAAGGGATACGGTGCTAGTGTCAATGTCCACGTTAAATGTGCACGTGACGTCGTGCCTTGGGATGTATAAACAGAGTGTTCAGAATGCAAAAAGGATAAAACAGCTCATTTTACTCATCAGCCAGTTCCTTTATCTCAGGGGTCCCCCACACCCAGGCCGTGGACCAGGCGTTAGGAACCGCGCCACAACGCAGGAGGTGAGGGGTGGGCGAACAGGCATTGCTGCCTAAGTTCCGTCTCCTGTCAGATCAGCAGCGGCATCAGACTCTCACAGGAGTGCGAACCCTACTGTGAACTGCACATTTGTGTGTTCCTTATGAGAATCTAACTAATGCCTGATGATCTGAGGTGGAACAGTTTCATCCTGAAACCATCCCCACTCTGGTCCATGGAAAAATGGTCTTCCGTGACATGGGTCCTTGGTGCCAAAAAGGTTGGGGACTACTGCTTTATCTGATTTTGGCTCTAAAATTTAAGGGGACATAATCAAAATGCTAAATGTGAGCTGTAAGAAAAGGAATTTGTCTGTGATTTGGTTTAACAGTTGTTACACTGAACAGATAAAAACCATCTGATGAAGCCCAATAAGGAAAACACACAAATTACACCAGCAATATTCCCGCTCTTCCACTTCTACACACACCAAACTCCCCTAATTCCCACCAGGATACAGCACTTACACTGTGGAGATGAGATGTAATATAAGGTATTCAGCAGCCAAACTATCCCCTAGAAGGGCATGAGTGAGGAACCCAAGAAGTTCTGCTCTGACTGGAGACAATTCGGACATGAAACTTGAAACAACTGAAGGAGAAAAGGAGACCTGAGTCAGGACACACACACCAATTCCTCTCAAGTGTCTTAGGTGAAAAATAACTGTGGGCAAAGCGCAACAATTCAGTAGACAGTAAGTAAAGCTGAACATATCAGTAAGTGACGCTAATCTTACAAATAAGACAGTTTGCATCCTCCTTTTTTTTTTTTTCTTTTGAGACTGAGTTTTGTTCTTTTTTGCCCAGCCTGGAGTGCAATGGCGCCATCTCTGCTGACTGCAACCACTGCCTCTGGTTCAAGTGATTCTCCTGCCTCAGCCTTCTGAGTAGCTAGGATTATAGGCACACGCCACCACACCTGGCTAATTTTGTATTTTTAGTAGAGATGGGGTTTCACTATATTGGCCAGGCTGGTCTCGAACTCCTGACCTCAGGTGATCCACCCACCTCGGCCTCCCAAAGTGCTGAGATTGCAGGCGTGAGCCACTGCACCCAGCCTTGTATACTTCTTTTTTGTCCTCATTTCAATGAAGAGAATTAATGTAAGAGAAAAATGGGGCAATGAGAGAGAGATTACTGAAAACACTTATTGTGAGGAATGAAGACCTGACTCTCAATTCCCCTATGAGCATGTTACAGGCAGCTCTGGACACACACTGAGGCTAACAGTCGATAGTTCACTAGGCTGTAACACTTACACTTACAGGTTTTGCTCTCCTCTTTGTTAAGGCAGGCAGGCAATAACGGGTTGATGTGTTGCAACTTCTGGGCTAAGATCACATGAATTCTCGGCACTAATGAAGCAGGGGGACTGTGCACTCTCTGCTCCTCTGCTGTGTCTGTGCACTCCATCGGATCCAGCAGTGCAGAGGCGTCCCTGTGGAGAGACGATCAAGTTTCAATTTAGAGAGACATCAATTGCACAGATGCAAAAATGATATGCACCTTAGAAAACAAAATTACAGTCCAAGCCAAGAATATTTCCACCTGTACATCTCCTTAAAGAACAGAAAGTGGCCTCTCATTCTAAAGTGTTAACATCACACAGACTTCAGGCTTGTTAAGACATATCATGAAATAATGCATTTATTCCATTTTTCAAGAACAGTATTTTTTTTTTTTTTTTGATGGAGTCTCACTGTGTTGCCCAGGCTGGAGCGCAGTGGTGTGATCTCAGCTCATTGCAACCTCTGCCTCCTGGGTTCAAGCGACTCTCGTGCCTCAGCCTCCTGAGTAGCTGAGATTACAGGTGCGCGCCACCAAGCCTGGCTAATTTTTGTATTTTTAGTAGAGACAGGGTTTCGCTATGTTGGCCAGGCTGGTCTTGAACTCCTGACCTCAAGTGATCTGCCTGCCTTGGCCTCCCGAAGTGCTGGGATTACAGGCGTGAGTCACCGTGCCTGGCCAGGAACAATAATATTTTTTATTCAGCACTTCAATAAATGGAATGTAGGATGTCACTCATAAGGCTATTTCAAAACACAAGTACTCCTTGAACTATTGGCTGAGACATCGAATACTTGACAGCAGCTCTCAAAAACTGGGGTCTTTTTCTCAAAAGCCATCCGGTATCTATTAGTGTGTGGAGAATCCATTCATCTCCTATCTTGCTAATTGTATTTCCTCAATTTTATTCTTACATGATCCCTCGAATACTGAGTAGACAAGCAATTGAAAGTTATGAATTTTTCAGATTTGCTAAATAAATTTGCAGATAGATTTGTGAGACGACTGAAACAAATGGCTAAAATGCTTTTAGATCTTGACTTTATAGATTCTATAGACACTGAAGTAATAAATTCATACTCCTGTATATTTTAATACAAGCATAATAACTTTTTCCATAGTACGTACCATGTGACAGACAATGTTCAATGCTTTACACGTACAAATTCACTAAAACCTCCCATCTACCCTGATTTACAACGAGCAAACCAAGCCCAAGGTCACACAGCTAGTAAGTGGCCAAGTCAGGACTCCAACCCAGGCTGTCTGCCTGTCTGTGCTCTTAACCTCTGTGATGGTTAATACTGAGTGTCAATCTGACTGGATTGAAGGATGCAAAGTATTGTTCCTGGGTGTGTCTGTGAGGGTGTTGCCAAAGGAGATTAACATTTGAGTCAGTGGGCTGGGAGAGGCAGACCCACCCTCAGTCTGGGTTGGCAGCATCTAATCAACTGCCAGCATAAAGGCAGGCATGGAAAGAGCAGACTGGTTGAGTCTTCCGGCCTCCATCTTTCTCTCATGCTGGATGCTTTCTGCCCTCAAACATCAGACTTGCAAGTTCTTCAGCTTTTGGACTCTTGGACCTACACCAGTGGTTCGCCAGGGCCTCTTAGGCCTTCAGCCATGGACTGAAGCCTGCACTATCGGCTTCCCTACTTTTGAGGTTTTGGGACTCAGACTGGCTTCCTTGCTCCTCAGCTTGCACACGGCCTATTGTGGGACTTGACTTTGTGATCGTGTGAGTCAATTCTCCTAATAAAATCCCCTTCATATATTCATCTATCCTATCAGTTCTGACCCTTTAGAGAACCCTGACTAATACAACCTCTAAACTAAACTGCAACAATAGTGAAGTAACTAAAGCAAGAAAGTCAACATAATCAGAAATTGCCAAGATGAACAATCTCATACACTATTATTAAGGGATGGTTAAGCTTAAAGTTGTTTAAAATTTTTGTTTTGTACCTTTTTTTTTTTAACTGTGGAAAATGTTAAGTTCATCTTACAGAGAAACTAAGATGTAAGATGATGAATGTCCAGTATTCAACAAGAGGACTCTGGTATAGATGAGGGACATTAGCCCTTGCTTTTGGCAATCTCAAAGCAAAACAAAAAATGAGGAAGATCTAGATTTCCAAGATATGCTGTTAATAAAAAAAATTAAAAAGTGTAAAAGAGTACATATACTATGCTACCTTTTATAGAAGAAAAAGGTAGAAATAAAATGTATACTTATCTACTTATTTTTGTGTAAAAAAAAATACAGGAAGGATAAACCAGAAACTATGGTTCCCTAAGGAGGCTGGGTGGAAACAGACAGCAGGAATGGGGATAGCTCAGAACCACACCTCTGAGAATCTTTTTGTGTAGTTTGAATTTGGCAACGATGTTAATGTTTCCTATATTAAAAAGAAAAAAACCAGTAAGGATGGAGGAAAAACTGAAGTGAAACATAATCAGACATAAATGAATCTAAGCAGAATAAATAATGAAATCACACTGAAGGGGAAGAAAAGTTACCTGAGTAACTGGAACATAGCTCTGACTACACAGCTGCGTTCTAAAATAAAAATGAACTGGAAACGTACTGAACACTAATTACTAGTTTGTTTTGTAGTGGTATGGCTTACCAACTCTGAAATTCCCTTCTGTATATGGCAGAAATGGGGAAACGACAGATTGTGAATAATGGGAATCAAATTTGTTAGAAAAGGAAGTCATAAACATAGAAAGGAGACCAACTAGAACATGTGACTCCTGCTGTGCTGAACTGGAATCAGAAATATGAACCCATGGTTTCTCATAGATGTTAGAAATACACAAAACATGCATGTGTGAGTATATATGTGTGCATTTAAATGTGTATGCATATATATGTATACATATGTTGCATATATCCTAGCTCTGTCTGCTTTAAGGGCCTAGATGCAAAGCTAACCCAGTACCAACGAGCACATCTAGGACTCAGATCTTCAAAGTATATGATGAAGCTGCAACAGCTTAATATGCCAGAAAATAAATGTTAAAAAATAATAAGATCATCTCAAAAAAAGGACCCAGCACCTGCTTAAAGTGGCTCCCACTAGCTACATCTGGGAAAACTTGGGTCTCAAAATAATATAATGATACTAACATTTAATAAAATCAGAATCTATTAGTCCACACTAAATATAAGTAAATAAATTACTTGAATAAACAAATGGAAGAGATATCTTTTATAGTAGAATGCCAATAAATAAATGTACTGAGTTAGAGAATTGCCAACGTTGTAATGACTGATTCAAGCAAGAATCATCAATTAATGCTGAAATGAATTGGTGAAAGTTTAATGAGAAACTGGATATTTACGTCCCAAAGTATCTTCCTCCAAGTTACTTGTCAATTACAAAGTGAGAAATGTAACTTTAGAGAAGAGACATCTGGAAGACACACCTTAACCAACTGATGAAAATTAACCTCACCAGTAACGGGACAGACTGACATCGCATGCCTCCTGCTTTAACATACTGAGGATACATCACTTCTGTAATATTCCTGCCAAAAATGCGCAACATTGAGTCTAACCATGAGGAAACAAGTAACTGGTAACTGGCTTACACTCTTCAAAAACGTCAAGGCTTTCTGCTCTCTACCACGTGAGAAGACAGCCACCTGCAAACCAGAAGTGGGCCCTCACTAGAAACCACATCTGCTGGGAACTTGATTTTGGACTTCCCAGTCTCCAGAACTACTGGAAGACATATATTTCTGTTGTTTAAGGGGAAAAAAAAAGTGGCAAGACCATGAAAGACAAAGGCTGAGGACTATTTCAGATTGAACTCTAGTTATTTAGGTTTATGTTTTATAGAGGTATGAGTTAACAATTCTGAAATTCCCTTCTCTATGTTGTACAAATGTGCAAATGACAGATTGTGAAAAATGGGAATCAAGTTTAAGAGTTACACTAACACAGAAAGGAGAACAAGTAGAACGACACCTGTGGTGCTGAACTGGAATCAGAAATACAGTATGAACTCAGTAGAAATAGAGAATAAGCGAGCTTCCGAACCCTGGACTGGGGGATGCGGAAGGGAGAAGTGTAAGAAAGAACATGATTAAGACAATTAGTAAAATTAAGTATAGACTGTGGATTAGTGTATTGTGTATTTGTGGCAAATTTCCTAGTTTTGATACCTGTACTCTGATTACATATGAGAAAGTCAGTGCTCTTAGGAAATGTTGACAAGCAGTTGGGGTAAAAGGGTTTGATTTCTGCAATATATTTTGAAGTGTTTCAGAAAAATGTGTGCATCCATAGAGAGCACAAATGAATGACAGAGCGCATGGGGTGCATGTGTTTACAACTGGTACATCCGGGAAGCGAGTTCTTCAAAACCATCCTGTAACTTTCCCAAAAACTTGAAATTACATAAAAATAAAGGAGACCAGAAAAAGAGCACACAGACTCACCTTTCATCGTTATTCAGTATACTCAGCACAGGATCCACAGACAGGATGCCATACAGCTCAAGAATGTCATTTACTTTGAAACAATCCCAATCTTCATAAACCTAACAAGAGACCACATGAAATCATACTGTTAGAACAGACACAAAGCTTAAGATACTAGTCCTGGAGTACTAACATCTTAGAATTTTAGATCAGGAAATGGACCTTAAAGCAAGTCCTTTATTTTATAAATTTTTATAAATTGAGACCAAGAGTCACTCTGCTAGTTAGCAAATAAGTGAAAAACCAAAACACAGGATGCCTAACTTCCAGACTAATATCTCTTTTCAATATACCACAGTACTACAAAAAAAAAAGTCTTTTTCTAAAATTAAAAAAGGGCTTTTCCCAAAGGCTGACAGTTAAAACTAGAAACGTGCACTATCTCAAAATCTATTAACCACATCAAGAAAAGGAAAAAACAAAAACAAGATGATTAACTTTGCATTTATTCATAAACTGCAACATTGGATTAACACAAAACTTGGAATGGCCAGAAGATTTTTCACAATTTAAAAAAAAAAACACATTCAAAATTGTCATGATGGACTTTAGTAATCGTCAAGGCCATTTATTTACTGAACAGACCCAGCAGAAGCATGGCAGGGAAAAAAGTAGTCATTTTGGTCCCTGTGCCATATGACTGAAGTATCATTTCAATTAAAACCACTGAGAATCTGAGTGTAGTGGTCACCCCTGGAATCCCAGCACTTTGGAAGGCTGAGGTGGGTGGATCACTTGAGGTCAGGAATTCGAGACCAGCCTAGCCAACATAGTGAAACCCCATCTCTAGGAAAAATACAAAAAACTAGCTGGGTGTGGTGGCACATGCCTGTAATCTCAGCTACTCAGGAGGCTGAGGCACGAGAATCGCCTGAACCCAGGAGGTAGAAGTTGCAGTGAGCCGAGATCATGCCACTGCACACCAGCCTGGACAACAAAGACTGCCTCAATAAAACAAAACAAACCCCCCTGCCCCCAAAACAAGAAAACCCAAAATGCACAAAGGATGGAAATCCTTAACAATCATTTTAAAACCTTCTGTCACTTGCTCATTTATCAGCATCAAAACACTAGAATAAGTAAGATGGAAGAAAAAACTATTTTTTTTTTTTTTTTTTTTTTTTTGAGACGGAGTCTTGCTCTGTGCCCCAGGCTGGAGTGCAGTGGCGCGATCTCCGCTCACTGCAAGCTCCGCCCCCCCGCGTTCACGCCATTCTCCTGCCTCAGCCTCCCGAGTAGCTGGGACTACAGGCGCCTGCCACCTCGCCCGGCTAATTTTCTTGTATTTTTAGTAGAGACGGGGTTTCACCGTGTTAGCCAGGATGGTCTCGATCTCCTGACCTCGTGATCCGCCCATCTCGGCCTCCCAAAGTGCTAGGATTACAGGCTTGAGCCACCGCGCCCGGCCGAAAAAACTATTAAAAGTTTTCTTCCTTCTGTTTTATTTTAAATACAAGTGAGAAATAGGTTTTGCTGAGAGAAGGAAGAAGACAAAAATGAAGATTATATGTTAGAAATGATACAGGAAGGGAACAGACATAATTTAAAAGTTGTTCTGCTTCTGCATTTGAGATGTTCTTTGATTCTTTTAACTTGTGAATATGTTAGCTTATATGCAAAAGGAACGTGCAGAGGTGTGATTAATAACCTTGAAATGGGGGGGATTATCCTCGATTAACTGGGTGGGCCCCATGTAATCCAGAGATTCTTAAAACCGGGGAACCTTTCCTGGTTGTGGTCAGGTGAGATGTCACCATGAAAAAAATGGTCAAATGCAATGTTGCTGGCTATGAATATGGAAGGAGCCACAAGCCAAGGAAATTCTCCCTTAGGGGCTCCAAGAAAGGAATGTAGTCCAACTCCTACATACAAAGGAGTTTACCTCGGTGAGACCATGTTGGATTTCTGACCTAAAGCCTGTAAGATGATAAACTTTTGCTGCTTTAGGCTATTAAATTTGCAGTGATTTGCTATAGCTAGTCCAGCATAAGAAAACGAATGCAAATGCTCAGACACTAAGCTACTTTCTGAGACACATAACATATCAATGTCAGACCTAAGAAAGGTTTTATTACCTTCACAAGGCACGCAGGGCCCTTCTCTCCTGGCAATGGAAAATTCAAATCAAAAGGAGAAGAGAAGTTCAGAGAGTTCAGCTGTTGCCCAGTAGAAGCTTCAGTTTCCAAACGTTTTGGCTCTCCACACCATTGAAGACCACCAACACTCCCTAAATTCAAAGGATAGCATTGCACTTAGTCATTTCTAAGCCCTCCTGGAGAAAAAGAATGTTCCATAAGTGCCTTTCAAGTTTGACATATGTGATGCTTCTGAGCTTGCAAAGTTCAAGTTGTTACAGTTTTTAAGGAAACAGCACATACTAACAAAGTCTTTTGTTTGATCTGTAAGAGAACAAAGATAAATATGAAGATCTAAAAATTTATTTTTTTCCCTTACTATAAAGGTATCAAAAAATTCCTCCCATCAAATCTCATGTATAACCAGTTTCAAAAGCTGATTTGCAATATGGTTACTTTGACATCTTTGATTTAAGGAATACATGGTCTACCGACAGCAAAACTCCTTGGTAGAACATACTTTTTCTATTAACTAAGCAGAATAAAACCATACCGCAATAAATTACCAAATACTCACTAATATCCAGTATGTATCAAGAATCAAACCAGTTGTTGGGGACATACAGGTCATTAAAAGAATAACCCCAACTCCTGAAGTAGTTACACCTTAGGGCTGATAACATGAGAATCAAATGATAGCCTGCCATACCATGGAATACCGCTAAGCAATAAAAGGGACAAACTACTGAAATATTCCCGATCCTAACTGTGGTGGTGGCCACATGAATCTACCTATGTGATAAAACTACAAAGAACAGGCCGGGCGCGGTGGCTCACACCTCTAATCCCAGCACTTTGGGAGGCCGAGGTGGGTGGATCATGAGGTCAGGAGATCGAGACCATCCTGGCTAACACGGTGAAACCCCATCTCTACTAAAAATACAAAAAATTAGCTGGGTGTGGTGGTGGGCGCCTGAAGTCCCAGCTACTCGGGAGGCTGAGGCAGGAGAATGGCGTGAACCCAGGAGGCGGAGCTTGCAGCAAGCCGAGATCGCGCCACTGCACTCCAGCCTGGGCGACAGAGCGAGACTCCATCTCAAAAACAAAAACAAAAAAACCCCACAAAACTGCAAAGAACTAAATCTTCACAAGTAAGTACATGTAAAAATGTGATTGTATCGCCTGGGCGTGGTGGCTCACGCCTGTAATCCCAGCACTTCGGGAGGCCGAGGCGAGAAGATCACAAGGTCAAGAGATCAAGAACATCTTGGCCAACATGGTGAAACCCCATGTCTACTAAAAATACACACATTAGCCAGGCGTGGTGGCGGGCGCCTGTAGTCCCAGCTACTCTGGAGGCTGAGGCAGGAGAATCGCTTGAACCTGGGAGGCGGAGGTTGCAGTGAGCCGAGATTATGCCGCTGCACTCCAGCCTGGGCGACGACAGAGCAAAACTCCGTCTCAAAAAAAAAAAAAAAAGAAAGAAAGAAAAGAAAAAAATATTGTATCAATGTCCATTTCCTGGTTATGATATTCTACTATAATTATGTAAGGTGTTACCATTGGGGGAAGTAGAGGCTAAAAGGTATACAAGATCTTTCTGTATTATTTCTTTTTTTTTTTTTTTTTCCAGAGTCTCGCCCTGTCACCCAGGCTGGAGCATGGTGGCATGATCATGGCTCACTGCAACCTTCGCCTCCCGGGTTCAAGCAATTCTCCTGCCTCAGCCTCCTAAGTAGCTGGGATTACAGGCATGCACAACCATACCCAGCTAATTTCTGTATTTTTAGTACAGATGGGGTTTCACCATGCTAGCCAGACTGGAAATCCTGACCTCAAGGGATGTGTCTGCCTTGGACTCCCGAAGGGCTGGGATTACAGGCGTGAGCCACCGCGACCAGCCTCTCTGTATTATTTCTTACAACTGCATGTAAATCGATACTGTGTCAAAATAAAAAGTTTAAAAATATGTATAGTCTAAAAGATTGACTAAACACCAACAAATTTTACTTTATATAAACAAAGAACTCAAACGCATAAAAAGCCTACATTAAGACATTCGAACAAGTATGGTAAGAAATAAAAAGTAGCATCAACTGCTTAAATAAGAGAATTAACATATTTCCTGGACTGGAATACATACTCGAATATATTACAATATATAAGTTACTATGATATTTATTTGAGATGGAGTCTCTGTCACTCAGGCTGGAGTGCATGATCTCAGCTCACTGAAATCTCCGCCCCTCTGGGTTCAAGTGATTCTACTGTCTTAGCCTCCTGAATAGCTGGGATTACAGGCACCCGCCACCATGCCTGGCTAATTTTTGTATTTTTAATAGAGATGGGATTTTGCCATGTTATCCAGGCTAGATGATAGACCATTAATTTTAATATATTCTGGGGATCGGTGCAAAAAAAGAATACTATGACATTTATATGTATTTACAGTAAAACATTCTAATTTTAAACACATTAAAATAGATCTCAGCATTAAGAAAATTTGGAAATATCAATTTATAAAGTAGAGTGATATATGGGTAAATAAAATGCATTAGTAAATCCTTGTTTACCACTAGTTGTTAAATTTGCCTTGGCCGGGCATGGTGGCTCCCACCTGTAATCCCAGCACTTTGGGAGGCCGAGGCGGGCTGATCATCTGACATCAGGAGTTCGAGACCAGCCTGACCAACATGGAGAAACCCCTTCTCTACTAAAAATACAAAATTAGCTGGGCGTGGTGGCGCATGCCTGTAATTCCAGCTACTCAGGAGGCTGAGGCAGGAGAATCGCTTGAACCCAGGAGGCGGAGCTTGCAGTGAGCCGAGATTGTGCCATTGCAATCCAGCTGGGGCAACTAGAGTGAAACTCTGTCTCCAGAAAAAAAAAATAAAACAATTTGCCTTCTCTACACAATCTTGCAGATAGTAAATGACCAGACTGATTTGTTTTGCCTCCTTGTCCTTTAATCTTCCTTCCGATTAAAGGTGCCGAAGGGAAGTGACTAGCACATAAAAGGAAAAATAAAAACAAATTTAATATACCCGCCATAAAAAGAAATCCACTGCTTATAAAAGTTAAGACTGGTTGGGAGCGGTAGCTTACGCTTGTCATGCCAGTGGCTTTGGGAGGCTGATACAGAGGGATCACTTGAGCCCAGGAGTTTGAGACCAGCCTGGGTAACACAGTGAGATCCCACCTCTACATCTCTACAAAGTTTAAAAAGTTAGCTGCGTGTGGTGGCATGTGCCTATAGCCCTAGCTACTAGGCAGGTTGAAGTGACAGGGGATCACTTGAGCCCAGGAGGTCAAGGCTGCAAGTAAGCCATGATTATGCCACTGCACTCCAGCCTGCCTGGGTGATGGGAGTGAAATCCTGTCTCAAAACACAAACAAACAAAAAGAAAATGAGAAAGCATGTTTTCAGATAAAAATAACTCATTTTTATGGTAAAGTACCAGGCTTCTGTATTATTTAAGAATTAGGAAAAAAATAAATATGAAGATAGAAAAGACCTTTCCAGATAGGCACTTGTGACTCCAAAAACATACATTAGAGCAGCCACTTGTCACAAAGTGATGCCTAATTGCTCATTTGCGAAGCACAGTCTGATCAAATGGTACTGTAAAAACTCTCAACACTGTCCGTAACTCTGACAAATTGCCAGCTCCTAAATATAGAGCCATATTATGTAACAATTCACTCTGAAAACCAATCCACTTAAGAGAGCAAAGTCTAGAGAAAACCTGTTGGCACACACTACCTGCTTGTCTGGCACCTGCATGTTGGTCTTTCTGTTTATTGGGCTGTAGGTCCATATCGTCATCATCTTCATAACTCCTCTTGTGGCGACTGGGAGTGTAGGACGTTGAGGGACTGACTCGAGCTTGGTTTGCATTAACATAGGCGTTAAACGGAAAGTTAAGAAAAAGACTACCATAAACTAAGGACTATCTTAAATGTTTTGCTAATAATATGACTTATAAAAAATGACTAGCTTGGCAATTCAGTTAAAATGGAAATACATTTTTAAAAGGAGGCTAGACTTCTAGTTTTGGTCATGAGAGTAACAGACATCAACCTTATGCTGCTATCCTTGCTGTAAACAACAATGTAACTGGAAAAAATATGTGAAGCGACCGTTTTCAGTCACTGGACAACAGGGAGCATAACCTTATGATCCTTGAATGAGGAGAAACACAGCAGGTAAACTCCAAATTCTCCCAGCTCTCTCCTGGAGACATTCTCCAAACTGCAACAAAGAGCAGTAGAGGCCCTGTTCTTACTGGGTGGAGAAGACAGAGCACTAGTTCAGGGCTAGTGAAGCAACTGGAATTTGCAAAGAAGTACTAGAAAGGAAGTAGTTACAGATAAAAGACCCAGAAGGTTCCATTTGGATCTCTGACAAAACACTAAACTGTGGATATACAAGTCAAGATTCCCTGAGGTCTAGCAGAGAACAGCTGCTAGTTGGCAGAGAGTTAAATGGAGACTCTGGAAGTAGTATAATACTAGAATGGACCCTGCTAGTCATCCCAGGCATTTGCGTAAGACCCAGAAATAGTAGACCTCATGAATAAGGACGATCTACCGCACAAGGGCTGTTCTGCACCACTCCTAACAAATCCAGGTGGATGCAGTGGCTAACATCGGTAAACCCAGCACTTTGGGAGGTTCAGGTAGGATTGCTCAGTCCAGGAGGTTGACAGTAGCCTGGGCAACATAGTGAGAACTCATCTCTTTTTTTTTCTTTCCTTTTTCTTTGAGACAGAGTCTCCTTCTGTTGCCTAGGGTGGAGTACAGTGGTGCAATTTCAGCTCACTGCAACCTCAGTCTTCTGGGTTCAGGTGATCCTCCCGTCTCAAGCCACTGGAGTAGCTGGAACCACAGGTGCCCACCACCACGCCTGGCTAATTTTTGTATTTTTTGTAGAGACAGAGTTTTGCTATGTTGGCCACGTTGGTCTCAAACTCCTGGCCTCAAGTGATCCTCCTGCCTCTGCCTCCCAGAGTGCTGGGATTATAGGAATGAGCCACTGTGCCTGGCCTATTTTTTTTTTAAATAAATAAAATATTAAAATACAAAATAAAAATTCTATATCCAATAAAAATGTTCCTCAAAAATTAAGATGAGGCCAGGCATGGTGGCTCACACCTGGAATCCTAGTGCTTTGGGACGTTGAGGCGGGTGGATCACTTGAGCTCAGGAGTTTGAGACCAGCCTGGGCAACAAAGGGAGAGACCCTGTATCAAAAAATAAATAAATAAAATAAACAAAAATGAAGGTGAAATAAGAGACATTTTCAATTGAACAGAAACTGACAGAATTCGTCACCAACAGATCTGTAGTTAAAAAAAAAAAAAAAAAATTGCTGGCCAGGCACAGTGGCTCATGCCTGTAATCTCAGCACTTTGGGAGGCTAAGGTGGGTGGATCACCTGATGTCAGGAGATTGAGACCATCCTGGCCAACACGGTGAAACCCCATCTCTACTAAAACCACAAAAAAACGCATGGTGGCACACACCTGCAACCCCAGCTACTTCAGAGGCTGAGGCAGGAGAATCACTTGAATTCAGGAAGCAGAGGTTGCAGTGAGCCGAGACTGCACCACTGCACTCCAGCCTGGTGACAGAGCAGGACTCTGTCTCAAAAAAAAAAAAAAAAAAATCATAATCATAATAATATCGCTAAGGGAAGTGATGCCAAATATAAAAGAAGAAGAATTCTTGCTTCTTAATTTATATAAAAGACAAATGACTGTTCGGAACAAAAATAGTATGTTGTGGGCTCTATAATCTAAGGATGAGTAAAATCTATGACAAAAATAGCACGAAGAATGAGAATACACAGACTGTTGCAAGGGCGAAGGATCAAAGAAGAAATCACAAGGGAAATTAGAAAATATTTTGAATTGAGTAACAGTAAAAACCTAACAAATGAAAACTCGTGGGATGCAACTAAAGCAGTGATTGGGGAGAAATTTATAGCTTTAGTTGCTAATAGTAGAAAACAAGAAAAATTCGAAATCAATAATCTGAGCATCCACCTTAAAAAGCTAGAAAAAGGGCCAGGCACGGTGGCTCACACCTATAATCCCAGCACTTTGGGAGGCTGAGGCAGGTGGACCACGAGGTCAGGAGTTCAAGACCACCCTGGCCAACATGGTGAAACCCCATCTCTACTAAAAATACAAAAAACTTAGCCAGGCGGGGTGGCAGGCGCCTGCAAATCCCAGCTACTTGGGAGGCTGAGGCAGAGAACTGCCTGAACCTGGGAGACGGAGGGTGCAGTGAGCCGAGATTGTGCCACTGCACTCCAGCCTGGGTGACAGAGCCAGCAAGACCCCATCTTAAAAAAAAAAAAAAAAAAAACCAAAAAAAAAGTAGAAAAAGACCAATTAAAACCAAACCAAAAAGAAGGAAATAAAGCAGAAATGGATGAAGCAGAAAACAGAAAATTGAAGTGAAAAACAGACTAACATTATTGGGAATGAAAGAGATCAATGCTAAATATCCCACAGACATTAAAAAGAAAATACTCTGACAAGCTTTATGTCAATAAATTCAACAACTGGGCTTAAATGACTTCAAAACAGTCCTTGAAAGATACAATTTATCACAACTGACTCAAAATATGTTAAAAAACAGAATTAGTCACTCCTGTAATCCCAGCACTTTGGGAGGCCAAGGCGGGCGGATCACGAGGTCAAGATATTGAGACCATCCTGGCCAACATGGTGAAACCCCGTCTCTACTAAAAACACAAAAACTGGCTGGCATGGTGGCGTGCTCCTGTAGTCCCAGCTACTTGGGAGGCTGAGGCAGGAGAATCACTTGAACCCAGGAGATGGAGGTTGCAGTGAGCTGAGATCATGCCACTGCACTCCAGACTGGCAGCAGAGCAAGACTCCATCTCAAAAACAAAACAAAAGAATAAACAAACAAACAAACAAACTGAATCAGTAGTTTAAAATGTTCTCACAAAGAAAATGCCCAGCTTAAAACTGTAAACCACCTAAATGCTCAATTGGAGACTGTATAAACAAATAATACTTAGCAAAAAAAAAAAAAAAGAAAAGAACTACTGATATGCACAACATGGATGACTCTCAGATGCATGATGTTAAACAGAAGATGTCAGACACAAAGACTATATATTATATGAGTCCATTTAGATGTCATTCAAGAATAGGCAAAACCAAGTGATAGTCAAAGAATTCAGGATTGTGCTTGCAGGGGAGGAGGGAGTGACTAGAAAAAGGCAGAAAGGAATTTTTTAGGCATAAGTTCTTTACTTTGGGGTATAAATTATATGGGTGTATGCATTTATCCAAATCACTGTGCATTACCTTAAAATCTGTGCATTTCAGTGTAGGTGGGCTATGCCTTAAAAAACTACTATCGTAAATAAAAAGGTAATGTTTCTACAATCCCCTCTCAAAAGAGCCAACACGTTTTCCCTTAAGAAAGTTAGAATGAATTCTAATTTTAAACTATTTTTTTACTTTAAGTATTATATTTTTTCAGTACCTTTAAATGTGCCTCAGGTGGGGTGTGGTAGCTCACGTCTATAATCCCTGCACTTTGGGAGGCTGAGGTGAGAGGATCACTTGAGCCCAGGAGTTCAAGACCAGCCTGGGCAACAAAGTGAACCCTCTTTCTAAAAGAAATCAAAAAATTCGCCAGGGATGGTGGCACACGCTTGTGGTCCCAGCTACTTGGGAGGCTAAGGCAGGAGGATTGCTTGAACCCAGGAGGTTGAAGCAGCAGTGAGCCATGTTTGTGCCACTGCACTCCAGCCTGGGTGACAGTAAGTCCCTATCTCAAAAAAAAAAAAAAAAAAAAATTACCTCAATCTTTTTAACAGTATTTCACTGTAGAAATGTACTGTAATTTTAGCATTCCTCGGTGACAAATACTTAGCCTGTTTTATGGGTTTTCTCAATTAGAACAAATGAAACACATTTTATTGAAATAAAGCCAAGCTTTGCAAAGGATGAATAATTAAAGGTTAAGGTTTTAGAAACCATCAACACAATAAGAAAGTTCAGATAAAGGATATTTCTTTTACCCACGTAGATTCCCCAGGCACTGGAACACAATAGAAAGTCTGTCTTTCCAAAGTGGTATTTCGTGGAGAGTTTAAATCAAGTTCTTGTTGAGGCTGTGATATACATAAAAAAGTATTTTAAAAAATTTATTTAAAAACATCACAAAATTTATTTTAAAATTAGCAACCACATTTTCACATAGCACCACAACAAATATTTTACAGAGTTAACAAGTAACTAATTCCAAACTATCACTTTTTCAAAGAAAACTGATATAAAATCACTTCAAATACAGTCATCAAACACTTCCTCCCTCAAATCCAGAAAAATGGGACCTCTGTGGAGTGACTTATAATCTGGGTCTAGTTCTCTGCTTTGTGGATCTAGAACCTTACTTTTATGAGGTTATCTAGGCCTTTTTATATTCTTGGAGTCTAACTCTTGGCTTACCCAAACCTTAGGAAACTGATTTATCAAACCCCAATATCAGTCTGTTAATTCACAACAGTTGTTGCTAATTAAATATTCTAGTTCAGTAGGCAGATCTGGACAGAAAAACTGCCCTAATTTGGAAGGTTACTGCAAAGATTATATTAAACAAAAATGTAACTTCTGACAATTAGAGTAATGAACTCATTTGAAAGACAGATTTATGTAATCTTACACATGATGAACTTCAGGTCTGTTTTTCTTTTAGAGTGTTTCCATAAAACAAATACTGTGCCCAGCTTAATGGATCAACTACATTAATGATTACGGTATTCCTCATTAAAGGAGCCCTAACACATTAGGCTAACATATTACATTACTGTATACTAGAAAAAGCTGAGTATTAATGTAACTCAGTAATCCCAGCATCTGGAAATGGGTCAATAAAATAAATGAGGCTGTGCATGTGTGACACTACCAAAGGCTAATAGAGAGTTGGTACATATGTTGCTCAAGAGTCATAAATAAAAGACTCATTCTAGGAAAAAGGTACTTTGGGCCTAGAGAGAAAAGCAAACAAAAAATCCTTGCTTGTATGTATTAGGCTCAAACTTGATGTCTCTTGGGTCCTTTACACTTCTTAGAGTTTTCTAAGTATATATGAAAGAGAATATGCCTTTCCTAGGGAATAATATATGACTTTTGAATCTCATCTTGGAGCTACCTAGGAATGAGTATTTCATTAGATTTCTGTATTATAGGCTGATTCTGACAGTTTTCTATGAAAGAAACAGTGGAATTACCACTGGCTTTGTCTTTGAAGGAATTAAAAACGACTTAATTTTGCACCCTAGGGTACTTTGTTTTACATATATTATATACAGATATTGGAGAGAGGAATTAATTTTGGCATTAACAGTATTTCTCCTTCTAAAAGATCTCTGGAGGATTAAAAAAAGTCACATCAAACTCCTAAATAAAGTCAAACAAGGAAAACATTTCACGTGATTTCTTGTAACTTATACACAAGATAAATAAATCTAAGATTAGCTAAACAAACAAATTCTCTGTTTAGGAAAAAATTCTTACTAAAAATGTTTTATATATATTAAAGATACATACCCCACACTCTGCTACATCTCTATATTTTCCAAAATGAAGAACCTATGACCCAAAACATAGAAAAACAGAATTATATCAATATATCAGAACCAAAACTACCACAAACAGTACAAGGACAAAATTAATACCACAAATTCATGAAAACAGCAATACTTACATGTGCTTTTGTGTTTTGGTTAACCGTTTCATAAACTCCCATGTAAAACTCAGGGTCAAACATATCCTGAATCATGCAACGAAATTTCACAAAACTATTAGGTTTCAAATAATGAAGGGGAACTTCGTTCAGTGATGGTACCTTAAAGGAAAATAATCAAGTTAAGTCAACTAAATATCCTGTCTATACAACATTAAGCATATATACACAAACTTTATGTCCAGACTCAAAATTGTTAAACACACACACACACACCCCCCCCATGCCTCGTCAGGGAGCCAAATGATCTCAATGGTCAACATAATTGCTAGAACCCAAGTTCTCTTCCATTTCTTCCAAGTTTTAGATAACATTTGACCATAATGTAAAAGAATGCTAAAAAATGCTTTTAATTCAGAACACTTTTCAATGATCAAAAAGGCATTTACTTTGTTGAGCTCTTCTCTTAAAACTAGCACATGCCAATTCTTTTAAAATGAAGGTAATAAAACAAAGGTAACTAACTGACTCTTGGAACTAAAGATGTGTCTCAGGAAGTAACACAGTCAGTTACTGCCACCTAGAGGCATAATGTATAAGTATTTATTTGCTTAAACTTAATTAGCAAAAGACCAAAATCTTTTAATACAAATGTACTTGAAGCAGAAGTACACATTAATTTACATATTTTTAAATTACATGGGGGTTACTTAGTTACTCTACTAAGAGAAACTTTGTAGTCTGTCCAACCTTCTCCCTCGAAAATAGCAATAAGCTTACCCACTTAGGAGCATTATTTTCCTTCAGCTTTTCCTTAAAATATTCAATTACTTTCTTCTCCCAGTCAGGATTAACTCCATTTTGTGCTGAAAGAGAAATATACTTTTCAAAGCTAATGTATATGCAATAAATAATAAGAGACTATGATCAGGTGAGTCACACAATAGTTTAGCCAGCAGAAAACAAACTAAAATTTGCTTCTACGATAGAATGAATTTTAGATAGGATGAATTTTACACTTCAGTGTGTCTGAAGTCCTACACAAGACACATTCAAGAAGCTGTACTGAGCGGGGGGAGGGACAGTTACAAATCAGGAGGATGCTGACCTCCTGCAGGCTCTCTGGCACCCACAGTGTAGCTGGGGACACCTACAGAATGTGATGCAAGGCCACCTAGATTCAGCAGCATTTGAGCCACTGCTTGTAAAGCACTCTGTTCTTTTAATACATTTTTATATAGTTTTTTGTTTATCTTTACAACTATCCTGAAATAAAGAGCTGAAATTTTTTTGTTTATAACTTCATTTGGGAATAATTCTAGATTCAAAAAAGTTAGAAAGAACACTTGTATCCTTGCCCCATTTGCTTATCATCTGCTCCATCTCTTATATTTTTCTGATTCATTTAAGATTAAGTTGCACTATCAGGTATTTTTGCCTCCAAATATTATCAGTGTGTCTCCTAAGGAACAGTACTAACCATAGTACTGTTATCAACCTCAAGAAATTCAAAATTGACACAATACTTTTTATCTGGTCTACCATCTATATTCCAATTTGTCATATGACCCAATACTATCCTCTATAGCACTTTTTCCCCTTCAGTACAGGACCCAGCTTAGGATCACTTTTATATTTAGCTATCAGATCTCTTTAATCTCCTTTAATATGGAATAGTTCTGCAAACTTTATATTTTATGATATTGCTATTTAAGAAGAATAAGGTCCTTTTTAAAAAATTGAATGCTTCTCAATCTGGATCTGTTGGTTCCCTTATGATCGCATTCCAATCAAGTATAACCAAACTGCTGTTTAAATGATGTTGTCAAACTGCTGTATAAGTGATGTTTGTCCTTCCAGGTGTCTGAAAAGACATGATGCCCATCTTCCCTTCATTGGTGATGTTAATTTTGATCACCCAAAGTGACAGCCAGTTTCTCTACTGTGTAGTTACTATTTAGTCCTTAAAATTAACAAGCTATGTACAGGAGGCACTTATGGGAACTGGCCAAGACCAAAAAGTGAGCTATTGACGGAATACAGATTTATGTGAACTAAAACCACCAAACCACACAGCTGGCCACTCCTGCCACCATTTATAGTTATCACACAAGTGTTACGAAGATTGGGAGTAAAAAATAAAAAGTCTACACTTGTTATGGAGCTGCATCTGTGGAAAAGGACCATAAAATCCTAACACCATGTTTGAGCAGGACTCACAAACACGTTTACTTAACTGGACAAGAGCCAGTTCTGTAAAAGAAGTAGGGACGGGGACTCCGCAGGTGATTCTAATGTGCAGGCGTTAAATCCACTAACAAACTGGTCCTCAAAGTTGGTTCCCTGACCAGCATCATTAGCATCACCTGAGTACTTACTAGAAATGCAAATTATTCAGCCCAACCCCAAACCACAGGATCAGAAACTCTTAGGGGTGGGGCCTACCAATTCATGTTTTAAAAAGCCCTCTAGGTGACTGACTATAATGCATACTGAAGTTTAAGAATCGCTGCTCTACTAGATACAGTGAATTGGATAAAAGATAAGTGAGTATTTTCGCTTGTAGTCAAAATGGATGTTTAAACAAAAGACACAGCCATGACTGCCACACCAACTATTTTGCCTGCAATTGTGTAAAAATTGTGAGAATACCACGTAACAAATAGTAAAGCTACATCAAGCAGTGACTGGGGAGCAGCAAGTTATTTCTAAGTTACTGGAATGTATATAAATACAATTTTCTTTTTTCAGACAGGGTGTTGTGTTGCTCTGTCACCCAGGATGGAGTACAGGGGTGTGGTCCTGGCTCACTGCAACCTTAATTTCCTGGGCTCAAGTGATCCTCTGGCCTCAGTCTCCTAAGTAGCTGGGACCACAGGCACGTACCACCACGCCTGGCTAATTTTTAAGTCTTTTTGTAGAGACGGAGGTCTCCCTATCTTGTCCAGGTTGGTCTCAAACTTCTGGGCTCAAGTGATCGATCCTCCTGCCTGTGCGCTTGAAATGAAAAAATTCTCTTGGCTGGGCGTGGTGGCTCACACCTGTAATTCCAGCACTTTGGAAGGCCAAGATGGGCAGATCACCTGAGGTCAGGAGTTTGAGACAAGTCTGGCCAACATGGCGAAACCCCTTTTCTACTAAAAATACAATAATCAGCTGGGCGTGATGGTGTGCGCCTGTAATCCCAGCTACTCGGGAGGCTGAGGCAGGAGACTCGCTTGAACCCGGGAGGTGGAGGTTGCAGTGAGCCAAGACTGCCCCGCTGCACTCCAGCCTGGGCGACAAGAGTAAAACTTCGTCCCCCACCCCTGCCCCCTCCACCGCGCAGAAAGAAAAAATTATCAAGACACTGGATTCCTCCAGACTCCATGTGTGTCCTTAGGATCCAACTATGTATCCTTACTATATTGCTGCAATTAATCTTAGGAGGCGTACAACTATACAATGAATCATATAAGTCCTTTTAGTAAATCTTCAAGCATACGGGTGGTTATGGGACTCCCTAACACATCTGTATATCAATACTTCATTTCTTTTTATTGTTATTATTCCTCTGAATAACAACCAATTTGTTTATGTATTTGCTTGCTGAAGGACATTTAGATTGTCTTCAGGTTTGACAACTATAAACAAAACTATAAAACACGTGTCTACAGATTTTCACGTGAACATGAGCTTTCATTTCTCTAGAATGAATATCTAGATACGACACAGTTGAGTACGTGGTAAATGTATGATTAAGATTCTACCTGTCTTCCAGAGTGGCTGCACCGTTTTGCTAAGAGATCCAGCTGTTCGCATCCTTGCCAGTACCAGTATTATCACTATGTATTTTTAAATTTTAGCTGTTCTAATATGTAATACCATGGCTTAAATTTGCATTTCCCTAACGGCTAACAATGCTGAACTCTTCTCAGGGGGATATTTGCCATCCTTGTATCCTTTCTGGTGAAATATCTATCTAAATCTACTTAAATCTTTTGCCCCTTTTTAAATTGAGTTTTTAAATTACCACTGTGTTTTCTTTTATATTCTGGATTCAAGTTCTTTTTCTGATACTGGATTTTCAAATATATTATCCCAGTGTATCGCCTGTCTTTTCACGCTCCTAATTTTTTTTTTTTTAACAGAGCAAAGGGTTTTAATTTTGATGAAGCCCAGTTTATCAAATTTCTGTTTTATACACTGTGCCTTTGGTGTCATGTCTTACGAACTCATTGCCAAACCCCAGGTCACAAAGATCTGTTTTCTTCTAAAAGTTTTATAGTTTCAGGTTTTATACTTAGATCTATGATCCATTTTGACTTAATTTTATATGAAATACAAGGTATAGGTTGAGGTTTTTATTTTTGCATGTAAATGTTGAATTGTTCATGTCTTTGTAGAAAAGAATATCCTTTTTCCATTTGAATTAGCTTTTGTATCTTTATTAAAAAGCAGCGAGGGCTGGGTGCGTTGGCTCACGCTGTAATCCCAGCATTTTGGGAGGCCAAGGCGGGCGGATCACCTGAGGTCAGGAGTTCGAGACCAGCCTGGCCAACATGGCGAAACCCCGTCTCTACTAAAAATACAAAAATTAGCCGGGTGTGGTGGTACATGCCTGTAATCCCAGCTACTCGGGAGTCTGAGACAGGAGAATCGCTTGAATCCAGGAGGCGGAGGTTTCAGTGAGCTGAGATTGCACCACTGCACTCCAGCCTGGGAGACAGAGTGAGGATCAGACTCAAAAAAAAAAAAAAAAGAAAAAAGAAAAAAAGCAATGGGGACAACAGGAACAAACCTTGAAAACATTATGCTAAGTGAGATAAGCCAGACATAAAAGGTGAAATATTGTATGATTCTACTTATATGAGTTAACTAGACTAGGTAGGTAAATTCAGTGAGAAAGTACAACAGAAGTTCTGGGGGGAGCCTAGAGAGAAATGGGGCCATGGGGACAGTTGGCTACCTACTTGGGCGAGTTTGGATAGCTTATGGTTGTGATCAGCAGAATAATGCCACCCCCCACCACCCAACCAAGATATTCATGTCCTAATCTCCAAAGGTAGCAGATGGAATTAAGGTTAATAATCAGTTGAACTTAAAAAACCAAATTATCTGGGTGGGTTCAATGTAATCACAAGGGTCCTTAAATGTGGAAGGATGCCGCAAAAGAGGAAGTTAGAGTAAGATGTGAGAACAACTCGACTTGTTGTCTTTGAAAATGGAAGGGGGCCACAAGCCAAGAAATGTGGGCAGACTCTAGATGCAGGAAAAGACAAGGAACAGATTCTCTCCTAAAGCCTCCACAATGGAATGCAAGTCCTGTCAACAATTTGATTTTATCCCAGTAAGACCCATGTCAGACTTCTGTCTCCAGGACTGTAAATAAAAACCCTTTGTTTTAAAGTCACTACATTTGTAATTTGTTATAGGAGAAATAGAAAACTAATACAGTGGTTTTTGAGGAACTGGTCCATTTCATCGAAGCTGATGAATTTATATATGCAGAGCTATTTGTATTATCCTTTTCATGCCTGTACAGTCTACGGTGGTATCTCCTCTGTCTTTTCTAATATTGGTAATTTGTCTTCCTTTTTTTCTTTTCTAATATTGGTAATTTGTTTTCCTTTTTTTTTTCTTTTGCCAGTCTTGCTAGAGGTTTACAATTTTATTGATTTTTTTTTAAAGAGCTTTGATTTTTTTTTTTTCTCCTGTTTTTTATTTCTCAGATTTTTGTTCTCTATTATTTCTTCTGTTTAATTTGGGTTTATTTTGCTCTTCATTTCTAGTTTCACAGGTGGAAGCTTAAATTATTCACTTGAGACCTTCTCTTCTAATAAAGTCAGTTAATGCATCTAAGCACATCTTTGGCTGTATCCCACCAATTTTGATATGCTGAGTTTTCATTTTGGTTTAGTTCACAATGTTTAAAGCTTTTCTTTGAGAGTTTTTAATCCATGGATTGTTTAGAAGTGTTCTTTTTACACATAAAGTTTACTATTTGGTTTATGACCCAGAATATGGTTTATCTTGGTGAATGCTACATGCGCACTTGAAAAGCACTTGAAAAGAATGTGTATTCCGCTGTCATTAGGTAGACAAATGTCAATTAGATCTACTTGGCTGACAGTGTTGTGCAGTTTTGTGTTGTTCAGTATTCTTTTTGATTTTCTATCCACTATTCTGTCAAGCACTGAGAGAGGAGTAGTAAAATATCTAACTACAATTGCAGATTTGTCTATTTCTTCTTTTACTTCTGATGGTTTTTGCTTCATATATTTTGAAGCTCTGTTGCTTGGTGCATATATAGTTAGGTCTTCTTGGTGAACTGACTGTTTTAACATTATATAATGTGCCTCTTGTTCTCTTCTCACACAACCTTTCTTAAAAGCATTTTAGGCCGGGCATGGTGGCTCATGCCTGTTATCCCAGCATTTAGGGAGGCCAAGGCAGGCAGATTACCTGAGGTCAGTAGTTTGAGACCAGTCTGGCCAACATGGTGAAACCTCATCTCTACTAAAAATACAAAAGTTAGCTGGGCTTGGTGGCGGGTACCTGTAATCCCAGTTACTTGGAAGGCTGAGGTAGGAGAATTGCTTGAACCCAGGAAGTAAAATGGTGCAACCACTGTGGAAAAGTTTAGCAATTCCTCAAAAAGTTAAATATAAAACTATCATATGACCTTGCACTTCCATCCCTAGGTATATCTGGGAAAGAACCAAAAAATTTATTCATACAAAAACTTGTACATGAATGTTTATAGCAGCACTACTTACAACAGCCAGGAAATAACCCAAGTGTCCATCAGCAAATACGTGGATAAACAAAATGCAGTATAGACACACAATGGCATGTTATTTTCGGTCAGAAAAAGGAAAGCAGACTGGGTATAGTGCCTCACATCTGTAATCCCTGCACTTCAGGAGGCCGAGGCAGTGTGAGTGGAGCCTAGGCAACATAGTGAGACCCCAAATCTACAAAAAATGATTTAAAAATTAGCTGGGTGTGGTAATACATGCCTGTAGTCCCAGCTACTCGGGAAGCTGAGGCTGCATGATCACTTGAGACTGGAAGTTCAAGGCTGCCGTGAGCCATGATCTTGCCACACAGCATTCCAGCCTGGATGACAGAGCTAGGCTCTGTATCTTAAAAATAGATAGATAGACAGACAGATAGATAGATAGACAGACAGATAGATAAAATAAGGAATGCAGTACTGATTCATACCATGACATGGATGAACCATGAAAATATCATGGTAAATGAAAAGAAGCCAGAGCCCAAAGGCCACATGTTGTATAATCCCATCTACACGAAACGTCCAGAATAGGTAAATCCACGGCCAGAAGTATACTTGTTGCCAGAGGATGGAAGAGGGGAAGAAATGGGAGAGACTGCTAAAGGTATGGGGTTTCTTTTTGGAGTGATGAAAATGATAGTGGCGGCCAGGCGTGGTGACTCACGCCTGTAATCCCAACACTTTGCTAGGCCAAGGCGTGTGGATCACCTGAGATCAGGAGTTCAAGAGCAGCCTGACCAACATGGTAAAACTCCGTCTCTACTAAAAATACAAAAGTTAGCCGGAAATGGTGGTGCATGCCTGTAATCCCAGCTACTTGGGAGGCTGAGGCGAGAGAATCGCTTGAACCCGGTAGGCAGAGGTTGCAGTGAGCTAAGACTGCGCCACTGCACTCCAGCCTGGGCAACAGAGTGAGACCCCGTCTCCAAAAAAGAAAAAGAAAACAAAAAAGACAAAGAAAAAAATAGTGGTGATGATGGTTGCACAACATCATTATGAATGCAGTTAAAAAAATTAAATTGTACATTTTACAATAGTAAACATTGTTATGTGAATTATATTTCAAAGAAAAAAAAGTTTTGGACCAGCCTGAGCAATACAGTGAAACGCCATCTCTACGAAAATACAAAAAGTTAGCAGGGTGTGGTGATGGGCGCCTGTAGTCCCAGCTACTCAGGAGGCTGAGGCAGTAGAACTGCTTGAACCTGGGAGGCAGAGGTTGCAGTGAGCCGAGATCGCATCACTGCACTCTAGCCTGGGGGACAGAGCAAGACTCCATCTCAAAAAAAAAAAAAAAAAAAAAAAAAAAAAGTGGTTACTTCAATGGAGGGAGCACATACTTTCACTCAGTTCATACCATCATGTTGAATTTTTAAAACCATGTGTAAGTTATTATAACTTAAAAACTCCTACGTATGCCATTTGCCATGGCTGCCAGAGCTATTCTTCTTCTCTGAGAACGCCCCCACTGTTGAGGTGTGGATAATAGTCACGACTGTCCCACCTAACTCTGTGCCATGGCCACAGATGACTGATCCCTGAGTGAATGGATTCTTGACTCCATGTTGTGTCAATCAGATTTTCTATGCCTGAAAATAAAGATGCTAGCTAGCGTGGGTTGGAACTGAGAACAAGTAAATTTGGGAGACATGGAGTAGAGAAAGATAAAGTGTGCAGAGATGAATGTAGCCCAAGAGAGAAATACTGAGTTGCTTGGATTCCTGCTAGCTTTCCAGTTCCTGATTCCACTCAGTCTCTTCGAATACCCAACCACTCTCCCTGCTGTTGGGTTTTATAGCCTTAATATAAATTAACTTTTTTCAGTGGCCTACCAAGGACAGAGTGGTAGGAGAGGTCCAAGGTGGGTACAGACAATAAGAGAATGGATTGTGTGCTTAGATTCATGGTGATAATAAAAAGCAGACCAACTAACTTTTAGTTCATTTTATTATTGCTTTAAATTCTCTAAAACGCTAGTGATAAAATAGTCTGCTCTGTCCCCCTCCACCCAACACTGCTCTTTTTTGCCTGAGCTAGTCTAGTTCTGTTAGATACAACCAAAGAACCTTAAATATAATCAGAATAATGATCTTGGTCTAACCAATAATTGAAGGCAAAACAGCTAAAGAGGCTGGGCACAGTGGCTCACACCTGTTATCATAGCACTTTGGGAGGCCAAGGGGGCAGGGGAGGGATGGATCACTTGAGGCCAGGAGTTGGCGACCAGCCTGGCCAACATGGCAAAATCCTGTCTTCTACTAAAAATACAAAAATTAGCCGGGCATGGTGGTGCACACTTGTAATCCCAGCTACTCGAGAGGCTGAGGCATGAGAATGGCTTGAACTCAGGAGGCGGAGGTTGCAGTGAGCCAAGATCACGCCACTACACTCCAGCCTGGGAAACAGAGCAAGACTCTGACTCCAAAAAAAAAAAAGAAAAGAAAAATTTTGAGATTCATGATCTCACTAGCCATTTCAATTAACAACATTTCTGATTAATCAGTCTTTCCACTGCTTTTGTTCAAGTGTCCACTGAGCACTCTCGTCGTACAAGGCATATTCTAGGAAATTAGAATACAGTGGTGAGTAATGCAGATACAGGCCCGAATTCGCAGGGTCAAAATCCAGCAAAGGAACTTCTGAAATAAGGAATTTCAACAATGCGCTTTACACACTATTTTTCAAAGACATGTATAATAGGATCCTGCAGTACCGTGGAGCAGGGGTACCCTACTTTGGTACCTAACTTAGGTTCCCAAAGGAAAAGTAAGACTTAGCCAGAGCCGGCCGGGCATGGTGGCTCAAGCCTGTAATCCCAGCACTTTGGGAGGCCGAGACGGGGGGATCACGAGGTCAGGAGATCGAGACTATCCTGGCTAATACGGTGAAACCCCGTCTCTACTAAAAAATACAAAAAAACAGTAGTATTATGACAGTAGTATTGGAGATGAGGGTCTGGGCCGGGCACGGTGGCTCACGCCTGTAATCCCAGCACTTTGGGAGGCTGAGGTGGGCGGATCACTAGGTCAGGAGTTCAAGAACAGCCTGGTCAACATGGTGTAACCATCTTTACTAAAAATACAAAAATTAGCTGGGCATGGGGGCATGCACCTGCAATCCCAGCTACTCGGGAGGCTGAAGCAGGAGAATCGCTTGAACCCAGGAGGCAAAGGCTGCAGTGAGCCAAGATTGTAACACTGCACCCTAGCCTGGGCGACAGAGCGAGACTCAGTCTCAAAGAAAAAAAAAAAAAAAAAAAGAAAATTAGCTGGGCACGGTGGCAGGCGCTTGTAATCCCAGCTACTCCGGAGGCTGAGGCAGAATTGCTTGAACCTGGGAGGCGGAGGTTGCAGTGAGCCGAGATCACACTGTTGCACTCCAGCCTAGATGACAAGAACGAAACTCCATCTCACACACACACACACACACACACACACACACCCACACCCACCCACCCACCCCTAGAATAGATAAGACACAGTGACCAAATTCAGATCCTGAAAGAGAGTGATTAGCTGGTTATCCAAAATAACTAGCATCACGTGCTAAAAAGTGGTGTACTCTGGATGAGCACTGTACATAGAACTTCCTGATGTTAGGAATTTCTAGATCTGTGCTAATACAATACTCCCTATCCACATGTAGCTAATGAGCACTTAAAATGAGGTAACACCCAGGAGCTGAATTTTTAATTTTGTGTAATTAATTAATTTACGTTTAAACAGCCACACATGGCTACTGCCCTGGACAGTACACTCTAGATTACTGTGACATCTAACTTAAAACATATGACAGGGTTAGTAAGTTTATACAACACTATATGGCAAGGACAATAAGAAAGGGAAAAACTCAGGCTGCCGGGCACAGCGGCTCACGCCTGTAACCCTAGCACTTTGAGAAGTGCAGGCGGATCACGAGGTCAAGAGATCGAGACCATCCTGGCCAACATTGTGAAACCCTGTCTCTACTAAAAATACAAAAATGAGCCGGGCGTGGTGGCGCGTGCCTGTAGTCCCAGCTACTCGGGAGGCTGAGGCAGGAGAAACGCTTGAACCCGGGAGGTGGAGGGTGCAGTGAGCCGAGATCATGCTACTGCACTCCAGCCTGGGAAACAGTGCGAGACTGTCTCAAAAAAAAAGAAAAAAAAAAAAAAGAAAAAGAAATGCATATTTCAAAATAAAACACACAACCAAACTTAACTTTTCAGTTTAAAAAAACTGTCTAAATATATGCAGAGAATATAAACTACACAACCACGAACCAGTGGTTATCTTGAAGATGAAGGATCTTTAAAGATCTTTCCTTTTCTGCTATATGTTACTGAACTGTTTTTTTTCTTTTTGTACAATACATATGCATTACCTATTTGGGTGGAAAACAATTTCCTATCAAACCAAAAAGTGCCTGTACATTATCACACAAACATACTTGTAATGCTGTTATGGTAAAGATATGCAATATAATCACAGTGATAGCTTCTACAAACACATGATTTTTCTGTAAGACACAACATACATGGGAACAAGACATTCTGGGGAGAAGCATATCAACAAACTTCAAGTTCCCACAACAATCCATAGAATTTATAAAATACTCTAAAGCTATTATTTTATATCTAAGTTATATCCTTCCTGTACTATGATGAGATGTGTCCCTTAGGATCATACACTTAGGAGACAAAACTTGACACAAATACATTCAAATCTCTATCAAATATGAAATCATCTCATTTATCCAGCAAAATCAGAGTATAGGGTATTTCTCATAAACAAACTTTCTAATATTAGTAACTGAAATTTAACCCTTTAAGCACCGAACCTTTTTACTTCGGAAGGATTTTTCCTAAAAAGTATCTATGCATCTGCACCCTCTTAAACCAATGCTACAATTGAATCTTCACTTGACATCTTGGGGCCATTATGTTGAGCATCGATTATCAGTTCCAGGATTATTATGAAGATAAATTACTAGGATTTAGTGGAGAAATACATGCCCCTTCCTCAAAGCACCCTTGACTGCTATATAGTGAATTCGCCTTTTTTTGTTTGTTTTTTGAAGTATGAAGGTAGTTTTAAATTTCTTCATCAGGCTGTCAGTGTTCACTGGCTAAGTCCGGACGTCTATCCAGGCTTTCTTCTAACGTAATGCCTTTAGTTTCAGCCTAGGAAGCCAGATAACTAAACTAATTAAAATTACAGGTAAATTAATAAGGACTTCCTGAGCACAAGAGGCCCTCCTATAAGAAATACCATACAGGCCGGGCGCGGTGGCTCAAGCCTGTAATCCCAGCACTTTGGGAGGCCGAGACGGGCGGATCACGAGGTCAGGAGATCGAGACCATCCTGGCTGACACGGTGAAACCCCGTCTCTACTAAAAAATACAAAAAAAACTTAGCCGGGCGCGGTGGCGGGCGCCTGTAGTCCCAGCTACTCGGGAGGCTGAGGCAGGAGAATGGCGGGAACCCGGGAGGCGGAGCTTGCAGTGAACTGAGATCCGGCCACTGCACTCCAGCCTGGGCGACATAGTGAGACTCCGTCTCAAAAAAAAAAAAAAAAAAAAAAAAAAAAAAAAAAGAAATACCATACATTGTTTGCCGTCGGTTTTGGCTGCTGAGGATGATTTAGCTTCCTATTGCCTTTTCTCCCTAGTACCCCAAGATGTTTTTTCAATAAGCTAAGGCCGCTCTACAACTCTAAGTTAACTCCAGACAAGTCAGGTGTTGCCATCTACAGTGATTTCTAGTTGGGTCTGACTCCACCACTCATTACGTGCAAAAAGACACTGGGGAATGGAACGGTTGTCAAAATGCCCAGTTACCGATAACAAATATAAATTTTTCTTTGTATACTCTTCGCAGTAAAGTAGCAACAGCAATCGCAACCAAAATTTATTAAGCTCGCCTGCAGCGTTCTCAGCCCCACGTACAAACTCAAGTAGCTCAGTATTTCTTGCTGGCTCTGGCACAGGAGCAGATCCAGACTAGATGGATTCTAAAGTCATCCCAACAGGAAAATTAAGCTATGAACATTAAATCTTATCTCTGAGAGAGAATGAGGGTAACATAGGAGTTAGAACCAACTTCTGTGCAAGTGAGCACTCCCCGACGCACCGGAAGTTTTGAAATATCCTGCGGGCTTCCCACAGGCAAAGTGGTTTCCCTCCCCGCGGCTCTGCGGGCCCTCCCCAGGGTTCGAGGACCTCCCCGAGTTTGTTGCGCCCGGGGCCCTGACCCTGCCACAGGCTGGGAGCGAGACCGTCAATCACAGCCCGCGCCCCACGACTTCACCTTGGCGGCTCGCGAGCTGCGACTCGGGCAGGTGGGAGGTACCTGCGGCCCGACTCCTACCCCTACCTGCTGCGACCGGGGAAGAGGCTGTCCCAGCTGAGGCCGGTGCAGGCCCCAGGGCGCCGTCTCGGGCCGCGCGAACCCTCGAGGTGGTACCGCGTGGGGGCCGCGCGGCGGGGCCCGGCCCCGGGTCTCGGCAAACTCGGCTGCCCGCCCGGCCCGCCCCCCAGCGCCGCCACTCACCAAAGAAGCCCTGCACGATTCCCAGCGGGTGGCTGAGCCAATCCTCCCCACACGGCATCTCGCCAGGGGCCGGGGCCGGGGCCGGGGCCGGCGTGGACCGGGCGGAGGCGATCCGCGGGCAGAGCGCGGCCGGGCGGCCGGCGCCCAGCTCCTCTTCGGCGGCTCGGCCGCTCCTCGCTCGCGCCCTCCCACGCACAGCGAGCGGCGGGGCGCGGGCCTCCCGCGCCTCAGGGAGCGGTGGCTGCGGTGGGGCCGCCGAGGAGCTGCTGGCGACGGGCAGGCGGGCGCGTACGGGCCCCTAGCCTTCACTTCGCACAATGGCGGGAAACAGCCGCCGCCGACCGCGCTGCCTGCGACCTGGGTGGAGCTCGCGCGGGGAGGGGCGGCGGGAGCGCGCGGCGCGGCGCGGCTCTGCGGGGCGAGGAGGAGGGGCGGGCCGGGGCGGCGGCGGCGGCGCCGCCATCTTGGAGACGGGCAAAAGGAAGGGCACGCAGCGCCGCTGGAGGCTGCGCAGCGCGGGCCCGGCGTTGTGTTCCAAGGGCGGCGCGTTGTCGTTTGTCCCCATGTGCCGGCGTGTAGCGGGAGCTCCCATAGTGGGCTTGTAAGAGCGCAAAGCGAGTCTTTGCACAACCGCTGAAAAGCATAAGCTCAGAGACCTCAGAGTCATCTCTGGGCAAAATTAGTGGGCGAAATCGCCTTGGAAATCCGCCCGCCTACTCTTTGTGCTTTTTTCTTTTTTTGCTGATGGCAGCTCTTTTATCTGGGCCCCCCGCCCGAAACCCTGAGTGGTGACTTTCCCTCAGCTGCACAAGGTCTCCCTGAGGAAGGTGCACATTTAGAGAAGGGGAACCTCAGGGGACCCCGCGCTCCCTCTGCAGTCGCCTCAGACCCTGTGGCTCAGGGACGGTTCCTTACCGAGGGGCGGGGGCTCTAAACGCGCCGGGCCCGGCCTGCGCCTTGGCTGCGAGCACCGGGTCGGCCTCTGTCTGGAAGCTGGCAGCCGCCGTCAGGGAGCGTGGCGAGGCGCCTGCACCGCGCGCCGCCGGGATACCCTGGAGAAGGAAGCTACGAAGACCGACTATAGCAGCTTTTTGGGAAAATACCCAAGTTCAAGAGTGAAACTGTGGGAGTCGCTCTGAACCTCTTCTAGTTCAGGAGGCTGTCCGATTAAAAAAAAGAAACTGTGTTTCCCCTGGACCTGGAATGTACCTGAGAAAACCCCAGGCCCATCAGATATATCTACTCAATGAAAAAAGAGCATGGTAACGGGAGGGGAATGACCTGAATGCAATCTACAATTGAGGAGCTGAAGGAAAGGAACGGAACCCGCGTCTCAAGTCCTCCTTGAGAAATCCTTCTACCTTTCTAGGTTCTCCGCTGGAGCCCTTATCACAAAGCACGGATTGGCAAGAGAAAAATTTAGTAACATGTACATCTTATATGGGCAAAACTCAAGGAAGAGTAACTGGAAGAGGTGGCTTAGAATGGGGGATTACGTAGCATTTACAATGAAGAACAACAACTTTGTGGAGAAATGACGAAAGCAGTTTGAGGTGTCCAAAAGCAGCAGAGTGGGAAGGTAGAAATATGAGAAACTAATGATAGTTACAGGTAGTGAGTGAAGTGTGTTACATAGGTTCTTCTAGTGCCATCTCTGGCTGATAAGGGTCTAAAGTTGTCTCTGGTGATTAACTTTTGTCCCTGGTAGAGAGAGATGAGGTGGGACACTTTTGAAAATGTCCTGCTTTTAGGCACTAGTGGAAGGGTAGGGAGCTTGTTTTGTACAGATGCTCCTCTACTTATTCTCCTTATGATGGAGTTACATCCCAATAAACCCATTGTAAATTGAAAATGTCATTAGTTGAGGCCCAGCGCGGTGGCTCACGCCTGTAATCCCAACAGTTTGGGAGGCCAAGGCGGGCAGATCACGAGGCCAAGAAATGGAGACCATCCTGGCCAACATGGTGAAACCCCATCCCTACTAAAAATACAAAAATTAGCTGAGTGTGGTGGCACGCGCCTGTGGTCCCAGCCACTCTGGAGGCTGAGGCAGGAGAACCACTTCAACCCAGGAGGCGGAGGTTGCAGTGAGCCGAGATCACGCCACTACACTCCTGCCTGGCGACAGAGCGAGAATGCGTCTCAAAAGAAAAAAAAAAAGAAAAAAAGAAAAAAGAAAATATTATTAGTTGAAAATGTGTTTAATACACGGAACCTATCAAACATCAGTAGGCTACTGCAAACATGCTCAGAATATTTACATTAGCCTACAGTTGGGCAAAAGCATCTAACACGAAGCCCGTTTTATAATAAAATGTTGTATATCTCATGCAATTTATTGAATACTGTACTGAAAGTTAAAAACAGAATGGCTGTATGGGTAATTGAAGTATGGTTTCTACTGAATGCATGTTGTTTTCACACCATCATAAAGTCAAAAAATCTTGTCAAACCATCGTTGGGGACTGTCTGGATCTGCTTTTCAATTACCAAGATAATACTACTATAATTAAATTAATAATATTAAAATAATCCTTATGCCAAAGTGGCACATTTTGGAGTGACATTCTGGTTGACTTCAGGGCAAAAAACGAGTAGTTTGTATTTCTTAGTGTAAGGTAATTAATTGACACACTAAATTGTACATCTGGTTCTTGTGAGTTTGGGTAAGTCGAGAAAACTTGAGTTTCAAATCCAGGACATTACCACCATTCCATTCATTCATTTAGGGGACAGGGTTGCCAAGACCCTGGCATCAAATGGGGAAATCCCATATTTTTGCTTCATGGCCAGTAACAGGCAAATTAAATATATGCTATGGAAATGTCTGCTCTTAAATCATTGTAAATTCAAATTTACTTTATCGATAAATTGCAGTTTGATACCAACTCAGCAGTGGCTAGTATAAGGGAGGAAAAATATCTTTTCCATCTGCTCGTCTAGATTCTATGGTGGACCCCTGTAAAAAAAAAGATAGATTAGCAAGAGAAAAATACGCACTTTATTTCATGTACGTTTTACAAGAAATGGGAGCCTTCATAAGGAAATTAAGATCCAAAGAAGCAGTTAAAACCAAGTGTTTTTATGCTAGGTTTGATGAAGAGAGTCATGGAAGAATGTGAGCGAAGTCCAGCAAACTAGGGGAAATTTAGCAAGGCCTGTGTGTTAAATTCCTTTCTGTGTCCCTTCATCTTTAAGATAGGATGCTCCTGTCCTCCAGGAGGAGGGAGGGCAGCTCTCATGTCAGAGTCTTATAATCTGCTTCAGGGGAAGGCCAGGGAGCCTTTCCCACACGTGCTGTTTCTCAAATTCCTTCAGCTTAAAATATTTAATATGCCAAGGTGCCATATTTTGGAGTAGCAAGTCATGAATCCCATCTCTGTGAATACTTCAACTTTTGGTTTCTTCTTTGGCAGCGTATTTAGTGATTTATTTTTTTAAATTGCTCGTATTTTACTTAAGGAGACACTGTGATCCTTCTGAAATGTAATTATTTTATAATGCGAATAACCCTCCAATTTTTCTGTGGCAAGATGTTTTGCTACTAAGTAGTTATGGAGCTGGGGGAGGTGGTGTGCACTTGTAGTCTCAGATACTTGGGAGACTGAGGTGGGAGGATCACTTGAGCCCAGGAGTTCGAGGTTACAGTGAACTATGATCGCGCTACTGCACTCTCGCCTGGGAGACAGAGGAACACCCCATTTCTAAAAATAATAACAATGACAATAATAATGATAAGTAGTTATGAAAATGTAAAAGGCCAGGGGAGGGTTCACGAAGATCTGTCTCTATGGCAAGATTTCTTTTTTCCCACTATCAGTAACCACACTTCTGCCCCGACTCAAGCCTGTTTTTTTTTGTTTGTTTTTTTTTTTTTTGAGACGAAGTCTCGCTCTGTCGCCCAGACTGGAGTGCAGTGGCGCGATCTCGGCTCACTGCAAGCTCCACCTCCCGGGTTCACGCCATTCTCCTGCCTCAGCCTCCCCTGTAGCTGGGACCACAGGTGCCCGCCACCACGCCCGGCTAATTTTTTTTTGTATTTTTAGTAGAGACGGGGTTTCACCGTGTTAGCCAGGATGGTCTCGATCTCCTGACCTCGTGATCCGCCCGTCTCGGCCTCCCAAAGTGCTGGGATTACAGGCGTGAGCCACTGCGCCCGGCCCCGAGCCTGTATTTTTAAGGAGGGCATTAAGTAACTCTGTCTATAGAAAATTACTGAGAGAGTGGCTGGGCACGGTGGCTCACACCTGTAATCCCAGCACTTTAGGAGGTCGAGGCGGGTGGATCACGAGGTCAGGAGATAGAGACCATCCTGGCTAATACAGTGAAAACCCATCTCCACTAAAAAAAAGTACAAAAATTAGCCGAGCGTGGTGGCACGTGCTGGTAGTCCCAGCTACTTGGGAGGCTGAGGCGGGAGAATTGCTGGAACCCCAGGGGTGGAGGCTGCAGTGAGCCGAGATTGCCCCACTGCACTCCAGCCTGGGCAACAGAGCGAGACTGGGTCTCAAAAACAAAAACAAACAAAAAATTACTGAGAGAGCACTGGAAATACTGGGGTGAAAAAAGAGATTCCATCTCTGCCCTCATGGAACATACAGCCTAGTAGAAGACTTATAGTAATTACTCACAATAGGTGCTAGGCAAGAATAGGTGAAGATTTATAAGAGGAATAAACAGAGGTGTACCTGTTCTAGTGAGTGAATGCTAAGGGTTGAATGTGTGCCCCAGAGTTTGTGTGTTGGAAACTTAATCCCCAATGCAACAGTGTTGAGAGGTAGGACCTTTATGGGGCAGGGCCCTTATGAAGGGATTAATGTCACTATTGCAGGAGTGGGTTGGTTATAAAAGTGAGTTTGGCTCTTTCTTCCGATGTGCGTGCAGGCACGCACACGCGCACACATACACACACACACGCGCGCATGCTCTTGCTTATGCTCTCTTTCACCTTCTCTCACCCTCTTTCCCTTTGCCTTATGATGATGCAGCAAGAAAGCCCTTGTCAGATGCCAGCACCTTGATATTGAACTTGCCAGCCTCCAGAACTGTAAGAAATACATTTATTTATTTATTTATTTATTTATTTATTTATTTATTTATTTATTATATCCTTTTTTGAGAGGGAGTTTTGCTCTTGTTGCCCAGGCTGGAGTGCAATGGCGCGATCTCGGCTCACCGCAACCTCTGCCTCCCAGGTTCAAGCGATTCTCCTGCCTCAGCCTCCAGAGTAGCTGGGATTACAGGCATGTGCCACCACGGCTGGCTAATTTTGTGTTTTCAGTAGAGATGGGGTTTCTCCATGTTGGTCAGGCTGGTCTCAAACTCCTGACCCCAGGTGGTCCGCCTGCCTCAGCCTCCCAAAATGCTGGGATTGCAGGTGTGAGCCACCATGCCCAGCCAATCAATTTTCTTTATAAATTACCCAGTTTGTGGCAATGTTATGGCAGCACGAAATGTTCTAAAACAAGGGAATGGGGAAGAGTTGTGGGTAGGAGAAAAGGATGCTTCAGGGCTTCTCTGAAAATGTGACATTTACACTAGAATTTGAAAGATAAATAACAGTAAGGTGAAAATCGTCGGGGAAAGACTTTGTAAGCTTTAAGACTACAAAAACAAAAACCTGCACAGGAAAACCGAAATAGTTACAATTTAGTATATGACTTGCCATTAAAAGTGTTTACATAGTCACAATAAAGTTACAATTTAAACATTTATCTAACCAACTTTATAATTAACTATTTTGGGAGGCTGGGGGGAGGTGAAGGACTCACATATGTGATGATGACCAAGAAGATAAAAAAGAGCAAAATCCTAATCTTTCATTTGAAAACTCAACAGATAATGCAGTGGAGGAAAAAAGGAAAAATCACAAGTGGCAATGGAATCATGTTAATTTAGGAATACAGCAATACTGAAAGAACCAGCTGAAAGAGGTGAAAGTAGTTGCCTCCAGGTTGGGGTAAATGGGGTAAACATTTGCTAGTTTTCTGTGTACTTATCGAAAATGCAATACCAACTAGATTTCCACTAGGTTATAAGATCCCTGAAACAATGATTTTGGTATTTGTATGCTGTTTTGTTTCCCAGCACCTAGAATAGTGCCTCACGTATAATAGATGCTCAATAAATAGTTGCTGAATGAATAATGCCCACTTTCTATAAACTGCCTAAATATCATCTCTAGATATTTAGACACATCAGATATTTAGATACACTACTTCATTTTCTTGGACATCTTTTCCAGAGTCTTTTGACCTATTCCAGCCTGGACTTGCTGCCTTTTACTTCTGGTCCAAAATTGTCTTCCTAGGATCTTCTACCACCATTACCTTAAAGATTATCTTTTTTTCCTCTTTCTTCTTTTTATTGAGACCTCAAAAAAAAAAAAAAAAATCTGTTCTCCTCCTCTTCTATAGTTATAGATAGGTTGCCCAGTGAAGAAATGCATTTCTCAGCTATAGACATGTAGCTGAGGTTGGTTTCCCAGCAAGGGACCACATTTCCCAGACTTCTTTGCAGCCAGATAAGGCTGTGTGATTAAGTTCTTACCAATGAACTCATGAGTGAGTGAGATGTTTGGAACTTCCACTTCTATTTCTTTTTTTTATAGAGACAGTATCTTCTCATGTTGCCCAGACTAGTCTCGAACTCCTGGGCTCAAGCAATTCTCCTGCCATGGCCTCCCAAAGTGCTGGGATTACAGATATGAGCCACTGTGCCCAGCCGAACTTCCATTTTTTATGGAAAAAAAAAAAATTGGCCCTGCATGTTTTTTCGTCCTTCCTGATACATGGGAGGGTGATAACTATGCTTAAAGACGCCTTGGATTTTTATGTGAACATTGCAGTCTGAGGTCTCTTTATACAGCTGCCAGCATTTGCTCTGATTAGTTCAGAAATTCATATCAGAAGTGGGGTGCTATCGTAACAAATAGAAAATAATGTGGCTCTAATTTCGTGGTCAGATAGTGGGTGGTGATACATGAAAGCAGAATGCTCCAGAAAAATAAGGGGATGATTTGATTCAGACTGTTGCAAGCGGGAGAGCATCCATTCATGAACATCGCTAACAGGAGGGTTAATATTTGGGGCTTTATAAAAACAAAGGAATCATTGAGGAAGGGTGGAGGCAGGTCTTCTGTTGGAATATGCAAGAGCAAAGTGGTCCTTTGCAATTAACCCTTTCTCAGAACACAAAAAGGTAGGGGGGATTCCTGAACTGTTTCTGTTTTTTGGGGGTAGGAAAAATTGGGAAGATGGCATTGACCAAGTTACAACGTTTCTGGTCTAATTGCTGCAGAGGTTGTGGGTCAGAGTTTTATTGTTAACTATAGTCTGACTGCTGGGCACAGTGGCTCATGCCTGTAATCCCAGCACTTTGGGAGTCCAAGGTGGGTGAATTGCTTGAGCCTAGGAGTTCGAGACCAGCTTGGGCAAAGTGGTGAAACTCCGTCGTCTGTAACAATAATACAATAATTAGTTGGTGTGTGCCTGTAGTTACAGCTACTTGGGGGTGAGGTGGAAGGATCACTTGAGCCCAGGAGGTTGAGGCTGCAGTGAGCCGTAATTGTGCCACTGCACTTCAGCTTGGGTGACAGAATGAGACTCTGTCTAAAAAAATAAAAATTAAATATAATCTGACCATTGTCTGTTTGTATATGAACTTCTCTTAGAAATATTGTGTGAGCCATGTATGTAATTTAAAAGTTGTCAGCAGTCATACTTTAAAAAGTAAAAATAAATAGGTAAATTAATGTTTTTTTAATTTTTTGAGACGGAGTCTTGCTCTGTCACCCAGGCTGGAGTGCAGTGGTGTGATCTCAGCTCATTGCAACCTCTGCCTCCTGGGTTTAAGTGATTCTCCTGCCTCAGCCTCCTGAGTAGCTGGGATTATAGGCACGTGCTACCACACCTGGCTAATTTTTGTATTTTTAGAAGAGTCGGGGTGATCCACCCATCTTGACCTCCCAAAGTGTTTGGATTACAGGCCCAGCCATAAATTAATTTTAGTAGTATATTTAACCCAGCATGTCAAAAATAATACAATTTGAAAAAAGAATCAATACAAATATTATTAATAAGATATTTTACTTTGTTTCCTGTAGTCTTTGAAATTCTGTACGTATTTTATACTTATAGCACTTCTCAGTTCAGATAGTCATATGTCTAGTGCTCACCAGACACGGGTGGCTAGAGGCCACCACATCGGACAGCACAAGAGATATTGGGACTTTACAGGGCTGGAAATGGCAACCAATTCAATATTCAAATCATAGGAGGTAAAATTTTTTGCTGAAAACTGTTCTCAAGGGTCCTTTGAGACTTCTTGGGTAATCAGAAGAATCCAGCCTTACGGCAAAGTTCAAATCAAGGATGGTCCTCTCCTACGGGAGCCTATTTCAAATCACTTCAAGGTAACCCCCAATTAGGCTGAAAAATAAGCTTGAATCAGACAAGGAAGTAAAGAATTTGGAACTGACTGGAAATAAAATACCAGGAGCAGGGCCTGAAAATGCCAGCAACTGTCCAGCCTAGGCAACATAGGGAGATCCCATCTCTACAAAAATTAAAATGAAATAAACGAGCCAGGTATGGTGGCACAGGCCTGTGGTCCAGCTACTCAGGGGGCTGAGGTGAAAGGATCGCTTGGGTCTGGGAGGTTGAGGCTGCAGTGAGCCGTGATCATGCCACTGTACTGCAGCCTGGGTGACAGAGCAAGATCCTGTCTCAGAAAACAAACAACAACAACAACAACAACAAAACAACCTAGGAACTTGTACAGGCCTCAAAAGCAAGTCTTAGGCCTCAAACTTTTACCAGCAAGAAATGGGCTGCCAAAGCTGTACAGCCCACCAAAGAGGGACAGACATGCTTCCCGATGTGCCCCCCCCTTTTTTTTTGAGATGGAGTCTTGCTCTGTTGCCCAGGCTGGAGTGCAGTGGTGTGATCTCAGCTCACTGCAACTTCCACCTCCCAGGTTCAAGTGATTCTCCTGCCTCAGCCACGCGTAGCTGGGACTACAGGCATGTGCCACCACACCTGGCTAATTTTTGTATTTTTAGTAAAGATGGGGTTTCACCATGTTGACCAGGCTTGTCTTGAACTCCTGACCTCAAATGATCTGCTCACCTTGGCTTCCCAAAGTGTTGGATTATAGGTGTTAGCCACCATGCCTGGCCCTGATGCCACTTAAAAAAATTTTTTTTGAGATAGGGTCTCACTCTGTCATCCATGCTGGAGTGCAGTGGTGCAATCACAGCTCACAGCAGCTTCAACCTCCCAGGCCCAACTGATTATCCTGCTTCAGTCTCCAAAGTAGCTGGGACCACAGGCATGTACCTCCATTCCATCCCATCCCATCCCATCCCGTCCCGTCCCGTCCCGTCCCGTCCCGTCCCGTCCCATCCCATCCCATCCCATCCCATCCCAGAGACGGGGTCTTGCCATGTTGCCCAGGCTGGTCGTGAACTCCTGGGCTCAAGTGATCCTCCTGCCTCAACCTCCCAAAGTATTGGGATTACAGGCATGAACCACTGCATCTGACGCCCTAATGTCACATTAGATATGGCCAAGGAAGATCATGGATCAGGAGATATCTCCCTGTGTTAGTTCGCTTTTTGTGTCGCTATAAATACATGAGGTTGGGTCATTTATGAAGAAAAGAGGTTTAATTGTCTCACAGTTCTGCAGGCTGTACAGGAAACATGGTGCTGGCATCTGCTTCTGTTGAGGGCCTCAGGAAGCTCACAATCATGGAAGAAGGCGAAGGGGGGCAGGTGCATCACATGGCAAAAGTGAGAGCAAGAGAGAGAGGGGGGCAGGTACCATAATCTTTTAAATGACCGGATCTTGCCTGAACTTAGAATGAAAACTCATTATTGTTGTGAGGACGGCACCAAGACATCCATGAGGGATCTGCCCCCATGACCCAAATACCTCCCACCAGGCCCCACCTCCAACATTGGGAATCATATTTCAACATGAGATTTGGAGGGGACAAACATCTAAACCATAGTACTTCCTGAGGGCAAAGCTAGTGCCTCAGACGACTGTAGACTGAGGAGTTATTTCCAGCGGGCCAGGGAGTTATTAACATACCGGAGGCAGCCGGACTAACCATGAAAATTTTCCACTCTGAGAGCAGGGCGCATTTCCAATTCATGCCTATCAGGATTCAATCATTTCTGTGAAAGTGACTGCTGTGTTTTCCATTCCTCCTTTTTTCCAGTGGGGGCTTGATGGAAGTTACGTTGTTCTTGCTCCACTATTGGCTATTGGGCATCTTACCGTCATGGTTCACTAGACTATAAAGAGCCACATTTGGACGCAATCAAAAGGGTTGAGCTATGCTTAAAGATCCTGGAATTTTAAGTTGGATGTAGGTGGTTGCCTCCCTTGGGAAAGGACATAGACATATGTTCTATGTCTGGGAAGGATGGGAATTTGCTAGCCAGAGGGGCAGACTGTGGTAGCAATTGTCATTTGCCCACCAAATCTTCTTCCTCCACAGTTATATGTAGTTAGAATGTAGTTTCCCAGGTGGGGACTGTATTCACCAGCTCTTCGTGCACCTATACATTCCTTTTTGTGGAAGTTCTCATCAATGGAATGTGAACAGAAGGGATGCAACTTCTGCCCCACTTGTTAAGATGAAATATTTGTCCCTCAACTGCTTTGACCTTTCCTGCTAACTTGGATGGCAACAACTAGAGCACCCTTGGCAGCCCTATGTTGAAGACAGAAAGCTGGGTACTAACATGTACTCTTATAAAAGTGAGGACTGAGCTTCTATCTTGTTTGAGCCATTGCATTTTTGGGTCCTTTTGTTAAAGTAGCTTACTGTCCCCTACTATACCTTAGAGCAGTTACTTTAGAAAGCTTGAAATTATAAACCCTTCCTCTGCTACTTGGACATGTAAATCTTTGACACAACAATCAGCACTCTGTAGAAACACACCAATCAGCACCCTGTGTCTAGCTAAAGGAATGTAAATGCACCAATTAGTACTCTGTGGCCAGCTAAAGGATTGTAAATGCACCAATCAGCACTCTGTAAAATGGACCAATCAACAGGACATGGGCGGGGACAAATAAGGGAATAAAAGCTGGCCACCCCCAGCCAGCAGCGGCAACCTGCTCAGGTCCCCTTCCACACTGTGGAAGCTTTGTTCTTTTGCTCTACAAAATAAATCTTGCTGCTACTCACTCTTTGGGTCCGTGCCACCTTTAAGAGCTGTAACACTTACCACAAAGGTCTGTGGCTTCATTCTTGAAGTCAGCGAGACCAAGAACCCACCGGAAGGAACCAACTCCGGACACATCTTGGCGACCACAAAGGGACTATCACCAAGCGGTGAGTACCATCGGACCCCTTTCGCTTGCTATACTGTCCTGTTTTTCCTTAGAATTCGGGGGCTAAATACTGGGCACCTGATGGCCAGTTAAAACCAACTAGCGTGGCTGCCGGACTAAAGACATAGGTGTCAGGCTTTCTGGGAAAGGGCTCTCTAACAACCCCCAACTCTTTGGAGTTGGGACCACTGGTTTGCCTGGAACCAGCTTCCACTTTTCCTGTACTTCTGGGCTGAGCTGAGGGTCAACAGAGAGGAAGGCCTTTCAGCTCTGGGGTCCTGACAAAAAGTTGGTTGACCCTGTAGCCATGAGCAGAACTCCCAAAGTCCCATCGCCCAAGCGAGACTCGCCCATCTATCCTATCTATCCTGATTCTTGCCTCCTGGGTCCTAACGCCTGTCAGACAAACTTCTTCTCACCTCTCTTATCTGAGGCTAGTCCTGCTTCTAAAAACCACTCCCTGTCTCTGGTGCTTTTCTAGTTTCTCCTGTAAGAATGATTTCTAGTATAAACTCCAGGACTCTGTTCCCTTCTTTAGGCACCCGGGCTCACCAATCAGAAAGACATAATTTTTGCCCAAAGTGCCGTTGAGTGGGGAGACCAACTATCCTTTTAGGATCCCTCCTCAGACAAGCAGGCCTAACAAAGCCTATTCCTGAAGCTAGGATATGGGGAGCCTCAGAAATGATATCCTTCCTATTCACATGATGATAAGTGAGGACAAAAGACACTCTTCCAACCCTGGGAAAATCCTTTCCCTCCCTCAGGGTATGGCCTTCCACTTCATTTTTGGGGTATAACATCTTTATAGGGCAGGGGTAAGGTCCCAATACTAACAAGAGAACACTTAGGAGTCTAACAGGTTTTCCAGAATGTGTCAGTAAGGGCCACTAAATCCGATCTTCCTTGGTCCTCTTTGTGGTCTAAGAGGAAAATTGGGGTTTCTGCTGCTGCGTCGGTGAGCACAACTATTCTGATCAGCAGGGTCCAGGGACTGTTGCGGGCTCTTGGGAAAGAGGTTTCTGCTGCTGCGTCGGTGAGCATGACTATTCTGATCAGCGGGATCCAGGGACCATTGCGGGTTCTTGGGAAAGAGGGGTTTCTGCTGCATCAGTGAGCACAACTATTTTGATCAGCAGGCTCCAGAGACCGTTGCAGGTTCTTGGGCAAGAGGGGTTTCTGCTGCTGCGTT
Source organism: Macaca thibetana thibetana (assembly GCF_024542745.1). Taxonomy (NCBI): domain Eukaryota; kingdom Metazoa; phylum Chordata; class Mammalia; order Primates; family Cercopithecidae; genus Macaca; species Macaca thibetana. The sequence goes on from NC_065586.1 coordinate 115,983,416, forward strand.
GGTGAGCGCAACTATTCCGATCAGCAGGGTCCAGAGACCATTGCGGGTTCTTGGGCAAGGGGAGAAAACAAACAAACCAAAACTCTGGGCGTTTTTTTCTTTCAGATGGAAAACACTCAGGCATCAACAGGCTCATCCTTGAAATGCATCCTAAGCCATTGGGAGCAATTTGACCCGCAAACCCCGAAAAAGAAGTGGCTCATTTTTTTCCTGCACTATGGCCTGGCCCCAATATTCTCTCTCTGATGGGGAAAAATGGCCGCCTGAGGGAAGTATAAATTACAATACTATCCTGCAGGTTGATCTTTTCTTTAAGAGGCAAGGCAAATGGAGTGAAATACCTTATGTCTAAGCTTTCTTTTCATTGAAGGAGAATCCACAACTATGCAAAACTTGCAATTTACATGCTGCAAGAGGACCTCTCAGCTTACCCCTATATCCTAGCCTCCCTATAGCTCCCCTTCCTAGTAATGATAAGCCTCCTCTAATCTCCCCTGCCAGAAGGAAATAAGCAAAGAAATCTCTAAAGGACCACAAAACCCCCTGGGCTATCAGTTATGTCCTCTTCAAGCTGTTGGGGGAGGGAAGTTTGGCCCAACCAGGGTACATGTCCCTTTCTCCCTCTCTGATTTAAAGCAGATCAAGACAGACCTGGGAAACTTTTCAGATAATCCTGATAGGTATATAGATGTCCTACAGGGTCTAGGGCAAACCTTCAATCTCACTTGGAGAGATATCATGCTATTGTTAGATCAAACCCTGGCCTTTAATGAAAAGAATGCGGCTTTAGCTGCAGCCTGAGAGTCTGGAGATACCCGGAAAGGTACAAATTCCCTACCGTTCAGCAAGCCATCCCCAGTGTGGATCTCCACTGGGACCTCAACTCAGATCATGGGGACTGGAGTCGCAAACATCTGTTGACCTGTGTTCTGGAAGGATTAAGGAGAATTAGGAAAAAGCCCACGAATTATTCAATGATGTCCACCAAACTCAGGGAAAGGAAGAAAATTCTTCTGCCTTCCTCGAGCGGCTATGGGAGGCCTTAAGAAAATATACTCCCCTGTCACCCAACACACTCGAGGGTCAATTGATCCTAAAAAATAAATTTATTACCCAATCAGCTACAGATATCAGCAGAAAGCTCCAAAAGTGAGCCCTGTTCCCTCAACAAAATCTGGAGGCATTATTAAACTTGGCAACCTCAGTGTTCTATAATAGGGACCAAGAGGAACAGGCCAAAAAGGAAAAGCGATATCAGAGGAATACGCAGCCTTAGTCATGGCCCTCAGACAAACAAACCTTGGTGGTTCAGAAAGGACAGAAAATGGAGCAGACCAATCACCTCGTAGGGCTTGTTACCAGTGTGGTTTGCAAGGACACCTTAAAAAAGATTGTCCAACAAGAAACAAGCTGCCCCCTCACCCATGTCCACTATGTCGAGGCAATCACTGGAAGGTGACTGCCCCAGAAGACAAAGGTTCTCTGGGCCAGAAACCCCCAACCAGATGATCCAACAACAGGCCTGAGGGTACCCAGGGCAAGCGCCAGTTCATGTCATCACCCTCACTGAGCCCCGGGTATGTTTAACCATTGAGGGCCAGGAAATTGACTTCCTCCTGGACACTGGTGTGGCTTTCTCAGTGTTAATCTCCTGTCCTGGAAGGCTGTGCTCAAGGTCCATTACCATCCAAGGAATCCTGGGACAGCCTGTAACCAGGTATTTCTCCCACCTCCTCAGTTACAATTGGGAGACTTTGCTCTTTTCACATGCCTTTCTTGTTATACCTGAAATTCCCATACCCTTATTAGGGAGGGACATATCAGCCAAAGCTGGAGCTACTATCTACAGGAATATGGGGAACAAGTTACCCATTTGTTGTCCCCTGCTTGAGGAGGGAATCAACCCTGAAATCTGGGCATTGGAAGGACAATTTGGAAGGGCAAAAAATGCCTGCCCAGTCCCCAAATCAGGCTAAAAGACCTCACCACTTTTCCTTATCAAAGGCAATATCCCTTAAGGCCTGAAGCTCATAAAGGATTACAGGATATTGTTAGACATTTAACAGCTCAAGAATTAGCCATAAAATGCAACAGTCCCTGCAACACCCCAATTCTAGGAGTACAAAAACTGAATGGTCAGTGGAGACTAGTGCAAGATCTTAGACTCATCAATGAGGCAGTAATTCCTCTATATCCAGTTGTACCCAACCCCTATACCCTGCTCTCTCAAATACCACGGGAAGCAGAATGGTTCACTGTTCTGGACCTCAAGGATGCCTTCTTCTGTATTCCCCTGCACTCTGACTGCCAGTTTCTCTTTGCCTTTGAGGATCCTACAGACCACACGTCCCAATTTATGTGGACAGTCTTGTCCCAGGGGTTTAGGGATAGCCCTCATCTGTTTGGTCAGGAACTGGCCCAAGATCTAGGCCACTTCTCAAGTCCAGGCACTCTAGTCTTTCAGTATGTGGATGATTTACTTTTGGTTACCAGTTTGGAAGCCTCATACCAGCAGGCCACTCTAGATCTCTTGAACTTTCCAGCTAATCAAGGGTACAAGGCATCTAAATCGAAGGCCCAGCTCTGCCTATAACAAGTCAAGTATCTAGACCTAATTTTAGCCAGAGGAACCAGGGCCCTCAGCAAGGAACGAATACAGCCTATACTGGCTTATTCTTGCCCTAAGACATTAAAACAGTTACAGGGGTTCCTTGGAATCACCGGTTTTTGCCGACTATGGATCCCTGGATACAGCGAGATGACCAGACCCCTCTATACTCTATTCAAGGAGACCCAGCGGCAAATACTCATCTAGTAGAATGGGAACCAGAGGCAGAAACAACCTTCAAAACCTTAAAGCAGGCCCTAGTACAAGCTCTAGCCTTAAGCCTTCCCACAGGACAAAACTTCTCTTTATACATTACAGAGAAAGCAGGAATATCTCTTGGAGTCCTTACTCACACTAGTGGGACAACCCCACAACCAGTGGCATACCTAAGTAAGGAAACTGATACAGTTGCAAAAGCCTGGCCTAACTGTTTACAGGTAGTTGCAGTGGTGGCCATCTTACTGTCAGAGGCTATCAAAATAATACAAGAAAAGGATCTCACGGTCTGGACTACTCATGATGTAAATGGCATACTAGGTGCCAAAGGAAGTTTATGGCTATCTGACAACCACCTGCTCAGATACCAGGTGCTACTCCTTGAGGGACTGGTGCTTCAAATATGCACATGTGTGGCCCTCAATCCTGTCACTTTTCTCCCAGAGGATGGAGAACCAATCAAGCATGACTGCCAACAAATTATAGTCCAGACTTACGCCGCCCGAGAGGATCTCTTAGAAGTCCCCTTAGCTAATCCTGACCTTAACCTATACACTGATGGAAGTTCATCTGTGGAGAATGGGATATGAAAGGCAGGTTATGCCATAGTTAGTGATGTAACAGTACTTGAAAGTAAGCCTCTTCCCCCAGGGACTAGCACCCAGTTAGCAGAACTAGTGGCACTTACCTGAGCCTTAGAAAGGGAAAAAGAATTAAGTGTGTATACAGATAGCAAGTATGCTTACCTAATCCTACATGCCCATGCTGCAATATGGAAAGAAAGGGAGTTCCTAACCTCTGGAGGAACCCCCATTAAATACCACAAGGAAATCATGGAGTTGTTGCATGCAGTGCAAAAACCCAAGGAGGTGGCAGCCTTACACTGCCAAAGACATCAAAAAGGGGAAGGAGAAGGGAGAACAGCAGCATAAGCAGCTGGCAGAAGCAGGGAAAGACCAGCAGAGAGCAGGAAAGAAAGAGAGAGAGAGAGGGAGAGAGAGAGAGAGAGAAAATCAAGGAGAGAAGGAAAGATGGAGAAAGACAGAAAGTCAAAAAGATAGGAAGAGACAGAGACAAAGAAGGAGTCAAAGAGAGAAAGAGATAGAAAGTCAAAGAGAAAGAAAATAGTAAAGAAAAAACAGTGTACCCTATTCCTTTAAAAGTCAGAGGAAATTTAAAACCTATAATTGATCATTGAAGGTCTTTTCTGTGACTCTATAACACTCCAACACCACCTGGTTGTCAGTGTAAACAAAGGCATAGCCTGAAAGCAGTGAGGCCACTGACAACCCATAGCCTTCCTATCCAAAATCCTTAACCTAGCAGGTTTCCTAACAGGGGACCTAATATTAATTACCATACAAAGGTCCGACCAGAGCTAGGGGGAACTCCCTTCAGGACAGGACTGATAGATGGTTCCTCCCCAGTGATTAAGGGAGAAAGACATAATGAGTATTCAGTAAATGATAAGGAAACTCTTGAATAAGCAGAGTTAGGAAAATTGCCTAATAATTGGTCTGTTGAAATGTGCTTGAGCTGTCTGCACTCAGCCAAACCTTAAAGTACTCACAGAATCAGGAAGGAGCCATCTATACCAATTCTAAGTTAATATGGACTGAAGGGGTCTTATTAATGCAAAGAACAATTGAAATCCCAAACCTACAAGGTTTTCAACAAAAGTAAAGTTTGCTAAAAGTTAACAGTGTAACATGTATTATCCTACTACCACACACTCTCAAAGGATTTCTCAGACAGTTTGCAAGAAATAACAAAATCTATCCTTATTCTACAATCCCTAATAGACTCTTTGGCAGCAGTGACTCTCCAAAACTGCCAAGGCCTAGACCTCCTTACTGATGACAAAGGAGGACTTTGCACCTTCTTAGGGGAACAGTGTTGTTTTTACACTAACCAGTCAGGTATAGTATGAGATGCTACTTGGCGTTTACAGAAAAAGGCTTCTGAAATCAGACAATGCCTTTCAAATGCTTATATCAACCTCTGGAGTTGAGCGATATGGCTTCTCCCCTTTCTAGTTCCCATGACAGCCATCTTGCGATTACTCGCCTTCGGGCCCTGTATTTTTAACCTCCTTGTCAAAGTTGTTTCCTCTAAGATCAAGGCCATCAAGCTACAGATGGTCTTACAAATGGAACCCCAAATGAGCTCAACTAACAACTTCTACTGAGGACCCCTGGACCAACCCGCTGGCCCTTTGACAGGCCTAAAGAGTTCCCCTCTGGAGGACACTACAACTGTAGGGCTCCTTCTTCACCCCTATCTAGCAGGAAGTAGCTATACCGGTCATCGCCCAATTCCCAACAGCAGTTGGGGTGTCCTGTTTAGAGGCGGGATTGAGAGGTGAAGCCAGCTGGACTTCCTGGGTTGAGTGGGGACTTGAAGAACTTGTCTGTCTAGCTAGAGAACTGTAAACGCACCAATCAGCGCTCTGTGTCTAGCTAGAGGATTGTAAATGCACCAATCAGCACTCTGTAAAAATGTGCCAATCAGTGCTCTGTGTCTAGCTAGAGGACTGTAAATGCACCAATCACACTCTGCAAAAACGCACCAATCAGTGCTCTGTGTCTAGCTAGAGGATTGTAAATGCACCAATCAGCACTCTGCAAAAACGCACCAATCAGTGCTCTGTGTCTAGCTAGAGGATTGTAAATGCATCAATCAGCACTCTGTAAAAATGCACCAATCAGCACTCTGTGCCTAGCTAAAGGACTGTAAATGCACCAATCAGCACTCTGTAAAATGGACCAATCAGCAGGATGTAGGGGGGGGACACAAATAAGGGAATAAAAGCTGGCCACCCCCCCAGCGAGCAGAGGCAACCTGGGTCCCCTTCCATGCTGTGGAAGCTTTGTTCTTTCACTCTTCACAATAAATCTTGCTGCTGCTCATTCTTTGGGTCTATGCCCCCTCTAAGAGCTGTAACACTTACTGCGAAGGTCCGAGGCTTCATTCTTGAAGTTAGCGAGACCAAGAACCCACTGAAAGGAACCAATTCCGGACACATGACCACCAAGAACTGTCTTCTCAAGGACCTGGGGGTTTGTCTCTTCAACTGCAAACATTCAAGGAGGTGCTTCTCATTCTCATTCCCAGTCCCTATGGCTACCTTGCTCTCTTACACCACTGCTTGTCATGAAAACAGAAGAATTATGTGTCTCCTCTGGATAAGCATGGATTAACACACCCAGGTGGCCTAGTCGCAGGACCAACCACCTCTTCACACTCCTCAGTGCCTTTCCCTTAGCACACCACAGCCTCTAAAAAGTCTCCAATCTTTTGTTTCAGCAAAGTTGTGTTCAGTTCATGCTGGACCCACTTCCCTACTGCAATAGTTTTCATTAAATAAAATCTAATTTACTGCTTTAATGAGTGTCCCACTTAAAAATTTTTTTTGACAGTAAGCACATGAAATCATTATTGAATTAATAAATTTAGGTTCTACATAGGTGTAAACAGCTGGGGAGAGTTTCATTATTTTGAGTGTTCTTTTGGGATCTACTCTCCCAACCTCCAAGAAGCTGAAAGATTGCTTAAGTTATATTTTCTTTCAAAATTTCTAACTATGAAAGATGACAATTATGTCCAAGTTATCCACAGTACCTTCTGGATTGAACTAGTCAGCTTACTGTGGATATAGAAAGCTATCTAAAATGTCAGAGCTCTAATTTCAATGTCCTGGTTTCTTTTCTTTCTTTTTTTAACGAGACAGGGTCTCGCCTTGTTGCCTGGGCTGGAGCACAGTGAGTGGCAAGATCAGCGTTAATTTAGCCTCAAGCAATCTTCCCACATCAGCCTCCTGAGTAGCTGAGACTATAGGTGCCATGCCACCACGCCCGGCTAATTTTTGCATTTTTATTAGTGACTGGGTTTCGCCATGTTGGCCAGGCCGGTCTCAACCTCCTGGGCTCAAGCTGTCCTCCCGCTCTGCCTCACAAAGTGCTGGGATTGCAGGCCTGCGCCAAGGCGTCCGGTTTGATTTCTCTTTTAAATATGTGTTTTTGGCCGGGCGCAGTGGCTCATGCCTGTAATCCCAGCACTTTGTGAGGCTGAGGCGGGCGGATCACAAGGTCAGGAGATTGAGACCATCCTGGCCAACACGGTGAAACCCCATCTTTACTAAAAATACAAAAAATTAGCCAGGCGTGGTGGCAGGCGCCTGTAGTCCCAGCTACCCGGGAGGATGAGGCAGGAGAATCACTTGAACCTGGGAGGCAGAGGTTGCAGTGACCCGAGATCGCGCCACTGCACTCCAGCCTGGGTGACAGAGCGAGCCTCCTCTCAAAACAAAAAACAAAACAAAACAAAAAAACAACCAAAAAAAAAAACAAAAAACAAACGAAAAACACAAAACAACAACAAAAATAAATCAGATTTTTTTTCTCCCTATGTATTAAACACTTAAAAACATTTTACCATTTCTATTTCTGGGTCAATGCCAAAGTTCAGTTCAGTCCAGAAAGACAAGTGGTTTTGGAGAGGGTGTTTGGTTCCGCCTTGCATGCGAATTCCCACACAACCCTCTTCCTCCTTTCCTCCTTCGGGCAGCGTCCAGCAGGGTTCCGCTGTTCCTCCAAAATCTTTGTCAGGAGAGTCATCCTGACAGTACTTTTAGGAAGCCCATAGATATCAGCCACAACCTGTGACTTTCAGGGTCAATTGCGTGTCAATTCGCACGTCCATCCAGAACCTGCGGGGACCACGCCCCCACGCTCCCTCCCGGCCTTTGCCTCAGCCCCTCTCCGCCTCCAAGGGTGTCACGTGCCAGACTCGGGCGGGAAGACATTGCCGCCATGTTGATTTCTGGCGGCGCTGGCTGGGGGAAGGGAGAGGGTGGCTGACTGACTAGCTACCCGTAGTTCCGGCTCCTGTGCGCAAGTGCGGAAGTGCGCTGGCCGGGAGAGTGATCGGTTTCCGGTCAGTGGTGCGGTACTGAGTACCCGGAGACGTGTATCGGAAGGTGGGCCGCAGCCATGGCGGAGAGAAAACCTAACGGTGGCAGCGGCGGCGTCTCCACCTCCTCGTCGGGCACTAACTTACTTTTCTCCTCCTCGGCCACGGAGTTCAGCTTCAATGTGCCCTTCATTCCAGTCACCCAGGCCTCAGCTTCCCCGGCCTCCTTGCTCTTGCCCGGAGGTAATAAGGGGAGGGCGGTCCCGTGTGTGGTGGGAGGCGGGCGGGGGACGTGCTGTGACAAGGGTCAGACGGAAGATATTCCTTTTGCCTCCAGCTACCCTCTCGATAGCTTGCCAGGATCATTAGTGACCAGGTTTGAGTGGGTCGGGGGCTTTAGGATCTTGGAGGCGGCAGGTGATGCGACTTGCTCTTCATTGCAGAAACCCACTGTTCCGAGTTGTCCAGAGTGCTGGACATTCATTCGTACACTGGCATTCCACACATCTTTGCTGAACACCCATTGTTGTTACGCCAGGTGCTGGCAGGGAATGCAAGTAAACAGTGGCCCTCTCCTAGGGTACAGTAGTCTATCTCCCACTAGGAGACTCCTAGGATATGGTAAGATACCTCCTAGGATGGACTGTGCCCCTCTCCTGGGATACGGTACACTGTCTCCTACTAGGAGATTGTTGTGATACAGTAGGATATCTTCTAGATTACAGTAAGATATCTTGTAAGATGGACTGTGCCCCTCTTCTAGGAGAAACATGTAATATTTGTGAAGTAGACATATAAAATGCATTCCTCATCTTTTTTTTTTTTTTTTGAGACGGAGTCTTGCTTTGTCGCCCAGGGTGGAATCCAGTGGCGCGATCTCGGCTCACTGCAACCTCCACATTTCGAGTTCAAGTGATTGTCCTGCCTCAGCCTCCCGAGTAGCTGGGACTACAGGCGTGCATGCCCTGCTAATTTTTGTATTTATAGTAGAGACGGGGTTTCACCATGTTGGCCAGGATGGTGGTCTCAATCTCCGGACCTCAAGTGATCCGCCTGCCTCGGCCTCCCAAAGTGCTGGGATTACAGGTGTGAGCGCCTGGCCAATTTTCGTCTTTCAAGACAATCCATCACTTCTTCCAAGAAACTTTTTCTTGTTCTCTTAGGCCCCCACTCCTATGTGCACTCCTAGCTCTTTTTTCATATTTGTATTATTGTCCAGGGAGATTGCTTTTTGATGATGATGTAGCATAGCCCAGAGCATGGTGTTCAGGAGCACAGACTGTATTCCAGTCCTTGCCCTGCCAGTAGCTTGCTGTGTAACTGTAGGCATTTTAGTTTACTTCCCTGTGCTTCAGTTTCTATATATGTATAGCCTCACATAATTATAATTAGAAATGCTTTAATTTTTGAAAAGCACCAAGTATACTGCCTGCCAGACAGTGTGATTTAATGTTTGTGAAATAAACACACCTGCTTCTCCATTTGGACTGCGGTCTTCTTCAGCAGCTATGACCTAATTGCCTTTTTATTTCCAGGATGTTGTTTAGGGCCTAGTAAGTAGATCCTCTTTGAATACTGAGTTTGCAGTGAGTAATTTATTCTTGTTTGAAGGACTAAAGACAGTTTCATGGAGAAGCGAGGACAGGCACGCTGGGAACAGCTGTACATAAAGGTTCCCCTGCCCATGTGTTAATGTTTCTTCTTGATGCTGGTCACTACCTGACATGTACACATACTTGTTTATTCCACTCCACTAGGATGTAAGACCATGAAAGCAAAAACTTAGTTTTATTCACGATTATATTCCCACTGCGTAGAATGATGTGTGGTATGTAGTAGACCAGTTATTCAGTGGGTGTTTGTTGAATGAGTGAAAGGATGGGAGTCAAAATGATGTCTCAATTTGACCTGTGGTTGAAAGGTTAGGCGTTGCTGTCTTTGGTGAAGAACCAGCATTGTTGGAGCAGAATGCTGTGAGAGGATGCAGGAATAAATAAGGCTTTACCTGGGGTTTTCTAATCATCCTCTGCACCATTAAAGTTGTTTGGTTATGTCCATCTTCCTTGCTGTGTAGTATTTGGTTTGTGTGTCACTGTGAATTCATGCTAAACATTTTCATTGTGAAGTCTAGTATAGCTATACCTGTCTTTAATGCTCTTGTTTCTTGGAGACAGTCTGTGTGTGTGTGTGAACATTAATAGTTTTTAGAACTAAAATTCATCTCTAAAAATCTCAGAAACCCATTCAGAGAATTTCCAGAGAAAAAGAAGAAACAGTCTCCTTGGAAGCAATAGTTAATCATATAAGTGAAAGAGACACAGGAAGCAATTTCATATATTCAACAGACATGGAAGGCCTGGCACAGTGGCTCACGCCTGTAATCCCAGCACTTTGGGAGGCTGAGGTGGGTGGATCACCTGAGGTCAGGAGTTCAAGACCAGCCTGGTCAACATGGCAAAACCCCATCCCAACTAAAAATACAAAAATTAATTGGATGTGGTGGTGGGCGCCTATAATCCCAGCTACTCGGGAGGCTGAGGCATGAGAATCGCTTGAGGTGGATGTTGCAGTGAGCTGAGGTCATGCCGCTGCACTCCACCCTGAGCGACAGAGTAAGACTCCATCTCAAAAACAAAACAAAAACAAAAACCAGACATGGATTGAGCAGTTTCTATTTGCCAGGCACTGTTCCAGAAGCTGGGAGACACAGAAGAGCAGACAGCCCTGCCCTCAATGACTGCACAGTATATATGTATACACACACTCACCTGTGTAAGCAACTGTGATACTGGTTTAGAACAGTTAGAAAGAGGGATTGATAGATGGCTGTGAATGCTGTGGGTCTCAGGCTGGCTGAGCTGGGGAATGGATGTCCCTTAGGCCTTCAGGTCCTCTTAGGGGAGGTGATGCTTGAGCTGAGTGTTGAAGGATACATAGAAGTGAGGGAATCTGGAGAGACAGGAATATGGGAAGTCTGAAGGTGTGAGAAAATCTGCAGGTTTGGCAGGAGTTAGTGGTTGGTGGAATGGGACAGGGATGGAGCTCATCCCTCTCTCCTGTCTCTTCACCTTTGTCTCCTCTCCCGTGTATCCTCTGCCCCCAGTAGATCACTTTGACTAGAGTGTGGACAATGGAGTGGCCTCGGTGGTCTATGGGTCACATATACCATACTCAGGAGGAGTTGGTAGTTCATCTTGTTGGGTTTTGGGAGCCTTTGAAGGATTTTCAGCAAGGCAGTGAAATTAGACGTGTGTTTCAGAAAGACTGGAGTTTTCTCTAGTTGCACTGGAATAAGGTTGACTGTAGCAAGAGGATTCGGTTGGGAGGCATAGTGAGAGGCTGGCAGTGGCGATGGCAGTCTAGCCCGAGTCAGCCACATTGGGTGTGAGGAGCAGGGAGCAGATGTGTGAGATGTGTAGACTACACACTTGTAGAGACTCACAGAAGACCAGAGTGTCAGCTCTGTCTGTCAGCACAGAGGCCCATTTTTGTTTAGTTTTAGACCCAAGACTGAGCTCTGTACCTGGCACATAAAGCATCCTGAGTAAATATTTCTTGAATAAATATTTGAATGATTAAATGAAGGGTATGAGAGAGAGGGAGGAGTCTGAGAGACTTGAGGTTTCTGGTTTGAATGTCTGAATGGATGTTGGCAAACATCGGTGGATATAGTGAAATACAGAAAAGGGAGCACGGAGGTGGGTAGTTAAGATAATAAACTCTGTTTGGGGCTTACTAAGCATGAGGTATATGTGGCTGAATCTGCCAAAAACATTGAGGAAGTAGTTGGAAAACAAGTTCTGGAACACATGACAACGGTCTGGGTTTGCGATAGAGTTGGGAGTGTCACCAATATACAAGTGCCTATTAAAGTTGTGGCTTTAGATGACATGTGTCCAAATGAAATGAGAAAGTGCCCCTGAGGTGAGGGCAGCAGTATGTGGAGAGCATTTCATTTGTAGTTGATGCTGATCGGAAAAGTTTCTTGGATCAGGTTGACCTCAAGTTTTTTTAAAGGATGAAAGATACCACTGAGGTTTTCTTTTTTTTTTTCTTGCTTGCTTTTAATTGTTGGGAATGAATTAAGAAATACAGGTAAGTCCAAGTGAGGGTCACTGACCTGAAAAGAGGGGTGGGAGCTGGAAATATATCAGAGAAGTAGAATGATACAGACTGACACGGGGCCTCGTGCAGCAAGGGATATTTTATTTTTAGTTACAAAGAAAATATCAAGAGGAGTATTTTGAATAGTGGAGTATTTTAGTTAAACTGATGTGTGTGAATTATGAGAGCTCAAGAAGCTCAAGCCGTAGTCTCAGCAGAGGTCAAGAAGCTTAGAGCCCAGAGCTTGGAAGAAGGCTGCCTTTTGGCAGGTCTCCAAGGGCAGGGACCAGAGTGTGCCTGTGTGCTGTGAGTGAGTCCAGCCCTCTGATGGATTCCATGCCTCCAGCAAGGAGGTAAGAGGGAATGAGGCAGGGGCAGGGAAGATTAGAAGGAAGAAGATGAAAGCTACAAGCTAGTGAAAATAAAAGTTTAGTAAGGAATAATAGGTGGACTTTTGAGGTGATGTACAGGGAAAATGCTTTTATTTTACAACTTGGAAGTAGAACAGAAGCTAAATTGGAATTGTCAATACCCACAGTGAACATCAGGTTGGACAAAGGGATGGGAGATCTTCTCTTGGTTAGAAAGTGACCTTTTCAGCAATTTGGTGTTCTAGAATGATAAATGTGTGGTAGTACATGATTTTAGGGAATGGCAATTAATGGTTGACCTACTTTGCCTTGGGAATACAAATACCGCGTGTTCATTTGTACAATAAGTGCTTTGTAGGTAAGATTCCTGACACACCCCTTCTTGTTAACAGAGTTATCTTTAGTCTCTCGTTATCACTATAGAAATAAAATTATGCGTATTTGGGTAGTAGAGTAATAATTGCATTATTTCTTACCAAGAAAAACATAAAAAATAATATGTAAGGCCGGGCATAGGGGCTCATGCCTGTAATTCCAGCACTTTGGGAGACCAAGGCAGGCAGATCACTTGAGGTCAGGAGTTCGAGACCAGCCTGGTCAACATGGTGAAACTTCATCTCTACTAAAAAAAAAAAAAATACAAAAATTAGCTGGACATGGTGGTGGGCACCTGTAATCCCAGCTACTTGGGAGGCTGAGGCACGAGAATTGCTTGAACCTGGGAGGCAGAGGTTGCAGTGAGCTGAGATCGCGCCACTGCACTCCAGCCTGGGCAACAGAGTGAGACCCTGTCTCAGAAAAAAAAAAAAAAGTAAAAATAGTAAGTATAGATTTTGTTTCTATTTTTAAGAACTTCTATATACAAATATGTATTTACAAAATAAATAACAAATAACTATTTGTATTTATTTTAAAAGTATGGAAGGGTATGTAGCAAAATGTTAACTGTTTTTTTTTTTTTTTTTTGAGACGGAGTCTCGCGCTGTGTCACCCAGGCTGGAGTGCAGTGGCGCGATCTCGGCTCACTGCAAGCTCCGCCTCCCAGGTTCACGCCATTCTCCTGCCTCAGCCTCCGAGTAGCTGGGACTACAGGCGCCCGCCACCACGCCCGGCTAGTTTTTTGTATTTTTAGTAGAGACGGGGTTTCACCATGTTAGCCAGGATGGTCTTGATCTCCTGACCTCGTGATCCACCCGCCTCGGCCTCCCAAAGTGCTGGGATTACAGGCTTGAGCCACCGCGCCCGGCCAATGTTAACTGTTAACAGTGCGATGGTCTCTGGGAGGTGGGCTTATGAGTGAATTATAATTGTTTCCTCTTAATGTTTTCTTATTCATGTTTTCTAGTTTTTCATTTCTAAAGAGCAAGTTTTCAAAGAAAAAAAGAAAAAAAAACTGTTTTTTTTTCTGTAATGCAGAAATAGCAAGTTTGAAGAACAAATAAGGAAGTATAATTGCTAGCCCTTCCTTATAGAATCGTATCTGCGGAATGATAGAGTACCCTTTAAACCACATGCTCTCTTGTTCCATTTCAGAGGATTCCACAGATGTTGGTGAGGAGGACAGCTTCCTTGGTCAAACTTCTATTCACACGTCTGCCCCACAGACAGTTAGTTACTTCTCTCAGGTATCAAGCAGCAGTGATCCTTTTGGGAATATTGGACAGTCACCATTAACAACTGCAGCAACCTCAGGTGGACAATCAGGATTCCCCAAGCCCCCGACTGCTCTCCCTTTTACAACTGGATCCCAAGATGTCTCGAATGCGTTTTCACCATCCATTTCGAAGGCTCAACCTGGTGCTCCACCTTCCTCACTGATGGGAATAAATTCTTACCTGCCTTCTCAGCCAAGTAGTCTCCCTCCTTCACATTTTGGGAACCCACCCCAAGGAATTCCCCAGCCAGGATACAATCCATATCGCCATACCCCTGGCAGCAGCAGGGCTAATCCTTACATTGCACCGCCCCAGCTGCAGCAGTGTCAAACACCAGGCCCTCCTGCTCATCCTCCACCGTCTGGACCCCCTGTTCAGATGTACCAGATGCCTCCAGGATCTTTGCCGCCGGTATGGAGACATGATTTTGTGTCCTACTTATTAACTCTGTTTCTTCTTTCTCACCTGAACCTATGTTTTAAAAAACATTTCACATCTTATAATCAATACGATGACAAATTAGTTTCAGAGGGTATTCTTTGTAAGCTACATGAAGTAAACATTATCTTAAAGATAGCTTATTGGATGGCTCATATTTTAGTGTGTATTACTTGTTTATTGAAGTAGTAATTGATTTTAGTGAGTTAGCTACATGTCAGTATTTCCAGATTTTAGAGTAAGGTAGAAATAATAAGTGTTGTCTAGAGACATAGAAGATGAAGCAGTTATTGTCTTAACAGACCATTAGTTTCTCATCTTTCAGTTACACTAGTCAATCAAAACAGTCAATTACAGGGACTAAAATTGATTACTTCAGTAATTTCTTTTTATTTATGGAGTTTGGATCTAGATCAGTCAAACCCTGTCTAGGGGGAGTTGGTGGAATAACGTATGCATTGGGTACATTTTATGAAATTCCCTTATGCATTTTTCCCAACTAGTTCATTTGATTTCCAAAGAAAAATCAGTGGAATTAAACAAAAAGAGAAATGATTAAAAATAATTAAGAACCCATTTCGGTGTGGTGGAGATAGCAGTATTGTGATCAGAATGTAACTAACTTCTCTGTTAGAGAATGGACTCTGTTTTATCATTTCATTTAAATCATACCAATACACAAATTTTTGACAATGTTGGATTTCAGCATTCTGAAAAGTAACCAAATTCATAGTGTTTGGTATATAGTTAGTATTTTTGTTAACTATAACGAACTAATTGTAGTTTGTTGCTTAAATTTTTAAAAAGGTTTTTAGATAATAATTTAAAAAGTGATAATTTCAAATTTAAAGAAAGTTGCAAAAATAAAAATAGCACAAAGAGTACTCTGATATCCTTCACCTAGGTTTACTTATCATTAACATTTTATCCCATTTGTTTTTTAATTTGTGCCTGTGCACACACTGGTATATATGAGCTTTCTCCCTTTCCCCCATGCCTTTTTCCCGCCCCTTCCTCCTACTTCTCCTCCTGCCCCTCCCTATTCCCTTCCTTCCTCCCATTGTTTTTTTCTCCTTCTGTATATATGCAGTTTTGGGGGAAGCATTTGAAGGTCAGTAAAATACATTATGATTTTTTACTCCTAAATTCCTGGTGTACATTTGCTAAGCATAAGGACATTCTTCTGTATAACCACAGCGCAGCTATGGATCTTAGGAAATTGAGTGTTGACATAATACTTCAAAATGATTTTTTAGAAATTATATATATGTATGTATATATACGTGTGTGTGTGCATATATATATATATTTTTTTTTTTTTTTTTTTTTTTTTGAGGCCAGGTCTTGCTCTGTCACTCAGGCTAGAGTGCAGTGGCATGATAATGGCTCACTGTAGCCTCGAGTTCTCAGGTTCAAGTGATCCCCCTACTTCAGCCTCACCAGTAGCTGGGACCACAGGCACGTGCTGCCATACTTGGCTAATGTTTTGTAGAAATGAGGTCTCACTATGTTGCCCAGGCTGGTCACAAACTCCTGGGCTCAAGCAGTCCTCCTGCCTTGACCTCCCAAAGTTATGAGATTATGGGCTAAATTATATATGTTTTTGAGACTGGGTCTCACTCTGTTGTCCAGGCTGGAATACAGTGGCGCAATCACAGCTCGCCTGCAGTCTCAAACTCCTGGGCCTCAAGTCATCTTCCTACCTCAGCCTACCAAAGTGCTGGGATTGCAGGTGTGAGCCACCACTCCTGACCCAAAATGGTGTCTAATTCAAACATTTAAAAATAAGTATAGTCTGATTTTAAAATCATTTTTTTAGAAAATTTGAAAAATGCAGAATATTGAATTTAATAAAAAATGTCTGTAGATAACCACTGTTTTCATTTTGTTATATGTCTTTTTTTTGGCAAACATCATAGAGTACCTATGGTTTCTATAATTATTTTTTTGTGAACATACTTTAAATGTTATTAAGATTTTTTCTAAAACATTAATTTTTCTTCTTCTTCCTTGTTTTTTTTAAAGAGATGAGGGGTCTTGCTCGGTCACCCAGGCTGGAGTGCAGTGGTGTGATTACATTCCACTGCAACCTTGAACTACACTTCAGCCTCCGGAGTAGCTGGGACTACAAGTGTGCCCCACCGTGTCCGGGTGATCTTTAGATTTTTTTGTAGAAACAGGATATTGCTGTGTTGCTCATGTTGGTCTTGAACTCCTGGCCTCAAGTGATCCTCCTTCCCTGGCCTCCCAAAGTTCTGGGATTATAGGCGTGAACCATCATGTCTATCCTCTAAAACTTTTGTTTTTGTTTATTTACTTATTTATTTATTTATTTTAGCTATCTCCTGCAGAAAGGATATAAGACATTTTTAATGGCTCTGGATGATCTAGCATTTGAGTGAAATATTATTTTATCAGGCTTCTGTTAGGCATTTTGATTATTTCCAGTGATTTCCTATTTTATTTTATTTTTTTGCAAACATTCCAAATTTATTAACTACGATTTTATAATCAATATTATTGAGGTATAATTTACATACAGTAAAAGACATCCGTTTACAGTGTACAATTCGATTTATTTAAAGTGTACAAATAGCTGAGTTTTGACAGTTGTACACACTGATTTCCTATTTTAAATAACCTTTTGGTGTACAACCTTGTGGGTAAATTTTTTTTTTTTTTTTTTTTTTTTTTTTTTGAGACGGAGTCTCGCTCTGTCGCCCAGGCTGGAGTGCAGTGGCCGGATCTCTGCTTACTGCAAGCTCCGCCTCCCGGGTTCACTCCATTCTCCTGCCTCAGCCTCCTGAGTAGCTGGGACTATAGGCGCCCGCCACCTCGCCCGGCTAGGTTTTTGTATTTTTTAGTAGAGACGGGGTTTCACCGTGTTAGCCAGGATGGTCTCGATCTCCTGACCTCATGATTCGCCCGTCTCGGCCTCCCAAAGTGCTGGGATTACAGGCTTGAGCCACCGCGCCCGGCCGTGGGTAAATTTTTATTTTTATTTTTTATTTATTTTATGAGACAGAGTCTCGCTTTGTTACTCAGGCTGTAGTGCAGTGGTGCAGTCTCAGCTCACTGCAGCCTTCGCCTCCTGGGTTCAAGCGATTCTCCTGCCTCAGCCTCCCAAATAGCTGGGATTACAGGCCCATGCCACCACATCCAGCAAATTTTTGTATTTTTAGTGGAGACAGGGTTTTACTATGTTGGCCCGTCTTGTCTCAGGCTCCTGACCTCAGGTAATCCACCCACCTCAGCCTCCCAAAGTGGCAGGATTACAGGCGTGAGCCACCGCGCCTGGGCTATTGGTTATAATTCTATCTTTCGGATAAATTCTTAGAAATTGAATGAGTAGGTCAAGGAATAGGCATATTTTAAAGGTTAAATAGGCCGGGCGTGGTGGCTCACGCCTGTAATCCCAACGCTTTGAGAGGCCAACGCAGGCGGGTCTTCTGAGGTCGGGAGTTCACAATCAGCCTGACCAATCTGGAGAAACCCTGTCTCTATTGAAAATACAAAATTAGCTGGGTGTGGTGGTGCATGCCTGTAATCCCAGCTATTCGGGAGGCTGAGGCAGGAGAATTGCTTGAACCCGGGAGACGGAGGTTGCGCATTGCACCATTGCACTCCAGCCTGGGCAACAAGAGCGAAACTCCACCTCACACACACACAGGGAAGGTTAAATAAATCATGTAAGAAGTATTGCTAGATTGATTTCTATAAAGGTGTTAGTTTACTTTGTTCTGTGAGAAGGTCTAGTTCACCTCGTAATTGATTTTTTTCAAAATTTTTAATTTTTAATTTTTTTTTTTTTTTTTTTTTTTGAGACTGAGTCTGGCTCTGTCGCCCAGGCTGGAGTGCAGTGGCCGGATCTCAGCTCACTGCAAGCTCCGCCTCCCGGGTTTACGCCATTCTCCTGCCTCAGCCTCCCGAGTAGCTGGGACCACAGGCGCCCGCCACTTCGCCCGGCTAGTTTTTTTGTATTTTTTAGTAGAGATGGGGTTTCACCGTGTTAGCCAGGATGGTCTCGATCTCCTGACCTCGTGATCCACCCGTCTCGGCCTCCCAAAGTGCTGGGATTACAGGCTTGAGCCACGGCGCCCGGCCAAAATTTTTAATTTTTAATTTTTGTGGGTACATAGTAGGTGTATATGTTTATGGGTTACATGAGGTATTTTCATACAGACATGCAATGTGTAATCATCACATCAGGATAAATGGGGTATAGATATCCCTCCCCTCAAGCATTTTTCCTTGATTTGGGGTTTTGTTAGGTTTTAAAATTCTTAAAATTGCTTTGGGGTCTAGTTATTACACTAAATAATTGTCCAGATATACATGTAGGATAATTACTACTAACATCAGTTTGGGTATGAAGCATATTCAGAATTCTTTTGGACAAGCATGACAGTCTTAACTTTGCCGTCCCCTCCAGGTTCCTCCTTCAGTGCAGTCTCCAGCACAGCAGCAGGTACCTGCCAGACCTGGGGCTCCCTCAGTTCAAGTGCCGCCTCCTTTTCTACTTCAAAACCAATATGAGCCTGTTCAGCCCCACTGGTTTTACTGCAAGGAGGTAGAATACAAACAACTGTGGATGCCTTTTAGTGTGTTTGATTCTTTGAATCTTGAAGAAATCTATAATTCAGGTAAACATTGGTCATGCATCATTCATATCTGATTTTAGGAAGAGAAGGAATGAGTATTTATCCATGATGTATTTTCTGTGAATGTCAAATTCTTTGATCCTTATAGACCCCAGACTCTGTACCTTAAGATGACGATATTAATATAAGTCCTGAGTTACTGGGGTAAGGTATTTGAAGAAGTGTTTTAGTAATTTACTTTGTAGTTTAAAGGTATTTTGAATCAGAGAACTTGAGCAGTTCATATAATCCAGGTTTCAATTTTTCTGTTTCCCTTATTCATTTGTAGTTATGGGGGCATTTATAAAGGGCTTTCTGTGGAACTCTCGATCCTGGAGATGCTCTGTGAAAAAAGTGTTCCCTGGTCAGATAAGGTTTGGAAATGGTGCTCGCTGTATCTAGGTCTTGAGAGAGATGGTGTGCAGGAGTGCGTTAAAGCTTTGAGAAATCCTGCAGTGTAGAAACGTGTTTCTTTGTTTATCCTGGTATTATTTGATCGTGGACTTAAAAGTCACCTATTAATGGCCTTTAGAAACGTATTCCATGGAACATTGTTGTACGTAGATAGTATTGTTCTGATTTAAAAAAAAATCCATCAGTTCTTTGAATTATGTTTTTTTTTTTTTTTTTTTTTTTTTTGAGACGGAGTCTCGCTCTGTCACCCAGGCTGGAGTGCTGTGGCCGGATCTCAGCTCACTGCAAGCTCCGCCTCCCGGGTTCACGCCATTCTCCTGCCTCAGCCTCCCGAGTAGCCGGGACTACAGGCGCCCGCCACCTCACCCGGCTAGTTTTTTTTTGTATTTTTTTTTAGTAGAGACGGGGTTTCACCGTGTTAGCCAGGATGGTCTCGATCTCCTGACCTCGTGATCCGCCCGTCTCGGCCTCCCAAAGTGCTGGGATTACAGGCTTGAGCCACCGTGCCCGGCTGAATTATGTTTTTAAAGTTTGCCTTGACTGTTTCTTTTCTACTTAAGAAGAGTCATAATTTTGAGCAGCACAGGTTAATCTTAAATTTCTATTTTTAAACAAAAATGAGCTTAGTTTTTTGTCTTTAAAGACTGAGTAGTCACCGTATTCATTATTTGTTATTTTATTTTTATTTTCTTGAGACAGAGTCTCACTCTGCTGCCCAGGCTGGAGTGCAGTGGTGCAATCTGGACTCACTGCAACCTCTGCCTCCTGAGTTCAAACAATTCTCCTGCCTCAGCCTCCGAAGTAGCTGGGATTACAAGCATGTGCCACCACACCTGGCTAATTTTTGTATTTTTAGTAGACGGGAGTTTCATCATTGGCCAGGCTGGTCTCAAACTCCTGACCTCAAGTGATCCACCGGCCTCGGCCTCCCAGAGTGCTGGGATTACAGGCATGAGCCACTGCACCCAACTGATTATTGATTATTTTAAAATATGCCTTGCAGCAGTCAGGAAAAGTGTTAATTTTGTTCTCTAGTTCAGCCAGATCCGGAGAGCGTGGTTCTTGGCACGGATGGAGGGCGCTACGATGTTTACCTCTATGACCGAATAAGGAAGGCTGCCTACTGGGAAGAGGAGCCAGCTGAAGTGAGACGCTGTACTTGGTTTTACAAGGGGGACACAGATAGTCGATTTATTCCCTATACTGAGGAGTTCAGTGAAAAACTAGAGGTATGGGAGCTTTATTTCTTTATGAGTTTCTTTAAAAAATGTAGGTTCTATATACATTGGTGAGTAACATTGACAGTGGAGCTGACTTTATTTACAAGACAGCTTGTCTTGATGCTGTTCACGGAGAAGATTACTTTTTAAGTGGTGTCATCACTCATGAGGTGCTAATCGTGGCATCTGTGTCTAAAGATAGAATATGGTTTACAGAGGTACATCACAGATCTAATAAGGTGCTTGTGTCAAGCCTTCAATAGAACCTAGGCTGCTGGGATTTGTTGTTGATAGAAAATGCCAAGCATATGGACATTTTCAAATTAATATTCAGTAAAAGGCTTGAAATTAACTTCTGATTTGTGAAAATAAATAAATAGAATTGGAAGAAGTATCATGAGCCTTATTAGCCATCTTAAATCTATAATTTCTTTGTATAATTGTGTTAAATGCTTGTGTTAATTCTACTTAAGAGTTGAACGTTAGATATTTGAAATACGTTCAGTGAATTCAGTTGCATAGTTGGGAAATGAGATACAGAATGTTTTAGTTAACTTCTGGCTGGGTGCGGTGGCTCGTGTCTATAATCCCAGCACTATGGGAGGCCGAGGTGGGCAGATTTCTTGAGGCCAGGAGTTTCGAGAACAGCCTGGCCAACATGGTGAAACCATGTGTCTACTAAAAATACAAAAACTAGCCAGGCGTGGGGGCGCACGTCAGTAGTCCCAGGTACTCGGGAGGCTGAGGAGGAAGGATCACCTGAGCCAGGGAAGTTGAGGCTGCAGTAAGCTGAGATCATGCCACTGCATTCCAGCCCGGGTAATGGGAGTGAAACCCTCCCTCAGAAAAAAAAGAAAGCATATGTTTATATATGTGCATATATGTGTGTGTGTTTATATATGCATGTATATATGTATATATAAAGAAAAAAGTGTAAAGGAATGCTGATATCTCTAGCTTAATTTTAGACATAAATAAAGATGTATTGTAATTTTTGGTACCTTTGGTAGGCCCCTACGAAGCTATCATGTCCCCAGATTAAATGTTTAGTTTTACTATTTTGAAGCTGAAGTATATATTTTCAAGTCCAATCTGTGTCTGAAAGTCTACACTTTATCTTAACTGTATTTGATTTTATATGGGTGACATAGACTTTGAGGCAGGATAGATATCCACATACCGACCATTGCAGCAACACATGGCTACCTAGGGAGACCTTAGCTTTTGTTCGGCTTCTTCCAGGAAACTCAAACCAGATCAGGGAAGAGACACAGAAGGTTAGGAAGTGAGAAAGCCAGTAATAGAAAGGGAACAAGATACATATTGCTCAGCATCCCGTTGGTGATCCTGTCCTGTCAGAGCACTAAGACAAAACAACGGAAGGGTTGGAGACAGAGAACACCTTTAATTTGATGAAGACATGATTGTCTACGTGGAAAATCAGAAGAACCTCTAGAAATATTATTAGCACCAATACAAGAGTTTTCTGCAAGTCTGTGTATATAAAATTAACATACGTAAATTAGTAGCATTCCTGTGCCATTGAAATAACCAACTAAAAATCGAAAAAGAAGATACTATGTATTTATAACAGAGAGACTATATATTTATAAAACTACAGGCAATGTAGGAAAAAGTCCAAGCAAAGTACCCGTGAACCTTATGGAGATAAACTACAAAACAGAATTGAAGAATGTAAAAGGCGACCTCAACAAATGGAACTAGGTTGGGCATGGTGGCTCCTGCCTGTAATCCCAGCACTCTGGGAGGCCAAGCTGGGTGGGTTGCTTCAGCTCAGGAGTTCCAGACTAGCCTGCACAACACCGCAAAACTCCGTCTCTACAAAAAATACACACACAAAAATTAGCCGGGCGTGGTGGCCCATGCCTGTGGTCTTAGCTGCTCAGGAGGCAGAGGCAGGAGGATTGCTTGAGCCTGGGATCTTGAGGCTGCAGTGAACTGTGATGGTGCCACATCACTTTAGCCTGGGCAACAGAACAAGACCTTGTCTCAGAAAAAAAAAAAAGAAACGGAGCTAAACATTATGTTCAAGTAGGCACTATCATAAAAGATATCAATTCTTCCCAAATTATCTGATAAATTTTAGGCAATCCCAATCAAAATTCACATCAGGGTTTTTTTTTTTTTTTTTGGTAAAATTTGCAAGCTGCTTCTAAATTTTTCGTGGAAGACCGAAATGTCAAGGATAACCAAGACCATTTCGACAATGGAATGTGGAATCTTTACCAGATAATACTTACTATAAAGCTGTAAATTGAAAGGGAATATGAAGAAGTGAAAATTATTTATTTTTTAAACAAAGTCTCATTCTGTCCCCCAGGGTGGAGTGCAGTGGCACGATTTCAGCTCACTGCAACCCCCACCTCCTGGATTCAAGTGGTTCTCCTGCCTCCGCCTTCCAAGTTGCTGGGGTTACAGGTGTCACCACCATGCCCAGCTAATTTTTGTGTTTTTAGTAGAGGCAGGGTTTCACCACATTGGCCAGGATGATCTTGAACTCGTGACCTCAGGTGATCCACCTGCATTGGCCTCCCAAAGTGCTGGGATTACAGGTGTGAGCCACCACACCTGGCCTGAAAATAATTTTTAAGATGGTGAAAGTTTTCTTTCTTTAATCATTGTTGTTTGTGTCCTTGCTTTTAGAAATTATAAATTATATTTAAAGTTTTTTTTTTTTTCCAATCGAAGAGAAGGGTCAGAAGTACAGAAGGCTAGGCTGGGCATGGTGACTCACTCCTGTAATCCCAGCACTTTGGAGGCTGAGGCGGGCTGATCGCTTGAGGTCAGGATTTCGAGAGCAGCCTGGCCAACATAGTGAAACCGTGTCTCTACTAAAAATACAAAATTAGCCGGGTATGGTTATGCCTGCCTGTAATCCCAGCTACTCAGGAGGCTGAGGCAGGAGTATCGCTTGAACCCGGGAGGCAGAGGTTGCGGTGAGCTGAGATCGTGCCATTGCACTCCAACCTGGGTGACAGAGTGAGACTCCACCTCAAAAAAAACCACAAAAGTACAGAAGACTGATGAAGAGGAATTGTTACTGAATGATTGTCCAAGACACAAAAGGAAATACTTCTATTTTCACATGATTGTCAAATACTCACTGTCACTAGTTTTAAAAAAAGACTTTGTAACAATTTTTACTTGTCAATTAAAAAAACAAATGAACAAAAAAAAAGGACTTGTGGATATGCCAGAGGCCCCGCCTTACTTTGTGTTGAATCTCTCCTCAATAGGTCCTCAGACTTGTGCTTTATAGAAACTAGAATAGTATGATCGGCCCTCAGCATCCACAGGTTCCACATCTGTGGATTCAACCAGATACTCTGAAAATATTTAGAAAACAACAACAATAAAAATAACACAGGCTAGGCACGGTGGCTCACGCCTGTAATCCCAGCACTTTGGGAGGCTGAGGCGGGTGGATCATCTGAAGTCAGGAGTTTGAGACCAGCGTGGCCAACATGATGAAACCTTGTCTCTACTAAAAATACAAAAATTAGCCAGACGAGCTAGTGCATTGCCTGTAGTGCCAGTTACTCGGTAGGCTGAGGCAGGAGAATCGCCTGAACCCGGGAGGCAGAGGTTGCAGTGAGCAGAGATTGCACCACTGTACTCCAGCCTGGGCAACAGAGCAAGACTCTGTCTCAAGAAAATAAAAAATAAAAATTACAGTGTAACTATTGATATCCCATCTACATTTTATTAGGTATTATAAGTAATCTAGAGAGGATTTAAAATATAAGGGAGGATGTATGTAGGTTTTATGCAAAAACAATGCTATTTTATATAAAGGACTTGAACACCGGGGATTTTGGTATCTTTGAGGGGTCTTGGATCCAGTTTTCCAAGTCACTCTGTTTGTGGTACTTTGTTTTTTTTTTGTTTTTTTTTTTTTTTTTGTTTTTTTTTTGAGACGGAGTCTCGCTCTGTCACCCAGTCTGGAGTGCAGTGGCCGGATCTCAGCTCACTGCAAGCTCCGCCTCCCGGGTTTACGCCATTCTCCTGCCTCAGCCTCCCGAGTAGCTGGGACTACAGGCGCCTGCCACCTCGCCCGGCTAAGTTTTTGTATTTTTAGTAGAGACGGGGTTTCACTGTGTTAGCCAGGATGGTCTCGATCTCCTGACCTCGTGATCCGCCCGTCTCGGCCTCCCAAAGTGCTGGGATTACAGGCTTGAGCCACTGCGCCCGGCTGTGGTACTTTGTTAATGCAGCCCTAGGAAATGAACAGATTGCCTAAAACTTGGTTTTCTTCATTATATAATGGGGATCCTATTATTTAGGAGTGATTGAGAGTAATTACTTGAACTGTATGTATAAGGTGATAAAAAATGATGTTAACCAGTCAGGAGATGAGAACTGCTGTTACTGTTATTTTTATCACGATTATAGTTATCGTTTTCCTCCATACTTTCAATGTGGTATAAATTTGTCATATTGGAATATATGTTGTTTCCCCCATTATAGGCTGAATATAAAAAAGCTGTAACCACTAATCAGTGGCACCGAAGATTAGAGTTTCCAAGTGGAGAGACAATTGTTATGCACAATCCAAAGGTAATGATGCTGTTTAAAATATTAAGATACTAAGTTCATTTTAATATTTTTCTGTACATGTTTGATAAATTGTTCATTTTTAGTAACTTCTACAGTGGGAATGTTTTTATAACAAATGCATTGCTTTTAAAATAGTTTCTTATATAAACAAATATGTTTCTATGATTCACATTGATCATAGAAACAAAAACACAAATTTTTCATAGGGCAAGGTTCATGCCTGTGAGAGGCTGAGACAGGTGGAATGCTTGAGCCAGGGCGACAGCAGAACCCTGACTCTATAAAAAATAGAAAAATTAGCTGGGCAGGGTTGGGCGCGGTGGCTCAAGCCTGTAATCCCAGCACTTTGGGAGGCCGAGACAGGCGGATCACGAAGTCAGGAGATCGAGACCATCCTGGCTAACACGGTGAAACCCCGTCTCTACTAAAAAAAAACCGAAAAACTAGCCAGGTGAGGTGGCGAGTGCCTATAGTCCCAGCTACTCGGGAGGCTGAGGCAGGAGAATGGCGTAAACCCAGGAAGCGGAGCTTGCAGTTAGTTGAGATCCAGCCACTACACTCCAGCCTGGGCGACAGAGCGAGACTCCGTCTCAAAAAAAAAAAAAAAGAAAAATTAGCTGGGCATAGTGGCACGTGCCTGTAGTCCCAGCTACTCGAGAAGCTGAGGTGGGAGGATTACTCGAACCTGGGAGATTGAGGCTGCAGTGAGTCATGGTTGTGCCCCACTGCCCTCCAGCCTGGGTGACAGAGCAAGACCTCATCTCAAAATAAAAAGTAAATTTTTCTCAGGCTGGGTATGGTGGCTCACACCTGTAATCCCAGCATTTTGGGAAGCCAAAGTGGGAAGATTGCTTGAGGCTAGGAGTTTGAGACCAGCCTGGGCAACAAAGAGACTCTATCTCTACAAAAATTAGCTGAGTATAGTGGTGTGCACCTGTCTAGCTACTGGGGAGGCTGAAATGGGAGGATCACTTGAGCCCAAGAGTTTGAGATTGTAGTGAGCTGTGATCACGCTCACTCCAGCCTGGGTGACAGAGCAAGACTCTGTCTAAATAAATAAATAAAGTAAGTATTTCTTACGAAGTTTCTGTTTATGGCAACATGATAACTGGAGTGTAGTATGCACTGTAGAAGTTGCTTGATAATTTTTATCACTTGATCAGAAGTTGGCAAGCTTTTTTTTTTTTTTTTTTTTTTTTTTTTGAGACGGAGTCTCGCTCTGTCGCCGGGCTGGAGTGCAGTGGCCGGACCTCAGCTCACTGCAAGCTCCGCCTTCCGGGTTCCCGCCATTCTCCTGCCTCAGCCTCCCAAGTAGCTGGGACTACAGGCGCCCGCCACCTCGCCCGGCTAGTTTTTTGTATTTTTAGTAGAAACGGGGTTTCACCGTGTTCGCCAGGATGGTCTCGATCTCCTGACCTCGTGATCCGCCCGTCTCGGCCTCCCAAAGTGCTGGGATTACAGGCTTGAGCCACCGCGCCCGGCCTAGAAGTTGGCAAGCTTTTTCTATAAAGGGCCAGAGACAAAATATTTAAGGCTTTGCAAGTTACCTGTTCCCTGTTGCAGCCACCAGCTCTGCCACTGTGGTGTGAAAGCAGCCAGGGACAATGTATAAACCAATGGGTATGATATTTTCAATGAATCTTTATTCATAAAAACAGATGGTGGGGCACATTTTTCCTGTGGGCTGTAGTATGCCTGTCTGCCCTTGATGTGGTTTGCTCTAACCTTTCAAGTAAAAATGTGTCCTTTTTCTTTTTCTTGTCTTTATGAATTTATCTTGTTTTTAAAAAAATATTGATTGCTGGTGTTCTGATTCTTTCATTTGCCAACCTTAATTTCTCTGAGCTCCAAGTTCCTCACCTGCAATAATGATCTCCCAGGGTCATATTTTAGATGAAGTGAGGTAATTTATGCAAAAGCATCTGGCATGGGGTTTAGCACACAGTAGTTTCTGAGAACATAGGCTTTTTATTTATTCATTTTTTTAATAGAAAAGTATATAAAAAAACTTACAATCCAACTACTTCTGTAGTCCTTATTGATACTGAAATAAAAATAAAAACATTCATTTGCCAACAAAATGTGAACAGTTTAAAAGGACATTAAATGAAAAATAAAAGCCTTCTATCTCTGCCTTCCTCATTTCTCCTCTACATAGTAACCATCTTAATCTTTTTGTTTTTTTTAAGAGACAAGTTCTCACTCTCTTACCCAGGCTGCAGTGCAGTGACCAATCACAACTTGCTGCATCCTCGAACTCTGAGCTCAAGGGATCCTCCTGCCTCAGCTTCCCAAGTAGCAAGGGCTACAGGTGTGCACCACCTTGCTTGGCCAGTTTTTAAGATTTTTTTGCAGAGATGGGGTCTTGCTATCTTGCCCAGGCTGGTCTGGAACTCTTGGGCTCAAGCCTTCCTCCTGCCTCCGCCTCCCAAAGTGCTGAGATTACAGGTGTGAGCCAACGCGCCTGACTAACCTTTTTTTTTTTTAGACAAATATTTTGCATACTACATCAAGTATATATTCTTTTTTTTTTTTTTTTAAATAAAATTTTCTATGTAGTATAGGGCTGAATTTAATACAGTTGGTTTAACAGAATGTATTTCCTAAAAAGTGGTAGGGTTTTGTCATTATGTTTTTGTCGTTGAAATTGAAATTTTATTTTAATTGGAAATCTTAGTATTTAAAGGATTTTGCTTTACATGTTTTTATAAGACAAAGACTCCTCAATTGCAGGTTACTTGTCCTTGATTTCTTTTTTTGTTTTTATTTTATTATTATTATTTTTTGTAGAGACAGGGTCTCTAACTTTGTTGCCCAGGCTGCTCTGGAACTCCTGAGCTCAAGCGGTCCTCCTACCTTGGCCTCTCAAAGTATTGGGATTACGGGCATGAGCCACTGCACCAGGTCTGTCCTTGATTTCTTTTGTGTAAACCTGGAGTTTTATTTAGCTTTTCTTTTTGTTTATTTTTGGTTTTTTTTCGAGACAGGATTTTGCTCTGTTGCTCAGGCCAGAGTGCAGTAGTACAAACACAGCTCATTGCAGCTTTGACCTCCTGGGCTCAAGTGATCCCTCTGCCTTGGCCTCCTGAGAAGCTGGGACCATAGGCATGCACCACCATGCCTGGCTAATTTTTAAATTTTTTGTGGAGACGGGGTCTCACCATATTGCTCAGGCTTGTCTTGAGCTCCTGGGCTCAAGTTATCCTCCCACCTCAGCCTCTCAAAGTGCTGGGATTACAGGTATGAGCCACCATACCTGGCCTGTGTTATAAGTTTTTAAATCAAGGTGTAATATTTCTAATTTAATTGTATAATTTTCAACATAAGCATTGGAAAGATATCGATTTGCTTAATTTTGGTGGTTAGTGAACACTAGCAAGACTCCTTTAAAGTTTGTTTTGGGGGAACAGTACTCATAATATATAAGTCTCCATACTCTGAGGTGTAGCTTATTATGTATTAAACTACTTAGCCTGTAGTGGAAAAGAATTTGTTAATGAGCTTTGTCATAATTCTGTTGCATCTTGAAGGTTATTGTTCAGTTCCAGCCGTCCTCAGTGCCAGATGAATGGGGGACCACGCAAGATGGACAGACAAGGCCCAGGGTTGTAAAGCGTGGAATTGACGATAACCTTGATGAAATTCCTGACGGTGTGTATAGTTTGTTTAGAACTGAGGTCTGTTTTAGTCCTCTCCATTTTAGCATCATTCTTTAGAATGATGAAGAAAGAAACACAGTTATTAGAATTCCCTGCCACAGCGGCCATAGCATGCAGAAATCAGCCAGTTTGGCGCATATCTTTTTTTTTTTTGAGACAGGGTCTCATTCTGTTGCTCAGGCTGGAGTGCTGTGTTGTGAATGAACACGGCTCACTGCAGCTTCAACCTCCTGGGCTCAAGTGATCCTCCCACTTCAGCCTCCTGAGTAGCTGGGATGAAAGGCGTGTACCACCACTCCCAGCTAATATTTCTATTTTTTGTAGAGATGAAGTTTTGCCAGGTTGCCCAGGCTTTTCTCAAACTCCTGAGCTCAAGCTCTTTGCCTGCCTCGGCCTCCCAAAGTGCTGAAATTATAGGCGTAAGCCACTGTGCCTGGCCATATCTTTCTTTTTGATTTTATTACTTTTGTATCTTTATTTTTTAATGGATGCATAACAATTATACATATTAATGGGGGTATATACCTGATATTTTGATAAATGTATACAACGTGTAATGATGAAATCGAAGTAAGTATAGTATGTCCATCACTTCAAACATTCATCATTTCTTTGTGTTGGGAACATTTCAGATCTATTCCCCTAGGTATTTTTCTTTTTCTTTTTCTTTTCTTTTTTTTTCTTTTCTTTTCTTTTTTTTTTTTTCAGACAGGGTCTCACTCTGTTGCCCAGGCTGGAGTACAGTGGCGTGATCTCGGCTCACTACAACCTCCACCTCCCAGGTTCATGTGATTCTCCTGCCTCAGCCTCCTGAGTAGCTGGGATTATAGGCGTGTACCACCACGCCCAGCTAATTTTTGTATTTTTAGAAGAGATGTGGTTTCACCATGTTGGCCAGGCTGGTCTCAAGTCATCCACCTACCTCAGCTTCCCGAAGTGCTGAGATTATAGGTGTGAGCCACTGCACCCTGCCTCTCCTAGGTATTTTGAAAGACACAATAAATTATTTTTAACTGTTGTCACCCTACTGTGCCATCTAACAGAAGTTATTCCTTCAACATACCTGTATGGTTGTACCCATTAATTGACCTCTTTTTATCTTTACTTCCCCCCGACCCTTCCCAGGCTCTGGTAGCCATCATTCTGCCCTTACCTCTGTGAGATAAACTTCTGTAGCTCCTACATATGAGTGAGAACATACAGATATATCTTTATCTTTAAATTTGAAATTCTGTTAAAATACATAAACCACATAGCATAGATTCTAAAATATGTTTTGTTGTGGAGAAGCACTTTGCTGGTTGGAACTAAGGTTTGGCAACGCTTTTAAGCTTGTGTTTTTACACCTCACCGGTTTGCGTTACTCTGGTGCGGGGATTGCAGGCTTTTTCTGTAAAGGGTCACATAGCAGATAGGCTTTGCAGGCCATATGGTCTCTGTTACAGCTACTCAGCTTTGCATTGTTGTGTGAAATCAGCTGAAGACTGTATGTAAACAAAATGGGCATATACATGTTCCAGAAAACGTCTTTTTTTTTTTTTTTTTTTAAACGGAGTCTCACTCTGTTTCCCAGGCTAGAGTGCAGTGGCGTGATCTGGGCTCACTGCAACTTCCACCCACTGGGTTCAAGTGATTCTTGTGTCTCAGCCTCCCGAGTAGCTGGGATTACAGGCACCCACCACCACGCCTGGCTAATTTTTGTATTTTTAGTAGAGACAGGGTTTTGCCATGTTGGCCAGGCTGGTTTTGAACTCCTGACCTCAAGTGATCCACATGCCTCTGCCTCCCAAAGTGCTGGAATTACAGGCGTGAGCCACCACACCCAGCCCATAAAACTTTATTTATTTTATTTTTATGTTTTTCCTTGAATGGTTTCACTTTTGTCAAAAACTTTATTTATAAAAACAGGTGGCTGGGCCTGGTGACTCATGCCTGTAATCCCAGCACTTTGGGAGGCCGAGGCAAGTGGATCACCTGAGCTCAGGAGTTCGAGACCAGCCTGGCCAACATGGTGAAACCCTGTCTCTACTAAAAAAATACATATATAAAAATTAGCCGGGCATGGTGGCAGGTGCCTGTAATCCCAGCTACTCGGGAGGCTGAGGCAGGAGAATCGCTTGAACCTGGGAGACGGAGGTTGCAGGGAACCGAGATCGTGCCATTGCACTCTAGCCCAGGCAAGAAGAGCGAAACTCTGTCTCAAAAACAAAATAAAACAGGTAGTGGGTAGGATTTGGCCTGTGGGCCATTGTTTGGCGTTGCCTGCTTTAGTGTATATGCTTTGGTTTCTTCTATACTATTATTTAAGAATGGATTTTATTTTTACAATTACATACACTTTGTTTATTGAAGTGTATGTAAAATGTATGTTTGTTATAAATCAATACTCACTATGAAATCTGAGTAATCTCCATGTGGGGCTTAGTGTCCTGGGCAGTTGTGAAGCCTCTGTAGATACAAACGTGCTGTTCATCATGTGCTAATAGCATCTGGGAAGAGAGAGAGCCTGCTGCCTTCACCTCTTGTTCTAGTTCGCTTTTATTTGCTGAGAGGGACAAACTGTTCCTCTAATTTGATAGGGGTAATGAGGCTTATTCTCTTTGAAGGGTCATGAATTTCTTTGGCAAGTTTGTGATGACAAAAGAGATATCTAGAATATTGCCATTGGGAAAATCCAAACAAATTGCCATCTTTTATGTATGTTTAAAAATTTTTTTAATAGGGGAGATGCCTCAAGTTGACCATTTGGTGTTCGTGGTGCATGGCATTGGACCTGTGTGTGACTTACGCTTTAGGAGCATTATTGAGTGTGGTAAGTGTTGGGCATATTGTATTTCATGGGATGATCTGAGAACTAATGGAAGGGCTTTGGAGTATTTGTTTTTAGGATAGTTCCCAGCTGTGTACTACTTGCTGAGGGAGCTGTAAGAGGAGATTTAAATGGTCAGTGGGAAATACTAAGTTGTACTTGATTTGCTCTTGTGACACATGTGACTCATAAAATCCCAGACTCTGAGGAATTAGAAGGGATCTTGCTGACAGCCTTTGCCTGAGCACCTGCAGCAGCAAGGAGCACCTCTGCATTGAAGGGATTTATAGTCAGTGAGTTGGGAGAAGTTGTTTAATGGAAACGTGAATCTGCCTGGTTGACTTAAATTTTTGAAGTTTTATTTTTATGTCTATATAATAATAGTTGGTATTTATTGAATATTTGGTATATGCCAAGTATCTTAGATGTCTTGTCATTTGACCCTCACAAATAAACCTTTGGGGTATAGGCGCTGTCACTGTTATCGCCGCTACTGTGACTCATGAGGAACTGAGGCTCAGGGCAGTGGGGGTTGGGGGTGAAGAGGTAGGTAGGGGTGGGGGTGAGTGAAACTCTCCCTTCTCACAGTCAGTAGGGCCTGGAACCTGGAGCTGGCAGTGTGATTCCAGAGCCTTTCCCCAAGGTGCCGTGCTGCCTCCTCCCAGCAGTGGTGGTTGAACTGATTCATCCCAAGCATCTATTCCTCTGCAATAATGGAAAGTTGAAAAGAACTTCCCAAAAGTTACTTATTCCTTTCTTTTTTAAAAATTTTACTAATTCTCTTATCCTCATTTTTTTCTTAAAAAAAAATGTATCTTTATGTTATTAAAAATACTGGCATGTTTGAGGTAACTGCTGACTAGCTATCAAGCTAGGAGAATTTAATTTATTTTCTCTGTGTTTTTTTTTTTTTTTTTCTTTTTCTTGAAGTGGATGATTTTAGGGTGGTTTCTCTCAAATTGCTGCAGACACATTTCAAGAAATCTTTAGATGACGGGAAAATAAGCAGAGTGGAGTTCCTTCCAGTTCATTGGCATAGTTCTTTGGGTGGGGACGCCACAGGTGTTGACAGGTTTGTGGATTTTGATAACTTGTTTTTCAAATTAGTCAAATTTAAATTTAAAATTTAAACCATAATATGAAATAGTTTATTGTAACTTCAATCAATATGTTTTTTAAAATTGTATACTTCTGACATGTGATTAAATATTGGCTGTAAAGTTTGCACACTACTTTTCTCTCTGTGTGTGTGCATTCCTCTTGTAAATATTTAAGAGAATCTAAGAAATTTTAGCTGGTTTTAAAATACAATTTTAATCTGTAGCGGTTTAGACAGGGGGCTGTCCTTTATGTAGTAAGATGCCTAATGGCCTTTCCACTCAACCAAAAATGTCTCCAGAAATTGCCAGATGTCCCCTGGAGGGTAAAAATCACCCCTGACTGAGAACCACAGATTCAGAATATTGTTTCTCATTGGAGATGCTCTTGTCGGGACAATTCTTTGCCGTCACAGTGCAGACCACTTAACTTCCTTAGTGTAAAGACCACTCAGTACTAGCAGTGCTCACCAGGCACTGTGGCAATTAAAAATATTCTGCTCAATTTTGAATGCTCCCAACTGAGAATCGTAAATACAGGTAATAGTTATGCTGGCACCTGTCTAGATTTTAGTGAACGCCGTAATGTTTCAGGGTACATAGTTTAATAAAACTATTTCTACAACAGCATTTTATCTATGTTAGGCCCTATTGTAAGGGTGTTTTCTTTGTGTGTATTCCTAAATTTCATTTTGGTCATTCTCAAATTTGGAAAGATTTTTCGTTCCATGTAGCCCTGTTTTTTCTGTTTGATATTCTCTTTAGTCCTTTTGACCCACAAGTTTTGTCAGGTGTCCAGATTTGCAGTTAACTGGAAGAAAAATGGAAGAGTAATCTTCCCTCTTTAAAAATAAAATAGAAATCTTTGCATATGACTTACATAGCAACTGACTCTTCAGAGAATCCCACGATTCATAGTATAGTTATAGGCACAAATAGCTTAAAAAAAAAAAAAATTATTTTTGAGACAACATCTCACTGTCACCCAGGCTCTGGAGCACACTGGCATGATCATGGCTCACTGTGGCCTTGGCCTCCTGGGCTCAAGTGGTCCTCCCACCTCAGTCTCCCAAGTAGCTGGGACTACAGGCGCAAGCCGCCTTGCCTGGCTAATTTTTAAATTTTTTGTAGAGATGGGGTCTCACTGTGTTGCTCAAGCTGGTCTTGATCTCTTGAGCTCAAGCGTTCCTCCTGCCCTAGCCTCTCAAAGTCTCTACCACATATGGCAGCACACATTTTTTTGGCTTTATTTCTATATTTTTAATTTTTTTTCGAGGTGGAGTCTCGCTCTGTCGCCCAGGCTGGAGTGTGGTGGCACAATCTCGGCTCACTGCAACCTCCACCTCCTCGGTTCAAGCGATACTCATTCTTTAGCCTCCCAAACAGCTGGGTCTACAGGTGCGTGCTACGACGTGTGGCTAACTTTTGATTACAAAAGAATTTTTTTTTGAGATGGAATCTTGCTCTGTCGCCCAGACTGGAGTGCAGTGGTACAGTCTCGGCTCACTGCAACCTCTGTCTTTCAGGTTCAAGCAATTCTCCTGCCTCACCCTCCTGAGTAGCTGGGATTACAGATGTACACCACCACAGTTGGCTAATTTGTGTATTTTTAGTAAAGATGGGGTTTCGCCATGTTGGCTTGGTTGGTTTTGAACTCCTGACCTCAAGTGATCAACCCACCTCGGCCTCCCAAAGTGCTGGGATTGCAGATGTGAGCCACCGCATCTGGCCTATCTTGATTTATTTATAATGACTGTCTACAGAAACAACTCATATTTAGTCTGTGGGGTTTTCTTAGTGTATTTTCAGGAGTCAAAAATCTAAACTTTAAAAAATCTGTAAATTTAAGGTAGATGCTGACTGAATGTGCTGTATTTTTCTTTTTAAACAGGAATATTAAGAAAATCACTTTGCCAAGTATTGGTCGATTTCGTCACTTTACCAATGAAACTTTGCTAGATATTTTATTTTATAACAGCCCCACCTACTGTCAGACTATCGTGGAAAAAGTAGGAATGGAGATAAACCGTCTGCATGCACTGTTTATGAGTCGGAACCCAGACTTCAAAGGAGGTGTCTCTGTTGCTGGTCACAGTTTAGGTAAAACTGTCAAATATCCACATTTTAAATACAATATTTGTTGAGTTATAACTGCTTTCAGTATAGGTGATATTGTTAGTGCAAAATTAAGAATTATATATTTTAAGTTTCAGAAAGGGTAGAAATGAATGCTTTGACTTTAGATTCTGCCTTTTCTATATTCATCTCTAGTATTACCGAGGGAATGCTACGTATTTTAATTTATGCTGCTGTTTGATAAAATAAAATTACTAATTATCAGGTCTTGAGTAATATGTAACTTCTGTATGACTTTTGACTATAGACATTGAAAAAAGAATTTATTTAGTGTTATAAAAGCACCTACTACATTATAAGGCAAAATGTTTCTTTTTCTTAGGTTCTTTAATATTGTTTGACATCCTGTCTAATCAAAAAGATTTGAATTTATCAAAGTGTCCTGGACCTCTTGCTGTTGCTAATGGAGTTGTGAAGCAGCTACATTTTCAGGAAAAGCAGGTATGTCTGTGCATGGCCAATTAACATTTTGATTTAGAGTCTATGGAGCTGAACAGTTTTCGAAAGTCTGAACTGTTTCCTGAAACGTTTGTTTGTTTGTTTGTTTGTTTGTTTGTTTGTTTTAATGAAGGCTTGCTTGGTTGCTTGGGCTAGTCTTGAGTTCCCTCCTGGCCTCAAGTGATCCTCCTGC
The DNA here is from genome assembly GCF_024542745.1 of Macaca thibetana thibetana. Classification (NCBI taxonomy): domain Eukaryota; kingdom Metazoa; phylum Chordata; class Mammalia; order Primates; family Cercopithecidae; genus Macaca; species Macaca thibetana. The sequence continues at coordinate 116,018,903 of NC_065586.1, forward strand.
CTTGGCCTCCCAAAGTGCTGGGATCAATAACTCTGTTCAGAGAATCCCCAAATTCAGAGTACAGTTATAGGCCCAAATAAAATAGCTACCATGTCCAGCCCTGAAACTGGTTTTACATATTAAAGTACACCGAGGTTTAGAAATGGAATGGAATCATGGAGCTCATTATTTGAGTTTCTCACTCTTCTTCTTTATGGATTATAAATTTAAATATGAAAGTTTATGATTTTTAAAAATGTAAATTATAGGAAATGGAGACATGAGTGATTTATTAAATTTATATACTTTTCAGAATATTCAATTTTTTTTTTTTTTTTGAGGCAGAGTTTCGCTCTTGTCACTCAGGCTAGAGTGCAATGGTGTCTTGGCTCACTGCAACCTCTGCCTCTTGGGTTCAAGTGATTCTCCTGCCTCAGCCTCCCAAGTAGCTGGGATTACAGGTGCCTGCCACCACGCCTGGCTAATTTTTGTGTTTTTGGTAGAGACGGGGTTTCACCATGTTGGCCAGGCTGGTCTTCAACTCCTGACCTCAGGTGATGTGCCTGTCTCAGCCTCCCCGAGTGCTGGGATTACAGGCCTGAGCCACTGGGCCTGGCCAGAACATTCAAACTTTGAATGGCAAAGTACTGTACCTAAAATTATGATTTGTCTATAGAGCAAAATTGTTTCAGATTTTTCGTAGATAAGGAGTTGTTATATGGGAGTTTTTCTGAGCTTGTAATATTTTTTACTTTTTTTTAAAGTTGCCTGAAGAGCCAAAGCTGACTATGGATGAGTCATGTGACCTTGATGTTGAAAATGAAGAAGTCCTAACTTTGCAAGAAACTCTGGAAGCACTTAGCCTCTCTGAATACTTCAGCACTTTTGAAAAGGAAAAGATTGATATGGAATCTCTGGTACTGATCATAGTTTGCTTCACTTTGTTTGAAATTGTTTTTCTTGTGTATAGATTGAAAATTAAGAATAAACACTTTTATATCAAAATACATTCCAGAGTAGACAAAGACTGAAACGGTTTAAAAAATTGAAAAACACAGAAGAATATTTTTTATAATCTGAAAGGCTTTTCTAAGTATGATGCAAAATCCAGAAGCCATCAAAGAAAACAATTGTGTAACAGTAGACACCATAAACAACATCTAAAGGCCAGTGATACATTTGCAACACACATTATAGACAGAGGGCTTACTTCATTAATATTCAAAGCTTCTACAAATCAGTTACAGAAAGACCATCATATCAGTGTGTTACATAAATAGGCAAAGAATATAAATGTGATTTGCAGAAAAGGAAATATCAGATAGTTTCTTTGCACGTGGAAACTCATAAGAGAAATGGAAATTGAAAGTACAATGGGATTTTTTTTAACTTACCAGTTTGAAAAAATAGGAAGTTTGATAATATGCTGTGTGGCCAGGATGAAGGGAAGTAGGCATCGTGATATATTGTTCGTCAGACTGTAAATTGGTACAGACTCTTTGGAGGGCAGTTTGGCAATATCTTTAAGAATATAAAAATTACCCTTTGCTTCATTAATTTCATTGCCAGGAATATTTCCTACAGAGAAATATTCACACAAGAATATCTACAAGGATACTCACAGCAGTATTTGCAATATAAAAGAGCATTAGAAACACCATTGGTGTTGAGGAGTAGGGTGCTAGTGAAATCATTTATGGTGCATCCACATAATGGAGTACCCTACAGCTGTTGAACGAATGAAGCAGTGTCAGAGATACCTGTCTCTAAGATACATTTACATGAAGAGAGCAAAGTTCAGTACTGTGTGCATAGTAGACCACACACACAGAGAAAAACATGTAGGGGTGCTATGCATACATAAGACATCTCTTCAAAGAGCGAATTTCCACAGTTGCTGCTGAAAGGAGAATTGTATGGTTGGGACAGCAGTGGAAGGAAGATATTTCATCGTATGCTTGACTATATATAGCTTTGGAATTTTGTATAACATACATGTATTTTCTGTTAATAGAATGATTTAGGTGTGGAGGCCTAAGATTTTATAGCCTAAAGCAATGCATGATTTAAATATGAAATAATTAACTTTTAAAAAGTTGAGTGGCTCTTAGATTGCTTTAGATGATGTGGTTTCTTTATGATTTTCATATTCTCATTTCAGTTCTTCTATCACTAGATTGATTAATGTGCTTGTCTGTTTCTTTTTAAAGCTTATGTGTACAGTTGATGACCTGAAGGAAATGGGGATACCCCTTGGACCCAGAAAGAAGATAGCCAACTTTGTAGAACATAAAGCAGCCAAACTGGTAAAGTTCACCTCTGATTCAAGAAAAACTAAAACTCGTGGTGTGACCAGCTTGTTTATGTTGTAGAAAATGTTGATACTGCTATGGTTAGGTAAGCTAGTTTGCTCCCTACATAGGGCACAGTAAGGGAGCTGATGGAAACCCAGACGTAGGAGTCAGTCAGAGTTGAGCTTAAGTCCACATTAGGCTAAGTGACCATCCTGGTTTTCCTGGGACTAAGTTCCTAGGATGAAGGGCTTTCCGTTTTAAAATGGATATTTAAGGTTTTCCTGGTGCAAAAACTGGTTAAGTTCTGACAAATAAATTCTCAGCTCAACCATTCATTAACTACATATTAATGAGCAATTTTTATTTGGTTTTATTTGTTTGTTTATTTTGAGATGGGATCTTGCTGTGTTTCCCACTGCTGGTCTCAAACTCCTGGGCTCAAGCTATCCTCCCGCCTCAGCCTTCTGAGCATGAGTGATTTTCTTAATTTTTCTGATCCTTTGTTTTCTTCATTTCTAAAATGGAGGTAATAATACCTTCCTCATAGGGTTGGAGTAAGGATGAAATAATGCCTGCAAAGCTTAGCACCAAGTAATAGCTTACTTTCTTTCTTCCCAGTCCTTATCATCTAAAGAGATGAGGCAAAACATACACACTAAAGTCTCATTACACACTAAATAGCAAAAATTTTTAACAATACAAAACAAGGCAACAACTAAAAAGCATTTAAAACTAGAACAACTGGAAAATTATACTTGTTTTATTAAGTTTAATTTATTGATCAAATTAATTTTACAGAGGTTTTCTAATTAGAAAAATTAGATGACAGGGTGGCTGTCTTATTTTTATTGTTACTAACACGCTCTTTGATGATCCTTCCATCTTTTGAATTTCTATAGTTCTATTATTTTACTACCTATTTGGAACTTAACCTACGTCATTTCTTTATATGGAAAATGACTATAAAGTCATAGGACTGATTTTTTTTTTTTTTTTTAGTGGTTAGCTTAAGGAATTAAGTCTTTCAGCATTTTATTGAATAGCTACCTCTTTTGAGTCAGGCACCGTGTTCAATTCTTGGGAGCCAGAGATTAACCAAGAGTGTGCTGTCTAGTTAGGGGGAGCGTGTTGAGCTCAAATGACAACATACCAGCCCCATAATAGCGTGCTGTGTGTGCTGTCCTGAGGCAGCTGAGAGGTGGCAGTTCTGGCTTGTTGAAACAAGCATGGGGTTGGTGAGAGAAGACTTCCCCAAGGTGATGGTGCTTGAGCTTGAAGGAGGGGTAAGATTAGGGGAGACGGCCTTCTGGAAGCTGGCATGTTGTTTTCCTGTAGCATCAGGGAAACTGGAAACTGGGAAGGGCAGAGGGTTCCAAAGGTCCAAATGGCAGGTGTGAGGGCTTGGATTTTGTCTTGTAAAGGAGTGGTTCTCAAACATGTTCTTATGGCCATGAAAGTCATGGTGTTTTTAAACAAACATTACAAAATACTGACCTGCTTATTCTATCACAAGTTATGATTTAGCACCAAATCATCTGTGTAGTCTAAATTTTAATTTTAACTTTCGGGTTATGGAGAGTTTGCTTGGTCACAGTGCACAGATGAAGTTGGAAAGGTGTGAAGTGGAGGTGGCTGCAATCTTACATAGTAGTAATTGTAATTGTACCGTGACTGAAAGAGAGATGGTAGGGTATAAGATAGGAGGTGGAGAGGAAGGGAGCAACTCAAAAGACGTTTTAGACATAGACAAGCAGTATTTGATTAAGTGCTGAGAAAGGTTATTAGTTTTGGCCGTTAAGAGGTATCTTTCGAGTCATTTTTCTTGTATGTTGAATTGTTCTGTAATTCCAGTTTACAAAGAGCTTTTCATCTCATGTGAGCCTCACAGCAACCCTGTGAGTGTGAGTAGATCCCCAGGCGTCTGTCTCTGATGAGCACAGTAGTCAAACTGAGACTAGGACTCAAGCGTGTCAGTGTTGTTCCTGTATACAGGCTGCATGCTCCATACATAAAAATGCTTGTCTCTGTGTATACATGTTTATATATCAGTGAAGCAAAAGCCTGTAAAAAAAAAAAACAAAAATAAGAAACGAGCTTTGTGTTCAGGCCCTATACCATGTTCTTAATTTATTCTGTAATGAAAGGGAAAAAAGTAGAAAAGGAATCTATAGTTCTTGAAGAATTTGTAGGAGACTGGTTTATGGACTGCAGTTGCTTAGATATATAAATTATGGCATTTATAAGAATGTTTTGAAATGAGCAAAAATCTATAGAGTGATATTATTTTTTAAATTAAAAGGTAATTGCCTTTGGATGAACCATGAAACTTTCTCAGCTGAGTTGCCATTGATTGCTCTACATTTCTTACAGATAACAAGGTGCCACTAGATCAGTACAAAAGTAATATGGTGTGTCCTGTTGATTTACTGTAACTGAAATAATGGGACCAAAATTAGCTATTATTTTATAGTAAGGAGATCAAATATTTGTGATATTTGTGACTATGCACTTTTTTTTTCTTTTTAAAGCATCTTAGTAATTTTCATTTGAAAAGGAATTGTTTCTAGTTTTGGGAATATTGATAGTCAAGTATGTATATGTTGGTTCAGTGTTTTTTTTGTTTTTTTTTTGAGAGGGAGTCTCGCTTTGTCTCCCAGGCTGGAGTGCAGTGGCGTGATCTCGGCTCACTGCAACCTCTGCCTCCAAGGTTCAAGTGATTCTCCTGATTCAGCCTCCCAACTAGCTGGGATTATAGGCACCTGCCACCACGCCCAGCTAATTTTTGTATTTTTAGTAGAGGTGGAGTTTCACCATGTTGGTCAGGCTGGTCTCAAACTCCTGACCTCAGGTGATCCACCCGCCTTGGCCTCCCAAAGTGCTGGTATTACAAGAATGAGCCACCACGCCCAGCCTATGTTGGTTCACTTTTAAACACTATTGGTTCACAGTTTAAAAATTATTGCAAAATTTTGAACAAAAAAACTCTTGGCAACAGGACAGTTTCTGATCTCCTCAGACAGCTCTCAGCAATTTAGAATGTTTTACGAATTTAACGGGAGGCATTCCTGAGTGAGAAAGCACTCAGAAGTGAGGAACCCTGAAAATGTTCCTTATTTCGGATTTTAGGCTTAATTTTGTATTGCCTCCAAAGGGCAGAGCCTTCTAAAACACTGCCTTCTAAAACACTGATGGAGGAAACAGTTACAAGCTGGCTAAGAGTTTTCTTTTTTATAGATTGCCTTTTCAATTAACCAGTTAGACTTACTTTCCTATTTCCTGGTGTTTGGAATTCAATAGTAGATAAGATCATTTTGGCTAGCTGTGTTGGTTAGGCACTGTTAATAGCTGTTTAAACAGAGACTAACAGTCATTCACAGCCTAACTTGTGTTACTGGGAAGTAAACAACACCCCCCCCACCCAACTATTTAAATTTCTCCTGTGTTACTGTTGCTGCTGTATTCAGGGCAAATTACAAACCAGTGTGAATGACTTTTCACTCATTATAAAGACAACACCGTTTTTTTTTTGTTTGTTTGTTTTTTGTTTTTTTTTGTTTTTTGTCCTGCTCTGTCACTCAGGCTGGAATGCAGTGGTGGATCTTGGCTCACTGCAACCTCCGCCTCCCAGTTTCAAGCAAGTCTCTTGCCTCAGTCTCCCGAGTAGCTGGGATTACAGGTGCATGTCACCATGCCTGGGTAACTTTTTTGTATTTTTAGTAGAGATGGGGTTTTGCCATGTTGGTCAGGCTGGTCTCAAATTCCTGACCTCAAATGATCCACCTGCCTCGGCCTCCCAAAGTGCGGGGATTACAGGCGTGAGGCACTGCGCCCAGCTGAGATAACACCTTATGTAGATGCTCCAAAGTTTTGTTTATTTATGGAAATGCATAGATCTTTTAAAAAATTATTTATTATTTTTTGAGACAGGGTCTCATACTGTCACTCATGCTGGAGTGCAATGGCGCACACATGGCTCATTGCAACCTCCACCTTCTGGGTTCAAGCAATCCTCCCACCTCATCCTCCTGAGTAGCTGGGACTTCAGGCATGCACCACGTGCCCGGCTAATTTTTCTGTTATTTTTTAGAGATGGCATCTTGCCATGTTGCTCAGGTTAATCTTGAACCCCTGAGCTCAAGTGATCCACCCACCTCAGCCTCCCAAAGTGCTGGGATTACAGGCATGAGCCACTGTGCTGAAATGCATAGATCGTAAGTGTGCAGTAGGGTAAGTTTTCACGATTGTATGCACTTGCATCGTCACTGCCTAAAACAAGAAATTGAACATTTCTGTGTTCATTTCTATGTTTTGTGTTCATTTCTATTTCATGAGAGAGCTCAGGTAGCTCCCTCATGCTTCTTTCTAGTTAACTCCTCCCACTGCAAAACCGCTCTTCTGATTTCCTTCAATACGGAATGGTTTACCTATTTAAAAAATTCATGTAAGTAGAATGAACAGTATGTATTCTTTTATACTTGGTTTCTTTTACTCAAAGTAATATTTTTGAGATTTGTCTAATGAGAGCCAATACTTAGTTGTAACTGTTTTGCTATATTTTCTTTGCTTCTTAATTATTTTTCTTAAGAAGTTTCAGCTATAGACATCATGACATTTGTTCCCTAAATATTTAGTATGCATTTCTAAAAAGGACATGTAAAAATTTTTTTTAATTAAACATTTTTTTTTGAGACAGGTCTCTCTCTGTTGCCCAGGGTGGAGTGTGGTGGCACGATCACAGGTCACTGCAGCCTTGACCTTCTAGGCTGAAGTGATCCTCCCACCCTAGCCTCCTGAGTAGCTGGGACCACCAGTGTGCATTACCAGACCTGGCTAATTTTTAATTTTTTCTAGAGATGGAGGTCTCACTCTGTTGCTCAGGTTGGTCTTGAACTCCTGGCCTCAAACTATCCTTCCGCCTTGGTCTCCCAAAATGCTGAGATTACAGGGGTGAGCCACTGTGCCTGGCCTGTACATTTTTTTTTTTTTAATCAACTGAAGCAAAAGCTGCAGGGAATAAAAAGAACATTTTTTAAAGTAATCACAAGGTTGTTACTATTCCTGAGAAGTTGCTAATCATTCCTTAATACTGAGATAGCATGTTTTGTAATGATAGCTGAGAGCTGAACCTTTCCTCATGATTATGTTATTAAATTTTGGTATTTTACAGAAAAAAGCAGCGTCAGAAAAGAAGGCGGTGGCGGCCACTTCTACAAAAGGACAAGAGCAGAGTACCCAGAAGACTAAAGACATGGCTTCCCTCCCCTCCGAATCTAATGAGCCAAAGAGGAAACTTCCAGTTGGTGCTTGCGTGTCTTCGGTGTGTGTGAATTATGAATCTTTTGAAGTTGGTGCCGGACAGGTAAGTTTACGTATTGACTAGGGCTACATAGTTCATGTTGAAATCATACATCTTTATCATGTGGCTTGGCTTTAAGTTCTTTAAATATTTATTTAACATTTATTTGGGATGTGGAGAAAATTGATTTTCTCTTAGTGAAAATTTTTTTCTTCTTCAACAGTGCTCAAAATAAGGGATTAAATGCATACAGAACGTGTTGTCTAACTTTTGAAATTGTCTCTATTTCAGTTTTCCCACCACTCGTACTTTTATAGCATCAGTCTGTTATAGCCACTAACAACAGAAGTGGCCATAGTTAAAAAATTATGTTCAGAATATACTTCAGTTTCTATGAGAGCAACTTGGCTGTATTGACTCAGCTTATGTTTCCTAGTACTCATAATTCTTCCCTTGGGGAAAAAGTCTTATAAAAATTGACCAATGCTGCATTTAGTAATATGCTTTAACATACTTATATCACAGTGGCTTTTAGAGTTATTAAAAGCCTTTTAGACAGTGTTACTGTCAGGATATTTATAGTTGAGTATGTAAAGATGCATTTCTGTAAGTGAGTTCATGAAGGTACAAAATGAAATTGGATGTTTGATTTGTATTAACAGTGAAGTTTTAGAGGAATATATTCTTATGTAAGTAAATATTCCTTTACAACTTCATTTTCTTTTCTTTTTTTCCTTTTTAGAGACAGTCTTGCTCTGTTGCGCAGGCTGGAGTGCAGTGATGTGATCATAGCCCATTGTAACCTCAAAGCAAGGTTTTGGGGTTTGGGTTTAAGGGACACCTCCTACCTCAGCCTCCCAGGTAGCTGGGACTGTAGCCATGCACCACCACACCTGGCTAATTTTTTCATTTTTTGTAGAGACAGTCTTACTGTGTGACTCAGGTTAGCCTTGAACTGGCCTCAAGCAATCTTCCTGCCTTGGCTTCCCAGAGTGCCAGGATTATAGGCATGAACTACTGCATCGGGCCTGCAACTGCATTTTTAATGACTGCTGTAATCAGTAATGACTAATTTCACTGTTTGGAGAGATAATGACTTATTCTTATTTCCTTATTATTGAAGGTATTAGTTTCTTAAGGTGCCATAACAAAGTTCCACAACCTGGGTGGCCTTAAACATTAGAAATTTGTTGCCATACAGTTCTGCAGAGCAGAATAGATAGGGCGGTGGCAGGACCATTTTCTCTCTGAAACTTGGAGGGGAATCCTTTCGTGTTTCTTCCGAGCTGCTGGGGATTTGCTGGCCATCTTTGGCAGTTCTAGGTTTATAGATGCATCCCTCCAGGCTTCGTTTTTATGTTGTATTCTCCTTTTCTCTTAATAGCATCTTCCCTCTGTGAGTGTCCGGCTGGGTGGCCAAATTTCCCCTTTTTATGTATCAGTCAGATTAGGGCCACCACAGTGATCTCATTTTAACTTGATTACCTTTTTAAATACCCTATTTCCAAATAAAGTCACATTATGAGGTATTGGGGGTTAGGACTTCAACATAAATGTTTTGTGGGGACACAATTCAACCCATCATATTTAACATGTAGGCAATTTCTACTTTTTACTCTTTTAAGTTGTCTAGTAATGAACATTTTAAAGCCAGTTTTCTGTGCACATTCTTTATTTCTTCTTCCAGTTAAGTTGGTAGACATAGGATAGCTGGGCCAGATGATGGATACAGTCCCTTCCCTGGGGGAGACATCAATCTGTATTCTCACTGGCAGTTTAGAAGGTTGCCTGTTGCCTCTGTCCATTGCCAGTACTGGTATTATCATTTTCCTTTAAAAATATGTAGTAGTTTCACTTTGACACCTTGATTCTAAAGAATTAATTTTTTGTGTGTATTTTCATGCAATTTTTTTTCTTTCTTGTTAGTACTTCTTACTTTCTTTTTAGTATTTCATTTACGTTTCTGATAACCCCATAGGGAAAATGGTATCACACTGTATTTCTTTGAGCACTAGTGAGGTTATTTTCTCATGTTTTTTAGACATTTTTCTTTTGTGAAGTGTTGAATTTACCTGTTTTTCTATTTGTTTTCTTTTTTCCTTTACTGACATTTATAAAATATTTACATATTAAGGTTATTAGCTCCTTGTCATGTATGTTATACATATTTCTTCCAGTTTGTGATTGTTCTTTAACTTTCTTTTTCTTCTTTTTGTTTGCTGGAACAAAACTGTCGAATTTGCAAATATAAGGGCAAGCCTAGGAATGTGAAGTCTAGACTTTGTTAGAAGGGGCAGCTTAGTGTAGTAGAAAGACAATTGGATTTGGAATTAGAAGTCCCACATTTAAGTCCGCACTCTACCACTCACTGGCTCTGTGTTCTTGGGTGAGTCATGTCACATATTTGAGCTTCGCCATAGGCATAATGGTTCTTGCCTTGCCTCCCTCTTTCTGTGTACCTCTGTTGAACACTTGGATTATGCCATTCATTGTGCTTCACTCTCAAGATACTAAAGTAAAAAGACACATTTCCTGCTACTGAGAACCAAATGAAAGAGCTTTGCAAATTGTACAGTGCTATTCAGATGACTGTGTTTTCTCTTGGAGAGGCTACATGTAAGCTACTCAAAATGTGCTCTTTCAGGACAAATCATTTTCTGATGGAAAGAAACTTAACTGGAGAGGATGATAGTTATAATAATAACAGAAGTAACGCTCATTGAGTGCTTAAGCTGTGCCAAGCTCTGTGCTAACCACTTTATGTGGATTAGGTTATTTATTTTTCAATCACATGTGAGCTTGGCATGGTTATAATCCCCATTTTATACATCAGGAAACTAAAGTGGAGCAGAGAGAGGTTAAGAAACTTGCCCAAGGTCACACAGTGAATGAAACCATGATTCAGACCCAGGCAGTTTGAGTTTAGAAGTCTAAAGTTTTAACCATATTTATAACCATAATAAATATAGTAATTCCTATAGACTATTATGCTGTGCTAGACAATAAGTAAAAGTATAGCCAGAGGATATAATAGTCTATAAAGATTTTAAAGATAAATTTTTTAGTACTTTTTTTTTTTTTGAGATGGAGTCTTGCTCAGTCACCTAGGCTGGAGTGCAGTGGCGTGATCTTGGCTCACTGCAACCTCCGCCTCCCAGGTTCAAGCGATTCTCCTGCCTTAGCCTCCTGAGTAGCTGGGACTACAGGTGCATGCCACCACACCTGACTAATTGTTCTATATTTTTAGTAGAGACAGGGTTTCACTGTGTTAGCCAGTATGGTTTCCATCTCCTGATCTCGTGATCTGCCCACCTCGGCCTCCCAAAGTGCTGGGATTATAGGCATGAGCCACTATGCCCGGCCTGAAAATTCAAAAGAATTTTCTACTATGTGACATTGGAACAATCATCTTTTATTGTTATTTGATTCTTTCCAGGTTTCTGTTGCTTACAACTCATTAGATTTTGAACCAGAGATATTCTTTGCCTTGGGGTCTCCAATTGCTATGTTTCTCACTATTCGAGGAGTTGATAGGATAGATGAGAATTACAGCCTTCCTACCTGTAAAGGGTTCTTCAATATTTATCATCCGGTGAGTAATTGAATTTACTTTCTTTTTTAAAATCTTTTTTTCTTTTTTTAACATTTTTTACTTTTTTATAGAGATGGGGTCTTACTATGTTGACCACGCTGGTCTCAAACTCCTGGCCTCAAGTGATCCTTCCATCTCAGCCTCCCAAATTGCTAGGATTATAGGCATGAACCACTGTGCCTGGCCTTTTACTTTCTTTTTTGAAGAAGAAGATGAAGAAGCTGTCCTCTTAATCCTAATAAATTCTCATATTCTTATTTCTTGGGAATTAATACCTATCTTGATTTTATAAGATTCAGCTCTGTGTTCTAAGAGGTATAGTCTGACACTTTCCAATAAACTTATTTATCAAAAACCTTTGTTCAGGGAAATAATTCTTTTGCTTTGCTTGCAAAGTAATCTTACACACAAACTAGAAAATCTTTTCATAAGTGTCAGTATTTGAATAAGGTGTGGAGAAAAATAAAAATCTCTGGTTTGCCATGTATCCATTTTCTTACCCAGTGAAGGCATATAATTCAAAACAGCTTTCATAAATTTCTTTTATTTATTCATAAATTCTTCTATTTATAGCTTGATCCAGTGGCATATAGATTAGAACCTATGATTGTTCCAGATTTGGACCTAAAAGCTGTTCTCATTCCACATCACAAAGGCAGAAAAAGACTTCATTTAGGTAAAAAGCAAATACTATAAAAACTTTTTTTCCTGTCATTTGTAATCTGTAATGAATTATGAAAATTTTGACACTAAATCGTCTCTGAGAGAATTAATATTATTTAAGTGCCTACTATGTTCAGAACTTTTAAACTAAGAATTTGGAAGAGCTTTAACAAAGTTACAAATGAATTCTTTCTCTTTGATGGCATTCTAATTGTCGAGGTAATTAGGAGTAGGGAGAAGTTGGTAATAAGGCGATAAGATGCATAATTAGATTTTGATAGAGTTTGGTTATAAGTTTTGGAATTAGGAAGAAGAACAGTTTTTAAAGTAATGACCAGACCTTCAAGAAAGAAACTTGATGTTGTCTAAGTGAGCTGTTATTTTCTTGCTAACTAGACACACTTTTCTGGTAGAAAAAATTCATTAAACATAATGGATTGGTGATTCCAAGTAGAATTAGGTTTCTCTCCTTCGTGTTAATGGTGTATATTAACCCTACATTTAAAAGTTTGGGTGGAAGGGATGGGAGGGGTAGAAGAGAAGGAAAAGTGATCGTGCACTCTTATGTGAAAGTGTGTTTTATTTTTGTTTTGCTAACATGCTTTTTAAAAATATTGAACTCTTTTTTAGTTAAAATAAGACATGTGTTTGATAACTTAGAGACCTTGAATTCACACATGATTATTAGACAACAGTAGAAAAAGTGAAGGAGCAGGGGTTTCTTCATTTCTAATTTGGAGTTTAAGTTGTGGTTTTATCAGAATGTTTAATTCTCCACTTGAACCTGGGAGGTGAAGGTAGCAGTGAGCTGAGATCGTGCTACTGCACTCCAGTCTCCATGAGACTCCGTCTCAAAAAAAAAAAAAAAAAAAAGAATCTTAAATTCCCAAAACCACTTCCTGTTTACCGATTAGAAAAACAGTGATTTTAAAATCTCGTAGGCCTCTTTTTATTTTTATTTGTTATTTAAAATAGAGACAGGGTCTCACTATGTTGCCCAGGCTGGTCTTGAACTTCAGACCTCAAATGATTCTTCCATCTTGGCTTCCCAAAGTTTTGGGATTACTAGTGTGAGCTACTGTGTCTGACCCTGGTGTTTAAACTTACAGTAAAAAAAAAAAGGGGGGGGGAAGCATAACAATGTGCTTACTTTTTTTTTGAGTTGGAGTCTTGCTCTGTTGCCCAGGATGGACTGCAGTGACGCGATCTCGGCTCACTGCAAGCTCCGCCCCCCGGATTCCCGCCATTCTCCTGCCTCAGCCTCTCAAGTAGCTGGGACTACAGGCGCCCGCCACTATGCCCTAATTTTTTGTATTTTTAGTAGAGACGGGGTTTCACTGTGTTAACCAGGATGGTGTCGATCTCCTGACCTCGTGATCCGCCTGCCGCGGCCTCCCAAAGTGCTGGGATTATAGGCGTGAGGCACCACGCCTGGCCGAATGTGCTTGTATTTTTATGGTATTTGAACTTCTTTTATTTGGAAAGAGGAAATTTATAGATTTTGGCTGGATCAAGTTTAGTCATTAAAAAAAACAAAAAACAGAATAAGACTCTCCATGACATTTTAACATCTTGGTTCTTGGCTGAGGCACTCCATATATTTGACATTTAAAAGAGGAAGAAGCAGTCTTATCCTGTCTGAGAAGAGTGTTAACTTGTAATTTTTGTGAGGCAGAAGTTTACCCAGTGACTGATTAACTTGTTGTGTCATCTTAATCTCTTTAGAATTGAAAGAAAGTCTCTCTCGTATGGGATCTGATTTGAAGCAGGGTTTTATTAGCTCTCTCAAAAGTGCTTGGCAGACGTTAAATGAGTTTGCCCGTGCTCATACCTCTTCAACCCAGTTGCAAGAAGAATTGGAGAAGGTGGCCAATCAGATCAAAGAAGAAGAAGAAAAGCAAGTAGTTGAAGGTAAATTTGACATTTGAGGCATTTTTTTTTTTTTTTTTTTTTTTTTTTTTGAGACGGAGTCTCGCTCTGTCGCCCAGGCTGGAGTGCAGTGGCCGGATCTCAGCTCACTGCAAGCTCCGCCTCCCGGGTTCACCCCATTCTCCGGCCTCAGCCTCCCGAGTAGCTGGGACTACAGGCGCCCGCCACCTCGCCCGGCTAGTTTTTTGTATTTCTTAATAGAGACGGGGTTTCACCGTGTTAGCCAGGATGGTTTCGATCTCCTGACCTCGTGATCCGCCCGTCTCGGCCTCCCAAAGTGCTGGGATTACAGGCTTGAGCCACCGCGCCCGGCCTTGAGGCATTTTCTAATACAAATGTTTTATATGAACATAATACTTAAAAGTTATATGATGATGCGTTTCCTTTCTAGACTTTTTGGTTAAATTATAGAAGCTCTTTAAAGGAAAATCTGTTAAGATAAACTGTACTGTCAATTGCGTTACTTCAAAACCCATGCCATCTTTTTTTAGTGGGTTTTTATCTGATAGTTACTGAACTTTTCCCTCTGCAATTTAAAAATTATATTGAGATTCCTAAGGCCAGAGTGGAATATCTGAGTTGAGAACTCAGTTTGTTTTAGTGTTTGCATTTTAAAGACTCACTCTGAGAAGTTTTTTTCCTGATACTGTTGTTTAACTATGTTACAGACTTGACATACAATGTGAAAGTCATTGTGCCATGATGTTTTTTGACTTTTTCAGATTCTAATCCTATTTCCTTTCTTTCTGCAATGCTTTCTCACCCCTTAATCTTCACAACTTCTCTCAGCTTGTTGGCTCTTTCTCCTCTCTCTCGGGTAACCGGCCCCTCTTCCCCTGACTCTTTGGAGAACCGGGAGTGAGCCTGGTAGCTCCTCAGGTTGCTACCTGCGTCAAGCAGTATTCTCATTGAGCCCAGAAAGTCAGCTAAAGTCAAAGGATGATGATTAAGTGATTGACTTTGATATTGAAATGGTTTAAATTCTAGCAGAAAAGGTTGTTGAAAGTCCAGATTTTTCCAAGGATGAGGACTACTTAGGAAAGGTTGGAATGCTAAATGGAGGCCGCCGAATTGACTATGTTCTCCAGGAAAAACCAATAGAGAGTTTTAATGAATATCTTTTCGCTCTTCAGAGTCACTTATGCTATTGGTAAGTGTTCTTAAATTTGGTAACATTTGAGTGGGCTTTTGGTGCTACCACGTGCAGCAATTTTAGTTTTAGTGAGATTCTTTTACTGATACTATGTGCTATGAATATTCATTTGAACTCCTATATATTCAGAATCGTTATTTTTCCTCTTTAGTTACCCACAAGATGGCAGTATGTCATCTGCTTTTGACCAAAGACTCTTGGTTCTTGCACAGTTTTTGTGGGAATGCCTTTCACAGTGGGAGTGGTAGGGACTTTGAAATCGGTCATTCTTTCCTGTATCCCTGTCACCAAGGAGAATTGCAGCACAACTGTTTAGGAGCTAATCAGTATCCATCTGGTTTTTAAGGACAGCTCTGAGATTACACTGCTTTATTACACTGAGATTACATTGCTATCATTTGCCCTTCTTAGATAGAGTTGAATAGAATAGAACCTGCATTTTCCACCATTGTGCGTAGAAGTTAATTTCTACTAATTGTCTCTTAAGTAAATATGCTTTTCCTTTTCATAGGGAATCTGAAGATACTGCTCTGTTATTACTTAAAGAAATTTATCGAACAATGAACATTAGTCCAGAACAGCCCCAGCATTGATCAAACTTCAGTTTTACTGTGTGAGTTTATTCCTTATTGAATGTATAAATTCTGAATGTTTGCATTCTCAAATCTGTTGCGTGGAGTTGATGTTGACTGATTTTGCTTTTTTCTGTTTCCTCTGAGTTTTTGTTGTCGTTTTTAAAAATTTACAATAGAGACATTAAGGAAGATAATTGGTTTGTAATTTACACTTCTGATTTATTACAGTCTTCTTTCTAAATTTACATAGAATTTGAGTTCATTTATTTTTAGTTTCTTTTTAAAATAGATTCCGAAGAATATCAGTTAGGAATTCCTTTGGCTGCAGGTTCACAGAACCCAGTTTACAATACATTAAACAAATAGAGGTTTCTTTTTATTCTGTAACAAGAAGGGTTCCTCTGTTGAATGACTTCACCAGACACCCAGAGTGCTCACATCTTCCCACCTGAATGTTGGCTCTTGCTGCCTCCTAGTTACAAGATGCCCCCGTAGTTGCAGAGACCATGCCTATATTCACAACATGAATAAGAGGGAAGAGGGGAGAGGGTAGTACTCCTCACATCTGTCGCTCTCTTAATTAAGGAAGCAGAAGCTTGTCCAAAAATTTACTCATACCTATTGACTAGGCCTGTGTCTGATGTCCAGTATCTCCAGTCCGTATGAAAGATTGTAGAAGTGATATTTTGAGCGTTCCCAATCTTTGTAGAGGGAAAGAATAGAGAAGGAGGTTAAGTCTGTGATGGGTTGGCCGACCTGCAACTCAGCCACACTCTGTATTCCTAACTGTCCTCCTGAGACACCAGATACCTGTTTTTCCTTACTAGATTATGCATCACTTTTAAAAATAACTAATGTGTTTTTTACAAAGTTAGAAATTTTAAAGCCTTTGAAAGAACCAGATACAAAATGCTGAGCTCTAAGTTACTGAAATCAAAGGAAGTTCCTGCCATTTTTGGTTTTCTAATTGTAAGTGGTAGATGAACATTCCTTCAGCCTCATCTTCTGCCTCCTCGTTTTAGAGAGGTAATTACTTTTAGTAGGGTTTCCTTAGAGAAATTTTTTTGGCTCCATTTCCAAAATTAAACTTGTAACAAAGTAAAAGAGAACTAAAGTGTAGGCCAGGCATGGTGTCTCACACCTCTAATCCCAGCAGATCACCTGAGGTCAGGAGTTTGAGACCAGTCTGGCCAACATAGTGAAACCCCGTCTCTACTAAAAATACAAAAATTAGCCGGGTGTGGTGGCGGGTGCCTGTAGTTGGGAAATGCAAGGCCAGAAGTGAAAGATTGCTCTCCCATAACTCACCCCCAACCTCCCTGCCCGAGACAACCAGTGTTCCAAGTTTTGTGTATCCTTCCAGATATCTGTTAACATATCACACACACTTTTAAGTTTTTCTTCTTTAAAAGACAAAAGAGACTGGGCGCGGTGGCTCACGCCTGTGATCCCAGCACTTTGGGAGGCTGAGGCAGGTGGATTACTTGAGGTTAGGAGTTCAAGACTAGCCTGGCTAACATGGTGAAACCCTGTCTCTACTAAAAATACAAAAATTAGCCGGGCGTGGTAGTGGGCGCCTGTAATCCCAGCAACTCAGGAGGCTGAGGCAGGAGAATCGCTTGAACCCAGGAGGTGGAGGTTGCAGTGAGCTGAGATTGCGCCACGGTACTCTGGCTGGATGACAGAGTCCATCTCAAAAAAAAGACAAATGATAGCAAAATTGACACACCATTATTACCTTTGTATCTTTGAGATTGTCCCATATCTATCCATCTATCCATTCATCCATCTGTCTGCCCATCCATCCATTCATCCATCTGTCCAGTATCTGTTGAGCACCTTACTTAAGTGCCAGGTGCTATTTTAGGTATTGGGCTTCACAGCAGTGGACCAAAGCCTCTGCCCTCAAGGACTTTTTTTCCTCTAATGGAAGGGAGACAGCACGTGGACAATTGAAATGTACCACATGGTAAAGATTGAGCAGCTGGACAAGGAGGAGAGGAATTCATTTGGGATGGGAGCAAGTTGTTATTGTATATAAGATGGCAAGGGACCCCCTTCACGGGCAAAGTGTCATTTGAGCAAGTGAGCCAGATGGATATCTGGAGGAAGAAGACCATTTCAGGTGGAGAGAAAAATCTGGATCAGACTATGAGAGTGACCTTGTTCTTTTTATGTATTCTATTGACTATTGCACCATATTTGCTTAACCAGTCCCTACTCATGGGCATTTCAGTTATTCTAATCTTTTATTAGTGGGAACAGTACTACAGTGATACATGATATTTTAATAGTTGCATTTCATTCCATTTTATAGTTCTTGTATTAAAATACTTAATTTTACCCCATTGTTGGGTGTTAGGTGATTTTCCAAATTTTCTCCATTATAAATAACTCTGATATGTAGTTTTACATACTTTTTGCCCATCTCTGTTTGCTTTGGATACATTCTTAGACGTAGTGTTCTTATTTCTGAGAATATTGCATATTTTTAAGAGATTTTTGGCCGGGTGTGGTGGCTCATGCCTGTAATCCCAGCTTGAGAGGCCGAGGCAGGCGGATCACTTGAGGTCAGGAGTTTGAGACCAGCCTGGCTGACATAGTGAAACCCCATCTCTACTAAAAATACAAAAAAATTAGCCAGGTATGATCTCACCTACTTGGGAGGCTGGGGCAAGAGGATCACTTAAAACCCAGGAGGTGGAGGTTGCAGTGAGCTGAGATTGCGCCACTGCACTCCAGCCTGGGCAATAGTGCAAGATTCTGCCTCAAAAAAAAGAAAAGCTTTTTGATCCCTACATTTTGCTAAATTGCATTCCAGAAAAGTTGCTCAGTTTTCATATTTACCATCGGTATGTAAAGGCCAGTATTCTTGCACTCTTGGAAGCAGTGGGTATTACTGATTTTTTTTTTAATATATATTTTTTGAGATGAAGTCTCACTGTCGCCCAGGCTGGAGTGCAATGGCGCATCTCAGCTGACTGCAAGCTCCGCCTCCTGGGTTCGTGCCATTCTTCTGCCTCACCTGAGTAGCTGGGACTACAAGTGTCTGCCACCACGCCCGGCTAATTTTTTTGTATTTTTTTAGTAGGGACAGGGTGTCACCATGTTAACCAGGGTGGTCTTGATCTCCTGACCTCGTGATCAGCCCACCTTGGCCTCCCAAAGTGCTGGGATTACAGGCGTGAGCGCCCGGCCGGTATTACTGATTTAAAAATTTTTTTTGCCAATTTGGTAGCCAGAAATTGTTATAATACCATTTTTACTTACTTTTCTATTACTAGTGAAGTTGAGCTCTTTGGGTGTATCTTAACTGGCTGATTATGTTTCTTTTGTCAGTTGCCTGTTCTTGACCTTTATACATTTTCTTGGAGGTATGGGGTAGGGTCCTTTTCTTTCTTACGGATTTATAAATATGATATTTAAGGATATCAGCCTTTGTCATTGCAAATATTTTTTCCCAGTTTGAAATTAGCCTTTTAGTTTTCCTTATACTTTGGATTTTTTTTGGCGGAAGTTGAGGGGAGCATGTTTTAAAAACACGTAGCCCTACGCTGGGCATGATGGCTCATGCCTGTAATCCCTGCATTTTGGCAGGCCGAGGTGGATGGATCACCAGAGGTCAGGAGGTTGAGACCAGCCTGGCCAATATGGAGAACCCCAGCCTCTATTAAAAATACAAAAATTAGATGAGAGTGGTGGTGGGCACCTGTAATCCCAGCTACTTGGGACGCTGAGGCAGGATAATTGCTTGAACCCAGGAGGCAAAAGTTGCAGTGACCCAAGATTGTGCCACTGCACTCCCACCTAGATGACAGAGCGAGACTCGTCTCAAAACAACAACAACAACAGCAGCAGCAACAACAACACCATAGCCCAGTCTTTTATGATTAGTTTTTAGATTTTTACATTTATTTTCTTTTAGTTCTTTTTTTTTTCTTTCCCATTTGGCTTTGTAATTTAGAAGAGTAACGTGTAGAAAACAATTTAACTTTTTTCTTACATAATCATTTCTGTCTGTGCCATATATTGAATAATGTACCCTTTTGTCATTGGTTTGATGTTTTTATCATATGCCAAATATTTTGCTGTTGTTTGACATTTTAATTAATATTTGTTCCCTAGGCTTTCTCATCTCTTCTAGCGATTTATTTGTCTATGGTACTTCATTGATTTCAAGTCATATATTTTCCACATTTTAACATCTTTAAATTTGTAATGCATCTTAAAATCAGCTGCTGGGGCTGGTGCAGTGTCTCATACACTGTGGGAGGATTACTTGAGCCCAGGAGTTTGAGACCAGCCTGGGCAACATAGTGAAACCTCATCTCTTTAAAAAAAAAAAAAAAAAGAGAGAGAAAGAAAATTTAAGTCAGCTGTTGTCTTAACGGAAGCTGAGTTCTTTATGAGAAGCCATACATTTTCTTCTGCTGGTTACTGGGGGAAGGGCTTTACCAACCTGCCTCTGCTTAAGCTAATTTCTCTGCTTGAGATTTTTTAGGACTATGCTGATAGTGTGAATTCAGCACCCAAAATTTGCAGGGATTATCAGTTCAGATATCGGAGTTTTTATTCCCATTTTCCATTGTCAAGGAAGAGTAGTGCAGGCCTCTTTGCCGTCCCTTATGCATATAGTTGCTTGTTTTTATCCCGCACTGAGACTATAGATGTTTGGTACCCCCACTTTTTGTGAGGGCTTTTCCTTTGAGACTTCCTTTCTGGGCATCTTTTTATGGTACATAACAGTGAAGTGTCACAATCGATGGTGTCTTAGATTTGGTGAAATATGGTGTTTTAATAATTGTAATTTTATGCATAATATCTGACAGTAGAAGTTCTCAGTATACCATAGTCTTCGCAGTTATCCCAAATGAAGTTGGAAATAATTGAAGTTCCCCTGACGCTCTCTACCCCAACAAAACAAAGCAAAACAAACAAAACCAAAAGAATAGTAATTCTAGGATTTTGCCATCACCTTTTATGAAAAACTCAGCAAGAACCTTCTATTTCACATATGATTCGTTCACTGTAATTGTTTTATTTATTTTTTCCTATACTTGGCTGTAAAATTTAGTCAAGAATTTAAGTTTCTAATACTGTACTAATATCGTAAGATAATCCATTTAAAATGTTAACAGTCATTCTATACATGGTTCCTTCAAGCTTAGAGCAGTTTTGCTGAATGGTTGTTTTATGTTTATGTCCTTTTAAAGATTGTTCTTTGAAAAGCCTCATAGCCGGGCGCAGTGGCTCACGCCTGTAATCCCAGCACTCTGGGAGGCTGAGGCAGGTGGATCGCCTGAGGTCGGGAGTTCGAGACCAGCCTGACCAACATGGAGAAACCCCGTCTCTACTAAAAATACAAAATTAGCTGGGCCTGGTGGCACATACCTATAATCCCAGCTACTAGGGAGGCTGAGGCAGGAGAATTGCTTGAACCTGGGAGGCGGAGGTTGCAGTGAGCCGAGATCGTGCCATTGCACTCCAGCCTGGGCAACAAGAGCGAAACTCCGCCTCAAAAAAAAAAAAAAAAAAAAAAGCCTCAAATTGGCCAGGCGTGGTGGCTTATACCTGTAATCTTAGCACTTTGGAGACTGAGGCAGGCAGATTGCTTGAGTTCAGGAGTTTGAGACCAGCTGAGCAACGTAGTAACACCTCATCTCTACTAAAAGTAAAAAAAAAAAAAAAAAAAAAAAAAAAAAAATCACTGGGGGCATGATGGTATGCACCTGTAGTCCCAGCAACTTGGAAGGCTGAGATGAGAGGATTGCTGGAGTTCGGGAGATTGAGGCTGCAGTGAGCTGTGATCACGCCACTGCACGTCAGCCTGGATTGTAGAGTGAGACCCTGTCTCAAAAATAAATAATTAAATAAAAATTAAAAAGCCTCAAGTTAACATGGCAGATAACTAATTTTATTTTTCATTAATATTTTATTTTAGCCGGGCGCCGTGGCTCACGCCTGTAATCCCAGCACTTTTGGAAGCCGAGGCCGGCGGATCACGAGGTCAGGAGTTTGAGACCAGCCTGGCCAACATGGTGAAACCTTGTCTCTATTAAAAATACAAAAATTAGCCAGGCATGGTAGCATGCACCTGTAGTCCCAGCTACTCGGGAGGCTGAGGCAGGAGAATATTTTGAACCTGGGAGGCAGAGGGTGCAGTGATCCAAGATCGCGCCATTGCACTTCAGCCTGGGCGACAGGGCGAGACTCTGTCTCAAAGAAGAAAAATAAAATAAAATACCTTATTTTAATTTTTCGAGAAGGGGTCTCACTCTGTCACCCATCTTGGAGTGCAGTGGTGTGATCTTGGCTCACTGCAACCTCTGCCTCCTGGGCTCAAGTGATCCTCCTAACTCAGCGTCTCGAGACGCTGGGACCACAGGTGTGTGCCACAACGCCCGGCTAATTTTTTTATTTTTTGGTAGAGATGGGGTTTCCCCAAGTTGCCCAGGCTGGTCTCAAACTTCTGAGCTGAGATGATCCCCTTGCCTTGGGAGATGATCCACTCGCCTTGGCCTGCCGCAGTGCTGGTATTACAGGAATGAGCCACAATACCTGGCCGTAACTAACTTTAAATTGTGTCTTTTACTCTTTGTACTGGCTTTGCTATGAAGATTATCATGCTGGTTAATCTTACTGAGTGTTTCCTGGGCACTCTTGTCCCTTTGGAAGGCCTGTCTGAGGACTTGCTCGCAGGCTGTGCTCTTTGGAGGCGGTTTGCAGTGTTTGTCAGTAAAGTTGAGCACTGGTGGATTGTCCGTTCTTTTTTTTTTTGAGATGCAGTCTTGGTCTGTCCCCAAGGCTGGAGTGCAGTAGCGCGATCTTGGCTCACTGCAAGCTCCGCCTCCCGGGTTCACGCCATTCTCCTGCCTCAGCCTCCTGAGTAACTGGGACTACAGGCGCCCACCACCATGCCCGGGTAATTTTTTGTATTTTCAGTACAGATGGGGTTTCATCGTGTTAGCCAGGATGGTCTCAATCTCCTGACCTCGTGATCTGCCTGCCTCGGCCTCCCAAAGTGGTGGGATTACAGGCCTGAACCACTGCACCTGGTCAGTTGTCCATTCTTTTGCTTAAGAAAAGACAACGATGCATTATATTTGACTGTAAATTTGTAAAGTTCACTTATGTTTTTGTTTTTGTTTTTTTTCCTCTTTTTAAGACTTTCTTGTCTGCACAGAAAATCCCGGTACAACTTCCAATGCTGAGAAAATCCTCAGAGGACGTTCCCACTTTGCTCCTGTGATGGATGACAGAAGAGCGATTCATCAACAATTGCTCAGCCACAATCCTCGGACATAGGGATTTAAAAGAC
Source organism: Macaca thibetana thibetana (assembly GCF_024542745.1). NCBI lineage: Eukaryota > Metazoa > Chordata > Mammalia > Primates > Cercopithecidae > Macaca > Macaca thibetana. Next base: position 116,041,702 of record NC_065586.1, read on the forward strand.
AGTACACAGAACTAAGACAGTGAAAAAAATCAGTACCACATTTGGACAGTATCGGTGAGAAAACGTAATTATAAAAATGATGCCATGACAAATTCCACAGATCAGTTTAGTTGTATAGTTGTTAAAGTTATATGTGATATCAATGAAGAAATATTTGTAGCATGTAAACGGTTATTTCTGTTTCTTAAGAAGTATTGTTAGTGGGCTATTAAACTTGAATTTTTCTTTTTATTAATGCAGTATGTTTTTTTTTATTCAAGTATGAACTTGTTGAGAAACTATAGTAATATGATTTTTAAGAGATTTATGTTCTACTTTAAATGTGAATTGTACTTCTGAGCTGCCTTAATGCAAGATCATTTATATTTGTTAAGAGGAAATAATCAAGATCACTCATATCCCAACTGAATCTGAGGTTTTATAAATCTCTCAAACTATTGCTGAGAGCCTGATTGTGGAAGGAAGTGAGATGCACCTTATTTTCCAGAAGTCCTGTGAAGCGCTCTCCTAGCATGTCCATTTCCAGGAGGAGAAGTGAGCAGATGAGAGGTTTTCCATTTTGTCATCCAAGGTAGCTGTGCAATTGCCTTGTTGCTGAAGTTCCAATAATGTGAAAACCAAAGTAGAGGTTTTTTCTTCTTCTTCTTTTTGCTTTGTATTAATTTCACTTATACCAAAGTGTTTGAAAGTATGAAATGTATTGCTTCTGGGCTATATAAGGCTACTTCATGACAAGACTGCTTTGTAATATTTCATTTGTTTTACTATAAATTCAAATTATCTAAATATTTTCCTAATACTACATGGGAATGCTGATTTTCTTTTGTTACGTAGTGGAAATATTTTGCATTGTTTACATAGTTCTCATGGAACATGGAAATTTTTGAAAGTGATATATGATACACATTTTTTGTGTATATATTCTAATTAGTGTGAATAAAGCAGTAACATTAATGCATTTTTTTAAGCAGCAAACTTCTGTATTTCTCTTGTCTTCCTTAAAAGTATCCCCATGAACTCAGTGTTTATTCCCTTTGTATTGTGAGTATCTGCTTATGTTGTCAATACATAGTGTTAGCATTGGCTCCTAATGGTAGAATTAGAATAGCAAAATTTTAAGAACTGTAATTGACTCCGGACAACATAGATTTCAGCCACCTCATTCTACAGCTGAGGCCAGGACACTAAATGCCTTTCCCAGACTGGGTAGTGGCAGATCTGGGATAGAATATGGTTTTCTTGATTCCCTTTCAGCCTTCATTTCTCTCTCTCAGGACTACTACTTTTTAATTAATTTTCACCTAACTTCCCAATACTGATGAAATAAAGAAACGAGAGGATTATTTATATATATTTCAATAAAATCCAGTTTGATTTTTCAATTTACATCTGGTTTTGTTTGTGTCATTCAGCCTGTCTTCTGAGTAATGGGCAGAGAAGGACCAGGGTTCGTAGAAGAAGCATATGGCAACTAAGTGGCAGCAGTCTTGCCCTTTTCTTTTCATACTTGAGGAAACAGAAAATAGAATTTTTGAGTGATTCTGCCTGTGAATATATACATACATACATACAGATATGCGTATGTATGTATGTATTACTATTCAGTCTCTTAAAAAACAAAAAAACAGTAGGTCCCCTGAGGGCAGAGTCAATGAACATATTGTTCACTGTTGTAACCACCTTGCAGGATTTCAGTCTATAGGTGAGAGTCCAGCTGCTAAGTGAAGCTTGACCTCTGCCTCTTCCTCAGGAGCAGCTCATCCCCTGACAACCTCCCCTCCCAGCCCCTAATCTGATTTAATGCCCTTCTTTTCCGGAGATAAAGAAAGTCATGTCTCTAGTTATTCCAGAAATGTTTCATTATCCCGGCCCGCGGGATAGTCAGAGCAGGCCCTGGAGGAGGGGGTGGGAATTTGGGGAACAAGAGACACGAGAAATGGAGACAAGACAGTGCTCTGATCAAGTCTCGTTTAATGGCGGTAATGCACTGCCTTATATACACTTGGAAGGGAAGGGGTTGGGCTAAGGCGGAAATGATCTCATTGCCGAAGGCGTGGCCAGGTTAGTTTCGGTTTCTCCGGTCAGACGTCATGTTGCGCTTGCGCTATTAAGTAACAATTTTCCCGGGCGCGGGAAAAGTGAGTGAAGAAGAAGCAGGAAGAGCGCCATCTTTAATGAGGTATTAGTACAGGGGAAAAAAGGCAAAGATAGGGAGAAGGTGTGGGGTGGAAATGAATATAGCTCAGGCGTTTAATCCTCAATTATTATTCGCTATGGCCGGGGCGTGCAGCTCCGGACATTTCATGTGTAGAGTTTGGCACAAAAATTTAAAGGCACCAGCATCTGAAATCAAAGGTGAAAGAGTCGTCACAGTACTGATGAAGACACCGAGGCCTCGTCTGCTGTGTTAACATGCTGTATGACAAGAGGAACCTGCTTTCCAAGTCTGCTGGACATGTGTGCTTCTTGAATCCAACCAGACAAACATGTTTTCTCAAAACCACAGTATAAGACAAGGAAACTGCACAGATTCGAGTGACTTTTGAGGTATGTTATTGGAAAGGTGTGACCTATATAGAACCTTGAACATGAAAAGGAGGAGATGCTGCTATCTTGGCAGGGATGATCATGTATTTGAAATAGTAACTCACAGCATTTGGCCTCATGATAAGAGTACTGAAGATTATCCCAGAAAACCTAGGATGATACTGGTATTTATGGTACCATTGTTTCCAGTTTTTATGACTTGAGGCATCTAACTATCTTAATGCTGTACTTTAGTGTTTACCAAGCAGCTTTCTGGCGGAAACTTGAACTGCAGACACTGAGTGTTTTGGTTTTCCTCTAAGTTATAGTTCTCATTGTAACTTAATAAGTTGGCATTCCGGCTTAGTTTGAGTCAGTTTCCCAGGGCTGGGTCCTCAGAGGAGAGTGGTTAGAATTCAGTTCGTCTTTGAGCTGGGGTGCTGACGTTGTGTTCCTGCTGTTGACTGTCTCCCTGCAGTGCACAGGACGGACTGTCAGCTAACCTGTCTTCATGACATTTCTGTAATACTTCTCGGGGGTTATCAGTCTTATCCTGGTGTTTCATCTCCTAATTGAGCTTACCAAAACTTAATCGCATACTAAAGAGCTCTGGTGTCCACCTACTTTTATTTGTGTCCAAGCTCTATTTAGCAATGAATCCTTCGGCAAGATCTTTCCCTCAACCTCTCAGCAAAGTGTTTTTGTCTTGTTTTTGCTCAGTTTCCTTTGTCATTAAATTCCTCAACCTCATAGAAGAGTTGTGAGGATTAAACAAAAATATGAATAAAATACCTATCGTGGTGCTCAGCACACAGTGGGCACTCAGAATGTTAACTGATTATTACTATTGTTGTTCTTTTACCATGAGCACTTGAGTCCGGGGATGACCCAGGCCTTCATTCCAGGCCACCACCACTTCAGTCCTCCCTGGGTCGAGCTTTGGCCAGGTTTGTTTTTTTTTTTTTTTTTTTTTTTTTTTTGAGACAGAGTCTCGCTGTGTCTCCCAGGCTGGAGTGCAGTGGCGTGATCTCGGCTCACTGCAAGCTCCGCCTCCCGGGTTCACGCCATTCTCCCGCCTCAGCCTCCCGAGTAGCTGGGACTACAGGCGCCCGCCACCACGCCCGGCTAGTTTTTTTTTTGTATTTTTAGTAGAGACGGGGTTTCACCATGTTAGCCAGGATAGTCTCAATCTCCTGACCTCGTGATCCACCCGCCTCGGCCTCCCAAAGTGCTGGGATTACAGGCTTGAGCCACCGCGCCCGGCCAAGGCCAGGTTTCTTGTGGTTGAGCCCTGCCAGGGAGAGCACCTTAGAGTCTGCTCACAGAGGCCTCTCAGATATCTGCAGAGGTGTCAAGTGCGTAAGTCTGCAGGAGGCACAGTCATTGGAAAGGGGTGAGGAGCTGTGGAACAGGTGGGCTAGGTGGCATGTGGGGAGGTAATGCTTACTTCCATGCAAGTCAGTGGGGCTCTTATATAACACTTTTGGATAACTTGTTTGCGCTCTGATTCTCTACTTTAAACTCATTTTGGGATAAGGATCAAGAAAACACTTCTTTTTTTCTTCCTAAATTCTGCCCTCTTTTCTCCCTGATACCGTTTCCAGCGGTAAAACAGCAACTCTTGGCCTGGTGCGGTGGCTCACGCCTATAATCCCAGCACTTTGGGAGGCCGAGGCAAGCAGATCACGAAATCAGGAGATCGAGACCATCCTGGCTAACATGGTGAAACCCTGTCTCTACTAAAAATACAAAAAATTAGCTGGGCATGGTGGCACATGCCTGTAGCCGCAGCGACAGGAGGCTGAGGCAGGAGAATTGCTTGAACCCGGGAGGTGGAGGTTGCAGTGAGCTGAGATCTCGCCACTGTACTGCATGCAGCCTGAGTGACAGAGCAAGACTCCGTCTCAAAATAAGTAAATAAAAAATAAAACAGCAAGTCTTGCAGATTTCCCAAATGTATTGGTCCCATAGAACAATGAAAATAATGTCATGTTGTTAACACCAGTGGGAGTTTGGGAAATAATTCCGGCTCGTTGTTTAATACTTCTTTCAGCTTCAGATCAAGTGAAATGAGTTTCATATATGAAATTGTATGATGACACATAAAACAGGCCAGTTATTGAGGACACATCCATGAGATAGTGGGCAATGCTACATATTTATTAGTGGTTGTGCTCCCGTTCAGGTTCACAGACTGGTGGGATTGGTGTAGTTGGGATAACCCACCATGTTTTTCTTTCATTTCTTATATTAAAGAGTGGCTTTTAAAAGACCTCACTATGGAATTTTCACAAATACTCAAAAGTATGGAGAATGGTACAATGAATCCCCATGTGCCCTTTTCCCAGCTTCAGTGATGGTGTCAGTGATACGATTTGGCTCTGTGTCCCCACCCAAATCTCATCTTGAATTGTTATCCCCATGTGTCAGGGGAGGGACCTGGTGGGAGGTGATTGGATCATGGGAGCTGTTTCCCCATGCTGTTCTCGTGATAGGGAGTTCTCAGAAGGTCTGATGGTTTTAAAAGTGGCAGTTTTCCCTGCTCTCCTGCCACCTTGTGAAGAAGGTGCCTGCTTCCCCTTTGCCTTTCATCATAATTGTAAGTTTCCTGAGGTTTGTCATGGTTGTAAGTTTCCTGAGGTCTCCCCAACCATGCAGAACTGTGAGTCAGTTGAACCTCTTTTGTTTATAAATTGCCCAGTCTCAGGTAGTACCTTGATAGCAGTGTGAAAACAGACGAATACAGTCAGGGACCTAAAAGACAGGTAAAGAGGCCGGGCGCGGTCGCTCAAGCCTGTAATCCCAGCACTTTGGGAGGCTGAGACGGGCGGATCACGAGGTCAGGAGATTGAGACCATCCTGGCTAACCCGGTGAAACCCCGTCTCTACTAAAAAATACAAAAAACTAGCCGGGCGAGGTGGCGGGCACCTGTAGTCCCAGCTACTCGGGAGGCTGAGGCAGGAGAATGGCGTGAACCCGGGGAGGCGGAGCTTGCAGTGAGCTGAGATCCGGCCACTACACTCCAGCCTGGGCGACAGAGCGAGACTCCGTCTCAAAAAAAAAAAAAAAAAAAAAAAAAGACAGATAAACAGATGTGGCCAGGTGAAGACGGAAAAAGGACAGTGCACCTGTGGAAAGACACGAGGTGGGAAAGAGCATCACAACTTGGGCAACTGTAGAAATTAAGTTGTTAAGCACAAAATGCAGAGAGAGCTATATGAATGCGTTGAGTGTGATTTTCATTAAGCAGTTTTTAAAGAAAGCATTTCTAATGCTGCTTTTATTTTTGCAGCCACTTAATAACATTCACTCTTGTTGAAAGAAGCACAGTTTGGAATATTGGAAAGTGCTTGCTACCAGCTAAGATGCATTATTTTCCTATGCCGCTCAACACCTGTGCCCAGCTGTTTCTTTGAGGCCAATTTGCTCCTCTTTTCAGGGTATATTTACTAGTCAGCAGTTGTAAAACTATTTTGAAGAGCGCTTCTGACCCCTCCAGCAACTTCAAGTGAAGGAAGCTGTTGTAGTTCCCTGGCTGTTACCTCCTGGAAGAGAGCTGGGGAGGGAACTCATGCGTTTTGGGTGCTGACTGTGTCTTAGGCGCTGCACAAGCTCTAGCTCTTGTGTGTAATCTTTACAGAGGCGATTGAGGGCGTTGTCATCGTCGTTTTACAGAGGAGAGAAGCAAGGCTCATAGAAGCTCGTCATCTTGCCGAAACCCACACAGTTAATGGCAGGGCAGAATAAAGCAAGCGTGCTTGTGCCTCAAACATAAAAATAAAGGGAAACCTCTACTATAGAAAGATGTATTTTCAAATACTTGCAAATTGCCTGCCTCTTGTTGCAAACACAGTCAAAGCCCATTTTAATTTTTTTTTTTTTTAAATTTGGGAGTAAAGGCCTTGTGTTAATGAAGATTCCCAAATTGTTCTAAACAGGATAAAGGCCAGGCATGGTGGCTCATGCCTGTAATCCCAACCCTTTGGGAGGCTGAGGTGGGAGGATCACTTGAGACCAGGAGTTCGAGACCAACATGGGCAACATAGCAAGACCTTGTCTCTACAAAAAATAAAAAACCAAATTCGCTGGATGTGGTGGCACATGCCTAGTCCTAGCTAAGGAGGTCGAGGCTGCAGTAAGCTGTGATCGCGCCACTGAACTCCAGCTGTTTAATTAACAACAGGATCCAGATGTTTGTATAACTACCCTTTGAACTGAAAAGGGAAGAATACATGCATGATGATCTATTTGTCTTCAAAAAAGAGTGTGGAAAGTGTTGACCTAGGCTGTGTGTCTACCGAGTTTCTTAGTGGTCACTGCCGGCCTTGTTTTCCTTGGGTTGGTCCCCCTCCATCCTCCATTCTCTGGTTTTCCTTTAGCCGGGGCTGATGCCCATGTAAGATCCACGACCGCAGTCCGTCCGGAAACCTCTGCCCTTCTGGCTTATCCTTAAAAGTCTTCCCGGCTCCCCTGAACCGTAGGAGGGGAGGAGCTGATTTCCTGTGTTCAGAATTCCCTGGTCTTCCCTGCCTTCCTCCAGCCTTTCTCCCAGCCGGACTTGCCTTTGCTTCCTCTGCGTGAACTAAGCTAGGTTATTCATTCCACTCTTTTGTCTCAAAGGACATTAAAGGGGAGGCAAGCCCAGAGTTCCCAGAACAAGCTTATTAGAGTGCTTCCTCTCCCTTTCTTGGCATCTGCAGCCCACTTCTGCCATGCTGTCCTCAACCTTGCAGCCCCTTCCCCCGACAAAATGGGAACGGTGGAATTGCAGAGGGCACTGCAGCACAGCTGGGCCACGTGAACATCCGTAAGCTGAGGAAAGGGTGTGAATGACGGCTTTGCCCTCTGCTCCCCGGTTCCCATGGCATGCCCTGGTACCCGAGAGAGGAGATTCCAGCAAGCAGCCAGTGACACAAGGAGGTGCCCTTGTTCAAAACGTGCAGACATCTTGTGAGGTGGTTTTGCTAGGGTGGGAAGTACACATTTGCTCAAGGGCTTTGGATTTAGTGCTCTTTTTTAATCGAAATAAAAAACGATTGGAAAGCTTTTCCATGTGGAAAAATTTAAACCTTCCCCTCAAATCATTATCTTGTGTCAGAACACTTACTTTAGTGTCTTTAATACCCATGATCGTTTTTACTAGATAGATTTTTCTGGATAGCATCCAGAAATTCTTAGTTTGAAGCGTCCCTTTCCTTTCATTATCATTAGAACTTTGGCAGTGCCTTGAAGTCTACTTCTAGCTTGTTTTCTTCCATGTGAGTCTGTGAGAGAGAGAGAGAGATTTTATTTCATTCATTCAGCATCGGGGTGGCACCTCTCTTCAGAGCCTCAGATTTGGAATAGACAGTTGTAGCGGAGGGTTCAGATTTTTTCTTGTTTTTTTTTTTTTTTTTTTTTTTTTTTTTTTGGAGTGGGGTAGAGTCTCACTCTGTCACTGGAGTGCAGTGTTGCAATCTTGTCTCACTGCAGCCTCCGCCTCCTGGACTCAAGTGATTCTCGTGCCTCAGCCTCATGAGTACCTGGGACTACAGGCTCGTGCCACCACACCCAGCTACTTTTTTGCATGTTTAGTAGAGATGGGGTTTCACCATGTTGGCCAGGTTGGTCTTGAACTCCCGGCCTCAGGTGATCCACCTGCCTTGGCCTCCCAACGTGCTGGGATTAGAGGTGTGAGCCACTGCGTCCAGCCAAGATTTTTTCTTGATGCCGTGTCTCATTTAACGCAGATACCTTTCAACTAACTTGTGTAAAAATTCGTTTTCTGATACCACTTTTCATTTTTGAACACATTTTAGAATCCAGCCAAATACTTCTACATTTTTGGCCCTTTTCCAAATCAGTTTTGTCAGCATCCGAATCTAGTTTGACTGTGACCTTGGATGACTCTGTATGGACTATCTCCCTCTGCCATCACTTTTTATTGCCCGGGTCCTATGAAGTTTTACCCTCTATATAATCAGGATAATTTTGTTAATGACAATAATAGTCTGTTAACCTCAACTGTTGTCAAATATAATGAGTTTTGAATTGATTTTGAGACTCAATAAGAAAAAAATTAAGTCTTCTCCAGAAGAAACATGTTAAAATTAAGGTTTCAGAATCCCTGGGCATCTCTGTAGTCGAACCTGTGCTGCTTATGTGTAAAGAATTAAATTGAGTCTGGTGACTGGGTTTTAGAGCCATATCTGTCACTGCTTTCTTTGGTGCTGAGAGAAGAACATCAACATTCTACTCCGTGGCGTATCTGAGAGTTCTGGAAAGCATTCTCGAATTGTAGGAGGGATCATGGGGAGTCAACTGGAACTGAATTCCCACTTGCCAAGATCCAAAAAGAAATGAACATTTGAAAAGTTTTTATTTTATAGATGTTTACATTTGCATAGTATGAATCCCAACCAGCTTGAAAGTGGTCACTTTTTATGTTGACAGTTAAGTCTCCCATATTTTTAGCTGTGGAAGAAACTGCTCTACAGATTTTCTTATGGTGAACTTTTAGCAACTGAAAAACATGAAAAGGACATAAACAGACAATTCACTAGGAAAAACAACCCAGTTGAAGAAGATGTTCATCCTCATTACTTATCTCAAACATATAAATTAAAATTTAAAAAGAAATGTCTTCTTTTTAACTGCTCATATTGTTAGATAAAAAGAGATGGACCCACAAGCTCATACATTGCTTGTGGGAATATCAATGGGTGCTTCTTTTCTAGAAAATGACTTGGTATAATATATATCAAGAGCCTTAAAATGATCTGTATCTTTTAGTCCAATAATTTAACTTTCAGAAATAGAGTCTTTTAAAAAAAATGGACAGGGCCAGGCACGGTAGCTCACACCTGTAATCTCAGCACTTTGGGAGGCCAAGGCGGGCGGATCACTTGAGGTCAGGAGTTTGAGACCAGCTTGACCAACATGGTGAAACCCCGTCTCTACTGAAAATACAAAAATTAGCTGGGCGTGGTGGCGCGTGCCTGTAATCCTAGCTACTTGGGGGGCTGAGGCAAGAGAATTGCTTGAACCCGGAAGATGGATGTTGCAGTGAGCTGAGATCGCACCACTGTGCTCCAGCCTGGGTGACAGAGCGAGACTCTATCTCAAAAAAAAAAAAAAAAAAAAAAAAAAAAAAATTTATATATGCTGGATTATTCTGGATTATTCATCATGGGAAGTTTATAGAGTGGAAACCTGGAAACATGTTCAGAGTGGCTAAACAAAATAGGATGGTCAGTTTGGGAAGAAACTGGAGGACAGGAGGGAGGATGCCTTGAAATGTCACAAATTTCTAGTTTTGGTCACAGGTGTCTTATCAGACAATAAAAACCCATGGACATGTCCGTGCAAATCTGTTTATTTCTGTAACTAGGAAAACAACTCAAATGAATGCTGTGATTGGCAGCTTGGCAGCACCATCTGTGTAAAGTTGGCACTGCAGACAGAGGCGAATGCTGCCTGAAATAACAGGGTGGTCACTTGTATGTAAACATCTCCATTCTGGGAGACCAGTGGATATGCAGACATGTATAGCTTGAACTGTGGCTGGAGTGCAGACTCAGGAATCCACCAACCAGTCCCAGCCAATCTGAGAAGGGAGGAGGTGTGATCACGGTGGTAGATAATGACAAAGCCAGAACTACAGTCCCAGTCTCCTGAGTCCACGTCCATTCATGTCCACCTCAAGTCCAAAACTGATTAAGAGCTTCATACATCATGTTGATGTTTGTGGCACAGGAATGGGACAGGCACATTTTACAGGTAAGGAAACAGATTTTAAAAGCTGAGTGACTTGTTCAAGATCACAAAATGATTAAGTGGTAGAATTGTGGTCAGAGTAGAGAAAGCAAAAATTTTAAAATGAGATGAAGATCCAAAGTTTTACTTACTTTGTTTTTCTCTCAAAATGAATTTTTTTCTCAAAATAATAAAATTATTTTGTTAATGTTCTCTCAAAGTTTGGAAAAAATTTCTGAGTGTGTTGATCAAGATTCTAGTGGATTTGGAAGGGAGAGGAATATGTGATTATCTAAAAAAATGATCTCGGCTGGGCACAGTGGCTTATGCTTATAATCCCAGCACTTTGGGAGGCTGAGGTGGGAGGATTGTGTGAGCCCAAAAGTTTGAGGCTAGCAATACAGGGAAGCAGTATAGGGAGACCTCATCTCTAAAGACGTTTTTTTTTGTTTTCTTTTCTTTTTTTTTTTTTTAGACAGAGTCTTGCCTGTCGCCCAGGCTGGAGAGCTGTGGTGCAATCTTGGCTCACTGCAAGCTCCACCTCTCGGTTTCACAGCATTCTCCTGCCTCAGCCTCCCGAGTAACTGGGAATACAGGCGCCTACCACCACGCCCGGCTAATTTTTTGTATTTTTAGTAGAGATGGGGTTTCACCGTGTTAGCCAGGATGGTCTCAATCTCCTGACCTTGTGATCTGCCCTCTTTGGCCTAGGATTACAGGTGTGAGCCACCGCACCCGGCCACAAAATTTTTTTTTAATTAGCTGGGCATGGTGATGTGTGTCTGTGGTCCCAGCTACTCAGGAGGCTGAGGTGGGAGGATTGCTTGAGCTTAGGAGGTCAAGGCTATAGTGAGCCATGATTGCACCACCACACTCCCACCTGGGTGACAGAGCAAGACCCTCTCTTTAAAAAAAAAAAAAAAAGACCTTGTTCTTCCTTTGTGGATATATCTCTCACAACATTCCAACCTTGCCTTTTTCTGTTTTTTCTGCCTTATCACTGTTGATAATGTGTCACTGAGGGTCTGGGACAGCTGTTTTTTCACTGCAGTGGGCCTGGGACAGTTGTTTTTTCACTGCCGTGGGTTTTTGAGTGTGTGTGTGTTAGATGGGATCTGGTTCTGTTGCCCAGGCTGGAGTGCAGTGGTGTGATCTTGGCTCACTGCAACCTCTGCCTCCTGGGGTCAAGTGATTCTTGTGCTTCAGCCTCCCAAGTAGCAGGGACTACAGGTGTGCACCACCACACCCGGCTAATTTTTATGCTTTTAGTAGAGGTGGTGTTTCACCATGTTGCCCAGGCTGGTCTGGAGCTCCTGACCTCAAGTGACCCACCCACGTAGGCCTCCCAAAGTGCTGGGATTACAGGTGTGAGCCACCATGTCCGGCCACACTGTAGTGCTTTTTATAAACATCTTGTTTTTTTCTCTCTGTTGGCTGGTGCTCCCTACCTGTCCAGCAGTCCTGACTTGGTGTTCTGTGCAGGTCCCACATTCACATTGAGGTACTATGTACCTGGTAAGGGTGGCTGTATTATCTGATGTAAAATACAGAGCCTTTAACATTAGAAGCTTGAGTCATAGATCTACAAGAACTTTAAAAGCATTTTTAGGCTGGGTGCTGCAGCTCGTGCCTGTAATCCTGGCACTTAGGAGGTTAAGGTAGATGGATCGCTTGAGTTCAGGAGTTTGAGACCAACCTGGACAACATAGTGAGACCCCGTCTCTATCAAAAAACAAAAAAATAGCTGGGCGTGGTAGTACATGCCGGGATCCTAGCTACTGGGGAGCTTAGGTGGGAGGATTGCTTGAGCCTGGGAGGTCAGGGCTGCAGTAAGCTATGATCACAGAGCACTGCAGCCTGGCAAGACCCTGTCTCAAAAAAAAAAAAATTTTTAATGGTTACTAATTATTTCTTTTCTTGGATCATGCTTCTACTCTGCAGATGGCTTTCATGGACTTTACTTCATTTGACCTTCATGCTTATTGAGGGAAGAAGGCAGGACAGGGATGATGATTGCCATCATTTTATTTTCATTTTTTTTTTTTTTTGAGACGGAGTCTCGCTGTGTCTCCCAGGCTGAAGTGCAGTGGCGTGATCTTGGCTCACTGCAAACTCCGCCTCCCGGGTTCACGCCATTCTCCCGCCTCAGCCTCCCAGTAGCTGAGACTACAGGCGCCCGCAACCACGCCCGGCTAGTTTTTTGTATTTTTAGTAGAGACGGGGTTTCACCATGTTAGCCAGGATAGTCTCGATCTCCTGACCTCGTGATCCACCCGCCTCGGCCTCCCAAAGTGCTGGGATTACAGGCTTGAGCCACCACGCCCGGCCTCATTTTTTAAATTGACAAAAATTGTATGTGTGTTCTACAACATGATGTTTTGAAATATGTATACATTTTGGGATGACCAAGCTAATTAACATACGCATCACCTCATGTACTTAGATGACCTTCATCTGCATAGAAGAGGAGAGCCTCTGGCACTCATAGGATGGAGGAGACCAAAGCTGTATTTAGGGTACAACAAGGAGGCAGAGCTCTGGTATGTACCTTGGGTCTATTTCTTCAGAAGGGAATGAGCCAGAAGTAGAGAAGCCCTCACAAAGACAAGCCCACGGTTAAATCAGCTTAATCATTGGTTTTATTAGGGTGATCTACCCCTCTTTCAACTGAGTTCCAGAGGCAAAACAGATGCTTTTGGGAGGAAGATAATGTCACCCAGAGATTCAAATTACTTCTATAGTTTGCCATACACAATGTCTAATCTACATGACTGAAAACCAAAAGAAAAAAAAACACAGTAAAAACAGATCTACAGTAGATCCAGACATTGGAGGTATTAGACACAGACATTAAGGTAACTGATTAATATCAAGACATTAGATCCCAGTTTAGTGACTTCTAGTAAGGAACTAGAGATAAAAAGGAACTGGATGGAAATTCTAGAACTGCGAAATAGAACAACGGAGCTTTGAGGGTTCAATAGTGGGCTTCACAACAGATAAGACAGTTGAAGAGACGAATAGTGAATTGGAAGGTAAGTCAGAAAGAAATGGACTGGAGCAGAGAGAAGAAAAGGATGGAAAACTCAGGAAAGAAGAGGAGAGACACACAGGAGATGGTGAAAGATTTAACGTGTGTAATTGGAGTCCTTGAAGGCAGGGAGGACAGAGATTAGGGCAGGGGCAGTATTTGAAGAGATCGTTAACAAGGATCTTCCAAAACTGGCTTATGGTTTCAGGAAGTACTATTTACCCTAAGCTGGGCAGGAAAAATACAAAGAAAACCCCACCCTGAGGCGCATTATGGTAAAGTGCTGGGTGGCTTTAAATCACTTCTTAAGTCCTTACTTGACAAAAATGTCTTGTATTGAACAGGCTTTCACATAATAGACAGGCACCATTTCTGTGAATTTCCACAGTGGCTTTTATAGCTTTGCCTTTAGAATTCTTTCCAGTCACATCTCTTTTTTGGGGAACATTTCCCAAGGACTTGGCCCCTAGTAGCCTTGGCCCTAGCCTTGGCCCCTAGTAAGGTTGCTGTGCACGCACAACTGGTGTCCTCCGTGCACCTTTGTTTGTGATCCTAGGGGAGAAAACAGTGCTACTGCCTCATCTGCCCCAGCAGTGCTCTCACTCTGCATATCACTGAGGTCGGATGGGATGTAGGGCAGTGGCTAAGAGCACAGGCTGGAAACAGAACACCTATGTCTGATCAAGCTCTTGTTTCAACACTTACTCATTGTGTAATCTTGGACTAGCTACCTCGTCCTAGCTTTAGTGTACTAAGTGTACAAGAAGATTTATAACATTCCTTATTTTTTAGGGCTATTGTGAGATTTAAATGAGCCCATGGGTGTATGTATTTGACATATAGAAAACAATTAATAGATGGGCTTATTTTTAAATCTCCTTGATCCATTTTTTGAACCATATATTTCTCCCTTAATAATAGCTGAGGCCTTTTATGCCTGGTTTGGTCCAGTGGGAACTGAACATGAAAGGAGAGGAGATGGTGTACATTTTATATCAGAGCAGAGAGCTTAAAAATTAATCTCTTTACGTATGTACAAGAGTTGGTGAACTTCACTCTTTAAAGGAAGAAGTGAACATGAAGTTTGAAAAGTTTCCAGAGTTAGAGAAGGCAGACCCTGATAAAACACCTGGATAGGTTAAAGGATTTTCTCCTTATAGTAAAAGTTAACTTTTCTGACCCAATTTAAATTTGATTTCCTGTTTCTGCCTTTAAAAAAAATTGATGCATAGAATGTATCATCTTCTGTATCAGAAAATTCTTTCATAACAATTTCCATTAATGGAATCATTTCTTCCTCGCTTCCTTCCTCCCTTCCCTCCCTCCCTCCCTCCCTCCTTCCTTCCTTCCTTTCTTCCTTCCTTCCCCTTTCTTCCTCCCCCCTCCCTCCCTCCCTTTCTTCCTTTCTCCTTTCCTTTCCTTTCCTTTCCTTTCCTTTCCTTTCCTTTCCTTTCCTTTCTTTCCTTCCTTCCTTCCTTCTTCCTTTCCTTCCTTTCCTTCCTTCTTTCTCTTTCTTTCTTTCTTTGCTTTCTCACGCTGTTGCCCAGGGTAGAGTGCAGTGGTGCAGTGATAACTCACTATAACATCAACCTCCTGTGCTCAGGCAATCTTCCTACCTCAGTCACCTGAGTAGCTGGGACAATAGGAGCATGACGCCATGCCTGGCTGATAAAAACAAAATTTTTTTTTTATACAGATGGGGTCTTGCTATGTTGCCAGGTTGGTCTTTGAACTCCTGAGCTCAAGTGATCCACTCGCCTCAACCTCTCAAAGTGCTGGGATTACAGGCGTGAGCCACAGTGCCCATTGAATCTTTTATTTCTGATTCAACTCTGGACATTAGCCTGACTACTTTTACTTCTTGGTTAATACATTTTTTTCATGTATTCACGTAAATTATTTATTCTACACACTAGATATTTGACTTCTCCTTAAGTAAATACATATGTATACAATTTAAATTGTAATTATAACTACATCACAGAAAATTGGAAAATAAATTTCACCTAATATCAAAGACTAAACTCAACTACCATTGGCATCAACCTGTCTGATGTTTTGTTTCTCCTTGGGCCAGCACTGAGGAGCATTGAGAAGGAAATAAAAGAAGCAGCTGCATCTGCCTTTCATAAAGCACATGCTGTATGTCAGGCACTAGATGAAGCTGTTGCCATGCGTGGTTTCATCCAGTTGTCAAATCCACCCGGAGAAGGCTTTAGTTTGGGCCTAGGGTATCATTCTCTTTTTTTTCACTAGGCAGAAATAGGATCTTAATGTGAGTGTAAATTTGGACACTGAAATTGGTGGCAATCTTTGCTTACAAGGTAGATGACACAGAACACAATGATTGTGAGAGAACTCATAGACTCACTCCTCTTTCCCACACTGACAGGGAAAGCTCTGCTGTTGCTGTTTGAGGAGTGTCTAGGGTTTTGTGATGCACGTTTGGATTCATGCATTAATTCACTCATCCATTCTAAAGATTCATGGTTAAGCCTACCACGAGCCAGGCTCTGTTCCTGGCACTTGGATATGGCAGTGAACAAAACAGAGATCCCTGTCATGAGCTTAAGTTCCAGTGGGAAGGGAGGCAGCAGATAAGCAACGTGCAGGATAAATGGTATGTGGAGATGTATGGTAGGCGGGAATGTGACAGATGCTATGGAAAAAATAAAGTGGGACTGGGCGCTGTGGTTTGTGCCTGTAATCCCAGCACTTTGGGAGGCCAAGGTGGGCAGGTCGCTTGAGTCCGGTAATTTGAGACCAACCTGGGCAACATAATGAGACCCTATCTCTACAAAAAATACACAAATTAGCTAGGTGTTGTGGTGCATGTCTGTAGTCCTAGCTACTTGGGAGGCTGAGGTGGGAGGATTGCCTGAGCCTAGGAGCTCCAGGCTGCTGTGATTGCACCACTGAACTCCAGCCTGGGTCACAGACTGAGATCCTAGCTCAAAAAAAAAAAAAAGAAAAAAAGGTGGGCCAAGGGAGATAATTTGGGAGTGTTACCTGTCTTGGCTTCATGCACAGGTAACATTTGAGCAGAGACAGAGGGAAGTGAGGGCATGAGCCGCACCAAGGGGTGAGGCCAGAGTGCAGTGGGTAGAGAGAATCCAAAGTGGGAACCCAGGCTTGAAGGCGGGAGCATGCCTAGCAAGGCGAGGAGGCTGGGGAGGCTGTAGGAAAAAAGCCAAGAAGAGAGAAGTCAGGGCGGGCTGGTCAGGCTCTTGGAGCCATTAGTAGGGCCTTGACTTTTACCCTTAGAGAAATGAGGAGTCCCTGGAGAACCTGGGCAGAGGTGTGACGTGATGGGACTTGTATTTCCATAGCATCCTTCTGGCTGCTTGGGGGGAGAGGACAGCAGGGGTGTCACTGGTTGGATTTCTCCAGAAACAGACTCTGAGAGAGGAAAACATGCAGGAAGTTTATTGGGGTACACACTTGGGATCAGCATCTGCCGGGGAGTGAAGGAGGCAGGATTGGGCAGAGGCCTAAGTGTGGCAGTTGCAGCAGAGGCCCAATGGGATGGCTTTTCAGAGATGTCCCGAATGGAGGCGAGGGACCTGGACTTGATACCCCTGCCTCGACCAGTGTTAGCATGTGGGCTGCTCCCAGAAAGGGGATGTGAGCTCAGCCAGGCAACTCTTCTCCTAAACCCAGCCCCTTCCCTAAGAGGGAAATTCCTGAAGGGACTCTATTGAGTGCCATTGGCAGGTGACGCTTCTGGAAGCTGGGGAAATGAATACCTCTGTTTGAAGAGTTGACCAGGATGGCATGTCCCAGCCTCAACTAAAAGGCAAGGGTGGGAGTGACGAGGCTACAGAGGAGGCTCTTACAGAAGCCCAGGTGAGAGATGATGTGACCTGGACCTCCATGGTAGAAGGGAAAGGGTGAAGCGTGGCTGGATTCTGGACCTAGTTTGAAGGTAGAGGCTGGAGGGTTTTCTGATCAACTGGGTTTGGGATGGGAGAGAGGAGTCAAGGACCACCCCATAGTTGAGCAGAGAAAGACCAGACTGGAGACAGAGGGAAGAAGGAAAGCTGTCATTAGAAGAGGCCAAGTCAATATAGATCATAGGGGAAAGGGCCTTTAAGGGCTGGCAGTAGAGGAAGAGCCTTAGGAGGAGGGGTCTTCTGAGGGACTTTGGAGAAATTGGGGTGGTGTGAAATGGGGATTTGAGAAATATCACTGGAGGTTATGGATTAGATCCCTTTTAATATTTTTGGAGGGGCTTAAGTTAAAAAAAATTAAAAGGGCCAGGTGCAGTGGCCCATGCTTGTAATCCCAGCACTTTGGGAGGCCAAGGAGGGAGGATTGCTTGAGCCAGGAGTTCAAGACCAGTCTTGGCAACATGGCAAGACTCTGTCTCTACAAAAAAACTTGAAAAATTAGCCAGACGTGGTGGCACGCACCTGTAGTCCCAGCTACTTGGGAGGCTGAGATAGATGGTGGGGATGGCTTGAGCCGTGGAGGTCCAAGCTGCAGTGAGCCATGATGGCACCACTGCACTCCAGTACGGGTGACAGAGTGAGACCCTGTCTCTAAACTAATAAATAAAAAGAAATTTATTTAAAAAGAATGTTGTCTGTTTGGCCTGTGTTCTTCCACCCCATGTGACTAGCCTAAGCATGGCACTTGTCCCTTTACCAGGGATGGCCCAGGGATGGCCACATACTCAGTCTTGGCCGGTGCTGTTGGGGACACAGCTGGCTAGGGGGGGTGGGGTGCTTCTGGGAAGGCTGCCTGCCTCCTAGGAAGGTCCATGTAGAATGTTTTCTGACCCCGATCACAGTCCTCGCTACAGTCATGATTGCTGCTCCACCCAGTCCCGAGTGCTATTCATGCTTCATCTCTGTCACTTCTCATAACAGTGCAGGAGCAGGCATTGTCTTCTTATTCTACATGACAAAACTGGGAGTAAGGGAAGTCAGGAGACTTGATTACCATCACACATCTAGTAAGAAAAATTACACATGAAGCCATTAGGACTGGCACCGAAGAGGCGCTGAATAAATGGCATTGATGATTGTAATACAGGGACTTCCTCAGTTCCAGGGAGGAAGGGAAGGTCATTTGTCCAGATTTATGTGCTTCTGAATTCACTATTGAATTTTATAGCTTTTCTGTTTCCCCCTTCACCATGTATTGGCATTTGTAAATATGGTCACATGTTTACCTGAGCTACAGTGTAACAGAAAGAACTTCAAGGTCTATAGACCTGGCTTTGAATCCAGGCTGCATCGCCTACTAGCTGTGTGACGCTGGGAAAGTTACTTACCACCTCTGAGCATGTGTCCTCATTTATGAAATGTGGATAATAATAACCTCCGAAGAAAGACAGTTTGAGGATAATAAAGTGCTTTTTAGCTCATTGTCTGGAACACAGTGCTCAAGAATGCTAGGTATTATTACCCAAGTTATTGTGTAGACGGCTCATTTGGAGAGATCACATGAAAGGGCCAAATAAAGCAAGGTATGCAAGAGTGCTTTACAAATGCTTGTTATTATATTGTTAGAGAAACTCCACTGCACGGAGGAATTTGCTATATGGAAAATGGGCTGGGCGCAGTAGCTCACGCCTGTAATCCCAGCACTTTGGGAGGCCAAGATGGGCAGATCACCTGAGGTCAGGAGATGGAGAATAGCCTAGCCACATCGTGAAACCCTGTCTATACTAAAAATAAAAAAATAAAAAAATTAGCCAGGTGTGGTGGCACATGCCTGTAGTCCCAGTTGTTTGGGAGACTGAGGCAGGAGAATCGCTTGAACCCGGCAGGCGGAGGTTGCAGTGAGCCAGGATCACGCCACTGCACTCCAGCCTGGGTGACACAGCGAGACTCCGTCTCAAAAAAAAAAAAAAAAAAGAAAAGAAAATGAATTGATACAAGAGATGTGCATGCCTAGTGGGCTAGAAATCTTGGTGTGGGGAATAGCACAGCCATGAAGGAAGGAGGGAGGGAGAGAATGAGTGAGAGAGAGAGCACGAGAGTGACAGCTGACCGGGAGTTCCGGGCCATACATGCATTGCCATAGGGACTTGTAAAGTGCCCAGGATTTGGAAGGATACTAGGGGTAAAGTGAGAGGGAGTCTCCCAAGGGAATGTGACTCTTCCGATGCAAGTGATTTTTTTTCTGAAGCACCCTCAGGAAACTGCCTGGAGCCCTCAAAAACGTGGAGGCCTGAAGCGCTGCCCCTGGTCTGAGCTCCTGGAGTGTGGTCTGTCGCTGGGGAAGTCCAGAGCTCCAAGGCTCAGTGCCCAGGGAAAGCAGAAGTCACGGGCGGGGTGCAGGTGGACAGTGTCGCTGAAGGATCCTAGGCAGGGGGAAAACTGAATCCAAGCCAAAGGGCCAGTACCTGGGGGCTCGACCCGGAAGAAGGTGCAGGGGAAATCAGGCGGGAAGTTGAGCCAAGAGCAGCAGCTCTGCATTGAGCTGTGGTCCACAGGGCGCCATTCACTTGCGTAAAGCACAATCCCATCACCCTTGCCCCAGGTACACACGGTTACCCTGGCTCGAAAAGCTCCCAAATCAGGGAGTCTTCTAGAGGGATTCTATTCACATGAGACTGAACACGGCATGCGGTTGGGTCACTGAGCCCCCATGGGAATGTGAATTTTGTGTTTTCATTTTGATGATAATCCTTAGAAAACAAACACACACACGGCCGGGTGTGGTGGCTCACACCTGTAATCCCAGCACTTTGGTGAGGCCGAGGCGGGCGGATCACAAGGTCAGGAGATTGAGACCATCCTGGCTAACACGGTGAAACCCCGTCTCTACTAAAAATACAAAAAAATAAGCCAGGCATGGTGTTGCATGCCTGTAGTCCCAGCTACTCAGCTACTCAGGAGGCTGAGGCAGGAGAATCGCTTGAACCTGGGAGGCAGAGGTTGCAGTGAGCCGAGATCGCACCACTGCACTCCAGCCTGGGCAATAGAGCGAGACTGAGTCCCAAAACAAACAAAGCAAAACAAAAACAAATGCAAAAGCAAATAGAAAATGCCCACAATGTCTCTTTACTGAAGGAGACATCCAACCAAGTCTTTTCCTTCTGGCTTTGTAATCCAAAAATGTCCTTCTAATGTGTGTGTCCTCTCAGGATGACACGTGGCACCAGCCAGCAGTCGTCTTGGGTGGATTCTAGGATGGCAGAACATAAAGGAATGGCCTTTGTTTGTTTATTTATTCATTTAGAGACAGAGTCCTGCTCTGTTGCCCAGGCTGGAGTGCAGTGGTGAGATCTCAGCTCACTGCAACCTCTGCCTCCCAGGTTCAAGTAATTCTCACTCCTCAGCCTCCAGAGTAGCTGGGACCACAGCGGTGCGCCGCTGTGCCTGGCTAATTTTTTGTATTTTTAGTAGAGACGGGGTTTCACCATATTGGCCAGGCTGTTCTCAAACTCCTGATTTCAAGTGATTTGCCTGCCTCAACCTCCCAAAGTGACGGGATTACAGGCGTGAACCACCACACCTGGCCAGGATTAGCCTTTGAATTTAGACCAATTCACTTTCAGATATTGACTCTGGACAATTTTCTTAACCTCATTTTTATATTAAGATTTTGTTGTTACAAAAATAATTGTAAAAATTCAAACTATACAGAGATACACCAGGTAAAGGGTGAATTTCTTCCCTCTCTCCTCCTAATCCCTCTCCTATTTACATTTCTCTACTAGGTTTTTCCAGCCCTTTTCCCAATGTTTTGTGGCTTTAGTTGTTGTTTGAGTGGGACTTTTATTTATTTCATTTATTTTATTTTTATTTTTATTTTTAGACGGAGTCTCACTGTATTGCCCAGGCTGGAGTGCAGTGGCCGCATCTCGGCTCACTGCAAGCTCTGCCTCCCGGGTTCACGCCGTTCCCCTGCCTCAACCTCCCGAGTAGCTGGGACTACAGGCACCCGCCACCTTGCCCGGCTAGTTTTTTTGTATTTTTAGTAGAGACCGGGTTTCACTATGTTAGCCAGGATGGTCTCGATCTCCTGACCTCGTGATCCGCCTGTCTTGGCCTCCCAAAGTGCTGGGATTACAGGCTTGAGCCACCGCGCCCGGCCAGAGTGGGACTTTTTTTTTTTTTTTTTTTTTGGTTTTTTTTTTTTTGAGACGGAGTCTGGCTCTGTCGCCCAGGCTGGAGTGCAGTGGCTGGATCTCAGCTCACTGCAAGCTCCGCCTCCCGGGTTCACGCCATTCTCCTGCCTCAGCCTCCCGAGTAGCTGGGACTACAGGCGCCCGCCACCGCGCCTGGCTAGTTTTTTGTATTTTTTAGTAGAGACGGGGTTTCACCGTGTTGGCCAGGATGGTATCGATCTCCTGACCTTGTGATCCGCCCGTCTCGGCCTCCCAAAGTGCTGGGATTACAGGCTTGAGCCACCGCGACCGGCCCAGAGTGGGACTTTTAAAAAACAATTTCAAGTTTGTTATTGTTCGTACCTAGGAAAGTACTGGTGACTTCCCATTGGTAGCATGTCCATCTGCCCCACTCCTTTCTCTCATTAGTGCTAATAGTTTTCAGCTGTTTTTCTTGGCATTGTTGAGCATTAGTTTTCTCACTGTAAAATGCAGATAATGTTGACCTTGCAGAGCTTTAATAAGGATTCAACGAGATAAAGTAAGGAGCTTAGCTTAGTGCCTGGCTCAGTAGGGGCCTGATTAATACGAACTTGTACTTTCACTAATATCATCCTCATGATGAGATCTTTTCTGTACAACTCTCTTCTCTGATTGTGGAGAAATGGATTAGGGAGAAAAATGATTCAATCAGAGAAGGCTCTGCATATGGCTGCTTATACAGAAAGACTGATGTTAACCAAGGGACTGCCAATGTTTATTTTTTTACTCTGTTAAAAAAATTAAAATTGTGGTAAATACACATCTTAACCATTTTTAGGTGTAGGCAGTTCAGTGGGATTAAGTACATGCTAATAGTTGTGTAATCATCACCACCATCCCTCTCCAGAATTGTTTTCGTCTTGCAAAACTGAAATTCTGGCCGGGTGCAGTGGCTCATGCCTGTAATCCCAACACTTTGGGAGGCCGAAGTGGATGGATCACGAGGTCAGGAGTTCAAGACCACCCTGGCCAAGATGGTGAAATCCCATCTCTACTAAAAATACAAAAATTAGCCTGATGTGGTGGTTGGCGCCTGTAATCCCAGCTACTCAGGAGGCTGAGGCAGAGAATTGCTTGAACCCCGGAGGCGGAGGTTGCAGTGAGCTGAGATCGTGCCACTGCACTACAGCCTGGTCAAAAAAGCGCAATTCCGTCTCAAAACAAAACAAAAAACCCTGAAATTCAGTACCCATTAGGCAGTAACTCCCCCTTTCCCCTTCCCCCAGTCCCTGGAAACCACCATTCCATCTTCTTTTGCCATCAATTTGACTACTGTAGGTACCTCCTATAAGTGGAATTATATAGCATTTGTCCTTTTGTGACTGGCTTATTTCACTTAGCATCATCTCAAGATAGGCTCATGTTGTAGCATGTGTCAGGATTTCCCTTCTTTTTAAGAATGAATAATATTCCATTGTATTATACACCACATTTTATTTATCCGTCTATTGGCCAATGGACATTTGAGTGGCCTTCGCTCCTTGGCCACTGTGAATCATACTATTACGAAATGAGTGTACAGGTCCCGCATGGTGGCTCATGCCTGTAATCCCAGCACGCTGGGAGGCCAAGGAGGGAGGATCACTTGAGCCCAGGAGTTTGAGACCAGCCTGGGCAACAAAGTGAGACCCCATCTCTCAAAAAAAAATACAGAAAAATTAGCCAGGTGTGGTGGCACAACCTATAGTCCCAGATACTTGGGAGGCTGAGCTGTGAGGATTGCTTGAGGCCCAGGAGGTTAAAGCTGCAGTAAGCTGAGATCAAGCTGCTGTAGTCTAGCCTGGGCAACAAAGGGAGACGCTGTCGAAAGAAAGAAAGAAAAAAGAGAGAGAGAGAGAGGGAGGGAGGGAGGAAGGAAGGAAGGAAAAGATGGGAAAGAAAGAAATGGTTGTACAAATATCTTGCAGAGTTTTCTGCTTTCAATTCTTTTGGGTATTAATGCCAGTGGGTTTTTGAGAGCTATAGATCACTGTGAAAAAACTCTCTGTGTACCTTTCATGGTGTCAGAAGCTCTGGAGTGGCCTGACCAGCGCACCCTGTGCTGCTTAGTCTGCTGTGACAGGAGGGAGGTGTCTGAATCTGATGATCACCGTGTGTTGAGCTTGCAAAATCCCTGTCAGCTTGCTATCTGAGCGCTCAAGGCTGCAGAAGGCCCTGAATGAGTGTGAGATTTGTAGTTGTTATTGTTAACTTTCAAGACTTCCACAAATGTACATTTTTCTATTTTACTGTATAGTTCCAATGGCTAAAATGATCCTGAACAATGTGCAGACTGCAAATAAAGCATCAGCATTGGGCTTCCAGGAAAATAAAAATGCAGCAGGAAGAAACAGCAGCAGGGAAAAAAAAATTACTGGGAAACACAGTGAAATGCCTCCGCTATCTTTTACATTTCCCCCGTTGTTTAAACTCTCTACGTTATTCAACACAGCATTGTTTGTAATGGCAGAAGATTGTAAATAACCTCAATGTCTATCAATGGGAGATGATTGGATAAATTATAGTCCTCCACACCAGGGGATACTGTATAGCTGTAAGGAAGAATGCTCAATCTCTTTGTTGAGAAAGGTCTACCAGACATTTGAAGTGAAATAACAAAGGCAAAATACTGAGTAGACTGTACAGTGTGCTGTCCTTTGTGGAAAAGGGAGCAAATAAGAATGTGTGTGTGTGTATGCATATAGAATACATTTTTATCCTTACTTGTATATGTTTGATGAAACTCTGGAAAGATGCATAAGAAACCAGTATTAGCAGTTTTATATGCAGATAGGAGGGAGATTTTTACATTATCACTTTTGTTTATTTTTTATTTCTGAGCCATGTGAATATATTACCTATGGGAAATAAAGAGCTTGTGTTTTCCCACCAGCCTGACCACAGGAGAGGCTCAAAATTGAAATTAGCTTGTATAGGCAATAAATAATTTTACTGTTTCTTGCAAGAAAAACAAATCTCTGTTACAGGCTATTCAGAATTTATCTTCTAGTCAAGGAAGCCAACTTCTTCCCATCTCAACCCTGTAGATGCTCAAGAAGCGACAGGGAGGGTGATGCACTCGAAGCCTCACTTGGCAGCTGATCCTAAGTGCTTTGGAGAAAGGAGAACGTTGGGTCCAGGGCAGGGGGTCTGGAGTTGGGCAGGGGAGGAAATCAAGGCCAGAATGGACTGAACTGGGTTTTACTCGGGGCTTTGCCTGTCTCTGACACTGCCCTGGGTGAACTAGGTGGGAGCTGGGAGGCCCTCCGTAGTGCAGTTGGAAACCTTGGCTTGTATGGCTGGACCCAGAAGTTGGCTTGCTCAAAATCTTACAATCTACAGCAACTCTTAAGTAAGCAGGCAAGTGAACACACTGGTTGATCGAGTACCCACTTCCACTAGACCAGAACCTCTACCACCGTTCACTCCAGAGGGCCCCCAGGCAAGATTTGCTTGAGCCTGGAAAGCCTATGTAGAGGTTCTCTGCCTTCTCACCTCCAGCTCACCTGGAGAGGCATAGACCCTAGGCTCTTTCCTCTCTACCAAGGAGCCATCCCTACCCGAGGGATAGGTCATCTTTAGGGAATAATGGAGAGCTCCGAGGAACAGAAGGCATCTGAGGAGCAGAAGCCCTGTGAAAGAAAGGTACCCGTCAAAACTCTGAGACTCTGATGGGCTAAATGAGGGGATCCTGGGGCCCAGCAACGTGTGATCTACCAAGTCACTCTTACAAGAAAAGGATATACATAAACGGAAAATAAGTGTGCAAAAAGAGATGCAGCAGGCAGATGTGAACAAGAAAAAGCTCAGGGAGTAATCTTACTATCAGACAAAACAAATTTACAGCAAACGAAACACAGCAGCAGCAAAACAACCTGAGCAAAGATGAAGCAAGGTGCCGCATGCTGATAAAAGGAATGATGGACCAAGAAGATATAACAATTACAGATGCCTGCCCCTAATATTATACCCCTGAAATATATCAAGTAATCTGTGGTAGAATTAACATGAGAGGCTGGGAATGATGGCTCACATCCATAATCCCAGCATTCTGGGAGGCTGAGGCAGGAGGATCACCCGAGCCCAGGAGTTTGAGACCAGCTTGGGCAACATAGTGAGACCCCATATCTACTAAAAAATAAATAAATAAAACAATGACAACAGAAATAATTAAGAGGATAGATAAATCAAGAATTATAGTTGGAGATTTTGACACATACTCAAAAGCTGATAAATTAAGCAGAAAAAATGACCAGGGATATGGAAGTGTTTAATAATGTGATCACTTATCTCAAATTAGCAGAGAGAAGTTTAACTTTACATTTCAGAAAAAAAATATTATTTTGAGCAAACACAGAACCGGCACAATATTTGTGTACTGTATCTGTGTCACAAAGGAATTATCAGTGAATAAGAAAGAAATGACTTCATCTGAACTATATCCTGTGGTGGAAATATAATTAAATTACAAATCAGTATTGGAAGATGTGGTAGCAAGAATAATGGCCCTGCAAAGATGTCCACGCTTAAATTCCCAGAACCCATGACTATATTACTTTACATGGCAAAAGTGATTTTGCAGATGTGATTAAGGTTAAGGGTCTTGAGATGGTGAGAGTAGCCTGGTTTATCCAGGTGGGCTCAGTTGAATCCCATCAGTCCTTAAAAAAGGGGATAACCATTCCCAGCTGTAACCAGAGGGAGACACGGTTATGGAAGAATGGTCAGAGAGGTGGAATGTGAACAAGTCATGACCTGCTGTTGCTGGCTTTGATGATGGAGGGAGGGGCCCATGAGCCAAGGGCTGTGGGTGGCCTCTGAAAACTGGGAGTGGTCCTCAGCTGTAACAAAACAGCCAATAAGGAAACGGGGATCTCATGCCAAGCGCAGCAAGGAACAGCCTGAATGAGCAAGGAAACAAATTCTCTCTCAGAGTCTCCAGGAAGGAACATACAGCCCTGCCCATGCCGTGACTTCAGCCCGGTAAGACCTGTGTCCAGAACTGTAAGATAATAAATTTGAGTTGTTTCAAAGCCACTAAGTTTGTGGTAGTTTGTTACAGCAGCAAGAGAGAATACAGAAGACTAATGACAAATCCTATATGACTAAAAATTTAAAAATGTATCACTGAAAATTAATTCCTGGGTTAAAGAAGATACAGGGGTACATTAATCATCTATTGCTATGTAACACAACTAATTATCCCAAGACTTAGTGGCATAAAATAAAACATCTTATAGCTTCAGTGGATCAGGAATTCAGGTGTGGTTTAGTTGTGTGCTCTGGCTCAGGGTCAAGGTGGCAGCTGAGGCTGCAGTAATTTCTTTTTTTTTCTTTGAAACAGGGTCTGGCTTTGTCACCCAGGCTGGAGTGCAGTGGTGAGATCTCAGCTCACTGCAACCTTCTTCTCCTGGGCTCAAGCCATCCTCCTACCTCAGCTTCCCAAGTAGCTGGGACTATAGGTGCATGCCATCACGCCCGGCTAATTTCTGTTTTTTTTTTTTTTTTTTTTTTTTTTTTTTTGTAGAGATGGGGAAGGGCGGGAGGAGTCTTGCCATGTTGCCCAGGCTGGTCTCGAACTTCTGAGCTCAAGTGATCCACCCGCCTCAGCCTCCCAAAGTGCTGGGATTGCAGGCGTGAGCCACTGCACCCAGCCTGCAGTCATCTTAAGGCTCATCTGGAGAAGGACCTTTTTCCAAGCCCATTCACGTGGTTGTTGGCAGGATTTAGAACCTTACTGCCTGTTGGACTGAGGGCCTCAGCTCCTTACTGGCTGTGGGCCAGAGGTTGCCCACAGTTCCTTGCTCTGTGGATGTCCCAGCATGGCCCCTTGCTCCATCAGAGTGAGTAAGAGAGCGTGTGCTGGCAAGTGGAGTTTCATAGTCTTTTATAACCTAATCTGGGAACTGACATCTCATCACCTTTGTCATATTCTAGAAGCAAGTCTCTAGGACCAGCCCTCTCTCCAGGAGAGGTGTTACACAAGGGCAGGAATACTAGGAGGCAAGGATCATTGGAGCCAAGTCAGGAGCTGCCCTACCACAAGGAGAAATTACAAAATTCTTAGGATTGGATGATAATCAAAGTGGGACATGGTGATATTTATGTGATGCAACTAAAACTGTACCAAGAGGGGAATTTATGGTGGTAAATAAAACTAGAAACAGGGAAGATGGAAAAGAAATGAGCTCAGCTTTCAATTCAAGAAACCAGGATAGAGTAAATTTGAAAGAAGAAAAGAAGTAATGGTAAAAGCAGAAATCAATGAAATAGTAAAGTAAAACAAATAGTGAAGAGATGATTTTTCAAGATCTAAAGCTGGGTTTTGGCTAGTGAGTTTTAAGTAGGAGCTGTGTGTGCAATTTCTGAGGTGTTTCCTTTGTGGGTCCTGCGTGGATGTGATGCCAGGAGCAACATGGGAGCATGAGGATGAGGATGCACCTCAAGGCTGCTGTCGAACTTTCATACCAGGCCTGGACTCCCTACATCTTAACTTTTACATGAGAGAGAAATGAATTTCTGTCTTCTTAAGCTACTGTTATTTGGGGGCTCTGTTATATATAGCTGAACCTAAGTCAGAACTAACATGAAATCGAAGAGACAAAATTGTTATTATTTTTAGATAGAAGGAGACTTTTCAAAGTAAACCCAAGAGAGTAACTAAACCATTAGAACCAAAAAGAGAATTAAAAGTTCAGCAGGTTTGGAGGTACAAAATAAATTTTAATAATAGTATCTTCTACTCTAGAAATAACTCATCATAAAATGTAAAGAAAATAAGGTACAAATTAAAATAGCAAAAATCCCCAGACTCCATAGGCCTATAAATTTTCTGGGAGTTAACATAATAAAAGAGTCTGAAGACTTTTATAAAGAAAAATTAGAAACTCTATTAAAGAATATAAAATAAAATGTAAATAAACAAAGAGCTATGGACGGATGACAACATTATAACTGGTTGATTCTCACATAATTAGTCTATAAATTCAGTGTCATTCCAATTAAAAGTCTGAGCGTTTTAGAGGACTTAATAAATGGATTTTGCAAATTAGATGGAGGAATCAAACTTCATGAATAAGACATTTTTGGGAAAAGGGGCCAAAGAAATGAGACTTACACTGTCAGATACTGACATTTATTATAAATACAGGCATATGTTATAAAAACAGGCCCAATGGAAAGAAAAGCATCTAGAAATAGACCTCTATATTTGGGAATGTGGTACTTTATAGAGATAGGGGAAGGGAGAATATTTGGTAAATAATCTTAGGAAAATGGGCTCCATTATCTGGAGCAAAATAAAGTTGTATTCTCATCTCATACCATACCCAGAAGTAAACTCCTGGTGGATTACAAACCTAAATTTAGGCCCAGCAGTGGTTCACACCTGTAATTCCAGCACTTTAGGAGGTCAAGGCAGGTGGACCACTTGAGGTCAGGAGTTCGAGACCAGCCTGGGAAACATGGTGAAATCTCGTCTCTACCAAAAAATACAAAAATTAGCCAAGTGTGTTGGCATGCACCTGTAGTCCCAGCTACTTGGGAGGCTGAGGTGGGCGAATTGCTTCAACCTGGAGCCGGAGATTGCAGTGAGCCAAGATTGAGCCACTGCACTCTGGCTTGGGTGACAGACTGAGACCCTGTCTTACACACACACACACACACACACACACACACAGACCTGAATTTAAAGATAAAAGTG
Organism: Macaca thibetana thibetana; assembly: GCF_024542745.1. Lineage (NCBI taxonomy): Eukaryota > Metazoa > Chordata > Mammalia > Primates > Cercopithecidae > Macaca > Macaca thibetana. The sequence goes on from NC_065586.1 coordinate 116,070,782, forward strand.
CAATGTTAATAGAAAAAAGTGTAGATTATTCTTTGTGATCTTGGGCAGGGGAGATATTTTTAAACAGGATCCTCAAAGTATATATAATAAAGGAAAAATATATTTGAATATATTAAAAATACTTTTTGGAGGGGTGATATTGAAAGGTGAGCACCATCACCAATGTAAATGAATAGGTGATGGCTGGTAAAATATATTTGCAACATCTATGACTGAGAAAAAATTAGTTTCCAGAATGTAGAGAAAAATACCTAAAAGTCAGCATGGGAAAAAACAAGAAACACATTTAAAAGAAAAAGGGAAAAGGGGAATTATATGAATAATAGGAAAGTTATAGGACGGGAAGCCTAAATGAATTAGTATACGAGAAGATGCTCAACCTCAATAAGAAAAACACAAATTTAAGTACCAATGAGAACCTACATCCACTAAGTGGCAAAAGAAAGTTTATGATGATGTCACTCCCCTGAGTAAAACCCTTAGAGGTTCCCTAATCAGAAAATGAAACACACATACCTCATATGGCCCAGATGATGGACTCCATACCTACCTCTCCACCTGCCTTCACTTCCTCACATTGGATTTGCATTTTAGTATAACTAATGACCATGGACATTGGAGAGAGAAGATACTAGAAGCAAATGACTAGTTAGAAGTCTGTTGAAATAGAATGGAAAAGGATGCCTAAATTAGGGTACAGAGGGGGAGTCAGAGTGAAGAAATGTTGAGAAAGAAGGATAACAGACCTGTCGTTCAGAGACAGAGAGTGGTTGAGAATGGTTTCCAAGTTTTGGCTTGGGGAACTTGTTGAATGGTGGTGTCATGCATTGAGATTGAAAAGAGAACACACAATCTAAGAGGTGTTTTAAATAGGTTGAGTTTGAGATATCGTTAGGACATTTAGAAGGAGATATACGTTGCAGGTGTTACAGGACCACCAGATTCATATGCCAGCTGTGCAGTAACTGACCAATGAACGGAGACAGAAGAGTTTGTAGCAGAGAAAGAGTTTAATGATTGCAGGGAGGCCAAGTGAGGAGATGAGAGGGACCCTCAAATCCATCTCTCCAAGGAGTTCTGGGCTGGGGTTTTAAGGAGATCATGAGGGCAAGGGGTTAGGAAATTGGAGTCATTGATTGGGCAGGATAAGGGGGATGAAATCATCAAGATGTGGAAACTGCATTCTTTGGTGAGTTGACTCCTTTTGGGGTCCATCAGACCAGCTGGCATCAGTAGTTTCATCAGTATGCAGGACCTGAAAGAATATCTGAAATGGAAAACAACATTTCACAATGTTCAAGTTCAAGTTGTTATGTATAGAGCAGTTAAAAGGAACTATATTCTAGGGTCTATGTGATTCTGGGGCAATGGGTGGCAAACAACTGTGAAGAAGTGGTCAGGAGCAAGCTGACCTCATGATTAATGTTGAATGTGCTGCAAGCTTGGTTTATTTTCATTTCTCCCCCTCCCTTCTTCCCTGATTAATTTTATAAAGTGTATAGGGATGATTTCACAGGTGGCTATGTGCCTTGGAACTTAGGACAGGTATCTGACCAGAGGTTTGATTTGGGTGTTGTCAATCTATAGTGGGTAGTTCATACCGTTGGACACAGTGGAGCTATTGCCTGAATTGGAAAACACAATAGCTTTTCTTTGTTTATAAAGAAGATGCTTTCTGACCACTGTTGTGATTACTATTTTTTTTGGCAGGAATAGGGCAATTCCCCCCACCTCCAATTCAACCACCTCCTCATTTTTTTTTTTTTTTTTTTTTTTTTGGTCACACAATAATACTCACCTCTTATTTTAGAGTCTGACTTCTTTTTTTTTTTTTTTTTTGAGACGGAGTCTCGCTCTGTCGCCCAGCCCAGGCTGGAGTGCAGTGGCGCGATCTCGGCTCACTGCAAGCTCCGCCTCCCAGGTTCACGCCATTCTCCTGCCTCAGCCTCCCGAGTAGCTGGGACTACAGGCGCCCACAACCGCGCCCGGCTAATTTTTTGTATTTTTAGTAGAGACGGGGTTTCACCGTGGTCTCGATCTCCTGACCTTGTGATCCGCCCGCCTCGGCCTCCCAAAGTGCTGGGATTACAGGCGTGAGCCACCGCGCCCGGCGAGTCTGACTTCTTATGATTGAAAGATTATCGGTTGCAGTTAGTGGTGGAGATTATGACAGTAGAAGTGATTAAAGTAAACTAGTATATACCTGGAGATTCCAATTCATGACCCTGGCCTCTGTGGTACTGTGCTTTAATCAGCCATCTGGTTTTTAGAAGATGACATTTTAAATGAATTGTAGGTTAAACTAATAAGTGCTGTTACTGTGACTTCCAGGCTGTTGATGTTCAAGGATTTATATATTCTAGGGTTACTTTCTAATAGTACTAAGGAATATTCAAATTCAAGTTGCAGAGGTTTCAGAAAAGTGACATGAGCTAATTGGAGGTCCTTGATATATAAACTTGTGAAAAATTGGAGCCTCAGGTACAATTCATTCATCAGGCCCTTTTCCCTGGTAAGTCTTTCAGTGTGGACTAGGAGCACAATTAACAACATGAGATTTGAAGGTAGATTTAAGACCTAACTCTTCCACTTAAAAATGTGTGTCCTCTTAAGCTGCTCTTGTGGTTCAGAGATGGCTGAGGCAGTTCAAGATGCCTAGAAACAGAAAAAGGGAAGACTCTCTTCCCAAGTCTGTTTGAGTTTCCAAAGGCTGGGTGTGGTGGCTCATGCCTGTAATGCCAGCACTTTGGGAGGCTGAGGTGAGTGGATCACTTGAGCTCAGGAGTTCAAGACCAGCCTGGGCAACATGTCAAAACTCTGTCTTTACAAAAATTACAAGAATTAGCAGGGCATGGTGATACACGCCTGTAGTCCCAGCTACTCAGGATGCTGAGGTAGGAGGATCACTTGAGCCTGTGAAGTGGAGGTTGCAGTGAGCAGAGATTGCACCACTGCACTCCAGCCTAGGTAACAGAGTGAGACCCTGTCTCTTAAAAAAAAAAAAAAAAGAAATAAAAAAAAGAAATAAAAAAAAGAAATAAAGAAATATTTCCAAAAGACCAAAGCAAACTTCTCTTCATGTCTCATTAGTTAGAACTGCACTGCATGCCCAATCCTAAACCAGTCACTACAAAAAGAGCGGAATTACTGCTTGGCTCAATCATGTCTCCTGTGTTTCAAAATCTCATAATTTTATGAGTAGATGTGGATCTATTTTTATTCACTGCCAGTTGGCCACCTCAATGTACAGAGTTATTCTTTAAATTCTGAAAAATGTTCTTGAAATATAAGTGAATTTGCTTCTCTTTTATTTTTTTATAATCTCCTTCTGGCACTTCTATTATCTGAGTGTTGGAACCCCTGGACTGGTCTACTATTCTTCTTATTTTTCTAATGTTTTTCATCCCTTTGTCTTTTTGTATTTTAAGTTTGTCATTTTGGCTTCTAAAAATTTGGTTTCCAGGAGCCCTGTTTTCTCCTTCTCTCTCTCTCTCTCTTTTTTTTTTGTTTGTTTGTTTGTTTGTTTTTGACGGGACCTCACTCTGTCACCCAACTAGAGTGCAGTGGAGCAATCATGGTTCACTGCAGCCTTGACCTCCAGAGCTCAAGCAATCCTCCCACTTCAGCCTCCTGAGTAGCTTGAACCACAGGCGTGTACCACTATGCCTGGCTATTTTTTTTTTTTTCATAGAGACAAGGTCTCATTATATCGCCTAGGCTGGTTTCTAGCTCCTGGGTTCAAGTGATCCTTTGACCTCGGCCTCCCAAAGTGCTAGGACTGCAGACATGAGCCACCAGGCCTGGCCTATATTTTCTGTCTTAATGTTTGTATTTTATTGCATCCTATTCTTGTTTCATTGGGATAATATATTCTCTTATTGCTCTGAAAAAAATTGAATCTAGCTTTGAAGACTTTTTCCTCTTTGTAGTGTCTGTTTCTTTCCAATTGCTTTCTGTTATTTTTATTCTCTTTTTGTTAAGGTTTTCCTCAAACACCTGGCAATTATTTTTAAGATTGAGACATTAAAAACCCCTATGTGTGGGACTGGGCTTGTTGAATTTAAACCATACCATAGCGTGGGCTGTTTCACCGGGGGAATTTCTCCTCCTCTCCAGATGATGCAGGACTTTTCTGTTGCTTAGCTTGGCCAGACCTAGGTTCTTGTGTCACGCTCAGAAAAAAATTATGCACACGGAGATCGAAGAGTGAGCGGAGTAGAATTTATTAAGTGAAAGGAAAGTTCTCAGCAAAGAGCAGGGTCCTGAAAGCAGGTTCCCGATTGCCCCTTCACAGCTGAATTCGAGGGCTTTTATATATCCAAGCTGATGGGCTGGGTTCCGTATTTGTACAGGGCAGAAGTTTTTGGGGGCTCCACCCCCATCCCCTCAGTGCGCATGCGTGCCCGTAGTCCCCTCAGTGCGCATGCGTGCCCGTAGTAGTCCGTAGTCCCCTGCAGGCACGTCTCAGCAAGCACCCCTGTGAAGTTCCTTTATCTGCACAAAACATCTGTTGTAAACCCTTGTGGGGTAGGTCGCAGGTTCTCCGAGGGACACTTCTCTTACTGTCTGCCTAAAGCAAGCTGGCTAACTCCTTTCACTATTTCAGTACCTTTCAGTCTTTTCACTGGGATTGGTCAGAGAAGAATTTTTAAATCTCCTTGGAATGTAGAAGACTGAGTTTCCCCTGGTTCAGAGTCAGGGAGTGGGGCTGGGTATTTAAACATCAATGTGTGAAATCTTACCTAATCTAACATTTCAAGTAGCGTACCCTGCCCCTCAACTACGGTTGCTGCGTTGGTCTGTTTTCCTCACTGCAGTGACTAAACCTCCTATTTTCTGCCAGGATCGGAGAGAGGCATCTGCTGGGAGGCATCTGGTTGGGAAAAGCCTACTTCTTCGTAAATACCTTTTCTTTTTAGAATGGCTTTAGACTTGAGTGTTCCCATGTACCCCAGAGTGCTCCCATATACTCCAAAGTGTTTCTTCTATCACTAGCATACATTGGTGAGACACATTTGTTATAATTAATGAACAAATGCATATACATTATTATTAGCTAAAGTCTATAGTTTATTTTTATATTCTTAGTTTTTTCCTAATGTCCTTTCTCCATTCCAGGATCCCATCTGGGATACTGCGTTACATTTAGCTGTCATGTGTCTACAGGATCCTTTCGGCTATGATAGTCTCTAAGACTTTCCTTGTTTTCTATGACCTTGAGTGTTTTGAGGAATACTGGGATGGTATTTTGTAGGATGTCCTGCTATTATACCGGAATTTATCTGATCTTTTTTCCACAATAAGAACGAGGTTATGGGTTATTGGGAGGAAGACCCCAGAGATGAAATACACCTCCCAACTATTTTTTAATATGAGACAGACTCTCACTCTGTTGCCGAGGCTGGAGTGCGGTGGCACAATGGCTCACTGCAGCCTTGAGCTCCTGGGATCAAATCAAGCAATTTTCTCACCTAAGCCTCCCGAGTAGCAAGGACTACAGGTGTGCCACAACACCTGGCTAATTTTTAAAACTTTTTGTAGAGATAGGGTCTTGCTATGTGTCCCAGGCTATTCTTGAACTCCTGGCTTCAAGTGATCCTCCAACCTCAGCCTCCCAAAGTACTGGAATTACATGTGTAAGCCACTGTGCCAGGCCTAAAATGCCATTTTCATCATATCATGATTGATGATGTTGACTTATGACTGTCCATGTTGGCCTTGATCTCCCAGCTGAAATGGTGTTTGTCAGGTTTCTTCACTGTAAAGTTACTCTTTTGTTTCCTCCTTTCATACTAGGTCCTTTGGAAGGAAGTCACTAGGTCCAGCCTATACCTAAGAAGTAGGGACTTATGCTAAAACTACGTTTTTGTTTTTTGTTTTTTTTCCCTCATTAGGTCATTGTTTTAATGGGCCTCAAAATTCTGTGACAGATTTTTTGGTCAAGTTTCCATTAAAAAGTACTGATTTTAAAAACTAATAACTTAAACCTGCTACATGTGAAAAAAAAAAAAAAAAAAAAAAAAAAAAAGCAGTGGTCCACAAAACATTCTCCTTTCTTTCTGAGGGATTTATGGTGCATTGTTATCATTAACCATTATTTTACTATTAAACTTAAATGGCCAATTGAAACAAACAGTTCTGAGACCGTTCTTCCACCACAGATTAGGATTGGGGTGGCAGGTATTAGGGATGATATTCATTTGGCCCTCTGAGCTTTCTGGGCAGACTTGGTGACCTTGACACCTCCAGCAGCCTTCTTGTTCATTGCTTTGATGACACCCATGACAACTGTCTGTCTCACATCACAAACAGCAAAATAACCCGGAGGAGGATAATCTCAGACGCTCTCAACACACATGGGCTCATCAGGAGCCATGTCAACAATGGCGGCATCACCAGACTTCAAGCATTTAGGGCCATCTTCCGGCTTCTTACCAGAACAACGATCAGTCTTTTCCTTCAGCTCAGCAAACATGCATGCAATGTGAGCTGTGTGACAATCCAGTACAGGGGCATAGCCTGCACCGATTTGGCCTGGGTGGCTCAGGATAATCACCTGAGCAGTGAAACTGGCTGCATCCACTGGTGGATCATTTTTGCGGTCACCAGCAACGTTGCCACAACAAATATCTTTGACAGACACATTCTTGACATTGAGGCCTGCCTTGTCCCCAGAAAGAGCTTCACTCAGAGCTTCATGCTATACTTTAACAGACTTGACTTCAGTTGCAATGTTGATTGGAGGAAAAAAATATGGAATGCTTCATAAATTTGCATGTCATCCTTGTGTAGGGGCCATGCTAATCTTCTCTGTATTGTTCCCATTTTAGTATATGTGCTGCCGAAGCCAGTGTAAAACTACTTCTTAAATAGACTCCCATCCAGTCCTAGAATTGTCAGCTTACTCCTTCACTCCATTCCCAGCAGTACCCAGTGCTGCTGATTGGCGTGACGTGCTGAGATTCTGAGGTGCAGGTTGTGTGGCCTCCTGGCTTCCCCACTGTTGGCTCACAATTAGGCTTCCTTGTATCTTCTGACTGTGATTCAGTTTCCTGATTTCCCGGTTCTGGATTTTTGTTGCTGCTGTCTTCTCTGATTTCCTTGTCTTTGTGACTTTATGCTAGTTTTTGTACCTTTGTGTGTGTGTGTGTGTGTCTGTGTGTGTGTGATTTTGGTGGGGGTACTGGAGGGAGTAGAGGTGTGGCAGTTTTCAAAACAAATTATTTGGCCAGGTGGCTCATGCCCATAATCCCAGCACTTTGGGCGGCTGAGACCGGCAGATCACCTGAGGTCAGGAGTTTGAGACCAGCCTGGCCAACATGGCAAAACTCTGTCTCTACTAAAAATACAAAAAAATTAGGCAGGTGTAGTGGCATGCGCCTGTAATTCCAGCTACTCTGGAGGTTGAGGCATGAGAAGTGCTTGAACTCAGGAGGCAGAGGTTGCAGTGAGCCAAGATTGCGCCACTGCACCCCAGCCTGGGTGACAGAGCTAGACTCCTTCTGAAAAAAACAAAACCAAACCCCAAAAAACAAAACCAAAACAATAACACAAAACCCCAAATTCTTTGATTTTGCTTGCTTAAAGAGGAAGAGCTTAATTTCTCTTTCCTTGTGTGTAAGGCTGTACATAGTGTCTTGCCTCTAATGAGTGGAGTATGGCAGAAATGATGGTTTGTCACTTCTGAGATTAGGTCATAAAAGGACTGTGGCTTCCGTCTTGCACATGTGTTCTTGCTCTGTCAGATCACTTACTTTGGAGAAAGCCAGCAGCCATCAGGCTGCTGTATGTGGGAAGGTCACAGGGTAAAGAACTGAAGTCTCCAGCTGATGACCAGCAAGAAACTGAGGCTGCCAACAACCACATGAGTGAGCTTTGTGTTGGATTCTCCAGTCCCAGCTGAGCTTTGAAGATGCTTTAAGCTGAGGCATTCCCAGATTTATGATAAGTTTGGGGTTAATTTATTACAAAGCCATAGATAACTAACCTAAGAGATAAATCACAAATGGAGACTTTTATAAGTGTTACTATGGCCTATGGTTATTTACCATTATGAATTTTTGAGAACTCAAATAAAGATGTGAGCTTTAAAATATATATATATATATTTCTAGGCCAGCTGCGGTGGCTCATGCCTGTAATCCCAGCACTTTGGGAGGCCGAGGCAGGTGGATCACCTGAGGTCAGGAGTTCGAGACCAGTCTGGCCAACAAGGTGAAACCTCGTCTCTACTAAAAATACAGAAAAATAGCCGGGCGTGGTGATAGGCAACTGTGATCTCAGCTACTTGGGAGGCTGAGGCAGGAGAATCGCTTGAACTGGGGAGGCAGCTGAGATTGCGTCACTGCACTCCAGCCTGGGGCAACAAGAGTGAAACTCCATCTCAAAAAAAAATTCAAAAAAAATATCTGATTTTGAAATAATTTTAGATTTACAGAAAGGTTGCAAAGATAGTAGAGAGGATTTCCATATGCCCCTTACCCAATTTACACCATTGTTAACATGTTGCATTACCATGTCACATTTGTCAAAACAGAGAAACTGACTTTGGTTAGTTTCAGTAACCAAACTATATAGTTCATTAATCCAACTCCAGATTTTATTTGGTTTTACCAGTTTTTCTATTCATATCTTCTTCCTGTTCCAATCCAGGGCGGTGCATTATATTTAGTTTTCACATCTCCCCAGTTTCCTGGTCTGTGACCGTTTCTTAGTCTTGACTTGTTTTTCATGACCTTGACAGAGATCTGAACCCCACTGAAAGTAGTTTTATTTGGTAGATTGTGTTTCTTTGACTGTGACCGTGCTAGGAAATTGAACCACAGAGACGCAGGCTTTATACGAGTTGTAACACTTTTCCAATTTGACAATTAGTTTTACATTCATTTGCACTATTGTTTGGTTGTCTGCCTTTCCCACTACCTTGGAAGATCCGTGAAAGTAGGGGCCATGTTTGTTTTGGAAACAGAATGATGTCTAGCACTTAGTACTTGCACCATAAATATATGTTAATGAATAAATGGATAGTTAATGATCTATGAGTATTTTTAATAAACCGGTGAGTTGCAGTGTTCCTCAGTGGACTTAGAATTTTGCCTTCATTATAGTAAGTTTTAAGCAAATAGTAACTATATGCCAGACCAACTGCCAAGTACTTTCTCTGCAATAGCTAAATAAATGTGTATTGAATTCCGTTACGTAAAATGAGGATTGCAAAATTCTTTCTGAGGGACAATGCTTCATTTCCCCTAGATGGGGAAGTCTTACTGCCTAGGAATTATTCCTTTTTATTAAGGAATTTACTGCTACCTAGGAATTACTCCTTTTTATTAAGCCCAATGCATTTGGAGGAAAGAAAGCTGTTGGACTGGGCATAGCAGCTGTTCTCTGGGAAATAGCAGTGTGTAAATATAGCAGATCTGTGTGCCAAGGAGGGAAACGAGAAATTAAATCAGGGTTCTTAGGAGCAATGAATGTAGAGAAAAACATCACAAGTTAACAGCATGGGGGAAGCAAATATAAATTCCCAAGACCTACCTCTGCCTCTTTGAAACCTAAAGCCTAAGTTCTGAAAACCTTACTCTAATTAAATACAACTTCACTTGAATTCAGTGCAAAACTTTCACCATCTCTCAACATTTGAATTTAAAAATTTTATGCTTTAGTATTACTATTCATATTACTATTGGCACTTTAGTTAAAATACTAAGTGCAAAACATTTGTTGGACTTTTTTTTATGGTGGGAAGAGGTGGAGAGGGTGATGGCACCATCTGGGAAGATGGTGGAGATGAATCTTAATGGAATTTGGGAAATGAGAAAAGCTGAGTTGGTGATGTCTATGTCTGACAACAGTGATGCATTCCAGTGGCAGCTCAACCAACATTATTATTAAAGGCTTTATGTGGTGGTTTATGTATTATTTAGAAATCATAATAAATTGGAATTGGACTTTTGGCACCTCTCCCAGGTGAAATCCCCTGAGTGTTTATCTTATACAAGACACAGAAGGAATTCAATTTTGGACCCATGTATTTGTCTAAATGCAACAAGTGACAATTTGTGTGTTTTTTTGTGTGTAGGGAAAAATAAAAATATATTTCAGAATAAAGTACACAAAAAGTCATCAAAGTAAAAATTCAGGACTGAGACTCTGGAATATATTTTGCTGGTGGCAGCATAGCCTGATAAATCAGGGCTGTTTGTTTACTTTCTTTATAATTGATTTTCCATATTTTTCAGCAAGCCACAAAAAATTCAGTTTAAAATATATCTGTTAGTATCTACAACCTTCTATGGGAAGAAATTACTTGTGTCCATCTTTTAAATTATTTGCCCTCATGAAATTTTCATGGCCTTACCTCCGTATTGCTTTTCCAAAAAAGGGACTCATTCATTTATTCATCCATTGTTTATAAATGCCTTGCATTGGATCTGAAATATAGTGGCATTTTATTCATCTTTGTCAAATGAAGAAACGTCTGCATGCATATAACATCATTCTGAACGTGTTTCCTAAGGCGTGGCCGCTTGAGATGGCTAATTTCCTTTCATTATCTGTTCTCCCTTTCTTTGGTATTATAATAACAGAACTTCTAACTTGGTTCTGTCTTTAAAAGGCAGGGGCTTGCCCTTCCTTTCCACCTTTACCCCTTATAAGGCACTGAGCCATTGTGGACAGCTGAAGGCAGTCCTCTGGAGATGGCAGAGCCACAGATGGGAGATGCTTTGATCCCTGCATAACACTGTGGAGCAGAGCTTCCCTCCAGCCCCACACTCTGCAGCTGTACCATTATGTGAGCGAGAAACAAACTTCCACCATGTTTAAGCCATTGTTATTTGGAGGTGACTCTTATACAGCACCCAAATTCATCTTTTAACCATAAAATTCTCAAGGCATTAGTTCTAGAAGGGGTGAGAAGAGTAGTCCTCCAGTAACCAGAATATGGAAAAAGTCCATATTCTGAGAAAGTCCAATAAATGCTCTGAGGGTGTGGAGGAGGGAAAGTTCACATTCATTTGGAGAACAAATTAGAATTGCATTAGAAACTACAACATCTGAATTTTGAGAGCAGCATTACTCTAGAGTCTGAAGGGCATGGATATTATTATTCATGGAATCCTAACTGTCTAGCTTATTTTGTCTGGCTGTCTGTCACAGCATTGCTACCTACTGGCTTATGAATAAGGCACAGTCCAGAGAGTCTCAGGGGATCAGTGTGGACTCAGTCCCCACCAGAACACAGAGGCTGTGTGAACTTTCTCTGAGTAAATGAATTATGATCCTCACAAATTATTAATATCAAAGTGGGTCAAGAATGTGGGCTTTGGAGTCAGATACAGCTTCACATTCTACCTCTACCACTTACCAGCTGTGAGACTGAGCAGAATATTGAAGTAGTTGAGATTTGGCCTGCTCGAGTTCAAATCTCTTTTCCACCACTTAGGAACTATGTGACCAAGGCAATTTGTTTAACCTCTCTATGACCTGATTTCCTCATGCGTAAAATGTAGATAATAAAAATACCTTCTTCACAGGGTTGTTGGGATGATTAAGTGAAAACTCCTTATAGTATTAAGTCATTAAGACGTGTTTAATGCTTAGTATGTACCCGGCAATCATGTGTGCACACATACACATTTATATTTGTATTTCATATTTGTAAACAGAATAGTTAATATTACTTGTTGTTGTTATTAATGACCTAACTTCCTGGCATCTCAGTTTACTCATGTATAAAACAGAGGTGATAGTATCTGAATGACTGTTTGTCCTCATTTGTAAAATAATATCCACTCAGAGTTGTAAGATTATGTCTATAAAGCACATACACAATTCCTGGTACCTAGCAGGGTCAATAAATTACACAACTTTTGAAGTAGATCTCTACAAAAATTTCCTTACATTAAGGGAGGAGACCACCCCTCATATTGTCTTATGCCCAATTTCTGCCTCCAAAGAAAGAAGAAGTAAAAACTAAAAGGCAGAAATGGAATCCATAGGCAGACAGTCCAGCACTGTGCCCTGGTAGTTAAAGATCAACCCCTGGGCCGGGCGCGGTGGCTCAAGCCTGTAATCCCAGCACTTTGGGAGGCCGAGATGGGCGGATCACGAGGTCAGGAGATCGAGACCATCCTGGCTGACACGGTGAAACCCCGTCTCTACTAAAAAAATACAAAAAAAAACTAGCCGGGCGAGGTGGCGGGCGCCTGTAGTCCCAGCTACTCAGGAGGCTGAGGCAGGAGAATGGCGTGAACCCGGGAGGCAGAGCTTGCAGTGAGCCGAGATCTGGCCACTGCACTCCAGCCTGGGCGGCAGAGCGAGACTCCGTCTCAAAAAAAAAAAAAAAAAAAAAAAAAAAAAAAAAAAAAAAAAAAAAAAAAAAAAAAAAAAAAAAAAAAGATCAACCCCTGACCTAGCTGCTCGTGTTATCTATAGATTTCAGACATCGTGTGGAAAAGCATCATGAAAATCCCTGTCCTGTTCTGTTCCGTTCTGATTACCGGTGCATGCAGCCCCCAGTCACGTACCCACTGCTTGCTCAGTCAATCACATGACCCTCTCACACGGACCCCCTTAGAGTTGTGAGCCCTTAAAAGGGACAGGAATTGCTCACTCAGGGAGCTCGGTTTTTGGAGATGTGAGTCTGCCGATGCACCCAGCTGAATAAAGCCTTTTCCTTTCACAACTCGGTATCTGAGGAGTTTTTGTCTGTGGCTCGTCCTGCTACAACATATTTCCTATGTCATTTTTATTTATTCATTTATTTTGAGACATGGTCTCACTCTGTTGCCCAGGTTGGAGTACAATAGTGTGATTGTAGTTCACTGTAGCCTTGAACTCCAGGGCTCGAAGGACCCTCTCAAGTAGCTGGGACTACAGGCGTGCACCACCATACCCAGCTAATTTTTGTATATATATATTTTTTTTGTAGAGATGGGATCTTGCTGTGTTGCCTGGGCTGGTCTTGAAATTCTGGCCTCAAGCTGTTACTGGTGGAGGGTCTTGACTATGAGTCCTCCAGGTTCTTGGCGTTTTGAATAAAGAATTGGACAAAAATAAATGCACAAAGCAATGAAAGAATGAAGCAACAAAAGCACAAATTTATTGAAACAAAAGTACACTCCACAGAGTGGCAGCAGACTTGTGTAAGTGGCTCAAGAGTGCTGGTTACAGAGTTTTCTGGGGATTAAATGCCCTCTAGAGGTTTCCCATTTGTTACTTGGTTAACACCTATGTAAATGAAGTAGTGGCCTGCAACCAGTTTGATTAGTTGTGGAAGGTGACCAAAATCAGAGGCTGAAGTGAAATTACAAAGTTACACATGAAGACTTGGCCTGCAACCAGTCTGACTGGTTGCAGGAGGGGACCAATCAGAGATACTTTCATTTTTCATCTGCAAGGCAGAAAAGTGGGGGGTGGGTTTGCAAAGGGAGTAGCCTTTGATCCTTTTGTTACTTGGGTGTGGAGAGATGGAGTTTTCCTTTTGATTCCGTTCTGGGAATTCAGCACAAATTGGCTGTAGGTTCCCTGCCTCCAGACCCTATTCTCCTGCCTCAAAGCTGTCTTCCTGAACTGGCCTCTCAAAGTGCTGGGATTATAGGCGTGAGCCACTGCACCTGGCCCCTATGTTATGTTAAGGGAAATAAAGAGTTATGTGCAGTTTTGTTAAACGCAGTCTTGTGGGGGGATGGGCATATGTAAAATACTAAGTATTCAGCCTAACGCCCTGCTGCTTTAGCTGTCTTTTTAAGGATGCTGTGAAAAAGATACGGAGAATTACAGCTGGTGCTGGGGAGAGGAAATAGGAACAGCTACCATTTATTGGGGCCACCTATGCGGTTCACCAAAGCCCTTGAAAGTGCCTGTGTCCCTTCTGACAGTCAACGAAAGTGGGGTTCAGAGAAGGTCACACACCTGTCCTTGGGGATTTAGTGCACACCCTCCCTGGGAGTCCTATTCTGGCTTAAATGCCAGTCATAGGGCCAGGAGCCAGGTTGAGCTTGGAATATCTTCCCCAGGACCTCCTGCTCCTGCCTCCCACAGTCCGAGAAGGTGCTCACCCAGAGACCTTGGACCCCATGGCAGCCCCTCCAGAGCTCTGCCCATCTGGTCATTTCTCAACCCTTTGGGGAAAAAATACCCCCCTCCCTCCTCAGCGAGAATGGGAGAACTCCTGCCACAGTGTCTCCCAGCCTGGGAGCACCTGCCCAGGCTTGTGTGTCATTGTGAGCATGGAGATGGCAGCAGGGGGCCAGAGTCACCCGCACATCCAGAAGGCTTCAGAAGCACTGACCCACAGTGGGTCCGCCCTAGAGGTAAGGGGTTAAAGAAGAGGAGAAACAGCAGGAGGAGTGCTGGAGGCTGGCTGCCTGGGAGGCTGGGAGAAGCTCCTGGGGTTAATTCTGTGAGTTTTGTCAAGAAGGGGCTGGAAAGGGGAGTTGGAGGCTTCCTTCCCCTGAGAGAGTGCAGGCTGAAGAGGTGGACCTCGAGGAATGGGGCCAGGGCCCTGCCCAGCCGGAACAAGGAAGGCGGTGACTCAGATCTGGTCCTTTTTGCTCCTGCCAGGACAGTGACTGCTGCTGGGCCTACCTCTCGTCATGGTTACCTTATCACATTCCGAGTCACAGCCAGGCTGTGTTCCGCCTGCAGGGTGAAAAAACCAGCGAGGTCCCAAGAGAGCCAGAAAACAGATTAGGGCCCTGCACACTGAATGGCGGACAGCAGTGGCATGTCATAAGGTCCCAGGTGTCCCAGACTGTGGGGTGGCACCAGCAAGACCTTGTTGGTTGCTTTGCGTGACTTCGCAACTGATGAGGCAGAGGCAAGATGGGACCCTCAGAGCCCACCCCTCAGCGGCTGTCACCTATGGCAGGGCCTTGGGTGCTTCCAGTGGCAAGGGGAGGATACCTTCTCATCTGTTCTCTCTAGAGTGGTACACATTTCTATAGACTTGGGTGTACAAGGGATGTAATTTTCTGTTTTCTATAATTTAATTTCTGATCTCTAGCCTTCATTTGTGTGATACAGGAAAATGCAATCTGGTCACTAACATTTGAAATAAAATCAGTGACTTCAATCATATTCATCTTGAAGGCCAGGCACTCTAGGGGTGGCTGCTGAGCTGGGGCAGAGCTTTCACAAATGCCACTGTGGCAGCCTTCCTGGCTCTCCTGTGATCTTGGTCCTAACTCAGCCTCCTGCCCTGGTTATGTCACTGGGTCCTCACCAGCACTCTCTGTGGTGTCTGTGGTCCTCCACAGACAACTCAATGGCCCCTAAATGCCAGACCCTTGCCCGCTATTCTGCATTCTCCCCTTCCTGGATGCTAGGTGTGGGGAAGGCATGGGTGTGGGGAAGCTTCGGTTCTTTTCCTTGCCCTTCTGGGTCTTTGGGAGGGTTGTGACTGGCTGCGAGCGCCCACTCAGTTCCAACAACCCTTGCTGCCATCTCTGTGTTGTTATTTCCTGACCTTTGTGATGCAAGGGACAAAGTTGAAGCTGCCCTTGCCCAGGCTGGGAGAAGATGGAGGGCTCAGCTCAAGTAGGCAGACCGGCAGATTCTCTGTTCCTCTGCCTTTTGTTCTGTTCAGGCCCTCAGTGGATTGAATGGTGCCCACCCACACTGGGGAGGGCCCTGTTTTCCTCCGTCTACCCATTCAAATGCTCATCTCTTCCAGAAACAGCCTCACAGACACACCCAGAATAACACTGAACCAAATACCTGGGCACCCTATGGGCCATTCTAGTTGACACAATGATTACACCCCAGTAAGAGGTTTCGTGAGTGAGGGTATTAGCACATCATTCAGCCACATTATCTAGAGTTCAGCTAATTTGCTGCACACTCTTTACCCAGGCTCTAGAAAAAGACATTTGAAGTTCCCCCCAGCCCAGACTGGAAAATATCATAAAATAGGACTTCTTTGGGGGCTTTGTACTTTACCTTTACCTCAATGTTCTTTTTTTTTTTTTTGAGACGGAGTCTTGCTCTGTCACCTAGGCTGGAGTCCAGGGGTACGATCTTGGCTCACTGCAACCTCCGCCTCCAGGTTCGAGTGATTCTCCTGTCTCAGCCTCCCGAGTAGCTGGGACTACAGACGTCTGCCATCACACCTGGCTATTTTTTATATTTTTAGTAGAGACGGGGTTTCACCATGTTGGCCAGGCCAGTCTCGAACTCCTGACCTCAGGTGATCTGCCCACGCTGGCCTCCCTCAGGGTTGGGATAATTGGCGTGAGCCACTGTGCCCGGCCTACCTAAATAAATGTTCTGCAGTCATCTTCACCAGGACCTTTGCTTTGAGTCTCAGTTCTTCTGAACGTTGTGGGTGTGGACAATTGGGGCAAAAAGGGAGCTTGATAAACGTGACATTTAGGAACCAGCTTCCTTTAGGGATTACTCCTGAGCATGTCTTAATGCTGGGATTCTGTTTGACATGTTGCACTTACTGGCCATGTCAACAGATGCTGTCAGGACAGGGAGATGTGAGAGAGGAAATACTGTAGCGGGGAATGGGATATGGAAATCAAGGTGGGGAAGACAAATAGGAAGTTTCTGTTTCAGTTAAATATAGCAGTTAGAGGATGAGGGTAAGAGATGATTTAAGATACAAGATTTATCTTAAAATTTTTCATTAATGTGGCCGGGCGCGGTGGCTCAAGCCTGTAATCCCAGCACTTTGGGAGGCCGAGGCGGGTGGATCACGAGGTCAGGAGATCGAGACTATCCTGGTTAACATGGTGAAACCCCGTCTCTACTAAAAATACAAAAAACTAGCCGGGCGTGGTGGCGGGCGCCTGTAGTCTCAGCTACTTGGGAGGCTGAGGCAGGAGAATGGCGTGAACCCGGGAGGCGGAGCTTGCAGTGAGCCGAGATCATGCCACTGCACTCCAGCCTGGGAGACACAGCGAGACTCCGTCTCAAAAAAAAAAAAAAAAAAAAAAAAAAAATTTTCATTAATGTTTATTATTTTTTCCCAGATTATGAAAGTAGAAAATTTGGAGGATACAATTACAAAGAAGAAAATAATTACCTCGTAGTTCTATTACACAGAAATAAGCTTTTTAATGCAGAAATATATCTCTACGTCTAACATGTATTTTATAAGAATATTTTATATTGACTACTTTATAATAATCTATTTTAAGAGTTTTTATAACTATGAAAGCAATCCCTGCTTGCTTTAGGACACTGAAGCAGAGCAGACTGTGTAAATGAACAGTCATTCTCTGGGAGAGTTAGTGTTGACATTTGGTGTGTATCCTTCCGGATATTTTCCTCACACGTGTACCTTCTGCAAATTGCTTTTTTTTTTTTTTTTTTTTTTTTTTTTTTTTTTTTACAATTAACTATCCTTTCCCACAACCACCAGGCCATAGGTTTCCAATATCTTCTTTTCATTCCCTGTGCTGGTGCCTACTCTGGTGAGTTAATGAGCTCATAATGTTAAACAGGCCAAGGCCACTGGTTCATTCCCCAAGTAGTACCCTTTCGAGGCATAGTTCCTGACGGTAACTGTGGGGTGATTCCCAGGACAGGAGATGAGAGCAAAAGGCTCTCTCCCTTCCTGGGAGAGTGGACCCCAGGGAGGCAGGTCAGTTCCCTGTATCCTCCCCAAGTGCTGCCCCCATGCTCAGCTATTCCCACCTGATCACAGCCGTATCCCATGTGGCGGCCGTGGCTTGCTTAGCAGAATGGTACCAGCATTTAAGTTGACTTTAAAGATGGGGCATGCCTTGCATCTCAACATTTGTAGTGGCATGTACGCGTGTGTTCCAGACTTGAACAGCCTCTCAGGAACTCTGAAAGGTCATTTCTGAAGTGGCTTCTAATTTGTCTGAAAAGTTATAGTGGTGCCTGGAAGCAGGGAAGAGTCCGGCAATTTAATTGTCACCTTGTTTGCAAACATTACCTGCCTCCTAAGAGGGATGATGGTAAGTATAAACACTGGCTGGGCCACTAACAGAAGAACATGTGACCTCGCAGGGTGCTCCTACTTCTATTACCAGCCGGGCTTGTTTCTCTCTCTGTCTCTCTCTCTCTCTGTCTCTCTCTCTCTCTGTTTCTCTCTCTCTCTGTCTCTCTCTCTCTGTCTCTTTCCCTTTCCTTTAATAAATCCTCGATGCCCATCAGGAGGTTCAATTTCAAATACCTGTAGGACTGGGATGGTGACAGAACCAGTGGAGTGGGAACAGTGGCGCTCTCATGGGGGCAGTTCCACTGATTGCTGACCTGCTGGAGGGTGGGCATCGTGTTGCCAGAAATTGGGTTTTCAGGGTAATTGGAAGTCCACATTTTAATATGAAATCTCCCAATTTTAAATACAGGCAATTAAGTTAATTTTTCAAAACCCTATGCAGGCTGGGCATGGTGGCTCATGCCTGTAACCCCAGCATTTTGGGAGGCTGAGGCAGGCCGATCACTTGTGGTCAGGAGTTCGAGACCAGCCCCGCCAACATGGCTAAACCCCGTCTTTACCAAAAATACAAAAGATAGCCAGGCATAGTGGTGCATATCTGTAATCCCAGCTACTCTGGAAGCGGAGGCATGAGGATCGCTTGAACCTGGGAGGCAGAGGTTGTAGTGAGCCGAGATCTCGCCACTGCACTCCAGCCTGGGTTACAGAGCGAGACTCTTTCTGAACAAACAAAACCAAAAACCCTATGCAGGTGGAAAAACCCGTATCTGTGGGCTGTATTTGGTGTCTGCAGCAGTGTAGGTAAGGGCAATATTCCAATGGCCCATCAGGTTACGTTGTCTTTTCATAGACGTTTTTTATCTGTCTCTGAAATCCCAAAGTCCTTATTTTGCCTATATCTTGTGATTTATGAGGCAATCACATGAGTTCTTACATATTAAACCTCCTTCAGTTTCCCCTCTAACAGGACGGATGAATTGACTTAAAAACCCTTAAAACAAAAAGGGGACTATTCCTCTGGATATATTTTTAATATATGCTAATGGAATTTTGGTTTAAGGAATGAATTCTGCAGTCTTGTAAACAGAGGCTGAATGAAAATTAAATTTATTATGGAAATATCAGTGGTTATATTTACTTTCCTAACATGAATTCAAGCCTAAATTGATTTGTGTGTTATGATATCATTTATCTCTTTGAACAGAGTAAAATGGTAGTTTAAATTATAAAACTAAGAGGTGGTGGAGTACCTTTCTTCAGGGTTAGAGTCTACTGCTCCTTCTTTGTGAAATGAAAGATGTCGATTACAGAGAACAGGATCAGATCAGACGCTCGCCCTACACTCCCCCCGCCCCTACACACATATAAAATACTCATCTTTCTCCCGCTTCCTTAGTACCTTCTAAAACTACTTATAAGGTCAACAGGAAATGTATGGTAGCCTCATGGGCTGTCAGCGTGGACTGGTGATTCATCCAGTTTCTGGCGCATCACTGTTTTCTTTCTTTTTTTATGAAAGAAAAAAAGCTCTGACTTCCAGGCTGGAGTGCAGTGACACAATCTCAGTTCACTGCAACCTCCACCTCCCGGGTTCAAGCAATTCTCCTGCCTCAGCCTCCTGAGTAGCTGAGATTACAGGCACAAGCCACCATGGATGGCTAATTTTTTGTGTGTTTTTAGTGGAGACAGGGTTTTACCATGTTGGCCAGGCTGGTCTCGAACTCCTGACCTCAAGTGATCAGCCTGCCTTGGCCTCCCAAAGTGTTGAGATTACAGGCGTGAGCCACCGCGCCAGACCCATCTTTGTTTTCTTTCAAGGGATTAACTGACTTTCAAGACTCTAAGAACTATTAATAAGGAAAATGAGTTAATGGAATTTAGCCATAGTTGCTGCCTTCACTTTTTTATGTTCCAGTCACTGGGAACTATAATACAAGCTGCTTCTTTGATGACACTTTCTTCTTATCAGAATCCAGAGGCTTCTAGTGTCAGTAACTTATTTCTTATACCAGTGAAGACCTTAAAACTCTGCCCTCTATTGAGCAGTTCAAAGATGCCCTTCTAAAGTCAACTCAGACATCCAACAATTAGAAACAACTGTAGATTTTGAGAGAAGATAGAGTTTAACAAGAGCTAATTCTTAAAGATACGCTGTACTACATTTAATGTGAGGACAAACCATATATTAGAAGGTCACAAAAACTATTCTTGTGACTATATTTATTTCTTCATAGTTCTTCATGGCAATTGATGGGGGTTTAAAAGTCACAGATGGTTGGGTTGAACTTTCCTTGCATTTGTCTCTATTGGTAAAGACATTCTCATACAGACTGGTCTAGACTCCTATTAGCTTCCAATGAAGACTTTGTGACTGACATCTCTTAATTCTACCATAGTTCTAGAAGCCACAGCTTTTCAGTTTCAGCATGTCCCAACTGTGGTATACATTGCTACAAGTATAATAAATAAAATCTTAGAGAATACATGAATAGTTTTTAAAATTTAAGTGACTATATATTTATTTTAAAGGTAGTTTTAAAAATATAACCAGCACCCAAAACCAGTGGGTTCAAAGATTTCATATGCTCCTTTTGAAATAAAGTGGATTATTTAAATCAAATTATTAGGTAAATAATAGTTCAGGTGATACATGAATATGGCAAAAATCATGCAGATGGTAAAGAAATAACTGAAACATGGGAAACTGAATTAATGGAGTCTATTTGAGTCTGTTGGGGTGATACTATTTATTAACTTTATAAAATTTCAATCAGACTTGGATTAGATGGACCTGAAATGTCAACATAGATAATCCAAATTATTTTACATCTTGACGATCCTGAAGAGGATGCCAAATCAGCTGTTGATTCTGGTTTCCCTTTTATCCTCTGCTGTACTTTAGGTTTCATTTCTGTAGGGCACGTTGTTTTATATAATAGTGTCGGCTCAGGAGTCAGACTGCCGGTGCTTGAACACTGACTCCACCACCTATTTTTTGTGTGAACTCAGAAAACTTACTTCACCTCTTTGAATCTTTTATTTCTTACACGTAAAATGGGGCAAAAATAATCCTTAGCTTGGCCGGGCGCGGTGGCTCAAGCCTGTAATCCCAGCACTTTGGGAGGCCGAGATGGGCGGATCATGAGGTCAGGAGATCGAGACCATCCTGGCTAACACGGTGAAACCCCGTCTCTACTAAAAAATACAAAAAACTAGCCGGGCGAAGTGGCGGGCGCCTGTAGTCCCAGCTACTCGGGAGGCTGAGGCAGGAGAATGGCGTGAACCCAGGAGGAGGAGCTTGCAGTGAGCTGAGATCCGGCCACTGCACTCCAGCCTGGGTGACAGAGCGAGACTCCGTCTCAAAAAAAAAAAAAAAAAAAAAAAAAATAATAATCCTTAGCTTGTGAAGTTCCCCTTAAGATTAATACATCGAAACACATTAAGGAATTGTCACCTCAGTAAGTACCGAATAAATATTAGCTATTATTATTTTATGTCTGAAAGGGTGTGTAAAGATAATGGTCTATGTCGTGGGTAAGTTGGCAACTCTCTGGGCCAACGTTGTGGATGGTAGAAGAATTTGCCAAGACAGTTGTAGTTAAAGAAAGGCAGATTTATTAGAAAAAGTATGAAAATACATCCATGCATTAAAGAGGGGTTGTAGTAAAGAAAAATACGTTGCAAGACAGTGACAGGCAAATCAACGTGAGAGGAGCTGACTGTAAGGAGACAAAGGCTTGCTGGGGCTTTTATAGAATGGTGCCTGGGCTGTGTGCTGAAGAGGGCTTTGTGCACTACTGGTAACGCCAAGGTTGCAGTGAGCTAGCTTGCATTTTGTATCAGCTGAGGAAGTGGTAATAGCTGGACACAGGAAGATTGTGTCCTGGACCATGAAGAAAGGCAGACTTATAGCTTATCTGCTTTTTCTTTCTTCTTTTCCCTACTCCCACCAGCCTGACTCCTCTTCCCTATTTAGGACACAAAATTCCATTTATGATGCTACAAAAGAGTTTATTTAAAAGAAAAACTAGTGAGTCCCATTGTGAAGCAAATAATGGCATTATTTCACAGTAATGAATTACTATGATATGTACTGCTTTTTAAGGTCTGTGTGTTAAATAGGCTAGGTTTAAGTTGAAGATGTTCTTAGAGACATTTAAGTCTCATAAGGTTTGAAAGGCATTTCTCTTCACGGTTTTCACCATGATTTGGCACAAAGAAAGTCCCTTTGAAAGGTAATACGAATGAGCTCAGCATTCTTGAAGCCAAATATTCCTAACTGTATATGGAAGACTTTAGACTGGCCATAGGTCCAGAAAGAGAACTTTTTTGGAAATCTTTCAGAAGAACTCGAGATTAAAGCTCTTGGAAATGGGTTTTTGGTTTCATTCTCTTTAGCACTGCCTGAAAGAAGAAATTTAATTCTTAAAAAGGCTTGTAATTTATCGAGTCTTCTGCAATTAGGAATGTCATATATTCTCACTTGGAAGAATATTTTGATTGTAGCTATTTAGGTAGGGCTGTACATAGAATCACAGGATTCTTAAAGTTGGAAAGAACTTAAAATATTGTTGAGTTCTCATCTCTCCTGTTCTTTCTCTCATAGAGCCCTAGAAATGTTTACCAATTTGTCCCAGTTTGCCCAGCGAGTTGGCATCAGTGCCCAGCTAGGAAACAAATGCAGATGACTCAGCAGGCCCCCTGGCTGAATTCCTTTCATGGACAACAGCAGCCTCTGGAGGAGGAGAACGGCATCCTGCTCACCTTTGTTGATCTTAGTTTCCCCTCTCCTCGGCTGTACTTTAGGTTTCATTTTTGTACGGCATGTCATTTCATATGACGGTGTCAGCTCAGGAGTCAGGCTGCCCATGCTGGAATCCTGGCTCTACCACCTATTTACTGTGTGCACTCAGAAAATATATTTAACCTCTTTGAGTCTTATATTTCTGTTTTTTTTTTTTTGTTTTTGTTTTTTTTTTGATATGGAGTCTCACTCTGTTGCTCACTACAACCTCTGTCTCCTGGGTTCAAGTGATTCTTCTGCCTCGGCCTCCCAAGTAGATGGGATTACAGGTGCCACCATGCCTGGCTAATTTTTGTATTTTTAGTAGAGATGGGGTTTCACCGTGTTGGCCAGGCTGGTCTTGAACTCCTGACCTCAAGTTTCGAACTCCTGACCTCAAGCAATCCATCTGCCTTGGCCTCCCAAAGTGCTGGGATTACAGGTGTGAGCCACCATGCCCAGCCAGAGTCTTCTATTTCTTACATGTGAAATGGAGGTGGGGGGAATAGTACCTAGCTTGTGAAGTTCTCCCTAAGATTAATAAATCAGAACACGTCAATGAACTGTCACCTCATGAGGTACTGAATAAATACAAGTTATTATTATTTTGTGTGTCTGGAAGGTTTTGCACCTTCGGCATGGTTTCTGGCATACAACAGGCCTCCACTAAGAGTTTGGTGGCTCAGAGAGATCACTCCTCTCCACCTGGGGGCCCTGGATGGAATCCTAGGGATAATTACATAAGAGTCATATCATTTCCACTTGGGAAGACTCTAGTTACTAAAGCCATGTACATCTTAGTTATAAAGTGTTTTAAAAATATTTTTAGTGAATGTTTGAATATGTCTTAAAAAATTATGATCCTTGGGTTACTTACATCAGAATCTTCTAGAGTTGCTGTTCAAAATCCAATCCCAGACTCTTGGAGGTGTCTCAGGATCTGCATTTGGAGTCTCCTCACTGTCAATGCTCGGTTTCTTTATCCAGTTCACCACTGAAGGGCATCTAGATTGATTCCATGTCTTTGCTATTGTGAATAGTGCTGTATCTTTATGGTAGAACAGTTTATATTCCTTTGGGTATATACCCAGTAATGGCATTGCTAGGTTGCATGGTAGTTCTAAGTTCTTTGAGAAATCTCCAAACTGCTTTCCACAGTGGCTGAGCTAATTCACATTTCCACCAGCAGTGTACAAGCAGTCTCTTTTCTCTGTAATTTTGCCAGCATCCGTTATATATTTTTTAATAATAGCCATTCTGACTGGTGTGAGACAGTATCTGATTATTGTTTTGATTTATGTTTTTCTAATGATTAGTGATGTTAACCATTTTTTCATATGCTTGTTGGCTGTGTGTATGTCTTTTAAGAAGTGTCTGTTCATCTCCTTTGCCTATTTTTTATTTTATTTTTTTTGAGATCGTGTTTCAAAAAATGGCATGAACATGGCTCACTGTAGCCTCGACCTCCTGGGCTCAAGGGATCTTCCTGTCTCAGCCTCCCATGCAGCTGCAGGCATGCAGCACCACGCTCAGTTAATTTTTGATTTTTTATAGAGACAGAGTCTTACTTTGTTGCCCAAGCTGGTCTTTAACTCCTGGGCTCAAGCAATCTTTCTGCCTCAGCCTCCCAAAGTGCTGGGATTACAGGTGTGAGCCACTGCACCTGGCTCTTTGGCCATTTTTAATGGGGTTGTTTTTTGCTTGTTAATTTAAGTTCCTTATAGATTCTGGATATTAGGCCTCTGTCAGTGCGTAGTTTATAAATATTTTCTCCCATTCTGTAGGTTGTCTGTTCACTTTGTTGATAGTTTCTTTTTCTATGCAGAAGGTCTTTGATTTAATTAGGTCCCACTTGTCAATTGTTGTTGTTGCAATTGCTTTTGGCATCTTTGTCATGAAATCTTTGCCAGGGCCTATGTCCAGAATGATATTTTCTAGACTTTCTTCTAGGCTTTTTATGGTTTTAGGTTTTATATTTGTCTTTAATCCATCTTGAATTGATTTTTGTATGAGAGAAAGGGGTCCAGTTTCAATCTTCTGTATATAGCTAGCCAGTTATCTCAACACCATTTATTGAATAGGGAGTTATTTCCCCATTGCTTGTTATTGTAGACTTTGTTGAAGGCCAGATGGTTGTAGGTGTGGGGCTTTATTTATGGGTTCTTTATTCTGTTCCATTAGTTTATGTGTTTGTTTTTGTACCATGTACAGTACCATGCTGTTTGGTTACTGTAGCCCTGTAGTATAGTTTGAAGTTGTGTAGCATGATGCCTCCAGCTTTGTTCTTTTTGCTTAGGATTGCCTTGAATATTTATGCCCTTTTTTGGTTACATATGAATGTTAAAATAGTTTTTTCTAGTTCTGTGAAGAATGTCATTGGTAGTTTAATAGGAATAGCATTGAATCTATAAATTACTTTGGACAGTATGGCCATTTTAATGACATTGATTCTTCCTATCCACGAGCATGGAATGTTTTTCCATTTGTTTGTACATAGCAATCCTATATCACAAGTACAGATCTCAGGAAGGGGTCTGTCTTAGTCCATTTGGGCTACTATCACAAAAGTACCTTAGACCGGGCAATTTATAAAAAATGGAAATTTGTTGCTGACGGTTCTGGAGGCTGGGAAGTCCAAGATCAAGGCACCAGCAGATTTGGTGTCTGTTGAGAGCCTATTCCTCAAAGATGTCACCTTCTATCTGTCCTCACATGGCAGAGGGGTGAATAAGCTCCCTCTGGCCTCTTTACTAAGGAAATTATTCCCATTTATGAGGAAAGAACCCTCATAACCTAATTACTTCTCAAAGGCTCCACCTCTTAATACTGTCACCTTGAGGGTTAGGATTTCAACATATGAATTTTGTGGGACACAAACATTCAGATCACAACACGTTCTTTATTTTATTTTTATTTTAACTTAATTTTTTTTGAGACAAGTTCACCCAGGCTGGAGTGCAGTGGTGTGATCTCAGCTCACTGCGACCCCCATCTCACAGGCTCAAGCCATCCTCCCACGTCAGCCTTCTGAATAGCTCAAAGGACTATAGGCACCCACTACAACACCCGGCTAATTTTTGTATTTTTTGTAGAGATGGGGATTTGCCATGTTGCCCAGACTGGTCTCGAACTCCTAAGCTCAAGCAATCCACCTATCTGAGCTTCCCAAAGTACTAGGATTATAGGCATGAGCCACCATGCCCAGCCATTTATTATTTTAAGTACAAAATGGCCTAACATGTCTCCAGTAGGAATGGAGGGAATGGGGTGGGAGATTTCCTTTTTATCTTCCAAGCAGGGACTGCTTTGAATTGAGTTGTCAGGAGCCGGGCCAGAGGCTAGTAAGTGCCTGTGGATAGGCCAAGGCATTTACAGGAGGAGTCCCAGTCTTTAAAATGCACTATATTAACATAAATAAATAACTCCTTCCAGAAGTACTGTGGTCATGACCTCTCCCATGGGTTGCAGTTCCTCTTGTCCTTGTACCGGTTGCCTTTGGATTCTACATGATCCCAGGAATAACCCTCCCCTGCATTTTCTATCTACAGCACAGGCTCCATGACCATGTCCTTGCCCGCTTCCTGTCCTGGGCCTGGAATGTAGGGTCTCCTATGAATCTACTTTGATTTATGTTTGGTGGGTCTAGTTGCTCAGACTTTCTTCTGAATGGATAATGACTATGACAAACATTCCTGGAACACTAAAGGTTTAACATGCATTCATTCACTCAATCCTTACAACAGGCTTATGGATCAACTACTGACACTGTTATGCCTGTTTTGTAAATGAGGAAATTGAGGTTCAGAGAAGCTGAAGGCCCCACAGCTGGTGAGTTGCAGAGCTGGGAATGGAAGGCAGATACACCTGACTCTAAGGCTTTTTCCCTTGCTCACCTGTTAGACTGTTCTGGCTGGCCAGCCTACATCATCCCTAACCGGGGCTGGGGGACTCCCTGCTTCCTTCCTTCTCAATCAAGGTTGGGTTCTGTCCATGCAGAAGTTGTCCTTCCCCTGTTTAGAAAGCAGCGTGGCTCCCTGTTTTGACAGCTTGCCATCAGATGGAGGTAGCAAGGCTGGATGGGCAACTCTACCCTTGGGCTACCTGTGTGCTATGCAGCAAAGTGGAGGGGCCCAGATTGGGCATTGGCTGGGCCTGCAGCTAGGGAGCTTGTTCCAGAGCTTCCATAGCAGCTCCAGAAAGAAGTACCAGGAAGGAGAAGAGCTGGTCTCAGCCAGGCCACCAGAGAAATGTCGGTTTTTCCAGGAAGGCCCAGCCTTCTTGCACAACGTGTGTATCCACCCGCTCACTGCCAGGCCTGGTGTTGGTCAGTGAGCATGTCAACATGGACCCCACACTGCTTGCCTGGGTCGTGGAGGACCAAAACCAGTGATGCATCCAACTGTGGGAAATTGTGAGGACCCAGAAGTCCAGGGTGATCTCTGGGTAGGTGGGGTATCATATATATACCATATATAATATATATAAAATATTATATATCTATATATTATATGTACATATTTTACATATTATATTCAATAATTATATATTATATATATTATATTTTATATATATGTGTGTGTGTGTATATATATAGAGAGAGTGAGAGGGGGTCTGGCTCTGTCGCCTAGGCTGGAGTGCAGTGCTGTGATTTTGGCTCACTGCCACCTCCACCTCCTTCTCCACCTCCCAGGCTCAAGAGATCCTCCCACTTCAGCTTCCTGAGTAACTGGGACCACAGGTGCACACCACCATGCCCAGATAATTTTTTATATTTTTCGTAGAGGTGGGGTTTCACCATGATGCCCAGGCTGGTCTCGAACTCCTGGGCTCCAGAAATCCATCTGCTTCGACCCTCATAGAGCCTGTGGGGGCGGGGGGTGGTGAGAGTGAGGGGTGTGGCATCAGAGGCTGTGGGAGGTGTGGGGAGGAGCTTGGCATCAGAGGCTATGGAAGGGATGTGTGCAGAAGAGAGTAACATCAGAGGCTGTGTGGGAAGTGTGTGTGTGAGGAGGGGCGGGGCATCAGAAGCTGTGGGAATGGTGTGTGGGAAGGGGTGTGGCATCAGAGGCTGTGTGGGAAGTGTGTGTGTGTGGAGGGGCGGGGCATCAGAAGCTGTGGGAATGGTGTGTGGGAAGGGGTGTGGCATCAGAGGCTGGGGGGGGTTGTGGGGCAGGACTTGGCATCAGAGGCTACGGTAGGGGTATGTACGGAGGGGGGTGTCATGAGAGGCTGTAGGGGAGGGCGTATAGGGAGGGATGTGTATCAGAGGCTGTCAGAGGTGAGAAGAGCAGGGCATCATAGGCTGATGGGTCTTGTATGTGGAATTCAACATTCCCACAAAGTCTGTGCACACCACATTTCTCTTTTTTTTTTTTGAGGCGGAGTCTCGCTCTGTCGCTCAGGCTGGAGTGCGGTGGCGCCATCTTGGCTCACTGCAAGCTCCGCCCCCCGGGTTCCCGCCATTCTCCTGCCTCAGCCTCCCGGGTAGCTGAGACTACGGGCGCCCGCCACCTCGCCCAGCTAAATATTATGTATTTTTAGTAGAGACGGGGTTTCACCGTGTTAGCCAGGATGGTCTCCATCTCTTGACCTCGTGATCCGCCCACCTCGGCCTCTCAAAGTGCTGGGATTACAGGCGTGAGCCACCGCGCCCGGCCACACACCATTTCTCTTAAAGGTACAGCTGAGTGAAGCATATTGGGTCTGTATTTTCCAGTCACTGGGGGTGAGTGTAACAAATACGTTTTATGCATAAGGGCAAGAGCGCTTAAAAACATGGAGACTTCCCTAGAGACGAGACCTAGACAGATAAGGATTTAAGGATTATTATTTTCCTAAGTGATGCAGGGTGATAGTGGAAAACTCCCCCAGTGAGACTTTGGGGGCAAATAGCAAGTATTAGCAAAATTATCCAGGCGCTTCTTCTCATGAAGAAACACAAAGGCTCTAGCATGCTAACATCCAAACTCCTCATTATTAAAGCAGTCGAATTGTACTTTGCTATTGCAGAGAAGAAAGGATAAAAATATCAGTTCTCATTACCTCTCCCCGTATTTTGCCCCATTTCTCCTTTCAGCTCTTGCCTGAAGGTTTATGGTCCCAGCAAGCTCGGTTGTTTCATGCTGACCACTTTGTTTATTTATGTTTAGCTCTACTCTGCATCTCAGGTCTCATCTTTGATGCATCATAAATACTAATGAGCTTGTTTGCCTTTCTTACTGACAATCATGAAGAAGAGTGAGTATTTGTGTGGTTTCCCTGTCCCTAAATGTATCCTCCCAAAGAGCCTCAATTCACCAAAGAGTTTTTAGATTAAAACAAGCTCTTGTTTGGGCAGTTTTGAGAGAGAAGTAGCAGCCACACACTTATTAACGTGAAAAGATGACTTAGACAATCGTTCATCCAACACCCAGTAGAAAGCTCCATGTAGGAATAGATCTATTTACGAGGTAGAGATGCAAGTGGCGGCGGGGAAGAGGAATAGCATGGAGGAGAATTCAGTTGCTTGTGCTAATTCAGAATGCAAGACAGAATCGCTGGTGGTGACGGGGTGCATGTTGCTGGGAGTTGAAAGGGAGGGCTGAGATCAATTTGGTATGTTGGTAATTTAGTCCCGAAGAGGTGGGTCTTCTCCAATGAAGAATAATTGTATGGATGTGACTATTCCTGCTCCTTCATATATATTTATTACGAAGTCATCCTGAAATAGCTTGGTGGGGCTTTTGTCCTTTTTTCATTTCAAGAACTGACATGTTTCTAGTGGGAGAAATATGTTTCACAGCAAATTCGAGTTTTTGCAGAGGGAGGCTTTGCGTTGGCCAGCTGTGCAGCTAACCTTTCACCTGATTGCTAACTGCCTGGGGATCTCAGACGCTGAAAATAATTAGAAATCAAGAAATTAGAAATCTCAGTAAATGGAAAATTCTGAATGCCTTTAGAAAACTTGTTTCCCTCCCAAAGCAAGAGGTGTATTTTGCTTATATATACCTCTTGCTTCTAAGAAGGAAAGTAAGATCCTAATGTCCTAAGATGAGTAGATCTCCAAGATACATTATGAGAACAAACTATATTTCAAGACTAAGCCTTAAGTGTGATATATTTTATGCTGAACACACACAGTGCTATAGATCCTTGATAAGTAAATATATGAGTATGTTTATGTAAAGTAGCTGTCTTATGGGGTTGTTATGAGGATTTTAAAAAGATAAAAAGCAAGAAGGATGAAGGATGTAAAATGCTTAGAATACTGGTATTGTACCAGTGTTGGCTATTACTATGATGTAATGCATCATAGTAATGAAAGATTGGTAATGAACTTGCAGCCAAACCTGTAACAGTGGGGGGGAGGGTAGATAGATGAGTTGGATTTTAGCCTTATCTTCAACGTTTAAATAATTTTGGAACAAAGGAATATATTTACAAATTACTTGTATAATTAAAGATTAACTGATCTGAATAAAACGTGGATACATTCAGATAAAAAACGTAAGAGTTATCACAAGCACTGGTGCATTTAGACTTGAGCCCTATGCTTTAGAGAGTCTCAAATGTCATAAATACACACACACACACACACACACACACACACACACACACACACGTCAAAGACCAAATGGCCAGCTCTGTCACTTTAAGAACTGGTGCTCAACATAGGCTTATGTCCCTAGACATCTGCTTTTGTGACTAACACCATTCAGGCCCCAGGGAAATTCTTCATACATACATATTCTTGCCCTATGTCCTTGAAACAAAGGCAACTGTATCTGAATGTCACAACTTTGAGGGTTGTGCTGCTGCCTGGGTTGGACTTGCTTGGGAGGGTAAGAATGATTTGACCAGCAGAGCACTGAGGTAAAGAAAAAATCATTTAATTAATTTATCTTTAATTAACTTGTAATGAATTCTTGCATAAAGAGTTACTGTTTCTCAGTAGTGCCAAACGTTCATCTTCTTATTTCTCTTTTTTATTTTTTTTTTTGAGACGGAGTCTCGCTCTGTCGCCCAGGCTGGAGTGCAGTGGCGCGATCTCGGCTCACTGCAAGCTCCGCCTCCCGGGTTCCCGCCATTCTCCTGCCTCAGCCTCCCGAGTAGCTGGGACTACAGGCGCCCACAACCGCGCCAGGCTAATTTTTTGTATTTTTAGTAGAGACGGGGTTTCACCGTGGTCTCGATCTCCTGACCTTGTGATCCGCCCACCTCGGCCTCCCAAAGTGCTGGGATTACAGGCGTGAGCCACCGCGCCCGGCTATCTTCTTATTTCTCTTTGTGCTCCAATTTTTGGTTCCAGAGGTACTCATAAATTAGCACAGTTTTGCAATAGCTACACATGGTAGCTGAGGGATAATTTGCAATGTTAAAACAGTGCATATTATTCTTAAATTTGTATTTATGTAGGTATAGAAGTAATACGTCTGAAGTGTGTTATCTATTCTTTATATAGGGATCTAGATGGAAATTGAACACTAAAATTAGGAATAGTTTTACTTCTACAAAATATATTTAATATGCTTTGATTACATTTTCCAAAAATTAAATACAACTTCAGCTTTAAAAACTCTTGATGTAAAAATTCTATATTCATTAGTTACAATTTGGATTTTGCATACATATATACTTTGGAATATTTTAGAAAAATAACCTATCTTGAAAGCATAAAAATAATTTTAATTTTTAAAATCAAATAATTTATATTTTTAATGAAAATTCATTCTAATTTTATACATTTTGAATATTATTACATTTTATTATTTAATAGTTTAAGGCATTGCCATCAATCTAACACAAATTATATGAAAATTTTTATTTTTGAGACAGGGTCTCGCTCTGTGGCCCAGGTGTGATCACAGCTCACTGCAGCCTTGATCTCCTGGGCTCAGGCAATCCTCCCATCTCAATCTTCAGAGTGTCTGGGACTACAGGCACATGCCACCACACCTGGCTCATTAAAAAAATGTTTTTATAGATGTGGGATTTTGCTGTGTTGTGCAGGCTGGTCTCAAACTCCTGTGCTCGAACAATGCTCCTACCTCAGCCTCTCAAAGTTCTGGAATTGGCGTAAGCCACTGTGCATGACCTAAAATCTTGATTATAAAACTATAATTATAATTTTGCTAAAATGAAGTCAGGAAAAATAAAACTTATGAAATAAATGTCATGTATGAATGATGTATACCTTTGTTACATATCAAACACCACTAGCCCGTTAATAGAACACTCAGACATAGGCAATACTACATTTAATTGATATTTTGCCAACCTTCAGTTATATTAAAACCTAACTTTATACATATTTTAAACTTTGTCCATATGAAGGTATACTGATCAATGTAGGGTAATATGTCACATTGCATTTAGCAGTTTGATAGCTTGATTTATAACTTTTGATATTTTAGGCATACAGGATATGAGCCTACACTGGGACTTTTCACCTGGAGTCCCGTCACTGTTAGGAGTGGGTCTGAGCAGATGCATCGTTTTCAGCGGCCAAGGCTGCTGCTTCTGAACCGTTCATTGCTTGGTTCCTTCCTGTAGCCTGACCTGTGTCCAGGTTGTCCCATGGGAAATTGAAGGGTCAGGTGCCTGAGTGAGAGCAAGAGGCCGAGCAGCTGAGAGGATGCCCCCTCTGCTTTCTCTTTCTCCCTCTGTTTCTTCTTCCCCGTCGTCTCCACAGCTCATGGGTGTATTCTTAGAACGCCAGTATTCTATACATTTTACATATATCTTGACTCACTGCAACATTTGCCTCCTGGGTTCAAGCGATTCTCATGCCTCAGCCTCCAGAGTAGCTGGGATTACAGGTGCGTGCCACCATGCCTGCCTAATTTTTGTATTTTTAGTAGAGACAGGGTTTCACCATGTTGGCCAGGCTGGTCTCAAACTCCTGACCTCAAGTGATCCACCCTCCTCGGCCTCCCAAAGTGCTGGGATTATAGGCGTGAGACACTGCGCCTGGATCTCCTAAGGCTTGAGGTGAAACTGTAGCCTTCGCCCCTCTTCTATTCCATGTCTATAAAGCCTGACCTTTTCCATGGTTGCCAACTAATTCCTGCTAATGTATTAGCTGATCATTAAAATCTTATCCAAAGATGGGATGAAGGATGGAAAAGGCAGGCACTTTGTAGGGTTAGTTGTAACTGCAAAAGGCCGTGTGTCCTCACAGTTGATTTTGGAGATTAAAAACATTGATTCACTTAAGGAGAAGTTACTCTCTTTTTATTTTTTTAATCCTCTGATTAACCCAGGAAGAAAGTTTCAGTTTATTGTACAGTTGGCCCTCTGTATCTGCAGGTTCCATATCCGAGGATTCAACCAACTATTGGTTAAAATTATTAGAAAAATAAAAAAGTAAAAAGAATAATACAATAATAAAATAATACAAACATCAACACAGTATAACAACTATTTACATAGCATTTACATTATGTTAGGTATTATAGGTAATCTGGAGATGATTTAAGGTAAATGGGAGGGTGTGCATAGCTTATATGCATTATATGCAACAAAGCTTATGTGTAACAAAGGTATACATCACTCATACATTGTGTCAGGGACATGACCATCTGTGGATTTTGGTATCCGTGGGAGTCCTGGGACCAGTCCCCTACTGATACAGAGGCAACTATATTTTAATGCTGCTTCTTGGAAAGTTTCCCCCTTTTAAAAAAAAAATTCAGTTTATTGAGATAAATTAATATAAAATAAGCTTCACCTATTTTAATTTTGGTGAATTTGATGAATGTATACATATAACCACCACCGTGAGCCACACACAAGATTTCCATCAGGCCTAAGTTCCTTCTCTGTCTTCTTATGGTCAATCCCTCTTTCACCTCTAGTCCCAAGCAATCACAGATCAGCTTTTATTGCTATAGATTAGATTGCATTTTCTAGAATTTTAAATATATGGCATTGGCCAGGTGTGGTGGCTCATGCCTGTAATCCCAGCACTTTGGGAGGCTGAGGTGGGTGGATTGCTTGAGCCCAGGAGTTCAGGCCTAGCCTTGTCATCAAGGCAAAACCCTGCCTTTACAAAAAATATAAAAATTATCCGGGCATGGTGGCATGCACCTGTGGTCCCAGCTACTCAGGAGGCTGATGTGGGAGGATCTCTTGAGCCTGGGAGACAGAGGTTGCAGTGAGCCAAAATTGCGCCACTGCACTCCAGCCTGGGTGACAGAGCCAGTTCCTGTCTCAAAAAAAATTTATATATATACACATATATATGTGTGTATATAATTTCATTCATATATACACACACATCATTCATATATATATGTGTCTATATACGTATATGTGTATATTATATATATGAATGAAATCCTACTTTTTGATAGCATTATTTGTTTTATTCATACACATATATGTGTCTGTATATATACACATATGTGTATATTATATATACATGAATGAAATCATACAGGATGTATATATTTTGGGTGTGACTTCTTTCACTCTGCATACTGTTTTTGAGATTAATCTATGTTGTGGGTTTCAATAGTTTATTTTTATTGCTGAATCTTCCTTTGTTTGGGTATATCAAGATTTGTTTATCCATTCACCTACAGGTGAATATTTGGACTACTTTTAGTTTTTGGCTGTTTTGAGTAAAGCTATTTTAAACATTTGCATGAAAGTTATGTGTGGACATATACTTCCATTTCTTTTGGGTTAATAAGTAGAGTGGAATTGTTGGTTCTTATAGTAGCTGTATGTTAAATTTATAAGGAACTGCTTGTATTCCAAAGTGTATCATTTTACACTCCTATTAGCAATGTATGAGAGTTTGTACATCTTTTTAAAAATATATTTTTAATTTCAATAGCTTTTGGGGAACAAGCAGTTTTTGGTTACACGGATAAATTGTACAGTGGTAAAATCTGAGATTTTAGTGCACATATCCCCTGAGTGGTATACATTGTACTCAATATGTTGCTTTTTATTCTTCACCTCTCCACCACCTCTCCCTGCTTCTAAGTCTCCAGTGTCCATTATACCCCTCTGTATGCCTCCCTTGTAAGTGAGAGCATACAGTACTTGGTTTTCCATTCCTGTGTTATTTCACCTAGAATAATGGCCGCCAGCTCCATCCTCCATCCAAGTTGCTGCAGAAGGCATTATTTCATTCCTATTTATGACTGAGTAATATTTCATAGTGTGTGTGTGTGTCTGTGTGTGTGTGTCTGTCTATCTATCTATCTATCTATCTATCTATCTATCTATCTATCTATCTATCTATCATCTGTCTACTTTATCCACTTATCAGCTGATGGGCACTTAGGTTAGTTCCATATCTTTGCAATGGTAAATTGCACTGTGATAAACACACGCATGCAGATACCTTTTTGATATAATGACTTTTCCTATGGGTGGATACCCAGTAGTGGGATTGCTGGATCTAGTGGTTGATCTACTTTTAGTTCTTTGAGAAATCTCCATACTGTTTTCCATAGAGGTTGTACTAATTTACATTCCTGCGTGCATAAGCATTCCCTTTGTACCACATCCATACCTACATCTGTTGTTTTTTGACTTCAAATAAAATGGCCATTCTGGTTGGGGTAAGGTAGTATCTCATTGTGGTTTTAATTTGCATTTCCCTGATGATTAGTGATGTTAATCATGTTTTCATACGTTTGCTGGCTATTCGTATATCTTCTTTTGAGTAGTGTCTATTCATGTCCTTTGCCCACTTTTTTGGTCTTTATTATTTTATTTTATTTCTTTTTATTTTTTTATTTTGGTAGTTTTTGGGGAACAGGTGGTGTTCGGTTGCATGGAGAAGTTCTTTAGTGGTGATTTCTGAGATTTTGGTGTGCCTGTCATCTGAGCAGTGTACACTGCACCCAATGTGTAGTATTTTATTCCTTGCTCCTCTCCCACCCATCCCCACCTGAGTTCCCAAAGTCCATTATATCATTCTTATGCCTTTGTGTCCTCATAGCCTAGCTCTCACTTACAAGTGAGAACATACCATGTTTAGTTTTCCATTCCTGAATTACTTTACTTAGAATAATGGTCTCCACCTCCATCTAGGTTACTGTGAATACCATTATTTCGTTACTTTTTATATATTCCTATATATATATTTATTCCTATATATGTGTGTGTATATGTATATATCACACATTATATATATAACACACACATCACATTTTTTATTCATTGGTTAGTCGATGAGCATTTAAGCTGGTTCCATATTTTTGCAATTGCAAATTGTGCTGCTATAAACATGCACGTGCAAGTGTCTTTTTCATATAATGACTTCTTTTCCTTTGGGTAGATACCCAGCAGTGGGATTGCTGGATCAAATGGTAGATCTACTTTTAGTTCTTTAAGGAATCTCCTTTCTGTTTTCCATAGTGGTTGCCCTTGTTTACATTCCTACTAGCAGTATAACAGTGTTCCCTTTTTGCCACATCCATGCCAACATCTGTTATGTTTTGATTTTTTAAATAAAAAAAAATCTTGGCTGGGCGCGGTGGCTCAAGCCTGTAATCCCAGCACTTTGGGAGGCCGAGTCGGGCGGATCACGAGGTCAGGAGATCGAGACCATCCTGGCTAACCTGGTGAAACCCCGTCTCTACTAAAAAATACAAAAACCTAGCCGGGCGAGGTGCCGGGCGCCTGTAGTCCCAGCTACTCAGGAGGCTGAGGCAGGAGAATGGCGTAAACCCGGGAGGCGGAGCTTGCAGTGAGCTGCGATCTGGCCACTGCACTCCAGCCTGGGCGACAGAGCGAGACTCCATCTCAAAAAAAAAAAAAAAAAAAAAAAAAAAAAAAATCTTGCAAGAGTAAGGTGGTATCTCATTGTGGTTTTGATTTGCAGTTCCCTGATAATTCGTGATGTCCAGCATTTTTTCATATGTTTGTTGGCTGCTTGTATATGTTCTTTTGAGACTTGTTTATTCATGTCTTTAGGCTACTTTTTGATAGGATTATTTGTTTTTCTCTTGTTGATTTATTTGAGCTCCTTGTAGATTCTGGATATGAGTCCTTTGTCGGATGCATAGTTTGCAAATATGTTCTCTTGCTCTGTGGGTTGTTGTTTACTCTGCTGACTGTTCCTTTTGCTGTGCAAAAGCTCTTTAATTAAGTCCCACATATTTATCTTTGTTTTTGTTGAATTTGCTTTGGGTTCTTGGTCATGAAATCTTTGCCTAAGCCAATGTCTAGGAGGGTTTTTCTGATGTTATCTTTCAGAAATTTTATAGTTTCGGGTCTTAGATTTAAGTCTTTGATCCATCTTGAGTTGATTTTTTTATAAGGTGAGAGATGAAGATCCAGTTTCATTCTCCTACATGTGACTTGCCAATTATCCTAGCACCATTTGTTGAATAGGGTGTCCTTTCCCCACTTTATGTTTTTGTTTGCTTTGTCAAAGATCAGTTGGCTGTAAATATTTGGTTTTATTTCTGGGTTCTCTATTCTGTTCGACTGGTCTACATGCCTGTTTTTATACCAGAACCATGCTGTTTTGGTAACTTGTGGTATAGTTTGAAGTTGGGTAACATAGGGCTTCCAGATTTGTTCTTTTTGCATAGTCTTGCTTTGACTGTGTGGGCTCTTTTATGGTTCCATATGAATTTTAGGATTGTTTTTTCTGGTTCTGTGAAGAATGATGGTGGTATTTTGATGGGAATTGCATTGAATTTGTAGATTGCTTTTGGCAGGACCGTCATTTTCATAATATTGATTTTACCCATCCCTGAGCATGGGATGTATTTCCATTTGTTTGTGTCGTCTGTGATTTCTTTCAGCAGTGTTTTGTAGTTTTCCTTGTAGAGGTCTTTTACCTCCTTGGTTAGGTATATTCCTAAGTATGTTATTTTTTATGGAGCTGTTGTAAAAGGGATTGAGTTCTTGATTTTATTCTCAGCTTGATCATTGTTGGTGTATAGCAGTGCTACTGATTTGTGTACATTCATTTTGTATCCTGACACTTTACTAAATCCATTTATCAGGTCTAGGAGCTTTCTGGATGAGTCTTTAGGGTTTTCTATGTATATGATCATATCATTGGTGAACAGCGACGGTTTGACTTCCTCTTTACCAGTTTGGTTGCTCTTTATTTCTTTCTCTTGTCTGATTGCTCTGGCTAGGAATTCCACTACAATGGTGAATAACAGTGGTGAAAGTGGGCATCCTTGTCTTGTTCCAGTTCTCAGTGGAAATGCTTTCAGCTTTTTCCTGATCAGTATGATGTTGACTGTGGGTTTGTCATAGATGGCTTTTATTAGCTCGAGGTATTTTATTCTATGCTGACTTTGCTCAGGGTTTTAATATATTAATAAAGAGATGCTGGATTTGTCAAATGCTTTTTCTGCATCTATTGAGATGATCATGTGATTTTTGTTTTTAATTCTGTTTATGTGGTGTGTCACATTTATTGACTTGTGTATATTTAACCATCCCTGCATCCTTGGTATGAAATCCGCTTGATCATGGTGGATTATCTTTTTGATATGTTGTTGAATTTGGCTAGCTGATATTTTGTTGAGGATTTTTGCATCTATGTTCATCAGGGATATTGGTCTGGAGTTTTCTTTTTTTGTTATGTCTTGTCCTGGTTTTGGTATTAGGGTGATACTGGTTTCATAGAATGACTTACAGAGGATTCCTTCTTTCTGTATCTTTTGGAATAGTTTTGGCAAGATTGGTACCTGTTCTTCTTTGAATGCCTGATAGAATTTGGTGCTGGACTTTTTTTTTGTTGGCAATTATTTAATTACTGTTTCAATTCGCTACTTGTTACTGGTCTGTTCAGAGTTTCTATTTCTTTCTGATTTAATCTAGGAGGTTTGTATATTTCCAGGAATTTTCCCATCTCCTCTAGATTTTCTGGTTTGTGCATGTAAAAGTATTCATTGTAGCCTTAAATGATCTTTTGTATTTCTGTGATATAGGTTGTAATATCTACTGTTTTGTTTCTAATTAAGCTTATTTGGATCTTCTCTTTTTATTTCTTGGTTAATCTCACTAATTGTCTATCAACTTTGTTTATCTTTTCAAAGAACCAGCTTTTTGCTTCAATTATCTTTTGCTTTTTTTTTCAATTTCATTTAGTTCTGCTCTTTGTTATTTCTTTTCTTCTGCTGGGTTTGAGTTTGATTTGTTCTTGTTTCTCTAGTTCCTTGAGATGTGACATCATATTATCTATTTGTGCTCTTTCAGACTTCTGATGTAGGCATTTAATGCTATGAACTTTCATCTTAGCACCACTTTTGCTGTATCCCAGAGGTTTTGATAAGTTGTGTCACTATTATCATTCAATTCAAATAATTTTTAAATTTCCATCTTGATTTCATTATTGACCCAAAGATTGTTCAGGAGTAGATTATTTAATTTCAATGTATTTTTATAGTTTTGAGGGTTCTTTTTGGAGTTAATTTCCAGGTTTATTCCAGTGTTCTGAGAGGGTACTTTATGTAATTTTGATTTTCTTAAATTTGCTGAGGCTTGTTTTCTGGTCTATCATATAGTCTATTTTGGAGAATGTTCCATGTGCTGAAGAAAAGAATGTACATTCTGCAGTTGTTGGGTAGAATGTTCTGTGAATATCTGTTAAGTCCATTTGTTCTAAGGTACAGTTTAAATTCGTTATTTTTTGTTGACTTTCTGTCTTGATGACCTATCTAGTGCTGTCAGTGGAGTACTGAAGTCTGCCACTGTTATTGTGTTGCCATCTATCTAATTTCTTAGATCTAGTAATAATTGTTGCATAAATATGGGAGCTCCAGTGTTAGGTGTATATATATTTAGGATTGTGATAGTTTTCTGTTAGACTGATCCTTTTATAATTATACAATATCCCTCTTTGTCTTTTTAAACTGTTTTTGCTTTAAAGTTTGTTTTGTCTGATATAAAAACAGCTACTCCTTTTTGCTTTTGGTTTCCATTTGCATGGAACATCTTTTTCCACCTCTTTACCTTAAATTTATGTGAGTCCTTATGCGTTAAGTGAGTCTCTTGAAGGCAGCAGATACTTGGTTGGTGGATTTTTATCCATTCTGCCATTTTGTATCTTTTAAGTGGGGTATTTAGGTCATTTACATTCAATGTTAGTATTCAGATGTGAGGTGCTATTTTATTCATTGTGCTAGTTGCTGCCTGAACACCTTTTTTTCATTGTGTTATTGTTTTATAGTGCCTGTGAGATTTATGCTTTAGGGAGGTACTATTTGGTATATTTCGAGGTTTTGTTCCAAGATTTAGAACTCCTTTTAGCATTTCTTATAATGCTGGCTTGGTAGTGGTAAATTCACTCAGCATTTGTTTGTCCGAGAAAGGCTTTTTCTCTCCTTCATTTCTGAAGCTTGGTTTTGCTGGATACAAAATTCTTGGCTGACAATTATTTTGTTTGAGGGGGCTAAAGATAGGACCCCAATCCTTTCTGGCTCCTAAGGTTTTTGGTGAGAAATCTGCTGTTAATCTGATAGGTTTTCCTTTATAGGTTACCTGATACTTTTGCCTCACAGCTGTTGATTCTTTTCTGTCTTGACTTTAGATAACCTGATGACTATGTGACTAGGTGATGATCTTTTTGTGATGAATTTCCCAGGTGTTTTTTTGAGTTTCTTGTATTGGAATGTCTAGATCTCTAGTGAGGCCAGGGAAGTTGTTTTTTTTTTTTTTTCCAACTATTCCTTCAAATATGTTTTCCAAACTTTTAGATTTCTCCTCTTCCTCAGGAACACCAATTATTCTTAGGTTTGGTCATTTAACATAAACCCAAATTTATTGGAGTCTTTGTTTATTTTCAAAAATTCTTTTTTCTTTGTCTCTGTCTGATTGGGTTAATTTTAAAGCCTTATCTTTGAGCTCTGAAGTTCTTCCTTCTACTTGTTATAGTCTATTGTTGACACTTTGCAGTGCATTTTGTATTTCTTAAGTGTATCTTTTATTTCCAGAAGTTGTGATTGTTTTTTCTTTATGACATCTGTTTCTCTGGAGACATGTTCATCCATATCCTGTATTGTTTTTTATATTTCTTTAAGTTGGTTTTTACCTTTCTGTGGTGTCTCCTTGAGTAGCTTAATAATCAACCTTCTGAATTCTTTACCTGGCAATTCAGAGATTTTTTTCCTTGGTTTGGTTCTATTACTGGGGAGATAGTGTGGTCTTTTGGGGATGTTATAGAACTTCATTTTGTCATATCACCAGAATTACTTTTCTGATTCCTTCTCATTTGGGTAGGCTATTTCAGTGAAAAAATCTGGAACTCAAGTGTTGCTGTTCAGATTCTTTTGTACCACAGGGTGATCCCTTGATGTGGTGCAGTCTCCCTTTTCCTAGGGATAGGGCTTCCTAGAGAGCCAGACTGCAATGATTGTTATTGCTCTTCTACAAACAGTACAAATTTCAAATCAAGCTGCAGTTACTTCTTGGAAACATTAAACAAGTTGTTTTCAGTTGGTTACTTTGTTAATTCCATTACAACATCATTACCATTGTTCTTCAGGGCTTGGACTGCCTTTGCTTTCGACATATTTGCTTCGACAAGGGCATGACCAGTTCCATGCCCTTAACTTCCACACCTATTTTATCAACTTCTTCCTCTTAAGTCTCCTCTTGTACAGTTGGAGTCTGTGTTTTTTCTTAAATGTTTGAGATAGCTTTACCTTGAACTTTGAATTTCTCAGCAGCTGCTAGCTGTGCTTGCTGAGATAAATCTTCATTTTTGGTTCCCCCAAAAACTATGTAGGTATCCAAAGCAGGGCTCTTATAGACATCTGGTTTTGTGAGGACAAAGAGAGGATATTCTTAGATTTCCAGATAGTGACTCTAGTAACCCCTGTAACCTGTCGAAGATCCAGTTTGGACATAACCTTCTGTGCTTTCTTTTCACTCTGACTCTGTTTTGCTTCACTGACTGGTTCTTCATTAATTTCAGCTGCTGCTGACAACTGGGCTTGTTGTGTGGTTGTCTGTGTGGAATCCTGTTCCTCAGGCTCTGGTACTGATTCATCACTGTCAAATTCTGTTCCAGACCCTCTGTCAGCCTGGAGCTGCGGCACCTCCTGTTCCGTAGCAGGGATGGTTTCTGTGGCTTTGCCGGGCATTTTGCGCAGGGAATGCAGAACTCTTTGCCCGCTTTTTGATGGGATTATTTGTTTTT
The DNA here is from genome assembly GCF_024542745.1 of Macaca thibetana thibetana. Taxonomy (NCBI): domain Eukaryota; kingdom Metazoa; phylum Chordata; class Mammalia; order Primates; family Cercopithecidae; genus Macaca; species Macaca thibetana. Next base: position 116,112,599 of record NC_065586.1, read on the forward strand.
CTCCTTGCTGATTTGAGTTCCTTGTAGATTATGGAGATTAGTCAAAATATTGTTGGATGCATAGTTTGCAAATATTTTCTACCATTCTGCGGGTTGCCTGTTTACTCCGCTAATTATTTATTTTGCTGTACAGAAGCTTTTTAGTTTAATCAGGTCCCATTTATTTATCTTTGCTTTTGTTGCATTTGCTTTTGGGGTCTGAGTCATAAATTCTTTGCCTAGGCCAATGTCTAGAAGAGTTTTTCCTAGGTTTTCTTCTAGGATTTTTATAATTTCAGGTCTTAGATTTAAGTCTTTAATCCATCTTGAGATGATTTTTATATATGGCGAGAGATAGGATTCCAGTTTCATTCTTCTACATATGGCTATCCAGTTGCCAGCACCATTTACTGAACAGGACTTCCTTTCTTTAATTTATATTTTTGTACACTTTGTTGCAGGTCAGTTAGTTGTAAGTATCTGGCTTTGTTTCTGGGTTCTCTGCACTGTTCCATTGGTCTATGTGTATACTTTTGTGCCAGTACCATGCTGTTTTGGCTACTACAGCCTTGTAGTATAATTTGAAGTTGGATAATGTGATGGCTCCAGATTTGTTCTTTTTGCTTAGGATTGCTTTGGCTATTTAGGCTTTTTTTTTTTTTTTTTTTGAGACGGAGTCTTGCTCTGTCGCCCAGGCTGGAGTGCAGTGGCGCAATCTCGGCTCACTGCAAGCTCCGCCTCCCGGGTTCACGCCATTCTCCTGCCTCAGCCTCCCGAGTAGCTGGGACTACAGGCGCCCGCCACTGCGCCCGGCTAATTTTTTTCTATTTTTAGTAGAGACGGGGTTTCACCATGGTCTCGATCTCCTGACCTTGTGATCCGCCCGCCTCGGCCTCCCAAAGTGCTGGGATTACAGGCGTGAGCCACTGCGCCCGGCTAGGCTTTTTTTTTTTGGTTCTATATGAATTTTAGAATTTTTTTCTAATTCTGTGAACAATGATGTTGGTATGTTGATAGCAATTGCATTGAATCTGTAGATTGCTTTGGGAAGTATGGTTATTTTTATGATATTAATTCTTCCAGTCCATAAGCATGACATGTATTTCCATTTGTGTCACTGTGATTTCTTTCAGCAATGTTTTGTAGTTCTCCTTATATAGATCTTTCACCTCCTTGGTTAAGTATATTCCCAGGTATTTTATTTTATTTTTTGCAGCTATTGTAAAGGGGATTGAGTTCTTGATTTGAGTCTCAGCTTGATTGTTGTCAGTATATAGTAGTGCTACTGACTTGTGTGCATTGATTTTGTAACCTGAGACTTTACTGAATTCATTTATTAAATCTAGAAGTCTTTTGGAGGAGACTTTAGGGTTTTTTAGGTATATGGTTATATCATTGGAAAACGTAGATAGTTTGACTTCCTCTTTTCCAATTTGGAGGCCCTTTATTTCTTTCTCTTGCTTGATTGCACTGGCTAGGATTTCCTTCCTCTACATCTTTGCCATCACTTGTTATTTTCAGTCTTCTTAATTTTAGCCATTCTAGTGGGTGCATCTTGGTATTTTATTGTGATTTTTATTTGTATTTCCTTGATGACTAATGATAAAGAACATTTTTTTTCTTGTGCTTATTTGCCATCCGTGTCTTCTTTGGCAAAATGTCTGTTCAAATATTTTGCCTATTTGTCTTATTATTGAACCGTAAGCATTTTTTATGTACTTTGGATAGATGTAAGTTTTGCAAATATTTTTGCAAAAAGGGTTTTTTGAAGAGTAAAATTTTTATATTTTTGATGGAGTCCAATTTATCAATTACAAAATAGTTCCTGCTTTTTGTGTCTTACTGAAGAAATCTTTGCCTAACCCAAAGTCATTAAGATTTTCTCCCGTGTATTCCAGAAATTTTATAGTACTAGCCCTCATATTTAGGTCTATAATGCATTTTGAATTGTTCTTTCCTTTTTTGCATGTGGATGACCAATTGCCCCAGGGCCATTTGTTAAAAAGATTTTTTTTAATCCATTGCCCTGGCACCTTTGTTAAAACCCAGCTGATCATTTATGTGTGTCTAATTCTGGACAGCATGCCATTTTCACTGATGTCTACGTTTATTGTTTCATAACTGTCACACTATTTTAAATGACTGAAGTTTAGGAAGATAAGAGAATAAAAAGCTTCAGGCAGCTCAGAAATAAAACTCTAATGAAAGGATGACCAATGGCACCCAAGTGTGTATTTTGGGGCATGCCAAATCACACTGACAATTTGCAGTGAAGAGAATTTCTATTTTGGGATTAAGCCTGCAATTAAGGTTTTCTATAAAGTTGCTTCTAGAATGCTCTGTGTCACCCTAACTCAGGGGTACCTCTGTATTTAGGGATACCTAAAATAAACCAAACCTTGGACACTTACTCTGATCTTGTAGATAGGAAATGGCAGAAAGTTTGTGCATGTTGCCCATCAGAGATGGCATGTTAGGTGTTAAATTGCAATCTGTCTGCAGAACAAGTTCTTACCAGCTAAAGATGAGATAACCCTCTTGCTGATATGAAAGGTAAAAATACTTGTTGCTCTGTTTACTGGAAGTTTAGGATCTAATTTTTCTGTCTTTGATTGGCAGCATGATCTTGGATATGAGTCCCTTACCTAAGATGCATCCCATCTCAGTGGGTAGACAACATAATTTTGTCTTTATTTGCCACCTGCCGTCTATATAAGTAGGTTGAACTCAAGAGCGAAGTACAAGGCTGAGTCAGGTCAGAAGGGCATCAGTGTTCATAGTCTTAATCTCTTCTCTAGAGCATATCCTCTATCCCAGGAAATAAAGACATGATTTAAAAAATTGGCTCTGCATTCCTTTGGAAACAAAGAGTGAGAGGGTAATCATAGTTGGGCACAGAGGAAAGGTGAGTGGGTCACATAGGCTGTCCCCTTCCCCAACATCAACGTAGAAAATAATTCACAACCTTTTTTTTTTTTTTGACAGAGTTTTGCTCTATCACCCAGGCTGGAGGACAGTGGCACGATCTCAGCTCACTGCAACCTCCGTCTCCCAGTTTTAAGCGATTCTCTTGCCTCTCAGCCTCCCAAGTAGCTGGGATTACAGGTGGATGCCACCAGGCCCAGCTATTTTTTTTTTTTTTCATACTTTTAGTAGAGATGAGGTTTCACCATGTTGGGCAGGCTGGTCTTGAACTCCTGACCTCAGGTGATCCACCCATCTGGGCCTCCCAAAGTGCTGGGATTACAGGCATGAGCCTCTGCGCCCGGCCAACACAACCATTCTCTTATACTTATTGAAGTTGAGTTGCTTATATTTCAGTTAGATTTGCCCAGCCACAGCTCTCTGTGGCCTGTATGCTCAGTGGCGTTTTGTTGACTAGAATTGTTCTAACCACATTTCTTTAATAATGAATCCACTACACAAATTCTACCCTTGTCTTCAAATGGCAACATGGTAGCCCAATCAACAGGGGCCTTGTTATTTGGAGCGGAGAGCTCCTAGAGGTTGCTGCTCTCCTGACCTAGCTTGTTCAGCCTTCCCAAGGTACATGTCTGGGAGATAAGAGCTACCATTCATGAAGAGCATCTTGTGATGTTTATCACATCGTTTATTCTGAAAGCATCTCCCCACCCCCACCCTTAATTATGAAATTAAGACTGGCTATAGTAAAATTAGGAAACATGTTAACAATCTAGAAAAATCATCATTAAAAAAATCCCCAAGTACTAAATTTATGCTAGAGTATACCTCAGATAATGAATATCTCAAGTGAAAAATAATGTGCAATATGAGTTTTTCCCCTAAATAAGAAAACTTTGTATAGGGTGTGCGTGTGTGTGTGTGTTTGGTCAGGAGCTCTCCTCTAACCCTGATATTAACTCAAGAATAATAGATTGGTTATTAGCACTGAAATTGACCTTAACTTCAAACCTTTAATTTTACAGGTAGGAAAACTAGGGCCCAACAAGATGAGGTGATCCTCCTAAGGCCTGGAGTGACGAGGTGATTCTCCTAAGGTCCCACAGCCTCGATGTGGCAGTGTCCAGAGAAGCTCAGGTTCAGTGGTATCAATGGTTTTAGTCTTTTTGAGGTGTATTAGGCAGTTTCTTCAGAGAAACAGAACCACTAGAAGATACATATGTATTCTAGGATTTGGTTCATGTGATTATGGAGGCCAAGAAGTTCCATGATCTGCCATCTGCAAGCTGGAGAACTAGGCAATCCAGTGGTATAATTCAGTATGAGGCCAAAGGCCTGAGAGACAGGGGAGCTGGTGGTGTAAGTTCTGGTCCAAGTCCAAAGGCCCAAGAACTGGGAGCACTGATGTCCAAGGGCAGAAGAAATTGGACATCCCAGCTTAAGCAGAGAGAGAGAGAGAGAGAGAGAGAGAGAGAGAGAGAGAGAGAATTCATCTTTTGACTGCTTTTTTGTTCTATTTGGGCCCTCAATGGATTGGAGGATGCCATCCACATTGGTGACGGTGGTCTTCTTTACTGATTCCAAGGTCTCTTCTGGAAACACCCTGACAGACATACTTAGAAATAATGTTTTATCAGCTATCTGGGCATCTCTTAGTCCAGTCAGGTTGGTACATAAAATTAACCATCACAAGGGGTCACCTTATCTAGTATAAATGTGCATGGCATAGGCTTTGTTGTAAACTGTTTCTTTTCGAAAAGCTTTCCTTCTCCTTTTAGAATTTTACAAGTACGGTGACCAAGCATTCTGTCTGCCCAGGACTCACAGGGTCCCTGGACTCGGCACTTTAGTGTGAAAACTAGGGAATGTCTGGAAAGGCCAGGATGAGTTGGTCACCCTCGTTTACAGGGGTTTGCACCTATTCACCTGGGTGGTTTTGTCATACATTTCCTGGTGACCTGTGGATTCTGGCCCAGGCTACCCGAAAGGAAACAGACGACTCTATTCAATGGCAAAGAGACAAAGTGTGGCTGTCTCTGTGTTATGAGTGCCTGGATTTTGCTTACCTTAACCAATCCTGCCTTTCCTTCCGGGGCACCCCCCTCACTTCCTTTACCACCTCCTGTGGTTGTCGTCAAACACTGCGTGGATGGATAGAACTGATTTCTGTACTCACCATTTCACTTTATGCTATCAAACACTGTTGACTAAAGCTTCACCTGGAAAGGTTTTATCTCAGCAGAGGTATTTTAAGATCCTTTAGGGATCTTTGTCAGAGCCTCTTGTCCCAGGCAGGTTAAGATCACAGACTCTAGAACCAGGCAGTCTAAGTTAGAACCCTGGTGCTCCGCCACTGTCTTGGCTGTGTGATCTGGGCAAGTATCATAACCTCTCTGTTTCTTAGTTTGCTTCTGTCAAATGGGGATAATAATAGTACCCAACCCATAAGCGTATTGTGAGATTTAACTTAGTTGATATACATAGAGTGTCTAAAGCAGCATTTTGGCTATGATGAGTGAGGTTTCAGTAGATTCTTTCTTGGCTGACTGGTTTGAATGCATATTCATGAGGCTGATTCCTTTACCTTCGCTGTCCACGTGCAAGGCGTGCATGCTAAAAGTGAATATATGTTGTGGAGAAGATTCCTGACTGCCCAAGCTGTTAAAGGATTCTGTCTGTGTGGTTCATTAGGATTCTAACTGCAGCAGGGCTTGCCTTGAAATAGAATCTTTAAGCACGAGGCCATCTAATGGTGTCTGCTTGAAGATTACTCTGTATAAGTAACACTTTTTCATCTTCTAACTCTCCATTTAATATCAGCATGTTAGCAATTAAAAATAGTTTTAAAGCGCCTTAATGATAACTAATTTCAATTCCCTGGAATAGATTTTTATCATATTTGATGCATAATTTCAATTTTATTGCTGAGATAAAAGGTCAACTCTGATAGGTAACTGAAATAGAATATGTGCTTCACAGGAACTTTACTTTTAAGTTGTTATTATCTTGGTGTCATTAATAAAACATTTCTTACAGCAGAATTGCACCACAGAGTGAATCCATAAACTTCCTGAGTGTCAAACCAAATCAAGCTACTTCAATCCTTGAACAATAAAACTATTCAAACTGCAGTGGCTTATAAATTCCTAGCTTTGGATGAAGGAATCTTGTTTGGAAGATTCTTCAGAAGAAGGAATAAACATTTCCTGCCACCCAAAACCATATTCCCCTCTCTCCATCTCTAACAAATCTGGCCACAGAGGATGACAGTGTGAAATGACGCAGTTGCTCCTGTGCTTGCCTGACCAGCACTCTTTACACTGTCCTTCTAGTAACAAGGTCCTTCTCCCTTCTCTGGGGCACAGCTCTTTCTTCTCCTTCAGCCATGTATTAGGGGCTGCCATTCATAGTATCCCCGCCTCCCTTCCCACTGCAATGGGCACCTGACCAACCTGCAATCCAGAGAAACAGAAGCACTAGGAGATACATATATGTACTATTGGAAGTTGGTTCACATGATTATGGAGGCCAAGAAGTCCCATGCTCTGCCATGTGCAAGCTGGAGAGCCAGATTCCATGGTGTAATTCAGTCTTAGTCCAAAGACCTGAGAGACAGGAGAGCTAGTGGTGTAAGTCCTGGTCCAAGTCCAAAGGCCCAAGAACTGGGAACACTGATGTCCAAGGGCAGAAGAAATCGAACATCCCAGCTCAACCAGAGAGAGAGAGAAAATTCATCTTCTGACCGCCCTTTTGTTGTATTTGGGCCCTCAGTGAAGTGGAGGATGCCATCCACATTGGTGACAGTGGTCTTCTTTACTTTGAATCAGTCTACTGATTCAAAGGTCTCTTCTGGAAACACCCTCACAGACACACCTAGAAATAATGTTTTATCAGCTATCTGGGCATCTCTTAGTCCAGTCAGGTTGATATATAAAATTAACCATCACAAGGGGTCACCTTATCTAGTATAAACGTGCTAGATTAGAAAAGTTTTTGAAAAGAAACAGTTTAAAATAAAGCCTATGCCATGCACATTTATACTAAATGAGGTGTCCTGCCCTCCGTCTTAGTTTCCTACGACTGCTGTAATTGCTATAATGAAATGCCACAAACTGGGTAGCTTACCACAACAGAAATGGATTCTCTCACAGTACTAGCGGGTAGGAGTCTTAAAGTGAGGTGATGGTAGGGTTGGTTGCTTCTGGAGACTCTGAGGTAGAATCTGTTTCGTTTCTCTCTCCCAGCTTCTGAGAGTTGCTGGCAATCCCTAGTGTCTCTTGGTTTGTAAATGCATCACTCCAACCTGTGTCCAAACTTCTCACTTCTTATAAGGACACCAGTTACTGGACTGGGGCTCACCCTATTACAATACGACCCCATCTGAACTTGATTACATCTGCAAAGACCCTGTTTCCAAACAAGGTTACATTCACAGACACCAAGAGTTAGGACTTGTCTATATCTTTTGGGAGAATATGGTTCTACTCCCAACACCCTCTTTCTCATAGAGATTGGTCCAGTAATAAGCATGTGACCCAAACTGGGCAGTGAGAGAGTTTCCCACTGGAGCTGGTGGGAGTAAGGCTTGCCTTTCCACCTGAGACTCTGTGTGACAGCCATGGGCTGCTGGCCATTGTGGTTCCAGCCCCGTGGGGAAATCTGCCTGAGAGAAGGCGGCTGATGTGCAGAGAAAAGCCGAGAAGAGGAGGCAACATCCTGATGGGGTGCTTAGATCCTTACATCCAGACACCCCTTTCCTTGCCCACACGAACCATTAAATGTGTGCTTTTCCTTTTTGCCCTCTTAAACTATTCTGAGATAATGTTTCAGTCACCTGCAACCCAAGGACACTGAATAATGCCAGTTGAAGACAGCATTTGAAGATATGGGCAAGGACCCTAACATGGAAATGTTATCTTCTGAAAAGTCAGTGCTTAGCCAAGACCATTCCAACATGCCTGTACTGTACTTGGCAGGTAGTGACGCATGTACAGGGACACATCCCGTGTCTTGGGCCATGTGAATGCCCAGCTGGTAATGTGGCTTTTTAGGAGGCTGCTCTGGGTCCTCACAATAGCAGACACAAGCTCTGATCTCAATTCATTTATTTATTTTTTCCCCTCACAAGCTTATTCTGATCATCTATCATTTTAGTATGAGTTTACAAAAGAGACATTTTCCTGAGTTCCTAAGAACAAAAGAATAACGTAGAATAATGTGCTTTTTCTAAGATGACATAAGCAATGCTGCAAGAACGCATAGGTGTCTTTTTCGGTTGCCCTATTCATGGTAAGGATTCTAAGATGACATTGCAATGCCACTGTAAAACTGCCACTCAGTGCCATTCAGCAGGCAGGAGGCTGTCTTCCTGTGGCACGTGCAGGACAATTTTAGCTGCAAATAATGAGACCTGGTAAAAGGAGCTTGAATAACAAGGAGCTTCTTATCTTATGTAACAAGAAATGCAGTCTCAGGGCTTCCATGTCATCAGTTCCTTGTTGCTTTCTCGCTTTCAGCTCTGCCATTTTTCGGTGTGTGGGAAACATTCCCCTCACAGTTGCAAAATAGCTTTGGGAGTTCCTGCCACTGAATGTGACAACATTTAGCAAAGGGGAGAAGTGTTTTCTCCTTTGTGTTTCTTTTTATTGGGAACAAAAACCTTTCTGTGAATTCTCCCGCCTCTACCCCTGCCAGGCTTTCCTCCAATCCCAATGGCTCGGATTGAGTCACATGCAAGGTTTGTTCTGATCACATGGGAGGGAATTGGATTCCCACAGTGGCTCGGTACTCAGCATTAACCCCTTGGTGCTGGAAACAGGCTGAGAAGCCAAGGACTCTCAACATTTGAGCAAAACTGGGAGCCAGTGAGCAACAAAGGGGGAAGGGCACAGTGTGGGTTGTGCCACAGCACTAGGGGGGCCTTTGCTGGAAACTGACGTCAGTACCTATCTAGCTGCCCCACAATTCCTTGGGGTCAGTGGTGCATGAGGTATTGGTAAAATATTAAATATCGTGGAGTATTTCTTAGAAGAAAATGGAGAGTGTTAAATATTTAATATAATTTAATATAACATGTTAAATATATGACGTATAATATAGGATATCCCATTTTATATTTGATAAGTTAATAGCATATTGAGTAGTAATATTAAATCTCCCATATTTAATAAATTAATATTGAATATGTTAAAAAAGGCGAAAAATTAATGAACTAACAACCATCAGACTTAAGTAGAAAGAAAGTAGGATAAACCCAAATCAAATGTGAAAGTAATAGGTTAAAGACAGACATTAACAAAATATAAAACATGAGAATAACAATAGAAAAACATTTTCTGTCGAGAGGATAAATAAAGCCAGTTTGATTCTTGAAAAAGACTAAAACAAATGTCAAACTTTTGGTAAAAATGATCTAGAAAAGAAGAGAGAAACAGACAATATTAGAAATGAAAATATCAGAAATCAGACACTAAAATATAAGCCTCTTTAAGTGTACAAACATTAAGTTTAGATAAAATAGACAAACTTGTAAAAAAATATAGCCTACTAAAATTAAGAAGAAATCGAATATTGAATAGTCTTATAATCTAAGAAAATTGAACCATTTGTTAAAAGTTTTTCCAGGAAGGATATTCCAGATGGCTTTTACTGGCAATTTCTATCAGACATTCCAGAAATAAATAATCCAAATTATATACAAATTATTCCAGAATATTGAAAAAGAAGGAACAATTCTCAAGTCATAGTTTAAGAGTTGAATAACTTTGATTCCGTAACCTGACACGGGCTGAATGGGAAAGGAAGCTCAGTTAGAAACATGATTACAAAAATCCTACCAAAAATATTAGCCAGCCAAATCCTGCCTCCATCAGTTGTGTAAATCATGAACAAGCTGGGTTTGATTTAACATTATAACATCAATTGAGGTAAAATATGAGTTAAGGGACAAAAGTCTTGTGATCATCTCGACATGTGCCAAAAAAGCAGTTGATGAAATTCAACACTTGTTCATGATAGAAACCCTAAGCAAACCAAAGACTGACAGTGTGTGTGGCTAGTCCATTGGCTGAGCAGCATTTTCTCAGACTGCTCCCTTAATGCTCAATGGAAGGCAGATGCCAAACTCCCCTGTTTTTTTGGGCTCCTTTCCCAATTTTAACCATGTGTGGTTGTGTGAACGTTTCTTGTATCTCTTTATATATAATTATCTTTTATTTATTTATTTCTTGTCACCCAGGCTGGAGTGCATTGGCGCGATCTCGGCTCACTGCAAACTCCGCCTCCCGGGTTCAAGCAGTTCTCCTGCCTCAGCTTCCTGAGTAGCCGGGATTACAGGCACCAGCCACCACACCTGCCTAATTTTTATACTTTTAGTAGAGATGATGTTTCGCCATGTTGGCCAGGCTGGTCTCGAACTCCTTACTTCAGGAGATTCTCCCGCCTCGGCTGCCCAAAGTGCTGGGATTACAGGCATGAGCCACCATGCCTGCCTGATCTTTTATTTTTTAGAATAAAAATAGGCACATATATATGCCATTCTCCTATTTACTTTGTTTCATTTGACATACTATAGACATATTTTCTTTTACATGTATGTACCTACTTCTCTTTTTAGTGGTTACCTAGAATTTCATTGTATATAAGCCATAATTTGTGAACTATGTTAAGAAAAAATAATTCAGCCACCCGAAGACTGAGTATAGCTTTTAATATGTATAGAATAATAATTGAGTTGGGGGGAATTAAAACCATATACCATAAAAAACTGGGCACTCAGCAGATTTCTGCCTATTGCAGAAAAATCTGGGCTGCTTACAGTTGTAAGTCTACCACCCTGTAAATTGAGGTTTGGGTGACTGTGACCACAGCACCGTTTGGAGGTCATCTTTCTGTATATAGGTGTAAAAGTGAGAGAGAGGGCAAATCCAGCATTGCTTCTGGCGATGTGATCAGATAGCGAGAACTTTACAAAGTCTGTGAACACAAGTGCTTTCATCCTAGAAAAGTCTTGTAAACACTCCCACTGCTCCCCACACTCTCAGCGCCCCTGAAATGTGTTAGGCTGTTCATTTCCGTCACACACAGACTCTGTGATTTCCAGTTTGGTGAACTGACTGAGGGGCATGAAGGGGTCAGGCAGTCACGTTCTGGAATTGAAAGGCATCTGCGTGGAGGGACAGAGAATCCAGTTCCCACTGCACACCACTGCAGGTTCTGGGAAGTTACTTGGGCTCCCCGGAGCCTCTCTTCCTCATCTTTAAAATGGGCAGGATGCTACACACCTTGCATGGTGTTTGTGAGACCTAAAGATAAGCCTCCCTGTCCACAGAGGGGTTAGTTTAAGAATGTAGCAAATCCCATTGTTTTCGGAAAACACCATTCTCGAGAATAGTTTTTACTTGGAGTGAGGTGGTGTTTCTGTTTGTGCACATGCCTCGCAATTAGGGTAATGGTGAGAAAATTATTAAAAAACATAGCATCTGGGCTAATCAGCTGTCAGCGTTCACCTGTCCTTTTCACTGGGCTGTCCCCACCAAGGTACTTCCCCGAGCACTGAGGAACAATGGGGGCAGTCACTGGCAAATTCCTGGAAGAAACAGAGGGAGGACTTTAACCACCCTTCACCTCAATAACTGACATAAAAATCCCAATTAGGCATTTCTCTCTGTCCCCAAAGTCCCTTGCCTTTTGCCCTTCCACTAGGAATCTCTTTGCTTCCCTGTGCAGGGCTCAGCCTAACTTGCTCAGCCAGATGAATCAATGCAGGTAACAGATCCTACTCTCACCTAGAAGCAGTTTAGTGACCTACAGTTTTACTGCAACTTAACGTTTGAGGTCTCATCATAGTTGCCCACTCCAAATTCTTAGCAAAATGTCTTTTTAACAAGATAAGATGTCATGCCAGTTGCTAAGAGAAGAAGTTTCCTCCCCATATTTTTGTGTCAGCAACAGTGGTTGTGGGCATGTGAAGCTGCCAGGAGCCTCTTCTTTCACTGTTGTAGCCCTGATTGCTGTTGCATCTGTTATCCTGGCCACCTCTGGCTCTCCTTGGTTATACACAGCTGCTCCTGGTTACATGCAGATTCCTCCTAGATGCCTCCAAGCCCCATGCGACTCCCCCCGTGCTCCCTAAGCACTTTCCCTGGCTGTAGGGAAGTCAGTGTTGTGGCTTGAGAGCCTATCTGACTGGACCGTGATTTACCCTCTGTTATAGCCCTGGAGCCAAGCACGGTAGCTACCCAGGGCAGGTACCCAAAAATCTTTGTCGAGTAAATCCATGAATATCCACAGACCACCCAGTGTTGTCTATTCTCCACATAACCTACAATTTCTGGTTGTGGAAGAAAAAATGTATGACTTTCCCTAAACTTTCTGGTTGTGGAAGAATGTATCAATTTGCTAGAGCTACTGTAACACACAGCACAAAGCAGAAACTTTGATTGTCCTACATTTATGTTGATTAAAAACTGACATAAACAAAACCTGTATAAAAAATATCCCAAATCCCCTATCACTTTGAAAGAGTCATCTTGAGAGACAATATGACCTACAACCCCCTCTTCCTCTGCAATAGCCACGTCCTCTTCCTCTACCTCTGCCTTGGCTTCTTCCTGCAACAGAAATTTATTATTTCCCAGTTCTGGAGAGTAGAAATTGGAGATCAAGGTGTTGGGAGGATTGATTCCTTCCAAGAGCTGTGAGGGAGAATCTATTCCAGGCCTCTCTCCTGGCTTTTCATGGTTTGCTGGGCATCTCTGATGTTCCTCGGCATGTAGACACATGACCCTGGCCTCTGCTTTCATGCTCACGTGATACTCTCCCTGTGTATTTGCCCATTCTTGCATCGCTATAAAGAAATATCTGATACTGAGTCATTTATTAAATAAAAGAGGTGTAATTGGCTCACAGTTCTGTAGGCCATACAGGAAGTATGATGCTGGCGTCTACTTGGCTTCTAGGGAGTCCTCAGGAAACTTACAATTATGGTGGGAGGTGAAGGGGAAGCAGGCTCGTCTTTCGTGGCTGGAGCAGGAGCAAGAGAGAGAGAGTGGGTGGGCGGCAGGGGCTACATACTTTTAGACAACCAGATCTGGTGAGAACTCACTATCATGAGAACAGCACCAAGGGGTATGGTGTTAAACCATTCATGAGGAGCCACACCATGACCCAGTCACCTCCCACCAGGCCCCACTTCTAACACTGGGGAATATAGTTCGACATGAGATTTGATGGGGACACAGAACCAAACCATATCACTCTCTGTGTGTGCCTGTGTCTAAATTTTTCCCTTTGTTGTGGATACCAGTCATATTGGATTAAGCGCCCATGCTACTTTAGTATGACCTCATCTAACTGTATATTGAGCTGCCTGTGGTCCCAGCTACTCAGGAGGCTGAGGCAGGAAGAATCACTTGAGCCCAGGAGCTCAAGGCTGCAGTGAGCTGTGATTGTGCCACTGCACTCCAGCCTGGGCAACAGAACAAGACTCCATCTCTAAAATGACCCTATTTTCAAATAAGGTCCCATTCTGAGGCCCCGGGCACTAGGACTTCAACATATTTTACCAAACAGTGTAGTTACTTCCCTTGTTTTCAATTCTCTGTTGCTGTTTCTCCATTTATGTCAAAAAAGAAACTTTGATAGCTTTCTGTAAAGTATGAACACTGCTGAGGAGGCACATAAGGAGACGTTCTAAATATTTACATAGTTTTTGATTTTTGTCTGAAAATGACAATGAGGTTGAGAATCTTGGTGGTCAGATAAACAGCACTCTTCCATCCGGACCCTGTGTGATTCCTGGGAGAAAACCACTATTTTCTCTTTGGAGTCAGTGACTTGCATCAGGATACCTCGGTTTTAGCTGTGTGTTTTTGTGTAATGAAATGCAGTGAGGTCTTGTGATTCCAGGGACACAAGAGAAAAAAAGAGTTGTTAGAAGAAATCGGATAGGATAGAAATGGCAAACCTTTTTGATAGTGAACCCTGACGCCAAACGCTGGACTCATCCAATCCTCCCTGCAACTCTGCAGCCCCCGAAGAAGCGCAAAAGAGCTGTCTGCATCTCTTGTCACCACCCCATTTGCAGACCCTGAGTCGCTGCGCATGGAGCGACCCGCAGGTGGCGCAGGAGGGACTGGGATCCCCGTCTGGCCCCGGTGCGCGACTCGCGGCTCTGCCTGGTCCTCTCTGGAGTCACTAAGGTGCAGAGGGAGAGAATTCGGAAGATGCAATGTGACCCTGGCTCCTCTCTGTAGCCCGCCAGCGCCCACAGTGTCTCAAAGAGTACACAGCCTCCTGGAGGAACACGGCTGCCTTCGCAGAGGGCCCTCGAGGAACTCGGGGCCGCAGCTCTTGTGTGAGGCCGTCGTGGGTTGCAGTTAATTGTTGCATCTGTATTTCTGGTCGAGAAGCTGTCCTGCTAAGATGCGTGCTCCTGCGGAGAGTGCAGCTCCGAGTGTGACAGTTCAGTGCAGCTGGGGCGTGGCCCCGCCACACGCTGGCCGGGCAAGGTCGCCAGCGGGGCCTGTTCCCTTTGGAGCTTCTCTAGCTTCGTGGCTTCCACCGGCCTGTGGCTGCTGGTCTCTGGGCAGTTGTCCATTCATTAACAGCTTCCTCAGGGGTTGGGGCAGAGAAAGTAAAAGAAGCCAAAAAACCCAGTGTTGAATTTGGCAGAGGAGATGCTGGCAGAGGCGAGATTGGAGCAAATGGCTGCAATGCCTGGAGGGAATTTGCATTCACCCTGGCACCTGCGTGGAAGTCAGCACCCAGAACCCCACCTGGCAGCATCTGTCACTGCTCCAGGAGCATCCAAGACAAGCCCACACTGTGTTCCACTGGGAAGCCAGTATGAAGGCTTGGTCTCCAAATGTCACTGCTAAGACACACACATTTTGTTTGGAAAGAGAGAGAGGGAGACAGGCTGGTTGTGCAGGACATCTCTGTTCACCCGGAAGTGAGAGAAAACATGTCCCATAGGATCCCAAGCCAGGGACACACCAGGGGACTGGGGTGGTTTTCAGGGTCAGGTAAACACAACATTTTGTGCCCAATTCCAGGGAGTTCACAAATCAGGTGGCCCATCTCTGTTAAGAATTTCTTATGGATCAGAACAAGGATCTCTGAAGGATATGCTCACAGAGTGGGCTGCTGGTGGGTGATTCGCCAGGGGTGGAGGTTAGTTGGGGAAGAAGTAGAAAGGGGACAGGCTGGACGGGGTGTGAGAAGAGCCAAATTTGGCCAGCCTCGCTGTCTTGCCCAGGGCTGATCTCGACATTTTACCTTAGGGCTGACTCAGTGCTGCCATTAACAGCTCAGAGGTAACTGCCCTGCTCCTGGAGGAATGGGAAGAATGCTGGCCTGTGAGTGACCAAATACTGTATAGACATACATGCATCTCTGTTTTCTTTTCAGTAAAACTGGGATACCACCTTCCCAGAATTACCTCTGGTTGGGAGGCTGCGTTCTGCGGCTGCAGCACTGCCTCACTTCCCATCCAGCTCTGCTGCTTTCTTTCGATGTAAACACGAACATCTCTAAGCCTGGACATCCTCTTGATAAACGACAGAAATACATTGGAGGGAAATACAGCAGGGGTGGGAGTGAGGAGAAACCTTTAAGGGACTTTCTTGCTGAAGAGACCTTTTAAGGGACTTTCCTGTTGAAGATCAGAACCTGCATTCTCCATGCTGTGAGGTGATTTTTTTTAAAACAAAGTGCCCATGTGGATCTGACATCTGCTTTCTGAGTTTGTGTGGATGAGACACACAAACTCTAGTGTTTGTCAGAGAAGATTCTAGAGAATAGAACTGGTTCCACCTGGGATCATGCAAGACAAATCAATAGCAGCTGTTAAGAAAATTGTATATAGGACTAGAGACATCATGCTACCTGACTTCAAACTATACTTCAAGGCTACAGTAACCAGAATAGCATGGTACTGGTACCAAGAGATATAGACCTAATGGAACAGAGCAGAGCCTTCATAAATAATACCACACATCTACAACCATCTGATCTTTAACAAACCTGACAAAAACAAGAAATGGGGAAAGGATTCCCTATTTAATAAATGGTGCTGGGAAAACTGGCTAGCCATATGTAGAAAGCTGAAACTTGATCCCTTCCTTATTCCTTATACAAAAATTAATTCAAGACGGATTAAAGACTTAAATGTTAGACCTAAAACCATAAAAACCCTAGAAGAAAACCTAGGCAATATTCGGGACATAGGCATGGGCAAGGACTTCATGTCTAAAACACCAAAAGCAGTGGCAATAAAAGCCAAATTAGACAAATGGGATCTAATTAAAGAGCTTCTGCACAGCAAAAGAAACTATCATCAGAGTGAACAGGCAACCTACAGAATGGGAGAAAATTTTTGCAATCTACCCATCTGACAAAGGGCTAATATCCAGAATCTACAAACAACTCAATCAAATTTACAATAAATAAACAACCCCATCAAAAAGTGGGTGAAGGATATGAACAGACACTTCTCAAAATAAGACATTTATGCAGCCAACAGACAGGAAAAATGCTCATGGTCACTGGCCATCAGAGAAATGCAAATCAAAACCACAATGAGATACCATCTCACACCAGTTAGAATGGCAATCATTAAAAAGTCAGGAAACAACAGGTGCTTGAGAGGATGTGGAGAAATAGGAACACTTTGACACTGTTGTTGGGACTGTAAACTAGTTCAACCATTGTGGAAGGCAGTGTGGTGATTTCTCAAGGATGTAGAACCAGAAATACCATTTGACCCAGCCATCCCTTTACCGGGTATATACTCAAAGGATTATAAATCATGCTGCTATAAAGACACATGCACACGTATGTTTATTGCAGCACTATTCACAATAGCAAAGACTTGGAACCAACCAAAATGTCCATCAATGATAGACTGGATTAAGAAAATGTGGCACATATACACCACGGAATACTATGCAGCCATAAAAAAGGATGAGTTCATGTCCTTTGTAGGGACATGGATGAAGCTAGAAACCATCATTCACAGCCAACTATCACAAGGACAAAAAACCAAACACCGCATGTTCTCACTCATAGGTGGGAACTGAACAATGAGAACACTTGGACACAGGAAGGGGAACATCACACACTGGGGCCTGTTGTGGGGAGGCGGGGAGGGGAGAGGGATAGCAGTAGGAGATACACCTAATGTAAATGTTGAGTTAATGGGTGCAGCACACCATCATGGCACGTGTGTACATATGTAACAAACCTGCACGTTGTGCACATGTACCCTAGAACTTAAAGTACAATTTAAAAAAAGCGCCAAAAAAAGAAAATTGTATATAGGACTAGAGTTTTGGGAAACCACAATATGCTAGTGACTTGATTTAGTTTTGTGACTATCTGCAGATGTGGATATGAATTTAAGTTGCAACCTCACAATGTTGTGTCTAAAGGTACAGGTTAAACTGAAGGAAAGTTGAAGGGTCTAAGAGCATATCTGTTAAATTTCAAGTCTCAAGTAAGCCAAATCAACGTAAGTCATTGCTGATTTGGAGCAAGTCTTTGTAAAATGTACCTGATTTGCTTTTGCATTGTGAGTTCTCTTAATTGATGCTTGCCTAATTTTGTGGGACTTGGTTTCAAATTTTACAATGGCTTTTGGTTCCACCCCCCATTCTTGTACATAACAGGTATGACAAAAATTGTTTGAATAAACCAGTAGAGTGAAAATATTTCTGTAGCTTCTGAAGACCAGATTCTGAATATGGTAAAGATGGCAGCAACCCAAGGACCAAGCCAAAACTAGGTTCTGCTCAGTCATTTGATCTCTCTTGGGAGCCTTTAAAATAATGAACCTACAGCTTTTTTGGGTTAAGGATCCCTCTGAGGGCTTGATGAAATTATTGCCCCTCTCTGTAGATGATGCAGGTAAACACATATTTTGTGCAAAATTCCAGGGAGTTCACAAATCAGGTGGTCCGTCACTTTGGGAGGCTGAGGTGGGCAGATCACTTGAGGTCAGGAGTTCGAGACCAGCCTGGACAACATGGGGAAACCCTGTCTCTACCAAGAATATAAAAAATTAGGCATGGTGGCGTGCACCTGTAATCCCAGCTACTCAGGAGAGAGAGGTTGCAGTGAGCTGAAATCACACCACTGCACTCCAGACTGGGTGACAGAGCAAGACTCCATCTCAAAAAAACCACAAAAAAACAAAACAACAACAACAACAACAAAACAAAACAAAAAAAATTTCTTAATGCATCAGAACAAGGATCTCTGAAGAAAAAAAAAGATAAAAAAAGAATTTCTTTCTTTCTTTTTTTTCTTTTTGAGACGGGGTCTCGCTCTGTCGCCCAGGCTGGAGTGCAGTGGCCAGATCTCAGCTCACTGCAAGCTCCGACTCCCAGGTTCATGCCATTCTCCTCCCTCAGCCTCCCGAGTAGCTGGGACTACAGGCGCCCGCCACCACGCCCGGCTAATATTTTGTATTTTTTAGTAGAAACGGGGTTTCACCGTGTTAGCCAGGATGGTCTTGATCTCCTGACCTCGTGATCTGCCCATCTCGGCCTCCCAAAGTGCTGGGATTACAGGCTTGAGCCACCGCGCCCGGCCAAAAAAAAAAAAAAAGAATTTCTTAATGCAAACCTCTGTCTGTCTTATGTTCTCTGTTACGAGTAGAGATTCTGAAAGAGAGGGAAGTTGTGTTTATGACTTGAGGCAAGGGGAGCTGGACTGTCAGTAGCTCATCATTTTTTTTTTTTGAGACGGAGTCTCGCTCTGTCACCCGGGCTGGAGTGCAGTGGCCGGATCTCAGCTCACTGCAAGCTCCGCCTCCCAGGTTCATGCCATTCTCCTGCCTCAGCCTCCCGAGTAGCTGGGACTACAGGCGCCCGCCACCTCGCCCGGCTAGCTTTTTGTATTTTTTTTTTAGTAGAGACGGGGTTTCACCGTGTTAGCCAGGATGGTCTCGATCTCCTGACCTTAGTAGCTCATCATTTTGATCAGTTTCCCCCTATCCGAAGATGTGCCAAAAATTCTAGAGTGAGGAGAGGAAGACAAATATGATAGTATCCAAACTTTAGGGCTTGCTCTGTTTACTGATTCTCTAATTACCAGTTTGGTGCAATAGTATTTATTTCCTTGGTTTGTTTCTTTTCTTCTCAAGGGAGGTAACAGTAGGAGATTTATTTGGGAACCTTGGACAGTTCCTAGTGCACGCATTGCATTGTGTTCTGTGCCTGCATCTCCTGAAATAGGTCCCAAGGAAAAGCAGTCTTTAGAATAATAATATGTTTTCTTGTCAACACTGACAAATTGGATTTTTTCCCCCTACAGTATTGAGGAATTTCTGGGTGGAGATGCTGCACAAGTGTAGCTTTCAGATTTGCATTCAGCTTCTGATTCCAACTTTGCATCACTGCTTATGAGTTACTTTCTATGTACATTCAGATATGTCTCTTTCCTAGTCATTGTCCTGTGCAAATGTTCAACTTGAAAAGAGTGTGTCTAAGGAAGGGCAGTGTGTTCAGATGCTCTCTCCTCCTATGGCCCCATGTGGAAAGAACTGCACTAGGAATTGCATTATCTCTTCCACCCATTCAGCTTTGAACCTGCTTTAGCCAATTTCTGGTTGCGGGCAGCAGAGTTATTTTAAAGTCCTGATAAGTTATTTTAGAAATGAAGTAGTTTTTAACTCTAGGGTATTTCTTTCTGGGAGGGAAGAGTTGAGAGTTGTGGCCTGGGATTCATAATTAACGTATCTCTCTTGTACAGTATGTTTCCTTAGAGTAGGGTTTTATGTGGAGATGGACCAAATATAATAAGGCTTGAGCCAGCAAAAAGTAAACTTTCCAGTGTTCTCAGATTTCCTGATTTCTTTAAAACTCAGGTCTTTCCCTGTGCAGCGGCTGGACCCTGAGTATGGACGTAGGTTTGCATACTAGAGGAGCTTGTGAGTGCTATGGTGTATGGTGTTTCCGTGAACCTGAAGGGCCGTCTTGGGGCGGGACAGTTTGCTCTCCCACATCCAAGGTACTCAACAAAAGGCAGACATGACCATGGCACAGCTTTAAAGAAAGAAGTTTGGGAGATGTTGACATTTGCATTTTTTTTTTCTTGTAAGAATGGACGTAGGAGATGGTAGATAGAATATTGTGGCTGGGAGGTTTCCTACTCAACTAAACCCATAGTCCTGTAATTAAATCTATATCTCTTCAGAAGATTCTGACCCATCCAGAGAATTCCATGCTTCACTTTTGAGTGAAGTGGAGGGCAGCAGGCCTGCTCTCATAAAACTGTTTTTACTATAAGCATTTATTACACCATCCTCTTACTTAGGTGTTAAAATTTCCATATAGCATTTATTAAGGTAAATGCCTTTATAGAATTTTAAAAATTGAAGTGAAATTCACATGAGATAAAATTAAAAATTTTAAAGTGAAAAATTCAGAGGCATTTATACGTTCACAATGTTGTACAGTCACACCTTTATCTAATTCTAAAACATTTTCTTCACTCCAAAAGGGAACCCTGTATCCATTAAGCAGTTGCTCCCTATTCTCCTCTTTCCCTAGCTCCATGCAATCATCGACTGGCATTCTGTCTCTATGGATTCACCTATTCTGATATTTAATATGAATGGAATTATATAAGCTCAGAAATAAACCTCCACATATGCAGTCAACAAATCTTTCACAAGGGTATTAGGAACACACAGTGGGGAAAGGATAGTCTCTTTAAAAAATGGTGCTGGGAAAATAATATCCACATGCAAAAGAATGAAATTAGATTCTTGCCTTACACCATATACAAAAATTAACTCAAAATGGATTAAAGACATAAATATAAGACTTAAAATCATAAAATGTCTAGAAGAAAACATAAGGAGAAAGTTCCTTGACATTTGTTGGTGATGATTTTTTGGATATGACATCAAAAGCACAGGCAACAAAAGGAAAAATAAGCAAGTGGGGCTCTGTCAAACTAAAAATCTCCTGCACAGCAAAGGAAATAACCAACAAAATGAAAAGACAACCTCCTGAAATGGCAGATCAAAAGAGAAAAGAAAAAAAATTAAGAAAAAAGAAAAGACAACCTACAGAATGGGAAAATATATTTGCAGACCATATATCTTATAAGGGGTTAATATCCAAAATATATAAGGAACTCATACAACTCAATAGGAAAAAGTCAAATACCTTGATTAAAAAATGGGTGCAAATAACCTGAATAGACATTTTTCCAAAGAGGATATACAAATGGCCAACAAATGGTGCTAATCATCAGGGAAATGCAAATCAAAACCACAATGAGATATCACCTCACACCTGTTAGGACAGGTATTATTTAAAAAAAAAAAAAACCCAAGAGATAACAAGTGTTGGTGAGGATGTGGAGAAATTGGAACCCTCGTCCACTGGGAATGTAAATTGGTATAGCCATTATGGGAAACAGTGTGGAGGTTCCTCAAAAAATTAAAAATAGAACTACCATGCAATCAAGCAATCCACTTTTAAGTATATATCAAAGGAAATGAAATCAGTATTTTGAAGAGATATCTGCATCTTCATGTTTGTAATAGCATTATTCACAGTAGCCAAGATAGAAAAACAACTCATTGACAGATGGATGAATAAACAAAATAGAGTACTCTTCAGCCATAAAAAGAAGGAAATCCTGCCATTTGTGCCAACAGGGATGAGCCTGGAGGGGGCATTGTGCTAAGTGAAATGAGCCACACACAGAAAGACAAATACTGTATGGTCTCATTGATGTGTGGGATAAAAGAGCTGGACTCCTGGAAGCAGAGAGTAGAATGGTGGTTGCCAGAGGCTGAGAGGTTGGGGGAAATAGGGAGATGCTGAATAAGAGTACAAACTTCCAGTTATAAAATGAATAAGTTTGGGGGATATAATGTGCAGCATGGTGGCTATAGTTAATGATACTGTATGATTTATTTTAAATTTGCTAAGAGTAGATCTTTTTTAATTTTTTATTTTTTTAAATAGAGACAAGGTCTCACTATGTTGCCCAGGCTTGTCTTGAACTTCTGGACTCAAGCGATCCTCCCACCTCAGCCTCTCAAAGTGCTGGGATTATGGGTGTGAGCCACCACACCTAGCCAAGAGTAAATCTTAAGTGTTTTCAGCACACACATCTGCACACACACACAAAATGGTGATGGTTGTGTTAATTCGATTGTGGCAATCATTACACAATTTATACATGTATCAAATCATCATGTTATACACCTTGGATATATAAAATTTTATTTGTCAACTGTACCTCAATAAAGCTGGAAAAATAATAATGACCATTAAAGAAAAAAATGAAATTATACAATATGTGACCTTCTGTGTCTGGGTTATTTCACTTAGCATAATGTTTCAAGGGTCATCCACATAGTAGTATATATCAGCACTTCATTCTTATTTATGGCTGAGTAACATCCATTGTGTGTTATGTAGATAACATTTTGTTTCTTCATTTATGTATTGATGAACAGTTGGGCTGCTTCTACCTTGTGACTATTGAATGCCTTGTTTGAAATCAGACATGAGAGGATAATGTGACAGCTCATATGTTGGTAGCATTCTCTTTGGGAAGAGTCACTCCACAGCACGTGACAAGGGAACAATGACAGTTCTGTCTCATCTGTAGGAGACAGAAAGAGAAGCAAGTTCCTGTTAATTCACAAGTCACGGGAATGGCTTTACTTTATTGCTCCCTTATTTCCCTGTTTGCAAGATGAATTAGACAAGTCTTAATATACACTAATGAGCAATATTTCCAACCCGGTTGATATGGTTTGGCTGGGTCCCCACTCAAATCTCATCTTGAACTGTAGCTCCCATAATGCCCACATGTCATGGGAGGGACCTGGTAAGAGGCAATTGAATCATGGAGGTGGGTTTATCCCATGCTATTCTCGTGACAGTGAATAAGTCGCATGAGATCTGATGGTTTTATAAAGGGCAGTTCCCCTGCACATGCCCTCTTGCCTGACACCATGTATAAAGTCTTTTTGCTCTTCCTTCAGCTTCCGCCATGATTGTGAGGGCTCGCCAGCCATGTGGACCTGCGAGTCCATTAAACCTCCTTTTTTTTTTTTTTTTTTAAATAAATTACCCAGTTTTGGGTATTTCTTCACAGCAGTATAAAAATGGACTAATACACCTGCCTTGCTTCACAGTTACCATTTTTACAAATCATCAGTCGTTTGGTAGAACTTAAACATTTCCTTTCACTTGTGTATTTACCTTCCACAAAACATTTATTTCAATAGATTTTTTTCAAGTCTACTTTCCTCAAGCAATTCATAGTGAAATTCTATGAATAAACCCCATTTTCTG
This sequence comes from Macaca thibetana thibetana, assembly GCF_024542745.1. NCBI lineage: Eukaryota > Metazoa > Chordata > Mammalia > Primates > Cercopithecidae > Macaca > Macaca thibetana. The sequence continues at coordinate 116,135,833 of NC_065586.1, forward strand.
TCACTTATGGAGAAAGAAAGTCAAAAACAGAGGAAAATCTTACACCTCAGCCTCATTTCTTCTAATGGCAACACATTTTCAGTCTGCGGTGCATTCCAAGGCTTTACCACTGAGCCCTTTTTCTTGATAAAAAATGGGAGCTGACCTATTTTCCCCCATTAAGTTTTGATATGTGCTTTTCATTAATTTAAAATATCTGGACTCAGCACTTTTAAGACTTTTCTGTTTCTGGCCCAATGGAGAAATGTACCCCAAATGAGAAGCAGTGAAGCAGACTGCATACTCAGACTCACATGTGTTCTTTTCCAATCTATGTCAGTGGATCTGAATGAAATTTTCATCGGACATTTGTTAGAGCATTGCTGTAATTTTTAGGGACATGTCCATCAGGAAGCCCAGGTGGGGTTGCACAGAACAGTGCCTATGTCTATTGCATCCAGAGGAAACCCTGAAAGAGTCTTCCTTATCCTCCTAAGTCTTGATGATTTATAGTTTGCATGCTGGTCTCAGAGAATGTGTGAGTCCTGGTGAGCAGCATTCATAGCAGGGGGTGGGAGGAGGTGCAGACCTCACAAACCCCAAGGTGGTTTGTGCTGCTGCTGGCAATTTAGTTTGCAAACTTACTGCTTTCAAGAGATTCCTAAGGTGGTCTTAGATATATGGTCTTATGTCAAATTCCAGCTGAGAAGTGAGGATTAATGCACTCCAATCACTCCTAGCCTCAGGTTCCAGTTTCCAGTTTTATGACAGACAATAAGAGAATAAAGAAAGTAACACACATTCTTAGAGCAATAAAAAAGTTGCCGGGAACATAATGAAATATAGTCACTTGTTTTTGGTCAAGCTTCTTATCATCCTTTTAGGTTCACATCACACCCATTCTCAGCCCCCTCCTTTTCTTCATTTGGCTTCTGTTTGGGTGTAATTGCACCCATTGATATGAATGGTGGATGGTTTAGAATCTGATATCCTCAGCTTGGTTCTGGGTTCTACTGTTTACTATCTGTAGCATATTGAGCAAGTTACTTAATCTCTGTAAGTACCAATTTCCTCATCTATAAAATGGCAACAATAATGACTATTCAGGACTATTGTAAGGATGAAGTGAGATCATATATGGAACACTTACATACAAATAAGACCTGCTTATCTGCTTATTATTGTTATTTAAACAGCAAGCAAGTCATTTAGCGTTAGTCATTTGAAAAAAGCGTCCTGAGAACTGAAACATGAGATAATTCCTAATTAGTGTTTTTGTCACCAGATAACATCAAGTCCACGATAATAAGTGTGGCCTTATGTTTCAGAACAACATAATGGTAATAAATGAAACAATCTCAAGTTCAAATGGAAAAATCTGAGCGAGACAGGGTGCCAGAGAGTCTGAAGCAGGCAGAATGTGGGTGAAATAGATTGAAATCGACTCTGGAGGAATAGGATTCCATGGGCAAGGATAACTGCTCAGGAAATTAAAAAATATATGTATGGGTGACAGTGATTCATATCCATTACATCGGTCACCAGCAAGAATTCACCTTCTTGATAATTTGTGTATGTGTCCAACATTTATTGAATTTTCCCAACCAGCCGTGCAAATAACTCACACTGGGGAATCAAGTTTCTGCCCTTGAGGAGCTCCTGGTTTCACTGGTGAGGAAGATGGCAAAAAGTGTACAGAACACTATGGAAGTGCAGAGGTAGGGCATCTAACCCAGCAGGGTCTTGAAGTCTTGCTGGAGTAGGGGATCCATGAGCTGAAGGTTAAAGAAAGAAGTAGGTGGCTCATGCCTGTAATCCCAGCACTTGGGGAGGCCGAGGTGGGTGGATTGCTTGAGACCAGGAGTTCGAGACCAGCCTGGCCAACATGGTGAAACCCCATCTTTACTAAAAATACAAAAAATTAGCCAGACGTGGTGGTGTGCGCCTGTAATCCCAGCTCCACTGGTGGCTGAGGCATGAGAATCGCTTGAACCCAGGAGGCAGAGGTTGCAGTGAGCCCAGATCATGCCACTGTGCTCCACTCCAGCTAGGGTGACAGAGTGAGACGCCATCTCAAAAAAAAAAAAAAGTAAAAAAGAAAAAAAAGTAGGAATTAAGCAAGTGAATGAGCCAGGTGATATGGGGGCAGGCAATGTCACTCCAGTGAATTCTCTCTGCTGAAGCCAGCTCAGCTGGTTGTTGTTACTTACAGCCAGAACAATATTAATTAGAAGAGACAGTCAATGAGGCAAAGATGATTGTTAGAGGAACATGAAGTGGTAAGAACAAAGCGATTTTTCAAAAAAGTAAGGAAAATCTGTGTCAACAAGGAAGGAGATGTACCAGAAGCTGGCCACCAGGCACAGAGATGAGGACCAGCGTGGTGAGTAGGAGAGTCATGAGCCTTTGATGTTGCTGGTGCCCAGAGGGCAGGACTGGGGCAGGGAGAGGGGAAGGGGCAATGTGGCGGAGCCACAATGTCCAGATCTGGGACTTGATCTGTAGGTGGCGGGAAGTCATAGAAAGGCTTTACTCACAGAAACGATGTAATCAGATTTCTGGCCCGTGTTAATTTTTTTTTGTATTAATTTCAGAAAATTGCTTATTTTTCATTAGTTTCTCTCTCTCCTGTCTTCTACATGTTCAACAGGATAATAATTATGGGACAGAAATTAAATGATGATTTCTCTCTTTTGTGCTGGTGGAGTGATTACAACTTTGCAAAACATCTTCCCATCTGTCACTTCATGGGCTCTTCCTGAGAATACTGTCATCAGCTGAGAAATTTTGAAGTCAGCTTTTTAGCTCTAAGTAAGGGAGGGCAACCTCTGGGGCCAGTACAGCTGACTGAGTTCACATGAACCATGGGGGAAGGTCAAATGTCACTTATTTGCTTGTGGTAATGCAGTTACTCATTCCTTCCCTACCTAGCTTCAGTTTTAAAGATTGGACTCTTTCTGCATGTTCCCAAGACAGCTGTCAATCCAGTTTTCTTTTTCAAGGTAACTGCTCCTTTTCTTCATCTTGACATCACTAGCACTAGGGGAGAATAATGTGCCCATGGCCCCTTGCCTGACACTCATCCTCCAGCATGTCCATCTTTGGAGACATGGATTTGGTCTTTTTACTTTTTTTAGAGGGGAAGGTAATCACTTTGCTCTTTTCATTGAGTTCCTCTAATAATCATCTTTGCCTCACTGAATGTCTCTTCTAATTAATACTCTTGGCTGCCAAGTACCAAAAATCCATTTGAGCTAGTTTCAGCAAACAGAATTCTTTGGGGTCCATGGTGGAACCCAAGATCAGGGCCATGGTTGGGCCTTAGCATAAACCAGAGCCAGGATGCAGTATCTAGAAAATTGCAGCCAGCAGCTCTTGCAGTTATAGTCCTCCTTGCCCTCCTGTAGGGCTGCACTGCCTCTTTTGGTCTTCATTTCAAATTCCTGGGCTAGAGGGTGTTGGTCTGTGGTCAGGGGATGGTGGGAGTTGGGGGTTGTGCTATCTGAACATGGTCATTCCCACTGTAAGCCTATTGATGGAGAAAAGGGCAGCTACTCAAAAATGGTCCCAGGCAGAGACCAATCAGGCAGTGGATTTAGCCATATGAAATTACAGTTGGGCTATGTTTTTAAGTACAGGCTAGAAACTTTTCCCCCCACTTTTGGCTGGCATTTGAAGGGGAAAACAGATTGTCCTTTCTGAATCTCTTAAAAGGCATTTCAGTTATTATATTTATTATTCTCTTCATTTTCTTTGCATGGATCGCCTTCCTCTTGACTTTCTGAGCAAAACACTCTACAGTCCTTTCCTTTGGCTCTTTCTTTTTACCTTAAGCATAGAAGTAAGTGCATGTGTGTGTGTGTGCGCGTGTATCTGTGTGTGTGTGTTTGCAGACTGAGTTTAACTTGGTGTTCAGATATGTCTGAGCATGTGTGACAATGGAGGGGCAGAGGGCTATTGACTGGAAGGGGAGGGAGGAGAGATTTTTGCATTGGTGCTGACGAAGAGCCTGGATTGAGGAGGACAACAGAGCTCATGCCTTGCACATTTACCTTCAGTTCAGATTCAACAACTTGATCTGAGTCCGGAGAGAGTGTGGCTGCTGTAGGAACAGCAGTGCAGAAGCTGTAGGAACCAGTGAGGTTCTGGGGTGTAAGTTGCACTCAGTGTGCAGCACAGCGAGGGGGCCACTGTTCATTCTCGTGCATGGAGCATAGTGTAGCTCAGGTGTGGTGAAGACCCCAGGGGACTTCAAGCAGTCTTGGCTCCTCAAGGGGAGCAGAATCAAGAGTATCAGGTCTCGGCATGGACAACCAGCTCTACTAATGGTGCTTCGTTGTGCCAAGAAATGAAGGAAACCCAAATCAAACTGGGTCCAGCACAAAGGAGAGTTAATTGATGCTTGTACCTGTCCAGCCCAGGGACCGATCTTCAGGCCTGGATGGATGTACAGGTTCAGGTGACGGTACTTGGGCTCTCTATTATCTGAGTATTGGCCCCCTGAAGAAAGGCTTTCTCCACCTAGAAGGAAAAATGGCTGTCAGTGCCCTAGATTCACATCCCCCAGGGAAAAGGACTCAGTGGAAAGATGCCTTTTCATCTCCCAGTATTTGTGGATAAGAACTCTGGGGGACCAGGCTTATGGCAATACCCACTCCTTGACCAACCACTGTGCTGGGGTATGGGATACTATGACCAGCTGAACCTAGGTCGAGTGCTTAGTCTTGTGGCTGGAGTGCTGTGATCATAGTCCTGCCAGCTCCGCAGGGAATAGGCAAGGGTCCTGAGCAAAGAGTACACTCATTTCCACTGCAGCATGATCCTGAAAGGCATCCTGTCGGTGGCCAGCCACAGGGAGGTGCCACCTCAAGTGACTTTTTGAGTAGCAGATGTCAAAGAGAGGAGGACAAAAGGTCCAATGTTGAGAGGACCGTACACGAGCATGTGAGAGGCTCCCAGGCAGCCCCAGGAGTGCAAAAGGGGCCGAGGCCCCCACTAGCCTGTGAAATCTGAGTGATCCTTGTGACTGGACCCCACTGGTGGCTGGCCACAGTCCGGAGCAACCTGGACAACCCAGGTGATGTTCATTGATGGCCTGGATTATTTCAGTTTTTGTAATCCCAGAGAGTGGGAAAGAGCACGTTTTGGGGAGGCGTAGGAGGAGTGCCTGCCAGTGTCAATTGCACATCTGATATAAATGTGAAATGAGTCCAGTCAGCTTGGCCATGCAAAAATCTCCAGAAGAGCTTCACTGTGTGTTTGGGTTAAATGGAGTTTAACCCAACTGGGGTTCTGAATAGTGAAAAAGTGTTTGGGCCAGTGGATCAGAAAACCTTTGCTAGAGTGGAAGCACTAGAGTTGGTGTCTTAGTCTATTTTTGCTGCTATAACATAATACCTGACTGTTTACTATTTATAATAAACAGAAATTTATTGGCTCACAGTTCTGGAGGTTGAGAAGATCAAGATCAAGGGACCAGCATCTGGTGAGGCCTTCTTGCCACATCAGCCATGGCAGGAGGCTGAACTCACCCTTATATAACAGGACCAATCCCACCCATAAAGGTGGAGCTCTTTTGGCCTAAGCACCTCATAAAGGTCCCACCTCTTAATACTGCTACAATGACAACTGTACTTCAACATGAATTTTGGAGGCAATGAACATTCCAACCATAGCAGTAGGTGAGTGGAAGGATACGAAAGGATGGACAAAGAATTTGGATGTTGGACTTTGAGATTGGAGGAGGCACCATTATTGATGACTCCAGTTGTGAGGCTATGGTGCAGTGAAGGAAAAGATTATTGAAACTAAGATTAAAGGCAAAGACTGAAAGGCCAGAGTGTGGGATGGGGCATCCAGTGGATGTTGAAATCACTGAGAATAATAACAGCAGTGGGAGGACAAAGAGATCGAGACAAATGCTGCAGTCATCAGTGAATGGGGAGGAGCGACTGGGAGGTTGGTAGATAGAAACTGTATGGAACAGTGAAGACTGATGCTGGGGATGTTCTGGTCCAAGAGCTTGCACCTTCAGGCTTTGAGGGACGTGAAATGCAGAAGAGAAAGCAGCACCCCTTGAGGGACCATAGACCAGGCTGCCTCCCAATGGTCACATCAAATGCTCACTGCACAGCATTGCCTCCCATGTGAATGGCATCCCTTGACCTTTTCCAACATGGTGGCCCTGGCTTCAGGGAAGGGATATGATTAGAGATTGCAGGGGATCAAAATATATCACCCCAAAATATGCTGCTTTGGCACAGGGATTATTTTGAGACGGAGGCAAATGAGAGCCAATGCAGAAAGAAGCTTTCCCAGAGCTTCCCTTATCTTACTAAAAGCAGGTACTCCGGAGAAATAAGGCCTGCCATAAATCCCTCTCCCAGGGAGGTTTTATGGCCATGAAGAAGAAGGAGTATCAGCACCAAGATGGGCTGCACAAACAAATCTTACCAAATGAACCTTCTCTTCCATTGGTTTCCCCCATATATTTACCTTTCCACAGTCTGCTGCCCCTAAAAGCTTACATGCCTTTTCCTTTGTCTTGCCACTTTTCTAAAAAATTTATTGTTCTTTGTTAAAATGTTAAACAAGCCCCAAGATCTAACGACCACGTTGAGTTTCTTATCACTGTTTCTCATCTGTGTATGCATGTTGCATGTGTTATACTCCCCGTTATTTTCTTGTTAATCTGTCTTTTGTCAGTTTAGTTTCCAGAGCTCCAGCCAGAGACCCAGGGAAGGAAAACAATTTTTTTTCCTCCCTACCAGACCATCTGATTTCCAGAGGAACAAGAAGGAAATGCTCAGAGAAGAGGGTGAGGGCTTTGAAGGGTGTCTTTGTCTGTTTTGTGTGCTATAACAAAATACTACATACTTGGTAATATATAAAGAACAGGAATTTGTTGGCTCACACTTCTGCAAGCTGAAGTCTAATATCAAGGGGCCAGCATCTGGTAAGAGCCTTAGAGCTGCACCATCCCATGGCGGAAGGTGGATAGACAAAGAGCCCAAGACAGTGAACCCACTCCTGCAAGCCCTTTTCATAATGGTATTGATCTATTCATGAGGGCTGAGCCCTCTTGACCCAACCCTTCCATTAGGCCCCCCCTTCCAACACTGTCACATTGGGGATTAAGTTACGAATTCTGGGGGATACATTCAAACCATAGGAGGGGGTGTGTTGATAACAGATATGAATAGAAGGGTTATGGGGGTTAGTGAGGTGAGAGATGGGGTAATAGAGAGGATGCATGGAGTAGAATGTTGAAACTCACCCAGAGCACACACTAAAAAGAGAGTTGCCCATGTAGATAGCAGCTCTGTTACAGATCACCATCTTCCACTTGGAGCATCCAACCTAATGAGTTTGCCTAGATGCTCCTACTGGAAGCCACTGTGTGTTTTCTTTGTCCCTGGCATCATGAAAGACATCTTTCCTAATAGACTACCCCATAGATTTCTTGGTGTAAATTTCAGTAGTCCTGGGGCTGACCCTAGGAGCCTCAGAACTAAACCCTGGAAATGCTACACAGTCTGTATTTTAAGCCAGGCTGTCCAAATATACCCCCATATCACTGTTTTTATGTAACATGGCATCAAACTGTCAAAATCTTAACTCTGCTTATATAGATTCCCTGCCTTATTCCAGAAAGGATTATGAGACAATAATAGATTTAGTTTAACAAGATAAAAATAAGTGAGTAAAGAAATGGAGATCAAAGGAAAATAAGTTTGTAAAAAATCCAGTGAAGCCCAGGGTAAGGTTAGCACATCAAGTGTTCATGGTATGTTCCAAAAGTGTGGCTATGAGCTCCTTAGCCTCCAAAGCACAGGCATAAATAAGATTCGTGGCACGTAAAAGATTAGAAACAAGCCAGTGTTCACAAAAGCACAGCTATTCTTGTTACAGGGGAGCTGAGAGATTTCTCTTGTGGGTCTTCAGTAGGAGACTCAGTGTGATGTAGCAAATAATATCCTCAAAAACATTCAGACAGAATATATAATCATATAGAATAATGAGTTTCCCAGGGTTGTGTCTCATAGTATCTTTCAATGTGGGTCAACGGTAGAGTGAAAAAGTATAGTTTAGTAAAAACTTTTATATGGGAATAAAAAAATGGCTCAATTTTTTCTAGCTGATGCAAACAAAGTTACATTAAAAATTAAAGGAAAGAAGCCAGGTGAGTCGGCTCATGCCTGTAGTCCCAGTGGCTATAGGAGGCTGGGATGGGGAGATCCCTTGAGCCCAGGAGTTGTAGGCTGCAGTGAACTATGATATCACCACTGCACTCCAGCTTGAGTGACAGAGTGAGCCTCTGTCTCATAAATACATAAATAAATAAAGGAAAGAATATATGGCACATTCTCCAGGCAGCCCTTCATCATATTATTTCTGGCAACTAAGTGGGAGTTGCTAAATATAGGATAGCAGTGAGTTTGATGTCTGTCCTCTGACAAATAGCTACAGAGCATCAGCTAAATCACCCTGGGCTGGAGAAAGGGTGGGCATCCTGGATCTGACCAGGATTTGTGCCTGAACTGAGGGCTGGCTCACTTGCCCAGGGCTCACAGAAGTACTTGTCTGAAGGGCCAACACTTTCCTTGGAAAGCAATACTAGATCTGTTCTAACACACAGATAAGTGGGTGATTAAAGCCCCAAAGTTTTATGTGAATCTTAGGAAAACATTGAAAGCAGGTTTATTCACGGTGAGCATGAGTAGGGTCCCACATTGTACTCAGTGATAATGGTAGAGACAAACTCCTTGCCTTTGTGAAGCTTAGTTTCTTATGGGAGGAGGATGGAGAGTGAAGATGTAAATGAGTGAACAAATAAAAAGGTAATTATGGCCGGGCATGGTGACTCACACCTGTAATCCCAGCATTTTGGGAGGCCAAGGCGGGTGGATCATGAGGTCAGGAGATTGAGACCATCCTGGCTAACATGGTGAAAACCTGTCTCTACTAAAAAGCCAACAACAACAAAAAAATTAGCTGGGCATGGTGGCACGTGCCTGTAGTCCCAGCTACTCAGGAGGCTGAGGCAGGAGAATTGCTTGAACCCAGGAGGCAGAGATTGCAGTGAGCCAAGATTGCACCTCTGCACGCCAGCCTGTTCAACAGAGTGACTCTGTCTCAAAAAAATAAAATAAAATAAAAAGATAATTACAAGTGTTGTTCAGTGGAGGGAGGGAGATGGGATGATGAGAGAGAGGAAAGTCCTTACATGAAGCGAGGTGTCCTAGGTGGGGACAGTGAGGCTGGGACCTGCATAAGACACAGGTCTTGCAGAGCCAGGAAAGGAGCCTTCCAAGAAGAGGCAGTGACAAGCAGGCAAGGCTTAGTGTTGAAGGAGCTTAGGGCAGACCTGTGTGGCCAGAGTCCAGGGAGAATGGGAGAGGGTGTGAGATGAGGCTGGGGGTAGGGGGAAGGGCCCACTGGAGGAGGTCTTGGGAGGCCACAAGACAGCCTTGAACTTTAAGTATTATACCTTCTATGTAGAGTTGCTAAAATAACTTGGTTCCCAAGTATACCCTTAGGGAATTCAATGAGTAAATTCACTGTCCAGATTGGTTAGTATAAAAGTTATGGTTTAAAGTTGGAGGCAACATAGTGACTTTTGTGGTACGTGGATTTGATCTCAATTTTGAAAACATCATAAGGGCAAGGGTCACATCTTAGTGTTCGAAGTGGCCATATATCCAGTTGGTGCTCAGTAAATGACTTTGATGATTATGAAAAATAGTTGCAGGCCCTCTGATATGGTTTGACTGTGTCCCCACCCAAATCTCATCTTTAATTCCTACATGTTGTGGGAGGGACCTGGTAGGAGGTAATTGAATCATGGGGGTGGGTCTTTCCTGTGCTGTGTTCATGACAGTGAGTGAGCCTCATGAGATCTAATGATTCTAAAAAGTGGGAGTTTCCCTACACAAGCCCTCTCTTTGCCTGCTGCCATCCATGTAAAATGTGACTTGCTCCTTCTTGCCTTCCGCCATGATTGTGAACTGTGAGTTCTCCATTAAACCTCTTTCCTTTGTAAATCACCCGGTCTCGGGTATGTCTTTATCAGTAGCATGAAAACATACTAATACATTGTCTATAAAAAATAATAATTTTGACTTTGGAAGAGTTGATGGTTCTTCTGCTAGTCATTATCTGGCATGGCCACTGGTCTCTTTTGACCCCTCCTTGTGTGTGACAGGATCCTGTGTGTCCAGGGAATGCTGACTTTTGGTTCAGAAGCAGGGCTGTTGTAAGGGGTTTCAGCCATTCCTCAAGAGATGTGAAGTCATCAGGGACCGAATAAAAGAATGAAAAGGAAAAGAAAAGGGTGGGAGGGCAGACCCTACTAGAAAAGATCTACTTTGTTAAAGGGAAATTCTTGCAAATCCCAATGGTCGAGGTAGTGATGAAGTACATGATAAAGCATCGAGTCATGATTACCCAAATCTGGCATTCTACACTCTTTTAAAGGGGGTTCAATTCCCTTCTTTTAACTTGCACACATCCAGGGCTGAGTCGCTGTCCTTCTAGGGCTGTTAAAGGGGTGGTGGCAGCGGGGTGAACGTGGAGTGGTAGTACGAGCCGGAACTTCAGTGCGTGAGTCCTTGCCAACTGTCACCGTCTCCTGATGAGGTTTCCAAGAAAAACACATGCCTGGAGCTGGCCACAACACACTCTTTGACAGTAAGGGCTTGTCCCAAATCCTGGTAAATTCTCCTGTTGAACAAGGTGTCTTTTGTGTAGAGGAGACAGCCTGCTGTTAAATGGTTTTCTTTTCCTTTCCTCCAACTGCACAAGCTCCTGTGGTATCTATGGTGATTCTGTGCAAAGGAAGCAAGAAGGAGAAGAGAGACTCCCTGTGAGGTCTATGCAGCATATGCAGCGTAGCCCTTCCAATGCAGGTCTTTCTTGGTAGCACACTTTCTACATGGGGGCAGCCCTTGCCTGCCCTGCCTCAACAGAGAGGTGGTGGGAGGAGGTGGGAGAGGGAGAAGGAGAGGGACGGGAGTGGGAGAGAGGAGGAGAGAGAGGGGGAGGGGAGAGGTCCTAATATTTTTCTCTTACACCTGGACCCCTACTCTTCCACATATGCAAGTGGTTTCAGGAATCCTTATAAATAGTTTCTCCAAAATAGACAAAAGCAAGTGCTCTGCTTTCTTGTTTTGTTTCACAGACCTTTTTCTCAGTGTGTATAGAGTAGTCCCCTCTTATCCACAGCTTTACTTAAAGTGGTTTTAGTTACCCATGGTCAACTGCAGTCTAAAAATATTAAAATATTTTAAGAGTGAGAGAGACCACATTTATGTAACTTTTATTACAATATATTGTTATAGTTCTATTTTATTATTACTGTTTTTAATCCCCTGCTGTGCCTAATTGATAAGTCTGACTTTGTCATAGGTATATATGCATAGGAAAAAACATAGTATGTATAGGGATCAGTACAATCTGCAGATTCAGGCGTCTGCTGGGGGTTTTGGGACATATTCCCCACAGATGAGGGGGACTACAGTGATACAAAGGGAAGCTTCTGCAGGGGGCAGTTAACAATGCGAGGGAGAGGCTGGTGGGCTGCTGATGGACTGACTGGGTCCTTTTGATTCCAGCCCCTCCTCTATTGTGCTGAATCTCCTCTCCAGGTGGCAGACAAAAGCCCCATCATTGACTTACCCAGAAGAGCTGGTGTGTGAAGCAATGTTCTTCAATTATAGATACTTTTCTCACTCTTCTTAGCTTATTTTATTTTTAAATAGAAAACAAAGGTGGTTAGTTAGTGCCATCCCTCAGAGGTGGACAAATAGATTGCTCTTCAAAGTAGCATTATTACAAAGTACAGGCTTTGTTGTAAACTATTCCGTCAATGCTAAGGTTGATAGAGTTCTAGAGTACAGTATCATACTCTCTCCACAAATTCCACACCCTTCCCAGGGAAAAGGACTGGCAATGTTAATGACTGTGCTTTCAAACAGTTTCCTGTGCATTCATAGACACTCATATCCATAGGAGTATATGTACACACATAAAGAGTCTTTTTGAATGTTCTATGTAATTATTTTATTCTTTTGCATTTGTTTTTACTTACAAAAAACTTTTTATTTTGAAGTAATTCTAGGTTAACAGGAAGTTGCAAGGATAGAGCTGCGAGGTCCTCTGAACCCTTCACCCAGTTTCCCCCAATATCAAAACCAGCAATGGACATTGGTACAACGTGGGTGCGTAGTTCTCTGCCATTTGATCACATGTGTAGACTCATGTAATCACCATGGTGATCAAGGTACAGAGCACTGTCCCATCACCACTGCTATGGCCTGGATGTTTGTGCTGTACCCAGATTCACACATTGGAACCTAATCCCCAATGTGATCGTATGAAGAAGTAGGGCCTTTGGGAAGTGGAGACTTTATGAGATGGATTAGTGCCCTTATAAAGAAGAGACCCCAGTTTGCCCTTCCACCCTGTGAGGACCCAGTGAGAAGGCATCGTCTATGAGAAAAACGGCCCCCACCAGACACTGAATCCATCTGCGCCTTGATCTTGGACTTCCCAGCCTCCCAAGCTATGAGAAATAAATGTCTTTTGTTTATTTGTTTATAAGCTACCTAACTTTGGTAGCTTATGATGGACTAAGATAATTATGCCCAAATGGACTAAGATAACGATAATAATCTTTGTGCTACCGATTTATAGTCACAGCTACTTCCCCTGTCATTCCTCAACATCCAGAACCTCTCATTACTGTTTGTTTTGTTTTTTTTTTGAGATGGAGTCTCACTCTGTTGCCCAGGCTGGAGTGTAATAACACAGTTTTGGCTCACTGTAACCTCTGCCTCCCAGGTTCAAGCAATTCACCTGCCTCAGCCTCCTGAGTAGCTGGGATTACAGGCACACGCCACCATGCCCGGCTAATGTTTGCATTTTCAGTAGAGACAGGGTTTTACCATCTTGGCCAGGCTGGTCTTGAACTCCTGAACTCATGATCTGCCCACCTTGGCCTTACTTTGGGATTACAATCTTGAACCACTGTGCCTGGTCCCTGTTTTTTTAAACACGTGAATTGTACATACTACATCTGTTGATCCACGATTTACTTTTTTCTCCTAACAATTAGGCCTAGAGAATTTTCCACATTAATATTGAGATTCGTCTGGGAAGGCCTAGTCACTGCAGGTTATTCTATGTGGGTGGTACATCACTACTGAGGCATTTATAGGTTAGGTTTTGTCCTCCTGCTTTGCTGATTATCAACAACTGCTGCATTGAATATCTTCTTGTGTGGATCTTTGTGCATTTAATTGCAAGTATGTGCGAGGATCAAGTCCTGTGAGCGAAATTTCTGTGTCAAAGGGTTTGTGTATTTCTTTGGGAATACTGGCACACTGGCTTCTGAAAAGGCAGCATCAGGGCACACTCTGATCTGTAGTTTCTGAGGGTGGGAAGTCCTGCTTTCTGGGGTGGTTATTAAAGGCTGGTGGCAATTTTTATTTCATATTTTTATTCTCTCCCTTTGGGTGGAATAGGATCTCAGGCAGTATATGACTGCACCAGGGCAGATTCTTTTAGCATTAATTTAGCTTTTCTACAAGTGTATTGGTTTTCTAGGGCTGCTGTTACAAAGAACCACCAACCGGCTCTTAGAACAACAGAAGTACATTGACTCACAGTTCTGGAGGTCAGAACTCTACATCAAGGCCGGGTGTGGTGGCTTATGCCTGTAATTCCAGTACTTTGGGAGGCCGAGGCAAGGGGATTAATTAAGCCCAGGATTTTGAGACCAGCTTGGGCAACATGGCAAATCTCTGTCTCTATCAAAACCAAACCAAAATAAAACCAAACCAAAATTAACTGGGTGTGGTGGTGCATGCCTGTGGTCCCAGCTACTTGGGAGGCTGAGTTGGGAAGGATTGCTTGAACCCAGGATGTTGAGGCTTCACTGAGCCAAGATCACACCACTGCACTCCAGCCTGGGCAACAGAGTGAGACCCTGTCTCTCTCTCTCTCTCTCTCTCACACACACACACACACACACACACACACACACGATGACAGCGGGGCCAGGCTCCCTCTCCAGCTTCTGGGAGTACCTTGGCTGGTGGCAGCATAACTCCAGTCTCCACATGGCCTTTCCCTGTGTGCTTGCCTGTGTCCAAATTCTCACTTTTTATAAGGACACCAGTTTTATTGGATTAGGGGCCCACCCTACTCTAGTATGACCTCATCTTAACTGATTACATCTGCAATGACCCTATTTCCAAATAAGGTTGCATTCTGAGGTACTAGGAGTTAAGACTTCAACATATAAATTGTTGTGGGGAGGAAACAATTCTACCCATAACAACAGGTGTCACAAATAAGAACACTTCACTCTAAAACACACAACAGCAGATGCTGTTTTCTCCTTCCGGACAGTAGACTTTTCCTGCATCCCGCACCTGCCCCTCTCCACCATCCTGTGTCTCACCACAGGTCCCACTCTTGACCCAGCCACCCTGATAGACCTTTAGTGCTTCCCGTTTCCAGTCTGTATTGTGACACACAGCACATCTAGAAAGAAGTAAGCCAAACAGAGATAAATTCAAGAGGACTGAGTTCACGAGCAAAAGCAGGTAAGGGTTCCCCTGAGAACATTCTATTGTAGGCCCCACCTGGCAGATATACAGAATGAGAGGGGTGCTTGGTTGAGGTCTTTATAACAGTGACAAAGTATGAGTTCAGACTAACAACTCCATACTCTTGAAATAGCATGACAGGTTGCTCGTTTTTTTTTTTTTTTTTTTTTTTTTTTTTTTTTTTTTTTTTTTCCGACAGGGTCTTGCTCTGTTGCCCAGACTGGAGTGTGGTGGTATGATAATGACTGACTGCAGCCTCCACTTCTTGGGCTCAAGTGATCCTCCCACCTCAGCCTCTCCAGTAGCTGGGACCACAGGGATGTACCACTGTGCCTAGCTAATTTTTATTTTATTTTATTTTTTTGAGACAGAGTCTCACTCTGTCACCCAGTCTGGAGTGCAGTGGCATGATCTCAGCTCACTGCAATCTCCGCCTCCCAGGTTCAAGTGATTCTCCTGCCTCAGTCTCCCAAGTAGATGGGATTATAGGCGTGCACCACCATGCCCAACTAATTTTTGTATTTTTAGTAGAGACAGGGTTTCACCATGTTGGTCAGGGTTGCCTTGAACTCCTGGTCTCAAGTGATCCACCTGTCTCAGCCTCCCAAAGTGCTGGGATTACAGGTGCAAGTCATCGCATGCACCCGGTGCCTGACTAATGAAAAAATTTTTTTTTGTAGAGATGGGGGTCTCACTATGTTGCCCAGTCTGGTCTTGAACTCCTGACCTCAAGTGATCTTTTTGCCTTGGCCTCCCAAAGTGCTGGGATTACAGGTGTGAGCCACTGTGTGAGGTCCAAGTTGTAAATTGTGACTGAGTACTAATATGTGCTAGTTATTATGATCTAAGCACATTACATGTATAAACACTCTTAGTCTTCACAGTATCTCTAAGAAGGAGGTTCAATTAATGAGTCTATAGATAAGTAAACTGGGACACAACTTTGAGTCATGTTTAGTTCCCAGCCTTTGGAGGGAAGGCATCCCTTACGTTTTTACTGCAAAGCAATAAAAACTTAATTTCACAATCAACCACTCATGCTGGTATGAAAGTGGCCTAAGAAAATGTGGCCTTTCCACAGCTGGCGATTTGTAAAGGGCTACAGCGACACCCCTTGATCATGCCACCGTTATGCTTTGTGGTGAATTCTAACATGTGGCAATTAACAAAGACCCCCCTCTCCCTCAGTGAGAACAAGCAAAGGTGATTTATGAAAACTTGCTACAACCGGGAGACCGCTTTTGTTGCATGTGATGGCAGGCACTCCGAGACATGCAGGGGAGAGGGAAACCCTTAGAGGGAGAAAGAAAGGCTTTAGGTGTGCTCTGATGGGAAGCTGTTGGCAGAGGGAGGCTGCAGGTGGGTTGACTGGAAGCAGGCCTCTGAGCTCATTGGTTTGGGAGGCTTTCCCTGGTTGGTTCTGACTTGGAAGCTGGTGCTCATTGACCAAGTCCTGACCAATCTGGGCTGCTTGCTGTGGAGGTTGTGGGTCATAGTTCTACCAGCATGTGTGGCCTGAGCCTTGTGCATTTGTATATTCCATCTCCCCATCATGACATGGTGGGGTCTGATGGTGTATCACGAGTTCTCCTGACTGCAGAGTGAAGGCATTAGCCTTTAGCATGTGTGGTCAAAGAAATGCTCTGGGTCTGACTCAGTCTCTTTGGGCTCCACGTAGTCCTGTCTCCTGGCTTTTGCTCTGCTTGCCTCTGGGTCCTGATTGCTGCGAAGTGACTTGAAGTGCTGTGTTATCAGTTGCTCTCTGTGGCCAGCCTGGCTTCCTTTCATCTTTCTGTGGGTGAGAATCTTCTCCACGGTGACGCCAAGCTAGAGCTCTCAGCCTCTCCCATCCAAGCCCACTGTGGCTACCCACAGCTTCTTTTTTTTCCCATGTGGGGTCACATCCTCCTAGATGTGATGCTAGGAGGGCAGTTTTAGAACTCTTGAGAGCTTCTCGTTCTGTTCCGAGGAAACACAGATGTCCACACTGGGATTTACACAAGGTACTTTGCTGTTCAATCACACTGTGCTGAGTGTGGGAGGTTTTGGTTTTCCTGTAGGTTTTGGTCTTCCTTCTGCTTTCTGCCTTGCTGTGGTTACAGTCAGTCTCCCTGGCACTCTGACACCCAGTGTATGGACAAGCACAGGACCAGGTCCAGGGAGCCGGGAAAAACCCAGGGGCATAAATAAGTCACCTGGCTGTTATCTTTGTCTCCTTTCTGCCTGTACGGTTCAAATACAGCTGATGGATTTGAGATTTGCAGAGCTGGAAACTATTGAAACGTGATTTTGCTTGATGAACGAATGATAGATTTACATCCAAGAATGCTTTAATTTGGATGACATTTATTGAGGACTCCCTGGCTCTGGAGGAAAGGCGCTGTGTGTAAGCTGGCAAGGCAGGTCAGGGCCCTATTGGGCTCAGAAACTGATATTCCCAAATATGGCACTTTGACATACTGAACTGAAGAAGCCTCAAGGTCTCTCTGACCTCCCTCAGCCCACCACCATCTCTCCCAAAGAACGGAAGCTCCTTCATCTGCCTAAGACCCAGACCCATCAAGGAGAACAACTGTTTTTTCTTCCCCTCCCTGTAAGAGTAAGATTGTAGCCACACCTGAACAGACCCTTTCACAAGATAATGTCCTAGTTAATCTCTAGTAATCCTTTATTGTCCCTCAACATGTTCCTGAATACATTCTCCCTAGTAATACCTGAATACCTTCTCCCTAGTAATCCTTTATTGTCCTTCAACATGTTCCTGAATACCAGGGTCACATTGCCCACTGCATAGAAAGCCAATCACTGAGACAATGAGTATTGCCAGGGAAGAAGGTTCATTATTTTATGGATGATGTCAGCCAGAGAGACAGAAGCCAAACCTCAAATCCATGTTGTCTCTTACTAAGTTAAGGGTTTATCTAGTTGAGAAGGAAAACAGGAGGGGCAAGGAAGAGGAGGTGATAAACAGGCAGCAGGTGGTTCAATGGGTCTAGCATCTCGTTTTAACCATGTACATGCTGGAAAACAGGAATTAGGGAGGGGTAAGGAGGAGGAGCTGGTCAACAGGCAGCAGGTGTGTTTCATTGTACAAATGTAAGTTTCTCAAACTTCTGTTCTATGGGAATACAGCTTGTTGGAAAATTGGGCTTGTTTCAAGCAGAATTTTTCTTCTCTCCTCCCATAACCTGCTTTTCTAGGATGGAATATAAGTTTCTGAACCACTTTGAAGGTGGTAATCACTCTATGAGTTTCCCGTGTATACATGTTAAATAAATCTGTGTGCCTTTCCTCCAATGAACCCACCTTTTGTGAGCTGATTTCTCAGTGAACCCTCAGAGGACCAACAGGAAAGCTCTCTCTTGACCCTCACAGCTCTCAGGGGCTTCAGCATTTGTTTTAGGAGATGCACAAAAATGCCTGTGTTTGTCTGAACTTAGAGAATGTTGTGAGGAAGTGGCTCAGCTTTCTGAAAGCCAGTTTGCTGAAAATCTCTTCCTGGGGGTTGATCAATTAGCTGAACTCCAAATGCCCCAAGAAAACAGCATTATTGTATGAAAGTTGGCAATTATTGTTTTTAAAATAACTGTTTTGTTTTGGCACATGGCGGCCTGCAAGGGGCTTATCAGAGCTCAGTTTCTGGTGAGATGGTAGAAACTCAGTACTAGTGACAATGTTGCATTTTTCCTTAGCCTTGTGCTCCCAAAACACAGAGCTGATTGAGGAATCTCCCACCCTTTTGTGTTCTGAGAAAGGGCTAATTGTAGATGATCACTCTGCTCTTGAATATTCCAACAAATTCCAAGATGAGAGCCACCTCCACTCTTCCTTATGACCCCCATGAGAATTGAGGATGAATTTCTTGCCTACTTGCCTCTATTTAAAAAAAATTTTTAAATTTATTTTATTTTTTTGAGATGGAGTCTCACTCTGTTGCCCAGGCTGGAGCTCAATTGCACCATCTTGGCTCACTGCAACCTCCCTCTTCCAGGTTCAAGCGATTCTCTTGCCTCCGCCTCCCAAGTAGCTGGGATTGGAGGTGCCTGCCACCATGCCCAGATAATTTTTGTATTTTGAGTAGAGATGGGGTTTTGCCATGTTGGCCAGACTAGTCTCGAACTTCTGACCTCAAGTGATCCGCCCACCTTGGCCTCCCAAAGTACTGGGATTATAGATGTGAGCCACCACATCTGACCTACTTGTCTCTAGAAAATCCCAGGCCAACTTCCTTTTCTTTCAGGTGTTCCTCATTAATCAACATCTTCTTTATAATTGTAGGGGAGGGAAAACTTCCTCTATACCCTGTGAAGTTTCCATAGTTGAGTCTGTGCAATAGATTGACAGTAGACAGATTAACAGGAGAAAAACTACTTTAATTATGTGCATACACATGGGAGTCCCACAAAATGTGAGGCTCAAAAAAGGGTCAAATGATTGAAGTTTATAGAGCATCTGAGCTACAGAAAGGAAAAGAGGCCTGGGGCTTCTGGGAGTGATAGTGACACAAGTTATGGGAAGGCGAGGGGAGGAAATGCACAACAAACCTAGGTCATCTTGTTATGTAGATAAAAAGTCTCCCAGGAAACAAAAATTACCTCTGAACAGCCCTTAAGAGAATAGGTGATAGGCTGTGATAAAGCCTGTCTAGGCATTCAGTCTCTTCTCTTGCGATACAGTTAATCTTCCCTGGTTTTTGAGATTCTTGGGGAGGGAGCTTATGATAGTTGTATTCTTTCTGGAAAGTCTATCTTTAGGTGGATAAGAGAACTTCAGAGAGAGACCCTTCCTGTGGAAAAGTGGGGGAAAGAGCAGAGGGGGAAAGAGGGGAGAGAGACAGAGGGAAGAAGGTCAGAGAAACCTTGTTCTGAGGCCACTTCTGGGGCCTTCCAATCTCCTATGGTTCAAAGTACTCAGCATGCCAAAGTGCCATACTTCAGGGTGTTGCTTTTTGGGTCCTAACATAGCAGTAGCTTGAATGAAATCACCCCCTTAATTGATCCAAGTACTCTGTCTTTTACACTAGACAGGCATCAGCAGAGTCTAGCAGGGGGAGGTCAGATGGGCAGGCAGGGAGTTCAGCCAACACTTCACTGGGGAGCACCCACCAGCAGGCTCCATGTGCAAGAGGAGGTCAGCCAGCATGTAGTGGGCATCCAGACCAGAGGTGGACATTAACTAGAAGGACTCTCATCTTTATTTAGTCTAATAAGACCAGGTAGTGCTCTGGCTGTAGAAAAACAAAGCTGAACTTTCTAACTGGCAGTACCCACAGCTGTGCCTAAGCCAAATATCTGGCAAGAAAGTGATTCTAAATATGTTGGTTTGAAGTTAGATGTAGGAGGTACAACATTGAGAAGATGCACTGAATAGAACTTTTAACTTTATACCTAGTGATAGGTAGATACAGACTTAACCATGTACCAATTGCATTTTTAGTTGGGAGAGAAAAAGTAGAGAGAGATGTTTTTTCCTTCTGTTTAGGACAGAATTCCCTGGGCAACTGAAATGAATTTATTTGGGCTATTGCAATTGGGATATCATTTATTAATGAGGGAATATCCCACAGAAAAGGGAGAAACCTTGGGATTTTATAAATAAGGGAGTCATTTTGGAAGGATGGAGATGGGTCTGGAAGAGTAGCAGGGATTTCTCAACTGCTGCTGCTTACAGTGGCTTTTTCTGAGCCCAGGGCCCAGGTACAGTCGGACATTGCCACTTCCAATCTGTGTCCCTTGAAACGAAAAACTGGTTACCAGTTTTTGTTTTTCTGGTACTTCCAATTCCATGTGATGAACATCCTTCAGAAAAGTGTAAATGTTTCAACAGGGCTACTGTAATGTCTTTTTAAAAGAGTGGAACTATATTGTTCCCCAGAAACTCAGTTCTGGCATCTGTATTATCTGCCAGCAAATGAATCCTCTATCTCCAAAAGTGTAGTGATTAAACCTTTCCCCCAATACACAATGATTTCTTTACAAAACTAACTTCATAATTAGCATTTCTTAGAATGAAATGAAAGTAATTATGCTTTAATTCACAAATCTTTAATGATTTTAACCAGAGTTCACATTTCTAAATTCCTAGGTGCAACACATTCAAATTCTT
The DNA here is from genome assembly GCF_024542745.1 of Macaca thibetana thibetana. Lineage (NCBI taxonomy): Eukaryota > Metazoa > Chordata > Mammalia > Primates > Cercopithecidae > Macaca > Macaca thibetana. Next base: position 116,156,529 of record NC_065586.1, read on the forward strand.
TGTAATTAAGAGCACTTTAATTCTCTCTGTCTCATGGGTCACCATCTCTTCAACTTGAACCTCCAGGTCATTCACAAAAAAGTTGAATTAGCCAAAGGTCCTGGATGACAATGACTAACATACCTGAGAGTCAACTCTGAAAGCTCAAGTCCGGCATCTCTCTTTGATGGGGATTATTGTAGCTGGGATAATTTACCACTTGGTTCATGCCATGTTGAAAATCACTCTGTCCTCATATGGCACTGATCAAACAGCTGAATGTCTCGATGCCTCTTGTAAACCCAATTGAAAGGAGGTCCAGGGTCAGGAGACAAGCTCCACAAAGAATTTTAGATCTCGTAAATGTCTCTGCTTCATTGTTCTCAGAGCAGCATGTGGGCATTGGAGCAAGCTCGCTGGCTGTTAGGTCCTGAGGCCTCAGCAATCCTTCAGAACTCCACTCTTGTGACCAAAAAAGATAATGAGAACGAATAATGCACAGCATAGGAAAACTCTGGACTTCTCAGGGGAGAGAGCACAAGTCCAGAGAATAAAATCCCATTTATATTTAAAACAGAACAAATGTTTAACCAGCAGTTTAATGCATTCATCTGCAGTGGGTAAGATGCTGTAGCAGAGGTGAAGAAGCCCAAATACTGGTATAAGAGAGGAAGAAATAATTTCCCCCCAACCTTCCTCTTACCTGGAACAGATCCCTATAACAAAAAACAGGTTAACAAGAGAAAAGCAGAAGTTTATTAACATGTATGCCTCATGTATTCATGGGAGATACCAGGGAAAAATGAGTAAATCTCATAGAGGTGCCTTACAACTCTGGCCTATACAGCATCTTCAACAAAAACAACACATTTTGGGAGAAGTGACAAGACAAAGAGAAAGGACCTTGATACACATTTTCTAGGGAATACTACACAGCCATAAAAAGAATGAAATCATGTCTTTTGCAATAACGTGGATGCAGCTGGAGGCCATTATCCTAAGCAAATCAATACAGGAACAGAAAACTGAACAATGTATGTTCTCACTTAGAAGTGGGAGCTAAACATTGGGTACACATAGACAGAAAGAGGGGAAAAATAGACACCAAGGCCTACTTGATGGTGGAGGGTGGGTGGAGGGTGAGGGTAAAAAAATGACCTATTGGGTACTATGCCTATTACCTGGTGTCAAAATCGTTTGTGTACCAAACTCCGGTGACACACAATTTACCCATGTGACAAACTTGCACGTGTACCCTTTGAACCAAAAATAAAAGCTGAAATTAAAAAAAGAAAGAAAACGGATCTTGAGTCTTTATGAGCTGGAAGTTGTGGGAAAGAAAATAAATGAGAAATGAATGATAGATAAAGGCTGGTTAGTGAAGTTTGTTGGGTAGATTCCTCTGATGTCATCTCCAAGCTGATAAGGGTCTAAAGCTGTCTTTGGTGATCAACCTTTGTCCTTCCTGGTAGAGAGGGAAGGAGGGACATCTTTATAAATTTATGTCCTGCTTTAAGGCAGAAAATGAGAGGTAAGAGAAGACTTCCCTCATCTGTTGATTCTCAGTTGCCTTTGGCTCAAAATAATCCTTATGCCAAAGTGGCATATTTTGGGGTGGCATGTTCTGGTCTCCAATACTGGCCCCAGCCTTCTTGATGCCATGCTGAAAGTGCCTGGTATTAGCTTACTTCTATTTTTGCATAAACACTGTGGAGTGAGTGAGTTTTACCAATTTCATATCCATATGAGGAAATTGAGGCTCAGAGAGGTTAGGTCACCTGCCCAAGATCATGTACTTAGTAAGGGGCATAACTGGGACTAGATCCTAGGTCCCTCTGACTCTAAATTGCATGGTAAATGGCCTGTTGACCAGTATCTATAGTTGGGCTATAGTATCTGTAGTTGGGCTGGGAAGATAAGATATGGTAATATGAAAAGTAGCCAATAATTTACTGACTATATAATAAGTACCAGGGGAGTTTAAAGTGGGGAGATAGTCTTGGCTGGGGGAGATGGTGACATAAAGCATTCTTCAGGGGGTATCTGCATTGGGCTTAATAATAGGAACAGAATCAAATGTCCTCTGTGGGGGAAGACAGTGATTTTCGTATTTAAACCTGCATTAGAATCACCTGAAGTGCTTATCAAAACACAGACTACTCTGATTTAGTAAGTCTTGGAGGAAGACTTAGAATTTGCATTTCTAGTGAATTATTATGTGATGCTGATGCTGCTTGTCCAGGGACCACACTTTGACAATCACTGCTCTAAGCAAAGGAAAAAAAAAAAGTAGAATTATAGGGTATGTTTGGGAGCCAGTAATTTGGCTAGTTGTGTTCCAGTGGAGGGTTTGTGCAAGCCAGAGCATTATGGAGATGAGGCTGAAAAAGTAGTTTAGAGCAAATGCATTCTGTCACCTTTAAAGAAATAGTTTTATTATTGAAAAAAAAATCAAGAAACTGTGTTCAACTATAGAGAATTTCAGTTCATATGCTTTATGGGAAAAATGCATTTCTCCCTGTTGTAGATAGCATTATTGGCCCCTAGGTTTACCCTTCCCTATATCATGCATTCCATCCATGACTTTGCCCCTTGACTTTGGGTTTAATCTATGTGTGTTGCTTTGGGCAACAGAATGAGGCAGAAGTGATGGTGTCAAGTTCAAACCTAGGCTAAGTGACTTTGTGGGTTTCCACCTGACTTCTTGTGCCTGGGCCATCACCATGAGGAGACTGTGCCTCAGCTGGTCCACTAGTCCAGGGAAGATGAGTGACACATGGAGCAGAGCCATCCCTGATGAGCCTGGACTAGACTAGTCACCCCCTACCTCCAGGTGCATGAGAAAGAACAACTGATTGTTGTTTTAAGCCACTGAGTTTTGTGATGGTTTGTTTACTCGGAAATAAGCTACTGATACCTCTTCTTTAAAACACTTACAATGATTTGAATGTATGTATTTTAGGCTGTCTAATCACAACACCAAATTCATTATTCATTTTTCTTTTTATAAATAATCATAAGTGAAAGTTGTTATACTTACAAAGCCATGATAATCTTTTGCAAAATGCCAAGTACCTCACCCAGACAGTTCCTTTTTAAGAAGATCTGCTGCAGCCTCAGGGCTTTTTTCATATCTTTCTCTGTGGTTTCCTCAATTTTAGGCTCAGGCAGAGCCCCTTCACTTGCCTGGGACTTATTATCCTTGAAGGATCTAATGAGCAGCCCATTATGCTGTCAGTTCATTGATTAAGAATGTCTTCAGCATGAGAGAAGATCATTGTTATGGAAATTTCCCTGCTCCAATCTATTTTTCCTAATAAACTGGGTGCAAATGAGAACCTGAGCTTGAGGAGAGAGAAGAGTGAGCTGTTAGACCAAGCCATAAATCCAGGCCAAAGAGTGGGTTAGCATTTATAAAACATTGCACTTTAATTTTTCATAAATATTGTTCTGTTGATTTACCACTTAGATCCTTGGCTTGAACCCATTTTGGTTCCTATGAGAGAAACTGGGGGGCTACTGGGCAATATGATTCATTCTAGAAGCAAAAGGAACTTCATGCATTCTCTGTTCTTGTTAACAAGTCTCTACAACCTGACCTCTCATGAGAGTGTAATGTCACTGGTTAGCCACTTTGCTACCTATGTGGGCCCCGAATAGCTGAGTGAAGTGGAGCTTTTGGAGCTGTGATCTTCATAGACTGCACTTTATGCCAGTGGCTGTTGTGTCCAAGTATCCAAACATACAACCAGCTCTTCTGTGGGTTCCTGTGGCCTAATAAGCCATACATATTTGGCTGGGCATGGTGGCGCATGCCTGTAATCCCAGCACTTTGGGAGGCTGAGGTGAAAGGATCACTTAGAGGTCAGGAGTTTGAGACCAGCCTGGGCAACATGGTGAGCCCCCATCTCTACGAAAAATGCAAAAATTAGCTGGGCATGGTGGTGCACGCCTGTAATCCCAGCTACTTGGGAGGCTGAGGCATGAGAATTGCTTGAACCTGGGAGGGGGAGGTTGCAGTGAGCTGAGATCGTGCCATGGCACTCCAGCCTGGGTGACACAAAGAGATCTTGTCTCAAAAAAAAAAAAAGCGTATATATTTGGTCTTTGTCCCTGGTTCCTGACACATAGCTCCAAAAGACTCTGGTAATCTCCAGAATGATATGTTAAGGACATGGCTGGTGGCTGGGTTCCCCTACACAGCTTCAGGATGGGGGCTGGTCACCAGAAAGACCAAGGCATGGTTAGAGGACTGGAACTTTCAGTCCTACTCTCCTGACCTCTGGGGAGGGGAGAGGGACTGCAGGTTAAGTTCAATCACCAATGTGTAATAAATTGGCTGGGCTCGGTGGCTCATGCCTGTAATCCCAGCACTTTCGGAGGCCGAGATGGGTGGATTACGAGGTCAGGAGATCGAGGCCATTCTGGCTAACACGGTGAAACCCTGTCTCTACTAAAAATCCAAAAAAAAAAAAAAATCTAGGTGTGGTGGCGGGTGCCTGTAGTCCCAGATACTCGGGAGGCTGAGGCAGAAGAATGGCATGAACCCGGGAGACGGAGCTTGCAGTGAGCTGAGATCGCGCCACTGCACTCCAGCCTGGGCAACAGTGCGAGACTCCGTCTGAAAAAAAAAAAAAAAAAAAACATGCCTGTGTCATGAAACTTCCATAAAAATCTCTAAACAATGGGGTTTGGGGAGCTGGGCTGGTGACTATATGGAGGTGCTGGGAGGGTGGTGTGCCCAGAGAGTGCATGGAAACTCTGCATCCATTTCCCATACCTTGCCCTATGCGTCTCTTCCTTTTGGCTCTTCCTGGCTTGTATTCTTGATAATGAACTCTTAAAAGCAAGTTGTGACTTCTGAGGCCTGAGAGCTGTTCTAGCAAATTATCAAAGCTGATGAGGGGTTTGTGAGAACCCCTGATTTATAGCCAAGTTGGACAGAAGTTCTGGAAACCTGAGGACCCAACACTTGTGAGTGGCATGTGGAGTAAGGTCAGTCTCATGAGACTGAGTCCTTAAACCTGTGGAATCTGACACTATCTCTGGGTAGTTAGTTCAGAATTGAATTGAATTGAATTATAGGATGTGATACCACACCTAGCTAATTTATTTAGAAATAGGATCTCCCTATGTTGCCCAGGCTGGTCTTGGACTTCTAGGCTCAAGCGATCCTCCTGCTTTTGACTCCGAAAGTGCTGGAATTACAGGTGTGAGCCACCGTGCCCAGCCTAGAATTTGTATTTCTAACAAGTTCTCAGGTCATGCTGATGCTGCTGGTCTGCTGACTTCACTTCAAAAAACACGGTTCTACCTGCCTTTTCAATTCTTTCCCAAAATTCCTTGTGGCTCAGTTCCCTGAACTGTTTTCTTCCCTTTCTCACAGGTTTTGTCCATCTCTGATGGTGGAAACCCTAATTCCACTGCCTCTTTTACTTCCAACAGACTCTGAGTGGGCCTCTCTCAGCAAGTGTGTGTGGGGCAACGGCCTTGACAGAAAGCATTTTTCTTCTCTGTGCAAAGCACATGCCAAATAACTGAAATACAGCGAAATTTATGGTATTTCTGCTTGAAAGTATAAATGATACATTTACAGTATTTCAGGGGATTTAAAATATAAAAGAGAAGTGAAGGGTCAACATTGTCCCCCAAAAGTTTGGCCCTTGCCTAGCTCCTGGGAGGTAACCTCCAAATCTGTGGAATATCCTGCTTGGGAAGAATGTCTTGTTTACCTGGAGGCCTTGAGTCATACCAGATAGTCTGTGCTAACAGTGTGTCTTAGTCTGCTTGGGCTGCTGTTATGGGCACGGCACCCGGCTGCGCCCCCTTGCAGCCTGGGGCAGGGGGTCCAGGTCCTCACTGGGCCTGGGCTGGCAGCGAGGCAGGGATGATGTTGCCGTGAGCTCCCGCTGTGGTCCCGGCCCTCAAGGGTGGTCTGGAGCTCCCCCTTGCCCATAGCATGACCCAGCCTGGCCCCATTGTGGCAGCCCCCAGGGTGGTGGGCTTGGGGTGGGAGGGGCTGTTTGCCTCCTCCCTGTGTCATCCCTGCAGCAGCCCACATGATGGCAGTGGCTACATGAGACGGCCTGCTGCTGCTATCACTGCTACAACAAAATGTCTTAGACTGGGTAACTTACAAAGAACAGAATTTGTTGCTCACATTCTAGAGGTTTAAGATCAAGGCACCAGCAGATCCACTGTCTGGCGAGGACTCTCTGCTTCATAAACAGCACCTTGCCGCTGTGTTCTTCCATGGCAGAAGGGGTGGAAAGGCTCCCTCAGGCCTCTTTTATGAGGGAACTAATCCCATTCATGAGGGTGGAGAGCTAATCACTTCCTAAAGGCTCTGCCTGTTAATACTATCACATTGGGGATTAAGTTTCAACATATGCATTTTGAGGGAACAAGCATTGAGACCAAAGCACAGCATGATTTGCCGTGGTGGCCTTGGGCTACATAGTATGGGTTTGACTTCTGGAGGGGCTGGAGACTAAGGCCAGCCACACAGCCAGTCAACTATGTCTTCACCACTGAGCCACAGTAAAATCCCCAGACTCAGCTGAGCGTCCCTGGATGTGAATACCTTGTGTGCATTGCCATACATTGTTGCTGAGGGGAGTAAGTGTTGTCTGCGTGACTGTCCTGGGAGGGCACACCTGGAAGCTCATGCCTGGTCTCCGTTGGATTCTACCTCGTGCATCTTCTTTCTTTGTTGATTTTAATCTGTATCCTTTCAGTTTGATAAACTAGAATCACGAGTGTAAGGATTTTTTTTGAGTTATTTGAATCCTAGCAAAAAATTAAACCCAAGAGCAGTCTTAGGGACCCCCCCCAGACTGCCACAATAAACATATGCGATAATCAATTACCAAAGATATCATGTGTCAAGTGCTAAGAAGAGGAAGTAGTTTCACATGCGCTGTTGAAGGAAGACAATCTTTGTCAGAGGGACCAAGGGAAGCTCTTGGAGGAGAGAAGACTTGAGTTATTCTTAAAGGATGGGTAAAATTAAAACAGTAAAAAAAAAAAAAAAAAAAAAAAAAACCCTAAAATGTTATGTTCCTAAAAAAGTTTTGATAAAAATTATGGAGAAAAACTTGGAAATCATCAATAACCCTAATTCTAAAAACCATGACCAATTTAATATGTTATTGAAGTTTCTTTTGTTTTTTTTCGTATGTGCATATGTATAAGTCCATTCTTGCAATGCTAAAAAGAAATACCTGAGACTGGGTAATTTATAAAGAAAGGAGGTTTAATTGGCTCATGATCCTGCAAGCTGTACAGGAAGCATGGTGCTGGCATCTGCTCAGCTTCTGGGAAAGTCTCAGGAAACTTATAATCATGGTGGAAGGCTAAGCGGGAGCTGGCACTTTGCATGGCTGGAGCAGGAGGAAGAGAAAGAGAGGGGAGGTACTACACACTTTTTAAACAACCAGATCTCACGAGAACTCACTTTTGCAGGGACGGTACCAAGGGGGATGATGCTAAACCAATCGTGAGAAATCAACTGCCATGATCCAGTCACTTCCCACCAGACGCCCCCTCCAACATTGGGGATTACAATTTAGCATGAGATTTGGCGGGAACACAGATCCAAACCATATCAGCATATAATTATTTCTAAGTTTTTAATGTGGAAAATTCCAAACATACAAAAAAATAATGAGAAGAGTATAATGAGCCTCATGTATCCATCACCCAATAATTAACTCGTGGCCAATTTTGTTTCCTTTGTAGTCCCTTTCGTTACATCCACCCCACTGAATTATTTTGAATCAAACTCCAGACATTGTATACTTTCATTTGTAAACATTTTAGTGTAAATCTCTAAGAGATAAGGATACTCTTTCTAAATGTACCACAATACCTTCATCATACCCACTTCTAAATCAGCAATAATACCTAAATCATAGAATATCCAGATTACGTTCATATTTTCCAATTTATCCTTTAAGTTCTCTTGTTTCTCTAACCTGTTTGAATTACGATCCAAACACGACCCATACCTTTCAGCTGGTTAATGTGTAGCTGAAATCTCTTTTAAAAAAATCAACTTTACTAAAGTATAATTCACATATAATGAAATGTAAAAAGGCTGGAGCGCAGTGGTGCATTCGTTTTTGGTGTTGAGTCTATCTGCCGTTTAACTACCATCCCAATCAAGATATAGAATACTCCCATCACTCTCAAAATTTCCCTTGTGCATCTTTGAAATCAATCTCTACCCTCCCTCAACAACTGCAGGGAACCCTCATTAGCACTGTCACTGATTCAGAATGCAGTTCTTTGGTAAATCTCTCTGATCATGGCTGCCTGGCCAGCCCCTGCACCTGGTGTTTCTCTGTAGCGAGTATGGAGTTCTCCGGGGCCCTTGGGGTTAGCTTCAGTCATCTCAGGTCGTTCGGGCTAGCATGTTCTCAGTTCTGATTTTTATACTAATGTAACTCCATCTTGTATCTTCCCAGGATTTAAAAACATTTTATAGCCTTTGATGGCCTTTCTTATTTTCCTGTGCTATTATGATTTTGTTGTTAAAAATAATGTGTAATGTGTCAAACTCAGGGGGACATAAACAAGAAATAGTTTTTATTTCTTGCAGTCATTGCCTATAGCCATACTTTGTAAATTTCCTCTTTCCTGTCCCTTAATAAAATCTTGAGCAAATTCTTTAACATTTTCATTACTTTTGACTTAGTTCTATCCGGGCTGAAACTTTATAATTGGCTTAAACCCTTCCCCCAGTCCAACATGTTACTCCAGGGACCTATAGTGTGAGGGGGCAGGGCTTAATATGTCCTTGAAGTTCAGTCATGTGTTGCTCAATGATAGAGATACGTTCTGAAAAATGCATCATTAGGCGTGAGTATCACAGAGTGTATTTACATAAAACTAGATGGTTTATCCGCCCAGGCTAGTATATGGTAAGGCCTGTTGCTCCTAGGTTACAAACCTATACAGGATGTTACTGTACTGAATACTGTAGGCCGTTGTAACACAATGGTAAGAATTTATGTATATAAATATATGGAAACATAGAAAAGGTACAGTAAACATATGGTATAAAGATACAAAATGGGCTGGGCACAGTGGCTCATGCCTATAATCCCAGCACTTTGGGAGGCTGAGGTGGGCGGATCATGAGTTCAGGAGACCGAGACCATCCTGGCCAACATGGTGAAACCCTGTCTCCACTAAATACACAGAAAATTAGCTGGGCTTGGCGGCTTGTAATCCCAGCTACTCGGGAGGCTGAGGCAGGAGAATCGCTTGAACTTGGGAGGCGGAGGTTGCAGTGAGCTGAGATCATGCCACTGCACTCTAGCCTGGCAACAGAGCTAGACTCTGTCTGGAAAAAAAAAAAAAAAAGTTACAAAATGATATACCTGTCAAGGGCACTTACATAAAGGGAGCTTGCAGGACCGAATGTTGCTCTGGGCAAATCAGTGAGTGAGTGGTGAGTGAACGGGAAGGCCTAGGACATTCTGTGCACTACTGTAGACTTTATTAACACTGTATGCTTAGGCTACACTACATTTATAAAAAAAAGTTTGCTTCCTTCAATAACACATTAACCTTAGCTTAGTGTCAAGTTTTTTTACTTTCTGAACTTTTTAATTTTTTAACAGTTTTTGACTCTTTTGTGATAACACTTAGCTTAAAACACAAACACATTGTACAGGTATACAAAATATTTTCTTTATGTCCTTGTTTTATAAAGTTTTTTCTATATTTTTAAATTGTTTACTTTTTAAAACTTTTTTGTTGAAAACTAAGTCACAAATACATATGTTAGCCGAGGCCTACACAGGCTCAGGATCACCAGTACAACTGTCTTTCACCTCTGCAGTTTGTCCCACTGGAAGGTCTTCAGAGGCAATAACAGGCATGGAGCTGTCATCTCCTGTGATAATAATGCCGCCTTCTGTAATTCCTCCCGAAGGACCTGCGTGAGGCAGTTTTACATTTAGCTTTATTTTATTTTACTTATTTATTTATTTTTTTTAGATGGAGTCTTGCTCTGTCGCCAAGGCTGGAGTGCAGTGGTGCTATCTCAGCTCACTGCAACCTTCGCCTCCCAGGTTCAAGCGATTCTCCTGCCTCAGCCTCCTGAGTAGCTGGGGTTACATGCACGCGCCACTATGCCCAACTAATTTTTGTATTTTTAGTAGAGACAGGGTTTCATTATGTTGGTCAGGCGGGTCTCGAACTCCTGACCTCATGATCCACCTGCCTCAGCCTCCCAAAGTACTGGGATTACAGGCGTAAGCCTGCGCCCGGGCTACTTTTAACTATTTTTTAAATGTAAGTAGAAGAACGTACACTCTAAAATAACAATAATAGTATAGTAAATTGACAAACCAGTAACATTGTCATTTATTATCATTATCAAATATTATGTACTGTACACAATTGTATATGCTATATTTTTATACAGATATATACTGGCAGCGCAGTAGGTTTGTTTACACCAGCATCACCACAAGCATGTGAGTAACGTGTTACGCTGTGGTATGACAGCAGCTACGATGTCACTGAGCAATAGGACTTTTTCAGCTCCATTATAATCTTATGGGATCACCCTTGTATATGCATTCCTTCATTGACTGAAACATCATTTTGTGGCACATGACTGTGTATCTGCTTCTTTCCCTGAAACCGGTTCTTCCAGAATTGGCAGCAGGTGGCAGGGGCAGTGGAAACAGGTTTGATGCAGGCGACTGATTGTGAGTGGAGGAAAGATGTCTTGACTCTGCCCTGGCTTAGAAAGCTTCCATCTGGAGAGGGAGGCCTCCTCTGACTCAGGGTCTCCCTGGAGAAAGTGCTCAGTTTTCTCAAGGGGCAGTGAGAGAATGTCAGCTGTGTCTCACTTCAGCCTGTGCCGATGGTCTAGCCATGTAACTAAGTGTGCGTATGTGTGTGTGTGTGTGTTTCCTAAGCCACACTGATGGTCTAGCCATATAGCTAAGTGTGTGTGTGTGTGTGTGTGTGTGTGTCCTAAGCCACATGGCTCAGAATTGGGAAAGTGCAGTTCCTCATAGAAAATGTGGGATTCCCCATTCTATTATAAAGACACATGCACACGTTTGTTTATTGCGGCAGTATTCATAATAGCAAAGTCTTGGAACCAACCCAAATGTCCATCAATAATAGACTGGATAAAGAAAATGTGGCACATATACACCATGGAATACTATGCAGCCATAAAAAAGGATGAGTTCATGTCCTTGCAGGGACATGGATGAAGCTGGAAACCATCGTTCTCAGCAAACTGTCACAAGCGAGGTCAGGAGTTCGAGACCAGCCTGACCAACATGATGAAACCTTGTCTCTACTAAAAATACAAAACACCGCATGTTCTCAATCATAAGTGAGAATTGAACAATGAGAACACATGGACATAGGGAGGGGAACATCATACACTGGGGCCTGTTGCGGGGTTGGTGGCTAGGGGAGGGATAGCATTAGGAGAAATACCTAATGTAGATGATGGGTTGATGGGTGGAGCAAACCACCATGGCACTGTACACCTGTGTAACAAAACTGCACGTTCTGCACATGTACCCCAGAACTTAAAGTATAATAATAATAAAAAAAAGAAAACGTGGGATCCCCTTACAACGAAAGCGAGGTAAAGGAGGCTATGTAAACAGATGCCCAGCACATGCGATTAAAGACCTCACCTTTTGAACAATTACATATAGAAAAGGAGAAGCAATTTTCCCAAAAGCAAATGGAATGGCCTACTTAAAGAAAATGGTATGGACTACACTATAGCCTCTTTTACATCTTCCCTGAATATGTATTTTATTCTTTTGGAAAAATATGCTGAGCAAGAAGATTGGGATTTAAACTTTCAGGAACTGCAGTGCTTTCTCTTTCTATGCTAACGTCCAATTCTTTCCTTCCTTCTTTCTTTCTCTTTCTTTCTTTCTTCTCTCTCTCTCTCTCTCTCTCTCTCTCTTTCTTTCTTTCTTTCTTTCTTTCTTTCTTTCTTTCTTTCTTTCTTTCTTTCTTTCTTTCTTTCTTTCTTTCTTTCTTTCTTTCTTTTCTTTCTTTCTTTCTTTCATAAAGGTGATAGTGAGAAAATGTTTGGATTTTGTTATTACAGCTTGATAGTAATCTCATGTTTGTATTACAGCTAATGTCTTCCTGGATTTGTCAGTCTTTCTTGAATTGACTTGTAAGTTGCTTTTAAATCTTAACCGCATCTGAGACCAGGATAGTCTTTATCTCTCTGGTCTCTGTCTTCGAATTGTCTCAGCAGAGATACAGCAGCTTTTGTTCTCTCTTTCTCAGGCTATTATTAAATGCAAGGCTGCAAGGCTGTCTGAACAGGCTTGTGAACCAGGGATGAATTTCTTTTCTTTCAAAAATGAATTATCATGAGACTCCACCAATGCTAGAAGCACATTTAATAAAGGAGCGTCTCCAGATGGTTGAAGGTAGATAGCTTTAAATTCAGAACATTTTTCATCATAATTGCAATACCATGCACAGATTTAAACTGACACTTTGGGGAGTTTACAGATGAGATGCACTGCAATCTGCTACCAGGCATCATGGTCACTAGGTTTTATTGTTTTAGAAATGGCATAATGACTATTGAAAAGCACTAATTGCCTACAGTTTGGTGTTATGGAAGAGCACATTACATTTGTTCTACCCTGTAGACCTTTGTTTCACAAAGACAATTTAAAGTACATAAGAAAACAATCACAGATTGTTTTAATCTCCACGGCATTTGCAAATTATTTTTCTTAAATCAGAGGGCATTTTAGATACATCTTTTTGGCAAATAAAATCCTTTAATGAAAGTAGTAAAGTGGAGGAGGAAGAGGATGGACTGGATTTGGATTCCAGTGTTTATCTAGCTTCTTACAGGATTTATGAGCACAGTGACCTTGTTCAAACTCGGTGGGGTTGGTAGTTTCCTTTATAGTGAACAGGGAGTGAGACTGAATAATTTCTCAGGCCTCTTATGGCCACAGGGTTCACTGATTCTGGGTTGTATTAAAAGAATCAAGAAAACATGAAGGAAATTATTCCTATCATCTTCTTGATTATTAAATAATAAGTCTTTTCTTAATTTTATTTTTTGGCATTAAACTTTTAAAAAATATTTTGAGGTGGATCTACTATCCCATTATGTTTTATAATTTCTCGTTGCTGATATAAATGAAAACTTTGTTTGAATATATTTAGCTTTAGTTTAGCTTTAGCTTTTTTTTTTTTAAGACGGACTCTCTCTCTGTTGCCCAGGCGCGACTGCAGTGGCGCTGTCTCGGCTCACTGCAAGCTCCGCCTCCCGGGTTCACGCCATTCTCCTACCTCAGCCTCCCCACTAGCTGGGACTTCAGGAGCCCGCCACCACCGCACCCGGCCAATTTTTTCTATTTTTAGTAGAGATGGGTTTCACTGTATTAGCCAGGATGGTCTCGATCTCCTGACCTCGTGATCCGCCCACCTTGGCCTCCCAAAGTGCTGAGATTACAGGCGTGAGCCACCGCGCCTGGCCTTTTTCTTGAGACGGAGTCTCGCTCTGTCTCCCAGGCTGGAGTGCAGTGGTGCGATCTCGGCTCACTGCAAGCTCCGCCTCCCGGGTTCCCGCCATTCTCCTGCCTCAGCCTCCCCAGTAGCTGGGACTACAGGACCCCGCTACCACGCCCGGCTAATTTTTTTTTTGTATTTTTTTTTAAGTAGAGACTGGGTTTCACCATGTTAGCCAAGATGGTCTTGATTTCCTGACCTCGTGATCCACCCACCTCGGCCTCCCAAAGTGCTAGGATTACGGGTGTGAGCCACTGCGCCCGGCCTGTATATATTTAGCTTTTATATAGTTGTGTTAACTGAATGTTTTTGGTTCTAATAGGTTTTTAGTTGAGGTGCATGGATTTTCTGGGAATAAAATCTATAAATAATAATTTTAGAACCTCAAGAACAATGTTGAAAAGTAGTGGTAATAGCAGTCATCCTTTCCTGTTTTCACTTCAGTAGCATACTTTTATTTAATATGTTGTTTGCTATTGATATATGTTGAATACCCTATCAAATTTAGATTTTTTTAAAATTATAATTTTACTCAGAATTTTTGCATAATTCTTTTCTGACATCTATTAAAGTAAGCATATGGATTTTTCGTCTTTAACCTACTGATACAATGAATTACACTAATAGATTTCCTGATGTTAAACCATTTAATAATTTTAACCTATCCCGAAATCCCTGTTATAAACCCAACTTGCTCACTGCGCTTCAAAAATGTGCTTTCAAGGGAAAGCTTATACACTGCTGGTGGGAAGGTAAATTAGTACAGCCTCTATGGAAAACAGTATGGAGATTTCTTAAAGAACTAAAAGTAGATCAACACTTAGATCCATTCTACTCATTCTACCCAGAAGAAAATAAATTATTATATCAAAAAAACACCTGCACACTTCACATGTGTATTTATTTATTGCAGCATAATTCACAGTTGCAAAGATATGGAACCAGCCTAAGTGCCCACTGACCAATAAGTAGCTAAAAAATGTGGCGCATATATATATACACACACACACACACACACCATGGAATACTACTCACCATAAAAAAGAAAAAATAACGTCTTTTGCACAACTTGGATGGAGCTGGAGGCCATTATTCTAAATGAAGTAACTCAGGAATGGAAAACCAAAAAATATATTAAAAAAACAAAACCAAAACCAAAAAAATATATTTTCAAATTCATTTTGTTAATATATTGAGTAAGGTTTTTCATCTATATTATTAATAATACAAGACTATAAATTTTTTTAACTTAAAAATTATATTTTGAATCAAAGTTATGTCTACTTCTCAAAACAATTTGGAAAAAATTTTCATCTCTCATTTTCTGTTATAATTTGAATAGCGTAGGAATTAACTATTCTTTTAAGGACAGATAGAATTTATGGACAAAACTATTTGGGTCTGGTTCCTACTATAGTGGTAGATGTTTGATATATTTTCCCCAAGAATTCTATCATGATTGTTCAGTTCTATCACTTCTTGAGTCTGTTTTGGCAATTCATTTTAGTAACAGCCATCAATTTCATCTTGGTATTCAAATTTATTAGCGTAACCAGTTATTTTCATTAACTATTTTAATTGCTCTCATATTTGTAGTCTCATTTCTAATTTTTCTTACTTTCCTGCTTTCTTTTTTGCACCATTTTTTGAATTGCTTTGAAGGGGTTAGTCCTTTTCATTCAGCTTTTCAAAGACCCCACTTTTGGCTTTCTTTATAACATGTTTAGATTGTAAACAGAAAAAGGAATTTAACTTTTGGGTTAATTATTTCTTTGGTCCACTAAATTGAAGATGGTTCCAAAAGTTCACTGGCTTTTTTGTCCGCTCCCCTACAACCCCCTTTACTTCTTAAACAGAGTTTATAAGAGGGCCAGGACAGGGGATGTGGGTCAGGGAAATTAACCTCGGCTGCACGGTGAGCCACTGTGAACCACTTTGTGACTTTATTACTATGCAACGTTGATTAATGTACACTCTAGAACTAACTGCTGAAAGGAGACACTGCTGTGCAGCTTGAAGGCGGCGTGAGTTGTGGTTGAGGTTAAAGCTTTGGGATTAGACAGATCTGTGTTCGAATCCTGACTCTGCTACTCGCAGATGGTATCATTTTGGGTGAGTCCCTTTGCTACTGGTCCTCATCTGCTTGCCTGTGTAGGGCAGATTAAGTGAAAAAAGATAGGAAAAGCATTTAGGTAGTTGCTTGGCACATCAGAGATCTCAGTAGATGGCAATAGTAGTGAGAGTTGTTCTTAATCTAGTATCTGGGGGTCATATCACAGAGTCTCCATTTCTCATTTGCAAAAGGTGAGGTTCTGTTGCTTTGAAGCTACTCCGACAGCAGATGTACAAACACTTTCCTCTAGCAGCATGAGCCATTTTCCCATCCTCTGCCAGCGCAGGGCAGCCTCCGATGGCCCATCAGGGCATGCCAGTCTTCTCTGTGCCTCCCCAGACAGCGTATCTGGTTAGATGACCTGTGTTGGAGAATCTTGCCTCCATGCCTTGAATTCAACAATACCATCTAGGCAATAAGGCTGTATAGGGGGAAAAGGTGACGACATATGCTTCCCCCACCTGGGTTATACATTTAGGACTTTGAGCTTTGATGGCAATTTAAGGAGTCTGTTAGAATTCCCTTTGGAATGTCAAAGGAGGACACAAGGCCTCCAGGCCCCTTAAGACAGAGGGTGACGTGGCTGTTAGGCTCTGTCTCCTGAAAAGTTTCCCACCCTGCCTTTGCTTCCCGTTCCCATGTGAATAGCTATTGTGCTGTATCTGGAGGGAGACAGATTGGGAGACATCCTGGAAATGCTCTAATGCTGGAGTTTATCAGTCTTCATGAAATCCTAGCTCCTATTCCATGGGACATGCTACGTGTCCAGTACCCAGATCTCTTTAGGTGTCTCCTGACAAATCACCTCTCACCCTCCATCCCCTTCTTATTTTCATCTCTTGGGGATTGTAAGACCTGCAGCTATTGGAGGGGATGAGTCTTAGGACCAGAAGAGCTGGCATACCTCTGTATCATTTATAAAGCTCAACACAAACATTATCTCACTGACCTCTTAGAATAATCCTACGAGGCCAATACAGCAGGTAGATTATTATCTCTAGTTCATAAATGAAGAAACTGAGGTCCAGGGAGGATAAGAGCTTTGCCAAAGTCACACTCAGCAGAAGGAAAGCAGACCAAGGTTTCTACCACTAAGCCCTGTGCCGCTTCCACTGACAGGCTAGTCTCTCACCGACGGGCTAGATTTTGCAGGGGCTAAATCTCAAGTTGGAGATCATGCATCTGGAATTTCTTAGGGGTTCCTGCCCAGAGTCCCTAACTTAGCCCAATTCCCCTTAGCGAGGAAGATGAAAGGCAGAGGGAGGCAGGGGAGAGAAGGGAAAGCGAGAGGAGGAGAGTTGGGGTCAGGGGAGAAGGAATGCTTTAGCTTCTCAAATTATAGAAACTTGTCCTCTGTTTTAACCTCTTCAGCTGCCCAAACCACTCCCAGAGCCATGATCCTTCAGTGCCTCTGGTTTCTGATTCTGATAGTTTCTCCCAAAAGTCCCCTGTGTAGTTTAGCTCTTTACATCCTCTCCTAGCAGAACACACAATATAAATGTAAACTGTCATCATGGCCTGGGACCCCAGGGAAAGAGATGACATTTTCTTGTGAGACTGAGAGGAGCAGGAGCAGGTGTGGGGAAGGGTTGTTTTGCAAACCAAATGTTGTGGAATGGTTTTTGCAGTCTTGGGGGAGATGCAGTGTTTACAAAGAGGAAGTGGATAATGGTCCTCAGGTTGTTCTGTCTACAATAGTGAAGAATAAGCACACGGTGTGCGCCTGTGGTCCCAGCTACTTGGGAGGCTGAGGTGGGAGACTTGCTTGAGCCCAAAAGTTTGAGGCTGCAGTGCGCTATGAGTGGTGTCATTGCACTCCAGCCAGGACCACAGAGTGAGACCCTGTCTCGAAAAGAAAAAAAAAAAGAAAAGAAAAAGAAAAGAAAAAAAAAAGCAGGCAAGATCAGTGTATTCAGGGTACTGGTAAGAGTGCCTGTCGAGCTCAGGAATTTGAATCCAGTTTGGGCAACATAACGAGATCCCATCTCTCCAAGAAAGGCAGAAGAGGCAGCAGATCTAGCTGATGATCTAGCTTAGCACTCTCCATGTCCCCTCCTGCCATGCTGATGCTGGGCTTTGCTCAGAAGTGAGGGGCATATAGGTGGCACTCCCTAAAAATAGATGGCAATCACTTACTCATTTTCATAAAATGGGTCAACATTTGTTCCCATCCAGTGTGATTTCGCCCCCCTGGAGCAAAATCATTTGGCATTTGGCAATGTCTAGAGATATTTTTGGTTGTCACAACTTGGACTGCTCCAAGGAATACCACTGTCATGTAGTGGCATGGAGGCCTGGATGCTGCTGGATGACTTACAATGCATAGGACAGCCTCACAGAAAATAACTATTTAGCCCCCAGTGTCAGCCCTGCTTGGGATGAGGGGCTCTGGGTGAGGGTGAGGCCCAGCATGCAACATTCGGCCTGGGGATGTTGGCCGAGTGGTCAGGAGCTTTCAGTGGGGCAACACTGGTCAGTATGATTTCATGGATCCATTTTTGTGTTTTTTTTAAGTCCATGAATAAGACATGATTATATTCATACTGCAGAAGATTTAAACAATTCAGGAGTGAGGAGAACAATGTGTGACTGTTCTGCTTGCTTTCCTTTCTTGCTTTTACCCTTTTCCTCCTCTTCCCTCTACCCTTTCCTTTCTGGGGGCCTGGTCCAGGTGCCTTCAGCTGCTCACACATTTTTTTCCTTACATAAATGGCATCATCCCACACACACTCTAATGTAACTTACTGTTTTCACTTAGCATTTGAGTAAATCAACTTCCAGGCTGTTCAAAGTTTCACAATGAATAGATAGTGGAAGTATCACAATGAATAGATATTGTGGAAGTAATCAAAGCAGCACTACTTTATGACACCTACTCTATGCCACGCAGGATTCCAGAGTCTCTGCGTGTGACTTCTTTAGTCCTCATAAAACATTGTGGGTTAGGTGCTATTTTATGGATCAGGAAACGGAAGCACTCAGAGGCAATCTAGGTGAGTCCTCACTTTTTACCCCTGCACTGTCCAGAAAAGCTATTATCTGGGGACCAGGGAACCTTTGGTGACATCCACAGGAATTCATTCAATGCCAGTCATGTACTTAGCACTGTGCCAGATATCCCTGCCCTCCAGGAACTCCTGGTGTCGGGGGAAATAACAGACAGACAGAAAGCAGCAGCTCATAGCAGCTCAGTGTGCAGGGGTAGCAATGGGAACAAACTTCATAGACAACAGTCACCAGTTGATTTATGCCTCAACTCCCGGAGGGCAGTCCAGAGCCATTGTTAATTAGAAATGGCCCATCCTCATTATTCAGCCTTTGTGTCTCTGACTTTTGAAGCATGCCTTATTGTAACTTGCTTTATGATCTTGTTCCCAAGTTTTATAGCAGGAGCTGTCAGTAATCAAAATAATTCTTCTGGCTTTGTAAAATGGGAGGGTTTGGAATGCTGCTGTCTTTATTCCATTTCCAGAGCAGCGCTTGAGATATAATTCTCGTCATTTCCCAACTTTCAAATGTATTTCATTAAATATGTCACTCCTTTCCCTCCCTATCCTGTAATGTCATTTTTCTCTTTTACCAAGGATGACTTTCCAATAGTTTAAGAGAGCAAAATACACACATGCCCACTAGAATATAATACAGTTAAAGGAGCTCTTAGTTATCTCTGGGCTGTGCCAGGCACTATAGCAGGTGCTGGGGAGGAGCTCACAGGGGCATTCACAATGTCTTCGGACAATGGGATGAGTGAAATATAAAGACCACACACAGAGGGTTGTAGGAATCTGGGGTAGGATGTGGATGCAGCTCTTTGTCCATGTACCAGGATGCATCACGCAGGGTGACCAACCATCCCTGTTTGCTTAGGACTAAGGAGTTTCCAGGATGCAAGGTGGTGCTAACATCAAGAAAGTTCCAACAAATTATGACAATTTGGTCATCATGGTGTTAAAGAAAATAAGAAGGAGACTATTAGCCCAAAGTTGTCTCTGTATCTGGAGAGCAAACCAAAGTCCATTTCAATGGAAATTGTAAAACAAAACTTGAGCTTAACCAATCAGAAATCACCAACCAACCTCTAACTCAGGACTCTCCACTGGATTATACCCAAATAAGGCAAATGTCAAGCTGTAGCCAATCAAGTAATTTCTCTACTTAGCTTCTGTGGTCAACCTATAAAAGTTTGCTGGTCATGCTATGGAGCAGAGCTCTTTGGACCTCTTTTGGTTTTGAGTGATGTCCAATTCATGAACCCTCTAATGCTCAAAGGACTGCTGTTGAGTTGATTAATTGATCGACTGAGATAGAGTCTTGCTCTGTCACTCAGGCTGCAGTGCAGTGGCACAATCATGGCTCACTGCAGCTTTGACCTCCTGGGCTCAGCCTCCGGAGTGACTGGGACTACAGGTGCACACCATCATGCCTGGCTTAATTTTAAGAATTTTTTTGTAGTCATAGGGTCTCACTATGTTGCCCAGGCTGGTCTTGAACTCCTGGGCTCAAGCAATCCTTCCACCACTTGGATTGCAGATGTGAGCCACCACACCCAGCCTGTCAAATTTATTTTTTCTAAAGTTTTTCTTTTAACAATGGTTTAGCATAACACTACACTTTCTATGAGAACTCTGGCCAAGTTAGCCATGGATTGTAAAACAGATAAAGAAAAGGGCATGTGACCACGAAAGTCTATGGTAATGATGAGATTGCAGGTCTGGTTATTCAGACCCTTGAGGGATTGCTGGCTGCACTTCTAGTGTTTGTGCTGTGGTGAGGTTCAACATTTTCTGTGCCGTCTGAGCTGTTTTTATTGTTATAGGCTTGGGGGCTGACCTCTAAGAGCCTTTCCAAGAGGCCGGACTTGGGCATCTGCTATTATCCCTGCTGGCAGACTGCAGAAGGCTGACTCCTGCTTTCGGGACAACTGCTAGTGTATTAATTTGCCATATGAAGTAGGACTACCAGAGGGCTGAACATGCATGTCTTCTGACTTGTGTTCCCTGTAAGGGGAAATTTACACATTATATTAGGGTATAAGTTCAACTGAACAAGACAGATCCAAGATCCAAGTTTCATGGTAGCCCAAATACAATAGAAATTTGGTTATTTGCATATAAAAGTTCAAGCTCAGAAAGACCTTAGGGACCCAATTTTCTTCTGTTTTTTTGTTCATCATCCCTAGGTGTGACCTCATCCATGTGATCCAAGAATGCCTGCTACCATGTCTGCTTTCCAGCCAGTGAGAAGGGAGAAGGAGAAAAGGGCTGATGCATTTCTTGTAGGAGCTTGACACGGAGGTTGCCCATAACACTTCTCACATCTTATTGGCCAGAACTAAGTCACATGGACAAGGCTGGCTGCAAGGGCATGTGGGAAATATAGTCTTTATTCTAGGTGGCCATATATTCAGCTAGATGTTCTATTAAGAAATAAAGCAGATAAGAATATGTCACCCCAAAATATGTCATTTTAAAAAAGAGCTACAAGCTCTTTTCAATTTTCTTTTTTTCAATTTTCTTTCAATTGATAATCAACAGATGCAGGAAGAATTCTCTGTCCTCCTCTTATCTGCCTAAAAGCAGGGGATTAATTTCCCTATGAGAAGTGCCTCTTCTGAACCAGGAGTGGTAACTCATCACTGGAGGCAGAGAGTGGATACCGAGATGAGTTTGCATAAACAGACCTTACTAATAGCCGTTGTCTTCCATTAGTTTTTCTGTAACTCTCCTAGTCCCTTCCCCACAATTTATTGTCCCTTACAACCCAACCCCAAATAGGAAGAGAGGAAGAGAGGAAGTTAAATTATCCCTGTTTGCAGATGACATGATTCTATATCTAGAAAACTCCATAGTCCTGGGCCAAAAGCTCCTTCAGCTGAAAAAACAACTCCAACTAAGTTTCAGGATATGAAATCAATGTATAAAAATCACTAGCATTTCTCTGAACCAACAACAACCAAGCCAAGAGCCAAATCAAGAACACAATCCCGTTCACACTTGCCACAAAAAAACCAAAATGTCTAGGAATACAGCCAACCAGAGATGTGAAAGATCTCTACAATGAGAATTACAAAACATTGCGCAAAGAAATCAGATGACACACACAAATGGAAAAACATTCCACGCTCATGGATAGAAAGAATCATTTTCATTAAAATGGCCATACTGCTCAAAGCAATTTATAGATTCAATCCTATTTCTATGAAACCATTAGTGACATTCTTTCAGAACTAGAAAAAGCGATTTTATTATGTATTTATTTATTTACTTATTTTTTGAGACAGAGTCTTGTTCTGTCAGTCAGGCTGAAGTGCAGTGGCATGATCTCGGCTCACTGCAACCTCCACCTCCTAGGTTCAAGCGACTCTTGTGCCTCAGCTTCCCAAGTAGCTGGAACTACAGGCATGTGCCACCATGCCCAGCTAATTTTTATATTTTTAGTAGATATAGGGTTTCATCATGTTGACCAGGCTAGTCTTGAACTCCTGGCCTCAGGTCATCCACTGGCCTTGGCCTCCCAAAGTGCTGGAATTACAGGCAGGAGCCACCATGCTGAGCCGAAAAGCTATTTTAAAGTTTGTACGTTACTGAAAGCAAGCCCAAATACCCAAGGCAATTCTCAGCAAAAAGAACAAAGCTGATGACATCACATTAACTGACTTAAACTATACTGCAGGGCTCCAGTAACCAAAATGGCATGGTACTGGTACAAAAACAGACACATAGTCCAATGGAACAGAATAGAAAGCCAGAAATAAAGCTGCACACCTACAATCATCTGATCTTTGACAAAGCTTGACAAAAACAAGCAATGGGAAAGGGTTCCCTATTCATTAAATGGTGCTGGGATAACTGGCTGGCCATATGCAGAAGATTGAAATTGGACCCCTCTCTTACACCATATACAAAAATCAACTCAAGGTGGATTAAAGACTTAAATGTAAAACTTAAAACTATAAAAGCCCTGAGAGAACTGAGGCAATACCATTCTGGACATAGGAATGGGCAAAGATTTCATGATGAAGATGCCAAAAGCAATTGCAACAAAAGCAAAAATTGACAAATGGGATCTAATTAAACTAAAGAGCTTCTTCTGCACAGTGAAAGAAACTATCAACAGAGTGAATAGACAACATACAGAATGGGAGAAAATATTTACAAATGATGCATCTGAAAAAGGTCTAATATCCAGCACCTATAAGGATCTTAGATTAACAAGCAAAAAACAAACAACTCCATTAAAAAGTGGGCAAAGGACATGAACAGACACTTTTCAAAAGAAGACATACATGCAGCCAACAAATAAATGAAAAAAATTAAAAAAAGCTCAATATCACTGATCATTAGAGAAATGTACATCAAAACCACAATGAGATATCATCTCACACCAGCCAGAATGGCTGTTATTAGAAAGTCAAAAAACGACAGATGCTGGTAAGTTTGTGGAGAAAGGGAATGCTTATATACCGTGGGTGGGAGTATAAATTAGTTCAGCTATTGTGGAAAGCAGTTCCACAATGTGGCGATTTCTCAAAGAGCTCAAAACAGAACTACCATTCAACCCAGTAATCCCATTACTGGGCATACACCCAAAGGAATAGAAATCATTCTACCATAAAGACAGCTGCACACGTGTGTTCACTGAGCATTATTCACAATAGTGAAGACGTGGAATCAACCTAAATGCTCATCAGTGATGACTGGATAAAGAAAATGTGGTACATATACGCCATGGGATACCATTTTCGCACTCATAGAAAAATGAGATCGTGTCCTTTGCAGGAACCTATATGGAGCTGGAGGCCATTATTCTTAGCAAACTAATGCAGGAGCAGAAAAAAAAAACCGCATGTTCTCCCTTATAAGTGGGAGCTAAATGATGAGAACTCGTGGACACAAAGAGGGGAACGATAGACACTGGAGCCTCCTTAAGGATGGAGGATGGGAGGAAGGAGAGGATCAGAAAAAAATAACCACTGGGTATTAGGCTTAGTACCTGGGAGATGAAATAATCTATACAACAAACCCCTGTGACACAAGTTTACCTATATAACAAATCTGCTGAAACCTAAATTTTCATGTACCCCTGAACCTAAAATAAAAGTTAAAAAAACCCCTCTGTCTTGCTTAAAAAACTCACTCAATCCCCTTTTCCTTGTGAAAATGGCATATAAGCCCCAGTTCTGTCTGCTTCTTTGAGTTTCACTTCTTTTCTGTGAACTCTCATGCATGTAAATATTAACAAAAAACGTGTACCTCATCTCCTTTTAAATCTGCCTTTTGTTTGTTTAATTCACTGGCCTCCAGGCACAGAATATAAGAGGGGAGAGAAGAAGTTTATCTTCTTTGACAGAAAGAAGGGGAAAATTAGTATCAGGATAATACTTGGCCTTATCTTGGAAGCCGAGTTATGACAAGGATGTTGTTGGCTGAGCACAGAATTGAAGAAAGGGGTAACAGCTGAATGTTTCATTGCTGTTAGAGCCTTTACCATCTTTTTCCAGACAACTCAAGTGTGCAGACCATGTCACTGTATGCCCATGGAGGGCACTTGGGGCCCCCTGATCTTTTTCTCTACTACTCTTTCTGTGTGTTCCAGGCTGTCCAGCTTCCTCCTTTTCAATATGGAACCAAGAACCCTGCTCATCATGTAGGAGTGTGGGGTTTGATTTTTTCGGTGGAATGACAAGTACATTTTCACTGGACTTTAAGCTTCATGCAGCTGAGTGCATCTCTCTTATTTAGCACCATCTGGGATTGGTGCCTGGCATATCCCAATAAGGAACTCTGTAGATGTTTGTTAAATTAGCAGCTAATCTTTCCTCTTCTGATATCTTCACTCCTTAGAGCTGTTAAACTCATTTGCTCTACAGCAGATGTTTTTCTTTTTCTTTTTCTTTTCTTTTCTTTTTTTTTTTTGAGACAGAGTCTCACTCAGTCACTCAGGCTGCAGTGCAGTGGCACAATCTTGGCTCACTGCAACCTCCACCTCCCAGGTTCAAGTGATTCTCCTGCTTCGGCCTTCCAAATAGCTGTGATTACAGGTGCCCGTCACCATCCCTGGCTAATTGTTGTATTTTTAGTAGAGACAGAGTTTCACCATTTTGGTCTCAAACTCCTGACTTCAAGTGATCCACCCGCCTCGGTCTCCCAAAGTGCTGGGATTGCAAACACGAGCCACTTTGTCTGGCCAGATATTTTTCAAGTAAACACAGACTTCAAATGCACTCCTCATCCTGGCCCTGAAATACAGTCTCTCACAAAGTTAATATTCAAATATCTCTCCCATCCTTTAGGTGGGTGGTGATTTCATGTTCAACTCTGAATGTTTGGGGGAACCTTGACATTCCCTGTTCTTATTTACCGTCCTTGAAATAATTTGCTACACCATTTGCTACTGAATTTAACTTCTTTTAGCTTGCTGCTGATTCCCTATGTATCAGAAAGTAACTTTGCTATTTAAGAAGCCAGATTAGACTGGTCGCGGTGGCTCAGGCCTGTAATCCCAGCACTTTGGGAGGCCAAGGCAGGCGGATCACAAGGTCAGGAGTTCGAGACCAGCCTGACCAACATGGTGAAACCCCATCTCTACTAAAACTACAAAAATTAGCCGGGCGTGGTGGTGCATATCTGTAATCCCAGCTACTAGGGAGGCTGAGGCAGGAGAACCACTTGAACCCGGGAGGCAGAGGTTACAGGGAGCCAAGACTGTGCCACTGCACTCTAGCCTGGGCGACAGAGCAAGACTCCATCTCAAAAAAAAAAAATAAATAAAAAAATAAAAATAAAGAAAAAGCCAGATTAAACCACACAATGCCCTTGAGTTTTTAAAAATATAACAGACCTTTATGGAGGCAGCCAAATTTTTTGACACCCTCCACAGATCTCTGGGATTTGGGTACTTGAGCCTTTTCTAATAGTATGTTTATAGGTGTAAACTATAAAGGGTCTTGGATTTTCTTCCTCCAGGCATATTTGGAGAAGAGGCTTCTTGGTAGGAGAGCAACTTTAAAAATTATTGACTAAGACTGGAGCTCGTGTGATATAAACTCTTTATGAGATATCTTGTCAGGAAAAGATTGCAATTTGGGCTTGTAGGAACAATATCTGTCATGAAGCCCACAGGCTACATCCTGATATCGGAGAGGGGGAAGATAATGACCACAAATATACGTACTGTTAGCATGTTCCTACAGAGAAGGAACTCACATTCCAGTGTTTTCCAGATCATTCTTGTTAACAGGAATTCTCTATTTCACACAATGAGGATCTCTTAGAGGGCATGGAAACCAAATATAGGCAGGGGAGTGGGATACTGGGAGTAAGTGACTAAGAGAGGAAGGGGCTCTACAATCCAAGCTCTGAGAAATCATTGCTGGGTGTCTCTCGGGCAAGAGCTTGGAGAAGTTGTCATTAATGAGTAAGAATGAATGACGAATTGGTTTTCCTGGTACCTAGTGACTGGAAACTTATTACTTTTTTCATTTATATTCCTAATCACCAAGTGCTTATTGTGTGCAAGTTGCTAATTAAATTTTGATTAAAAAGTTGCAAGTCTTCACTTTCTAGGAGTTTACAAGATAGTTAGAGAGCGTGAAAATGACAGGTTCAGAAGACTTATTTTCTAAGAGTTTATTGAATTTGCTATGTTTTCTCTCAAAATTCCATTTCCTTGCTTCAGATCTTGGTTTCTTTTAGGTCAAAGCTAGGTTTAGCTGAATGCAGGAAATAATGGAAGAGGCAAAGCCAGGAAAGTCATTAATATTAAGACTGAAGTGGACTGTTCCAGTGAAGTGTGGATTTGTACCTCCTGGGAGCCAGTGGATAGACTCCAAATACCCCTGAATCTGCAGTGATTATTGCATTTATAGAGCACTTCTTATGGACTAAGTGCTTATGTGGGTCATAGAATTTCATTCCTATGACAGCTTTAGGTGGTACTTAGGTATTATTTTTGGACACATTTTACAGATTGGGAAACCGAGGATCCAAGAGCAAAGTTACACAGCTAGGAGGTAGCTGAGTCAGATTTCAGACCTAGAGAGTCAGATTTCAGGGGTGAGTTGTGGACTGATGTTTCACACAAGTGAGTACATTTTATCCATGTCTTGAAGGGGTTCAGAACATGCAACTTCAAAATATGCCACTTTGGCAATTGATTATTTTGAGTTGAAGGGACTTAAGAAATAGCAGATGCAGGGAGGGTTCTCTGACCTCTTCTACCTAAAAGCAGGTCATAAAACTTCCCATGAGAAAGGGGCCCTCTATACACCTGGAAGAGAAGAACATTCTCATCACCAGAGAGTAGGAGGTGATAATGAGATGAACCTGTACAAACACACCTACTAACATAACCATTGTCTCCCACTAGTTGCTCCCATATATTTCCTAGTCACTTTCTCACAACTTACCACCCCTAGAAGCTTGAAACCCTTTTCCTTTGTCTTGACACATCTTTTCAAATTAATCATTCTTTTGTTAAAAAGGCATTGAGACGCTCAGTCCTAAACACTTCTTACGGTCTTCATCTCTCCTGTAAGGCTCCTAAGTACATGTAAAAATATCATATATAATTTGTGTGCATTTCTCTGTTAGTCTGTCTTATTTCAGCTGGATTCTCAGGCCCAGCCACAGAACCTAAGAGGCAGAGGAAAGTTGCTTCTCCCCTCCAGTCTTATTTTTTATTGAATTATCTGAATGATCTCATTCCACACAATCACGAGTGAACAATAGCATCTTATTTGGTAATGTTAGAAACCATGGCTCTAAGGGGGAGCTAGCTCTTACTTAAAGAAAATAAGTCTGTTCAGAATGAAGCTGTGTCTAGTGTTAACTCAGTAAGATGCAACCCTTCTTGGGAATCTGCAGGGCTGGTGGGGAAAGCCATTGAGGCCCATGGAGTGAGGATAAAAGGATTGAGAAGTCAAAGTGTTTTCAGGACGGGATTCTGTGTGGCCAAATGGGACAAATGGATGCAAATTCCCCAAATGGCCCACAGGTACATTGGGTGTAACTCAGGGCTTAACCACATGGCTGCCTGTGTGAGGCTCAGCTAGAAGCAGGAAGTCTGACAGGTCCTACTCTTGTCTGGCTGGAGGTTGTCTGTCCTCCCTAAGGGCATACCCATAGCCCAGTGCGGAAGAGAAATTGAATACTGAAGTGAAGTTAGTGGCAACCTTGGGAAAAAGATGTGCCTTTTGGTGCTGCCTTCAGGGTAGATTTTGTATACAGAAAAAAATGAGTTCTTCTTCAACTTTTAAGATCAATTTATGTATTTCACCGCTTTAAGTCTAGCAAGTTCCGATAATTGTATACTTAATTCTAAGTATTCCTAAGATTAGAAGATGTGTACTCAGTAAGGAAACTAATTTGCTGCCTGCACAGTGTTAGAAGCTGCCTTATTGGCTTGGTTGAACCAGCACAGTGACCAGACCTTTGTCTTCACCCCACTGGACATGTGCCAGGGCTACAGAATGCTGTGTGTATAGGAATCCTTCATTAAAGACTCCACATCTTCAAGAGGGGTATTGTCTCCTAGCCTGTGTCCCTGGATTCAAGTTATGCGTCTTCTTGTTCTCCTGTCTACATACACTCCCGTGCAAGTTGATCGCCTCATTGGATTTTGTACTTTATTGGCTCTTAAAACATAGAAATGTCTTTCCTATGTGATTCTAAAGATGTTGACCTTGATGGGATGTTGTATTTTTTTCTATATAATTCCTAAAATCACCCAGCTCTTGGTAAGTTTAAAATAATCTCTGACTGGTTTTGTCTATTCGCTCACCACCTCCATCCCACTGATACCAGACAAAGGCAGGGCATAACGTGCACACCGTAGACCCGAAGGAGGAGACTTCATAAGTTTTAGAAAAAGCAGAGACATAAATCCATAGTCAGAACACAGGGAAGAGATTTATCATACGGAGAAGGTTTGGGCAATGTAGCTCGACTTGGAAACCTCAAGTCAGTTTAGGGAGGGAGGAAATGGCAGCCCTGAGAGGGTTGCTCTTTGCCAGCATAGCATTTGGATGAATGGTCATCTCTAAAGGAGGACGGGAAAGGCACACGATTGAGTATGGCATAGATCTGGAAAGGTAGTGTTAGAAAGGCCAAGGATGAGAATGATTTGGGATTTGAAACAAAAATGCCAAGGATGGCCAGAAGGCTTTCTAGTGCTAGGCAAAGCAAGAATGACAAGGATGGCTTGGGGTCAAGCGTGTGTGAGTCATGCACTCTTGTCTAGGGGGCCTCAAGGATTATCTCTGCTCTGTGGTTAACCTCATGTGAGCTGGAACTAAAAGGGAACCCTCAGGAGTGCACACAACACCATCATTCCAGGAGGAAGAGATTTTTATGAAGGAGTAAAGAAATTTCATGTGAAATGGATTCTGACAAATCACTTTTCTCCTTTGTGAGGGATTCTCCTGTTCATTCTTCCTCTACTCTCTTTGATCTAATGCGGCTGAGTTGGTAGGACCTGGGGATTGAAACATAAAGGCAACCCATGCTGCCAGCTAGCCTCGACCTGGCACTGAAGGTTAAAAGTTCGTACATTGCTGTGAAGTTGGTACATTGCTCATCCAGGTCGTGGGGTTGGAGGCCAAATGTGGACATGGGGCTGCAGCCCTGCTTGTGCTAAAGAGTGTGCAATTGGCCTGTCTCTTGTCTCTGAGAAGCTGGATGTGAGCTGGGCACAGAAGGGAGCTAGAGGGACTCAAGGCATTGAGAAGCTACTGTTTCTTTCCAAAGGAAACAACTAACTGTTCTGGAAGATGAGTCTGATGAATGTAATTGACATGGAGAAAGTAGAATGACTCTATTCTTATCTTGCTTCCTTTTCTTTCAGAGAGGAGACTCTCAACAAGAGTGGTAGAATACATACTGATAAAAAGTGAATTGGCACTGAGTGCCTGAGCTCCTCTAAATGACTTCAGGTATCTCAGGCAAAGGAAATATTTGCCAAGTGGATTCTCCAAGTGGGTTCAACCCAACCATTGTGGGTGGATTTGAGGGATTGTGGAGGACAGAAGGGAGTGGTGTTGAAAGTTTGGAGACCTACAAAGATAGTTTTGATTTTTGAAAAGGGAAAGATGGCTTCCCACTTCCCCAAATTATAGACTGGTGAGCTTGACAACAGAAGCCAGTCAAGATTCTAGAAGAAATTATTAAGGGAATTACTTGTGACCACTTAGAACTGAAAGTGATCAATAGAGTTAATGTGGGTTTAGTAAGAATAAATCGAATCTGATCTTTTTTTTTTTTTTTTTTTTTCTGAGATGGAGTTTCACTCTTGTCGCCCAGGCTGGAGTGCAATGGCATGACCTCAGCTCACTGCAACCTCCGTCTCCTGGGTTCAAGCAATTCGCCTGCCTCAGCCTCCAGAGTAGCTGGGATTGCAGGCATGTGCCATCATGCCCATTTTTTTTTTTTTTTTTTTTGTATTTTTAGTAGAGATGGAGTTTCACCATGTTGGCCAGGCTAGTCTTGAACTCCTGACCTCAGGTGATCCGCCTGCTTTGGCCTCCCAAAGTGCTGGGATTACAGGCATGAGCCACCTTGCCTGGCTCTAAATCTGATCTTATTTCCTTTTTTCTAACATAGTTATTAGACCCAACTGTCAATTACCTAGTTAGAGTTTAACAAAGTATCTGACGGGGACATAGTAATCTCTACACAGAACAGAGTACTACAAGCAAGGGTTAGTATAATTAGATATATTTACAACAGAATCACTACTCAAAGGATGTTGATTAATTGACTTGGTCTCCCTGTAGAGGGTTTTAATGATGGCCACAGGACATTGTCCAACATTCAAATATGCTGTCCTTGACATTTTCATGTCAAAGCTCAAATGCAAAAATGCACACAAAGCCAGTAAGAGAAAACAATTTGGATGAAAGCATAATTTTGAAGAGTGCATAGTAAAAGTTGTGGGCCAAGACCAAATTATTTATTGATGTATTTTATGTGTAGACAAGACAGTGGAAACAAATAGACCCAAAATGTTATAATGGCTCCTATACAATGGAACTTTAGTGCTTGTTCACATAATAGCCTGAGGTGTATGTTCATGTCTGGCTGATGACTTCCCATGAAGACCTGGCTCCTTCCATCCTGTGGGCCTCCCATCCCCAAACACCTCATTTGCATCCACCTCCAGGTGTGCATTCTTAAGAGGAAGGATGGAGGAGTGACATTCACTTTCTTTTAAAATAAGCTTTATCTTTTACTATGGAATATTTGAAATGTATAAAAAACAGAGGTCTAAAGTTCACTCCAAATGCGTATCATTCAGATTCAGCAACAATCTATTCAGGATCACCCTTGTTTCATTTCTATTCTTCCTTTTCCTACCCTACTGGATTATTTTGAAGCCAATCCCAGCCATCGTATCATTTTCATAGGTAAGTATGGATATCTGAAAGAAAAGGACTCTATTTTTTGTAAGCATGACTATGACACCATTATCACTCCTAAGATACTGACAGTAGTTTCCTAATATCAAACATCTTATCAATGTTCAAGTTTCCCTGATTCAGATTCTCTCTCTCTCCCTCTCAACACTTTATTTGAATCATGATTCAAACAAGGATGTTCACATTGCATTGGTTGATATGTACACATATGTGGTTGTTGGATGGTGGGGGATTAAGTTTCTCTTAATCTATACATCTCCCTCCCTCCTTACATTTGTCCTTTTGACTTTATTATTGGGTCACTTGTTCTGTAGAGTCTCCCAGTTTGTATTTTGCTGGTTGCATCTCCATTATGTAAACATGTTCCTCTGAACCAATAATTAAATTTAGAGTCTTGTTGAGATACAGGTGATTTTTTTTTGGATAAGTTTAGTTCATAGATAGTGTGTGTTTTGACTACTGATGATCACAGTGTACATTCATTATTTCATGAGAGGGTTGTAAACTGGCGATATTTTAATTCTATCATTCCATCCTCATTTATTAGTCAGAGTTCTTCTATAAAGAAAAACATTTATCAGCAACTATGTGGTATTCTGAAGCCACACTTGCTTCTTAAATACCTTGACTGTGGTTCACATTTTGTTGGCTAAGACTAAGTCACCTGCAAGGGAGGCTGGGAAGTGCATTCTTGCTGTGTGTCTGGGAAGAAGAGGAAATGGATCTAGCGCACCAGCCAGCAGTCTCTGCCACAATGACGTAGCAAAGTGAAATTTACTTGGATCTATTTAAGGTCCATGTATTAGGGTTCCCAGAAGGACAGAACTAATAGGGTGTAAGTATATGTGAAAGGGAGTTTATTAAGGAGAATTGACTCACACAATCACAATATTAAGTCCAACAAAAGATTATCTACAAACTGAGGAGCAAGGAAGCCAGTAGTGGCTCAGTTTGAGTCCTAAAGCCTCAAAAGTAGGGAAGCCCATAGTGCAGCCTTCAATCTGTGGTTGAAGGTCTGAGGGCCCCTGGCAAACCACTGGTGTAAGTCCAAGAGTCCAAAGGTCGAAGAACCTGGAGTCTGATGTTCAAGGGAGCATCCAGCACAGGAAAAAGATGAAAGGCAGAAGACTCAGCAAGCCAGGTTTTCCCACCTTCTTCTGCCTGCTTTGTTCTAGCCATGCTGGCAGCCGATTGAATGGTGCCCACCCAGATTGAGGGTGGGTCTTCCTCTGCCAGTCCACCGACTAAAGGGTTAATCTCCTCTGGCAACACCCTTACAGACACATCCAGAAACAATACTTCACCAGATATATAGGTAGCCTTCAATCCAATCAAGTTGACACCTAATATTAACCATCACAGTCCATAAGCCCAGCTGCCCCATTTAGAATGAGAGGGATATGGCTTACCAGTGACATGAATGGAAACGACTGGAGAAGTTGGTTGTCCATAAACTCAGTGAGGAAGCACTGGGCTGTAGCTGCCAAAAGAGGTAATAGAGTCCTGGGCAGCATCAACAGCAGCAGAGTTGGTGACACTGGTGAGTTGTTGACAAATCATGGCAGGTGCCAAGAAAGGCAGTCAGTGTGGTGGGGGATGCAAAAGCCCTGTCCAGAGAGGAGTGGTTGGCAGAGCTGGAGATATTGAATCTCGACCCTGATGGGACTTGGGAGGATTCTGAAGGGCTCTTTTCTGGAAAAAGGATTACACTGGATCTGAGTGGACTTAGGGGTGAACCAAGAGTATTGGGGAAGAATTACATAGAGGCAGATTATAGTTGAACACAGGATGTTTTTCTCTTGTGGGTCTGATTTAATCGTCTTAGCTCTGTTATGATAGAATGGGCTGCCCTGGAAAGACTGTGTTCTCTTTGCTCTTGAGGTCATGAGGAGGGATTTGGCATCACTTAACAGAGAGGGGGTGAGAAGTAAGAGTGGATGGGTGACTGCCATGTCACTTGATCTCCTGTGTCCCTCCAACCCTGGAGAGGCAGAAGATCAGACAAGCCATGGGGAATCCAGTATGTGGTAACTGAGCGGAATTGCATGCTATGTGTTCAGCAAATGGCCATGCAGTCTGTGGGCAAGAGTATATATGTAATCATTCAGTTTTAGGCAATTCTTTTTCCCTTTTTTGTAGTTATAGCTTTATTGTGTATAATTAATATATAAAGCACATATTTAATGTGAATAAGACACAATTTGATGAGTTTGGACATATGCTAATACCAGTACCATCATCATGGTCAAGGTAATAGGCATATTCATCACCTCTCAAGGCTTCCTTGTGTCCCTCTTCCCGCCCCCCTTTCTTTCTTTTTTTTTTTTTTTTTTACTGTGTTAGGAGCACTAATATAAGATCTACCCTCTTAAACTTTGAAGTGCACAATGCTGTGTTGTTAACTATAGACACTGAGTTGCACAACAGACCTTGAAAGCTTATTCAGCTAACATAACCAAAATTTTATAGCCATTGAACAAGTCCCCAATTCCCCTCACCCACAGCCCGTAGCAACCTCTTGTATTGTCTGGTGCTACGAGTTTGACTATTTTAGACACATCATATAAGTGGAATCGCCTATGTAGTATTTATCCTTCTATGCCTGGCTTATTTCACTTAGCATAATGTCCTCCACGTTCATCCATGTTGTTCCAAATGTCAGGGTTTTCTTCTTTTTTAGGACTGGATAATATTCTTTGCACGTACACATTATGTTTTCTTTATCCATTCATGTGTTGATGGATGCTTAGGTTGTTTCCATATCTTGGAGATTGTGAATGATGCAATAAACACAAAAGGGCAGATACTTCTTTGAGATCCTGATCTCAATTCTTTTGGATATGTATCTAGAAGTGGGATTGCTGGATCATATTGTAGTTCTATTTTTAATTTTTTGAGGAACCTCTGTACTGTTTTCTATAGCGACTACACTATTTTCCATTCCCACCAGCGGTGCAGAAGGGTTCCATTTCTTGACCTTCTCACCAACATTCGCCTTTTGTTTTTTGATAATAGCCATCCTAACAGGTGTGAAGTGGTATCTCATTGTAATTTTGATTTGCATTTCCCTGAGATTCTTTTGTTTCTTACAGAAAGCAATTATTATTCAACTTTTGGCTGAACTTTTAACTTACAGAAATAAAAAAAATTTGGGGGTGGTACAAAATACACTTGACGACCAGTTTTTCTTTATTGACAAAATTTGTACATATTTATTATGCACACATGCTGTTTTCAAATATGCATACATTGTGGAATGACTAAATCAAGCTAATTAACATCTACATTTCCTCATGTACTTACTTTTGTGGTAAGAAATAACCAGTTATTTCTGAGCGTGATCTCAGTGGCTATTTGCTTGCTTGTTCCCTCTCTGTGGAGCATGCCTAAGTGCCCCAATCTTCCTGGAGACACAATCGAGCAACATGTGGGACTCTCTCTTGAAGCTTGCAGTGGGAGGTAGAGACAGATGTGCACTGGGGTAAATATGCTTTCATGTGGAGGATGTGTGTGTGCAGCTGGGGGAGTGAGGAGGAAGGCTGAGCAGGGTGGTCAGGGAGGAGTGTGGGTGTGTGGGTTGGATATTAGGAAAAGCTCGGGGAATCGTACGGGGGAGGTGCTGTAAGAAACCTTGAAGGATGAGTAGAATTAATCAAACAGGTAGGGGAACAGGCATTCCCTTTGAGTCACTTCTATGGGGACAAGTTGTGCAAAGGGAGGGAAGGTGTGAGCATGGCATTTTGGGACATGGTGGTACAGGAGAGCAGGCTTAGCAGGCAGGGCATGCCCTGGTGAGACTGGAGGTGAGGCTGGAGGGTTGGCAGGGTTTGGACCAGAAGGGGTGGGGATCCATGCTGCAGAGCTGAAGTTCTCCCTGAAGGCCTCTGACTTGGTCCCTTGGGTGAAAGAATTGCTGTGGACCACTAGGCTGGGAGTGGGTAGCCCCGATTCTGGGTCCTGCTCTTCAGTCACTAACCTTTCGATACAGCCCACGTGCCTATGTTCCACCTTAGCTTCCACATCTGCAGAACAGGGAGGATGCATTAGGAGAAGCACGGTGGCTGGTTTGGAGTCAGATACCCTGGGTTTGAATCCTGCCTCCAACACTGATTAGCTTTTATTTAACCCATATGCCTCTTAATTGGTAAAATAGGAATAATTATGGTACCAACCCCATGGGGTTATTATGGGGTTTAAACAAGAGGATTCTTGTAAAGTGTTTACCTATCACAGTGCTTGGATTTAATTGAGTACTAATTGCTCAGTACATGGTGGCTGTTATTATTATACTAAGTGGTGAATACTACTAGGTATCATTTCAGACCACACAGCATTGTGTGGCAGCAGCTTCTGTGAATTTGCAGAGGATGTGGGTCATGACAGCCTTGTATCCCAGGAGAGCTGTGAGGTGGACTGGCTTGGAAGGTCATCCTTGGGGAAGCTCTTCACCTTCCCACGATGCCTGCTGCTATAATTCTGAGGCAGGAAGCCCAGGGCCCCCTGTCTGGGAGGGGAGAGCTTCCTGTGAGACATCTCACCATCAAATCCCACAAGTTAGAACCCCAGCTTCTGTTTGTAAATTCCTGTCTGCTTCTCTCCTCTCCCTGTACTGCTCACTCTCCTGCCTCTGACTGCCCCCTTCCCAGAACATCTTTCTTTGGACATATTTCTACATTCTATAGCTGTAATTACCATGGGAAGCTTCATATCAGCCTCCTCATAAAGTCAATTATCAAAAATATATAAATATCTGATAATGACTAGGGTTTTTCTTTTCTTTTTTTCTTTCTTTTCTTTTTTTTACTCTGAAGAGGTCTGGAGATGCAATCCCTTCTACCCCAACCCCAAGGAATTAATCCTAATGGTGGATTTTCAGACTCAGTCTTGGGTGGAGGCTGAGCAGCCTTTCAAATTTCAGCCTGGGGCAGCTGCAGTTTGAAAGAGGAGTTGCCCTCTTTTTCCAGCAAAGCTCTCTCTCCCTCCTGCGTGTGCAGAGTTGAGATGGGCGTGTGTGTGTAAGATCCAGGTGTCCGTGTTTACTGAAGTTGGGACAGCTTTGAGCCCCATTTAATTAACTCAGTGTCTGATTCTGTTTCCCAAGTTCTTAACTGTGGCAGAAAACATCAACTAATAAAATGTCAGGAGAGTACAGCTTCCCCCAGTAGACCCCAGAATCATGTCTGATGATCATTCTGGTTGTTTCTATGGGCATGCCTTTCTTCCCAAGCACTCTGCCTTAGGAGGGGGTCCCTCAGAAGCGGGCCCTGAGCCAAGGATTCAGGTGCGAGTTATTTATGAAGGAGGATGGGAGCAGGCAGAGGGATTTATAAAGGATGTGCTCCTAGGAGAAGGGAGTTGTAGAGGCAAAGATGGGAAGAGAAAGGGGCCAAGCAGGGGTCTGACTGGTGAAGACCCAGCTTCAGCCTGAGCCAGAAAGGAGCTCTGGAGTGTGAGTTGCACCTCAGAGTTTGTCTTCTGGAGGAAAGCGAGCCTAGCCCTGGCACTGGTCAGCCAGAGGCTACCAGCTGCCCCAAGGGACACAGAAGTCCAGATATTTCCATTCTCCACATAGGGAGGGGGTCCCTGGAGCCCAAGGGTGATGCTCTGCTCTGAGCGGCTTGTAGTTAGGAGCTGTCAGTGGGGGCTGGAGCATGGGAACTCAGCACCAGAAGGGGGATCCGAGGGGATCCGGGTGGGGTCAGTGGTGTCTGCTGCAAATGTTCACCCCCCCACCCTCCCCACAGGGCACCTGCAACAGGCTCATTCAATGTGGCTAAAAAACTATTAGACATAAAGTGGAAGACAAGGCTCTCCAAGCACATGTTGGGACTCAGGACACATCACCCCAAAATGTGACAATAGGAACTCAGAATATGCCACCCAAATATCCCTCTTTAGCATATTGATTAGTTTCAGCTGGTTATTTAGAGAAACTGCAGACCCAGGAGTAGATCTGAAAAGTTGCCCTTTTGTAAAAACAATGGACCTCTCTAAAGGGAATTTTCATTAGTCATTAGAGCTGCTCTGACAGCTTTTATTATCTGAGAGACTTTCATCTGCATAACAAAACAACCTCTATTCACCATACATTTCCTTCCCTCATCCTCTGTATTAGTCTGTTTTGCATTACTCTAAAGAAATACTGGAGGCTGGGTAATTTACAAAGAAAAGAGGTTTATTGGGGTCACAGTTTTGCAGGCTGTACAAGCATGGTGCCAGCATCTGCTTAGCTTCTGTGGCGGCTTCAGGAAGCTTTTACTCATGGCAGAAGGCCATGGGGGAGCGGACATGTCACATGGTGAGAGAAGGAGCAAGAAAGAGAGAGAGGAGGAGGTGCCAGCCTCCTTTAAACAACAAATAGAGTGAGAACTCACTCATTACCATGGAGAGAACACCAAGCCATTCATGAGGGATCTGCCCCATGACCCCACCTCCCACCAGGCCCCACCTCCAACACAGGATCACATTTCAATATGAGATTTGGAGGGGACAAACATTCAAACTCTATCAATTTGTGTTGTCCCTCCTACCCCTTTCTGTAGCTTAGGATGCTGTATAAGTCTCAATCATCTGGCCACTTCCTTGAATCTCAAATGTTTGTGGGACTCCATTGCATGTGTACATATTAATATGACTTTTCTCCTGTTAATCTTCTGTCAGTTTCATTCCTAGACTAGCAAAGGCCCTAGAAGGGTAGAGGGAGGCATGTGTTTTCCTCTCCTACATACATTTCTGGAGATGCCACAGTAGGACTTCATTAAGGTAGTGAATAAGCACTATGTGTCTCCAAAACAAGGGGAAAGCTTGGCCGATTGTTCTGTAGAGACTGGAAGACAGCTCAGGGAGAATTGCTGCTTTCTCTGTCTGGGCTGTCTCTCTCCTGGCCTGTGGTGGTGCATTTGAGACTGAACAGGGCTGGCCAGTGTTGTGCGAGCCCAGGCACTAGAAAGCCTCTGGGATTGAAATCAGGATTGTGTTTAATTCTTTATGGTCCTGTGCCTGTCGGCAGCTGGCTTCATTTATCTCCAATGGGAGTCTACATTCCTCAACCGTCCACTTATGCCCAGCTGACTGTAAGACCAAGGGACTCATCTCAGATGTGAATCTCTGAAAGCAGACTCATATTTTATGTAGTTCTAGCTTGTGCAGTGATTCAGTAGAAGGAGATTTCTTGTCCTGTGTTTGCTGCATATTGTGCAAATAGAAATGTCCTAAGGCATACATTAGTAGTGTGTTAGTACACACTATTGCTGGTTGGGTAACACTAATATATGACATTTACAAAAATTAATTCAATTTCCTGTGACTTAGAACAGGGTAAACAAGAACAGTGAGTTTTTGTGGAGTTCCCAGAATTATTCTTCAGGTCCAGCTTGTCTCCCTAAGACACCCCCGCACCTGCTTTTTTTCTTTTGTCTCCATGACTGAGTGTAATTTCCATGAGAGAAGTTGTCTTTGAAGGTAAACTTTCAGATATTTTCATCTGCAAATTAAAAATTTCTTGAGACAAGTGACACTTAAAAAAAAAATTGGGATATAGTCTAATGAGATTAAGGCGTGACTAAAGCTTATTTTTCTCTCACATAACAAAGTCTGGAAGTAGGAAATTCAGGATTGGTATGGCACTTTGTGAGGTTGCCAGGGACCCGGGCTTCTCCCAGGTCTCCCCTCTGCCAATCATAGGATGTGGCCCTCACCCTCGTGTTTATGACAGCTGCCTGAGCTCTGGTCTTCACATCTGAGTTCCAGGCAACAGAGGTGGAAAAAGAAAAGCATGCATTTCCCTTTAAGGCACTTTCTGGGAAGTCTCCCATTTATGTATCATTACTTAGAACATGGTCACATTATCACAGCTAGCTGCAAGAGAGGCTGGGAAATGTGGCCTTTTAGCTTGTTAATAATGTACACAGCCCCAGCCAATGAATCTAAGATGGGTAAGGGAAAAATATTTTTTTTCTCCTCTAAAACTCATATTTGACCATAGATTATTTCCTCGAAACTCTCAAAATTTGGAAGTCTGAAGAGCCATATTCATACATTTCTGCAAAAAACAAAAAACCAAAACTAAACTAAAAACACAAAACAATCCCCACCATACCAAAAAACAGCAACAAAAAACTCCAACAAAGCAGATAAAAATGTTATTTATATAGACTGCCAAACGGTCCCAACTTGCTCTCGTATTCCAGTTTTACTTCTAGGATCAAACTCCAATAAAAAGAGCTTCTGCCCAACTTCAGCAAGCGTTATTCGTAGGATGCTTTATGAGCTAACCCCGTTTAACATTCTTCCTACTATTCATCCTGCCTTTCCCCACCTGCAGCCTTCCTCCAGGAGCAGCCTTGAACCTGGGGGGCACCAATGTTTTTGGCGCTTCACTGCTGTTGCTCTTGTCTGGCTTTGCTGGCATGTTCTGCTTGATTAATCCACCTTCCTTCCCTATATTCTCTTCTAACTGGCCCTTATTTGCAGTTTTCCAAGTAGGAAATATCAGTCTTCTGGGCCTCAATTTTCCCATTTGTAAAAAGGAATGGTAAGCTCAAAAGTCTTTTTTAGGGATTATAATTTTGCTTCTAGTATTACCTTTTGAGCAGGAAACACACTGCACAAAAGAAGTTGTGTACTTTCTAGAAGGGAGAGAAGTGAGGTCCGATCATAAATGAATGGCAGGTGTATGAGTAACCATGATTTATTGAACACCTGGAACTACGTGAGGCATTTTACACATACCATTTCTTTTTTGAAATAACAGCTTTGTTGAGATATAATTCACATATCATACATTTTATCCATTTAGAGTGTTATGATTCAATGGGTTTTAGTATATTCAGATATGTGCAACCATCACCACAGTCAATTTTAGTGTATTTCCACCACCTCAAAAAGAAACCCTATATCCATTAGCTATATTCCCCACCCCTTATCCTTCTCAGCCACCACAATCTACTTTCCGTCTCTGTAGAATTGCCTATTCTGGACAATTTCATATAAATGGAATCATGTAATATGTGGCTTTTTGTGTCTGACTTCTTTCATTTAGTGTGATGTTTTCAAGATTCATCCATGTTGCAGTATGTATCTATACTCCATTCTTTTTTTATTGCTGGATAATATTCCATTTTTGATTTTGCCACATTTTGCTTATCAATTCCTCAGTTGACATTTGAGTGTTTCTACTTTTGTGCTATTATGAGTAATACCACTAGAAGCGTTCATGTATAAGTTTTTGTGTGGACATGTGTTTTCGTTTCCCTTGAACAGATACCCAGGAGTGGAACTGCTGGGTCATATGCTAACTCATATTTACATAGGTCATTTCTGATCCTCCTAAGAATCCTGTAAAACAGGAATTATTATTCTCATTTTACTGATGAGACAATGGAGGCTGAAGGAGACTAAGCATCTTGCCAAGGAGACACAGCCAGTAAGTGTCTGAGTCTGGATTTGAACCCAAGTCTTTCCAATTCCAAAAGCCACAGTTTTTCTTGCTGTGCTCAACAGCCAAGGTTTAGCTCAGTTTCTGGTCTTACGGGTGTTGATGTCAGAAGGCTTGTGGAGTCAGCTTCCTACGTGCGGCTCTCACTTTCAAATCACAAGAGCTATTCTGCTAGGAAGCCTCTGGAGTAAAGTTCGACATGAACTGGATCTAAATGGAATTCTCTCTCTACAGTGATGTTTAGATGTTTAAAACGTGCCAGGACCACCACCTCAAATGTAAACACCTTCTTTAGGAATACTCAAGGTACAAGTTGCTGGTTAGTGACTGTTAGTGCATGTTCATCTTCTCCTTTCTTTCTCTCAACAGTTCCTATCCAGCAGCTGCTCCTGTAGGAATAAGCTCTGCCTGCTGCTGCCAGATTGTTGTTACAATAACATGCACCTTTGACAATTTGTGGCAGCTTTGAGTTTCTCTTGTCATTCTGATTTTCAGCTCTGGGAGAGCACACAGCATATGGCGTGGAAATTGCTGACTTTATACTGAATGGGGGTTCTGGTCATGGAAGCAAAGGTAGACAGAATGTGGAGCGTGGTTTCCGAAGTGGAAATACAGTATTTCACTGGATTGATTTTTTTTTGCTGAATATTGCTATGTGTAAAGAGATAGTATGCTAAAAGAGCATCAAAAAGAAAACTGTAATGGCAGTTTACATGTATATACCATAGAACCTGTCTCTAAAGAGCCCACTGCTTTGATAATACTTAGGACCATTAATTCTGCTTTCTGAGGAAGGGAGCAGACAGGATCATTAGGCAACCTTATTTTCATTATGAAACTTATATGAGAGAAGAAACATTTACATAAACCTATCCCAACACAGTATAATCATTTTTAGTATTTTGGTACATTTCCTTCTAGTCTTTTTCTTTCCTTTATGCATAAGATTCAAAACAAATTTGGTTCTAACACTTGTACACAATTTTACATCACCTTATTCTTTAACTACATGATATATAAGTATTTTAATTTTCCCCACATTATTACATCATTTTTATAATCAATTTAAGTAGCATTTAATCATTTCATTAGATATGCCAATCTATTTTATTATTTGCCAATACTGGACATTTAGATTATTTTCTTTGCCTTGCTATTATTTATTTGGTTTTGTTTTTTAGAGACAGGATCTTGCTGTGTTGCCCAGGCTGGTCTCAATCTCCTGGCCTCAGATCCTCCCACCTCGGTCTCCCGAGTAGGCAGGATCACACATATAAGTCACTGTACCTGGCTGCCTTGCTGTTCTTAATAACATCTGTATATCCATAACTTTTGTGCATTTAAGATTATTTCCTTAGGAGAAATTTGTAGAGGAGAAATTTAGAAGGGTCTCTAATGATTCTTGTCAAACTGTTTTCCAAAACGATTCAGCTCATTTCCACTTCTTTTGGTAGCATGAGAGTGTTGGTTCCACCACATCTTCAGCAGCATAGCACTGGCTGGTATTGGTACATTCAGGTAGGGGGAATGAAATTGAGCTCAAAGAGAAGATAAAACCTGTTCTCTGACTCTGGGGAGTGTGTTCCAGGAAGGCAGAAAATTCATTTTGAGGAGGAAAAAAATGGGACATGTGGCAAAAGAAGGTCGTGATGGGGAAGGAAGACTTCAGCAAACTTTAAAAAAATTTTTATTTTATTTATTTATTTATTTATTTATTTATTTATTTATTTATTTAAGATGGAGTCTCACTCTGTCGCCCAGGCTGGAGTGCAGTGGCGCGATCTCGGCTCACTGCAAGCTCCGCCTCCCGAGTTCCCGCCATTCTTCTGTCTCAGCCTCCCGAGTAGCTGGGACTACAGGCGCCCGCTACCACGCCCGGCTAATTTTTTGTATTTTTGGTAGAGACGGGGTTTCACTGTGTTAGCCAGGATGGTCTCCATCTCCTGACCTTGTGATCTGCCCATCTCGGCCTCCCAAAGTGCTGGGATTCCAGGCGTGAGCCACCGCGCCCGGCCTAAAATTTTTATTTTTTAATGTATTTTTTCATACCTCTTGTTTTCCAGTCTAAGCCCTGGGAGCTTGTCATAAATTCTCTGCAGAGAGAACTGTGGACATGTAAAAGCAAGCCCAGCTCTTCTGGACCTACAGGACTCACAATCTTCCAAGGCTGGCCATCCAGCTGCCACTTGTGGGGAGAGCCTCCTTCCTCAGGGGCAGAAGCAGAGCAGAATCAGCAGCCGCGGAGCAGAGGCCAAGCCTGGCTGGAGGCTGGTGGCAAACAGTAGGTGTCACAATAGCAAAACAGCATTTTCAGAGGAAGTGGAAGCAGCAGCAGTGGGATGGGGGAATGAGGCAACTTTGTGGGCATGGCCTTGCTGGGTCAGCTGGCAGTGTGTGTGTGTGAGACCGTGTGTGTGCATGTGTGTTTGTGTGTGTACAGGGGGCAGCAATGGCTAGCATAGTCCCACGGCTGAAGTGGGTTAAAGAGCTGCAGGGTAATTAGACAGCAGGCAAATAATTGTTATTATGTATGAAAGCACCTTTATTTGTCAGATTGTTTTATGTGCCAGGCTTGGTGCCAGCTGTTGGCTTCCTGCTCACCCTGGGTAGCGGGGGCTCATCCTGGAAAGGGAGAGGACTGGTCAAGAGGGTCCTTACCTTCTCATTCATTCATTCATTCTTTCAGTGAATGTTTACTGTGAAACAGGCCCTGGGGATATGGCTCTGAGCAACATGGAAGACACCATTTACTCTTCCTCCTCAGAGCTGAGTCCAGCAGGGCTGGTTTCATGGGTGTCTGATCCATGCAGTTGCACAGGGCTCTGGTCTCAGAAGGGCTTCAAACTTGGTTTAATGCTCTGCCGTTACCATCTTGAAATTTGTAATAATTTTATGTTTGAATCTGGGCTTTGTCAGTGATGTCGGATAGGGCAGTGGAACATCTGCATGAGTAAAGGAGGCACACACAATGTCCGCAGCACTTCTCCATTTGCCTGACCTCTGCAAATGCCGTTCTCCATTTGCATGTGTGTTCACTATGTCCCACAAACCTAGAATTCCTGCAGCCCCCTGTGGGAGCTCAGTGAGACGCAAAGCAAGCACAAGGTAAGTGTGATATGAGTGTGTTACATTTACCACTTAGGAAGCAGGGAACCGACAGTGCCAAGAAGCTACACTTCCCATTTGAACCAGAACTTGCTTTGAAAGCAGAAAGAAGGCGATGGTGTTCTAAGAAACATGAATACCCATTGCGCCCTATCAGATCCCTTCTTACTTGTGTCACCTCCCTGTGTTAGCCAACCACTATGCTGAAAATGACGACACAGGAGGAAGGAAAAGAAAGGGCAAGCCACAGTTCCTCCTCCTCACCCATCGGAAACCTGATTGGTAAATGTGTTCTTAGACTATTCCCATATGGAGAAGGGAGTTGGTTGTGTGCGGCATTCCCACTGCTTAGGTAAGAGCAATATACTCATGTTTGTGTGAGGTACGAAGTGCAAATTGTGTGATTTTGGTGATTCCACATGTTTGTTAAATGCTCTTATATTTGCATTTAAAATTGGTATTGTGCAATATACAGAAGAGTGGTAAAATTCACACTAATAATTTTCTATTTTGTTTCTTTTTTAAACTTAGAATGACAGTAAATATTGCTGACATTGGCGCAAAAGTAATTGTGGTTTTTGCCCTTACTTTTAATAGCAAATATAATAACACCATGACATGTAGGGCAAGCAAGAGAAATTGCAGGGAAAAAAGAAAACGTTTTATATTTTAGCATCTTTAATGACACTTTTTGCCTGTCTTTTTGAATGAAGTGCTCTGCGATTCATTTTTGTACTGGACCTTGCAAATTCAATGGCCAGCTCTGAGGCTGAGTTTGTGACTGCAAGGAGGTCCATTCCTCTCTCTTCTTCTTTTTTTTTTTTTTTTGTATGATGGAGTCTCCTTCTGTCACCCTGACTGGAGGGCGTTGGCATGATCTCAGCTCACTGCAGCCTCTGCCTCCCAGGTTCAAGCGATTCTCTGCCTCAGCCTCCCTAGTAGCTGGGATTACAGGTGCGCTCCACCACACCTGGCTAATTTTTGTATTTTTGGTGGAGACGGGGTTTCCCCACGTTGGTCAGGCTGGTCTCGAACTCCTGACCTGAAGTGATCCACCCCACCTCAGCCTCCTAAAGTGCTGGGATTACAAGCATGAGCCACTGCACCTGGTCCCTCTCTCTTTGATTGCATTCTGGACCCTAGATACTTCCACTAGCTGATCTAGTTTGATGGAGATGCCTTAGTAAGAGGCAGAGTTGTGAGGTACAAAGAACCTGAAACATGGATTGGTAGACT
This sequence comes from Macaca thibetana thibetana, assembly GCF_024542745.1. Classification (NCBI taxonomy): domain Eukaryota; kingdom Metazoa; phylum Chordata; class Mammalia; order Primates; family Cercopithecidae; genus Macaca; species Macaca thibetana. The sequence continues at coordinate 116,201,361 of NC_065586.1, forward strand.
TGGGTTAGAGTTCCATCTCTGGCTAAGTTGCTGTTGGCATGCCATCTACCTGCTCAGCGCTCCTGTTTTCTCATTTTAAGAATGGGACAGTGATGCCTGCTTCTCAGGTAGTTGTGAGGATCGTCATCATTGTTATCATCATTGTCAGCAGCAGTGTAGGACAGGCACAGGAGGGTTAGGAAGGAAAAGGTACAGGCTTGTTGGGACAGAGTTGGCAAGGTAATGATTCGAAGGTGGGTAGAGAAACCCACCCACCAATACAAGGTTGTGGCTACTATTCCATTCTGTGGGCCCAAGCTTTAGTCTCCCATCTGTAAAATGGGCACCTACCATTGATTCCCGTTTCTGCTCCCACCACCCATTCTGGGCAATTGCAAGGGGCTGGAAGAATAGCCCAAATAGTAGCTCGCAGTCCCAGACTAAGTCACAAGGGAAAGCCCTAAGAAAGAGATCTACCATTTCCCAGTCCCAAATTATGTTCAGGTAATTATGCTGATAGGTAAGCAGGTGAGACAATGTTGATTCATAAATACTTGGTTTACTGGTCCTGGGAGCAATTATTTCAGTGGAGAAGTAGGTAAAGTATGTGTATTACCTACAAGTTCTGAGCACACAGGCTAAATTTAACCCCTTTATGGACGGTGCAAATTCTCCCTTCCATGAGCTTATTCTTTGTTGCACAAACACCTCCTATATAAATCTGTTCTGACACTGCTATAAAGAACTACCTGAGAATGGGTAATTTATGAAGAAAAGAGATTTAATTGACCACAGTTCCACAGGCTTAACAGGGAGCCTAACTGGGAGGCCTCAGGAAACTTACAATCATGGTGGAAGGTGAAGGGAAGCAAGCACCTTCTTCCCGTGGCAGAGCAGGAGAGAGAAAGGGGGCAAGTGCTACACTTTTAAACCATTAGATCTTGTGAGAAGTCATGATCACCAGAACAACATGGGGGAAATCCGCCCCCATGATCCAATCACCTCCCACCAGGTCCCTTCCTTGACATGGTAGGGATTATAATTCGACGTGAGATTTGGGTTGGGACACAGAGCCAAGCCATATCACCTCCCAAACTGCTTTTCAGACAAAGGCAGATTCACTGTGAAATGAATGAAGCTTCAATCCCTCCCAAGACTCCAGCGATGTGCTCATGTCATCATATGTTTTTGTAAAATTTACAAGAGTAGGATTTGGTCTGTGAGTGGGTATGACTTCTGCTACTTTCCACTCTGGCTTCTGCATTGCCATACACTTCTCCTTGCGTCAGGTGCCGCTGGAGGTTGAGTGCATTTTGGAATCCAGATAAAGGGAGTTGAATGGGGATAATTAGTGGGAGGTATTGCTGTGGATTGTGGTTCTTTCTGCAATTTGTGGTTCTTTCTGTGTATAGATATTTCTAGTCACCTTGGCACAGGAGGAGCTTCTAGGACACTCCCAGCATCCACTCTGTGAGTCTCCCTGAGTCAGGTCTGCAGGTGTAACAACAGAGATTATGTGGCTCTGGAGAAGAAACAATATTTGACATAGAGCCAGATGCTAGTCTGTGGAAAACGCGTCCATTCATCAGACGTGTAAAGTTAGAAATAGTGGAATCATTTCTTGCCACTTGGTCAAAATAGATGTTCTTTCTTGTCAAGATTATACTTTAATGCAACGTGTACAATTATCAACATACCACAATAAATTGCAATTTTTGGGGGGGATGGGAGTCACGTGATATAGACTTCATCAGGATTTTTGGTTGTAGAGCACAAATGTGTGTGGCAGTGCTATAAGTGATGAATATGTTTCTGCAGGAATATATTTGTGCATACCAAATATATTGAGCCATTAACAAATTCTGAAGCTGAAAAATTTTTTTCTAAATTTTGTGTAATAAAAAACAATTTAGATCAACTATACTAGAGAAAGACTGAATTATTTTTCTATTATCTTTGTAGAAAATGATATAAAATTATTGTCTCATAAGAAAGGCAACAAAGTCTATGCAGCCGACAATGAAGGAAAATAAGATTATAAATGTAGGGCAGGCAGTTAACTAATAAAAATGTCATTTTATAAATGGGCTCTGAATGTTTTTCAGCTTTAAAAAATTCATAATTTATCATTTATTTTCTCATTAGAAATATCCAGTTTTGTACCTAATTTTGCATTTGCATCTTTTATTGTAATAAAAAAGCACATAACCTGTAATCCCAGCACTGTGGGAGGCCGAGGAGGGGCGGATCACCTGAGGTCAGGAGTTTGAGACCATCCTGGCCAACATGGTGAAACCCCGTCTCTACTAAAAATACAAAAATTAGCCAGGTATGGTGGCAGGCGCCTGTAATTCCAGCTACTCAGGAGGCTGAGGCAGGAGAATCACATGAACCCAGGAGGCAGAGGTTGCAGTGAGCCAAGATCACACCATTGCACTCCAGCCTGGGCAATAAGAGCAAAATTCCATCTCAAAATAAATAAATAAATATTTTTTTAAAAAGCACATCACATAAAATATACCCTCTTAAATGTTTAAGTGTACAGTGCAGTATTGTTAACTATATGCCCATTGTTGTAATGTATACTTTCATTAATTTTTTTTTCAAGAATGCCCCCAAATTATATAAATTTCAGCCCTCAAACCCAAATCTGCCCTGTCTCCAGAACTTTTCTCATTGCGTCTCTTTCAAAACCACGTATTTCTTCCTTTTTTTCTCTTTTCTTTTTTAGACAACAGCTTTATAATAGCTTTATTGAGATATAATTCACATATTGTAAAATTCACTCTTTTAAAGTGTACAGTCATTTCTAGTATATTCACAGAACTGTACAAGTGTCACCGCGATCTAATTTCAGAACATTGTCATCACCCCTGAAAAAGAAGCTCTATAACCATTAGCAATCACTCCCTATTTTCCCTCCCCTCAGTCCCTAGACACCACGAATCTACTTCTGTCTTTATGAATTCCCTTATTTTGGACATTTCGTATGAATGGGATTATATTATATATGCTCCTTTGTGACTGACTTTTTAACTTGGTGTAGTGTTTGTAAGGTTCATCCATGTTACAGTATGTATCAGTACTGAATTCTTTTTTTATGACAGAATAATATTCCATTGTATGGATATGCCACTTTTTTTCATCCATTAATGAGTTGGTGGATATTTGGGTTATTTCCACCTTTTGGCCATTCTGAACAATATTGTTAGGAACCTTCATATACAAGTATTTACATTTCTCATGGGTAGATACCTAGGAGTAGAATTTCTGTTCATGTGGTAACTATGTGGTTAAATCTTTTGAAGAATTGCCAGACTATTTTTCAAAGTGGCTGTACCATTTTACAATCTCACCAGTAACGTGTAAGGGTTCCAATTTCTCCAAAGCCTTACCAACACTTAATGTGTGTCTTTTTGATTTTAGCCATCCTAGTGGGTATGAAGAATATCTTACTCCATGTTTAATTACTGTTTCACTTTTTTACTTAGAGCTGTTTCATTAACACATGGAGGGACTTCCATTGCACCCAGATTGTAGGGACAAGAATATAGATATTTGTAGTTGTTTAAGTAACAACTTAACAACAAACCAACAAATTCAAACTTGTGTAGTTAATTCTCTTCAAGTCCTTGGCTCTATTTGTTCAAAATCTAACTATGTTCTTGTCTTATTTCATCTTTATAGTTTAAGAAATCTAGACAATGATGTAGACCCCTCTCAATATTTTACTGCAGGACAACTTTTTGAGTCATGAGTATTCTATCCACCTCATTTTATTTTCATTAGTAGCAATCTAATAGGGCTAATGTGATTAAATGAGTTATTGTGTAGTCCATTAGTTCAATAAATATTAGCTAAAAAAAAAAAAAGATTGGATGCGATGCACTAGTCACATGGGGAGAGCGGCTTCACTTTAGGTCGAAGCCACCAGAGGAATCAACTCCTCCGACACCTTGATTTCAGCTTCTGCTTTTATGAACTGTGAGAGAATACATTTCTCTTGTGTGTGTGTCTGTGTGTCTGTGTGTCTGTGTGTGTGTCTGTGCATGTCTCTGTGTGTTTTTTTTTGAGCTAGAGTCTCAATTTGTCGCCCAGGTCACTGCAGCTTCAACCTTCTGGGCTCAAATGATCCTCCCACCCCTCCCAAGTAGCTGGGACTACTAATTTTTAAAAAATGTTTTATAGAGACAAGTCCCACTGTGTTGCCCAGGTTAGTCTCAAACCCTTGGGCTGAAGTGATTCTCCCACATCGGCCTCCCAAAGTTCTGGGATTACAGGCATGAGCCACCATGCCTGGCCTATTCTCTCTTGTTTTAAGCCACCCAGTTTGTGATAATCTGTTATGGCAGCCCTAGGAAACTTAGACACCAGCTCTCAGGTAAGAAGCCTGACTACCCTGATGGCCCAATGCTCTGAAGAAGCCCAGGCTGGCTGTGTGAAGAGAGAGAGAGGTGCCCATGTAGCCCTCAGCTTTGCCAAATGAAGAAGTAATCTTGGACATCATCCCATTGAGCCCTCAACAGACTCTACCCTCAGCCAACATCTGACTGCAGCACTCTAAGAGGCCTCATGTGACATCAGCCCAGCTAAGTCCAGGTGATGGACGGAACCATGAGAGATGATAACAAAGATGGTTTGAAGCCACTGAGCTCTGTGGTGTTTTGTTTTGTACTAAGGTCTTGATACAAAACCTTCCCACTGACCCTAGCCTCCTGAAAATGGGGTCCAGCTCTCCTCCTCTTTCTCATGACAATCATTCTCATCCTTCTGCACTCTGGAATTCAGATGAACACCATTCTCTACCTTTTCATATGTATAGCAGACCGGCTCTTTTTTTCAGTTTGTTTACAACCTGGTGGTAGGGGTAAACCATAACTGAAAAAAACTGTTTGGAATTCTTTCTAAACCTCATGATAACAAATTCAAAATTTTATGTCAGGCAAGTGTGACTAAAATGGTTTGTAAAGATGAGAAGATGATATAGTTTGGCTGTGTCCTCACTGAAATCTCATCTTGAGTTGTAGCTCCCATAACTCCCATGTGTTGTGGGAGGGACCAAGTGGGAGATAATTGAATCATGGGGGCAGGTTCCCCTATACTGTTATTATGGTAGTGAATAAGTCTCACATAACCTGATAGTCTTATAAGGGGTTTCCCCTTTTGCTTGGCTCTCATTCTGTCTTGCCTGCCGCCATGTAAGATGTGCCTTTCACCTTCTGCCATGATTGTGAGGCCTCCCCAGCCATGTGGAACTGTGAGTCCATTAAACCTCTTTTTCTTCATAAATTACCCGGTCTTGGGTATGTCTTTATTAGCAACGTGAAAACAGATTAATACAGAAGAATTCCCTCTGGGAGGACTCTGAATTTTGAAGGAGGTGATGGGTATGAGTAGGGGGATGAGCTGAAAGGGCATTCAGAATGGGAATAACATGTGGGTTATTATGATATTACATTCCTTTATTGGAGGAACAGACTGAAAGGAAGTTCACTGGACTTAGAATGGCTGCCATGGCCAACCCCCTCAGAGAAGATGGGCTACAGGAAGTTCTCTGTGCACAGGTGTCCTTTTTCTGTCTTGTGATCCTATTTCCCTGGCTACTACTGATCAGACTAGACCATCAAGCCCTGGCTAAAGGCCAGTGTATCTGACAAAGGTTCAGCCCCAGCTCCCTGACCCTCAGGGGTCCAAAGATGGCTTTTACCACATGTGAACACCCTAAAATTGTGTGCAAAATTTACTGTTTCCTTTCACGTATTTTTCTGGTAAGCATATCCATAACTTATTACATTATCCATAACTTTTATCACATAAAAGGGGGTAGAGCTTGACCCTAGAAAAGAAAAACTAGAATTTAAGGAAACAGAATGAGATCAACAACATGCACATAATGTACATTCATGAAAATGCACACATAATCATGTATTTATTTTGTAAGAGTGCAACCAAGAAGGTGCACATTGAGCACTTTGGAGAGGTTGCCTAAGGTGGTGGAGTAGAGGAGAGAAATGGGAGTGTGGTTTGGAACTATAAGAAGAAAAAAGAACTAGTATGTAGGTCAGTGGTGGCCTCTCAAGTGACCGGGCTCAAGAACTCTGGTCAATAGGGCACTCCTCGTTAGAAGACAGCCAACTGACAGATGGAACCCTTTCTCCAGGGAGTTTTTGACTGGAGGCCTGGAGAGTGGTGTGAATGGAGGCAGTTGCAGGATGAGAGCTGAGCCTGGCAGAGCCCTGGGGAGGGGAGCAGATGCTTGCTTCTGCAGAGGTGACAAGATGGATGGGCTGCCACAGCTGTGCTTGGGTCACCGCAGCAACTTGAGCTAATGCAGAGGGAGAAGCTGCCTCATTATGCCTCCTTCAGCGCAGTCTTGCTGCAGACCTGGAATGCTGAGAGAGGCTCCTAGGACTTGCATCCTAGGTTGCTTCAAGACAACAGCAATATAAATAATATCCAAATGGTGAGGACGCTGTGAACCTGTGAGTGCAAGGGTCCCAGGGTCTCAGGAAGTCAAATGTCCATGGGTGTAGACTTGGCCTGTTTTTGTGTCCCTGAACCTGGCTGCTTCTCCAGGTGGGCAAACCGTAAGGCCTTGTTCGTGCCCATTGGGTTAATGCAGCTGATTAACATGCATCAGGCTGAATGTCTGCAGAAATAATAGCACTGCTCTCAGGCTCTCCTAAGCAGCACATCAGCTTGCTGTTGTTGGCAGGAGGTCTGGAGAGAGGCAGTATTTTAAAATGGGCTCTGGGTCAAAACAAAAGTTAGATCATTAGGAGAATTGTATTTCTCTGTGGAGGAGCTGGGGTGCACAGCTGGGATACTGCGTTGGCTCCTGCCCATTTTGGGAAGGGAGGAGACACATTTATACCCACATAAATTATATGTCAGGTTAATGACAAAGTGCTTATTTCCAGGCTCAATGGAACAGCATGGTTCTAGCCTGTGGCGGCCCTCTGAGGCCCTCACTGCCATTTAAGCATTCTTCATTAGTGGTATGCTATGATGCAGTTTGCTATGAGCTATTCCCACTTCCCTGGGGTGAGTCCATGTTCCGTAACAACTACGATTCTCTCCTTTTTTTTTTTTTTTTAAGTTAAGGAGTAGTTTGATTCTTTGAAATGTTCTTTTTCAAGATCAGAAACATCACAATAGATCTCAACGTAGTAAAATAATAATTTAAAAAAACCATTAATGTCACTTATAGTAGTTGGACAATATGGTCCCATCAAGATGTAGAAGGACCTCATGGTGTGACCTTACCTCCCACTCAAGGAGAAGGGCATAAGAAGGGTAACTCATGGCCTTTGAGGTCAATTGGACTGGGGTTTTGTTCTTGTTTTGTTTTTTAGCTGTGTGTCCTCGGAGCAGATTGTAAAAGAATACTACACAGTACTTGGCACATATTGTAGGGTCAATACATCTTGGTTGTTATTATAATTAATGTATGAAGCACTCAGTTCAGTGTCTGGCATGTGGTTGGAATTCTAACAATGCTCTTACCTTCTTTCTCTTGCATCTCTGAGAGCTGACTCTTCAACTTTTGTCTAAATCTGGGGAGTCACTGACCCTAGGGGCCAAAATGAAGTCTTACCCTCCACCTGAGGTGTGAATTCTTAACCTTTAGCATCCTCACCTTGTGATCTTATAGACCTTCTTGAATATCTAAGACATGAGAAATTCACATCTCTCCAAGGCAACCTATTCCCTCCTTAAGCAGCTCTGATAAAGGCAATTCAGCTCCATCACGAAAGCTGTCCTCTTGCTCCTGCTCTCATAAAGAATCAACATATGTTTATTGAGTAATAAATATTCATTGTGTAGGAAGAACTAGTGCAGGATACAAAGGAATGTAATCTATGTTTCTTGACCTTAAAGGGGAGTAAAGAATTACACCCAGGGAAAGATAAATGAGAACGGAAGGTGGCTTTGACACAGCAGGAGCTGTGGGGACCAGTCTCTGCATCCCCGAGCTTCAGTGATTAGGACGGCTGCAGGAAGAAGGTGAGGAATTTGGCTTTCTTGATATGACCTGCCAGCAACTCAGGCTCTAATTCAGTGCAGAGAATTATTAAGAAAGCTTAAAAAAATTATTACTATTTTTAAAATTTACCTAAGGATTATGACTGTGGTGTGTCTTAGTCTGGGATTTGTAAAAAACAGGCTGTAAAAAAAGCTTATGTGCTAAAGCAGGGGCTGGCGCACTTTGGCCTGTGTCACCTATTTTTGCACTGGCTGTGAGCTAAGAAACCCAACAACTCAGTGATTTAAATCAGGGGTTGGCAAACAATGGCCTAGGGGTCAAATCTAGCCCACTACCTGTTTTGTATTGCCCATGAACAAGTAATGGTTTTTCCTTTTTTTATTTTTTTGAGACAGAGTCTCTCTGTCACCCAGGCTGGAGAGCAGTGGCGCGATCTCAGCTCACTGCAACTTCCACCTTAATTGTGAATTGTGTTAAAACAATTCGCCTGCCTCAGCCTCCCAAGTAGCTGAGACTACAGGTGCGCTCCACCATGCCCAGCTAATTTTTGTATTTTTAGTAGAGATGGGATTTTGCCATATTGGCCAGGCTGATCTCAAACTCCTGACCTCAGGTGATCTGCCCACCTCGGCCTCCTAAAATGCTGGGATTACAGGCGTGACCCACCACGCCCAGCTGTGGTTTGTCCATTTTTAAATGGTTGACAGAAGGTTGTAAGAAGGCATATCTTGTTTAATTGTACTTCACTTTATTGATCTTTGCAGATATTGTGTCTTTTACAAATCAAAGGTTTGTGGCAGCTCTGCATTGAGCAAGTCCATCAGTGCCATTTTTCCAGCAGCACGTGCTCTTTTTGTGTCTCTGTTTTGCATTTTGGTGGTTCTTAAAATATTCCAAACGTTTCCAGTATTATTATATCTGTTACAGTGATCTGTGATCAGTGATCTTTGTTGTTGTTATAATTGTAATTGGTTTAGGGTGCCATGGGCCCTGTCCATAGAAGATAATGACTTTAATCAATATTGTATGTGTTCCCCACTCAGGCCTTCTTATTCCTTGAGACATAACAATATTGAAATTAGAGCAATTAATAACCCTGCAATAACCTCTCTCTCTTAAAGTGAAAGGAAGAGTCACGTCTCCCACTTTAAATCACACAAATGATAAGAAAGCAAAACAATCTTATTGCTGATATGAAGAAAGTTTTTAGTAGTCTGGATAGAATATCAAACCAGTCATAACATTCCTTTAAGCCAAAGCCTAATCCAGAGCAAGGCGCTAATTCTCCTCAGTTCTGAGAAGCTTGAGAGAGGGGAAGAAACTTCAGAAGAAAAGCTGGAAGCGAGCAGAGGTTGGTTTATGAGGTTAAAGAAAGAAACCATCTCTCTAGCATAAAAGTACAAAGGGAAGCAGCAAATGCTGGTGTAGAAGCTGCAGCAAGTTATCCAGAAGATCTAGCCAAGATCATCGAGAAGGTGGCTACACTGACCAACAGATTTTTCAGTGTAGATGAACCAGCCTTCTATTGGAAGAAGATGTCATCTAGAATTTTCATTGCTAGAAAGAAGTCAATGCTTGGTTTAAAAACTTCAAAGAATAGGCTGACTCTCTTGTTAGGGGTTAATGCAGCTGGTGACCTTAAATTGGAGCCAATGATCATTTTCCACTCTAAAAATCCTGGGGCCCTTAAGAATAGTGCTGAATCTACTCTGCCCATTCTATATAAATGCAGCAACAAAGCCTGGATAACAGCATATCTGTTTACAGCATGGTGTACTGAACATTTTAAGCCTACTTTTGAGAACTACTGCTCAGAAAAGTTATTCTTTTCAAAATATTACTACTCATTGACAATACATCTGGTCACCTAACAGCTCTGATGGAGGTGTACAGGAGGTTAATGTTCTTTCCATGTCTCTTAAAATAACATTCATTCTGCAGCCCTTGGATCAAGAAGTAATTTTGACTTTTAAGTCTTATTATTTAAGAAATACATTTTTTTTTTTTTTTTTTTGAGACGGAGTCTCGCTCTGTCACCCAGGCTGGAGTGCGGTGGCCGGATCTCAGCTCACTGCAAGCTCCGCCTCCCGGGTTCACGCCATTCTCCTGCCTCAGCCTCCCGAGTAGCTGGGACTACAGGCGCCCGCCACCTCGCCCGGCTAGTTTTTTGTATTTTTTAGTAGAGACGGGGTTTCACCGTGTTAGCCAGGATGGTCTCGATCTCCTGACCTTGTGATCCGCCCGTCTCGGCCTCCCAAAGTGCTGGGATTACAGGCGTGAGCCACCGCGCCCGGCCAAGAAATACATTTTATACGGCTATAGCTGCCATAGATAATGATTCCTCTGATGGATCTGGGCATAGTCAATAGAAAACCCTCTGGAAAGAATTCACCATTCTAGATACCATTAAGAACATTTGTAATTTATGGGAGAAGGTCAAATATTAACATTAACAGGAGTATGGAAAAGTTGGTTCCAATCCTCATGGATGATTTTGAGAAGGGTTCAAAATTTCACTGGGGGAAGTAACTGCAGATATGATGAAAACAGCAAAAGAACTAGAATTAAAAATGGAGTCTGAGGATCTGGCTGAATTGTTGCAATCTCATGAGAAAACTTAAATGGATGAGGAGTTGCGTCTTTTTTTTGAGATGGAGTCTTACTCTGTCACTCAGGCTGGAGTGCAGTGGCACGATCTCAGCTCACTGCAACCTCTGCCTCCTAGGTTCAAGCAATTCTCCTGCTTCAACCTCCCAAGTAACTGGGATTACAGGCCACCATGCCCAGCTAATTTTTGTATTTTTAGTAGAGATGGCGTTTCACCACGTTGGCCAGGCTAGGTCTCAAATTCCCGACCTCAAGTGATCCACCCACCTTGGCCTTCCAAAGTGCTGAGATTACAGGTGTGAGCCACCGTGCCTGGTGAGGAGTTGCCCCTTATGGATGAGCAAAGAAAGTGGTTTCTCGAGATGGAATCTGCTCCTGGTGAAGACGCTGGGAATGTTGTTGAAATGAGAACAAAGAATTTAGGATATTACATTAACTTAGTTGATAAAGCAGTGGCAAAATTTGAGAGGATTAACTCCAATTTTCAAAGAAGTTCTACTGTGGGTAAAATGCTATCAATCAGCATCGCATCCTATGGAGAAATCTTTCATGAAACGAAGAGTCAATTGTTGCATCAGACTTCAGTGTTGTCTTATTTTAAGAAATTGCCGTAGTCACCACAGCCTTCAGTAACCATCACCCTGGTCAGTCAGCAGCCATCAACATTGAGGCAAGATCCTCCATCAACAAAAAGATTATAATTCCCTGAAGGCTCAGGTGATTGTTAAGTTTTTTTTTTTTTTTTTTTTTTTTTTAAGCAATAAAGCATTTTAAAATTAAGGTATGTATGTACACACACACACACACACACACACACACACATATATATAGACATAATGTGATTGCACGCTTAATAGACTACAGTATAGTGTAAACATAATGTTTATTTGCAAGGGAAAACCAAAAAATTTGTGTGGCTTACCTTACTGTGATATTTGCTTTATTGTGGTAGTCTAGCACTGAGCATGCAGTATTTTTGAGATATGCCCATATTGTGTGACATGTGACTATTTTATGAAATTCAAATATCTATGCTCATAAATAAAGTTTTATTGGAACACAGTCATGCCCACTTACTTACAAATTGTCAATGGCTGCTTTTGTGCGGCAATGGTAGAGTGCAGTAGTTACAGCAGTGACTCTCTAGCCTGCAAAGCTGGAAATATTTAGCATCTGGCCATTTACAGAGAAAGCTTGCCCTGCTCTGTACTCAAGCTTTATTGAGGGTGATACCCCAAAGAACAAATAGGGGAGGAAGCAAGGAAAGGAAAGACAAGGTCGTGGGTTACAGAGTGCACCAGAGTTGGTAAGAAAACAGTACGTGGGTCAGTTGCTGGATCAGAAGTGAGGAATCCCACTGGAGGTCCCATCCAAAGTGGGGAGGGAGGGTGAGAGGCTTACCAGCTTGCTCCTTCCTGCCTCTCGGCTTCATCAGCCAAAGTTCATGCTGCAGGCTGTTAGCACATCTGGGTTGTTTCCTGCTCCCTCCAGGGAGCTGCTGGGGAAGACAAGGCTGCCGCGGGTCTTGTCTGGCCAGTGTGCAGCTGGGTGGACTTTACTAATTGATGCCACATGTAGGGCACCTTAACTGGTGCCAGCAAATGTGGTGGTGGCAGAAGCTGGGGCTCTGCAACTAAGAGACTGGCATGAGCCCTTCTAGGGTGGCTCTGGGAAGCAAGAAGGGAGGAAGTGGATGGGCAGGGAGGGAGGTTGGAAGGCCTGGGGAGTGCATAAACTGGGTTCAGCACATGAGGACCTCAAAGAGCTGTAATCAGTTACAGTACTCACCCTCTTGTCAGTTGCAAGAAAAATATCACATGATGCTTGCTAGAATTAACATTTACATGAAATTTGGGCACAGGGTGATATTTGAGGTATTAGGTGGGGTTGAGGTGGTAGAGGTCTTGGTGAGTCTGGGTTTAGCGCATGAGAAATCCTTCGTAGCTCGAACTCTCCAGTATGTCATGTCCCAGTTATGTCAGAAGGAAAAGGCAAACATTTCCCAAATGGATTTTATTTTAATAGAGCCATCAATTCAAGTTGCAGTGAAGGCTGGCGGAGAAGAAGAGATTGGTTTCTCAGAGGCAAGCTCTGGAAATTTGGAAGCTATAGAAGGACAAGAGTTGATTTTTCCCCCAGGTACCACTGGGCAGTGCTGGATTGGTCAATAGTGAGCAGAAAGACATAGTAATAAATGGGTACAGTCATTGTTAGGTAGGTTCCTCTTCATAAACCTCAGTTTCCCTTATGTTAAGTGTGGGATTGAATAGGGTCATTTTTATGTTTGTTTCAAACTCTAACATCCTACACTTCCAGAATGCCCAGGCCAAAATTGTGACCCAGGTCGCCCGAGCATTTACTCTTTGGCAGTGGGTAAGGTTGATGATGGGACAAAGCATTTTTAGCGCAAGTTAAATTTCTTGGGTGATGGTTGCCATTTCCTGAATTTGATGAAGGAGCCCTAATGCCTAGAGAACTATGTGCTGGCAGCTTCATTTCTTTTGTGGGAAAGTTTTTTGTTAATAAAAGCCAAATCAAGCAAAAAACAAGTAAAGTTTAAGTAAAAGGATAAAACAAACATGCTTTTCTTTTCTTTTTTTCTTTTTTTTTTTTAAGATGTTACATAATCCACAGCAATCTGAATGAATTGAAAAGACTTCATGGAGATGGTTTATAGTTTTTGTGGTCACCCCTATTGCCAACATTTGTAAAGTTATAAAATTTAGCAAGGAAAGGAATAGGTTTGCCTGTGTGGCCAATAATAAATCAAATAACTCCCAAACTGAACCGAAGGCTAAGAAAGAGAGAGGACAAGCAACACAGAGAAAGCAAACAAAGGATAATGAAAAAGACTCAGGGCAAGCAGACAACAGTGAAGAGAAAAGTTTCCTGCCAAAGACCAAGACCAGGAGCCCTTGTCCTTAAATAAGAGGTAGGTGCGGTGGTGGGTGGCAAGAACCGTTAATCCTGGTGATAGAGGAGGCACTCATCCCATCCCATTTACAGAAGATGACAGTGATAATAACAATGGCCAATGCTCTTGTGCACTTGTTCTGGGCCAGGTGTTGGGCCAGGAGCTTCCCAATGCATCCTTGAAATTTCTGCCTAATTTTCCTCCTCTCTGATACCCAGTGTCATTGGTCTGGCTCATGGAACTTAGCATCCCTGCCTTGTTCTGCTCTTTCACCTGGGCCAGGTGTTCTTCCTCAGTGTCCTTGGGGGCAACCTGATGGGATAATGTGTCTTTCTCATGTGTACTGTTCTTCACTCTAGCACAGGGTCAGGCCCAAAATGCATGTTCAAAACGGACTTGATGGAATAGTTAGCAGGCTATTTAGCTAATAATGATTCCCGATATTAACAGAGGGCTATGTGCTGAACTCTGTGCTCAGTAACCTCATTTCATTCTCACAACAGAATTAAAGGTTCTTGCCACCCACCACCGTGCCTACCTCTTATTTAAGGACAAGGGCTCCTGGTCTTGGTCTTTGGCAGGAAACTTTTCACTGTTGCCTACTTGCTCCGAGCCTTTTTCATTATCCTTTGTTTGCTTTCTCTGTGTTGCTTGTCCTCTCTCTTTCTTAGCATAACCTCATTTCGTTCTCACAATAGTTTTAGCAGGTATGTTAAAATTTTTTGAAATTGTGGTAAAAACCACACACCATAAAATTTACCATTTTAACTATTTTTAGGTGTATAGTTCAGTCATGTTTTAAGTATATTCACATTGTCGTGCAGCAGATCTGCCGAAGTTTTTCATCTTGCAAATCTGAAATCTTAGACCCATTAAACAAAAACTCCCCATTCCCTTCCCTCCCTATCCCTGGTAACCACCACCCTACTTTCTCTTTCTATGAATTTGACTACTTCAGGTACTTTGTGTAAGTGGACTCCTGCAGTATTTGTCTTTTTGTGACTGGCTTATTTCACTTAGCATAACGTCCTCAAGCTTCATCCATGTTGTAGAATGTGTCAGGATTTTATTTCTTTTGAAGGCTGAATAATATTCTATTGTATGTTGTATTAGCCCATTTTCACACGGCTGATAAAGACATACTCAAGACTGGGTAATTTATAAAAGAAAGAGGCTTAATGGACTCACAGTTCCATGTGGCTGGGGAGGCTTCACAATCATGGTGGAAGGCAAAGGAGGAGCAAAGGTATGTTTTACATGGTGGCCAGCAAAGAGAGAATGAGAGCCAAGTGATAGGGGTTTCCCCTTATAAAACTGTCAGATCTTGTGAGACTTATTCACTACCACGAGAACAGTATAGGGGAAACCACCTCCCTGATTCAATGATCTCCCACTGTGTCTTTCCCACAACACATGGGAATTATGGGAGCTACAATTCAAGGTGAGATTTGGGTGGGGACACAGCCAAACTGTATCATAAGTGTACACCACATTTTGTTTATCCATTCAGCTGTTGATGGACATTTGGGTTGCTTCCAAGTTTTAGCTATTGTGAATAATGATGCTATGAACATGGGTGTGCAAATTGGAGGTGGGTAATTTTATCTCCACTTTCCATGTATGGGGCTGAGGATCAGGGAGGTTATGCTACTTGTCTGAGGTCACAGGCCGGATGTGGTCAAGGTGGGTTTTGAACCTGGGTTGACCTGACTCTGCAAATTTTGCTTGTCACTACTCCTATGCACACTTTTGCTCAGGAGAGCCCCCAAAGGAGGACTGGGGAGCTCTTTTGCTGTTAATGAAGGGCTAAGGTTTATTTGTGGGAATTTTTCTTAGGCCCTGGAACTCTCCTGTGTTTTTGCAGAAAACCTATCACTGGCAGTTTAGGAATAAATTGCAGTGGGAATGACAAATGACACCAATTGCTGTTTAGGTGGAAGGACAAAGCAACAGAGAAACAGAATTCAAAGAAAGTTGCAGAGGTGATTTAGCACTCCCTTCACTTATTTTTTTAAAACATATTATGTAAAAGCATTTCAAAGAGTTCACATAAATGTGTGCACATGTGCAGGCACACACACACATTCAGAAAACAAGACTGTGAGTTCTATAAATAATCCAAGTGATAAATGACCTTGGTCTGCATATATCATAAACCATGATGCCAAATTATTGGGACAAGTTTGCTAACAGGTGTGATCTATTTAGCTAAACAGATATTAATTTTCCAGCTCTTTGACCTGCTGATAAATTACATCCTGTTGGAGATACATCATGACAAGTTACAGTAAAACTGATGTTGCATGTGATTGTCAAGACACAATTCAAATGAGATGATTTGTGATGAGATTCTTGCCATATATGTTGTGGTTTGGTTTAGAAACTATCCACAATGTAGGTTTTAAAAAAATGATTCTTTATTTACATAGTAAAGGCATTTTATTAATATACTTAAAACCAAATGAGTCACTCAGTATTTGGGGCCATTTATCATTTCTGGGCCAGGTTTTGGAATTGTATCCTGTTTTTTGGAATGGTGCTTTTCTCTGGCACTTCTGCAGAATCTTTTGACACCACATACCTGCCTTGAAATGTTGCTAGGCTACAAAATCAAGTCCCTCGGGATGGTCTAAAATACATGTCCCTTTTGTGTGATATATGATCATGATTTGGAGTTTCCAGTGATTGAAAAGCTGCTGTCAGTGTGAGTTTATGCTTTTTTCATCTACGAAAAGCAGGTTTCTCAGCCTGGAAGATGTTGAGACTTTAGTCCATGTAATTTCTTGCTGTGTGCACCCTTCCTGTGCATTGTAGGATGTTTCATATCATCCCTGGCCTTTACCCACTAGATGCCAACAGCACTCCCCAGTTGTGACAATCAAAAATATCTCCAAACATCACCAAGTGTCCCCTGGGAGCAAAAATTGACCCCTTGATGTCTGCAAACCTCTGCATGTTGCCCTGGTTTTATGGATAGTTGCAGAGTTATTTCACATGCATTTTTCTCTTTGCAGTAGCTATTAATGTAAATATTCTTATTTGTAATTCTGGCAACAGCCTAGCAGGGAAGATTAATGGAGAAGAAAAAAGCAAAAATATCCTCCTGTGATATTGCAGTTCACTGAATTACATGCTATTGACGTGCTAATGAAAGAGATGATGATAAACAGAATAACCTTCAGTTAAATACTGTGTTCCCTGTGGATACCTGCTTCCTGTTTTATAGTGTCCCTCAACTATAGCTTATCTTCATAGATCAGTTAATGGTATGTTTCTTTATAACCTTCATTGATATCACCCAGTGTTTATTCCCTAGTATTTCATTTTTTATTCTCTTAATCAATAAAGCTTTGCTACCCATTTGTCATTAAAAATGTCAGTTTGTTTTTCATTCCATATATCTCTCTGACTTCCTACTTGGATGAATGGAGAAATCTATTTGACTTTGATGGAGCTAAGATTATATTGCTAGTAATCAGTGTCTTTTGCATGACAAATCTTGTTCAAATAAAAGTGGTAGAATTTCAGCCTGTGCAGGTGAGCAATAATACTAAGGACAAACACAATATTCTATTAACAGGCTGAGAATAATGTCTTACACTAGGCCCCAGAATATATCATTTGGTTTACATGATAATATAATTTGGATGATGAATGTACGAATTTTATACTTCTAAAAAAATTACTTGACCGTCCTTACGTTGTAAATTAAAACATTAAGGTCAGACAAGAAGAAAGGTGACATCTTCAAGAATGTCCAACCAGACAGTTCTAGAAATAGGACAAGAGTCCTCTGTGGAAGGTGCAATGACAGCCCTAATTCAGGGATTGGCAAACTATGGCCCTGAGAGAAAATCGGGCCTCCTGCTTGTTTTTCTAAACAAAGTTTTATTGGAACACACTCATCAGCTTACTTATTATTTATGGCCTATTTCATGCTTCAATCACAGAGTTTGGGTAATTGGGGCAGAAATAGTAGAGTCCACAGAGTCAGAAATACTTACCAAATGGCCTTTCACAGAAAAGCTTTGCACGTCCCTGGACTAATTCTGCTCCCTTTGCAATATTACATTGCAATACTCCCTCCCCATTCCTCTTACCCCCGACTCTGGGCTCAGCCATATGACTTGCTTTGGGTTGGTCTGCCCTGGTACCTCTGCTGTTGCTATGAAAAATGCCCAGGCTAGCCTCCTGGAGGAGGAGAGGCATGTGGAGCAGAGTTACGTCATCCAAGTCATCCCAACGGAGGCCAGCCGAGATCAGCCAGCCAACCCCCAGACAAGTCAGCAAGGACTGTCAAGCACAGCACCAGCTCCAGCTAATGCACAGTAAGTGCCTCTTGTTTATGTAGAATTGTCATGGTATATAAAATAGGTACATCTCTCTTGAGAAGAACTCAGATTTTAGAGGTAGATAAATCTGGATTTGGGTCCCTAATGTGCCACCTTTTAGCTGTGTGACCTTGTTACCTCTGAAATCACTCGTGTTACCTCTGAAATCACTCATGTTACCTCTCAAATGTTGCTGCCTCTCCAGTCTCTCCTAGCTCTTCCCCTGATGGGGCATCCGTGGAAGAGCAGGGTGATGTGGGGGTGCAGCCCTGAGTCACCATGTGAGGGGCAGTTTCCTCAGAGAGTGGCGTGGGTGAACCCACAGTGGACTTGGCAGCGGTGAGAACAAAACTACTGCTGTGTGAAACCACGAGAATTGTGGGGATGCTCGCTACTGCAACTGAGGAAATAATTTTTGAAAAATTTCCTTTTCTTTTGAACTAGAAATTACTACAAATGGAAAATGTTGTAGTGGAGAGAATAAATCAATAACCTATACACGGTTGTTGAATTGGTTGTTGATTTATCCTCTGCATGATGTACCATGGAATAATGGGGAAAACAAGGCTTTTCAAGGCCAACTACTGGGGTCCAATCCAGGAATTGCCACTAAATAAGTTGCATGACCCATGGAAGGTGCTAATCCTTTTGATCTTCAGTTTCTAGTAAAATGGGGATAAACCTACAGTACTCTTTGCAGGATGTTGCAAGGGATTTCACATAAGTTATGATGGAACATCCAGAGTCCTGGTGGATGCGTGGGACTGTAACCCACAAGGCAGACAGCATGGAACATTCTGGAGCCTAGGCCAGGATGGGATGCACAATAGCCTAGCGGAGCCACAGAGCCTGGGTCACAGTTGGGAAGAGCCTAGGCTACTTCCAGGAAAAGCTAAGCAGACATTCCAGAACTCAGAGGCTGAGAAGGTGATGAGGCCGTGAAGGAAGTGTGAGGAGAGTCAGGGGACCCCTGTGGGCACATGGCAGGTCATGATGGGTAATAGAGGAGAGGCCTAGTGCAGGGCTTTGGGGTGGAAAAGGTCTGGGTTTGAATCCTGGTTCTGTCCTTATTACTTGCTGTGTAACCTTGGGCAACTTATTTAGCCTCTCTGAGCCTTAGTCTCCTTGTCTGAAATAGGACTAACAAAAGTATCAATGTTGTAGGATTGTTGTGAAGAAAAAATGAGAGAATTATTATTAATTATTAGTACTTAATTATTAGGGGCCATTTTTACTTTATTATTGGGGTTAATCTCCAAATTCAGGGACAGGCGCGGTGGCTCATGCCTGTAATCCTACCACTTCAGGAGGCCCAGGCGGGCCGATCATTTGAGGTCAGGAGTTCAAAACCAGCCTGGTCAACATGGTGAAACCCCGTATCTACTAAAAATACAAAAAAATTTAGTGGGGCATGATGGCAGGCACCTGTAATCCCAGCCACTTGGGAGGCTGAGGCAGGACAATTGCTTGAGCCCAGGAGGTGGAGCTTGGTTGCAGTGAGCTGACATCACACCACTGTACTCCAGCCTGGGCAACACAGCAAGACTCCATCTAAAAAAAAAAAAAATTTCAGGAGATGTATCAGTATGCCCAATTCAAGTGGTATCCACCTGGTACATATCCATCTGGTACATGCAGCAGCTATTTTTGTTTGTTTGTTTGTTTGTTTGAAAGGGAGTCTGTGTTGCTCAGGCTAGAGTGCGGTAACGCGATCTTGGCTCACTGCAACTGCTGCCTCCTGGGTTCAAGCAATTCTGCCTCAGCCTCCTGAGTAGTTGGGATTACAGATGCCCGGCACCGTGCCCAGCTAATTTTTGTATTTTTGGTAGAGATGGGGTTTCACCATGTTGGCTAGGCTGGTCTTGAACTGCTGACCTCAGGTGACCTGCCTACCTCAGCCTCCCAAAGTGCCAGGATTACAGGCATGAGCCACTGCGCCTGGCCAAGTCTTCTTAAAAGGAACGTTCTAGGTCAGGGAGGTGGGGTGAGCAACTGACCTGGCTTGGCTAATGTGATGGTCAGCTTGCTTGGCCAGTATTTACACCTTAGGGGAATAATATTTTGGAAATAGACTGAACTTGCTGTCATAGTAAGTTCTGGGTCTGTTGATACTAAACAGAACTCTGACCTGTGGGGACTATGAAAACCAGACAACCTAATTTGATCCTGCCTGAATTCTCTGTAAAAGAAGTGTGATTGCTCATGATCTCCTAAATCTCCTAGCTCAGAGGAATTCAGTGTGAACTTGAAGTCTCTTAGTGGCTTTAATGTTTTTACTTCTTTTGGTGGAGGCAGAGGGGGAAGAATGAAAACTTCAAAATGTATTCTCTTTTAATTGCACAAAGGTAAGAATCCTGCACAGATTAAACTATGTGGCAATTTGCATTTTTACTTGGGCAGGCAATGTTAGCAATATGGGGGCCATGAGAAAGAACAGCTAGATTTTATGCATGATGTACATGTTCCAACCGAATGCCTCTGGTCCCTTTTAATTGTTAAGTGCCTCTGGGGTTTTAGCTTATTGGAAGGATCAGGAAGCAATATTCTAAGTGGGCCAAGTTCCAGAAAGGGAGGATGAGAGCAGGAAGGTTTCTTCCCCCTTGCATTTCCTGGCAAGTGTGATTTGAGATACACATAGATAAAATGCCTGGCTTGGATCTAAGCAAGGACTAGCAGATGAACTGACCTCTGCCTCCTGGGAAGGCAGAACAGAGGCTCTGGGTGAAGGCTCTGAGATGGTTCTTAATAGCTACTAGTGGGAATTTGGGGATCCCCTTTCAGGTTTACAATTAAATTTTGGGCGGCAAAATCATACCACTTGATTAACCCATTTATGCCAGAGGTTGCAAATTTTTTGAATTTTTGCAATCAGACCTTGGCGATGACCTTGAGCAGTAGGATATAAACAACTTCCACATGCTTAGCATTCCAATAATGGAACACTAGGTGTAAATGGGTCTTAAGGATGTTGCAAATAAAGCATGCTTGGAGCCAAGAGTTAGCGTGTCATGTCACTAGAAGAAAAGATAACTTTTCATAACAAGAAAAAGATGTCCTATGAATTAATTTCCCAAGTATTCATTCTTGCTGTGGGCATTGCCCAGTGCCTGAGAACCAGGGTATAAAACTCAAAGAACTGAAATGATGAAACAAACTCTTCATGATTTTTAAGGTAATACGATGGGCTCGTGTTCACTTTGGAAGTCTTTGAGTCTCGCAGCATTTCCCTCCATTGCTAAGTTGATAATGCAGTCAGAATAGTTGTTAAAATACTTTCATGCTTAAAACATAAAAGCAGATATGGCCCTAGTTGTGTATTGAATTCACAAGCAGAACTCCCGCTGTTACCCTGAAAGGAACCTATCACCTAGGAGTTCAGATAACTGTTTTAAAGTATATTCCAGAAAAGAAGCAATATTATGAAACAAAAATGCCTCAAATTTGGAGATATGACTTCTAAGGGCAACTTTTGTTTTTGTTCCTTTTGCTATACTTCTCTTCTGCTTCTTTTTATGTCTTTTCCATTGTTTGGGGATATGTGATCCTTTTGAAATAATTTTCTAATTTAGTCTAAGTTTTAGATAAAATTAGTTTGCTTGCAGGACCCCAAGAATGATCTTGGGGTACAACTTCCATTTGTTCTGGTTTCAGAAAATTCAAAAAAATATATTGCAGCACTGCTGTGAAACCTAATTAATGTGATTAAGTTGCTTTTAAGTTCCAAGATAAAAACAGATAAGTATGAAAGAGAGAGCCACGTCCTTGTCCCTTGTCTTTCAATGGAAACGTGTGCATAGTTGGTGGAAATGAAAACTGGTTGACTTGCAAACTGCCTGGCTTCTCTTCTACCTGCCCCCAAGGCATTAGAGTGTGTCAGTGTGTGTCCACATGTGTGCACATATGTACATGCATGTGTGCACATATGTACACGCATGTGTGCTTGCATATTTTAAAGACGTTCCTTGGATCTCTTTGGTCCCAAATATTGCAGGTATGGTTGTAATGGGCATTATCCTTGGTTTCCACATTCTATACATAAGATCACAGGAAACAAATTCAAAGTAGGAAAAGCCAAAGCAATTTGCAATTCTGTGTTCAATTAATCTGCCATTTGGCGTTGGAATGTGATCCTAAGGGAAGAGGAATGGGGTTTGTAGTTTGCATAGCTTTGAGACCCAAACTGCAAACCAGTGTGTGCCAAAAGGCGTTCTGGCAAAGGCCATGGGGAGCCAGGATCCTTATCGTCCTAGCTCATGACTGGCTTCCCAGAGTTTCTCAAGAACCCACGGGCTGGAGGCAGGTTAGCATTTGGAAGAAAACCAATGCACGCATTTCAGACATATAAACAGTTTAAAGTCTGTGATTGATAGGTTAGTTAAGAGGCTTTTAGGTGTAAAACAGTAAGTCTAAAAATAAATGTGCAGATATATTTGGATTTCTAAATGTAAGAGAGACATGGAAGATTATGAATGCCTGCTTTTCCAAGCACAATAAGTACTTCCATCTCAACACACTCAATCAGCGCTCAGCTCTTTCTTTGGACGGCATATGACCTGCCTTTGATGATCCCATAACTAACCATTGGTTAAGGGTTTCTTCCCCAGGTGGTGGCTTTTGATGGAGTTAGGAAAGCTGCCCACCAGCCCAGGTCTCATTGCAGAAGTGCCATTTATCATTAAAAAAAAAAAAAAAAATAGCAGTTTTCCAGTATTTTCAGAGCTGACATCGTTGGTTGGTTTGATTTTGTGGCTGTGTTTTGTTCTTCTGTCTCCTGAGCCTATCCTTAGGTGATCTACTCATTTTAAACCTTGAAATGAACTGAAGCTACATTTTGCGTGGCTAGGGAAGATACCCCTGTATATTATTTAAACTGTTCTAGAGCATCACAAATCTAGCGGTAGGATCCCAGAATTACAGAAGAGAAAAATAAACCAGGCTTTTATTTATTTTATTTATCCTTGTGATAATTTTTTTTCTAAGAATGAATTTTTCCAAATAAAGCTTTTTTTCTTCTTTAAATAATTTTATCTTCCAGGCGCTTTTTATTTGAGAATTGTTATAGTCTTCAGGATTCTACTCAAATTAGACTTTACCATTCTTGGGGGGCAGAGACAGTGTCCTGAATTCTTTCTTCAGGTTAGGTCGCAGGTCCTGTGGTGGGGAATATATATATTTTTTCTTTTTCTGTTTTCCCCTCAGACTTCTCAGAAATGAAGGGAATATTTTTAATGTACACCCTGTACCACTTGGCATAGTTCTGGGTTCGTGACGAATATTCAGGACATGATACTTAACACCATATATATAATCTGTGTGTGTTTACTTGCTTTGTTTGATTTACAGTCAATGATCCCGGAATTGAGAGATTTCCTTGGAGAACTGAAATCAGATGAATTTTAAATCCACACAGGGTCTCACTATGTTGCCCGGGCTGGTCTCAAAATATGGCCTCAAGTGACTCTTCCACTTTGGCTCCCGAAGTGCTGAGATTACAGATGTGAGCCACTGTGTCCTGCCAAGAAATATGTTTAATGTTTGTTTCCCCAGGGTTTAACATAAACTTAATAGAGGAGTATATGTACATACAGTAGGTCTGGTGCTCATCATGTCTACTTGGAATCTGGGTAGCTTTGTTCCTTGGCAGGAGTGGTGTTTTGCAGCTCTGAGTAAGCCCGTATACCACGGGCAGCCCTCCTGGCTTAAGTGCTTGGCTGGCCTTCTCATCTTAAATGCAGCCTCTCAGGGATGGCTCAGTGAGCAGGAAGACCAGCTAAGAAAAAGTAGACCAGGCTAGGGCTCACAATAGCCTGAACCAGGGCCGTGGCAATGGGAATAACGAGGAGTGAACAGCTGTGACGAGGGTCCTGGAAAAGGGGCCTCAGGGGAGAAGCTAAACCCAAGTGGGCTGTTGGGGTTTTTGGCTGGATGCCTGGGATGATGGGAGAGCAGAGATCGGGAAGCCTGGAGGTGTCATCTGGAGGAAAGATGATGAGCTGGGCCTGCACAGATCCAATTTAAGGGCTGGGGGACCTTTGGGGACAACCGTCATCAGGGTTTTAGGAAAGAGTTGAGGCTGTGTGTGCAAACTAGGGAGTGAATGAAGAGAGAATCCAGAGAGAGCATGGTGGGGGATCATGGTCAAAGCCATGGTGGGAACATCTTCGTTTAGAAAGCAGGCAGGGGAAACAAAAGCATGAAGCAGTGAAGGAGAGCAAAGAGGTGGAAAGCCAGCCAGCAAGAAGCAGCGTCTTGAAAGCTGGACGGGAAGACCATATCCATAAGTGGGAGTTGAGGGGTGGAAGAGGAGAGGAGGGTGAGGGTGGGGAGGGTGAGGGTGGGGAGGGGGATTCTTTCAAATGGTCTGAGAGGCTCAGGAGGATGATTGGTGGTGGAGAGGGGGTTCTGGACTAAAGTTCGGGAGGTTTCAGGATGCTAACGTTGGAGAGCAGTTTTAGGAGGGTGGTAGAGGGAGAAGCTGAATTGAGGAGGTGATGGAGAGAGTTGAAAATGCTCTTTGGGGAAGGATTTTTGATCTTTCCCTTTAAAAATGCCTTTTATTTTCACAATGTCATTTAAAAAAATCTGACTGGCATATGGCAATGACAAAAACAGGCAATATAATATTTTATGAATAAGCTCGCTTTAATAGATCCAGGAGGCTGTTTAATGTACTGAAGAATTATTTTTCAGGCATTCCGTGATGTCCAAATCGGGTTAATATGCCTCTGAAAAGTGAATCAGTTATTCCTCGTTGGATAGTAAGGTCAGAAACAACTGTTCCTGAAACCTTAGTGCACACTGGCTGATAAGATACTGTTGCCCATAAGGTCTATTTATTGGATCAGCAATTTATAAGTCCCACATTCTCATGCCACATAGCTCTACACAGCTGCAAAAATATACCATAGCTTGCAGGTGATCATTGGTTTGATAAAAGATACTGAGTGCCTCATCTTGTGCGAGTGGTCTTTGATATAAGAGGAGAACCAGCAAGGAGGCTCACGTGTCCTGTGGCTCCCACACCAGAAGGTATTTGTGTCTTGTCATTGTCTGTCTGGCAGTCCATGGCAATGGCTTTTTCAGAGAGGCCTGTTTTGTGGTTGAATGTACCTTTCTTTCCAGGCCATGGCAAAAAAAAAAAAAAAATTCCAATTATGTCCTTCTTGAGTCTGTGGTCTTTAAAAAAAAAAGATAATTCCTTAAACAGACTTTTTTTTTCCTTATTCTAATTTTGTCCTGATCTCTACATAAGGTAGATTTTGAGGTTTTATGAACATGGTCTGTATGTTAATATTAAAGTCCCGATTTATGAAAGTAGCCTTCATACCTGGTCCGTCTTTCCTGCATCCCTTTCCCAACTTTAAACCTGTTACAATTTTAGCTCAGAAATGCAGAAGAAAATTGAAAGCGTCAAAGGGAAGATAGAAAAACATGTAACTGTGATGGTGTCTACATCCCACCCTTTGGACGTGATGGGGCTGGCAGCACAGGGTGAAGAATGGAATGTTTGTCTATTATTCTTCACACCCTTTCCAGGGGAACCCTCTGAGAATAGGAAGCTAAGAACTTCTTTCAGCATCCAAAGAGGGCCCAACAGTAAAAGTCAAATCTAGAAAGGCAACTTTGTCAGTGGAGAGTCGGGGAATCATGTCTATGAGACAAATTAATTTAATTACCTGGTGCTGCTGCTTCATGTGCAATGATTATTTATTCACTGAGCTGGCTAAATTATGCCCTTATCGTTCACCACCTCATTTCGCTATCCTGGAGATCAGAGCTGTAGATCTCTTGCATGTTCCTAGGAAAGAATTAAACCGCCCCTTTAATCCAACACCAGGCTTTGCGCAGCAAACGTTTGTTCGGCCGCCCTGGGAGGCGTTCTGGGAGGACAGCAGGCACTTACCTTGCTCCTTATGTATTTCCTTTGTGAGCTGAAGATTCATGCATGGACTCACCTCCTTCAGCTAATTTCATTTCAGTTGTGGAGAAAAGATTCCAGGCACTGAATGTGAAATTGAACATGACATTTTGACATTCTTTCTTCTGAGAGCTGGGTTGGTCTTAGTTGCTGTGGGGCTCTGGACACCGACCTTACAGGGAGTGAGGCTGTTTCTGGACATAAGCATCCTCCGAAGTTCTCCCTAGTCCACTTTACCCTCTCTGGGTTCATCTTTGAACATATCTCTTTGTCCACATGGGCAGAGATTCACTGCATCTGGAACTTGGCTCCTCCCAACCTGAAGTAGCGTGAAGATTTGGTTTGGGTGGGGTGGGAAGTGCCATGTCAAACACACTTGGTAAGAAAAGAAAGCTTTACGTTTCCCAACCCAATCTCCCACGGGAGAAATGCCTGCATTCCTGGCTACCGACTCTCACCAAGGGGTAACTAAGCCCATGCCAGACAACAGACTTGGCATCACTTAATGCTGTTCACAGTGTGATCTTCCCTGCCCTACCTAGTTGCCCCGAGTAGCTTGTTCAAATTCCTTTTTGTTCCTGTGGCTTTTCAGTACAACTTCTCTTTGCTGTTTCTCTTACAATTGACCAGAAGCAACTTTTATTTGCATCTCATTCTGTGTGCTCTGTGAGCCTGCGAGTAAGGTCCCAGGGAGGTGCTTCTACCCCTTGAATTGAACTGTTCTCAACCCTTCTAGAACTTTACATTTACTCCAATTACAGCCCTTGTGCAGTGTGATTTCCCCTGCACCCCAGGGATAGAGACATTTTTGGTTGTCACAACTCAGGAGCTACTACTGGTATTCAGTGTGCAGAGGCTCGGGCTGCTCCTGAACCCCCTACAGTGCACAGGAAGCCCCCACTCCAGAGATCTCTCCGGCCCAGAGTGTCAGGAGTGCTGAGGTTGAGAAGCTCTGCTCTAATGCTGTATTGTAAATCATAGTTTAGCATGTTCATGAACATACTGGAGCAGGGCTGGCGGTAAGCACATGGCATCTCCCGTGTCCAGCACAGAGCTGAGCCCATGGATGGCTCTCAGGGATGCTCACACCAGAGGAGACACACGATCGTACCGTCTGCTATCCCACAGCCTAGGTGTGACTCCATCTATGTCACCCAGCACTCACTGCTGAGTGCTGAGCAGCGGGAATGTTTTGGAGCTGGTGCTTTCCCCAGCTTTTTCAATTTTTTTGATTCCTCTCCCAACGTCTACAGAGAAAAAAGTAAGCTATTTTTTTCCTTCAAAAAATAGAGCAAAACCACATAAAATAATTTTTTTTTTTCCCCTCTTAGTACTAAAGACAATGACTTTCTGTAGATCAGTAAGGCTGAATGGTCTTGTTTCAGAAATCTGTATCTCCATTGTGCAACCACTTTGGAGCTACAAGAGGACAGCCGGAAGCTATAGTTTCATCAGAGAAGAACGTGCTGCTCTTTGCTTTTTGACCCGAAGATACTTTCTGAAAGTGCAGAGTGCTTGCAACACTGCCAGGGCCTTGTCCTCTCAGGGACAGATGAGGGTGGTTCATGTCTGTAGACTGAGGGTCAGGGAATAAGAAAAAGGAAAAAGGGGATGAAGCGAAGTCATGATTCTGGATTGTTCGGAACTCAGCTAGACATTTATAAATGTTATGGGGGAATGGAAGACCTCACAGAATTTCAAAATCTAGCAGAGATTTAAACTGAAGAATCACTCTGTCTGTTTTTAAAATAACAGATGTGTTGGTTTTATTTTACTTTTTTTGAAAACAGCTGACAATGTGACAGTTAACAGCATTTTATCAGTTGGCCTCCAAGTGGGTTGGAAATCAAATCAAAATTTCTGCTGCCAAAAACGATAACTCTTTCCCTGACCAGGGAAATCCTGATTCCTAAGAGTGATAAGACTTGCACTTCTATTCCATATTTTCTTCTGCAATAGTCAGGTACTAATATATCATCCTTCTCTTTGAGAGGTTAGTCCAGCTCCCGCCCTGCAGATGAAGAGGAGGAGGATGTTGAAAATGACTCACCTGAGACAATGGGCCCCGTCTGTGGTTGTCTGATGCTTTATGAGGATTTCTTTAGAAAAAAAGGAGAATAATTGAAGAAATGAGTTATTATTAGCATTTCTATTAGTTATTTTTCCTGGAAAAGACAATTTGATGGGAAGTGAGGCATAAAGAAGGCAGAATGATGATGTTGCTGTGATGATGAAGTCAGATTTATTTTTGTAATAGCTTTATTGAGATGTAATTTTCATACTTTACAATTCACCCATTTTAAAATATGTAATTTAATGATTTTTAGTGTATTCACAGAGGTGTGCTACCATTACCATAATCAATTTAGGACATTTTCATAAGCACTCCCCCTAAACTTTATCATCTTTAACTATTACTTCCCATCCCCTCACTCTCTCCAATCCCCAAATCGCCCAGCCCCTGGCAACCACTTACCTGCTTTCCATTTTTATGGGTTTGCTTATTCTGGACAATTCACTGAAATGGAATCATACAATGTCTGGCCTTTTATGTTCACTTCTTTCACTTACCATAAGTTTTCAAGGCTCATCCATGTGGTAGCATGTATCAGCACTTCATTCCTTTTTATGGCCAAAGAATATTCCATTGTATGGATAGACCACATTCTGTTTATCCAGTTCATCATCTGCATACACATCACTCAGCAAAATCCCCAGGTGCCTGCTGAGTGCTCAATGAATAAAAGGATAAATCCAGTAGTTCAGCACATGTTTACTGGTGCCCTATACTGTGTGTCAGATGCTGTTCTAGGAGTTGGAGATTTTCTTGTGAATAAAATAAAGCTCTTGCTCTTCTGGAGCTTGCAGCAGGCTGGGAAAGACAGGCAGGGGACAAATGAACTGGTAACATGTTGAGTGATGGTAAGAGCTATGAAAACCACATGACAGCGTGGGGAGGATGGAGAAAATAGAAAGGTCATCGTTTTAATATGCACATATGTTCCTTTCTACTGCATAATCCCAGTACTTCCCAGGGAAGTAGGAGCAGAGCAAGCGAGAAACCAGTGCGAAAATAAGTAATTTTAAAACTAAGCTGTTGGAACTCTAAAGTATTTTGAACCTTAAAGGAACGTGATTATGGGGCCTGAGTTATGTGACAGGCAGCTGTAACATAGGCAGCTGTAACCTTTGTTTCTCTGATTATAGATTAGCCTTCTTCCCTAACTGCATTGTTTTGTAAAATGTTGTAAGTGACTAAAGAGTGACAGAGAAGACCCTTTCCTTCTTTGTTATTGATCTTCATTTTAGATTACCTTCCCCTTGCCTTTCTTATGCAAAGACTTTATGGCTATCACATTGTCTGAAGATGGAATGTTAAATATACTCTTCATCACAGCACTATTCAGAATAGCAAAGACATGGCATCAACCTAGATGCCCATCAGTGGTGGACTAGATAATGTGGTACGTAAACACCATGGAATATTACACAGCAATAACAAGAATGAAATCATGTCCTTTGCAGCAACAAGGATGCAGCTGGAGGCCATTATCCTAAGCAAATTAATACGAGAATAGAAAAGCAAATACGGCATGTTCTCACTTATAAGTGAGAGGTAAACATTGGGTACACATGGACATAAATGGAGACTACTGGATGGTGAGAGAGGAAGAGGGGCAAGGGTTGTAAAACTGTTGGATATTATGCTCACTACCTGGGTGATGGGAATGTTCATACTCCAAACCTCAGCATCACACAAGATACTCAGGTAACACACCAGCACATATCCACTGAATCTCAAATAAGAGTTGGGATTATTTTAAAAAATAAATTGGAAAGGAGATGAAAACAAGTTGTAGAGAAAAGAAAACAGACCGTAAGTAATTAAGTTGTTTCACTCATAAACTAGCCTTCTATAGAAAAATGTTATCCTGTCAGATTTCTTTGTTTTCTGCCTGTATAAGCAAGAACTTAACCTTAAACTTCGGAACACTGATCCCATTTCTCTGGAGTCTGTCTCTCAAATGGCTCTTCTCAGCTTTTCCCTGGAATAACCTTTTAATAACTGGATTCTGATTCCTTCGATTATTTCAGGTTGGCGCCCTGTCTCTTGTTTCCCAAATGGTGCCAGTGACATCATAAGATCAGCCTGGATGCTAATAGAGGGCACTCTGGTCCATATGTATCTGCCTTTTTGCACAATTTCAGTTATCCAGTTGTTCCTACAGAAAGTGCTAACCTTCCTTTCTCTTTCCTGCATCCTTTGCACTCTGAGCTGTAGATAATACACATGAGAAGCTCACTGTCTTTTTGCCATTTGATGCTTTTGCAGTCACTGACTATTCACCTTTTTATCGATTGCATTCAATTTTTACCAATTAATAGTGGAAGGAGCTGGCTTGTGGTGCTTCATCTGAGGCCAGCCTTTGCAAGCGCCTGGAGGCTTCCTGGTGCTGGAGGAAGACAGGAACTGCTAATTGTGTGCTGTGCATGCACACCTCTCATGGACTGCTTCAAATCACATCTAGCTGAATGCCTCAAAGAATGCTTGTTTCCTTGACCTACCTTCTCTTGCAATGCTGACAATCTGGTTTTTGAGAATGATAGTGAGAATTTGCAAAAATTGTGAAGAGTAGGTCCCAAGCAGATAGTTTTTTTTTTTTTAAACTATAATAATTTCTTCTGTGTGTGCAGATTTGTGTATCTGAGAGAACGAGAAACCATGGGTTGACGTCCACTTAGGAGAAAAGAACTTTGCTACCGTAGGATTTTCATGAAAATGTCTTTTCATCCTTAAACATTTAGAGCTGAATCCATTGAGTCTTAGTCTTTGTGTCTCAGCCTTTAGGACTGGGGGGAACAGGACATCTGACATTTGGAACCACTAATGAGACTCCGTGGAGTCAGTAGGGTGAGATCAAAGGTTCTTCCCAGTGGGTCCAGGACTTGTGAGGAGGCTTTCTGCTTTGCCTCCCAGGCAGTCTGGGGAACAGAATGCTCCCTAGGATAAGTTATTCATCCAAGTAAAAGCTGCTCACTGCCTCCGGGAGAAACAGAGGCAGTGGAGTTCACAGAAAACCTGGAGTCTGAGGCAAAGGGGAATTTTCTCCCTAATTAACTGGGTAGGGTTCTTGCACAGAAAAGTGAGACAGTATTTATGTATTCATTTTTAACTTTTATTTCAGGTTCAGGGGTACATGTGCAGGTTTGTTATGTAGGGAAACTGTGTAAAACAAATCTCGCACGTTCTCACTTATAAATAAGAGCTAAACCATGAGAACACATGGACACAAAGAGGGGAACGACAGACACTGGGGATTACTTGAGGGTGGAGGGTGGGAGAAGGGATAGGATCAAAAAACTACCTCTCAGGTACTATGCTTAGTGCCTGGGTGACAAAATAATCTGTATGCCAAACCCCTGAGATGTGTAGTCTGCCCATATAGCAAGACTGTGTTTTACAGTCTGTAAGTAACTGGGGACAATGCTGTGAGGAGGGACTCTACCTTCAACAAAAAGAAACATCATCAACATGTTTAGAATAGTGTTGTTGCCACTCTTACTGATAAAGCACTAATGTTGATAAAAGTCTATTTACCAAAATTGCAAATTACACCAATCTTTATTTGGGACTTAGTTTTATTTCAATTTAAAAAGTTGCGTAGATTACATGTGTTGCTAAAACAAAAAGATCCAAACAGTAGAGATGAAAGATAAGCAGTGAAGAATAATTATCTCTCTCATCTCTGATTCTCAATTGTCCTCCCTAAAGGCAAATAGTGTTCCATGCTCAGCATTCCAAAGATATATGATACATTGTCAATATTGCAATAATTGCTAAATGATTGCATGTAAATGGCATGCAGATACCTGGGCCAGGACTTGTGTCCTGCTCTTACCACCGCACTCCAAGGAGCCCCTGTCTTTACTTCTCTCATAAGCCTGTTAGTATCAAATGATGCTTATAAATCCCAGACCCCAGTCATGATTAGTGCTGAGTAAGTGGTGGCTATGTGAACAACAATTTATGAATTGTCTACTAAATCAGAGAGATGCCTGATAAAATACAGGACACCCAGTTAAATTTTCAGATAAACAAGGAATGATTTTTTTTAGAATGGGTATGTCCCAAGTATTGCATAGGATATACTTATACCAAAATATTATTCACTGTTTATCTGAGTCTAATTTAACTGGGCATTCTGCTTCTGTATTTGCTAAATCTGGCAACCCTACATTGAATGTCAAACTTTGAGCAAGTCCATGTGAAAGGCAAGGTTCTAGAATGTTGAAATTTCAGTGCTAGAGGGGGACTGAGAGATGATCTGTGAGGGTCTAGCACTCTCATTTTTTAGGCATTAAGGCCCACTGTTAGCCCTCTGAGTTCCTATCATCCCAGCCAGTTTCTTGACCGCAAAAGCGGCAAGAAGGTAGATGATTCTGTTCCAGGCTCTAACCTCAGGCTCAGCCTATTGCTGCACTCATTCACTGCCTCCTTATCCCTGTCCCTCCTTGCCCCTCATCCTTTCTTGAAAGTCTGGAACCAAATCTTCAGTGACGGTTGTGGGATTACTACAGTGAGGGGAGGGGAGGGAAAGCTTGAGGAAGACTATTTACCATGCCCTGGGGCAAACGCATGGGTCTTAAAAGGAGTGGTGTGCAGATGGGCGGGTCGGACACAGTGACAAAGATCTGGACATACAGGGGCATTTTTGGTCAGTCTCTCAGGGTTTATGAAACTCAGGACCAGTCTTAGACTGCTAATGTGTGAGGTCCTCTCCTCTTTCTCTAAACAAAGCAAACAAACAAAAAGAAACATGCCATGCTGTTGGTGAATGTTGGGTGTTGAAAGAGGGAGGAAGAACTATTTGATGCTTGGTAGCTGATGACTCAGCTCAACTGTCTCTTAAAAACATGTTGTGATTACAGTTTTCATGAATAATATGCACATTAAGTAAACATGTTTCAATGGAAAAATGTAAACACCCCTTCCCCTTTCCCAATAAAATGCCACTCTATAATTTAGATTGCAAAACATGTTTTTGGTCTGATTTTAATGAGCAGACCTTTTTCTTTTCTTGTGCTGTCTGGCTTTCTCTGTCTTGGTTCCTGTCTCCTTCCTCTCTAAACCACTCCTTCCATCTCCCCCACTGCTATCCCAAGCCATTTCTAGAGCACTTCTGAGATTCTTATCAGTTCCAGTTTTCATGAAGCCCAAGAGAAATTCCTTTTATTGTACGGGATACAGGATATTCTTGTGGAGTGGCAGCCCAGGAAGGCAGGCAGTAGGGAAAGAAAGTTCCCTACCTTCCCCAGAAAGTTCCCCAGGAAAGATGGTTGCCTTTCCTGTTCGCCCCCACCATAGAAAGGATGCCAGTGGTCACCCAGTGGAAACCCGCCAGAGCTGAATGCTTTCTAAGCAAACGGCTGCCCTGCCATTCTGGGGGCGTGCATTGATGAGGCAAAATGAAAAGAGAGGAGTGATTTGGGAGATGAAATAGAAAGCAGCAATAAAAGACATTTTATGACAAGTCTGGGAATGGTTAGCAAAATTACTTTGATCTTGTATCCTTGCTGGAGAGCTTATTTTTTGAGATACTTGGTTTTCTTTGCATCCTTCTGAATGCAATTGTCAACTTCTTGGGGAAATTGTTTCAATATGGCAATTACTAAAATACTAAGATTAGTTTGGTCTCTTAAAAAGGTTTTGCATTTTGGGGTTTGTGTTTATTTCATACTTTTCATCAGATTTGCTTTAGGATGAATACTAAACAGGTCCTTTCAGGAATGGTACATGCAAAGATGACGTGAACAGTGAAATGTAACCCATCTTTGTGAATTCTGGAAGGAAAATCTGACTGACCAGCATGGGGCTGACATGTTATAAAACTTCCCAAGGCCTTTAGGCAAAGAAGACATAAGAATCACAGGCCTGGAATATTACCATCAGTAAGTTTGGAGTTTAATGAAGTAAAACGTAGTCTTCACTTAATGGTGCCAATTAATTAATCTTTGGTATGCTCAGTGAATTTAATTATTGCAAAGTCATGATTTTCTTTTGTAAAAACCAGGACAATGGTTGACCATCTTGCCCTCTAATTTATCTAAAAGTAAAATAAAGTGGAAAACATTTTTTTTGCATATTAGTCATTAATGAAATAGAGGATGAACTTGCATGTAATAATAAACCCATTCGTTTAAGAGTTGGTTTGACAAATTAGGATGACTCCATGTGACTGCAAAGTGTCAGTTAAAGAATTGGTGTGTTTATGATGTCTTTTATGTGAAAAGAAATGAGCCATCAATTCCTTATAAATGAAAGTAAGTTATAATAACTAAGAAAGATCTACAGAGATTGCATGTTTGGCATATGTTTAGTAGCTTAGATATAGATATGTTTCAAATGTTGTTTTTACTTTGAGATTAATAAAAGTTTCTAATTTATGTTCCAAGATAATTTAGATCTAGCACACACAATTTTGTTTGGCTTGTTAGAAAAGTTTGCTTTTTAAAACTATTCTTTACATATGTAAAATAAAGAAGCTAACCTAAGTTGATGGGAAAAAAACTAATAACAAAAGGTGAAAACCTTGAAAATGTATTCTCTCTGTTTTAACTGACTGGTATCCTTGTGGTCTTTATAGTTTCTGTAAATATGCTGAAATTCTCTGTTTAACATGTTGTCTATTTTTCCACTAGATTTTTTTAGCACCTATATTATTGTTATTTATTTTATTTTTAATTTTTGTAGGTACCTAGTAGATGTATATATTTATGGGGTATATGAGATATTTTGATACAGGCCTGTAATACATAATATTTCCATGTGATGGAAAATTCATAGAAAATGGAATATCCATCCTCTCAAGCACTTATCCTTTACAAACAATCTAATTATACTCTTAGTTATTTTTAAATGTACAATTAAATTAGTATTGGCAATTGTCCCCCTGTTGTAAAATACTAGGTCTCATTCATTCTTTCTATTTTTGTACCTATTAACCATAGCCATTCCCCGCAGCCTCACATTACCCTTCCCAACCTCTGGTAACCATCCTTCTATCCTCTATCTCCATGAGTTCAATTGTTTTGACTTTTAGATCCCAGAATTGATCCCAGAATTGTGATGTTTGTCTCTCTGTGCCTGGCTTATTTCACTTAACATAATGACCTCCAGTTCCATCCATGTTGTTCCAAATGACATAATCTCATTCTTTTTTATGGCTGAATAGTACTCCGCTGTGTATAGGTACCACATTTTCTTTACCCATTCATCTGTTGATAGATCCTTCGGTTACTTCCACATCTTGGGTATTGTGAGCCATGCTGCAACAAACACGAGAGTGCAGGTATCTTTTCGATGTATCATAGTTATTTTAAAGTTCATGTCTGATAATTTCAAATGCTGGGCCATCTTTGTGTGTGCTTCTGTTGACTATTTTTTGTCAATGGATCGTATTTTTTCTTTTGCTTCTTTGTGTGCCTTATGATTTTTGATGTATACTGGATATTTTGTATAAAAGAACAATAGAGACTGAAGTAAAGAAAGTTTACTTCCAGAAATGGGCATGTTCTTTCTTATTTCAAGCTGATAGAGTGAGGTAGTGAATCAGTCCTATCTGTAGTTTAGCTAGGACTGGCCATTTTTGCAGCTTTGATTCAGTTCACCATTTGCTTCAAATATTTTGGGAGCAGGCACAGGGCATTCTCTTCTGTAGGGCATTCAGATTCTGTAGAATCTGACCACTGTTTAGATCGGAAGAGCTCTTTGTTTATTATAGCTGAATTGCCAGTTTTCCTAATGGATCTCTCTGTTTTTTACAATCAATCCACTCCCAGCTTTTTGGGTTCCTAGATACCTGACTTTCCCCCACAGTCCAGCCCTAGACATTTTGTACCTATTTCTCTCTACTTTCCTGGGTGCTATAGGGACATTATTCTGAGCTCTCTGTGGCTGAGTGTTTAGTGCCTTGGATTGCTATCCTGTTCTTCCCCTACCTCCCAGAGACTTGGAGGAGTCCCTCCCTGTGTGCCTCAGGGAAAATCTCTCTCAGTTCTGCCTCCAGCTTTTAGTGTACTGCCCAAAGCACTCAGTGAAGACCTGTTCAAAGACTGGGCAGGCAGGTGCAAACTGCTCTGGGACTGGGACTCCTGGAATTCTAATCTGTCATTCCAGTTCACTATGGTCTTTAAATGTTTATTCAAGTTTTGACTGGTTCCTCTTTACCCCCACCCTTGCAGCATTAATCCTGTTGTTGCTCAGCCAGGGAGGAGAGCAGCCGCAAGTCTCTTCTCTTCTATGAATGGCTGCTCATTTTCTAGAGTGAAGGTTTAGTTCATATACATGTATAGCTTATTCATATTGTTTGGTTGTTAGATAAAGGGTAATGGTCTCTTGCAACTCTCTACTTAGTAACTAGAAGCAGAACTCTTCTTCATTATCTTTAAATAGATAAAATAAATCCCCACCTTGACTTAAAATGTTTTGTCATCCATATTTAATGCTTCCTCTTCTCGGCCTATTAAAATACAAATGGTATTTTAGAGCCAGATTAAGTTTCATCTCCTCTGTGAAGCCTGCCTAATCGCTCAGCGTTGCTCTCACTTCCCAATTCTTTTAGTACTTAATATCTCTATAATTCCCTTGGTATCGTTAACGTAGCTGTGCATTTTTAGGTATTTCTCCTGGATACATCCTGTCTCCCATCCAGCAAATCCAAGTTTTGAAAAGTTGGGCATATTCACATCAACAGAATTTGTTGACTTATGTATTCATTCATTTGGCCTCCAAATGCAGAGGCACAGACCACAACTAAGAAGAAGCAAGAGCAGCTGAAGTTTAAGAGGACCAAAAAAGTTAGAAACTTTTCCCTTTTTTAAGGGAAACGAAAACTACCTATTTTATCATCAGTTGTTCCTGAGACCATAGCAAAAAGCAGAAAGGATTTATTCATCAATCCACAGTCACCTGGAGAGCGCAGGAAGCAATAAAGCAAGCAGCATGGTTCTGTGGAAAGCAAGCCCAGCCAAGTCTATTTCATTTTCTTGGTAAACAGTGGCTAGTCACAGAGGCAAGGGGATGAGATGGGCGTGATCTACCTGGAGTTAGTGATGCTATTTCCCTTTAATTCTTCATGAGTCTAAATCAAGAGGTGTGGCAGAGACTGAGAAGGAAAAGTCCCCAACCTCTCAAGAAAATACTGCCAATTTTATAGCCATGGTAAGCAGTGAAAACCAGAAGTGGCTTTAAATCAGTCAATGACAACTTGCTTCATTGAGCATATCTCCAAAAGTCAACCAATCAGTGCCAACCTTATGCTTTGAAAGTCAGTTAATTGGCAGTGGACTTACTCTAGTGAGCACACTTCTAAGCTGATGCCAATCTGCTCCAGTGTCTGCAACCAGCACAGAAGGCACTTCTGAGGCTGACATTTTCTCACTCTTGCCCCTTCTCCCAAACTCTGTGGCAAATCTGCTCAAAGAGGTGTGTCTCAATGATCTCTTTGCTCACTGAAGTCTGGTATGACCAGCATGGCTCTCCCTTACTTAAGCAGGTAATAAATTCAATATTTTAGTTTCAGCTTCTGAGTGATGGTCTCATTCATTGACAATGATTTTGGTGGAATTCACAGATTAAAAATCATTTGAAGACCCTTGCTTGGTAGTTGTCTATGGGTTCTTTGGGCTAACAGACATGTTAATTAGACCACCTGTGCCCACATTTTATTTGTCCTTCTTTTGTGTTGCTGCCAGGTATGTCTGTCTCAACAAAGATTTGAGCTTTAACTTATTTCAATGAGCTCTTATTGATGAGTTTATTTTGTTACCCTTTGTAACCAATCAATCTCTGACTTATTTTAGTAAACTTTGGTTGTTGAATTTATTTTGATATTCTGATTTGTGTCTTAGGATATATTTAAGGTCATTAGACCTATAATAACATATAAAGTAATTAGACCTTTTAGTTTATGGACACACAATTTGTTTTAAAAAGTCAGACTTAAGTATATGTATAAAATCATTAGAGGCTTTGGTTTGTAGTTGCACTATTTGGTAAATTTTTTTGCCATTTACCTGCCTATCCTTCTTGTCTGTTGAACACATAAGGAGGTGCTCCTGAGAGAATAGTGTAGGTGCAGGCTGAATAAGTCTCCCATCCATTCCAAAACAACTTTGAAGACTAGACTGATGGCCAATTAATGTAAAGGTGATGGATCAAACTCTGTGTTGGATCCCCTTTGAAATCTCCATAAAGACACTCTGTCAAGATCACTGGAGATTGTTTTTGTTGAGTTCATCTTCTGGAGTCAACAGTTATCTGCATGATCCCTTCTTAGGTCTTTTCTCATTTGTCTGTCAAAATTTCACTCTGCTCAAGAATAACTGTTTTCTATAAGAAGTTGCACTGTTACCTTAAGTTGGTAAATGATAAACATATTTTTGATTTGGAATAACAATGACCATTGTGAGAAACTTTTGATATGTCAAAATGAATACATTTAAAAGGAACTCTAGAAAAATTAGGAAATAATAACTTTCAAAACTTCAATGGTTAACCTCTTTAAAATTGATAAGCCAAGGGGCCAGCAAAACAAAATGCTGACTTCAAGGTTATTTTTCTCTCCAAAAAGCTCTAATTCACTCATGTTCACACAATCCAAACTCACCTGCTCTGCACCTCCTTCTCTCTGAATTATCTTCCCCATCCACTTTATTTTTTATTTTATATCTATGTAAGTATATATATATATACACACACATACACACACACACATATATATTTATTTCAATAGCTTTTGGGTACAAGTGAGTTTTGGTTACATGGATGGATGGTGTAGTGGTGATGTCTGAGATTTTAGTGCACCCCTCACCCAAGTGGTGTACATCATACCCATCCTCTTTACATTCCTTTTCTTTCTTCTGTTCCTTTCCTTGACTTCCAAAATGGATTATTCTTTCTTCAGAGTTTTCTCAAGAAAGGAACCATCACTTTATAAAATTGCTTGACTGAAAGACTGATATATGAAAACTGAATTTAAATCATTGTCCAGAGCCGAGTTAAGCTCTATAATTAAAAATTTCTCCTTCTTCTTTTTTTTTTTTTTTGTAGAGATAGGGTCTCACTATGTTGCCCAGGCTGGTCTCGAATTCCTGGCCTCATGTGATCCTCCCATCTTGACCTCCCAAAGTGTTGGGATTACAGGCATGAGCTACCATGCTTGGCCTAATTAAAGCTTTTTAAGCCTTAAAGAAACAGACAGAAATTTACTGTAGAGTTTGACATTGTATTAGATACTCGTTGTTCTGGACGTTCAACTAGTTTATTGGATTGACAGCCCCCTCAGATGGGGAACATGGTTAAAAACCCAGGATGGGAAAGATGGAGAGAGAATGTAAATAACCCAGCTCTGCATAATTTAATGATCTCCTTGAGAGGATAAGCAAAACATGCAGTGCATTAAAAATTTAACTTAAGATGGATTAAAGATTTAAATGTAAAACCTAAAATCATAAAAGCCCTAGAAGAAAGCCTAGGCAATACCATTCAGGACATAGGCATGGGCAAAGACTTCATGACTAAAACACCAAAAGCAGTGGCAACAAAAGTCAAAATTGACAAATGGGATCTAATTAAACTAAAGAGCTCCTGTACAGCAAAATAAACTATCATCAGAGTGAACAGGCAACCTACAGAATGGGAGAGAATTTTTGCAATCTACCTATCTGACAAAGGTCTAATATCCAGAATTTACAAGGAACTTAAACATATTTAAAAGTAAAAAAGCAAACAACCTATCAAAAATTGGGCAAAGGATATAAACAGACACTTTTCAAAAGAAGACATTTACGTAGCCAACAAACATATGAAAAAAGGTTCAACATCACTGATCATCAGAGAAATGCAAATCAAAACCACATTGATATACCATCTCATGCCAGTCAGAATGGCAATTATTCAAAATTCAGGAAACAAAAGATGCTGGTAAGGCTGTGGAGAAGTAGGAATGCTTTTACACTGTTGGTGGGAATGTAAATTAGTTCCACCATTGTGGAAGAGAGTATGGCAATCTAGATCCAGAAATACCATTTGACCCAGCAATCCATTACTGGGCATATGCCCAAAGGAATATAAATCATTCTGCTATAAAGATACATACATGTGTATATTTACTGCAGCACTATTTACAATAGCAAAGAAATAGACCAACCCAAATGCCCATCAATGATAGACTGGATAAAGAAAATGTGGTACATATACACAATGGAATACTATGCAGCCATAAAAAGGAATGAGATCATGTCCTTTGCAGGGATATGGATGAAACTGTAAGCCATCATCCTCAGCAAACTAACACAGGAACAGAAAACCAAACGCCGCATGTTTTCACTCATAAGTGAGAGTTGAACATTGAGAACACAGGGACACAGATAGGGAGCAATACATACGGGGGCCTGTTTGAGGGTGGGGGTTAAGGAGAGGAAACTTAGGGGACGGGTCAGTAGGTGTAGCAAACCACCACGGCACACGTATACCTACGTAACAAACCTGCACGTTCAGCACGTGCACTCTATTTTTTTTTGAAGATGTAAAGAAAGAAAACAAACAAACAGAAACAGGCAGTGTATTACTTTAGGCCACTGCAGAAATCTTTTCCATAGAGGATATGGGACAAAGATTTAAAATGGCAAACAAAATAAAGAATCAAGAGGAGACTTAAAACACAGACTCCAGGAAGCTTTCAGGCAGTATTCAGGCAGATCAAGGAGCCCAGGTAAAGAGAACCTTGTCCTCTTTTTTTGTAAATGTAAGATTTAGACTTGATATAGAGGATTTGGTCATAAGTAAATAAATTGGAATGGAAAATTGCCAATTTAAAAGATTTCCTGCACATGGCAGACTATCTTAGAAAATAAATAACCTAGAAATGAAAACAAACCTCTGGATCTCTAGATATAACAATTGACCCTTGAAATAAAAAAGGACAAAAACAGGAACCAAAAGTCTATGAATAAAGATACCTGCAGATATTTGCAAGCATCAGGGCCATGAGAAGAACCAATGTTCCATATTAGCAAAGTGTACAATAACATTGTGTCTAAAACACAATGTGCATACACTAATCAAAAAATATTGCTTAAAAATGCAGACTCAGAGACATGAAGTGAGCATGTACTCTTGGAAAAATGGTGTGGATAAAGTTCCTCAACATAAGATTGCCACAAACCTTCAATGTGGAAAAACCACCATCAAGTGAAGTGTAATAAGACAAGGCATGCCTGGATACATTCAGTACCTGGGGAGCTGCTGGGGTATGAGTGCAAGTAATGTGTTTCACTCTCAAGCCTGGCCTGTAAAATCTTATACTCAGGAATCTTCATGCTCACTCTCCTTTCTTGGTTTGATGAAAATGAACACAGTGACCTTAGAAGGCAAAAACCCAGCATATGGTAGACCCATAAGATGAAAGAAGCCAAGGTCTTGTGTCAGTTTCGGTCCTTTGGGAAGCATATGCCAAGAAGGCATTAGAAGTTCAGGGGATTTATGGGGGGAAATGCCTCTGAAGGATCTAAGGGAAGGGGAGGATGAACAGGCATGGAGAACCTTCAGATGAAGCTGCCAGTCTGACATCTGTGAAAGAGAGAGTTCTGGAAGCAGATTGGGCAAGAAGTCTTATCTTCTAGTTTAGCACCCCATTTGGCAAGGAAGACGCAAACCCAGGAGGGATGTGGGGCACAGATAATCCTGGGTATAAGGTGGCAGCCGAATTTCTGAAGATATCATCAGTGGTAACCTGGGAAAATATCCTAGTGGAATGAATCAGTCCTCAAACCCCATATAATTGTTCTTTCTTGAGTCAATCCTAATACCCCTGTGTCAGTTCAGGACCTCCAGGAGACAGATGCCATGATAGAATTAGAAGTGCAGGAGATTTATTGAGGGAAGTTCTTGGAAAGGGGAAAGGGGAGAGTGGGTAAGGGGATGCAAGGGGAACCTTCAGACAATGGTTCTTGGTTTCCTGGTTTCCTGAAGAAGGGAAGAGGGAAGGAAGCTGAGTTTGGTAGGAAGAGCCCCCAACTACAGTGCAACTCTGAGAAAAATCTCAATGAGGGAAGCCCTTGGGCAAAGATCATGTGCTGGGCACAAGAGTCTGGTTGCAGAAACTCTGCTGGGTTCAGTGATGGGCTGGGAGCCTCCTGGGGGAGTGTGAACTTGGTGTGAAAGCTGTGGTAGATTCCAGAGGTACAGCAAACAAAGGCTGTTAGCCCAGCACACTCTTCATGGCAGGTTTCCTCTTGTGGGGGATCTGAGTGGTGGCACCTCTGTGGCACCACCAGTTTCTGAATTATGAGTTGGAGGATAGTTACCTACTGACCAGCAACACCCATTTTTAACTTAGGTAAGTAAGAGAGAGACTAACTATTTTAAGGGACTGAGATTTGCTATATAGCAGTTAGTGCTGTCTAATCAATAGGGGATATTGCATTAGGCAGCCTCTACTATGGCTCCTGATGGCCTCTGCCTTCTGGTATCCTGCCTTAGTGTGTGGGCTGGATCTAGACTCACTTCTAATGAATAAAATATGGTAAAAGTGGTGAAATGTTACTTCTGAGATGAGGTTATATAAAGACTGTGATAGGCTGGATATGGTGGCTCATGCCTATAATCCCAGCACTTTGGGAGGCTAAGGCGGAAGGATAGCTTAAGGTTAGGAGTTTGAGACCAGCCTGGGAAACATAGTGAGATCTCCCTCTCTACAAAACAAAACAAAAAAATTAGCCAAGCATGGTGGTACACACCAGTCATCCCAGCTACTTGGGAGACTGAGGCAGGAGGATTGCTTGAACCTGGGAGGTCGAGCCATGATTGTGCCACTGCACTTCAGCCTGGATGATAGAGTGAGACCCTGTCTCAAACAAACAAAAACAAAAAGACTGTAATGTTCTCTCTGTCTCCAAGTCCTCGCACTAGGGGAGCAAGCAGCTGTGCTACGAAGAACCTTCTGGAGGGGCCCACGTGGCAAGGAACTGCGATCTCCCGCCAACAGCTAATGAAGACCTTGGTCTGTCCAAAGCTGAGT
The DNA here is from genome assembly GCF_024542745.1 of Macaca thibetana thibetana. Classification (NCBI taxonomy): domain Eukaryota; kingdom Metazoa; phylum Chordata; class Mammalia; order Primates; family Cercopithecidae; genus Macaca; species Macaca thibetana. Next base: position 116,244,178 of record NC_065586.1, read on the forward strand.
GAGCACAGAAGTGGCTCTTCTGAGACCCACCAATAGTGATGTGAGTGATCATGGAATGCAATGCAATTAATGAATCAATACTGAATCTCCCTCCCTTGAGCCTTGATGGCTTCAGTTCTGGCCAGCATCGTAGTTACATCATGAGAGACCGTGAGGCCATCACCCAGCTAAGCCCAGGTTCCTGACCTGCAGAACCTATCAGATGATAAATGCTTGTTGCTTTAAGATTCTAAGTTTTGGGGAAATTTGTTATGTGGCAACAGATACAAATACAAGTATATAAATGTTATTCTGGTGAAACAGGTTCCTACTAAACAAATGTTGAGGAAAGTTAAGACAGAATCTGAGAACTGGATGAAGCCTCAGGAGCCATCTAAAGAGCCATCGGCTCCAGTGGTTCTCTTCTTGGCCACACATTAGAATAACTCATGGAATTAAAACTGGTACTTGGGATCCACTCCAGACCTTTAAACCAAAATCTCTGGAGAAGAGGCATGGTCATCAGTATTTCCAAAAACTTCTTAGGTGATTGAAATCAGGAGCCAGAAATAAGAACCACCAGGCTCAAGCTAACTCTCAAGCTTTAGTTAAGAGTATATTTATCTAGGGAGTGGTTCATTGAAAACGTGGATTTCCAAGCGGGTGCAGTGACTCATGCCTGTAGTCCCAGCTACTTGGGAGGCGGAGGTGGGAGGATTGCTTGAGCCCATGAGTTCATGTCTAGCCTGGGCAACATAGTGAGACCTCACCTCTAAAAAAACAAGCAAGTCCCCAGAGATTCAGATTCAATAGGTCTGAGAGGAGCCAGGGAGTCTTCACATTTAACTTTCTCCCCAGTGATTCTGGTCAAGATGGCCTGTGAACTGCACTGAATGGTTCTGGGCCAGCTGCAAGGAGAGGGATACTGTGATGTAGCCCGAGTTTGTGACAGTGTTGGCATTAAAATGGAAAGAAAGGCTCTGATTCAAGACACAATGAAAAGGAGATGTCGACAGGGTTTGGCAATTGCCTGAGATGAGGGAAAAGAAGGAATCATTGGTGATTCTGCAAGTGTACGCCCAATGACTGGAGAGTGATGGAAAATGACATTCTTTACAATATTAAGAGCACAGAAAAGACAGTGCAGCAAAAAGACAATTACTTGCATGCTAGACGTTGAGTTTGAGAGTGAAGGGCAAGCAAATAAGATGATCTGTGTTGTCTCTGGTTAGTACCAGAGAGTAGTGTAGGGACCAAAACTAGGATTGGAAAGCTGGGAAGCAGGGAAAATAAAATTAAAAAAGACTTTTTAAAAAGAGAAAGAATGTCATTAACCAATGTTGCTTGAAATTTGCTAAGGAGAACCTGGGGTTTGTGTAGAATCAGATAAATAATTAAAACAAATGCACATTCGGAAAAGAGAGCTGTGAATGAAATAGGAAAGAAACCTCTGGAAATCTGGAAATAATCATAGTTACCCATAAAGCTTATATAAATAAAGGCATATTGTTATGGGAAGCACAAACTCTAAAATTTTTAGAAGGAGCCTCTAAAATGTAATTGCATTTTCTCACATTTTTACTTTAATCTTTTTTTGTCGTTGTTTGTTTGTTTTTTGAGATGGAGTCTCAATTTGTTGCCCAGGCTGGAGTGAAGTGGCCCGATCTCGGCTCACTGCAACCTCCACCTCCTGGGTTCAAGCGATTCTCCTGCCTCAGCCTCCCGAGTAGCTGGGACTACAGGTGCCTGCTACCACGCCCAGCTAATTTTTGTATTTTCAGTAGAGACAGGGTTTCGCCATGTTGGTCAGGCTGGTCTTGAGCTCCTGACCTCAGGTGATCCACATACCTCAACCTCCCAAAGTGCTGGGATTACAGACATGAGCCTGTGCCCAGGCTACTTTAATTTTTAAAATGCATTTTTTAATTTTAGAATTTTTAGATTCACAGAAATATTGTGAAGAGCAATGTAGAGTTTCCACATGCTCAACACCCAGTTTCCTCTATTATTGACATCTTACAGTGGTACGATATGTTCTTTACAATTAATGAACCAATATTGATACACTGTTATTAGCTAATATCTATACTTTATTATTAGGTTGGTACAAAAGTAATTGCAGTTTTTGCCATTAAAAGTAATGCAAAAATCTGCAATTACTTTTACTCCAACCTATAGATATCCTTAGTTTTTACCTAACATCTTTTTCTGTTCCAGAGTGGCATCCAGGATGCCACATTCCATTTACTTGTTCTGACTCCACAGATTCTGCTTGGCTATGGCAGATTCTCAGACTCTTGTTGTTTTTTTTTGTTGACCTTGGCAGTTTTGAAGAGTACTGGTCAGGTATTTTGTAGAATATCCCTCAATTGAGATTTGTCTGATGTTTTTCTCATCACTAGACTGGGGTTATTGAGTTCTTGTTTTTGGGGAGGGGAGGACAATCACAGAGGTGAAGTGCCATTTTCAGCACATCATATCCAAGGTACAAACTGTCACATGACATCACTGTTGATGTTAACATTGGTTACCTGGCAGAGGTAGTGTTTGAGGTCTTCATTGTAAGGTTACTTTCTTTTTCTCTTTCTATACTATACTCTTTGGAAGGAAGTTGCTATAAGCAGTTCAAACTGAAGGAGAAGGGAGTTACATTTCACAGCTTGAGGGTAGTGTATCTATGTCAATTATGTAGAATTCTGCAGGGAGATTTACTTCTTTGCTCCCATTTATTTATTTATATCTGTATGGACTCATGGATATTTATTTTAGCCTTTGATTATGATCCAATACTTTATTTATTTATGTTGCTGATGTTGTTCCAGCTCTGGCCTGTTGGGAGCTCCTTTAGTTGGCTTCTGTGTCCCTTTGACATAACCTCATCATTGTGGTTTATTAAAGAAAAATTTTTTTTATTAGCACTCCCTTACTTTATTACACTCAAGATGCTCCAGGCTCATCCTGTATATTTCGTACCCCAGTCCTAGCACCAGCCATTTATCCAAGGATCCCTGGATCCACTTACTGGAGAATTGCATTAGAAACAGAGGTTCAGGAGTTAGGTACGGTCATTGCTACTGGAGTGTAATTGCTTCCAGGCCCTCTCAGCTGACAGAGCTGCTTTAGCTGTGTCCCAGAGATTCTGGTACGTTGTCTCTTTGTTCTCATTGGTTTCAAAGAACTTCTTGATTTCTGCCTTATTTTCATTATTTATCCAGGAGTCATTCAGGAGCAGGTTGTTCAATTACTATGAGATTGTGTGGTTTTCAGTGAGTTTTTTAATCCTGAGTTCTAATTTGATTGCACTATGATCTGAGAGACTGTTTGTTATGACTTCAGTTCTTTTGCATTTGCTTTGGAGTGTTTTATTTCCAATTATTTCGTCGATTTTAGAATAAGTGCCATGTGGCACTGAGAAGAATGTATATTCTGTTGATTTGGGGTAGAGAGTTCTGTAGACATCTTCTAGGTCTGCTTGATCTAGAGCTGAGTTCAAGTCCTGAATATTCCTGTTACTTTTCTGTCCATTGATTTGTCTAATACTGACAGTGGGGTGTTAAAGTCTCCCACTATTATTGTGTGGGAGTCTAGGTCTGTTTGTAGGTCTCTAAGAACTTGTTTTATGAACCTGGGTGCTCCTGTATTGGGTGCATATGTATTTAGAAGTTAGCTCTTCTTGTCAAATTGTTCCCTTTACCATTATGTAGTAATGCCCTTGTCTTTTTTGATCTTTGTTGGTTTAAAGTCCATTTTATCAGAGACTAGGATTGCAACCCCTGCTTTTCTTTGCATTCCATTTGCGTGGTAAAATTTCCTCCATCCTTTTATTTTGAGCATGTGTGTGTCTTTTCATGTAAGATGGGTCTCCTGAATACAGCACACCAATGGGTCTTGACTCCTTATCCAATTTGCCAGTCTGTGTCTTTTAATTGGGGCATTTAGCCCATTTACATTTAAGGTTAGTATTTTTATGTGTGAATTTGATCCTGTCATCATGCTGCTATTTGGTTATTTTGTACACTAGTTGATGCAGTTCCTTCACGGTGTCATTGGTCTTCATATTTTGGTGTGTTTTTGCAGTGACTGGTACAGGCTTTTCTTTTCCATATTTAGTGCTTCTTTCAGGAGCTTTTGCAGGACAGGCCTAGTGGTAATGAAATCCCTCAGCATTTACTTGTTTGGAAAGGATTTTATTTCTCCTTCACTTATGAAGCTTAGTTTGGCTGGATATGAAATTCTGAATTGGAAATTCTTTTCTTTAAGAATGTTGAATATTGGCCCCCAATCTCTTCTCACTTGTAGAGTTTCTGCTGAGAGGTCCATTGTTAGTCTGATGGGCTTCCCTGTGTAGGTGACCTGGCCTTTCTCTCTGGCTGCGCTTAACATTTTTTCCTTCACTTCAACTTTGGAGAATCTGATGATTATGTGTCTTGGGGTTGATCTTCTTGTGGAGTACCTTAATGGTGTTTTCTGTATTTCCTGAATTTGCATGTTGGCCTGTCTTGCTAGGTTGGGGAAGTTCTCCTGGATAATATCCTGCAGTGTGTTTTCCAGCTTGTCTCCATTCTCCTGTCTCTTTTGGTACTCCAATCAATTGTAGGTTTGATCTTTTCATGAAGCCCCATATTTCTTGGAGGCTTTGTCCATTCCTTTTCATCCTTTTTTCTCTATTCATGTCTGCATATCTTGTTTCAGTAAGGTGGTCTTCAAACTCTGATATCCTTTCTTCCGCTTGGTCGATTCGGCTGTTGATACTTGTGTATGCTTCATGAAGTTCTCATGCTGTGTTTTTCAGCTCCATCAGGTCATTTATGTTCCTCTCTAAATGGGTTATTCTAGTTAGCAATTCCTCTAACCCTTTATCAAGGTTCTTAGCTTCTTTGCATTGGGTTAGAACATGCTCCTTTAGCTCATCGTAGTTTTTTATTGCCCATCTCCTGAAGACTACTTCTGTCAATTTGTCCATCTGATCCTCCACCCAGTTCTGTGCCTTTAATGGAGAGAAGTTGCGATCATTTGGAGGAGAAGAGGCACTCTGGCCTTTTGGGTTTTCACATTTTTTCGTTGATTCCTTCTCATCTTTATGAATTTGTCGAGATTCGGTCTTTGAGGCTGCTGACCCTTGGATGGGGTTTTTGTTGGGGGCTTTTTTGTTGTTGTTGATGCTGCTGTTGTTGCTTTCTGTTTGTTTTTCTTTCAATAGTCAGGTCCCTCTTCTGTAGGGCTGCTGCAGTTTGTAGGGGGTTCACTTCAGGCCCTATTCATCTGATTTGCTCCTGTGCCTGGAGATGTCACTCAAGGAGGCTGGAGAGCAGCAAAGATGGGTACCTGCTCCTTCTTGTGGGACTTCTGACCTCGAGGGGCACCAACCTGATACCAGTAGGATCGCTTCTGTGTAGGGTGTCTGACAACTCCCGTTGGAGGGTCTCACCCAGTTGGGTGGCACTGGGAGCAAGACTTGTTTAACGAAGCACTTTGTCCCTTGGTGGAGGGGGTGTGTTTCGCTGAGGGGGAATCTACCCATCTGGGCTACCCGGATTCCTCAGAACTACCAGGAGGAGAGGCAAAGTCTGCTGGTCTGCAGAGACCGCGGCCACCCCTTCCCCTAGGGCCTCGGGCCCAGGGAGATCCGAATTTTGTTCTTGAGCCTCTGGCTAGAGTTATTGGAGTTCCTGCAGGGAAGCCACCCACTGAGGAAGGATGAGTTAGGGTTGGGCCTGAAGAGGCACTCTGGCTGCAGACTGCCACAGCTGGTGTGTTGGGCTGTGGGGACAAGTGTTGGGACCAAGCTGTCCAGCCTCCCTGGCTCTAGCAGGGGAAAAATGCAGGCTGGAGCTACAGAAATAGGTGCCGTCCTTCTCCCGCCCAGGGAGCTTAGAGTGTTAGGTAGTTGCCAGTCTCAGTGCTGGCTGCTACCGCTCCCACAAGGAGCTCAAACGGCTTAGACAGCAGGCAGCTGCAGTGGGTGCTGACCGCCCCTCCTCCGGGGAGCTTGGTAGGCTTAAGCAGATTCCAGCTGAGAGGCTGTAAGAATCTGCGGGTTCTGGGGCTGGGACGCTAGGCGCCAGTGGCTGGGTTTGTGAGTGGGATCTTCCGATCCGTGGATTGCACGTTTCCGTGGAAAAAGCACAGATTCCCTGGCTGGGTAGCGCACTCACTCAATGCCTCCCTTGGCTGGGGGGAGGTTCCCCTTCCCCAGGTGGCTCCAACGTGGGCTGCTGCACCACACTGCTCTTCCTTCTTCTCTCCCTGGGTCACGCCAACCTTCTAGTCAATTTTGATGAAAGAACCTGGATATCTTGGTCGCATCTTATTATGGTTTTTTCTGATGGGAGCCTCTGATAGTTGCTGCTTTTAGTCAGCCACCTTGGCGCTGCCCTTCCTGTGTATTTTGTGATTTTTACAAGTCTTTCGAAATAGGCTGAGTAGGGACTGATGTTTCTCCTCATCTTACAGATAAAAAACAAAACAAAGCAAAACAAAAAACAACTAAAGAAAATAGCTACTTATAAAAAGGCTTGTAGCATTTGGAGTATATCAATCTTTTTTTCTGGAAAAAACAAATAACACCAGGTTTTTTAAAAAAGAGATGTAATAATTAACTCTTTCACTTAAAAATTTTGGATTTATTCTATTATTTCCCTTAGATTTCATTGTTTACATCATATTTTTTCTTATACATATTATATCTCCTCTTTCTTGCCCAACTATTTCTTGCAATTAACTTTGGAATTTGGCCTCTTTTTACACACAGAAACTCAATATTCTTCTATTTTTATCTTTCTAATTTTGTGGGTTTTATTTACTATCTTTGCTTTATAACTCTTTTCATTGCCTTTGGCCAAAGGCAATAGCACTTAAAAAATCTGAACAAATAAGACATTAATTACTAAAATGATCAATGGAATATAATCTCAGGATATTCTTTAGGAAGTGAAATCAAGGTCTATAGGAGAAGAAGCAAGGAACACATTCTTCATATTAAAGAAGCCATAACATTTTGTCCCCAGATGTACCTTATGAATATAAGAATAGGATGAAGAAAAATATCAATAGCAGCCATTTTTGTTTAAGTTCATGTAAAACTCAAACTTGCAGCCTAGGTCTTAGGCAAGACTGTTGCCTAAGACTGTTGAGTGGTTTCCAAGTGTTACAATCCTCTTTCTCTGGCTGAGACCCTAAAGGTCATGGTACTCATTATCTCTGTGATTGATTCAAGTGTCCATCTACAGATTCTCAGCTCAATGCCTTCTGGATTCTTGGAGGAAGATGCTGATTCATTCTTCTGAATAATGAGTATATGAAAAGTATAAACAATTCTACATTCTCCAATGTAAAATGATCCCCCATATCCTTTAATGATCACAAATGCTGGGATAGTAGAGACATCTAGACTATAATCTGTTCTAGGTATATCCAATAGCTGTTACCTTTCAATGGCCATCCAGCAATAATGGTTATTTATTAATAATGAGATGCCTATTCACATTCTATACCCCTGATACAACTCCAGTTAGAGCTACTTACATAAGATCCTCTTTAAAGCATGGGACCAATATGGTTCCTATTCAGGAAGGCTTTGATTCTTGTTTCTTGGAGGTTCAGCGTCAGGTCATCCTGCTCAGGGTCGAGGACCCTTGTCTTTCACTGTGTGACTCCTGCTGGTATATTCAGGTCCAGTAACTTGGTTGTTGTCTTGCCTCATTATATTTAGGTCTTTGACTTTGTTTCATGCCTGGTAGTTCTTTACAATAGTGTTGTGTGTGACAAGGTATAAAGTGCTTTTACATGCAGTGCCTAATTTCATCAACTTATTATCCATCTAATTTTGAGTTTCAGGCACTGTGTCAAGGAGGAGGAGTAAGGATATAAGTACAACAATCTCTTCTCTTAAGGAGTCGAGTTTGGGAGACAGACATCTAAACAGATGACTACACCATAATTCAGAAAGTATAGAACTTTAGTAGTAGCAATGAAAAATAATTAAGGCATGTATCTTGATTATACTCATTATTACTAACATCCTCAATTTGCAGGTGAGAGAACTGAGACAGATTGAATACTTAAGGTTAAGTAGCTTATAAATGTCAGAGCAGGAACTTGAACCCAAGGACTTTGACTTCAAAATCCCATTTCCTCTAAGATTGAGGTCCTACTCTTTTGATCTTCCCTCTCAGGGACAAAAACTCTTAATTCCAGCTTCTGGGGATGCTGAGGTTTCTGTTTCTAGACTGATGCTAACTAGGAGCTTCTGCTTACTGCCAGGGTCTTGCCACTGGGCTCCACCTCACTTCCAAGACACCCCTACCTGCCCCTGGGATCTGATCAATAGATTGGCTTGGCTCTTCATTCGCCTGAAACCACAGAGATAATTGCCTGGCTTCTTGTGGGGCCCAGGGCGGCTCCCCAGTTTCTGTTCCCTTAGGGCCTTCCCTTTCTTATTCTAGAGCTCAGCTGCAGGCTTCCTAACTGTTGCTTTTTCAGCACTAGGTCCAGGGGACAGCTCCAAGGAGTTCCCCACTGAGATCTATTCGCATCAGCTTAGTGTTGAACACAGACCCAGTTAGACCCAGATAGATCTTCAAGAGCCTCTTGAATTGTACCTGGAAGTATCACTCAGTGTTTCATCTGAAACAGCTGTTTCAGAGTCCAGCCTGCGCTACAATAGTCAATTTCACAGTTTTTGGTTGTAAGAAACAAAAGTCAAGTTACTTAAGCACAAGGGACATACATTAGCTCTCAGAGCTTGTGAGTCTGGGAGTGCATCTGGCTTCAAGTCTGCTTGGCTCCAGAGGCTTCAATAATGCCACCAGAATTTATTATTCTGCATTTTGGATGAGCTCTTCCACATGATGAATGAGATGACTACCTACAACCCCTGACTCAGGCCCTGTTAGCTTAGAAAATCCCCAAAAGACACAATCTTTCCTGATAACACCAGCAGCAGTCCCAGGGAAGTCCTAGAAAAATCCAGTTGCCCCAACTGAAGTCTATGTTCACCCTTGTGCTGAGGGTGGGTTGGAGGGGCTGTATCAGAGTAGGATCCACACAGAAAGGAGGTACTTTAGATCATAAGAAGGAGGCAGTTGTCCTAGAGACAAAAATAGCAGGGGTACCCTGTAGCTGGCATCCTTAGTGGAATGCTTGCAATCTATAAGTGATCTGAGGACTATTCTGAGGTAGAACCATCATAACCCCCTTGTAGTTCCTGAAATCAGCTTTCCAGAAGACTCAACAAAATCTTCAGATTGCAGATTACCCATTTCTTCACTCTCTCTTCCCAGCAAATAGGTCCCAGGGATAGAATAGCCTAACCTGTCCCCCCAGGATTGATATGCAAATAAAATCATAGCAATAAACCCAGGATACATATATTTTTATTTTAAAAATTTTTTAAATTTTGTAGATGGGGTCTCACTCTGTCAACCAGGCCAGAGTGCAGTGGTGCACTCTGTAGCTCACTGCAGCCTCAAACTCCTGGGCTCAAGCTACCCTCCTGCCTTGGCCTCTCAAAGTGTTGGGATTACAGGTGTGAGCCAATGTGCCTGGCCTAGGTTACATTTGTAATCTCGTCTCTACTATGCTTGTAGTGTGGTCTATTCTATAATGGCTTCAGAGCTTGTGATATGAATGAATATTTTTTGAAGAAATAGCCCACATGTGATAAAATGGGCACTTCACTTATTTTGCAAGAAAATACAATCCTGTCATTTACATGATTTGTCTATGAGGAATGACTTTGTGTTTCATTGTGCAAGACACTAATTTCACTTGGATTTTAAAATTCATATGCTTTCCAACGTTCATTTTAGAGCAGAACAAGTACGTGGCTTGAGATTGCACTCTGCCAGCATTTTCTTTTCTCCATTGTTTATTATTAACTAGATGCTTTTATTTAAAGGAGACTCTGCCCAAGCTGCTTCTCTGTGATTTAATTCAACATTGACAAATAATACTGGAGAGCACAGTAAGGGCCTGATGGCTCCTACCTGGGCAAAACCCACACTGGGAAAATGCAGGGGCTGGCAGATGTTTCTTTAGATTATTTAGTCCCATTGCATAGTATTAAAAACAGAGTTATTAAGTCTCACATCTAGGGCCAATGTGGTTTGGCATGTGGCTGCTGGACTCCTACAGAAGAAGCAAGTGCAGCCCAGTTTTGTGATGAAGAGGAGTCTTGGTGACCTCCTCCTGTCCTCTGTGGCATTGTTACTTCTTATCAGTACATGTTAGGATCTGATTATGCAAATCTGCCTCAAACGCTTCAATTAGGGGCTGTAAGGTTTCTCAAGGGCTCCAAGAAGTGAGAGAATTGGAAAGTAAGTATCGTCTGAAGTAGACCTACAGCATTATTGGGAATGGCATGACCCCATGAAGAAAGTGCTGATTATGTCTTGGATGTAAGCTACTTGATTGGTGGATCAAACTTTAGGACATTCTCAGGGTAAGAAGAACTTGCCGTCTTCTGAATTCTTGTTCTTACGCTGGCCTTTCTGCACCAGCACCAGCAGCAACAACAAAGACCCTTTTCGGAGGTCGCTCCATGCCAGGCACTCTCCTGGACATGCTTCCCTCTTTGAGTTAATTATTTTTCAGCCTTGTTTTGAGTAGCAGTAGCAGGATGTGTCTCTTCATTTTTGCCTGGCTCAAAATGTCTGCAGAAAGCAGAAAAGGAAATGTTAACATCAAAGATCTGCCAGTGATCCTGCCTGGGAAAAAGGGAAGCAACTTTTACCAAGTAGCCACACTGTATCTGGCACATGCTGAGTGTTGCCAGTGTCATCCAATCCCCACAACAACCTGAGAGCAGATGTTATTATTATCCTCATCTTACAGAAGAAGAAATCAAAGCTCAGGCAGGTGGAGTAATTTGCCCAAGATCAAACAACTTTCAAGCTCAACGTTCAAACCCAAGCCTGTCCAAATGCATAGCTAGCCTTCTTTCTGCTATTGCATGTCTGCTAGGCATTCCTGGGAATGGAGGGTCCAGCACTACTGTGCCTATGAACTAATCATAGTATTTTTATTAGGACAGTTTATTTATTTACTCAATTTTGAGACAGGGCCTTGCCCCATAGCCCAGGCTAGAGCGCAGTGGTAGTCATAGTTCACTGCAGCCTTGAACTTTTGGGCTCAAGTCATCTTCCGACCTCAGCTTCACAAGTAGTTGGGACTACAGTCACGTGCCACAATGCTTGGCACATTTTTAAGTTTTTTGTAGAGATGGATTCTTGTTATGTTGCCCAGGCTGGTCTGGAACTCCTGACCTCAAACAATCCTCTCTCCTCAGCCTCCCAAAATGTAGGGATTACAGGCATGAACTACCATGTCCAGTCTAGGACAGTACTTGAACAGGCACGAAGACATATTTCTTTATGATCTTAAATGAAGAGCAAATGGCTTTCTACTAGTCATTCTTCCTCTCATTCTGGGGAAAATGTTTTGATGGTCAAGGAGCAGGGGTGACTCAGGCATCTTTGTACTTCCCTCTTCAATAATTCTTCTTCCTATTCTAATCCCACTAACAAGGACTCTGAACAGGCAGCAGGGGCCTGGGGATGGAGTTGTGGAGCTTTAGAACTGAAGAGGTTAGAATTCAAGGCATTTGGGTCAGAGCTGACCAATCAGGTTATCATCAAAAGGGAGCAAAATGGCACCCACAGTGGCTGCCCTGGGAGAGGTGGGTTCCTCCTTCCAAGTTGCCCTCCCCTTTGAGGCTTCTCCAAGTGCCGGGGTAAGCTTTGCCTTCTGTGTTGCCTTCCATCCTTGCCTTTCATCTCCTGCAGAGCCACCTCTGATAATCGATTTGAACTGAGGTCTGTTCCTCACTCTTCCATCCTGAAGCTGCAGCCGCTCTCCTGTTTTCTGCCAGCCCTTTCCCGATACCTTGTTTCCACTTCCCTCTGCTCAGGTTTGCGATGACCTCACTTCCCTTCTCCATTTCTAGATAGGCTCCTCTTACCTATTTTAAAGTACAAGGCACCTTTACGCAGTCCCTCATGAATCCCAAGTGAAGGGGCTCGTGGTCTCTTCTGCTTAGAATCTTTTCCTGGCTGCCACCTAACTTGGAATCAGATCTGAACTTCTTACCAGGGCCCCTCTCAGATCTCATCTTATCCTCCCTACACTCTGGGCACTCTGGCCTTTTTTTTTTTTTTTTTTTTTTTTTGAGACGGAGTCTCGCTCTGTCTCCCGGGCTGGAGTTGCAGTGGCCGGATCTCAGCTCACTGCAAGCTCCGCCTCCCGGGTTCACGCCATTCTCCTGCCTCAGCCTCCCAAGTAGCTGGGACTACAGGCGCCGCCACCTCGCCCGGCTAGTTTTTTTTGTATTTTTTAGTAGAGACGGGGTTTCACCATGTTCACCAGGTTGGTCTCGATCTCCTGACCTCGTGATCCACCCGTCTCGGCCTCCCAAAGTGCTGGGATTACAGGCTTGAGCCACCGCGCCCGGCCCACTCTGGCCTTCTTATAAATGCTCCCATCTTGTTCCCACCTTGGAGCCTTGAACTTGCTCTTTTGTTCCTGGCTTCTCTCTTCTGATACTCACTTTTCCTAACATTTCACCTCTCGTTGGCTGTTCCATCACCATGTCTTACTTATTTGCAATACATATCAATATATAAATTTATCCTATTCAAGTATTTGCCTCACCCCCATGAGAGCAGCACTCTACTGCCAGGGCCAAGCACAATGTCCGGAAAATAATAAACCCTCAATAAATATTCATTGAATGAATAATTAAAGAACGATGCCCGGAGGATATTAGGTTTTCAATATATGATGTTGGATGGATGACTATATTTCATTCTAAAATAATAGCCCTAGATTCTTAGAGGGTCAGGGATTCATCGACAAAATAGAGCAAAATAATTTCACTTTTGATCAAAATAGATCAAAATAATTTCATTTAACAAACTATCTGTTCAGTGCAGAAGCTTAAATTCATAAATCTTTCCTTTTTCTTGAATATGACATTTCCTTTGAAACTTATTTTCTCCCTTGAAGTACTTTTTCTAAGTCAGTGTGTTTTGCTGGCGCTGTCGTGTGATTGTGCTGGTTAGCTGTTTCTGATCAGTAGTTCACGTGGGAATTTTTTGGAACATATGTTCCTATTAATTACTTGTGCAAATGAAGGACATTTTCTAAAAGAACCCAAAGGAATAAAATACAAAAGTTTGCATCTGAGGGTAAAATGTTTATTCTTGTTAAATTCAAGGCCACCGAGAATAGTTTGCAAGATGATCAATGCCAGACTGATACCTTTCCCTTGAAATTTTATGGTCTTGTTCGTTAAAAAACACCTCTATTGGAAAACCAGTGCATGGCCTATTATGGTCTCCAGTTATCATAGAAACCCAATTATTCCATCAAGATTCACATGCTCAGTCTGCCTCACGGACCCTTGGGAGCTGATTTGAAAATGCTGATGCTGGGAAAGAACAGAACACTAGGTGACATCAGGGAGTCATGCAGAGGCTGTGGGCTTCGATTTATTTTCATTTGTGAAATTGAAATGAGCCTCACAAGGAAAGGCTGAGATGACATATTTAAATGCACATTGACACAAGTGAAACATGCTGAATACATCATTAATAACTTAAACAAAATATCTATAATTCATCCAGAGAATATTCATTCTATCTAACCAGGGCAACCTTTATAATAAACAAAAAGGAAAAAGTCTGGTGTAGAAAAAAGGCAAGCCACCCCATTCTGTATACAATGTATTTGGTTCTGAGCTTGCATCAGTCAATTATAAGGACTGAACTTTGCTTCCAAGAGCAAGGGTTGGAGCCAAGGGAGAGCATTACAACAGGATATAGGGAAAGGAGCACTGAAAAGGAGGAATGCTTGATTTCATTCTCACAAATCCACATGGACTTTACTGGGGACCTTAGTGGGTAAGTGATGTGGCCCTTGTGTAAAATGTTATAAATACGTGAGGCAGTATTCTGCACTCCTGAGCTCAAAGACAATGCTGGCAAGGACCCACAGAATCTGTGTACCTCTGCAAAGATCACAGAGAATCAGTGTTGTTCCAGACATGTCATCCAGTTCCACAGTTTAAACCATCACCTCTACATGTGGACGTCTCCCAAGGACATCCCTTGAACTCTCCCTGCATTTCCAGCTCTATACTGAATATATCTACCCAGGGGCAATGCTGGGATCTTGCACACAGCAGAACTAAACCAAAAATAACTATGTGTCTGTCACCTACTTGCCACAACTGGCTTTTTCCCCCTTTGCCTTATTTCTATTCATGGCATAACTACCTCCCTACTCAGTCAGTCGCTGTCTTCAAGACCCGTCTCTGACCGTTGTTTTCCTTGCCTTTTTCTTTCATTTGGCCATTCGGTGATTCTTCTTTAGCAAAGTTCACATTTTCTTCTCTTTCCATTTCTTCTACCATCACCTTAGATCTCTTTCCCCAGATGTTGACAAGTAAACTCCAACTTGAACATCTTCATCTCTTGTGGAACAAAATCAGTGAGCCTGGCATTCTAGATCCTATTAATCAGGCTTTCTCATCTCTTCAATCCAACCTTCCATGGCTTCTTGTCCAAGTTCTCAACTGTAACTGTCCAGACCAGCTCCCTTACCATTCACCAATCATCCTGAGTGCTTTTTTTTTTCCCCTCCAAGATTTGTTTTCTGCTGTGCATTTCCATGGAATACCCCATTTTCCATTCCCAGCTCTGCGTCTCAAGATCCTATCTATTCTTCAAGGCCCAACTCAAACATAACCAGCCAGGAAGTCTTCCTTGATATCCCTGCTGGGAGTGCCGTCTTGCTCACATGGGGAAAGTGGTGCACCTTCTGGAATCAGACAGACCTGGGTCTGAATCCTGCCTCTACCATGACCAGCTGTGGTACTATAAGCCTCAGTTTGCACATTCTAATATAAGGGTAATACTACCTATGTAGGATTCTAATGAGATGGTGTTCATAGAATTGCTAACAGTGCGTAGCATTCAGATAGAGCCTGACAAATGATCATTTCATTAATTTCCTCCAAATTCTGTGTGTTCTGTCTTCTTTGTTGACTCTGCATTGGTACGTATCCATGGGACTTTAGTTTATGGTTGTTTTGGAGAGGTGCTATTAAGAGGCATTCAAGTTCTGGTTCTGTTGCTTGTGAGCTGTGTGATCTGAGGAGGTTGTTTTACCTCTCTGTGCTTCAGGCTTCTGATATGTAAAACCAAGACTGTAAGCATACCAACCTCAGAGCATTGTTAAATGAGATAATACACGAGTTTGGCAAACTTATTTTCCCGTAAAGGCCAGATAGTGAATATTTTAGTCTTATGGGCCATATGATCTCTGTCACAACTACTCAGCTCTGCTGTTGTAATGTAAAAGCAGCCATAGACAATACCTAGTAAATAAGCACGGCTGTGTTCCAATAAAACTTTATCTACAAACATGGGTGATGGGTAGTAGCTGCCAACCCCTGAATTAATATATAAAATGCTCAGAACACAACCTGACAATTAGTCAGCACTCAGTTCTATTAGTGGCTATTATTATTGTGTAATGAATCATATTTTGTTTACTTGACTGTAAGACTCATGAGAGCAAGATTTATGGTTCATTCAATGTAATCCTTGTGACTGTCAGAATAATCTTTCCTCCACACCCACAAAGAGATCCATGTCCTAATTTCTGAACCTGTGAATATGCGAGCATACATGGCAAAGAGGAATTAAGGTTGCAGATGAAATTAATGCTGCTAATCAGTGGATCTTAAAATAGGGAGGTTATCCTGGGCTGTATGGGTGAGTGCTGTGTAATCACAGGGTCTTTCAATACGGAAGAGGGGAGCAGAAAAACACCAGAGAGATGGCAGAGTGAGAATGACTTTGCTGTTGCTGGCTTTAAAGACGGAGGAAGGGGCCTGAGCCAAGGAATGCAGGCAGCCTCTATAAGCAGGAAAAAGCAAGGAAATAGCATCTCCGTTGCATCCTGCAGACAGGAATGCAACTTGCTGGCAATTTGATCTTGGCTCTGGGACACCTATCTTAGCCCTGGGAGACCTGTGTCTGACTTTTTAATAGGACTGTAATGTAATAAACCTGCATTGTTTTAAGTTATTACATTTATGGTGATTTGTTGCAGCAGGAAAAAAATTGAATACAATTTTCCACGTGCCTAGCACAGAAAGCACAAACCAACCATTGATGGAATGGATATGTTTCTTATTCCTATTTCATGTCTGTGTTAGAAAATGATCTGACAACATATGTTCCTATTACAAATATTCATGTGCTTGCAAGGCTTTTATCATCAGCTATTTATCTTCATACAATTGCTGACCTGTCAATAATTATTGACTCCTTCAATGTGTCCAGACAGCTCTGCAGGCACAGTGTTTGCTTTTGGGCATTCCTTTCCTTTTCTCTCTCCTCAATTTTTATTTCATGAATTATTTGCACCAGCCGCTTCCCAGGACACCATTTGAAATGTTCTTGTGTAGTACTTCATCTTCTCCCAGACTCAGTGACTTACAAGAAAATGGCTTTTCCCTCTCCCTTCTGTTTCTACTCTGAGTTTTAACTCTGTAAAATAAAGCTTCTTGGTTTTTGAAGTTGCCTTTTATTATTCTAAATCTGTTTGTCTCTGCTCTTCCCTGTTGCTAAATGGGAGCGTTTAAAAGTTTTCTGGATTTCTTTTCCCACCTAGCAGAAAATCATTAGCATTATCCCTGTGTATTTTTAGAGAGTGTCTGTAAAAATGTTTCTTAGTTTTGCTTTGGCTTAAGAAAGACACATGTTCCCCAGGAGACAGAGTCTGGCCTTACTTGCAGCTCTCTGGATGTTAATGGTTCCTCTTGTTTCCCACTGAATTGGCTTTTATAGCAGCAGAAGACAGGTTGGAACAACATCTTCTGTGCGGTTACTGGAGTGTACATGAAAGGGCATATACTCCCAGGACTGCTCCATCAGCCTTTCCATGAATACTTACTTAGCCTCACTGGTAGACACTGTGAGAGGTTATGAAGACAAAAGAGTTACTCTACCAGCCTTCAAAATGTCCCGAGGTGAGTGAGAAATAGATGTGTTTGTAATAGGCCATAATATAGGTGAGGTTTCTCCTTTTGTGCTCACGGCAGGTAGCTATACCACATTCTCCAGCCTCCCTGGAAGGTAGGAGTGACCACGTGGCTGAATTCTAGCTAGGAAATTTGAGTTGTCAACCTAGACAACAAACAGAGAGAGGCTTTCTAAGAGAAAATATGTTTATTTGGCAATAGGGCATTGCAATGGTAATGCCACAGTAAATTATGTGCATATTCAGAGAAGTAAAGGAAGATAGAAGTTTTTTTAGGAAAAAATAAGGAGAATTATATAATCATTTTGAAATAACTATCCTTGGCTACAAAGATCAGTAACAAGGGTGATGCCATTCCAAGGTTGGACAGGCAGTTGCTGGGCAGATGTCCTTCTAGAAGTATTTTTTTGTGTAAGATTGCAATGCCCTTTATGCAAGGTTTTGTTTTTTTGTAGAGTCTTTTTTGTGATCAGGCCTGATACATACGAGTGAGAACCCCTTCTGCATGATCTTTCCCGGCTCTGTTTTGTCGAGGTTTTCTTAACATTAGTGACTCCATTTGGATTCTGAACATTCTCACAGAGTAAAAACAGTGGGCACCCCTTCAGGCCTGGGCGTGACAATCCCTAGCATCCTCTCTCACGATTTTTTTTTTTCTCCTCTAGGTGGGTCAAATGGACACGGCCCCCAGGGTGGCTGAGGCAGGGGTGTGCTAAAGCGATATGTGAGGCCAGGCTGTGTGGAGGAAGACCGTTTGTCCTACTGATCCATTCACCTGTGTCATATGGACAAGAAATAAATGCAGGCAGTGTTGAGATGTTATTACCTTTAGTGTCTTTATTTGAATAGTTAGCTTCGCCTTAACAAATAGATGAGACAATTTGGGATAGGCATAAATGGCATTTTAAAATTTTAATAGTTTATTTTTGTTTCAATGTTCAACAAGAAAATAAAACTAGCACAAAAAACCATGACTTCATACATGCATGTAAGACCTGGCTAAAGTAGTTATTCCAGTTTACAAGGTGATAGCTTAAAAAAGAAAGAGAAGGTAAATAATGGTACTAAGTGTATGGCCAAAAATTGATGGCCAAGCGGTGATGTGGGGAACAAGGGGCAGGTATGGTTGTCTGTGTCTTCATACCCAATCGTTTCTACAGTTCTGTGACCTAAAGTTAATGCATCTGGGCCCTTTCAGAGGCTCAGGTACTGCATAGTTCTTGACATTTAGTCCCTTTCAATGCCTTTCATTTACACATAAGAATGAAACATAGCAGAAGCAAACCCTTTCCTTGTTACTTTTTTCTCCTGCTAGGATGTTGCAGGGGTGGAACTTCCTGATTGCCAGTTTGGTTTTTTTCTCCCTTCTCTTTCTGGACCCCAGGTGCAGTTTTGAGTTATATTATTTTATTGTCACTATTGTAGGACTTTGTCATTGTCAGTTTGGGCAAGGCCTGCATGCTTTGTTTTATTTTTCCATTTCCTGTCCACTCTCTTCTCTTCCCTCCTCTATAGGCACTGCCTGCAATGGATTTATATATGTCCTTAAATTTATATGTATCCTTTGAAATATTTAATATTGTTTGTTTTGTATGCATTTTGATTTACCTAAATGGTATGGTGTCATAAATCCTATTGTGGTTCTTACTTTTTTACTTTTTTCTTCAATGCTGTTTATTTATTTATGTTACAGTCTTTTCTGGTGCTGAATGCACATCTAATATGTTGCTTCTTTCTGCAGTGTAGCATACCATAGCATTTTCTTTCTATATTTTTCTTATCTATCTCTCTAAGTAATAGATTTTCCAAAATTGTGTGTCCTTTTGTTTTATGATACAGGACAAGATAGAGCCTGGTCTGTGTCTTAAAGAGAAGCCCAGTTCTTACTGAGAAATATTTTATATATCTATATATAAAATGAGTTATGAGATAATTTATAACATGAGATTAATAGCTATTGCTATTGGATTATTTATATATATAAAATCCAACATATATATCAGATATATATAGAATTATATTACATATATTATATATCGGATATATATAGAATTATATTACATATATTTTATATATATGTAATATATATAGCAATAGTGTGTGATGAAGGTTACATCTTAATTATAGAACTATGGAACTAAAAATGGCACTAAAGATAATAATGTGCAAGGTTTTAAAAAAATTCCAAGGTGGGTTAAGCAAGTGTTTGAATATCATTTTGAAAAGTATAATTTAATCGATTTCCAAATGGCATGAATGAAATAGCATGCATATTTAAATGTGATACATACCAAAGATTAACATGCAGTTTTCAAACTGATGTTTCTACAGAAGCCAGGCAGATAACATCGAGGGAAATCATTGGTGTGTGTCGCTAGGGCGGGGTGATAGGGACTGAGGCAAACCAGCGGGCACCTGGCTGCTTTAGAGGAACAGCCACTGTTTGGTCCTGGCCAATGCCTGCCAGGTGGGAGTGTGGGTCTAGGGTGGTCAGATCTTTCGATTTTTCAAGAGAAACGGAAAATTCCTATTTTCATGAGAAATCTCACTTTATAACAATCTGTCAGCCATACAAACAAAACAAAACAAAAGAAAAAGCCCAAACACCAAAAGAAGAAAACCCCACAAAACAAACCGTGTTTGTAGAACAGATACAGTCTATGGGACACCTGGTTATGCCCTGAGCGGGGGAGGGAATTTCTACTTGAGACTAAACTAGGACCCTAAGGACTTAGGGACATGGTTTTGTTGCCTGCTTAATGTGGATGTTCTTAGGAGGACAAAGAATTCCTGTCTGAGGAGGTCTTGTGTGTTTGCACGCAGATGTGGCCGTCTCAGAGTGAAGGGGACAGCATCATGGCCCTAGTGAGGCTGTTCATGACTGTCACAGCCTTCTACTCAGAAGGCTGAGCCTCCACAATGTCTGGTTGCTTTTCTGCAGTCAGGTTTTGTTGCTGTCTGATTAGACATGTGAACGGTTAAATCTTGTGCCATTGCCTGCTGGGTGCAGATTAAGTACCCAGGAATACAGCCTCCATGGGTAATTGAGGTGTGCCCCCTCTGGAGTCTCTCTGGCACCACTGGTCTCTCTGCACCTGCATCAGGGTTAACCCTTTCCTGTGGTTAATTCTGCTTGGTAGTGTCCTCTGGGGCTCTGAGTTATACCAGGGGTGATCCCCAGGCACTTAGGTACGCCCAGGTCTTTGTGGAAACTTCACAGAAAACAAATCCACCTCGAGCAAGGCCCTGCTTCTCCCTGCCTTCCCTTACTGATCGTACAGCGGAAATTACAGCCTGTTCTAATTGGGGTTCTTCCTAAAGCAGACCCTGAGACAAGCATTTGAGTGCAGGTTGGTTTATTTGGGAGTTAATATCAGGAGTCATTAGTGAGGAAGTAGGGAAGATGAGACAGGGAAGGGAGATGAGCCCACAGAGTGTGTTAATCAGTGGGCATCCCTGGAACTCTCTGCAGAACCTCTGAAAGAGCACGCCGGCAGAGAACGGAGAGGCTGGGCCATTTGTCCTCCAATTCTAACTTCTTTGGTTGAGGTCTGTTCTGGGGAGGGGTGGTAGTGACATTAGGCCCTTCACTCTTCTGGGTTGTGCCTGCTTACACTGGAGCCAGCTCCTGTGGGTGCTTGCAGTGGTGAGCTGTCTACATGCTGGAAAGTCCCGCAGCTACAGGTGAGCTCAGGTGGGCCAGGGAGATGCAGGGTCAAGCACGAACAACATCTGTCTGTCTTTCTACAGCCTGTGTCTGAGAGTCACAAGGGATAGATAAAACAAGGTCACCCGGGAACAAATGATAGCTGGAGCTCTGATTTGCTACATGTGATATGATTCTGCTCCCCCTGTAGGTTTTAATCTGTGACTTTTGGTTTTCTTTTAACTCTATGCCCCATGGATGACATCTCTCTGGGGTGTTCATATGGAGGTCTGCACTCATTTCAATGGGCCGCCAGGGGGCACAAGACTACCCTGATTCTTTGGCCAAGACCAAAGGAGGATCTGGACTACCCTATAAAGCTCATTTGTAGAGGAGAAACATCATCATAGATACAAACTAGGCATATGCAGTGAAAACACTTACAGTTAACCATTCAAGAATTGCCTCCAGCTGCCATAGCATGAAGGAGTTTTTTTTTTTTTTTTTCTTTTTTATTGTTGTTTGAGATGGAGTCTCATTATGTTGCTGAGGCTGGAGTGTAAACCCTCTGTAAATTCAGAGATTACTTGGCTCTGTACTGGATCTGAAGACAGACACCCCTAAGCAAAGTGGTAGAAATGAAACCATCAAAGATATTAAAATAGTTTAGATAGAAATGGCCAAAATTCTGGCATGTGTTTGGGATACTTTCCCATGGAATACTTATGCTCTGGGTCTCACAGATGGAATCTCTTGCTTCAGTAATAGGCTTAAGCCAAGGGAAGATTGAAAGCCAAGGCCAATTGTATGGAAAAGCCAAGAGTGCTGATTTGACATTACAGGCTGGAGAAGTCAGTGCAGTGTTTTGGCTGGGGAACGTGGTAAACTACTGAATAGAAGGTTTCACGTTGACACAGTCATTTTGGAATCAGAAGTCTCCAGGGTTAGGGATTATGGTCTCTTGGGTTTAGATTGCAAAGTGTCAGGGGTGATGGGTAGAGTCTGCCAGAGGTGGGGTGCCCCCATTCCACAGGGTCCCCAGGGCTCCTACCTAAACACACTTA
This sequence comes from Macaca thibetana thibetana, assembly GCF_024542745.1. NCBI lineage: Eukaryota > Metazoa > Chordata > Mammalia > Primates > Cercopithecidae > Macaca > Macaca thibetana. The sequence goes on from NC_065586.1 coordinate 116,265,916, forward strand.
CAATGACTACTATTTCTATTAATTGAGTGGCTTATTTATGTATTATTCAACAGCGAGTTTACTGAGTCCTTTTGAAATGTCAGGCAGTACACTAAATGTTGGGAATTCATTAGGGAATAAGACAGATGCAGGCCAGGTGCGGTGGCTCACACCTGAGTTTGAGACCAGCCTGGACAACATGGTGAAACCCCGTCTCTACTAAAAATACAAAAGTTAGCTGGGTATGGTGGTGGACGCCTGTAATCCCAGCCACTCAGGAGACTGCAGCATGAGAATTGCTTGAACCGTAGAGGTGGAGGTTGCAGTGAGTCAAGATCGCGCCACTGCACTCCAGCCTGGGTGACAGAGTAAGACCCTGTCTCAAAGAAAACAACAAAAAACAAACAAACAACAACAACAACAAAAACAGATGTATGACCTGCCGTCCTGGAGGTTACCATTTAATAGAGAAATCAGACAAGAAAACCCCTAAAACACCCCCTGCCCCCACAAAAAAGAAAAGAAACAAATTACTAAACCATTTTCAACTGTGATGGATATGATGACCTACCTGGGTGGGAGTGTGTGGGGGAGGGGCACTACGAGAAACCGCCCAGGAGAAACTGCCCAGGAGACAAGGTTGTAGCAGAGAGGCAACATGGTATGAAGCAGCTGGCAGGGAAGAGCAGGGAGCCGGGGGAAAACCACATGTAAAGTCTGCAAATCAGTGATAAGAAAAGCTGTGCATTTGAGCAACTTGTAGATAAATATTGTGTTTGTAGCTGTTTTTGGAGATAGACCTGAGCCACTAACCCATCTTGGCCACTTCTTAGTGACGAGGTCTTGGAAAAAGATAGCCTGGCACAGCCTTCTTTATCTCATCCATAATCACATAAGGTGTGAAAGGAGGAGAGAGGATGGGAAGAGCTTGACCTGCTCCTGGCGCTGTGGCTTTCAGCTTTGGATGCTCCTTAGAACACAGGAAACATCTGAAAATACCAACGCCCAGGCTGCTCACAGGCCAATAGCCCCAGAGGCTTCAGGGATGGGGTTGTGGCCCAGTTTTTGTTTTTGTTTTTAAAGTTCCCAGGTGATTCCAGTGCATGCCGGGTTGAGAACATCCACTTGAGCATGACGTGTTCGGCTCCACAGCTTGGAAGCATCTATACCTAGTATTTGAAAATATGGAAATGATCGAATCTCCCCAAAGCCTACGTTCTGCTTTGTTTTTCAGTCCTTCTGGGCTTCCAGTCAGTTGATCCACCAAGGCTGTTGTTTGAAGTTCAGCATTCATGTTGGGAATTTTGGAAAAACCTTTTTATTGAAGTACACTATACACACATCCTAAGTGTACAGCTTGAAAAATTGTCATAAGGTGAACACACCTGCGTAACCCGCATGAAGGTTGAGACTTAGGTCTTTATTCTCCCAAGAGCCCTTGAATGCCTGTAGCAGCTACTACCCCCATCCCATCCCCATAGGTCACCCCTAATCTGACTCCTAACAGCTGCACTGGGATTGAACTCCAGGTTGGCCTCATTATCCAGAGATGCAGATAGCCGGGCATGGTGACTCACGCCTGCAGTCCAGCTACTTTGGAGGCCGAGGGAGGAGGATCACTTGAGCCCAGGAGTTCAAGTCCAGCCTTGGTAACATAGTGAGACTCTGTGTCAAAAAAATTATATATATACACATCTGTGTATATATATAAAATTATGTATATTTATACATATGAAAGATATAAAATTATATATTTTATACATATTATATATGTATATATCTCTTGCTTTTTTGAGCAAGAAATCAGCAAGAGGCACACCCAGAAACCACAGGGCACCTACCTGTCACTTAGGAGTTGATGGTGCTGCAAACTCAGGGAAATACTTTTGGGCAGAAACCAAGACCTGGCTGAGGAAGCAGTGCAATGATTGTGTGCTGGGCTCTGGAGTCAGAAAGATCCCCTAGATTTGGGACTGCTTCTACCATTCCCTAGCTAGGTGACTTTGGGCAGCCTTTGGGCAGTTGACTAACCTCTCAAAGACTCAGTCTTACCATCTGTAAAATGGACACCAAAATATCCAGTTTTCCTTCTGCTAGGTGATGGCAAGGATGACATCAAGTATGGCACATGAACAATTCACTCCAGTGCCTGTCACACAGTAAATGCTGAATAAATGTTAGCTCTTAGCTTGACACAAATAGTTATGAAATTCCCGTGGAGAATATGTGGCTCAATTTATGAAATATACACTTGAAATCTTTTTCTTGCTTTTCTCCATTGTGTTAGTTCAAACTGCTATAGAGTTTGTGTTGGTTTCTTTTCAGCAATTTCTTTGATAAAATACACACAACAGAATTTACTATCTTAACCATTTCCAAGTGTATAATTCAGTAGTGTTAAGTATATTCACATTGTTGTGCAACCATCATCACCGTCCATTTTCAAAACTCTTCCCATCCTGCAAAACTGAAACTCTATACTCATTATACATCTTTTCAGTCCCCTCTCCCCTCAGGCCCTGGTAATCATCATTCTACTTTATGAATCTGACTACTCTAGGTACCTCATATAAGTGGAATCATTTGGTATTTGTCTTTTTGTGACTGAATTATTTCACGCAGCAGAATGTCCTCCAGTTTCATCCATGTTGTAGCAGGTGTCCAAATTTCCTTTCGTTTTAAGGTTGAATAATATTCCATTGACCATATAGACAATATTTGGTCTATCCATTTATCCAAGAGACGTTTGGATTGCTTCTACCTCTTAGTGATTGTGAATAATGCTGCTATGAACATGGGTATTACGAATGTATCTTTGAGACTCTGCTTCCAATTCTTTCAGATGTATATCCAGAAGTGGAATTGTTGGATCATATGGTAATTCTATTTTTAATTTTTTGAGGAGCTGCTATATTGTTTTCAACAATGGTAGCACCATTTTATTTTAATTAATTAATTAATTAACTTATGAGATGGAGTTTCGTTCTTGTTGCCCAGGCTGGAGTGCAATGGCATGATCTTGGCTCACTGTAACCTCTGCCTCCTGGGTTCAAGTGATTCTCCAGCCTCAGTCTCACAAGTAGCTGGGATTACAGGCATGTGGCACCATGCCAGGCTAATTTTGTATTTTTAGTAGAGATGGGGTTTCACCATGTTGACCAGGCTGGTCTTGAACTCCTAACCTCAAGTGATCTGTCCCTTGGCCTTCCAAAGTGCTGGGATTACAGGCATGAGCCACTGTGTCCGGCTGGTGGCACCATTTTATATTCCCACCAGAGATGCATAGGGTTGTAACTTCCCCACATCTTCACCAGTATTTGTTAGTTTCTGTTTGTTTTGTTTTGTTTTTGTAATAGCCATCCCAGTGGGTGCAATGCATTGGTTTCTTGGAAAAGCATGCATTTGCCACCTTCTCCTGAAGTCCCAGGCCTCACTTAGGGGCCACCTGTGTTGGCTGGAAGCACAGCTGATGACCACCGTTGAGTTTTCCAGGGTGAATGGATGCTGGCAGAGCTGAAGTTCTGCCCATGGAGGGTTTTAAAGGGTGACAGAGTGCACAGAAAGCTGTATGAGTTGTTTGGAATTCATTTATTTACCTGTTTGAACTCAATTTTTACAAAATCTGCCACAGGAGAATACTGTCAAGCAGAAACAAAAATCATGTAGCTTAGAGGCTGTTAGCTTCTGTACAGGCTGTTAGCTTCTGTACTTTACAAGGCTTAATGATATTTTTCATTTCAGTTCATTTCATTTCATTTATTTATTTATTTAATTATTTATTTATTTTTTGAGACAGAGTCTCACTCTGTCGCCCAGGCTGGAGTGCAGTGGCCGGATCTCAGCTCACTGCAAGCTCCACCTCCGGGGTTTACGCCATTCTCCTGCCTCAGCCTCCCAAGTAGCTGTATTTTTAAATTTAAATTTTTTTTTTTTTTTGAGACAAGAATCTTGCCCTGTCGCCCAGGCTGGAGTGCAGTGGCACTATCTTGGCTTACTGCAACCTCCACCCCCCAGGTTCAAGTGATTCTCATGTCTCAGCCTCACCAGTAGCTGGGATTACAGGTGCCAACCGCCACGCATGGCTAATTTTTGTATTTTTAGTAGAGATAGGGTTTCACCATGTTGGCTGGGCTGGTTTTGAACTTCTGATCTCAAGTGATCACCTGCCTTGGCCCCCCAAAGCGCTGGGATTACAGGCGTGAGCCACCTTGCCCGGACGATATTTTTCAAATAGTTCATTAGTATCACATGTTCACTAAATATACAACAAGAGCTGCAGACTGGTCTGTACTGAGTATGTCTGCCAGGCCCTGAAAGTGGGAGTGTATTTATGAAATATATGTCTTTTTCCCCCCTGCTTACAGAATTAATAAGGATTTTTATGAAGAATCCAAACATTGGAGAAATAATGTCAAATGTGAAAGCCCCTAGAATTCCATCCTCCATATAAAACCACTGCTAAGAGTTATTGTATGGTCTTTCAAATACACAAAAACATATGTGTGTAGGGTAATGCAACTGATAGCAATAAGTGAAGCATACCCTTAGAATGATGGTGTATGGCAGACACACCTGAATGCGTTCTGAGATAGGGAATCCAGGCACCGCCAATCTGGAGTCTCATTCCTTGTCTATGATAAACATCAGAGCCCCTGGCCCATTCGGTGGAACATGGGCTGTATGGGGGATTGAGGCCCTGAGTTTTGGGATAAATGAAGGTTGTCAGATGGAGGTCATTAAAGGGAGAGTGTTAAGTGAAAATGTGATAGTAACTGCATGATGTTCACCAGTAGTTACAGGTTTTCCTGTCTAGCCTGCCACCACTGGAGTGTATGTAAGGTGGATATGTTGTCCAGGCCACTGCCACCGGACTCTCTCCACTGTGTGTAGCTCCTAATAAAACCCCATGTCTTGTTGGCTGGCTCTGGGTCTCTTCTTCAACCTCTTGAACCTGGTGCCTTCCCTACTGAGGTTAACAGGGGTTCAGCACAACAGTGTGTACTCACATTTTCTTTTTGGAAACATGTACTTCAGTGCAGAGCATCAATGTGTATTTTAACAACTGCACCTTTTACTGTGACTTCCCAGGGAGTGGGCTTCTCGGTCTGGTTGTTTTTTTGTTTTTGTTTTTGTTTGTGTGTGTTTTTTTTTAAATGCATTTTTAAGAAAAATACTTTAAGTTCTATGATACATGTGCAGAACATGCAGGATTGTTACATAAGTACACATGTGCCATGGTGGTTTGCTATACTCATCCACCCATCATCTACATTAGGTATTTTTCCTAATGCCATCCCTCCTCTTGCCCCCCACCCCCCGACAGGCCCCAGTGTGTGATGTTCCCCTCCCTGTGCCCATGTGTTCTCATTGTTCCACTCCTACTTAGGAATGAAAACATGCGGTGTTTAATTTTCTGTTCCTGTGTTAGTTTGCTGATAATTATGGTTTTCAGCTTCATCCATGTCTCTGCAAAAGACATGAACTCATTCTTCTTTATGGCTGCACAGTATTCCATGGTGTATATGTGCCACATTTTCTTTATCCAGTCTAACATTGATGGGCATATGGGTTGGTTCCAAGTCTTTGCTATTGTGAACAGTACTGCAGTAAACATACGTGTGTGTGTGTCTTTATAGTAGAATGATTTATAATCCTTTGGGTATATACCCAGTAATGGGATTGCTGGGTCAAATGGTATTTCTAGTTCTAGATCCTTGAGGAATTGCCACACTGTCTTCCATACTGGTTGAACTAATTTACACTCCCACCGACAGTGTAAAAGCATTCCTATTTCTCCATATCCTCTCTAGCATCTGTTGTTTCCTGACTTTTTAATGATCATCATTCTAACTGGCGTGAGATGGTATCTCAAGTGTGGTTTTGATTTGCATTTCTCTAATGACCAGTGGTGATGAGCTTTTTTTTCATATGTTTGGTGGCAGCATAAATGTCTTCTTTTGAAAAGTGTCTGTTCGTATCTTTTGCCCACTTTCTGATGGGGTTGTTTTCTTTTTTCTTTTTCTTGTAAATTTGTTTAAGTTCCTTGTAGATTCTGGTTATTAGACCTTTGTCAGATAGGTAGATTACAAAAATTTTCTCCCATTCTGTAGGTTGCCTGTTCACTCTGAAGATAGTTTCTTTTGCCGTGCAGAAGCTCTTTAGTTTAATTAGATCCCATTTGTCAATTTTGGCTTTTGTTGCCATTGCTTTTGGTGTTTTAGTTATGAAGTCTTTGTCCATGCCTATGTCCTGAACGGTATTGCCTAGGTTTTCTTCTAGGGTTTTTATGGTTTAGGTCTTATGTTTAAATCTTTAATTCATCTTGAGTTAATTTTTGTATAAAGTGTAAGGAAGGGGTCCAGTTTCAGTTTTCTGCATATGGCTAGCCAGTTTTCCCATCACCATTTATTAAATAGAGAATTGTTTCCCCATTGCTTGTTTTTGTCAGGTTTGTCAAAGATCAGATGGTTGTAGATGTGTGGTGTTATTTCTGAGGCCGCTGTTCTGTTCCATTGGTCTATATATCTGTTTTGGTACCAGTACCATGCTGTTTTGGTTACTGTAGACTTGTAGTACAGTTTGAAGTCAGGTAGCATGATGCCTCCAGCTTTGTTCTTTTTGCTTAGGATTGTCCGGGGTATACGGGCTCTTTTTTGGCTCCATATGAAATTTAAAGTAGTTTTTTTCTAATTCTGTGAAGAAAGTCAATGGTAGCTTAATGGGGATGGCATTGAATCTATAAATTACTTTGAGCAGTATGGCCATTTTCATGATATTCGTTCTTCCTACCCATGAGCATGGACTCTTTTTCCATTTGTTTGTGTCCTCTGTTATTTCCTTGAGCAGTGGTTTGTAGTTCTTCTTGAAGAGCTCCTTCACATCCCTTGTAAGTTGTATTCCTAGGTATTTATTCTCTTTGTAGCAATTGGGAATGGGAGTTTGCTCATGATTTGGCTCTCTGTCTATTATTGGTGTATAGGAATGCTTGTGAATTTTGTATGTTGATTTTGTATCCTGAGACTTTACTGAAGTTGCTTATCAGCTTAAGGAGTTTTTGGGCTGAGACGATAGGGTTTTCTAAATATAAAATTATGTCATCTGCAAACAGGGATAGTTTGACTTCCTCTTTTCCTATTTATTTCTCTTGCCTGATTACCCTGGCCAGAACTTCCACTACTATGTTGAATAGGAGTAGTGAGAGAGGGCATCCTTGTCTTGTGCTGGTTATCAAAGGGAATGCTTCCAGCTTTTGCCCATTCAGTATGATATTGGCTGTGGATTTGCCATAAATAGCTCTTATTTTGAGATATGTTCCATTAGTACCTAGTTTATTGAGTGTTTTTAGCATGAAGGGCTGTTGAATTTTATCAAAGGCCTTTTCTGCATCTATTGAGATAATCATGTGGTTTTTGTCATTGATTCTGTTTATGTGATGCATTATGTTTATCAATTTGCATATGGTGAACAAGCCTTGCATCCCAGGGATGAAGCTGACTTGATTGTAGTGGATAAGGTTTTTAATGTGCTGCTGGATTCAGTTTGCCAGTATTTTATTGAGGATTTTTGCATTAATGTTCATCAGGGATATTGGCCTGAAATTTTCTTTTATTTTGTTGTGTCTCTGCCAGGTTTTGGTATCAGGATGATGCTGGCCTCAGAAAATGAGTTAAAGAGAAGTCCCTCTTTTTCTGTTGTTTGGAATAGTTTCAGAAGGAATGGTACCAGCTCCTCTTTGTACCTCTGGCTATGAATCCATCTTGTCCTGGGCTTTTTTTGTTTGGTAGGCTATTAATTACTGCCTCAACTTCAGAACTTGTTATCAGTCTATTTGACTTCTTCCTGGTTTAGTCTTGGGAGGGTGTATGGGTGTAGGTGTCCAGGAATTTATCCATTTCTTCTAGATTTTCTAGTTTTTTTTTTTTTTTTACATAGAGGTCTTTATAATATTCTCTGATGGTAGTTTGTATTTCTGTGGGGTCGTTGGTGATCTCCCTGTTACCATTTTTTATTGTGTCTATTTGATTCTTCTCCCTTATCTTCTTTATTAGTCCGGCTAGCAGTGTATCTGTTTTGTTAATCTTTTCAAAAAACTGGCTCCTGGATTCATTGATTTTTTGAAAGATTTTTCATGTCTTTATCTCCTTCAGTTCTGCTCTGATGTTAGTTATTTCTTGTCTTCTGCTAGCTTTTGAATTTGTTTGCTCTTGCTTCTCTAGTTCTTTTACTTGTGATGTTAGGGTGTTGATTTTAGAGCTTTCCCGCTTTCTCCTGTGGGCTTTTAGTGCTATAAATTTCCCTTTAAACACTGCTTTAGCTGTGTTCCAGAGATTCTGGTACGTTGTGTCTTTTTCTTATTCTTTTCAAAGAACTTATTTATTTCTGCCTTAATTTCGTTTTTTACCCAGTAGTCATTCAGAAGCACGTTGTTTAGTTTCCATGTAGTTGTGTGGTTTTGAGTGAGTTTCTTTCTTTTTTTTTTAGATGGAGTCTTGTGCTGTCACCCAGACTGGAGTACAGTGGCATGATCTCGGCTCGCTGCAACCTTCGCCTCCTGGGTTCAAGTGATTCTCCTGCCTCAGTCTCCTGAGTAGCTGGGACTATAGGTGCCTGCCACCACGCCCAGATAATTTTTTGCATTTTTAGTAAAGATGGGGTTTCACTGTGTTGGCCAGGCTGGTCTTGAACTCCTGACCAAATGATCCACCCTCCTCAGCCTCCCATCGAGTGAGTTTCTTAATCCTGAGTTCTAATTTGATTACGCTGTGGTCTGAGAGAGTGTTTGTTGTGATTTCTGTTCTCTTGCATTTGCTGAGGAATGTTTTACTTCCAATTGTATTGTCAATTTTAGAATAAGTGTTATGTGGTGCGGAGAAGAATATATATTCTGTTGATTTGGGGTGGAGAACTCTGTAGATGTCTATTAGGTCTGCTTGGCTTAGAGCTGAGTTCAAGTAGTGAATATTCTTGTTAATTTTCTGTCTCGTTGATTTGTCTAACATTGACAGTGGGGTGTTAAAGTCTCCCACTATTATTGTGTGAGAGCCTAAGTCTTTGTAGGTCTCTAAAAACTTGCTTTATGAATCTTGGTGCTCCTGTTTTGGGTGCATATATATTTAAGATAGTTAGCTTTTCTTGTTGCATTGATCCCTCTACCATTATGTAATGACTTTCTTTGTCTTTTTTGATCTTTGTTGGTTTAAAATCTATTTTATCAGAGACAAGGATTGCAACCCATGCTTTTTTTTGCTTTCCATTTGCTTGGTAAATCTTTCTCCATCCCTTTATTTTGAGCCTATGTGTTTTTTGCACGTGAGATGGGTCTCCTGAATACAGCACACTGATGGGTCTCGACTCTTTATCCAATTTGCCAGTCTGTACCTTTTAATTGGAGCGTTTAGCCTGTTTACATTTAAGGTTAATATTGTTATGTGTGAATTTGATCCTATCATTGTGATGCTAGCTGGTTATTTTGCGCATTAGTTGATGCAGTTTCTTCATAGCGTTGATGGGCTTTACATTTTGGTTTGCTTTTGCAGTGGCTACTAGTGGTTTTTCCTTTCTATATTTGGTGCTTCCTTCAGGAGCTCTTGTAAGGTAAGCCTGGTGGTGACAAAATCCCTCAGCATTTGCTTGTCTGTAAAGGATTTTATTTCTCCTTCATTTATGAAGCTTAGTTTGGCTGGATATGAAATTCTGGGTTGAAAATTATTTTCTTTAAGAATGTTGATGCTGGGTGTGGTGGCTCATGCCTGTAATCCCAGCACTTTGGGAGGCCAAGGTGGGTGGATCACGAGGTCAGGAGATTGAGACTATCCTGGCTAACATGGTGAAATGCCATCTCTACTAAAAATACAAAAAACTATCTGGGTGTGGTAGCGGGCACCTGTAGTCCCAGCTACTCAGGAGGCCGAGGCAGGAGAATCGTGTGAACCCAGGAGGCAGAGGTTTCCAGTGAGCCAAGATCGTGCCACTGCACTCAAGCCTGGGTGACAGAGTGAGACTTTGCCTCAAAAAAAAAAAAAAAAAAAAAAAAAAAAAGAATGTTGAATATTGGCCTCCACTCTCTTCTGGCTTGTAGGATTTCTGCAGAGAGATCTGCTGTTAGTCTAATGGGCTTCCCTTTGTGGGCAACTCGACCTTTCTCTCTGACTGCCCTTAACAATTTTTCTTTCATTTCCACTTTAGCGAGGCAAAAAGGATCTCAGATGTAATTTAAGAAGGGCTTGCCCCCTTCTTTAGAAATGAGGAGAAAAGGCCTAGAATAGAGATGGCTTTTGCCAGCTGATCGGGGGCAGAGAAGTCTACACTCCCTGTTCCCTACCTGGCTCTGAATCCAGTGCTCTTCCTGCCTTGCTTGCTCTCCTTTCAGGGGTCACACCATCCCCTGCCGCCATCCCCAAGCCAGAGACACAAAGGCAACACTCACTGTTTGCAGATTCCATATTAACAAATTTGCTTACTCACTAAAACATATTTGTAACCCCAGAAATCAGTATGCAGGCACTTTCATGGGCATTCACAGATACGCACAGAGCAGCAAAACAATTGAGTCACCCAACATGCATGTTCCCAGCTGAAATGGAACAAGACTATGTTCTGCCTTCTTGTTTCAGCTCTCATACTATAAACAAGTGTCCTTTTAATGGTTTATTTAATGCTGCTTTTTTTACATTGTTGTGCTTTTTGCTGGTGATTTCACTGTTTAAAATGACATACCACTGAAGCACCATCTGTTGTTTCTAAGGGTAAGAAAGTTGTGATATATATTACAGAGAAAATACATGTATTATAGAAGCTCCATTCAGGCATGAGTTACAGTGCTGTTCACCATGAGTTCAGTGTTAATGAATCAACAATGTCTATTAAGTAAGGTGCCTTTAAACAAAGACACATTTATAAATGATTTTATTAATTGGCTGATGAAAAGCTTGTGATCAGAGGCTCATGGGAATCTAACCCTGTATTTCCCCTAGAAACAATGCTTCAGTATTGCTAATTAAGTGTTCAAGGTGACTTTATAAAATATAACTACTGTGAATAGTGAGAATACCTGCATATTCAAATAGGCCATCAACACAGATCACAAAGCAAAAACATAAAAATCATGTAGGAAAGGTAGATGATCAGAACCAGGCCCTGGGCAGGTGCATCCGAGGAGTGAGGCAGAAGGTCAAAGTCCCTGCAGATACTCATCCCTGAGAGAGAGTCTTAGTTTCTAAGTGTTTATTGGGAAGAACCAAGTCTCTCAATTGAGCATTTCTGAAAGTTCATCAGATATCTACTGAGCATGTGACCGGCATTTGAAAATGTGTCATTCTCAGATCCATGATGAGTTTTGAAAGCAAACAGAGCAGGAAGGCCAGACATTTTGAAGGAGAAGATTCACAGCAAATGTATGCATTCGCCTCTCTGCCTCAAATTCTCCCTCCAGTGAACTCTGCTGTCTTTGGAGTCAGTTGGAGCTTTCTTTTGGCTGAACCTCCTGCAACCCTAGCTCTGGCACTAGTCTTTGATTTTCACAAAAACAAAACAAAACACACACAAAAAAACAGACTGAGGATTCCCGGGCAAGATGGCCAAATAGGAACAGCTCTGGTCTGCAACTCCCAGTGAGACCAATGCAGAAGGCTGGTGATTTCTGCATTTCCAACTGAGGTACTTGGTTCATTTCACTGGGACTGGTTAGACAGTGGGTGCAGCCCACAGAGGATGAGCAGAAGCAGGGTGGAGTGTCGCCTCACCTGGGAAGTGCAAGGGATCGGGAAACTTCCTCCCCTAGCCAAGGGAAGCCGTGAGGGACTGTGCTGCCTCTTTGTGTTTAAGAGATAACCACCTTTCTCTTCAAGTCAGTCCTATGGCCCTGTATTTTCTCATGTCAAGATCTTGAGCCTTAAAATAAAGTGCCAGAAAGCTGTTCATACCTTGACTTGCAAAGAAACATCCTGGCTTGCAATTGTGGAAAGATCAAGGTGACTAAGGAGACTATCATTATATAAATAACATGCAATTCTAGAGCCGGGGGTGCCTTTTCCAAGCGAAGGGGCAATCGAAGGCTTTGTAGCATGGCTCTGGGTTAATATATCAATAGAGGTGAGTGGTATGGTTAATGCTTCATAGTGCAATCTCTACGTAACTTTGCTCAGCAGGTGAAATGGCAAGAATAACCTGGCAAAATTTTCAGAGGGAAAATATGCAAGAGAAGACGGCAATGACATATTTATTATGAAGTGAAATTATTTGTTCTAGGAATTAAGGAGCACCCACCATGTGGATGTACTCAGCCAACAATTTTTAATTAGAATGAGAAATGATCTAATAAGCTTGTGTTATGATAACAGCAATTAATTAAATAAAAGAGTATGCAGTAGGAATTCCCCATTTTTCTTTCTCATAACTAGGAGAGAAGGCACCAAGGATGGGCTGGAGAGGAAGGTGACCTTTCCAGGCAGGCAGGTGAGAAAGCCACCAAAGAACATCCTGAAATTCATGAAATTCATTAGAAATTCACATATCTAATGAACATGGCCAAGTTCCCACTGGAAGGTGGAGAAAATCCATAATGTGCTAGAGTGCTTTATTTTTCCTCTCAAATCAGAACCCAATTTGTCACTGCCACGTAAGAAGTGAAAAGGTCATCTTCTCACTTTGAAGTTTCTGAATCATTTAATAGCTAATTTGGACTGCTAATTACTACCTTTCACTTCTGTAATTATTTTGAATTATTGTTCTTCTGCTACTATTAATGGGCTAGGCGGGGGACAATAAAACATGGCTCTAAGTTCCAATTGGTTAGCCTGGCAAATTGAGTCACTTTGAAGTGGCAGAGAGGGCTTTGCTGGGCCATTGACAGAAAAAAAATTAACAGCTGAAACATTATTTGCATTTTCCCAATCTGGAACTGCTTTTCATTAATATTTTGCATGGCGACCCTCTTTCTGGCTGAGCCCCAGTGATAATGAAGTTAAGCATACTTCCTCCACTATTCTAATTGCTTTTGTGGTCCCCAGATAGACCCAAAACACCTGTAGGCTTAATTATCTATCCACAGACCTTCTGGAGTCAGCCATGTGGCCAGAGAGGTTAGGAGAAATCTTGGTCAAACACTGAGAACTAATTAGACAACATCTTGGGAATGTTTTCAATGTTATAATTCTGGAATGCAATTTCTGTGAACGTAGTCATGTTGATCCTTTTTTAAAGTCATTGTGGTAAAATGTTTCAGGTTGACTTTAGACAGATGATCAGTCATGTTGGTGGTAACAAAAGAGTATCAAAAAGAATTTGCTGACTTCTCCCAAGCAATAGCCAGAGAGTCTATATTCATTCCTTAAAACCCAAGTCTATATTCATTCCTTAAGTTCTTAAGAATGCCCTAATATCCTCAGGAAGCCCAGCATCTTAACCACTCATCAACTATCTCGCCAGAGGATCTAGCTGTGGTTATAGCTTTAGTGAGGGTAGGGAGGGCCCTGAAAGACAGAAAAAGTTAAGAACAAACTGCCAGGCTCGGTGGCTCATGCCTGTAATTCCAGCACTTTGGGAGGCTGAGGTGGACAGATCACTTGAGGTCAGGAGTTTGAGACCAGTCTGGCCAACATAGTGAAACCCTGTCTCTACTAAAAACACAAAAATTGACTGAGTGTGCTGGTATGCACCTGTAATTCCAGCTACTTGAGTCTGAAGCAGGAGAATCACTTAACCCCAGGAGATGAAGGTTTCTGTGAGCTGAGATCACGCCACGGCACTCCAGCCTGGACAACAGAGCGAGACTCCATCTCAAAGGAAAAAATAAAATAAACAAGCAACAAACAAAATAAACTGTTCTCTACCCTGTAATTTTAACCAGGGCACACCCTTCTCATAATGCTTGATGAATTTACTATAATGACTTTTGTTGATGTACTTTATACATTATACAAATTCATTGATTTTATTCAAATAGTTGAATTGGCTATTACTAGGTATATGTAGAAAGAGAAATTTGGTGTAGATATGACAGGTAAATGTTTAAAAGTGACAGAATTTGAGAAGTACAGTTTGGGGTACCTTGGAAGTGATAGGGCTGAAGGGTTAACATCATATGTCATTCGTTCACTATGGGATAGGAGTGACAGCATCAGAGAACGTATTCTCTTTGATTTTTTCCCAGCATTAATCATGACCATCTGTCAGCTGCAAGAGAGGCCTCACGACATTATGGAATAAGAATAGGATTTGGAATAATAAATATAATAGCTACAATTTATTAGGCTATTGCTTCCAAGCTGTGGCTGTACTCAGTTCTTTACATGTAAATTTCAATTCCCCCCTCTGATGGAGGCATCACAATCAATCATTCTTATAGATTAGTTAGGTAGGCAAATCATGCATGGCCACACAGCCAGGAGATGGCAGAGTTACTGGATGTGAGCTCAAATTTCTCTGTCTCCAGGGCCCACACTCCCATACTGTTATTTTGGGGGCCCAGAAAGTTCTTTCTCTGAGTAACAGGAAAATGAATAATCATATTGTCAATAATCAAAATAAGGCTTGTGTGGATTAGTAAGACCAAAATATGTTGAGGAATAAAGGGTTTGCATTTGTTGCCACTGTGACTACAGGTCTTCCACGCATCTTACTGTGGTTTTCCTGGTGCTTCTTACCCTAGCATTAGTAACCATATCATTCTCTATCCTGCTAACTTATGGGATTCAGTCCCACCCAACTCCAGAAAGACCCCTCCCAGGAAGGTTCAGATACTGATGTAAGAGGACACCCAAACATAAAGCCCTTCAACCTGTCTTCTAATAAGTTTCTCCAACACCATGATCTAGTCACAGGTGTGCATATTGTATACCTGGAAGAGTCTAGCTCCTTGGGTGAGGGCCTTTGGAGACTAAACTTCTCTGGTCCCACTTAAAAAAATAAATTAATGGACTTTATTTTTAAAAGTAGTTTTAGGTTTGCAGAAAAAGTGAGTAAAGGACATGGAGAGTTCCCTTATTACACCCCCAGTTTCCCCTGTTACTATCTACTCGAATTAGCACGCTACATTTGTTACAATTGATGAACCGACAATGATATATTATTAATTAAAGCCTATAGTTTACATTAGGGCTCATTATTTGTTTTGTACAGTTCAATGGGTTTTATTAAATATATAATAACAAGTGTTCACCATTAGAGTATCATACAGAATAGTGAAACTAAAAATCCCGTGCTCCACCTTTTCATCTTCCTGACAACCCCTGATCTTTTTACTGTTTCCATAGTTTTGTCTTTTCCAGAATGTCATATAGTTGGAATTACACAGAATACCTTTCAGACTAGCTTCTTTGATTTCGAAATATGCATTTATGGTTTCTCTATGTCTTTTCATGGCTTGACAACCATTTCTTTTTATCACTGAATAATATTCCATTTTCTGAATGTACCACAGTTGATCCACTCATCCACTGAAGGACATCTTACTTGATCTAATTTTTGGCAATTATGAATAAACCTACTATAAACATTTGTGTGTAGGTCTCTGTGTGGACATACATTTTCAAATAATTTGAGTAAACGCCAAGGAGCATAACTGCTGGATCACATGAGAAGAGCATGTTTAGTTTTGTAAGAAACTGCTAAACTGTCTTCCAAAGTGGCTGTACCATTTTGCATTCCCACCAGCAATGAATAAGCGTTCCTGTTGCTCCACACCCTCACCAGCATTTGGCATTGTCAGTGTTCTGGATTTGGGTCATTCTGAGAGACCTGTAGTGGTACCTTGTTGTTTTAATTTGCGTTTCCCTGATGACATTTACCATCTGAATATTTTCTTTGGTGAGGTGTCTGTTTAGATTATTTGCCTATTTTAAAAACTGTTTTTTTCCCTTATCATTAAGTTGTAAGAATTATTTTTCTATTTTGGATACCAGTTCTTTAGGATACGTGTTTTGCAAATATTTTCTTCAATCGCTGGATTGTCTTTTTACTCTCTTAATGGTCCCACCTTTTAAAGATACATAAATTTATCTCCCTGGGCAAAGTAGTTATTGCTTTCAAGATCTTAACATTATTTTCCCTACCATCTCCTTGGCAGAGCTGTGTCTGCTTTGAGTTTTCTAGTAGGCTGTTCATGCTGTATTATATAGACAATGATGTGATCAGTTTCTTTTATGGAGGCGAGTTTAAAAGTCAAAATTAATGTATTGAGTATTTACGGAACATCTACTACATGTGCTGCATCCAGGAAGGTGCTGTGTGATGATGGTGAGCGAGGCCGGCTGAGTCCCTGTCCTCGGGGAACTTACAGTCTAGTGGGAGTGACATCATGAACCAACTGCAGCCCAGTGTGGAAAGGAAAATGGAAGCAGATTCTGGGGTGGGTGTCGGGGGTCAGACCTGGACCCCAGCTCAGCCCAGAGGGTCAGGAAACGCTTTGCATAAGAAGTGAGAGGATGCTTGAGACCTGAAGGGTGAGCCGGAGTTAGGCAGTGAGAGAGGCAGTGGGTGTATGATGAGGAGACAGTACCAGCTGAGCGAACAGCAGGTGCCTCTGGATTATTTTAGATACTTCATGCTACAGATATGATTGGGTTTTTGGAAACCAAGGAAGGTGGTGAAATTGGCTTAAATTTCCCTTAAGTTTCTTTAAAAATGAACATTTAGGATTCTTTAGGGACCGTCTTAAATCAGTGGTTCTCAAGTCAGGCTACATTTTAGAATCCCCTGGATGCTCTTAAAAATTACCCATACTGGGCCTCCAGCCAGACCATCTGAATCAGCCTCAGGGGGCAGAGCCTGAGCCCTGGCATTTGTTCAAGGCCCGCAGGAGAGTCTCACACATACTCAGGGTGGAGAATCACTGTCATGAAGGCAGGGGGTTTTGCAGGACAATCTACTTCTGTTTTTGTGATGGCATTCTGCTTTTAAATACAGGCAAGCTCTGTGCATGTATGTGGTTTTTTGATGGTCAGGATTATACAAACCTACCCCCAAGAGTCAGAGGAAACTGAGAGGCCCAAGAAAGAGACTGAAAGATGCAGTTGCTCAGAAAGAAACACTGAAGAGGGACTTACAAACAGAAGCCATATCTGAGTCTCAGGCGGTGGTGAGACAAGACGAGACGGTGGATCTCCGTGCCATATTATCCCACATACTCAGGGCAGGAGTGACTCAGAAGGGATGTGTAAGACAATTGAAGCACGGTAGCATCAACGTTGTTTTGACCTAAGGGCAGGATTTATGGTAAATATGAACTCTTACAGTTTTCAAGTAAGTCTGTATATTTTTATATTCTCTTGTATTGATATTTAGTAAATAAATAGAAAGTCAGTAAACTGATCAGTCAGAATTAACATAGAATAGGTGCTGTTTGTCCTTATGTCTAGAATGTTTATATTGGAAGTTTGAATATCCGGGTGGGATTGATCCACATGTTATTGAACCTATAATGATTAAACTTTGATATTTGTTGCCTTGGGTATTGCTGATGGAGTAATACTGGGCAACACCACGGTTTCCATGTGGCCAACCAATAGGGGAGTGTGTTTTGAGCAGGAAGATATCTAGATATGTATATTTACATATATTTTGTCTGTATATCTATTTTATTTTTTATTTTTTATTTATTTTTTTTTGAGACGGAGTCTCGCTTTGTCGCCCAGGCTGGAGTGCAGTGGCCGGATCTCAGCTCACTGCAAGCTCCGCCTCCCGGGTTTACGCCATTCTCCTGCCTCAGCCTCCCGAGTAGCTGGGACTACAGGCGCCCACCACCTCACCCGGCTAGTTTTTTGTATTTTTTAGTAGAGACGGGGTTTCACCATATCAGCCAGGATGGTCTCGATCTCCTGACCTTGTGATCCGCCCGTCTCGGCCTCCCAAAGTGCTGGGATTACAGGCTTGAGCCACCGCGCCCGGCCGTCTGTATACTATTTTATAGCTGAAATATATTAATATACATATTGTAATTTATTATATTACACTTACAATATTACCTGTGTATTATATTACTTATTTTATCCTATACAATTATTATAAATTATGTATAATTATGAATTATATAAAATTACATGTATATTTTAAAAATATAATGATACATAATAATTGCAATTTATTTCATATATTATATACCATGTAATGATTATATATAACACTGGGGATCTCTGGAAGGCAAGACCTGTGCAGGCTGAGGGTGTTGTATTGGGCAGAAGAGCTAAACTGACCATGAGTTGCAAACTGGAGCCACTCCAGGTGAAGAAGAACTGCTGGGATGGTTTGAACTAGAGGTTTGGTTATGGCAGCCACCTGGGCATTTACAGGATTCTTTTCTTTGTCATGCCCTGCAGACCACTTGGGAAGACTAATCCCAGCACTTCTGCCATGCGTGACATGGATCTGGGCCACTTTTATTTCTGTATTTGATGCTGGCTGGAGACCTTTTCCTTGTCCTCTCCTCTTCTCTCAAGAGTATTGTGTTCAACTTGGGTCATGGTGACAATTTTTTTTTCCAGTTCTCATTGGGTAATAATTTCAATAAATCAAGCGTGGGTCAAGCTACACTGCCAGGATTGGGAGGGCCCAGAGTGCTTCTCTCAGTGGTTGTTAATCTCAGCCAACTGGCAGAACCACTGAGGTGCTTTTAGAAGTCCCCGTCTGGGTGTACTGGGTGCGGAAGCTCAGAGCCAGAGGTGACCCCAAGAATTTAATTCCCCAGGTCCCACCACTGTGGAAATTTGCAGAGCTCTTGGGCTGCCCATAACTTTAGACTTCCCGTAATCTGTAGGATGGATCTGAAGGGGTAGAAAACTCCCAGCTTGCCTCTGGGTCCAATTTCCTAATTTTACACATGGGGAAATGGAGGCCCGCAGAACAAGGTCACACCTTTGGACACATAGCACAGCGTGGACGAAGAACCACGTCTTCACTCTAGTCTGCCTCTGATAGTTGGCTCAGAGTTTATGAAGTTTGAGGCGAGAGCTGCTGAGGAATACAGGCACTGCTCAGGCCTCGGCTTAATTTATCCTGGTCTGTCTGACAGAATATATTCTCCATTTGCATCTGGAAAAAGGGGAAACCCTAAATTCCTTCTAATTCTAACTTAGGTGTCGCATGCAGCTGAGCCTGCCTCTCTCCGTAGCCAAGCACACTGTGGAATGCAGGGGAAAGACCACAGAGCGTAAAATCGACAGAAATGGGTTTGAAATGGTCCCTGTTGAATCCTTCCTACCTTTTAAAATTTATGTTGTTGCTGTCGGATAATTCTCCTTTCTAGCAACCTATCGTGTTTTGTTTCCAAGCAAAGCAGCATCTTTTGGAAAAGTGAAAAAAAATTACCTTTGAATTAAACCCTTTGAATATATGTATATGCTTTTCAAAAATGACAGTAGTTCACTGGCTAATGATGTGCATTTGATGAGTGTATTTTGCACTGTTAATGAGGTGAGTCAGAAGAGCTTTATCATTTTTTTAAAGGCCTCAGTTATGAATATGAAATGCATGGGTTTGGAGATAAAAGGGCTTTATTTTGATACAAAATTGAAATGTGGAGACTTGGAAGAAACATTGATAACCCCAAGAACCCCTGGTGGGATATAAATGTTACTGCTGGTGACAGAAAGTTAAATGAGTTTGAAATAAAAATAATTCATTTCATTGCTTCCTGGTTAAAGAGACCAGGGACACAGAAGCTCCATGGAACACTGTGAGATCTGTGATTTACTTGTAACAGATTTCCATAAATGGGATTTAGAACTGGATTGCATCTATTTAAAATTGATTGCTTTGGATAAAGAACAGTTCTAATTTCAATTACTTGGCCCTTATGGTCCAATGTGGTCAATATTTCATGGCTTGGTGTAGAGGGCTGTTTTCCAGGTGTCATATATTCACTTAACTTGCCTGGCTGTGTCCCTCGGGTATCTTTTTCTTCCGATTGAAATCTTGTTTAGAGCCCAGACTCTCCTGTTGTCCCCAAAGTCTGGTTTTCTTGGTCACCGAGCCTGGCATTTCACATGAATTGGTTACGGCAAAGACGTTTCTTGCCTGCGTGAAGAGATGTGGTGCTTCTGGGTACTGGTGTTTCAAATTAAATAGTGGACTGTTGACTGCTCTGAGCATAATTCTTCCAGGAATGTGTATGCTACTGGGCATTGTTCATCTTTTTTTGTTGCTGTCTCTTCTCTTCCGTTAGATTGCAAGCTTAAAAAAAAAAATTCTCCATGTAAATAGCTTTAGAATTTTTCTGATTATAAAAATAATGTTTTTATGGTTTTGAGTTTTACATTTAAGTCTTTGATAGGTGCAGTACACCACCATGGCACATGTATACCTGTGTAACAAATCTGCACATTCTACACATGTATCCCAGAATTTAAAGTAAAAATAAAAAAAATGTTAATTGCAAATAATTTAGAAACGAGGGGAATATATGTTTAAAAAAGAACCCATAGACTCTCTACCCAGAAATAGCTTCTGATAATACTTTAATGTATGGTCATCCAAGATTCTTTTTTGATGCTTTCAGATATCTATATTTACCTATCTATTTGAACAAAATTATGGTGCCATCCAATATATGCAGTTTTGAAACCTGTTCTTTTTATTTACCAATGTGTTGTGGACATATTTCGTGAATACTATGTTTTTTTAAGAGCTCTGTTGTGTTTTATTGTATAAATGTTTTGTAATTTATTGAATCCATGTCTTATTAATGAATGTTTGGGTTATGTTCAGTTTTTCATTATTAAAAATAAGGCTGCAATATATATCCTTTAACTGCATCCTCACAGACTTCCTTAGGACAAATTCTTAAGAGAGTAATTTTTGAGAAATAAATACATAGTCTTTAAAACTTCTGAAGCATATTGGTAATCTGCCCTCTACTTAATTTTTTAAATCGTTGCTGAGGGAAATGGGAGCTCATTGTTTTTTTAATTTGTATTTTCTTGACTACGTTTTTTTATTTCTGCCCCCTAGTTGTTTTAATACTGTATTTACTGAAAAGCCAATTCCATGCAGGCTGAGATTTTCATCTGTTTTGTTTCTTCTCTATCTCCTATTCCAAGAAGAGTGTTTTTGACATATAGAAGGAGCTCAAATATTTATTGAATGTTGAATGAATTACCTTTCTTGTCTTTTGCTCATTTTTTCCGTAAAGAGTGCCTGCTTTTTAATCACTGATTTAAAATTTTTTTTATATACTAAAGATATTAGCTCTTTACCATAGAGTGCAAATATTTTTCCTGGTTTGCCTTTCATGTTTTAACTTTGAGTATCTTTATTTTTGCATATAGAAATATTTATTTTTTAACAGGGTCAATCGTATTAACATTTTCTTTAGTTTTATCTTTCCTGTTGAGCTTGAAGAAAAGGCTTTCTCATTCTAGAATTAGACAACTGCAACCTTGATTTTTTTCTAATTACTTTTGATGGTTTCACTTTCAACCTTTAAGTTATTAATCTCCATGAAAGTGTTTTGGTGAAATGTAGGGATTTACATTGAATTCTTTCCTTCCATATGGTTTGCCAGTCATCACAACACTCTCTTTTCCCCCTGGTTGTAACCTTTGAAGGCGGGCAGCCTGAGGGTGAGAACTAACATTTACTGGGGGACTGTTTCCAAGACATGTGAAACTTGCCCTATTGATTGCACTTATCCCTCCTAACATAGCCCTGCAAGGTTAAAGATCCCAGACTAGCAGACTGAGGCTTAGAGAGGTAAGAAATATGTCCAGAGTCACTGAGTAACCTGGGATCCAGGGATCTCAAGCCCCCGTTCCTTCCACTGATTCCTCAGTCCCAGCATGTATGTACTCAGGGCAGGTGGACTGTCCTGCCCAGTAGTGGAGCTATCAGTATTGGATGTGCTAACTGCAGACCTTCTACAGCCATTAAAAAATGAAATTCTTGAGTTAAAATGTTTAAAGGAAAGTATTATTTTGGTGGAGGAAGCACAGATGTGTTTAGAGCCTCCCTTTCTAGTCCTAATATCTGGTAGAGTACCCAAAACTTATTTTTCTTGGCTCCTGGACTTGATGTCAAAGAGAAGTACAGAGGTTAGAAGCAGAGAGTATGAATTTTAAACACTCAACGTGGAATGAAAGTTAATGTGTGGAAAATAAGGATAATGATTATTATTTAAGATGTGTGAAATTCATTCAAAATCATGAATGTTTGGCAATTCTAGGATGGCAAGTATTATTATTTTATTGTTAAACACCATTTGCTCCATTGAGCTGATGCCCAGCGCTTTAAGTGATGTCATTAAGGAATGATGTTTTTGTGCAGTAGTTGTAGTTTAATTGTGTATAGTTTGTGTGCAACAGCAGTATTTTACCTTAATGCTTTTTCCAAATATTCGCATCCACTAAAAGTGAATAATTATTTGAGTGTACTTTTAATGATGCTAAAAATTTAAATTGTGTGGCAATGTAAATCTCTGACAAGACAACATATTTACTAACTCTGAAGGAATGTAAGAAAATTGTGCATTTTTAGAAGCTTGTATTTATGCATATGATACAAACATTTGCATTTTTACATTCATTTATCTTAATTATTGGACACAGTTAATTTGAAACACTAACTTGGACAAAACTAATTGTTTTGTGTTATATCAGAATAAATAACATATCTATTTTATATATATAATATGTGGCAAACTATTTGCTGTATCTTTATAATAATAAATAACATTTAATAAATAAAAGGTAAAATAATATACATTAGGTAATATAAACAAATACTACATAAATATATAATTATATTAGGTATATTATGCAATAGTTATGATTATATAAATATATTATCAACAATATTTACATTTTAAAATTAAAAAATGATATTGTGTTCCTCCTGGTATTCCTTGCTTTTCATTTTCTTAATAGCGTCTTTTGAAGAACATACACTATTAATTTTGATGAAGTCCAGTTGATTAATTTTTTTTCTTTTTAGTTAGTGCTTTTTGTGTTTTAAGGATTGGTTGGTAACAACAAGATTGTGAAGGTTTCTCCTATATTTTATTCCAGAAGCATTTTGGTTTAGCTTTTACTGTTAGGCCTGCAATCATTTCAAATTACTTTTTGTGTATGGTATAACATATGGGTTAAGATTCATTTTTTTTCCATATGGGTGGCAAGTTTTCCAGTAACATTTGTTGAAAAAAATCTATTTTCTCATTGAACTACCTTAGTACCTTTATCAAAAGTCAGTTATGTGTATATATAGGTCTGTTTTTGGGTGCTGCATTCTGTTACATTGTTCTGTGCATGTATCTTACACTAAAACAACAATATCTTTATTACTGTAGCTTCATAATAGGCTTTGAAATCAGGTAGTGTAAGTCATCCAACTTTGTTCTTTCTTAAATGTTTTGGTTATTTTTGGTGTCTTCATACACATTTGAAGTAGCTTGTTAATTGGTATAAAAGTATATGCTGGGATTTTGATTGGGATTATGTTGACTCTGTAGATCGATTTGAGATAATTGACATATTAATAGAATTGAGATATTAAATCCATGAAAATGGTATATTTCACCATTTATATAGGCCTTATTTAATTTCTCTCAGCAATGTTTTTGGTGTTTTGGTGTACAGGTTATATACATCTTTGATTGAATTTCTTCCTAAGCACCTCATATATTTTGATGCTGGTGCAAGTGATACTTAAAAAATTCCAATAGTTTTTTGCTTATGTAAATAAATATACAGTTTTTTGTATATAAATCATATTCTGGAACTTTTAGATTATTAACTTTATGATATTTTAAATGTATTCTTTCGTACTTTTCTATATAGATTATTAGGTTGTCTACAAATAAGGATTACTTCTGCCTTCCCAATCCTCTTGCCTTTTATTTTTTTTCTTGTCTCATTGCATGGCTAGAACTTTCAGTGCAATAGTTGAATAGAAGTGGTGACAGCAAACATTCTTACTTTGTTCCTGTTTTAGGAGAAAAACATTTATTACTTCACCACTAAGTGTGATGTTAGCTGTAGGTTTTAGTAGCTGCTCTTTATCGAATTGAGAAAGTTATATTAATAGCATGCTGAGAATTTTTATCATAAATGGTTGTTTCATTTTGTCTACTTTCTTTGCTGTATGTATTGAAATGATCATACAATTTTTGCCTTTATTATATAAATATGGTAAACTACCTTGATTGATTTTCAAACATTGACTCAACGTTGCATTCCTGGGATAAGCTTCACCTTGTTACGATATATTGTCACTTTTATTTATTACTAAATTTGCTTTTAAAAAACATTTTGTTGAGGGCTTTTGCATTTTTGTTCATGAGAGATTTGGTCTCTAGTTTTTTTTTCTTCTAAAGTGTCAGGTTTTGGTATTTGTTTTATGTTGGCTTCATAAAATGAATTGGAAAGCATGTTCGCTGCCTCTATTTTCTGAATTTGTGTAATGTTGACATTATTTCTTTGGTAAAGTTGGCTCATGTCAGAGGAGAACCTCTACCTCAATGGCAAGAAGTAAACCTGCCAAAACTTCCCAGATGCTGAAAGTGGGCGATGAGACCTAATGGATTAGAGTAATGCAGGTTATTACTCGCAGCAATGCAAACAGCAGGAGCAGTTCCTGCTGCAAGTCCCACAGGATGTTGTGATGGGATCAGATGGTGAATATGCATACAATAGTTTGTGCTGTAGCTGAGAAACCCAGTGCCAAGAACTCAGCATCCTTTTTAGCAAGTAGCCAACAGGCCAGTCTCCTTACCCTAAGGAGTAAGTAGGCCCATGGTAGTTACTAGTGGTTGCTTTGCCCCACTTAACTGCCTATATGACTGGCTATGTAAACTGCTCAGTATTAGGGGATGGTTGGGCCTTATAGTTTGGTATACTCAGCCAGAACATGCAGGAATGCTCAGGGTACATGACAGACTTGCCTCTCCCAGGGAAATCATATGGGCATGAGGTTTTCTTTGTGAGAAGGTTTTTGATTTACAGATTCAATTTCTCTAAGTTATTCTGATTTTCTGTTTCTTCTTGATTCCACCTTGGTAATTAATGTTATTCAAGGAATTTATCGAAGTTGCCAAATTGATTGGCAATAAAGTCTTCATATTATTCCCTTATTATTCTTTAAATATCTGTTGGATGTATTTTTCTTCCTACTATTAGTAATTTGTGCTTTCTCAAATTTTTTATTAGTGTTGCCAAGGGGTTTATCAATTTTGTTGATGTTTTTCCCAAGAACCAACTTTTGACTTTGTTAAATTTCCGTATTTATTTAGTCTATTTTCTATTTCATTGATTTCTGTTTTTACCTTTATATCTTAGTTGATATCCAGTTGGTTCTTTTTCATCTAGCTTCATAAGGGGTAACTTTGGTCAATGATTTTAAATCTTTTTTCTTTTTCTATTGTAGACATTTAAAATAATAGCTTTTTCCCTGAGCTAGCTTTAAATGCCTCCCATATATTTTGGTATGTTGTGTTCTCATTATTATTCAGTTGAAACATTTTCTAATTTCCTTGTGACTTCTTTGATCCAATGGATTATATATAACTATGTTATTTTATTTCCAACTATGTTTTTTTCCCTAGATATATTATTTTTAATTTCTAATTTAATTTTATTATACATGGCAAACTTACTCTGTAAGGTTTTAATCTTTTGAAATTTATTGAACTCATTTCATGACCTAGCATATAATCTATCTTGGTGATTTTGTGTGCACTCATAAAGCATGTGTGTTTTGAAGTTGTTGATTTTAGTGTTCCAAAAATATTAATTTAGTCAAGTTGGTTTATAGTGTTGTTCAGATTTTCTTTATTCTTAATCAATGTTTTGTTTACTTGTTCTATTGATTACTAGGAGGCAGATATCAAACCTCCAACTATGAAAGTGGATTTATCTTTTCTCTAGTTTTGTCAATGTTTGCTTTACATATTTGATGCTCTGTTATTTGGTGCATACATATTTCAAATTGTTAGGTATTCATTATACAATAATTATTTTATCATCATGAAATATCCCTTTTTATCTACGGTAATATTTTACTTCTTGATATTTGTACTGTTTGACAATAATACAGGCACCTCAGCTTTTTAATTTTTATTGTTTGCATGGTATTTTTTCCATCTTTATTTATTTATTTATTTTTGAGACGGAATTTCATTCTTGTCACCTAGGCTGGAGTGCACTGGTGCGATTTCGGCTTACTACA
Source organism: Macaca thibetana thibetana (assembly GCF_024542745.1). NCBI lineage: Eukaryota > Metazoa > Chordata > Mammalia > Primates > Cercopithecidae > Macaca > Macaca thibetana. The sequence goes on from NC_065586.1 coordinate 116,292,043, forward strand.
ACCTCTGCCTCTAGGTTCAAGCAATTCTCCTGTATCAGTCTCCGAGTAGCTAGGATTACAGGCGTGCACCACCATGTCCAGGTAATTTTTGTATTTTTGGTAGAGACACGGTTTCACCATGTTGGCCCGGCTGGTCTTGAACTCCTGACCTCAGGTGATCTGCCAGCCTCGGCTTCCCAAAGTACTGGGGTTACAGGCGTGAACCACTGCACCTGGTCTTCCATCTTTATACTATAAACTTATGCCTTTATCCTTAAATTAATAAGCAACAATATTAAAGTTTGTCGTGTTGCTATTTGTTTATTATTTGTCCTTTCTGTTTTATGTTCCTCCTCCTTTCCTGCTTTTTTGTTTTGGATTAATCAAATATTATTTAGTATTCTATTTTATTTCCTTTATTGACTCCTTAGCTACATCTTTTATTTTTATTTCTCTAGTGTTGCTCTAAGGCCATTAATATGCACCCTTAATCTATCAAAGTCTTAGAGTAAATAAAGTTCCACTTCACACTTCCATTTTCACATTTTACCCATGACACTTTCTACTTCCTACTTTACCCTTTCCACCTAGCAAACAAACAGTTTAATTCCACTCACCCATACCCTTCTCTTTGTGTCCCTGTTGTCATATATTTTATTCCTTCATAATTATAACTCACAACTTACAATGTTACTTTTGCTTTAAACTATCCTTTTAAGACTTCCGTAGTTTGGCATACTCAGCCAGGACGTGCAGGAATACTCAGGGTACATGACAGACTTGCCTCTCCCAGGTAAATCACTTGGGCATGAGAAGAAAAAAAAAATCAAGAGAAGAAAATACAGTCTCTTATGTTTGCTTACATCTTTATATTTGCTGCTGTGATTCATTTTTTCTGCACATCGACATTCATTTCTTTTCATTCTGAACAACATCTGTTGGCCATTGGACTTTCAAATTAAAATCTTCAAAAAAATTTTTAGGATTTAAAAATATTAGTGTTGACCGGGTGTGGTGGCTCATGCCTGCAATCCCAGCACTTTGGGCGGCCGAGGTGGGTGGATCACGAGGTCAGGAGTTCGAGACCAACCTGGCCAAGATGGTGAAACCCCATCTCTACTAAAAATACAAAAATTAGCTGGGCGTGGTGGCGTGTGCCTGTATTCCCAACTGTCCGGGAGGCTGAGGCAAGAGAATCACTTGAACCCAGGAGGTGGAGGTTGCAGTGACCCGAGATTGTGCCACTGCACTCCGGCCTGGGTGTCAGAGCAAGACTCCATCTCAAAAAAAAGGAAAACAAAAATTAGTGTTATTTTAAATCTATAGTATTTTTAGTAATTTTTTTTTCATTCAAATCTTCTTGCTCTTTTTTTTTGCAGGAGTGGGTGGCTTTACTGCTTGATGCATATTTTGAATCTTTGTCCTTTTTATCCTTTTCTCTCTAATAGCATTTATCTCTTTGTTCCTCTTTAAAAAATGGAATTCTGAAGAGGTCTCTATATCTCTATATTCTCAGTCACACTTAATCTTTTTGTGTCTCTGTGAAGATCTTTTTCATTTCTTTTCTGACTTTCACTGCCAGCTTGCACTTCCTTTTCTCTTGTTGTCTGTATCTTCCTTGTTTTTCTTTTTTGTGTGTCTTTTTGGGCTCTTTTTAGAATAATTAAGCTGTCTGAATTTGTGTAGAATGATTTGTCTAAATGCTTCCGTTTTCCTGGTGAATTCCCTTCGTCAACTCTTGCATTCTCCTTTCACGCTATAACTCTTCACCCTTCTTAGTTTTTATTGTTCTCTGTTGATTTCTTACTGGTTACCACCCATTTTTAAATGCGAACATCTCTTTCTTTGCCATATGTGTGCTGAAGAATAGTAAGGTATGGGGGGAGACAGTGAGCTAGGGCTATTCACAACTTATTTTAAGACTGTTTTCTTATACGGACACCACGTTCTGTTAGATTTTCTGTCCCAGGGTCATGTTTGTCCTCTATTTTTGGCACTGAGTGGGGAGTTTACTCATGGTGGAACCCCTCAGGCCACAGGCCTTTGAGTCATGATATGGAAAGAAGTCCCTGCAGTCACTTTTTCATTCCCCAGCCCTTCAAGAACCGGTGGCCAGAAGGCTGGAACATGATCAAGTGGCACGTCACATGGTTCCTCCTTCAGCTCCCCTCTCCTGCCATTCTGCACTGACCCACTGAGAAGCTATTGGAATGCTATTCATTTGTTCTCACAAGGCTTGCCAGACCCCTCCCTCCCGTCTTGATGTCTAATAGGTCAGTCTTTCAAGAATACTTGTGGGAAGACCTGTGTCCTGGTCTGGATCAGAGATGTGATGTATTAACTTTCAGAGTCCTGCTTCATCCTGGCCTATGTTTTACAGTATTTGGTAGCTGTTCTTCTAATTTTGCATTTTGGGATTATGACCATTACTTTGCTTCATTGACAATGGAGACTTTATAAAATTTCTTTTTTGCTCTTTTTTAAAAATAATTTTTCTGTAGGTTTCAAGGTAAGGAGTACACTACAAAATGCTTTTCCTTTGCCATATCTAACTGGGAGTTCATACATTAGGTTTCAATTGACTTTGGTCAAATTAGTTTCTGCAGATAATCCTAAAAAATAAAATGCTGGGAAAAAGGGTAAATACTGTAGTTGCTTCTGAACAAAGTGTTTAACTGTATGTAATTTTGTTATTTAATCAGAACTATATGTTTCTTACTCTAAAATTTGCATTGTGGCAATTCTAACATAATCAGCTGCCAAGAAGATGCATGCCACCCATGTACCACCTTATTTATTTAAAAGGTATTTATTGAGTATGAACTGTATGCTAGGCATTGTGTTCATTACTGCTTTAAGAGGGCAGCATCAATATGGAGAATGTTTTGATAATCTTTTCAGGTGAAACATAACAACTCGTGGTAAATATCTGTCACACCTTGTATAGAGATGAAATCCAGCACACAATGATTGGTTACTGTGTGTATTTCAGTGATTAGTTTTGGAACTTAAAGAATGACACTTTTCCTCAGTTGTCCTTGGGGTCCTCATAACTATTCATAGTTCATTGTTAAGACTTTATTTTTATTTAGTTATATATAAGATAAACCCTACATTTTGGACCCCTTGAGGATAATAATCATATTACCCTAAAATCTCTAAAATAATTTATCGACTTTTATAAACTCAGGAGAATTCAACACATCTCTGAGATCAAAGACAATACTGTTATGGACCTGGGACAGAAAGACTTCTAATGAACACTAAATAACTTATGTAAGTAAATGTTTATAGGAACTTGACATTTGTGCATTTGTGAGAGAGGCAGTGTATGAGACTGTCTTCTCAGCCTTTTGGTCTTGGTTCATTTATCCTTTTGCAAGTCTTGTTTTTGCATTCTTTTATTTATTTTCATTACTTTTTTTCTGGATGCTCTTCATATCTTTTAAACATCCTGTCCCAACCTTTCTTGGTATTCCATTGATAATGGTATGAATTCAGTCAGAACCCAATAGAGATATTTACCTCACATTCAAAGAGAAAAGAATCAGTTTCTTGGGATGTAATTGGCTCCTAAGTAAAAAATACTGAATTAATTCCCCAAAAAGGTGAAGGTAAATAAGTTACTTAAGGCCTTTAAATGGATAGCTCAGCTTGCTATTAAGCAAGCTGTGCATGTGAAATGGGGAATAAGAATACCTGGAGTGGTAAACCTTGAGATGTGTCACTTATTTGAGTTAAATGGAGTGGAGAGAGGCTGTTTATTCTCACAATGAAGTAGGCGGCACAGTGAATGCAGGACTGTTTAGAGCTCTTGAGCGTTTTATGAGTTTTTCTATGCTAGGAGGTAAGGCAGGTGCTTAAAATTACTGAGGTATATCCTAACTAATTACAGAATCCTAAAGTGAGAAGTGCTGATCAATTGCATTTGGAAGAGGAGCTGACAATTAAACCTTCAGGCAAATGACAGACTAAAACTTGGAGCTGCATCAGTCAAAAATATATTTATGCCAATCAAAATGGAAATAAGATTGCCATTCCTGAAATAGCCAAACATATAGTATCTCTCAGCACAGAGAAGAGACCCAATAGGATCTCCTCATTAGAGCGCTAATGAGAATTTTAAAAACGATAGCAGGACCATGGAGTACACTCAGCAGTGATTTGAGCATAGGTTGCAATATGAAAAGAAGAGAAAACAGAATTTTGGATGCTCACATAAGCCAAATGTTAAAGAAAAGCAGCAGTTATTACCAGGGCCAGAGATGCTTTCTTGAAATGTAACAAGTCCTGGGGCTCTTTTCCAAGCCACTTACGCAAGACTTCATCCAGAATTTCGGGAGGTCGTCTCTAACTGGATTTTACAATTCCATGAGGAACAGGTTGACCAACCTTCTCTAAATGCATTTTTTTTTTTTTCATTTGGCCTTCTAGAGCTGCCATACTTCATTTTCGTGTTTCTGGTTTGGACATTTTATGTGACTACATTGAAAACCTCCTTGAATTACAATGGCAAAGACATTCAAATCATGAACAAACGTCACTTGAGCATGCGGGGCAGGTCTTCCATGGATTATTTATAATAACAAATTTCAAAGCGACTGCTGCAAGCCAAAGGAAATTTATGTGGCACTTGACCTCTGGAGAGCTCTCATTTTATGAGGACTCAAGGTCCCTAAGATGCCTGAAGATAGTACAGTTTTCATAGTTATAGGAAAATAGGTTTACAACTAAGCCTGGAGTAGGTTGAAGCTTTGGATTTCAGAGCTAAAAAGGACTCTCACCATCCTTATTTTCTTTGCTCCCAGCAAAGACCCTGGGAGACCTATACATTCTTTGGGTAGGACTTGCTGCACTAGCAAATTGAAGATGGCTGTGAATTTTGCTGGCCCTAGTCTTATGTTTTCCCAGTGATTATCATGGATGTTGGGGGCCTATGGCTGAAGTGTTAGATGTTGGGGCTGAAAGGAAAGTTGGAGACAAACATTAGATGTTGGGGCTGAAAGGAAAGTTGGAGACAAACAAACACATCCTGAAAAAGTGCACAGGAAAGAAGCAGTCATTTTACTTCATAGTATTTAGGATTTCATACTGTGTTAAGCTTGGAATTACATCTGTGGCTTTGCATTAGCTCAGAGGATTATTGTTACCTTGCAATTGACTATTTTAAAAAAATAAATTCCCTGAATGCATCTCTTAGCGAGTACTCAAGCAACGGAAATCTTATTTGAAACATAATCTCAATACAATCTAGGGCTTAATGTATATTGGAATTTTCTACTGATTTCACTGTACACAGATCATATTTTCCCTACCTTTTATAATAAAGCTAAATGCAATTGTTTAAAGTTCTCTCCCTCTGCATTAGGTATAAATTTTTTTTAAAGATTCCTAATATTTGCATCTGTAAAATCAGTAATTTTCATCATTTCTTCAGATTACCTTGTGGTTGAAAATCCATCTCTGTGTCAGCACATTTGTGCGGCACTTGACCTCTGGAGAGCTCTCATTTTATGAGGTCTCAAGGTCCCTGAGATGCCTGAAGATGGTACAGTTTTCATAGTTACAGAATAATAGGTTTATAACTAAGCCTGGAGTAGGTTAAAGTTTTGGATCTGAGAGCTCAAAAGGACTCTCCCCATCCTTGAAGGCTTTTAGGCCTGGTGTCCAATTAGAGGTTGACAAGGAATGGTGACTTTGGCAGCTACAATAGAATAGACATATGGAAAATTCCGGATACTGTAATAGGCTAGACCCATTTCATTTTTATTCCAGTGGCTACATTTATATGTCAGCAACTGAACTTGTTTATCTTAAAATGAAGTTATTCCCATAGAAATCCTTAGAATATTGAATATACACACCGCATTGGCAATAAATTGACTAAAAAATGAGAAGACAGGCAGAATTTCCATAATTTTGAGGGTCTAAAGTAATGTTTTGATTTCACTAATTTACTTTTTAAAGAATTTTTTTTCTTTTATAACCCACAGTCAACTTCCGTTAGTGTTAAATTTTGTGATGTGGTAACTGGCAAACTCTTGCTAGTTATTTCAGATGGCTCAGAATGAGAACTTTCTTCATCTCAGGTTCGAAGTTGGCTCTAGACTGTGCACTCAGCATATAGAGAAATGAAGTGCCGAACAGTTATCCAGTTTATTAGGTCACTGTAGGTAGCCAATGTGGGTGATTGGATCTGGTGCTGAGGAAGAGTGGGGAAAGAATAACATGAGAAAGAGGCAGGAACTGCAAAGTAACCTCAGCAAAAGGCCGGGCTTTGAATCTCCTGTATTCCTCCCTCTGGCAGGCTTATTTGCCTGCACATCGAGGTCAGCCAACTGTAAACAATAAAATAAGCTTTTAGACCAGGCTGGGTTCCCTTGGAAGAGTCAGCCTCCTTGGTGCTGGTGGCTCACGTATGTTCTCTGAATACCTGGCACTGGCCCCCTAGCCTATGGGAGACCCTTTGTACCCATTCTGATCTCCTGTGGCTTTTCTATTTCAGACCTGCTGCCCTGGGGGCAGGAGTGGGGGAGCCCAACTCCCACTTGGATTCTGGCTTACTCCTCCAGTGAGATCTTTGATTATCAAGTGTGTGTGTGTGTGTGTGTGTGTCTGTGTGTGTGTGTGTGTGTGTCTGTGTGTTTGTGTATGCATGAGTGCAGGCATGCGCATTATGGCTACTTATCAACTGCTGACCTATCAACTTAGCCCAAACACTTGATTTTTCATATTTTCTGGTTCTGTGGTTTTGTGCCTTCAAGGCACCCCAAATTCCTACCCAGCCAATGGAAATGGCAAGCAGTTGTACTTTCACCATTTGCAAGGCAAATATCTGAAACATCTTTCTCTCCTCTAATTGGATCTGTTTCCTTCTCTGTCCCCAGGACTTATGTCTTAACCCATAACCCTTGAACATCTGAACGGAGTGGCACTCCAAGCCAAGTGTAAGTTTTAACATAGCAAATGCCATCCCTCGATTTCCAGAGAGGAGCCCCTGAGTGCCCGCCCTGTCTGATGAGAAGCAGGTGCAGAATAGGCTGCTTTAATCAGTGCTAAACGCACACGTCTTACTGAAACCTGAATGTGCTGTGCTTCACAATACCGTGGTTTGGTGGCAAATGCAGATGATGAAGAGAACACTACGCACTCCATTGACAAGTGTGTTGTAGCTCAGTCATAACTAATGGTAATGAAGCGCTGACTGAACGCTCAGTGCTAAGACTCGATTGAACTGGAGAGCCTCCAGCTGTCAATGTGATATTTTGGATACAATAAAAAAAAAGATTAGATTCTCACCAGGCCGTGCTAGGGCTCCATACTAAGAACACTCTGTTGAGATGCATGCAATAATAGCCCTAAAATGGCATGAATAACATCTTGGCTTGATATGTTAATACCAAAACTGTGCCTGACTGTTAATTTTGATAATGTTTTCTGAGGTCTGAATGTTATGGGGATTTCCCATTTTTCCTATAAAACCATTCCTTGGCGATTTTTTTGTGATTATTCTGAAAATGATTAGTGAAGCAGTAGAGAGCAAAGGTCAAGATCAAAAGTATAGAAATCAGGATTACCCGGTGTTCAATCGAAGTCCTGTCATTTTTTTTTTTTGTTTTTTTGGTTGTGTGATCTTGGGCCTTAGTTTCCACTTTTGTAAAATTGGGAAACCAACAGAACTTTCCTCCTCCAGCTGTTGTGAGGATTTGACAATGCTCTGTTCCTGTAATGACAGAAATTGCCAGATGAATTGCACCTCTAGAGTTGGAGTATTCTGGTCTATTTCAATATGCTTTAGAAAAATAATCCAGAAACTTCTGCATAGGACATTTAAATCTGGGATGAGTTTGCAAATGGTGTCAGTGTCCCAAATGAGGTCCAGTCCAGGTCAAGGTAATCACAATACTTCAAATTCAACAAGTTCTCTACGCCGCAGACACCACTGTTTTTGTGCAAGTTTATTAGGACTTAACACAGTACTTGGCATATAGTAGGCATAAAACAACAACAACAGCCCAACAACTGGTCTCCCTGCCTCCAGTTTTGCCATCTTCCTAATCTTGTTTTACTGCCAATGTTTTCTTTCCAAATGCAGATCTAAACCTGTTTCCTGCTTGCTTACAGCAATCAAGAAAGAGGTGCTCTTTGTTTACCAGGAGCACCAGCTGTCTGAATGATCTAAGTCTAGAACCTCCAGGCTCTACCCACTGGTGGAGCTGGTGTCAAGGGAGGGCCATTAGCCGGCTCCCAGTGGGAAGTGGATGGCATACTCAATGTGGGTCACTTAAGCATCATAAATAGATTATTTGCCAAGATATAGGAAAGGATTTAGAGACACCAATAAGGGATAATCCAGTACCCTGGCTGCTCTTACCTCCCTAGGCCTGCTGGAGCAAGGAGGGGGCAGTTACTGGAACCCAGGAGGCTTCCTGACAGGAGCTGTGGCCTTTGGCAGTGGAACAGAAGGAGGTGGGAAATAAACCCTAAACCTCACCTTCCTCCTGTCTTTAGTTCTCCTACTGGTAACTCCCACTGGACAATCCTAGCTGGAAACCAGAATGCCAAGGAGTTGTGAACACAGGCCAGACTGTGGGTTCCAGGCATCAGAGCGGGGTGAGGAAGGGTGGGAGATTGGGTTTGGAGGGCCAAACACAGATAGCCCCAAAAGTTCGCCTCACTTGAACCCCATGGAAGGAGCTCCTCTCAAGGAGAAGAGGTGAGAAAGGCATGTTGGGCAAACACACACTGTGGAGAACTCTCATCTACATGGAGAAGCTGCTGGAATCAGCATCTCTTGATGTTGAGTCCAATGTTCTTCCACGACACAATTGCCTGATGTTCAGAACTTGTCCTGTGACTACTGATGTCGTATCTTATCAGATTCCTTGGAAATTGCACCTGAAACTTTACTTATGCCTGGCTTTTAAATGCCTATAATTTAACTTCTTTAATTTGGACCTTCCTTATAAATCTCAGAGTATATTTTTAGTTGTTTTTCACATTTCTTCCATCTCCCATAGGTCATTTATACCTCTTAGCATTTAGAAGTTACCTATTGAATAGCATGGTTCTTAGATCAATCTTAGACAATTCTCTGGGTGGAATTTGACATATCTAGTGGTAGATTTATACTTTTCCCATTGGATCCTTGTGTGCCGTCTTCTATAAAGTCTTCAGGTCACAATTGATGGGCTTTTTTTTATAGATGTCTAATTCACTCAGTCAGTTTCACCTTGTGTAGAGAGAATCAATCTGCTGAGTTTTCTAGACATTAGCAATACATGAAAATCCTATAATAAAGTATGCTATCATCTCTTTTTGAAAATAAGTAATGAGGCATGACAATTTCTTTCTAAAGCAATAATCAAGAAAGAGAGCCCTGCCTTTAATTCATTATGTGAGCCCACAGAAAGAGCAAGGGAAAAATAAATATTTTCACCCACCTGAGTCAACTTCAAGCCTAAAATTATAGGTTCTTGCAACTTTGACTTAATTGCTATCACAAAGAAGCACAAGTTGCTGTGATCAGATATCTCACAGAATGCAAAAGCACTAATTCTTGACATTTCAGAAAGTCATATCATTATCTTTGCCCCAACCCGTACTGATTTTCTTTCACAGTGAATTAAAAAATATATATGTGTATGTGTATATATATATATAAATATAAATATAAGAATTGAAGAAAAAGCCAAAACTTGGGATATTTAAATGAAAGTCCTGTAACCAAAACACAGCTTATAACAGATGGTGAGAACTCAGCTCATGACATTTCCCAGTATCTACATTTACAATGAATAATGAATATTCTTATTAACATCAGGACTTGGCTAATTTGAAAGTGACACACTTTCTTAATACCAAAAATCTAAGCCTCAGTCTTTATGGCCTGTCACCAAAGTCAGTATGGTGGTTGGAATGTGGGCTGGGAACTCAGGGCAGGAGAAAGGCCCCTCCCACGGTCATGAACAACCTAGGGAATAACTATGGTGAGTGGGCACTGGGACGGGGAGGTGACGCCTGTACTGCCGTCATCCAGGCCTGTGACCCACGCAATTGCTTCCTCAACTTGGAGTTCTGTTCCAGCTCTGTCCTTATTTTTAATGTCACAGTTTCACTAGTTTTTCATCATTTATTCACTTTATTTTTTGTTGTTGTTTTTCTTTTTTTGAGACCGAGTCTGGCTCTGTGGCCCAGGCTGGAGTGCAGTGGCGCGATCTCAGCTCACTGCAAGCTCCAGCTCCCGGGTTCACGCCATTCTCCTGCCTCAGCCTCCCGAGTAGCTGGGACTACAGGCGCCTGCCACCACGCCCGGCTAATTTTTTGTATTTTTAGTAGAGATGGGGTTTCACCTTGTTAGCCAGGATGGTCTCGATCTCCTGACCTCATGATCTGCCCGTCTCGGCCTCCCAAAGTGCTGGGATTACAGGCTTGAGCCACCGCGCCCGGCCTCATTTATTCACTTTATAAAAATTGTGAAATATTTCAAGCAAGCTTGCAGTTCAAACAATAACATTCATGTATCTGTCTTACAACTTTCTCCAATATTATATTTTTATTATGGTGGCTTCAGATTTTGTTCTTTTTGTAAGAAAGAAAACCTCAAAAAAAAAAAAAAAAAAAAAAAAGAGAGAGAGAAAGAAGAGTATTCCTGGAGAGGAGAGCAGGACAGGACTTTGGTTCTGTCCCTACTCCAGCCTTTGGTTCATTCTCGGAGGTTATTTATAACCATGTGCGGGACTTTGTCTTGCCCAGTCTACTATTATTATTATTGTTGCTGTCATTGTTGTTACTATCTCTGGGCCCAGCCAGCTTATATTCCCAATCATCCCATACCCCTTAGATGCCATTTGCAGATCCCTCATTATTAGTGGGATTGGGCATCATGTCATTTTTTTTTTTTTTTGGCAGTTCAGTCTTTCTCTTCTGGGCTGTCCTCTTTTCTTATTGATTTGTAAGGATAAAGAATCCTTTATCCTTGTCTGTGGTATGTAATAGATATTGATCCTTTGTCAGTGAAATAAGTTGCAAATATCTTCAGCTGTGGCTTGCTTTCTATATTTATAGTATCCTTTTTAAAATAAAGACCTTTGAAGTGTGAAGTCTCTAGCTATGTCAATCAAACCTTTTGTGGTTTATTGTCTCTGCGTTGCTTTAATTACAGGCCAGTGAGGGAAGTCTTTCCTGCCGGGAGATATTCATTGAAGTGCACACTGCTCAGAGCCACACCGTAGGCTGGCAGAGGAAGTGTCTCAGTGTCGCCTTGGCCTGTTCACCCCCTGCCAGGCCAGTAGAGGAGCTGAAGAGTCTTCACCATGGTTTGAGAGAAAGGTCTGGAGCCCCGCGCTGTTCTCAGATCACCAGGACACCTGGAGATGGCAGGGTCTCAGCATTCTAACCACAGCACAGTCCCCACTGAATGAGGGGCCTGGTCTACGGAGCTCCCCAAACTGTCCACTTTCTCCATCTCCCTGTTGCCTTCCCTCTCCCGTGTCCCCAGTGTCACATGGTTGGCAAGTGCCAGACCCATGCCTAAGCCTAGCCTGGCAACCCCAATCTGTTTCAGCACAAGGAGGCGGGCAAGGTGTGCGGAACAAACGTGCCATTTCCAGGTGCCTATCATTTTCAACCCATGCAAGAAAAGGCAGACTTCACTTTGTAAAAGCAATGAGGAAGACAGATCCAAACGTCCTGGGGAAAAAGCCTTTCTAAAAAGCAACCCAAGACTCTCTACTGACAATACACATTTCCAAGGCGATCCTAAGAAATCCATTTGTGTAATCAGCTGATAATTTCTTTTTTACTTCAAAGTGGCTCTGAGCTCAATTCAGACTGAAAAACTCAATAGAGAGTCCTAGAGCCTGTAATCAATGCTTTTTGCTGGGGGAGCCTGGGCACTCTTTCTGTCGTTCAGAAGCATTCATTTAACTTTGATATCATGGGAGGCAGGGTGACAGGAAGGGCTTCTCTCTACTTTCTCCCTGCTTGGTGGCGTATCTGTGTGAAGACACATTTCATTTCATATCAGCTGGCCTGTCCTAACAGGCCCTGCACAGGCAGGGACGGAAGTGTCACAACTTGGCAGCCCTTCTCAGAGCCTAGATTTGCCTCTAATCAAGCTCTCCATTGCTTTTAAAACAATAAGAAGCTCATCCCTCCTGTCAATAATGTGTGGCTGTGGTCTGGAATCTCACTGGCCTTAGGTCTTCACGGGGCTCTTTTATCTGTATCTGAGAGCTGCCCTGGAGTGCCGCCGAATGAGATTGTCAGCTGGTTTGGGCACTGGGTGTGGAATGATGTATATAGTGACATCTTGTAATTTGATTTTGCTTTCAAAAGGTAAAAGACACCTGTCATTTATTGGGAGCCTCTGTATGTCACTTACTTTCCATATAGCATCATGTTGAGCCCTCTAACAACCCTGGGAAGGAGGAGGGTGTGTCTCCATTTTTTTACATAGACTTTTAAATTTAGAGCAATTTTAGGTTTGTAGAAAAATTGCAAAGATAGTACAGAGAGTTGCCACCTACCCCATAGCCAGTTGCCCCTCTAATTAACATTTTACATGAGTATGGTATATTTTTACAGAGAATAAATCAATATTGACATATTATTATTGACCAAAGTCCACACTGTATTCAAAATTTCCTTAGTTTTTAGCCTAATGTCTTATTTTCTGTTCCAGGATCCTATTCAGGATCCCACATTCCATTTGGCCGATATGTCTCCTTATGTGCCTCTTGGCTATGACGGTTTCTTGTACTTTCTTTGTCTTTAATGACCTTGACAACTTTGAGGAGTACTAGTCAAGTAGCTGTAGATTGCCCCTTAACTGGGGACATTGTTTGACATCTTCCTCATGATTAGACTTGGGTGATGGGTTTTGGGAGGAAGACACAGGGATAAAATACCATTCTCATCACATTATATCAAGTATATATCATTTTTGCGATGAAGAAACTGAGTCTCAGAGGACAGGACCTGCCCAGGCCTCCAGGAAGCTCTGGTACCAATTTGAATCCAGCTCTGCCTGGTCTTCAAGTCCATGTTCCCTTCATTCCATGACATCACCCTCTCTCAGGCGATGAGGGAAAACCGGGCTTGAGAGAGACAACCAGGTTAAAGAAAGGTGGACCCCTCCTTCAAATTGCCACCTCTTCCTGTGCAATGCCCCTTCCCCATCTATCTTACTGGTATAGTTGTTTGGAGTTTTGGGGGTGAAGTAAGAGGGTGGAGAGGTGTGTCAAAAGTGGTAATGGGATGTCCAAGCCAACTGGAAAAGGCCAGATGTTCCTTCTGTCCTCAGTTAAATGCCCACTCCCATTTGAGGTTAAAATGCCTATTTCCTTTGAGTTCCATTTAACTTGCCGTACTTGAAAGTAATAGTTCTGGCAGGCTTATTAGCCCAGGCAATGTTCTCTTAGGCTCTAGTCACCTGAACACCACCTCTACAATTTTTGTTGTATTTCCAAACTACCTGAGCTATTATTTACTTAATTAAAAATTTAACGTCATCCCAAGCAATACTACACAATGAAAGATTTTATGTGCCAGTTAGATTTTTTCTCGACTCACATTAAAATAAGTACTGAACTGTTGTTATTATTAATAAATCCTCATCCTTTGCTCCTACCGTGTATGTGGCAATCACTAGTAGTGTGTGTATCCCACTCCAGAACTGCTGAGTCACCCAACAAGGGAGGTTGGGAGGAGTAGTGAGCTCTTTCTATTTCTTCATAAACTAACTTTTAAAAATCAAGGCACATGATTTTTAAAACTCCAATAGCATGGTCAGGAAGATGAGCAGTCCCTTCTGGAGTCACTCAGTTCTACCCCCAGGGATAGTGACTTTTAGCTCTCTGAGCTGCTGCTTCTGCTTTTTCCTTCCTCTTGCTCAATACTGTGCGGTGGCAGGTGCTGCTAGTGCCCTGCCCGTGTCCCTGGGGCTTGTCACTCTGGTGCCCAAGCCTGACTTCTAACCGCCAGGGCCTGGGGTCTTGCCCTTGGCACCTTCTCTTGCCCCTGGAGCCCGCTCTGCCTCTCCTACAGTAGGCAGAGAATGTGGGGAAATGAATGCCACTTGGGAGCCACCCTCACCCAGTAACAGAGGAGCATTTGTACAGCCAGGCCCTGGCTCCATTGCCTCTTGGCGGGGTACCTCTGATGTGTGAGTGTTATACTGGCTCCCAAGCCTCCCCTGCAGGATTAAGCTCCAGTCGCCCACAGGGGTGGCAGGAATATTGTACTTTTGTTAGCTGCCTTCCTAGTGGTCAACTCTGCTTCTCACCTAGCACCTCATTTCACTGTGTGCAAGTCTGGATTTCTTCCCAGGCTGGAAACTTGTTCAGTGCAGAGATTATGTTTTCCCCTTTAGATCTGGTGCAGTGCCTATCATCTAAGAGCTACTCAGTCAACGCTTGTTGGATGAAGAGCAGGCTACATGAACTAGGATGAAGTGATTTCCTGGGCTGGTTTGTACCTGGTGGTGCATGATGCTTAGCAGTGTAGCCATGTCTGCAGCTTTTCTACATAATTGTCTTTTACTTAAGTTTCTTTGATCGAAAAACATAGGAACCGACTCTGGGTAACTTAAGGGAAGGGAATATACTGGAAGGCTACTGTGAAAGCTCATGGAATTGAAGGAGGAACTGGAGCCGGGTCAACTCCAGGATGGAACAAGGATAACAATTACAGTAATAGTAGCTAACATTTACGGAACACTTCTACACACCAGGCTCTGGGCCAAAAATGTCATCTGATCTACTTTTCACAGCAACTTCATGAAGTCATTATCGTTATTATCATCCCCATTTTGCCAACGAGCTACTTGGGGCAGAGAGGTTAGAACCCAGCAGGCTGACTTCAGAGCTTCTGTTCTTAACACACATGGATGCCTCTGCAGCGGGCCTTCTGGATCAGCTTTCTAGGTTGCCACCTTTGAGACTCAGCTACGATGGCATCCAGTCTCTGTCTCTCTCCTAAGTTTCAAATTCTTGGGAAAAACCACTAAGTCGGCTTGACTTCGATCAGTGCTGAACAAGGGGCAGAGTCAAGTGGCACAAATACAACCCCTGGGGGGCCCACTCTGTGTACTGAACCATTTCCAGGGCAGGAAGAATAGGGTCTGGGGAGTGTCCTCCTCTTTCGGGCTCTTAAAGCTTTTGTCTTCTACATCTATGTTTCCAATGTACAAATTATAGTTCTCAAAGTGTGGCCGCTGGACCAGCTGCATCAGCATCGCCTGAAACCTGATAGAAATACTAATTCATTTGCCCCATCCTGGACCTATGGAACCTTAACTTCTTGGGGTGAGGTTAGAATCCAGAGCTCTTAGTGATTAGGGCGTGTTTGATTTTTGTGCTTTCTGTGCCTGGGTATTGGGAATGGAGGTTCCGTTAAGGCATCTTCAGAGCACTTTTGCCAACAGTTGTACCATTAGGGTATACTCAGTTGTCAGGAGGCTGGCCTTGCTCTCTGCTGTTTCTTCCTATTCCTTCCTGGCAGCTGGCTGAACATTTTTTACTCTTTGAAAAGTACACAACCTAAATTAGAGCCCAAGGGTCTACTTGAATCCTACCAAGAAGGGTGGATAGGTCAGAACTGTCTCAGTTACAGGAGACGGAAACATGACTTAATACTTTCTTAAGCCCCCAAAGTTTATTTCTCTTAAATATCTGAAAATTCCAGGAATTGGTTCCAGTTTCAGGTATAGGTGGATCTAGGTGCTCAAATGACATCACAAATGTTCTTTTTCTTTTCTCTAGCTTCTTCTTTGTTGGTTTCTGACATCCTTCCTCCACATGAAGGTCTCCAGCAACTCCAGGGTAACATGAATCTTTCAGCTTATGATCTCAAAGGGAGAAAGAGCTTTCCTCTGGCAGCATCCATATTTATCCCCTTTCCAGAGATCTCTGGTTAGCCCTGTTTGGATCACATGATCTTTCCTGGACCAATCACTGTTTCCAGGAGCTATATCCCCTATGGTAGAAGACACAGGTTATAGAGCTGCTTGACAGCTCTATGGAATCCTGACCATTGAGGATGGGTTAGACCCACAGGTGCACTCAGAAATGTTAACAACCTATTCTGCTGAAGGGGGTGAGGGCCTGTGATTTGTGTTATGCTCTGATTTTTACGGTGCAGCCACTCCCAGTATGGTTGATGTCAAGCTGCCAACATGATAGTACTGCAGATGAGGTTGGGAAGAGATGCTTGGTAGTGCACCATCATATATTAATAGTATTTTCTCCAGTGAGATATAGCAGATGCAAGTAACCTCTGGTATAGACAATTACAAAGGGAAATAAAATAATTAGAAAGTAATGAGTTTTCAATAATTATCATCTTTTTTTCTATAATTTATTTCAATTTATTTTATTGTAAGTTTATGTAACTTAGTTTTTAACAATGGCTTTGTTTAACAACTGGCTCACAAACTTCCTGAAAATTTAAGTCACCTCTCTCAAGCTGGTACAAGCTAGGTCCAGCACACCAGAGGTTAGAACCTGACAGGGCCGGAAGAGAGTAGTATGTTCACTGTAGCTGCCATTTCCCCTCCCACTCCTGGTGGGGACAATATCAAATTCACTCCTGAGTGGTGCTTCAGGTGGCTTTTCAAGGTTGAAGGATATTAATAGCTTAACAGTAGGTCCTTATAGACATCCTGGCCTGCAGCTACTTGCTTTTGAAGCATTGTCAAGTAGGGCTCAGATGTGGGAATAGAGCACTTTTAGCCTGTAGGCATAAAAGTACAGTTCACTGTCAGTTTCTCAGTAAAGAAATATAGCATTACTTTATGCCAGTCCTAAATGCATTTCACAAAATTTAAACTAAAAAGAAACATAAGCTCTTGCTGGTGCCCACTTTGTCAGAATGAAAGGTTGCTTGTTGACAATTGTTCACTGTAAAGGTTCACGAGGAGGAAGGAATATCGAATATGTCCCTAGTCATCCTTTCTCTATTGTTTGCAGAATCTCACTTGTTTTGAACTTACTGGGAAGGAGTAATACTCACCTTTTGCCCTACTCTCGAAGCTTCTTTCAGCTTACAGGGGCCTGAGGCTGGAGGCAGGGGGATCAGTGAGGGGGCTGCAGCATCGGTCCAGGTGAGAGATGATGGAGGCCTGAGTGTGAGCATGGAGGTGGGGTTGAGATGATGGAGGCCTGAGTGTGAGCATGGAGGTGGGGTTGAGATGATGGAGGCCTGAGTGTGAGCATGGAGGTGGGGTTGAGATGATGGAGGCCTGAGTGTGAGCATGGAGGTGGGGTTGAGATGATGGAGGCCTGAGTGTGAGCATGGAGGTGGGGTTGAGATGATGGAGGCCTGAGTGTGAGCATGGAGGTGGGGTGTGAGACGATGGAGGCCTGAGTGTGAGCATGGAGGTGGGGTTGAGAGATGATGGAGGCCTGAGTGTGAGCATGGAGGTGGGGTTGAGATGATGGAGGCCTGAGTGTGAGCATGGAGGTGGGGTGTGAGATGATGGAGGCCTGAGTGTGAGCATGGAGGTGGGGTTGAGATGATGGAGGCCTGAGTGTGAGCACGGAGGTGGGGTTGAGACGATGGAGGCCTGAGTGTGAGCACGGAGGTGGGGTTGAGATGATGGAGGCCTGAGTGTGAGCATGGAGGTGGGGTTGAGAGATGATGGAGGCCCGAGTGTGAGCATGGAGGTGGGGTTGAGATGATGGAGACCTGAGTGTGAGCATGGAGGTGGGGTTGGGGAGGTGCCTGATGGCAGACTTCAGCCAGAGCGATGGCCCAGAGACCTCACTTTTTAGCTAAAAGAGCATAGGCCAGTGATATACATGCTTAAAAAATGTAAAACATGAGGGAATAAATGTACTCTATAGTCTAGTAAACTTAATATATTTCTTGGGAAAAGCTACTTAACAACAAGAACTGAAGAAACTGTTTCATAATAAAAGTCAGATCCCCTCCACCCACCAACATGCAGCAAAAAAAGTCATTTGTACTTGGGGATGTAAAAAAGAATGAAGCATTATTTTACTGGGGATATTTTCAGGAGGTAAAGTTAAGACAATTCAGTAGGTAAAGAATTAATGCATACACAGAATGTGGTATATCTCACTAAATATGGGTGTTCGGGGATGATTTATTATCTACAAAATATCGAGTACAGGCCAACACTTAGACATTAATTCCATTTTAGAGTCTGCAGTCAAAGAAAACTCCTAGGGCAGCTTGCTTAAAAAAGAGTAAGATACGTTGCTTTCCTCTTGCGTGGGCTGAGACCATCAAACCATTTCTTCTATGGAAATTGAGTCACCTTTTCATCTAGAGAACAAAGTGGCCAGGCAGGGACCAACCTGAGGTATAAACGCAAAAAGATCACCCATTGTTTCTGCCAGAAGCAACACGGCTCTGGCTAAATAATGTTCACCTGATCTGTATTAAAGAGAAGTTGAAGGACGAAAGAATAATCATTTTGTGCCTTTGAGAAGCTGTTGGAAGTCTTTCTAGTATCAATCAAAAGCACTACAATGTACATCACTGTGCACCATCAGCAAATACCCTTCGGATGCACCCTAGAACTACCTTTACAAAGTGAAACTTTTTGGGAATATTGGAAATATGCAAATGTACCAGTAACATTTAACAGACCAGTGACATAATTTTTAAAAAGTGGCAGGTGTCTATTTCCATAGATCTTATTTACTTCCAACAAATTAATGAATTAGTATCCATTTTCTATTTTCAGATTTGAGTTTGGGACGTGGTTGGATATTAGCACTACCGTATGTTTTGCTACAACTGTCACTGTTTATACCAGGCAATGTGTCAGGACTTTACAAATACTTTCTCTGGAAGATACATGATCTATTTCACAGATAAGATTACTGAATCTTAGAGAAGTCAGGTAACCTTCAATGTTAGGAAGGGTGTTGAACCGCATGCCCCGCACTAGAATTTATGTTCTTAATTTCTACCTTCTATTGATGGCCCTGTTAAGTCATAATGCTACTCAATATACACGGCATGCTTTACAGTTTGTAAAGTGCTTTGCCAAATGTTAGCTAATTTGAGCATAATTCCCCAAATGTGGTAATTTAGAATTATCCTTAGTCCCTGCAGTACTCACTTTCAATATTGACTTCCTTTATTCACAGAGGAAAACCAAAATGATTGAGGCCCAGAGTAAAGGCCATATCCACAACCGCCCTGAGATGAGGTAGTTTTTACAGGGCTCTCTTTATCTCCTTCTCTGATCTCTGTAAAACTGTCTGCCTTGTGAGCCAAGATCATGCCACTGCACTCCAGCCTGGGCGACAGAGAGAGACTCTGTCTCCAAAAAAAGAAAAAAAAAAAAAAAAAAAAAGAAACTGTCTGCCTCATTTGGTATTACATCCAGCTATTAGGCTTCACTAATTGCCAGCTGATTGCTATATTATTTCAACAATGCCCTGGGGCATAGATTACTCTGTGGTTTAATCCAAGAGGTAGTTTTTGAGGTCAGTGTTTGAGGTTTCTTCTGACTCCAGTAGGGCTCTTCTTAGCTGTCTCTTTCCCTGGTTCTCCCTCGTGAACTAGCTGGCCTATGGTTTAGTTGATTGCTATTAATTGAGAAGAGCTACCAGCCTCCTCTTATTTTTTTGGCACCAGAATCTCCATTGTTTCTGATAGTGTCCTTAGGCCTGAACTTTCTGTTTCAGATTAAGTCAGTTTCCTTTGGGGGTCTCCTTCTCACCCTGGGCAAAAATCCCTGAGCCACCACTCAAGGCAGTGGGTGAGGCACTAGTCTCTGGTCTTCTCAGTTTCCTCTCTTGGTGTGAAACCTCTGCCTTCTGACTGAGCCGGGGCAAGGGCAATTGAGGCCTCAGTATTCCTGGCCTGATGAGCGTGGGGGTAGAGCTCTGTGCTATGAATGGAGGTTGGATGGGAGAAGGGAGCCTCTGATTTCTTGACTGCAGTCACCAGGAATTTAACCTCTTCAACTGGAGATGGCAGCCTACTTCTCCTGGTGAGTTACACCCTTTGTTTAGGACCGGAGAGGAGAAGGACCCCATATTCTTGGCCACAGCTGCCCAGGGTGGATGAGAGGGATGGGAGCAGAGCTGGATGGGAGATAGAGGGTGGGTTGTAGTTCAAGTCACAGACTCTTGCAGTTCTTACTGAGTTTTAGTAGATTTCCTTGAATAAATGCTTCTTCATTTGCTATATGCCCTTAGGACAGTTTTCAGCGACTGACTTTAAATGGTTGTTTGTTTTTCTAATAGTTTTACCATGTATGCTTGTTTCACCGGGGAATAGGTCTGTAGAACTCACATTGCCATCCAGGAAGTGGAGATATTTCAGGTTCAGCTCCAGACCACCACAGTGGAGTGGATATTGCAGCTAAGCAAGTCACACATGTTTTTTCTTTGTTTGTTTCTCAGTGAATATAAAAGTTATGTTTATATTATACTGTAGTCTGTTAAGCATATAATAGTATTATGTACACATATACATATGTTTATTAAAAATACTTTACTGCTAAAAATGCTAACAATCACCTGAGACTTCAGTGAGTAGTAATCTTTTTGCTGGTGGAGTGTCTTGCATTGATGTTGATGGCTGATGACTGATAAGGGTAGTGGTTGCTGAAGGCTGGAGTGGCTGAGGCACTTTGTTAAAACCAGACAACAATTAAGTCTGCCATGTTGATTGACTCTTTCTTTCATGAACAATTTCTCTATAGCATGCAATGTTGTTTGATACCATTTTACCCACAGCATAACTTTTTTTTTTTTAATTGGAGCCAATTTTCTCAAATCCTGCTGCTGCTTTGTCAACTAAATTGATGTAAAATTCTAAATTTTTTGTTGTCATTTCAACAATATTCGCAGCAACTGCATCAGGAGTAGATGGCATCTGAAACAACCGCTCTCCTTGCTCATCCATAAGAAGCAACTGCTCAGCTGTTAAAGTTTTATTATGAAATTACAGCAATTCAGTCACATCTTCAAGCTCCGCTTCTAATTCTAATTCTCTTTGCCAATTCCACCACATCTGCAGTTACTTCCCCCAGTGAAGTCTTCAACCCCTCCAAGTCATCCATGAAAGTTGGAATCAACTTCTTCCAAATTCCTGTTAATGTTGATATTTTGACCTCCTACCATGAATCATGCATGTTCTTAATGACATCTAGAATGGTGAATCCTTTCCAGAAGGTTTTTAATGTGTTTTCCCCAGAACCATCAGAGGAATAACTGTCTATGGTATTGACAGCCTTATGAAATGTATTTCTTAAATAATAAGATTTGAAAATTGAAATTTCTTCTTGATCCATGGGATGCAGAATGAATGTTGTGTTAGGAGGCATGACAATGACTTTCATCTCCTTCTACATGTCCATCAGAGCTCTTGGGTGACTAGGTGCACTGTCAATGAGCAGTTGTATTTTGAAAATCTTTTTTCCTGAGCAGTAGGTCTTAGCAGTGAGCTTCACATCGTCAGCAAACCATGCTGCAACAAACATGCTTTCATCTAGGCTTTGTTATTCCATTTATAGAGAACAGGCAGAGTAGATTTAGCATGATTCTTAAGAGCCCTAGGATTTTCAGAATGGCAAATGAACATTGGCTTCAACTTAAAGTTATGAGCTGCATTAGCCCCCAACAAGAGAATCAGCATGTTCTTTGAAGCTTTGACTTCTCTCTAATTATGAAAGTCCTAGTTGGCATCCCTTCCACCAGAAGGTTTGTATTAGTTCATTCTCATGCTGCTAATAGAGGCATACCCAAGACTGGGTAATTTATAAAGGAAAAAGGCTTAATTGACTCACAGTTCAGTATGGCTGGGGAGGCCTCAGGAAACTTACAATCATGGCAGAAGGGGAAGCAAACATGTCCTTCTTCACATGGCAGCAGCAAGGAGAAGTGCTGAGCAAAAGGGGGAAAAGCTCCTTATAAAACCGTCAGATTATGTGAGAACTCACTCACTATCATGAGAACATCATGGGGGTAACCGCCCCCATGATTCAATTATCTCCCATTGGGTTTCTCCCATGACATGTGGGGATTATGAGAACTACCAGGTAAAGATAAGATTTGGGTGGGGACATAGCGAGACCATACCAAGGTTGTTTCATCTACGATTAAAATCTGTTGTTTAGTGTAACTCCCTTTATTAATGATATTCTGAATAACTTATTGAAGCTTCTGCATCAGCACCTGCTGCTTCAGCTTGCACTTTTATGTTACAAAGAGGGCTTTTTTCCTTAAAGCTCTTGAACCAACCTCTGCTGGCTTCCAGATTTTCTTCTGCTGTTCCCTTACCTCTTTCAGCCTCATAGAATTAAAGTCAGGGCCTTCCTCTAGATTAGGCTTTGGCTTAAGAGAATGTTGTGGCTGGTTTGATCTATCCAGACCACTAAACCTTTCTTCACATCAACAATAAGGCTGCTTTGCTTTCTTATCATTTGTGAGTTCACTGGAGTAGCACTTTTCATTTCCTGCAAGAACTTTTCATTTGGATTCACAACTTGGATTAGCTATTTGGGGGCAATCCAGGCCTAGCTATCAGCTTATCTGGTTTTTGACATGCTTTCCTCACTAAACTTAATTATCTCTAGCTTTTGTATTTATTTTTTTGATACATAATGTTTGTACATATTTATGGGGTACGTGTGATATTCTGATACATGCACAGAATGTGTAATGATCAAGTCAGTTTACTTAAGATATCCATCACCTCAAGCATTTATCATTTCTTTGTGTTAGGAACATTTCAAATACTTTCTTCTAGCTGTTTTGAAATACACAGCGCATTGTTGTTAACTATAGTCACCCTAATGTGCTGTCAAACATCAGGACTTATTTCTTCTATATTTCTTGTTTTAATGTTTATACCTATTAATCTACCTCTCTTTAACCACCCCTACAATCTTCCCAGCTTCTGGGAACTATCATTCTACTCTTTGCTTCCATGAGATCAACTTTTTTAGTTTCCACATATGAATGAGAACACATAGTGTTTGTCTTTCTGTCCCTGGCTTATTTCACGTAACATAATGGCCTCCAGTTTCATCATGTTTTTGTAAATGACAGGATTTCATTTCCTTTAATAGCCAAATAGTATTCCATTGCATATGTATACCACATTCTCTTTATTCATTCATCTGTTGATGGACACTTAGGTTGATTCCATGTCTTTGCTATTGTGAACAGTGCTGCAAAAAACGTAGGAGTCTTTGATATACAGATTTCCTTTCCTTTGGATAAATAGTCATGGTATCGTTGGATCATATGGTAGTTCTAGCTGTAGTTTTTTTTTTTTTAAATAAATCTCCACACTGTTTTCAATAATGGATGTGCTAATTTACATTTCCACCAACAGTTGTATAAGAGTTCCCTTTTTTCTGCACCCTCATCAGCATCTGTTTTGTTGTTGTTGTTGTTTGTTTTTTTTTTTTTTTTTTTTTTTGGTAATAGCAATTTCCAACTGGGGTAAGATGATATTTTATTGTGGTTTTAGTTTACATTTCCCTGATTAGTGATTTTTTCATATATTTGTTGGCTGTTTGTGTATCTTTTTTGATAAATGTCTATTCAGATCCTTTGCTCACTTTTTAAATGGGGTTGTTTTTATACTGTAGAATTGTTTGAGTTTTTAAAAATATATTCTGAATATTGGTCTCTTGTTGGATGAATAGTTTGCAAATATTTTCTGTCATTCAACAGATTGTCTCTTCACTCTGTTGATTGTTTACTTTGCTGTGGAGAAGCATTTTAGTTTAATGTAGTCCCATTTGTCTATTGTTGTTTTTGTTGCCTGTGCTTTTGAAGTCTCAACCATAAAATCTTTGCCTAGACCAGCGTTTTCCTTATGTTTTCTTCAAGTAGCTTTATAGCTTAGGTTTTTAGTTTTAAGTCTTTTATCCATTTTGGGTTAATTTTTACATATGATGAGACACAGAGGTCTGGTTTCATTCTCCTCATATGGATATCCAGTTTTCCCGGTACCACTCATTGAAGGCGGCATCCTTTCCTCAGTGTATGTTCTTGGCATCTTTGTTGAAAATCAGTTGGCTGTATTTTGTAGTTTTCCATGTAGAGGTCTTTCACCTCCCTGGTTAAATTTAGTCCTAGGTATTTTATTTGTTTTTATGCTATTGTAAATGGGATTGCCTTTTGTTTGTTTGTTTCTTTTCTTTTTTTTTTTTTTTTAAAGCTTGTATTCTATATATATTTTTTGTACTTTAAGTTCTGGGGTACATGTGCAGAATGTGCAGGTTTGTATCATAGGTATACATGTGCCATGGTGGTTTGCTGCACCCATCAACCCATCATCTACATTAGGTATTTCTCCTAATGCTATCCCTCCCCCTGCCCCCTATCCCCAACAGGCTCCAGTGTGTGATGTTCCTCTCCCTGTGTCCATGTATTCTCATTGTTCAACTCCCACTTATGAGTGAGAACATAAGGTGTTTCATTTTCTGTTCTTGTGTTAATTCATTGTTTGTATATAGAAATGCAACTGGCCGGGCATGGTGGCTCATGCCTGTAATCCCAGCACTTTGGGAGGCTGGATCACTAGGTCAGGAGTTTGAGAGCAGCCTGGCCAACATGGTGAAACCCCATCACTACTAAAAATACAAATATTAGCTGGGTGTGGTGGCGGCCACCTGTAATCCTAGCTACTTGGGAGGCTGAGGCAGGAGAATTGTTTGAACCTGAGAGGGGGAGTTTGCAGCGAGCCGAGATCATGCCACTGCACTCCAGCCTGGGAGACAGGGTGAGACTCTGTCTCAAAAAAAAAAAAAAAAAAAAAAAAAAAAAAAAAAAATTAGAAAAAGAAAAAAAGAGAAATGCAACTGACTTTCATATGTTTATTTTGTTTTTTAATGGAATCTTCAGGTTTTTTAAAAATATAAGATCATGTCATCTGCAAAGAGGGAAAATTTGACTTCTTTTCTAATTTGTTTGCTATTTCTTTCTTTCTGTTGCCTAATTACTCTGGCTAGGAGGTCCAGTACTATGTTGAATAGGAGTGGTAAAAATGGGCATCCTTATCTTATTCTAATTCTCAGAAGAAAGGCTTTCAGCTTTTCCCCATTCTGTATTATGTCATCTGTGGGTTTTTCGTGTATTACCTTTATTATGTCGAGGTATATTCCCTCTGTTCCTAATTTGTTGCAAGTTTTCACCATGAATGAATGCTGAATTTTATCAAATGCTTTTTGTGCATCTATTGAGATGATCACATGGTTTTCGTCATTCATTCTGCTGATGTAATATATTCTGTTTATTGATTTGCATATGTTGAACCATTCTTTCATGCCTGGAATAAATCTCACTTGATCATGATGTATTATCTTTTTAAAGTCTTGCTGAATTTGGCTTGCTAGCATTTTGTTGAGGATATTTGCATCTATGTTCATCAGAGATATTGGCCTGTAGTTTTCTTTTTTTGTTTTGTCCTTGTCTGGTTTTGGTATCAGGGTAATGTTGGGCTTATAGAATGAGTAGATAATTCCCCACTCTTCCATTTTCTGGAATAAATTGAGAAGAATTAATGTTAGTTCTTCTTTATAAGTTTGGTGGAACTTGGCAGTAAAGTCATCTGTTCCTGGACTTTACTTTGTTGGGAGAATTTTTATGACTATTCAGGTTTTCCATTTCTTTCTGGTTCAATCTTAGTAGGCCTGCAAGAGGAGTACACAGATGGCGTCAGTGGTGGATGAGAGCTTATTGGGAAAAGCTCTCTGTTGCGTCAGGTAATGGCTTGATGTGTGGAGTACATAAGAGGTCTGAGCTCCCTTCTTAAACCCCAGGTTTAGGGGAGGGGAGTGCAAGATAGGTGGAGCTGGATTTAGCAGGTCTGCTTACAAGTCTACTAATGACAGGCACAAGCACCAGCACCGAGGGCAAATCCAGTT
This sequence comes from Macaca thibetana thibetana, assembly GCF_024542745.1. Classification (NCBI taxonomy): domain Eukaryota; kingdom Metazoa; phylum Chordata; class Mammalia; order Primates; family Cercopithecidae; genus Macaca; species Macaca thibetana. Next base: position 116,317,895 of record NC_065586.1, read on the forward strand.
GGGTGGCCACCAAGTGACCAGAGGTGTGCCTAGGCCTGGAGCTAGGAAACAAACATCCTTGGCCCCAAGTTCTCTGGATGGGAATGTGTGGTGACCTAAACTCCTAATCCAGGACAGTGGGTGCTCCAGATGCCCCGAGATCTTCCCAGATGTGAAGCAGAGAAGGCCTCCCTGCACCAGGATCTCTGCACAGAGAGGGTGGGGCAGCTCAGGCTGCTATTCCAGGTGAACAGGTGCTCTGAATGCCTCTGGCGATCTGCCTGGGTGTGGAGCGGAGAGGGCCCCATTGCACCATGATCTATGTCCATGAAGGGTGGAGCATGTCAGGATTCCGGTCCTGGTGAGCGGGTGCTCTGAATACCTGGATTTATGCTGGGGGTCCAGGGGGTGGAGCAGAGAGGGTCCCACTGTACCATAGTCTCAGGAGAGCAGCAGGCTGGGACACTCTGGCATGTGCAGATAGTTTCTAGGTCGCCAAGGCTGCAAGTCTTGTCACCCAGGAAAACCTGCAGCTGTAGTAGTTCTCTAATTGCCCCAGGCCTGTGATGGGGGAGAACACAATTCCGGTACCTACTTCTGAGGTGCTTTCTATAGTTCTGGCTGTAGAGGCCCTTACCCCACTGCAGAGCAAGTACTCCAATCCCTGGCCCTAGACTAAAATGTCTGCATGGCCACACTACTGGGTCACCAAAGAATGGTTGACTTTGTATGTGTCTGGATGTAAAAGGGTATCCTCCTCTCAGTCCCAGGTCTGGGAAAATGATTGCAGCTTTTCCTGGTGTCTTTCTTTCACAGCATCTCCAAGCCTCTCTCCAACTTAGCTCCAGGGCTTGCGAGAAACAAAGCGCTCTCCCTCAGCCCCAGTTGCTCGCATACCCGTGGAAGGGTGGGTCACAGAGGGGGGCTCTTTGCTTCTCTCACGTACTGGGGCTTCACTTACTTTTATCAGCTGGATGCCGTCACAGGGGCTGTTTATGAGTTCGCCTCCCTGGGATTTGGGGTGATCCTTCACGGTTCTGGTGGATTCCCATTTTCCTTCTTGAATTAAAGCTCGCAGAGTTGACCTTTATGTACTATCTTGCTATGGTTGTGGTGTGTGGTACTCCGAAACAATTACAATAGTAACATCAAAGATCACTGATCACACTAGCAGATATCTTAATAAGAAAAAGTTTGAAATATTGTGAGAAGTCCCAAAATGTGACACAGTGACATAAAGTGAGCATGTGCTGGTGGAAAAAACATGGCACTGATAGAATTCCCTGGCACAGGGTGGCCACAAACCTCCAATTTATAAAAAAGTGCAACATCTGTGAAGTACGATAAAGTAAAGCCCGATAAAATGAGGCGTGCCTGTACTAGTGTTAGCATCTCCGTTTTATAGATGAGACATCTGAGGAACAGATAAATCTGACTTGCCTGAGGTTTCCTAGTAAAAGATACAGCTGAGATACAAAGCCAGGCAGTTTTGGTCCTTAAGTTTGCACCCGGCCAAAAGGAAGGAAACTGTTGCAAGAAATGGCACATAGAAATCTTCAGGTGGAGGAGAGGATCCAAAGCAAATAATTTTTAGGAACTATATTGAAAGCTTTGCTGCCCACCTGGACACTTCTGCATGCTGAGGCCTGTGCCAAGTCACGCTAACTTCTTCGATCAGGCCCGAAGCATCCTGCAGGGAACCTGGGCCATGTACCTTTTGGGCAGACAGTGGATATGGATTCTGTCTAAGCCAGTATTCTGTCCCTCTGTTGGTTGACAATCACCTCACAGAAATCTCTGTGCTTCTCTTTAATTAAGGACTTTGTTTCTGTAGTCAGGGATTTGGGCTTAGCAAAGGTGATTTGGTTCAGATCTTTCATGCAGGCCCTAATTGACAGTGTCCTCCTGAGATGCCTCCCTGCTCAGGCCCTACCTCCCAGGACCCGCCCTAGGCTTGTCTTTCATCATCAACAATGCCCCTGCCCCTTCCTGTGTCTCCCTCTTCCCTCCAGGCTCACAGCCTCCTAACGAGCGCACCTGCAGATCCAATCAACTGAGCAGTCGTGTCGTGTGAGTGTGCAACACTTTGCTGGCCACTCAATAGCATCCTTCTGGAGACTGAAAATAAATGAAGTCAGTGATGAGAATTGGCTGAAATTTTTTTTGGTATGAGCATAACCTGTGGCATCTACTTGCCTCCCAAATAATATACAATTGGCCCTCCATGGGCATAGGTTCAGCATCAGTGGCTGCAACCAACCAAGGATCAAAAATATTTTTTAAAAAAAGGATGTTTATGTCTGTACTGAACATGTACAGTCTTTTTCTTGTCATTATTTCCTAAACAATACAGTACAACAACTATTTACATAGCATTGACATTGTATTAGGTATTATAAGTAATCTAGAGATGACTTAAAGTATACGGGAGGATGTATGTAGTTTATATGTAAATACTATGTCATTTGGTGTAAAGGACTTGAGCATCTGTGGATTTTGGTGTCCTTGGGGTGTCCTGGAACCAATCCACAGCAGATACTAAGGGATGACTGTGTCTGCCTAGTTTATAGCACTGCCTGGATATTGAACAGCCATCTTGGCAGTGCATATCCAAGGCCGAACTCTCAATCTTCAGCCCCACATCTGCTCTCCCAAAAGTCTTTCCTTCTTACTCTTAACACCTTTCCTTTCTTCACCACCTGCATCTCATCTGCAAACAGGTCTCCTCCACAGCTGTGTTTCAAATCTCCTCCTTCCCTCCAGCTCCCCTGCTACCATCATCTCAGGCCAACACCACCTTGTGTCTGGATCACTGCAGTGGCCCACTTAATTGGCCCCCACCAGGCCCCATCTATTACCTCTTCAGCAGGTAATTATTAAAAAATGGGAATCAGATAATATTTCTCCTGTGTACCAGCTTTTCACAGCTTCCCATAGCACTTAGAACAAAAACTCACTTTGTGTCACAGCCTGCAAAGCCTCCTTGGAGCAGCCGGCCCTTGCCACCTCTCTAGCTTGGCCTTGCCTGGCTCTTTCCTTGCTCTCCCATCTAGCCACACTGGCCTTATTTCCATTCTATGCCAAGGCCTTCACACATGTGGTTTCCTCAGGGTCCTCAGGAATGTCCATGCCCTAATCCCCATAACCTGTGACATCTAATGTGGCATAGCAGAAGGGACTTTGCAGATGTTATTAATGCTACAGACTTTAACCTAGAGAAGCCTCTCTTATCCAGATGGGTCCAGTTAGTCACATGAACCCTTAATAGCAGAGAAGTTTCTCCAGCTGGAGGCACAGTAGAAAGAAGTCAATGAGATTAGGAGCATGAGAATGACTTGGGCACGATAGCTGGTTCGAGATACAGGAGACACCTGTTGAGGGATACAGGCCGCCTTGGGAGTGGAGAGTCCCTCACAAACAGTGAGGAAACCAGACTCAAATCTGCAGCCACAAGCAATCCTTCCCCCATTCTCCTTCCCCTACCCCTTCCGCTTCCCTTTCCCTTTCCCTTTCCCGTCTGGGCTGAAGTGCAGAGGCGCAATCTCAGCTCACTGCAGCCTCAACCTCCTGGGCTCAGGCGATCTGCCCACCTCAGCCTCCAGAGTAGCTGGTACCACAGTTGTGTGCCACCACACCCAGCTAATTCTTATACTTTTTTGTAGAGATGGGGTTTTGCCATGTTGCCCAGGCTGGTCTCCAACTCCTGCACTCATGTAATCTGCCTGTTTTGGCCTCCCAAAATGCCAGGATTGCAGGCATGAGCCACCGCATCTGGCACAATTCTGAAGAAGGTTGGTAGCTGATTCTTCCCAGAGGCTTCAGATAAGAGGCTGGCAAGTTGGCACTTTGATTTTGGCCTTGTAAGACCTAGAACAGAAAAACCGAGAGAGCTTCCCTGGAGTCTGACCTGTAGAACTACGAGATAACACATTGATGTTGTTTTGAGCTGCTAAGGTTATGGTAATTTGCATCGCAGCAATAGAAAATGGATCCAGCCTGGAATGTTATTCTCTTTCCACAACTAGTTTCCTGATGGCTCATTCTCCTGCTCAAGCTCAGCCATCCCTGATTAGCCCATCTAAAGTAGGTCCACCTGCTATTCTCTCTCAGGCCATCTTCTTTTTCTTCCTAGCATCAGCCACAATTTGCCATACCTACTTTTTGAGAGGCAGTACAGCATGGGAGAGCTGGTGCAACTCACATATGCAGACTCTGGAGCTGCTGAGTTCAAAATCTACTTCATCCTCTTTGCTGCTTGTGTGACCTTGGCTAAGTTGCTAACCTTCTTGTGCCTTAGTTTTTTCATCTGCAAAGTGGGCGTACTACTACTAGCTCAGAGGGTTTTAGTGAGGATGAAGTGAGTAAACATCTATAAAGCATTTAGAACAGTACTTGACACAGAGCAGGCTCTTGTAATTATAGTTATTAACTATGTATGTGTTTAGTGGCTTTCTAGACTTGGGGTTAGCAAACTACTGTCTGTGGGTCAAATCCAACCACCACCTGCTTTGGTAAACAAAGTTTTATTAGAACATAGGCGTGCCTAGTCATTTATGTACTGTTGATTGTACTTCCATGCTACCACAGCAGAGTTGAGTAGTTATGACCATATGGCTTGCAAAGCCTCAATTATTTATTCTCTGGTCTTCTACAGAAAACATTTGCTGTAAGTGGAAAGCCCCAAGAAGGTTGAGAGCATTTTTGTTTTGTTCATCTCTGCATCCTTATTTCTTGGAACACTAGCTGGTAAACCATGGGTGCACTATGCAGCAAGTTAAGGTCACCAAAGTGGAATTGTGTATTAAGCCAGTGTCTCCATCCAGGTAAGAAAGAAGGTGGGATCCATCCTTGCTTCCCATGAGTAGCGTGAGATCCTGTCTCTAGCATGGGTGTAAAGTCCCACAGCACCAGGACCAGCGATTCCACTCCATCAGCATTCAATTCATCTTTTCAGCAGCCTCATTAATGCTCTCCTACTAGGGCATCTTGGGCTTTAACATCAAGTGCCATTTTTACTTTCTAAATTAAAGCTGCTTTGTAGCTGTAGTTAATAAGCTCAGTATTCTTTGGCCGTTTGTCTCCCAGGTTGGTACCTGAGTTGCACTGTTTGGGGTGTCTCAGATGTCACAGTGTCCAACTGCCAAGTCATAAATTGGTAGGAGCCACAGAACACATGGTGTTTTAATGAAACTCTGTTATGAGCTTTAAATTGCCTCCTTACAGAAAAGCCCAAAGATGGTGTTAGCTTTTGACCTGTGTTGCTGGGAAGTTTTAAAATGTCTGAAGTTTTCATTAATTACTTCCATGCCTTCCCTGCAGCTGTGTTTTACAGGGCTGGTTCGCTGCCATCTATCATGAGATTTTCAAATTTCTAGTCTCATAGTCTTTAATTATTCCACGGGGGCTTTCAGAGCGTTTTTAATTATCCAATATATTACATTTGCGGGGAAATCAGGTTGCCTTTTCATGAGGTGAAAAGACAGAGCTGATTGCTAATTGAGTTGTTTGCCACCAGGATCAGCTGTATCAGCATCTACTGAGTTGGCGTAAGGGGGTGGAGGCTAGCAAGTCCTTAAATATTCCCCTACCGATGCCTCAAAGCTTACCCCTGGCGAATTATTTTCTTGCATTGTGCACTGTCTGCTCCAGAGCCGTTCTTTTTTAATCTTCTGCTGATAATTCATTGAGTGATAATAGTTTCGAAATCCCGTGCTTCCTTCTTGAGTGATTTGGGCAGGTGAAAGCAAAACTGAGTGTTGGGGGTCCTTGAGACTCTGGTTGGGAAATCGGGGAAGGGGACACAGAAGTGGTAGGGGCTGTTTTACAGCTTTGCCTCACCAGGTCAGCCTGGTTGTGAAATCATGGAGGGTTGGTGTTATTTTTTAGAGGTGAGAACTCAGATAGTAGGTTATGCCAGCCTACTCCAGAAGGTGAAGCATCTTCAGCCCGGACATGGCTTTGGTGTCTCTCACTCTCCTTTCACCCAGCAGTCCGGGGTGAGGGATGGAATTTCTACCTGTAGCTCCCCGGGTCACCAGACAAGAGGCCTCATCACCTGAAAACCTTCACTGAATGAGCTCAGAGCACATCGAATCTCTGCAGGTACAACGCAGCTACTGCCTAGTTACTTCATATATGTGAACGTTGCCCTCCAGCTTAGATAAATCCACTCCCTTAATTGCATCAGTTTATCTTTAAAATGGACACTGAAGTATCTTCATAATGGGATTGTGTAAATTAAATAACTTAATACACAGAAAGGGCTTAGAATAGTTTTTGGCCCATAGTAGTATTCAATAAATGTTAATAGTTACTACTACTGTGCTCTTTCTGTGGCGACTATTATACAATTTGATATCATGCTTTTTCATTTTGTTATGAAAATTTCCTCACGTTTTAAAATTGATTGTTGCTATTATTTGTATTAACTATTTTACTAAGTAGTATTTTGATGAAAATTACTTTAATATAAGTCGTTTTAGGGATTTAAAAGGTAATAAGATGGAGTTTTAGAGGTCAAATTACTGGGTGAAAGAATACAATATTTTTGCCAACTTGTCCTTGTAAATGTAATGTATGAGTATGACCATCTGACTATTCTTGCTAATGCCATCGTTGACAAAAAGTTACCAATATGGGGGATAAAAATAGTTCTCTTGTAGTTTTAATATGCATTTATTTTATTACTACTGAAGTATGACATTATTTAAAGAGTTTATTTGATATTTTTATTTCTCTGTGATTTTTCTTTATATAGTCTCTGCTTATTTTTCTATAGTTTGTGTTTTTCTTGATTTAGAGGAATGCTTTATGTATTATAAATTTTATATATTATGTTCACGTGTTTTAACTTTTAATTATTTGCAGTTATTTTTCTTCATCTTTTCCTAGTATTTTAATGTTGCTTATAGGATCTTTTGTTATCATATTTTAAATCTATGTGGTCTGTTGATTTAAATCTATAGGTCTTAAATCTATCTTGGTTAGTCTTGTCTTTTCTGGATTTTGTGTGTTTATTTACTGTGTCAAGACCTTAAAAGTTTTGGTCTATAATTTCTTCTACTGTTTTAATAATCCACCTGGATTTTTTTCTTAGGTGTTATATTAGTCTGTTTTCTTTGCTTATAACAGAATACCAGAAACTGGGTAATTTAAAAAGAAAAAGAATTTATTTCTTACAGTTCTCGAGGCTGGCAAGTCCAAGGGTAAGGCGGCTATCTGGTGAGGGCCTTCTTTTTGGTGGAGACTTCTTGGACTCCTGAGATGGTGTGGGGCATCATATGGCAAGGGGGCTGAGTGTGTTGAGCATGCTAGCTCTGGTCTCTTTTCCTCTTCTTACAAAGACAACTCATTAATTCATTAATTGCCCTTCATTGTTTTAAAAACTATTTTCTTGGAAATTTGTGGGTATATTCCACATGAGTTTTAGCATTAGCTTGCCAGAATTAATAAGAAATTCTTGAGATTTGGATTGAAATTGCATTGACTTTATAGGTAAATTTGTGAAGAACTAAATCTTAACAGTGTCACAGCTTTTTATTTGGGATCATTTTAATTCTCTCCTGTAGAAAAAATTTCTAGTTTTCTCCGTATTTGTTTTATGAATTTTTTGATAAATATAATCTTAGGTATTTGACAATTTGGGTTGCTCCTGTGAATGCAATCTTTCCCCAAGACATGTTCTAATTAGTTTTATAGTGAATTTGTTCCTCTTGGATATGGCTACCCTACTGAAGTCTCCTTTCGTTCCAATGTTGATTCCATTGGATTTTCTAAGTTGATAAATATATTGTTTCAAAATTGCATCTTGTTTCTCTTTCCCCAATATTTATATCCTCTTTTCTTTTCCCATTCTTATTGCATTGGCAAAAATCTCCAGTGCAATTTTGAATAGCAGGGCTCATAGTAGGCATCTTTGCCGTATTCCTGATTTAGTTAGACCTTCTCTAATGTTTTTCATTACGTATGATGTTAGTTTCTTTTAGATAATTTTTATAAAGTTAAAAATCCTTCCTCTTATTCCATGTTTGTTAAAAGTTTCATTGGGAATATGCCAAATAACATTTTATTAAATATTTCTTATTATTTATTGAGATCTTGTTTTTGTTTTACAAAAACAACAGTTCACTTAACTGGAGTTTAAAGTTAGTGTTCCCTATGATCAAATCAATTGTAGTGTTTATTTGTTAATGGTAGCTTGTAATGAGATTTTATGTATTTCAATTTAAAAAATGTCTTTTCACACAGATAAGCACTATCAAATGCTGATAGCAATTATTAGCATATGCTTTTATTTTTTTTTGAGACAGGGTATCACTTTGTCACCCAGGCTGGAGTGCAGTGGCACAATAATGGCTCACTGTAGCTTCAGCCTCCTGAGTAGCTAGAAGTACAGATATGTACTACCATGCCTGGCTAATTTTTAAATTTTTTGTAAAAAGGGGGTCTCACTATGTTGCCCAAGCTGGCCTTGAACTCCTGGCCTCAAGTGATCCTCCCACCTCAGCCTCCCAAAGTGCTGGGATTACAGGCATGAGCCATTGTACCGGGCCAGCATGTGCTTTCAGTTGAGCACATTCATTGCTTGGAAGGTGGATAAATTAGACAGTGTCCCTCTCCTAGAAGCACACAGTCTAGAAGGGAGATGTCTATATATTGTCTGCCAAGTAGTGATATAAAATGTATTCCTCATCTTTCAAGACAGTGCATCTTTTCTTCTAAGAAGATTTTCTCATCCCCTTAGGGCCCCACTCCTATGTGCATCCACAGCTCTTTGTTCACATTTTTATTGTCTAGGGAGGCTGATTTTTTAATGATTATGTGGCATAACCCAGATCATAGTATTTAGGAGTGCACACTCTTTAGGTTCCAGTCCTGGCCCTCCCAAAAATTTTCTGTGTTACTTTAGGCATGTTACTTTATCTCTCTGTGCTTTAGTTTCCAAATAGGTACAGCTTCATAGGGGTGTGATAAGAAATGAATTAGTTTTTGTATATGTTTCACCTATAATTGTTGTTTTGCTTTGTAATTTCAGGTTGAATTCATTAAGAAACATTATCACGTCTGGAGCAAAAGCTAATTTCCAACTGTTAAAAAAGCTAAAAACTATTTTTAGCTTGTAGGCCTTACAAAAGAAGGTAAAAGGCCCAAGTTGGTACATAGGCCAAACAGGTTTGCTGACTCCTGGTCACTGAGATGTTGGAATTGTGTGTTACTGCAGCATATCTGTGTGTGTGTGTGTGTGTGTGTGCACTTTTTTGTTGGAACTTGGTATCAGAGCTAGCTTTGAAGAAATAAATGGGAAGTTTTGACATTTTCCTGTACTTTGAGAATTTATTATATACATATTTTTTATGAAGATTCAGTAGAACTGATAAAAACATCTAAGGCTATATATATATATTCACACACACATATAATAGAGTATATTTTTGCTCTTTCAAATTCTTACAAAGGTTTTGGAGTACATTTTCTACCTTTTCTTAACCCAATGTTTGTATTATTTCTTGAGTACTGTCTAGTCTATTACAGTTTTCATCAGCAATATGTGGTTACTGAAATTTAGTTAAAATCAAATAAAATTAAAAATTCGGTTCCTCAGTATTATTAGTTGTATGTCAATGGCTTAGTGGTTGTACGTGGCTGGTGCCTAACATACTGAACAATGCAGGCACAGAATATTTCCATTCTTACTGAAAGTTCTACTAGGCAGAATTGGAAAAGTATCATTTCAATTAGATTTTCCATTTTTAAATTTGAGTTTTTAAAATACTGTATAATTGCAGAAAATAATTATGAAATAAAATAACTTGTATTTCTTTATCTAGAGTTATAATCTTTTTTGCATTGCTAATGTTTATGTACACCTTCTCTTTCTCTCTCTTCTTACCAATTAGAAGTTAGAAATCCCAGAATTTTTTTTTTGAAATGGAGTTTCGCTCTTGTTGCCCAGGCTGGAGTATAATGGTGCGATCTCAGCTCATCGCAACCTCCACCTCCCAGGTTCAAGCGATTCTCCTGCCTCAGCCTTCCTGAGTAGCTGGGATTATGGGCTAATTTGTAATTAGCATGTGCATGTGCCACCATGCCCAGCTAATTTTGTAATTTTAGTAGAGACGGGGTTTCTCCATGTTGGTCAGGCTGGTCTTGAACTCCCAACCTCAGGTGATCTGCCTTCCTCGGCCTCCCAAAGTGCTGGGATCACAGGTGTGAGCCACCGTGCCCGGCCCCAAAAGTTCTTTCATTGGACTTCTCAAAGAACATGTTTTGGTATTAGGTCTATTATTTAAAACATGTAATTAATATTATATTTTGTTTATTTATTTATTTATTGAGACAGAGTTTCGCTCTGTCACCCAGGCTGGAGTGCAGTGGTGCTATCTCAGCTCAGCTCACTGCAACCTCTGCCTCCTGGGTTCAAGCGATTCTCCTGCCTCAGCCTCCTAAGTAGCTGGGACTACAGGCGTGTGCCACCATGCCCAGCAATTTTTGTATTTTTAGTAGAGATGAGGTTTTGCTATGTTGCGCAGGTTGGTCTCGGACTCCTGACCTTAGATGATCCACCTGCCTCGGCCTCCCAAAGTGCTGGGATCACAGGTGTGAGCCACCGTGCCCAGCTGTAATTAGTATTTTAATCTTTATTGCCAACTTCTTTTTACTTTTATTGAAGTTTATTTTGTGGTTCTTTTTATCTAGCGTCTTAGGTGCTTAGTTCCTTTACATTCAGTCTTTCTTTATTTCTAATAAAGGCAAGACTTTTAAGCTAAAAACTTTCCTTAATGTATTTGGCTGCATCCCTTAGGTTTTCATATGGAATGTTTCATTTTTATTCATTTATTAATATAGTTGTTTGTAATTTCAGTTTCGATTGCCTCTTTAAAAGGGTTTAAAAATACTAAGAAATATTTTCTTTCTGTTATTTTTTGGTCATTCGTATCTAATTGTATTGCTTTGTGGTCAGGCAAAGTATATTGTTTAAATTTCAGTTGGGGAAATGTATTGAGTTTTAAAAAACAACTTAGTTATCCATTATTATAAAATATTACCCCAAAACTTAATAGTTTAAGACAACAAACATTTAGTATCTCACACAGTTTCTGAGGGTGAGGAATCTAGGAACAGTTTAGTTGGGTGGTTCTGGTTCAACATTCCTGCTGATAGCAAGCTGTCAGCAGGACTCCAGCATCGGAAGACTCATGATCATTCACTCACATGGCTGTTAGTAGGGGCCTCAGTTCCTCACCACATGGCCTGCACCATATGGAAGCTGAATTCTCCTAGAAGGAGCCATCAGTGAGAGTGACACCACACATCCTTTTGTGAGTCTTTTGAGTCTCACACCATCAGATCATTAGAAGGGAATCCTTAGGTCCAGCCCATACTCAGTGGGAGGGGACTACACAGGGTGTGATTCCCAGGAGGCAGGGATCACTAGGAGTCATCTTGGAGCCTGCCTACCACAGCCAGGTACATGGTTGGTTTTTGGTATTGGTTTTTCTGGTTTAAGAAGAATGTTTTGAGCTTGTTGTTGGGATATGTTCCATAGAGATCTGTTTGCTCTAACTTTGTAATTATGTTAAGTCCTCAGAATTCATCTCTCATTTTTGCTTGCTTTGTCAATTGATTTTGGCCTAGGATGAAGTTTATCTTGATGACTGTTCCATGCCCACTTGAAATGAGCGTGCATTCGGCAGCTGTTGGGTGGATGGTCTATAAATGTCAGTGAGGTATTATTGCTAGCCAGTGTTATTCAAGTCTTCTATATCCTTACTGGTTTTCTGTCTACTTTTTCTATTAGTTTCTGAGAAAGGAATGGTAACATCTCCATGGTCGTGGGTTTGTCTATTTCTCCCTTTAGCTCTGTCAATTTGTGCTGCGTGCATTCTGAAGCTCTATTAGGTGTGTCACATTTAGGATTGTGTGTTGATGAGCTGACCACCTTATCATTATGGAATGATTCTCGTTTTCTCTGTAATAGTCCTTGCCGACTTTGGTTGATTCTTATGCTTAGTGTTTGCATGGCATATCTTTTTCCATCTTATTTTCTACCTGTCTGCATTTTAAAAATTTAAATTCCATCTTTAACAGCATAAAATTGGGCTTTGCTCTTTTAAATCCAGTCTGATAATCTGTTTTTTTTTTTTTTTTTTTTTTTTTTTTTTTTTTTTTTTTTTTTGTGACAGAGTCTCCCTCTGTCACCAGGCTGGAGTGCAGTGGCGCAGGGGGCGCAGTCTCGGCTCACTGCAACCTCTGACTCCCTGGTTCAAGCGATTCTCCTGCCTTAGCCTCCTGAATGGCTGGGATTATAGGCATGTGCCACCACACCCAGCTAATTTTTGTATTTTTAGTAGAGATGGGGTTTCACTATGTTGACCAGGATGGTCTTGATCTGCTGACCTCATCATCTGCCCACCTCGGCTTCCGAAAGTGCTGGGATTACAGGCGTGAGCCACTGTGCCCAGCCAATCTCTGCCTTTTAATTGTAATGTTTAATATCAGTTGATTTTAGAGACAGCTGTACTAAAATCTCCCACATTGATTGTTGATGTGTCAATTTTACTTTATTTTTATTTTTTCCCTCTAACAGATTTTGCTTTACATGTTTCAAAGCTAAGTAGTTATGTGCTTTATGAGTTAAAAACAGCATTTGGCTTCAGGTTACAGAAACCTAAAATGCAGACACTTAAGTAGGGTAAGGGTTTATTTTTTCTTTACATAAAAGAAGTCTAACGCCAGCTGCTAGGCCTGGTATGGTAGCTCCGTGAAGCCACCAGAGACCTAGGTTCCTTCTATCTTTCTACCCCACCAGCCTTAGGATGTGACCCTCATCCTCATGAACATGAGATGGTTATCAGAGCTCCACCCACTGTATGACATCATCCTACAGGAAGAAGGGAAAGGGTGAGGGATAAAATCACGCATACTAACCTCACCTAGTAATTTCCATTTAAATGTCACTGCCCCAAACATGACCCGCTTCAGCCACATGGAGCTCAGGAAATGGATTTTAATAGCTGGGCATAAGACTACCCTGAATAAAATTGGGGTTTGATTTCTACATTTGATCTTAGCCAAAAGGCCGAGAAGCGATTGGGGTTTGATTTCTAAGGTAGATAAGAGGAATAGATATGGAGTAGGAAGCTGGTGATGTTTTCCCCAGCGGAATAAAGATTCTTAATAATTACATTTGTAGGTGGGTTATACCTTTAGCCATATAACATATCATGCATTGATTTAATGCTTTTGCTCTGAATTATATTTTGCATGATATTAATATTGCCATTCCTATTTTTTATTAGTTTTCCAGATGAGTGTGTTTATAATTACTGTGTTTCAATCTCTCCGTCATTTAAAAACTTGTGTACTGTCTTATAAACAGTAGAAAGTTAGATTTTGTGGTGTCATAGCTGGAGTGCCTGTCTTTTTATATGGGACTTTAACCCACTGATATTGTGACTTCTGATATATTTGGGCTTCTCGTTCTCTGCTGGCTTTTTTCTCATAGCATCCTTATCTTATTTTATGAATGCAGTCGGTGCTCAAATCTCTCTGAGGATGTGAATTCGAATTTCCTTTCAGGTGCTCTTCTGTCCGTGGCTGATCTTTGCTGTTCCCGTTTATCTTGGTTCCTTCTCTTCAGCCTGGTGGTTTGCCTTGAATGTCTGGAGGTGGCGGGTGGAGCTCTGGGCAGGGCTGATGTTGTATTTATAAGTTTCTTTCTGTTTTCCCAACAGGCCTCTCCTTGTAAGTTGGGGGCTGATTGCAGGTTCTGTGTAACTTGATGGGGTTCACTAATTATTATCTGGAGTGCTGTATTTTGGAGTGCCTGGCTGTGAAGTAGACGGGCAGTCCAAAGACTCACGATGACCAAAGTAAGAAGGTATTTGTGCTAGGGGTGGTGGTTTTGTGCTGGAGGTGGGGGTTATTTTCTGGGGGTGGGGTTATTTTCTGGGGGTGGGGGATGGGGTTTTGGTGCATTCCTCCATTGGACAGAGCTGCCTCTCTCCTTGCCCCATCAGTGTCTTCCGTGTGGGTCCTGAGTTACCTCCAAGTTGGCTCTGAGGCTTCAGCTACTATACCTAGAAGCCCTCTGAAGGCAAATCATTCCGTTTCTTCAGGGCTGTTTTCAGTTTCCACCCTGAGGCCTCACATTACTGCTATTATAGGTGAGTCTCTTAAAGGTGATCCAAATTTATTTCTTCGATTCCCTGTCAGGGGCTCATGGGCATCTCTGGCCCCTTTGGCCTGTGCCTATGAGGCTGGCCATGCCCTGTATCTGCTCCTGCCCCAGAAGCCAGCACACCTCGGGTCTCTCTGGGAAGTTTTTCCTTTCTCTACTCAATGTTTCTTGGTCAGTTTTGTTTCATTTGCTTTCCATCTTCTAATAATTCTTCATACCTTTGGGTTTTCTGATGAATCCCTTCCTATGCTTTTCCCCCCTGTATGCTTTTATAGACATATTCTTTTACCAATATGATTTCTAAAATTTTTAGCAATTTTGGAAGTAAACTTTTAAATATTTTACTTCTGCCAGCTCGATTCTACCTAATCAGTCACTTTACAGATTTTTGTGTGGTCTTTCAGTTTTTCTTGCTATAGAGAAAGGGGAGTTTATGCAATATATATTTAATATATTATATAGGAGAGCTATAAATTTTGTATAATTTGTGTCCAGTCATTTAAAAAATTCTAATATTATTACTATAGTTTTTCAAGTGGCTTCTTGGGTTTTCTAAAGATACTAGCTAGTTCCTTGCAAATTGAATCCCCTTTTATAGTTAATACTCTTTATATTAGCCTTTTACTGTTCAAATTTCTGTATGGTTTCTCTCTCCTGGTTATGCTCAGATTGATTTGGAAATTCTCCCAGTTAGACAATTCATCTCTGATCATTGCAATATGGATCCCTGGGAATTTGGAAAGGAAAGAGAAAAATGACAAGAGCGTGGAATGGGAGGAAAACCTAATCAGCGTCTTTATTTCTCAAGGAAGTCCTATTTCTGCTTTCAGGTCATTTATCACAGAATACCGATAGTCACTTTTATTAAATTGAAATCTGCAACTGAAACCCAAAGATGCATTCCTGAATTCTGCCCTTAGCTCTCAGTTTATCCCCTCTCAGGCTGCCATTATTACTCCAAAATTTCTGTCTCAAACTCTGATGATTTTCTTAGGCCTCAGCCCCACGTCACCAGCCTTCTCTTAGAAACGTGAAAGTGGAATGCAGAACCATGGCCTGGGTTCATGTCTTGATTCTGCCACTCACTGCCTATATGATGCAGGCCTCGGTAAAAGGGGAATAATATATCTGTCTCATGGAGCTTCCATGGCAATTTCATGAGTTAATATGCATATATACACGACTTAGAATGTTGTTGTCTCAGTGGCGAGTTTTGAATACATGTGACTATTTAACTGATGAACATTTTTCTTGGATATTTTACCTTCCATTGAACACATCTAAAATCTGCAATCATCATACTTCCTCCACTTGAATTTGTATTATTTTGATTAATGACTCTAGTCATATGGGCCTGAAAATATAGTGTCTGCTTTCTCTCTCTGTCCCCCCATCCAGTTAGCCTCTAAGCCAGGACATTCTTTGTTTTCAGCATCTCTTACATATAACTCCTTTATTCCCTCCATCGCCAACCTGGCTTGTGCCTGATCTATTTCAGTAGACTTACACTGGTTGTCCATTTTGTAATTCGCCTACCTGCACTTTGCACAATGCAGGAACATTAATCTTTCTAAGTCATGTCATTCCCCTTCTCAGCAAGTTCCACTGTCTTCCAGTTGCCTAAAGGAAACCATTCAGACACTTTAGCTTGGCGTGCAAGGTCCTTCATTTTCCGGTTCCAATCTCCAGTTCTCTAAGTAAGTCCTCTACTCCAGTTAAAAGTTCTGCTTTCCATTTTCCCACACAGGCATTGTGTTCCCTTTTCCTTACGCGATTTATCCTTTCTCTCCAACCTGGCCGGAAAGTCCTCTCCTCACCTCTTCTTCCCAGCTCCCATCTTTTCTTGGTTCTGTCCACACTGCTATATTCAAATGCAGTCTACCACTCTCTCCCAGAGGAGAAAGATTGTTCATCCAATATGCTGCATTCCACCGATCCATTTTCCCATAGCTGTCCTATTTTCCCAACAAGTTTCACCAAGGATTCAGCAATGGTTTGCAGAAACATTTTTTAAACTTAAAAAAAAGTCTTCTATAGGCCTCACTCATTTTAGTTGTGCCATACAAATTAGATTGAATTAGAACTTTCTTTATACCATATTGAATTAACCATTTGATTGAAATAAAGTCTATATTCCCTGGTAGTTGCTTATTAGTAATTCAATAATTTTATCTGCTATCCTTCAAGCAGTAGCACTTGCTGAAATTTTTAGAAGAAAATGTATAATTGGGAAATTGCCTCTGTTTCTATTTTCCCTTATGTGACTTAAGAAAAGTTAGCCAACATTGGAAACATTTTAGTCTGAGTCACAGAATACCTGGGCTCTAAAAAGCAAAATGTGAGAGTCACTGGTATAGAATCAGATTTTTGTTTTTTTTTTAAATGAGGGGTTGATAATTCTGGAAAACATTTAAAGCTATGAGGTGAAACAGAATGGGAATTTTGGTTTATGGCAGCAGGGACCTTAAATTCCTAAAACGATGTTAGAAAAATTGCATCTAGAGGGCTTTATATTTGTATTTAATAACTCATTTACTTAAGGAAATTTTATGTCTAGAAGGTTTCCATTTGTAAATATGAAAATCCTAATTTATAAATAAATATGAGAAGCAAATTCCAAGGCCTAACGTCTCCAGCAATATTACTGCAGACAGGAGGAGAGGCACCTGGGTGCCCACTGCCTGTGAATGCATCCCAATTAAAAACCCGCTTGGTCATTTTTTCAGAAGAGAGAAGTCCTGGGGTAAATCCCATCTCTATCAGGTTCTTGAATCTACTGTTAGTCTGACTAACCATGTTGATCTTCACCTTCTTAAGGGGACAGGCAGGCACCTGTGTTCCCTTATTCCCTTTGGTCACCTTGCCCTGCTGCTCAAACTCCTAGGGGGAGCGTGCACATGGGCAAGAGCAGAGGCCGTGGGGAGCGCTTTGGGACTCCAGCCCCACAGCGATGTCTAGGGGTGGGTGTCTGTGACTCCTGAAGCCCAAGTGGGCATGTGTTACAGTGTGCCCTTCCAGCTTTGCCATCTGCAGACAGCTTGTGTTAATCAGCTCAATGGACCCTCTGCCTTATTGCAAGGGCAGAGGGCCAGCGTGACAGCTTCCTGTATCCTGAGCTCTTGCCCACTGTACTGGAAAAATCAGATCAAACTGGGCTTGAAGGATGAATGCAAGGTTTTACTGAGTGGTGGAGGTGGCTCTCAGCGAGATGGATGGGGAGCTGGAAGCTGCGAATAGAGTGGGAAGGTGGTCTTCCCTTGGAGTCAGGCTACCCAGCGACTAGACTCTTCTCTGACCACCGCCAGCCAAACTCCCCATGGTGTCCAGACGTCCCTCTTCTTCTTTCTCTGACACATCGTTCCACCGTTACTAGTCTGCCAGTCTGCTGGTCTGTTCCTCTGCTCCTCTCGACGTTCAGCTGCTTGTGTCTGTGCCCGCTAAGGTCTTGGGTTTATATGGGCACAGGATGGGGAGTGCATGGCGGGCCAGAGTGGTCTTGGAAAATGCAACATTTGGGTGTGAAAACAGGAGTCCCTGTTTCACTTAGGTCCGTGGGCACAGGCCCAAGGGTAGAGCCCTCATCAGGGACCCTGCTCTTCTCTACCCAGCACTTCCCTGCCCCCTCCCATATCAGTAATTTTGAGTAATAAAATAGCACCAAACAGATTCTAGATTAAACTGTATTAAATGCATGTAGAGTTTCATAGAGAAGTCTAGATTTGGATGTTTATTTTGTAAATCCAAATCAGGTTCCCTAATTTCTATTATAAATGGCTTGTATGTTCAGTCCCAACTATGATGCTGACATCTGACTTTAGAAAGGTTCATAGATTATATTGAAATTCAGTCAAAACCAGGGGGCTCCAGTTAAAATCTTGGCAGGTTGCATTTGTTTACTGGACCGAGTCAAGTCCCCTTGGCTCTCTGTGGCAGCTGGAGCATCTGCCTCAGTGGTGAGCCCTTCAGTGTCTCCAGAGGAAGAAACCAAAACCAGCAGCGGGAATAGAAAAATGCCAGGCTCCAGTTCAGATTCCTGCACGTGCAGCTTTTCATCTATTGCCATTGGATTTTATATCTGTAGTTTGGAATTATGAACATAAATGAAAGATGTTTAGGAAAGTCTTTCTAGGACAGGCCCTGTGGCTCATGCCTGTAATCCCAGCACTTGGGGAGGCTGAGGTGGGCAGATCACAAGGTCAGGAGTTCGAGACCAGCCTGGCCAATATGGTGAAACCCCATCTCTACAAAAAACACAAAAATTAGCCAGTTGTGGTGGTGGGTGCCTGTAGTCCCAGCTACTCAGGAGGCTGAGGCAGGAGAATCACTTGAACCCGGGAGGCGGAGGTTGTAGTGAGCTGATAGTGCGCCACTGCACTCTAGTCTGGGTGACAGAGCAAGACTCCATCTCAAAAACAAAGAGGAAAGTCTTTCTAAAACTTCGATGACCAAGGACAAGACATCTCCAGCAGATATTTGATTTTTCAAGTATGGCTATATTAGTCATACAATTCAAGCATACAAGTAGTCAAGTTGGCTTTTGAATTATGACTTAACCTTATGAAATAGATAAAACAAATCAGATCACATTGATGAAAACACATAAGTCACTCATAAAATGCAGTATGGATGCCAGGACTATTTGATCAATGGCTCCCCTGCAACAGAGATTTGGGCTTCCATGACTCTGGTTTTCAGACATTTCCATCAGTCAATGGTGTACAGTGAGAAAGTCATTACTTCATAGCAACTCATTAATTTCTTCATTTGTCCGTTTATTGATGAGCTAAACACTGGAGGGAGATGAATAATATGAGGCTCCTGCCCTCAGGAAACTCTTGGCTAGTGAGGAAGATGGTCTTGGAGGCAAATCATTAGAGCACAGTGCAATACATGTTGCAACATAGATGCGTACAAGATCTATTGGAGCATAGAGAATGGAGGTGAATCAGAAGACTTCCCAGGAGAGGTGATCCTTAAGGAGGTGACGTGAAGTTGGTGCTCAGCTGGAGACTCTATGAAATTAATTGATAAGTTAGTAAAAAGCTATGCAGACTTATAGAATGATCTGGGAAGACTATAGAGGTTATTTCTTCATTTACAAATGGGCCAAGTGACTCAAAGATAGGCTGACTTATCCAAGGTCACACAGCCAATCAGTCTCAAATTTCTACTAAGCCCTTCTTTTCATAGTCTGTGCACAGGAATAAAAAAAATAGTACATTTTCCTCTCAGCTGTGCCACTTCATTATTGGCTTTTTTGTAGAAGGAAAGAATTGATTAGATTTAGTAAGTCAGTATCATGGAGAGAAAAAAATAAGAAAACAAATGAAGTCTTGGGTTAAATATTAATTTCCTTATTGCTGCTGTAAAAGAAAAAGTATCACAAATGGGGTTTAAAACAACAAAACCATTCTCTCATGGTTTAGGAGGCCAGAAGTCTAAAATCAGTGTCACTGGGCTTAAGTCAAGGTGTTGGTTACCTACTAAGGCTCTAGGGGAGAATCCTTCCAGCTTCTGGTGGCTCTGGGTGTTCCTTGGCTTGTGGCCACATCACGGCAATCTCTGCCTCTGTCTTCATATCATTTCCCCTCTTCTTTGTATCTAACCTTCTCTGCCTCTCCCTTATTAGGATACTTGTGATGGCATTTAGGGCCCACTCAGATAATCCAGCATCATCGCTCCACCCCCAAATAATCAGTTCCTTAACTTAATCATGCATGCAAAGATTTTTTCCAAATAAGTTAACACAGGTTCTGGGGATCAGGACATGGACACACCTTTGGGAACCATTATCGGGCCACTGCAGTTTGCATAAATAGAGGGTAGTACTGCAGTGGAGGTGATGGTTCTACTCTATTCTCCTCTGGCTGACACTTCAACTTGAATTACTTGTTCTTTTGGGGACCCACATCCTTAGAGGGATAGAGAGAATTTGGAGCTCATGCAGAGGGGCATAAACAGGATGGTGAAGGGCTGTTTTAGGAAAGGACAATGGACATGTGGGATGCTGGAGTGGAGAAAAGAGGCCTGAAGGCAGCAGGGTCTGTGTTTGGAAGTCCTGAAGGCTAATGGGTGACACCAGCAAATGGGACCAGAGGGTGGTCAGGGCTTGACTCCATGGCTGTCCTGTCATCGACAAAATGACCTCATGAGGTAGATGCTAAAGGAGGGGAGATTGAAGGAGATGGCTCTAAGGTTCCTCCCAGGCCCCTGTGCCTGAGATTTGAAGAGATTTTCACCCATCAGGGAGCTTGGCCCCTCACGTTAAACTCAGTTAATGGAGACTGAACACGGGCAACTTGGGGATCGCAAAGGATTTGCATCCACTCCTAGGAGAATTATGGAGCCATCACAGTGTCTGGAGGAGAAAAATGACAGGATTCAACATATTTTTCACAAAAGCCTGTGTGACCCTTTAAATAAATGTAATCACTGAAAAAATGACTGCTGTACGAAAGTATTAAGTATATTAGGAAGCTGTATTTAAAATCTTTACTTAAATTCTATACTTAAAATTGCCTGTGGCCAAAAATGACTTTTCTAACTCATTGGAGGACTTTTAAAAGACTGTTTTCCTAAGGCCAGAAACAATTTCATATCAAGGGCATATATAGAAAATCAACATTTATTTAAAACTATATATAATCATATATGAAAATATACAACTACATGTAAGCACATATATAAAAATTATAACTATATGTCTATGTGTGTATATACACGGCTGACTCTTGAACAACACAGGGGTTGGGACATTGATTCCTCTTGCAGTAGAAAATCTACATACAACTTTTGACCCCCAATAGCGTACTGTTGACTGCTGCCTGGAAACCTTACTGATAACACAAACAGTTGAATAACATGTATTTAGTATGTTATATGTATTATATACTGCACTCCTAAAATAACTTAATCTGGAGAAAAGAAAATACTTTTAAGAAAATCAATGGGAAGAGAAAATATACTTGCTATTAATTAAGTGGAAGTGGATCATCATAAAGGTCTTCATCCTCACTGTCTTCATGTCAGTAGGCTGAGGAGGAAGAACAGGAGGGATTGGTCTTCCTGTCTCAAAGGGGCAGAGGTGGAAGAAAATCCATGTATAAGTGGACCCATGCGATTCAAGGGCCAGCTCTGCTGTTGCTCCAGAAGATGCTGAATTTAGGGTTTCTGTACTGAAAGCCACATTGCTGTTTGTTTCCATTCATCTATCTTTTTTTTTTTTTCTGAATAGAATGATACATTCTCCATATGCCTAGTGCTTGATAGGTCACTGTGTCCCCTGATACAATGATTTGGAACAACCTCTGTGTTATATTTCAGTCCACACATCTGGGGGACAATGGAGAAATGAGAGGCTGTAGAGCTTGGCTAAGAGAGAGTTTCTAAGTTCCCTAGTCTTGGCTGAGAGGCCAATGTCTTAGCCACACTGGCTGCGTATTTGTGCCATTGCATGGATTTCAGCTGTGGAGAGGTGAATAATGAAGACCAGCAGTGGGTAGAGAGTCTACTGGGTTCACCCAGGTCTCTAGCATCATGCCATCCACCAGCATTACTAGAGCTGTACAAGAGTCAGCTTAGTTTTGAGAAGGTATAATTCTTGAGTCTCAGGGCCTAACTCATTCACTGGGGGAATTTTTTAGTGAAGAGTCCTGTACCTATGGGTAAGTGCACAAATTCTAAATGTACTACTTGGGTTTTCTAGAAGAGACTCACCCTTTCTTGAGCAGCCAGCTCAAATAAGAGAACATTATCCTCATCCCAGAGACCCTGATTCCCTCTAGTCACTAGTTTCCCATTGTAACCTGTCTCCTGACTTAATAGTGTGGCTTAGAACAGTTTCACCCATCTTGGTATATTATGTAAATAGAACCATGCACTATGCCCTCTTTGTTGTCCGGCTTCTCTTGTCACTGTTATGTTTGTGAGATTCATTTGTATTGTTATGTGGTTTGCTCATTTTCACAGCCGGATAGTAATCACTGGTGAGCATACCACAATGTATGCATTCTACTATTGATGGAGTGCCCATAGCAGTCCTTTTCTTTATTCTATTGTTGATGGCTAGGTACTATCCATTCTAGTCTTTAGGTAGCTTCCAGTTTGGGGATATTACAAAAAGTGCTACTGTGAACATTCTTGTGGTTGTCTTTTGGTGAACATCTGTACACATTGCTGGTGGGTAAATACGTAGGAATAAATTTTCTGCCATACTGTATGACTATGGTCAATTTTAGTAGATGCTTGGGCCTAAAGTTCCTGGGAGGCATTAATGAGATCCTCAGAAACACTAAATATAGAGGCAGTAAAGATTAAAAAATAAACCAGAAGAGCTAACTGAATCCTTTCCTCCTCCTCTCTTATTGAACAGAGCTTTCCATTCCTTCTGTTAATATCTGCGCATTACCATGTACCAGAGGCTTGACATGACATTATCTTGTTCCTAGTCTTCACAATAACTCTGTGTTCCCAGTCTTCACAATAACTTGTTCCTGGTCCTCACAATAATGCTATGACTTGAGTACTATTTAAAAATCTTCATTTTGCAGATGAGAAGCTGAGGTTGCTAAAGGCGGAGCTGGATTGAAACTTGGCTCTTAAGTCTTATGTATGAGATATTGCCTCTCATTCCTTTTATATACTTAAAAAATCCCATGAGTCCAATTCCTCCAAAGAGTCCAGGATATATATGCCTGTAGGTTTCCCTTTTCATATTGCCATTCCAATAGTCTTATATGTGTCCGTGTGGAGATTAGTTAAACCTACTCAGGGTAGGTTTATTTTAATTTAGTGATTTATTAAACATATACCAATGAATTAAAATAACTAAAACTGATGTGAGCCCATCTGGACTTTTCTTTCCAGCCATTGGCCTATTTTTATTTACAACCAGCATCCAGTTTTTTGCACACATACTTTAGAATACTGGGCATTTAATTATCATGCCAATTTCATTGCTTGATAGCACATGGATGACAGGAGGCCTTCACCTGACCTCTGAACCTTTGGGAAAATTTGCATTAGGGTATTTTGAACTGGGAAATGAAAAGATAATTATCAATCTAATCGAGTTTATGAGAATAAGTGCAAATATTGCAATAGTGCCTGTTTCACAATCAGACCATTGAGGAAATTTCAGGAGTCATGCAAAAGTCATACTTTTCTTGATACAATTACAGTGGAATTATGCTTTTAGGCTTGTTTTCTATTAAAAGTTTACAAGATTTAACAGATTGTGGTATTCTGCAATATCTCATACTGCACAATCATGCCTAGATGTGACTTGCAAATGAAGCATGTAATTGGTGTTTTTAAAGGTAGCTGATTCATAGGAGAATCTTGTGATAGCGTAACCTAGTTCAGGGATTGTCTAGGTATATAGTATAGTTCACTATGGAAATGTCTCCTGGGGAAAGCCTTGCTTGGCAGATTCAATCCAATTTCTTGGTCTACAAATAGTTGAGGGCCTGCTGTATGCAAGACTCTGTCCTGGGAACCCTGTTTAGAAGATGAAGAAGAGACAACAACTTCCCTTCAGAAGCCTACATTCTATTTGGGGAGACAGTTGTGTAACAACTAAAGGGAATGTGAGGTAAAATAGAGTGCTGTCATAGTGGAGTCCCCGAGATGTCATTCTGCCCTGCAAGCACTCCAGCACTCCTTTCTTTTCTCCTCTCCTCTCCTCTCCCCTCCCTCTCCTCGCCCCTCCCCTCCCCTCCACTCCCCTTCTCTTCTCTCTCTCCTTTCTTTCCTTCCTTCCTTCCTTCTTTCTTCCTTTCCCTTTCCCTTTTCTTTTCTTTTTTTGAGACAGACTCTTGTTCTCTTGCCCAGGCTGGAGTGCAGTGGTGTGATCTCGGCTCACTGCAACCTCTGCCTCCTGGGTTCAAGCAATTCTCCCACCTCAGCCTCCCGAGTAGTTGGGATTACAGGTGCATTCCACTACACCTGGCTAATTTTTGTATTTTTAGTAGAGACAGGATTTTGCCATGTTGGCCAGGTTTGTCTTGAACTCCTGGCCTCAAATGATTTGCCTGGCTTGGCCTACCAAATTTGCAAGCACTCTTTTCTGAGGGAATATGCCCTACTGCCTCACTTAGGGTTTCCCCAGAAGCTTATCTTGAGACAAGGATGGGAGTGCAGGTAGCGTATTTTGTAACATGATCCTGGGAACCCTATAAGGAGAGAGAGCACAAAAAGCAATCAATAGAGTGTGTGTTATTGTTGTGGTTTGAATGTCCTCTCCAGAATTCGGGTGTTGTCAATGTGGAGGTATTAAGACATAGAACCTTTAGGAGGTGCCATGAGGGTTAGGTGCCCTTATAAAGAGGCTTGGCTGAGAGAGTAGGTTTTCTTTCTTGCCCTTCTGCCTTCTACTATGTGAGGATGCAGCTAGAAGGCCCTCACCAGATACCGGTGCTTTGACCTTGGACTTTGGTGCTTTGATTTGGACTTCCCAGTCTTTAGAACTGTGAAAAATAGATTTCTGTTCCTTATAAATTACCCAGCATCACATGTTCGGTTACAGCAGCACAAATGGACTAAGACAGGGATCAAACAGGTTAATGTTCTGGGCAGCTGAGACTTAATTTTGCTGGGCAATTCTGGGGCAGAGCGAAGAACACTCTACGTTGCTATCTCAACAGAGATCTAAACAGGGTTATATATCAACTGCCATCAGTCATTGGTCAAGGGCATTGGTTGGGAAAATGTTTAATTCCCTAGCACATCTGACATGCTCTGTGAAGCAGCCAGAGACAGCCTCAGGAGAGAGTTTCAGCACTCCTGAGCTGTGCAGAAGGACGCCATTGCGTTTGTGCACACAGGAAGCATAATTGGGAGGACATATGGACAGGACACCCACAGCCCCTATTGAAAGCTAGACATAGGCAGCTGGGCTTGTCTTAGGACACTACTCAGTGACTGTTGACTGGACCAAAGGTGCACCTGACCAAGGAAGAAGCAATATGGGTGGCTTGAGAAAATGAGTTTCTCTGGAAATGTGAATGAGTAACTGGAGTTGTAGTGGGGGTGGTCCTGGACATCGGCCTGCTAAAGTGGGAGCTAGAATGGGTACTGCAGGAAAAGTAAAGCCTGTGGGTGGGTGGAATGTGGCAGACAGGAAGAGCCTTGCTGGCAAGACAATCTGTGTGGAGAAGCAGATGAATGGAAGAGAGGGGGCAAAAGGGAAAGGGAGAGACAGAGAGATGAGAATTCCGGTAACTGTGTGGGAGCCAGAAGCCTTGTGTCTCTACTGCTGGTCTGAGTCCCTGTGTAAAGGCTCAGCTGTCCTTTACTTCCCATCCTTGGATGCTGGTGAGTCTGCCTAATGTCCCCTCCATGCATGTCCCCTTTATCTATGCTCCCTTGAGAGTTTTTGTTCCTTACAATCAGTTAGTCCCTAAATAGAACCAACGTACCAAGAGTCATGACACAAGAAGTGAACTCAAAGTGAAGTTTGACCTGGGTCTCAATGCATCAAGGGGTGGGGAGGGTGAGGTCGGAACCAACACATCTCTATTACAGGAATAAAAGGACATTTCTTAGGAGGCATCAGTGTGGCATGGGGACAGATTGGATGAGAAGGAGGTGAGGGAGAAGGCAAAATTGAAGTTTCAAGTACGGGCATCTGGTGGATGGATGTGCCATTGACAGTAGAACTGATGATACGTTTTGCAGAGAGCAGGTGGAGAGGAAACTACTCTGTTTACTTTTAAATGTATTGATTTCTCCTCATCAACTGATCACTTTTACTGGTTGCAGATAATATCAGAGAGGTTGATTTTAATCAAGGAAATAGGCCAATGAACCAACGAAGAAGCATCTTGTATCCACCTTGAAGTAGAAATCACAAACATGTGAATAAATCAGGTGTTCAAATCTTTCTTATATTTGCAATTTTAGAATAAGCATTCATTGGCACGTTAGCATAACCTTCTGGTTTTGATCTCTCTTGGGGCCTTTCTTGCTTGCTATCTTCAGGATTTCATACAGGATTTTTGAAAGAGATCAGTAGGGGTAAGATAGAGCCTCTGGTGGTGGGGTGGGACTGGGGTGAGGATGGGAAGGGTATGTCTATCTCCACAGATAGACATACCTAGGTGTTCCCTAGGTGTAAATGGAACTTTGGGATAGGCTTTTGAAAACTGTGTTCTTAGTGCAGTCTTGTAAATAATTATCTGACACCTGAATAGTCTGGGGAAAAAAGAGTCTCTGCTCGAATCACTTGAACCCGGGAGGTGGAGGTTGCAGTGAGCCGAGATCGCACCACTGCACTCCAGCCTGGCGACAGAGCAAGATTCCATCTCAAAAAAAAACAAGTCGCTGCTGTCTGATTACCAGGAAATATTTGTTTTCAATAGATTGAAGTCCAAGTGCATCAGACTTGCATCGTTTGGGACAAAGATCCCTGAACTAGGAATCCTCAGGTTTGACATTTTTGCCCTGGTCTTTACCACTGACCAGCTTCACTGATTTGGGCAAGGCACTCAAGCTCTCTGTGCCCCATTTTTTCACATGCAAACAGAAGTGAATTACATTTCCAGTGTGCTTTCTAGCTCTTAGGTATGATGATCTGGTAATTCTTATGCTTTACTTAGCCATGAAAACCTCACCAGGAGAAGCTGAGTGCTGAGTAAATGCAAGATATGGGCTGTTTTATATACATACCATAGAAAGAGAACAAAAGGTCAGTATGGAAATACATATCCCATATGCTCCTTGGTGAGTTAATGGTGCAGCAAAATTACAATGTTTATGTCTATCTATCTGGAAATAAATATATTTACTGGCCAAAGAGATAATGGATCTGAAGCAAATTTTCAAAATTGTACACATGAGAAGCACATTATTTATTCCTGAAGACATGGAAAGGTGCTTATTACCGAACAGTGATAGAGGAATTATTACTATTATGAAATTCACCAGGAGACCACATTCTCAGACAATATGCTTACAAGGCTCTCATTACATTGCTCAGATTTCAGATGCTGCATAGAAAACAGCCTGTTGGGATGTTGTCTCATCCCTGTTTTTTTGGTCATAATATGGTCCCTGAATGTTAACATTCCCGAGGAAAGTCTAAGATATGGTCATCACACTTATTTGGATCTTATGAAGGTGGCATGAAAAGTTAAGCGTAAAAGCATAGGTTATGGGTTGATTGACCGAATAACACTAAAGGCATCGTTAAGTCTATGAATTTTGTCTTGCTGGGAAGTGTATAATTTGGAAGTTCATTTCTTGCCAAAGACCAAGGGTCTAGAAAGTAGAACTCTTCTCAGTTAGACAAAAGCCAATTATGGTGAGAAGCATGCATTTTGCAAAGCTCCCAGTATTAGTAGTTGTATCAGTAGTTGTAGAGATCAGTATCTACAGTAGTTGAGATCAGTATCAGTAGCTGTAGATATCCTTGTGGTTGTAGAGATCCTTGTGGTTGCTAATTGAAATAAGGATGCAAAACTAGGGAAAATTCAGTTCACAATGACTTTATATAAAATCTACACTATGAGCAACTGAAGTCAGGGAGTTAGAGTATTCCAGACAGCTGTCATGGAAAACCAGCTACGAAAAAGGGAACATTGGAGGATAGACCAGAATGATGATGTGGATCATTTTCATTCACTCATTAATTCATTGAACCGACTTGATGGATTCAATTTCAAATACACTGGGTTTGAGGTTCCTTCTGCATTTCCAAAGACAGATGACCAGTAGCTATAAAAAGCTACTACCGTTTGATGGCGGCACGCCCAATGGAGCAGTGGAGGTCAGAGCTTCTTGAGAGTTTACTCTGGGCCAGGCCGTACTATCACTATTTCTCAGAACAGGAGACTGAGCCTTATAGAGGTTAAATAGCTTACCCTAAATCATACAACTAGGGATATGGCAAACTCAGGAAAAAAGCTTTCTATAACACTTTTTATAGAAAAGTTCAAACATACACAAAAGTAGAGAAAATAATGTGATGAACCCAATAGGTGGCTTCAATAATTATTGGGTTATCTTGTTTTATCTACACCTGCACTGGAATAGCTTGGAAGCAAATACCATTTTATCTGTAACTATTTCAGTGCCACCTCTAAAAGATAAGGGCTTTAAAGAGCAAAACCCAGTGCCAATATCATATCTCCCCAAATTAACAGTAATTCCTTATCAGCAAATGTCCAGTGTGAGGATTCCCTATTATCTCATACTTCTTAAAATACTTCACTTAAATCAGGGTCTAATAAGGCCCACCTGTTGCAGGAAGTTGATATTTTGCTTATCAATTTTGATCCCTAATTTCTTCCTTTTGCAAATTATTTGTTGAAGAAATACATTAAAATTTCTTCTTCCACATCTCACTCCTCTTTCTCTCCCCATAGGGAACCATTTTCAAGTGTTTACTATTTAGGCTCTGAGACCTTCTTATATCTCAGAGACGTATGCACACATATAAAACACATCTATTTATGTGTATATATGTGATACATTTTACATGTGCATATGTATGTATGCATGCCTTGGCGATTGCTATATGCTGGTTGATCCACCTAATCCTTCTAGTGGCTATATGGTAATTCCATGAGAGGTATTCCTGTACCCCAGTGTATCCCACTGGCATAAATCTAGATTCTATTTTTTCTCCCGACTCTGACTATGAAACACAGTTTAGAAATCAAGGCTCAAAATCTTTCTGTTTTGCTGTCATGGACACAATAGAAATATCCACTAGGACTTGTAGAGTGCTTTACTCTTTACAAAACATTTTCATGCCTCTTTTCTTACTTAATCATTGTGTAGAACATTGTGGCTTAGGAGTTAAAAATATTTCTCTTGCTGGTTGGCAAGGAGGCTTGGTATAGGGATGAAAATTCTGTTTCAGAATTATTATTATTCCTATCTATTTTTAAACATTTAGCTACTCAACTTGTAGTGGCAATGTTACCAACATTGATGGGAACCTCCTGTGAGAAAGAGGTACAGCCACCCAAGGGCTTGGGAGGCCATGGATCAGGCGTGAGAGGTGTGGGTCAATATCAAGGAGGCAAAGACTGGACCTGTTTGCCACGAGCCAAGGAAAGAGGCATTTACCCTTGGGAGTACAAAGACACATGAGGTCTAATCAGCCCAGAGGCCAAAACTGGGTAACTGAGGCTGACCCTGCCTCTCTTATATTCTTACTCTAGAATGGCACTCCCGACCCCTTTGCTCAGGGTCTCAAATGCTGTTGCTGGGCTCCAGCTTGTTCCACCTGGATCCCTGGAAGAGTGAAAGAGAAGTCAGTCTGGATTACTGAACATTCTGAATGGTGCCGTACTAATATAATAATGTGTTAGATAAAATAATATGAAATTGCCAATATTTGTTATTTTTGACCTACAAAAATGACACATTTAATATTTAGTACATTTCTAAGAACATTCATACCTAGAAACAATAGTATTTGTAAGTACAAGATACTTGCCCTAGGATAGTCATTTTTCTTCCTAGGAACAGATTAGCATTTTACCTAGTGTAATGGAAAAAAAAAAAACCTACTTTCTCCTCTGTATTTACACTCAGCACTTAATACTCTGGCCACCAAAATGTGTGGGAGTGTCCTTAGACTGACAATTTATTCAACACCAGCTAACTTTTCTATAATTTAATTGCATTCTACCACTATCTACCTACAGATAGCATCAGATAACCCCTTAAGGACTCAATCCCAAAAGGCTGCCCCCCACTTCTGATGCCAGTTGCAAGTACCAGGTTCCAGGTTGTCACCCGTGCTTGTGACTGACAGAGGGAATCAGACCTGCCTCCTCACGATCTCCTCACTGGGTTTGATTATTTGTTAGAATGGAATTCAGGGAGATCCTTTATTTACATTTATTAATTGTTCACTTATTACAAAAAGATGTAATTCAGAACAGCCATATGGAAGAGATGCACAAGGCGAGGTACAGTGAGGCTGTAGAGCTTCCATGCCCTCTCTGGGGGTACCAGCCTCCAAGCACCTCCATGTGTTCAGCTACCCAGAAACTCTCTGAACCCTTCAGTTCAGGGTTTTTATGGAGGCTTTGTTATGTAGGCATGATCGATTATTAACTCAGTCTCCAGCCCTATCCCCTTCCTGGAGATGGGGAATGGGGATGAAAGTTCTAAGCTTCTAATCATGGCCTGATTTTTCTGGGGATCAGCTCCTATCCAGAGTCACCTCATTAGAACAAAAGATGTTCCTGTTACTCAGGGAATTCCAAAGGATGTGTCAGGGAGAAGTATCAAAGACCAAATATTAGAACAAAAGATTCTCCTAGCACCCTCTTCCTCAGGAAATTACAAGAGATTTAGGGATCTCTGTGCCAGGAACTGCAGTTAAAGAAAAAAATACATTTCTTATTACAAATCACAATATTGCATCTAGTACATATGAGACTAAATTTAACAACTAGAAAGTACTGAGTTGCCACATTTATTTTCTGGAGTTAAATAATAATTTTGAAGTACTAGCAATGCATACAAATAATTGGTATTTGAGTAGTTTATTCTTTCTGTAATGATAACCTCTCCAGAGGTGAACCAGCTCAGTCATCATCTATAAAATGGGAAAGATGGCACCTACTTTATAGTATAGAATATATATTTGGATTCTGACAACAGAGGGGAGTTGATATGGTTTGAATGTTTGTCCCCCCCCCAAATCTCATGTTGAAATATAATTAATCCCTTATATTGAAGGTGGGTCCTCCTGGGAGGTGTTTGGGTCATAGGGGTGGATCCCTCATGAATTAGCTTGGTGCCCTCCTCATGGTAATGAGTGAGTTCTTACCTGAGTTCACACAAGATCTGGTTGTTTAAAAGAGCCTGATACCTCCCTCCTCTCTCTTGCTTGCTCTTTCCATGTGACATGCTGGCTCCCCTTCATCTTCCACCATTTTTAGGAGCTTCCTGAGTCCTCACCAGAAGCTAAGCAGATGCCTGTGCCATGCTTTTGGTGTAGCCTGCAGAACCATGAGCCAATTAAATCTCTTTTCTTTATAAATTACCCAGCCTCAGATATTCTTCTATAGTAATGCAAAACAAAACAAAACAAACAAACAAAAACAGAATAACACAGAGAATTGGTACCAAGCAGTGGGACATTGCTACAAAGATACCTGAGGATATGGAAATGGCTTTGGAACTGGATAATGAGCAGAGGTTGGAAGAGTTTGGAGTGCTCAGAAGAAGACGGGAAGGGAAAGCTTGGAACTTCTTAGAGACTGGTTAAATGGTTGTGACCATTTAATGCTGATAGAAATATGGACAATGAAGGGTAGGCTGAGGAGGGTTTGTATGGAAATGAGCAATTTATTGGGAAGTAGAGTAACGGTCACCCTTATTATGCCCTAGCAAAGAGCTTCAATGTGTCCCATGTCCTAGGACTCTGTAGAAGGCTGAACTTGGGAGTGATGACCTAGGGCATCTAGTGGAAGACATTTCTAAGCAGCAAAGCAGTCAAGATGTGGCATGGCTGCTTCTAACAACCTATGATCAGATATGGGAGCAAAGGAATGACTTAAAGTTGGAACTTATAT
This sequence comes from Macaca thibetana thibetana, assembly GCF_024542745.1. Taxonomy (NCBI): domain Eukaryota; kingdom Metazoa; phylum Chordata; class Mammalia; order Primates; family Cercopithecidae; genus Macaca; species Macaca thibetana. The sequence goes on from NC_065586.1 coordinate 116,349,593, forward strand.
TTAAAAGGGAACCATAGAGTAAAAGTTTGGAGAATTTGCAGCCTGGCCATGTGGTAAAGGAAAGAGCATTTTCAGCTGAGGAACACAAGTGGGCTGTGTTCTACTTGCTAGAGAGATTTGCATGACTAAAAGGGAGCTAAGTGCTAACATACATGACATGCAAAGAAAGTCCTTGAAGTTGTTTCTGAAGTCTTTGAGGCAGCCCCTCCCATCACAGGCCAAGGTCTCGGCAGAAACAATGGTTTTGGGGGCCAGGCCCAGGGCTCCACTGACCTGTGCATCTTTGGGACACTGCTTCCCACATTCCAGCAGCTCTGGCTCCAGCCTCAGGTCAAAGGGATCCAGATACAGCTTGGACTGCTCTGGATGGTGCAAGCCATAAACCTTGGTGGCTTCCATGTGGTGTTAAGCCTGCAAGTGCACAGAGCGCAAAAGTGAAGGAGATTTGGCAGCTTCTACCTAGATTTCAAAGGATAGAAGAAATCTGGGAGCCTGGGTACCCAGAAAGAAGCTTTGCTGCAGGAGCGAGGCTCTCACAGAGGAACTCTATGAGGGCAATGTCAAGAGGAACCCCCTCACAGATCCCCACCTCTTTTTTTGTTTAAAAGAAATTACCCAGCCTCAGGTATTCCTTTATAACAATGCAAAAACAGACTAACACACGAGTGAATGCTGAATAGTTATTTCTGCTTTAAGAAAATTAAAACTAGTGATAAATACCCAGATAGAATACTTGAGGCTCCCAATAATACTAAAATATTTGATGATGGGTTTTTTGAAAAATAAACTTGACCGACTAAGCAAGCAACTTTGTGAAAAAGACCTTGTGCTTCCAAAAGGTGTCATGGAACAGAATGGAGACACCATGAGACGGTGAAGAGCACAGCCTCTGGGCTGTCAGGGTTTTCCAGCTGGGGGCTCTTGGACAGAAAATAGACTTATTCTCATCTCAGAGGGTCATTGTCAGCATTAAAGTAAATGAAAGCAGCAGAGGCAAAGTGATTGGGACAGAGTAGCTTCTCAGCCTCTGCTAGCCTTGTTTTCCCACCTCCAGAAACCAAGTAGAAGTTTAATCATTTTCCCCTGGCTCTGAGGCTTAACATATTCTCCATTCCAGCACATTATTAATATATTACTAATGGAAAAATACAGTTTAACTGTGAATTGCCAATTAATGAAACTCTGCTGTAGAGGAACTAATTTAAATCAAACCCCTCAACAGATGATGGTAATACAAGAGCATTCAAAAAACCCTTTGAATAGAAGAGATTTTTGAAAGATGGTGGAAGCATGCTGAGCATATTATTCATAGACTTTTCTTGAGACATGATTAAAAATGTTTCAAATGGTATTCATGTTGAGGCTTGAGGTTGCACAAGAAGAAGTGTAGAAACAGAACATGTTTGTATGTCAGAATACATTTGTGTGTTTATTAAGACTTTGGTAAATCTTGCAGATAGGATGAGAAAATCTGTCAGCCAAGTTTTGTTTTTTCTTTTCAGGCTCTGGATTTTCAAGATCTGATTTTCTCCTTCTATAGACCAATTCAGTTTCTGGCTTCTATCTGTGGAGTAGAATAATTTCTCTACCTCCATGTCTTCCCTGTCAAACCCATTGTCAACGCTAAAGTCAGGATGACTTTATATAACACAATTCTGATCACATCACTCCCTGATAACGTGAGTCACCGACTCCCAGAAAGTAAGCCATATAGCTTTAATATCTAAGTCAAGGACCGTGATCCTCTCATGGTATAGAGATGTAGCTAAAAAGCCTGGTCAATGGAGCCAGACTGCCTGAGTTCACACAAGGGAAGAGCTTAGAACAGTGCCTGGCATGCAGGGAAGGAACAATAAAATTCAGCTGTGATGGTAGGCTCTGGGCTATCTTTGTTTCATTTCCATCCTGATCCCTCCCACAGAATCCATCATCATCTTTATTGATACTCCCTAGGAACTCTGTATTTATTATTTCATGTAATCCTTATGACAGCCCATGGAGCTGGGTTCTTTAATTAACCCCCTTTACAATAATTCCTTGGGATTATGTGACACTGGAATCACTTGGGATGCTTTTGAAAATACTGATGCCTGGACCCCACACCTAGAGATTCTGAAATAATTGGAGTGGGACTCAAACATTGACTTTTATTTCTTAATTTCCTGCACTGAGGCTAACATGCAGGTAGAGTTGTGGACCACTGAGTCTGGTGATTTGCCCAATGTCCTCCCAGGTCATAAGACAGAATTAGTGGTAGGATGGACTTCAGAGCCCACATTCCTCTTCCTGCAGGGCTACTGGTCATCCTGTCCAGGCACTACCTATTTCAGGCCCTGGTGTCCTTGCAGGGACTGCTCCTTTCACCCCATGGACACTCTATTCTTTTACTTCTTCACCTAATGAACTTTTTTCCTTTTCTAAATTCCAGTTCATAAATCACCTTCTCAGGTGGCAATAGTCATACCTAATTCTGAGCTGCTGCTGTCAGCTCTTGGGCACATATGACATTATATTGTAATCTGTTTACTAGTCTGGCTACCCCTTCCAGACAATGGTTCTTTGAAGACAGGTCTGTCTCATGCCTTTGGGGTCCAGTATGTTGATACCCCTAGTGAAGATGTCAAGAAGCGTTTAGTGAATGAATGGATGAATGACTGCATGCATGGTTTTAAATCAGGTTCTTCCCGGGGGGAAGAGTATACTTGTTCAGAGTCCCTAATTTTTTCCTCCAGCGATTAAATTTCTCCCCTACGTAAACCTTCCCTTTTGCTGTAAGTAACTGATCCAGTTTCCTCCTGCCTCCCTCACCCCCACCATTGGACTATTGGGAAGAGATGTTCTAAATACCTGATTTGGATAACATCAGATGGATTTCCTTCCACTTGAGTGTTTCCAAGATCAAATCCTTAAATGTGCTTTTAGGAAATGAGTCTAAAGCTCCATTTTTCCTTTGAGTCTTTGGAGAGAGGGTAGGTAATAGAAATGCAGCTTCTTTATAATGTCATTCAAGAAAAAGTTTAAATGTCCTATTTTCCTGAGAATTCCAGAACCCAAGAGAGAAGGATAATTGAACCTACAGAGAAGAGCAGGGATTTGGAGGAGGGAAGACTGGATTTCTAAGCATGAGACTGAAGACTGTTGGCCCTGTAGCATGTGCTTTCTGGAGTTACTTAGGTTCCTGACATGTCTGTAGTGGAGCCAGCAGTGCCCTGTGGCGTTCCAGCTCTGAAGAGTTGCTGACCTCAGGGCCTTTGATTAGAGAGGTCCTTGCAAAGGGAAGATGCCCCCTCTGCTTGGAGTACCTAGCTAAAATACTTCATATATCCAAAATCAAATCCCCCAAATCAGTGAAATATTTATTTATTGAGACAGGGTCTCATTCTGTCACCTAGGCTGGAGTGTAGTGGTATAATCACGGCTCACTGCAGCCTCGACCTGATGGACTTAAGCGAGTCTCCCAGAGCCTCCCACCTCAGCCTCCAGAGTTGCTGGGACTATAGGAGCGCACCACCATGTCTGGCTAATTACTTTTTTTTTTTTTTTTTTTTTTTTTTTTTTGGAGACACAGGGTTTTGCTCTGTTGTTCAGGCTGGTCTTAAACTCCTGAGCGCAAGCAGTCCTCCCACCTCAGCTGCCCAAAGTGGTAGGATATTACAGATGTGAGCCACCATGCCTAGCCAAATATTTTTTAACTGAAAGATTTATTATTATTATTTTGGTTTTTTTAAAGGGGGAGAAGTTAAACAGTGACATGGAATAATAACTGTTATATACTGTATCTGAAAGAGAAACTATATTGTGTTTAAATTTTCATCAGAAGAAGTTGACTCTCTGTGACACCACTGGGGATTATAGTTTTGACATGGTAAAGAATATTTTCTTATTGTATTGAATATTCACTTTAAGAAATTACCATAAAATATGAATAAACATGAACAGGGACTTTAGAATGGTTATCCTCTCAAATCCTCAGGGTATGTTTGTGGAAAGCTGATTTTCCTGTCTCAGTAAATTCTAACTCTTCTAATAAAATAAGGGTGTTGAGAAAGAGTGGCTTGGAACAAGTTTTACATGAGTGAATTCTTTTTTTGTGAAGGTTTCAAAGAATAATTTTGTGGCATTCAAATGTTAAAAATCTGTTATGGCTCTCCAGTTCTACTCTAGGCATTGCAATTTTCTGCACAAAGTCACTTTGGTGGATTTCATAAGACATATTGGAGATATTCGTAAAGCAGGGAGACACACAACTTGTATCAATAGGTCTCTACAGGTAAAGTCATCAAAAATCTCTACTAGATGTAGAAAAGGCTAAATTTTGGGTGCCTGGCCATCCCCAAACTTTTCATGGACCCATTTCCAGTCATGTGATTTAGGCCTAGGTAGACACATTTGGTCTAAAATATTCTCCATGACCTATTTTGTATTGATTTTCCTTTTATCTCTTTTGGGAGAGTTTGACAATTATCTCTAGGTGGGTAGCAATAGCTACCAAACATTATACCTCTTGAGCTCCAGTGAGTTAGTGTCTTACCACATGCAGCCTGAGGTAATTTGATTTCACTTATGGCTAAGCAGAATGGTTTCTTAAATTCCTGAAAGACATAAGAAACTCAAGGAAGAACAATTTCTGCTGGAAAATATGCTCTCCACACACCATAAATAGTGACCCCAAAAGTATATTTCAACCCAGAACAACTTTCCCATTTGTCCAGTGATAAATGTGCTTGCCAGGAATATAGTCTCAGATTGAATATCTGAGATTTGTATCAATCACACATTTTTACAGTTCTTTTGGTAAGCTTTCTCACCCTGATCTTTTTTTTTCCTCTTTTTTTCTTTTAGGCCAAATTCCTAGTCTAGGCCCTTATTTAGGCCCTGATTTGCATGTAAGTTATCTTTTGTGTTGGTTTGTTTGTTTGAGACGGAGTCTTGCTCTGTTACCCAGGCTGGAGTTGCAGTGATGTGATCTTGGCTCACTGCAGCCTCTGCCTCCCCAGTTCAAGCGATTTTCCCGCCTCAGCCTTCTGAGTAGCTGGGACTACAGGTGCATGCCACCATGCCCGGCTAGTCTTTTTGTGTTTTTGTTAGAAATGGGGTTTCACCATGTTGGTCAGGCTGGTCTTGAACTCCTGACCTTAAGTGATTCAGCTGCCTTGGCCTCCCAAAGTGCTGGGATCATAGGCATGAGCCACCCACCGCACCTGGCCAAGTTAACTTTAAGATGATAGTTGGAATAGCATCTAAAATTTCCTTCTAGAATTTTCTAATATTTAATATTGTAGTAATACATAATATTTAATGACTTTTTAATAGTAAAAATTCTGATTCCCGACTGTAGCTTTTTGAGAGAAGATATAATGCCCTCTTTTTCTTTGCACTTTCTGAAATGGTTCTGGCACACAACATGTATTTGTTGAATAAATAACAATAATTTTATTACAGCACGTTGCTGATGTCACAGGAGAAAAGTAACTGTTTCTGAAAGATTACAGTAGAAATAGAATGGAAATATTATGAACATAGGGATTTTATTTTATCTGCAGCACAATAGAATCTGTGAAAGAAAATGTGAAAGGCACATGGTGCGAGGCCCCTGGTCTCTTTTTTCTAACCCTTCTTCAAAGACGCATCCCTTAATTCTTTTTTTTTTTTTTTGAGACGGAGTCTTGCTCTGTCGCCCAGGCTGGAGGGCAGTGGCCGGATCTCAGCTCACTGCAAGCTCCGCCTCCTGGGTTTATGCCATTCTCCTGGCTCAGCCTCCCGAGTAGCTGGGACTACAGGCGCTCGCCACCTCGCCCGGCTAGTTTTTTGTATTTTTTTTTAGTAGAGACAGGGTTTCACTGTGTTAGCCAGGATGGTCTCGATCTCCTGACCTCGTGATCCGCCCGTCTCGGCCTCCCAAAGTGCTGGGATTACAGGCTTGAGCCACCGCGCCCGGGCCACAGCCCTTAATTCTTTGGTAAAGAAGACAGCCATACTAGGACATTAGTCAGAGGTTGACCGTTCATCCCCACACTTGGATAGTAGCATTCTGGAGTCATGCAAGGATATAACTAACTGTCGCTGGTTCCGATTCAGTATCTGTCACATCACATTCCCTACGCAGAAAGAGCCTACGAATGTGGCAACTGCCACAAGGCTGTTGAGTCTTTGTGCCAGCTACTTGCTATGGTAATTGGGAATTGTGGGAACGACAGGGAGGAGGTAGGTTTAGCCTTCCAATAGCAGATTTTTAGATTTTTATCTCTTTTTTTAAGGAATGGGAAAAATTTCTTATCAAGACTATCTTAGCTGTTTTGTCTAACTCTGGGACTCTGTATTTAACCTGTCTGAACTGAAATTTCTTTTAATTTCTATGAGAGACATAAATTTAAAAATTTATCTTTTATACATGATATTCATACATATTTATGGAGTGCATGTGAAATTTTGTTATATGTATAGAAGGTGTAATGAACAAGTCAGTGTATTTAGGGTATCCATTACCTGAAGGTTTATCATTTCTAAGGATTGGGTACATTTCAAGTCCTCTCTTTCAACTGTTTTGAAATATATAATACATTGTTGTTAACTGTAGTCATGCTACTTTGCTGTCAAACATTAGAATTTATTCCTTCTATCCAACTGAATGGTTGTGCCCATTAGCCTACCTTTCTTCATTTCCTCCACATCCTTCCTGGGAGGGACATAAATTTTTATGGCTACATTAGATATGATAAAATTGAATCCCTTTTACTTTAGTAGTTTAAACATTTAATTTGTAAAATTTATATGAACTCGTTGTATTTTGAAAATCAGACAAGACAGAAAAACACAAAGATGAGAGATAAGAAATAACTAAAAGATCTTGCCACCCAGAAATAAACAACTTTTCTTAATATTTGATGAACATTATTCAAGTTCTTTCCTTAGGTACAGAAAGAATAATAGACAAAAATAGTTTGGAAAAAATGGGATTGCAGTATATTTTTATTAGCAAAACCATGAACTGTATGTAAGTTATCTTTTGCATGTAAAAGTTATCTTTTTTGTTTGTTTCTTTTTGTTTTCATTTTTCTTGAATTTAACTGAAAAAAAGTGAAATGAAATGAAAAGAATTGTTGGATTTCAGAAAATGTTTCTATGCTGTTGACTGATCTCTGAAAACTCTAATGCCCTGCAATACCTTGTCTAAAGCAGAGAACTGACAAATATTTGTTGAATGAGTATATGAATGTGTTTCAGTGTTTGTTTTTAAGAGTTGATTTTTCTTAAGATTATAATTCAGTCTTGTGTGGCCTTGAACTTAAGGTTGATTTTGTGTTTGTTCATGGGTTATAAATTCTTTTACAAATATTGATTGAGACCTATTTCCTAGGCACCATGTTAAGGGCTGGATACATGTCAGCACGCCACAGGGGGAGTGTGTTAAAACCTCCTCCTAGACCAACCTTTGCCTAAAATCTCCCGCTAGACCTACCTTTGCTGTTCTTTAACCTCATCTGTGATCACTCTGCTCCTTTCCCTGGGACTCCAGTAACACCAGCCCCTGTTCTTTCCCTTAAATGCTCCTTTCTATCTTGAGAACTTTGGGTTGGTTACTCCTTCCATTGAATGCTCTTGTTTATCCTTTTGTCTAATTTCTCTCAACTCTTCCTTCAGCTCATATATTTCTTCCTGAGGGAAGCCCTCTAGAACCTTCCAGAATAAACCAGATCCCTTTGTTGTACATCCTGCTCTATTTGTTTGTAGGCTTTTCACAGTATGTATTATGTATTTACTTATTTGGTCATTCACTTATCTTTTTCTGCCACTAGACTCTCAGTGCCATTGGGCAAGATGCCTGGGTCCTTACCATCATACCCTCAGTGTCCAGCACGTCTTGGCCATGTTGTCTCAGACAACATTTAACTTTTCATATAACACATGGAAGTTGAATAAAACATGGTCCTTATCCTCAAGGAGTTTATGCTGTACTGTAAGTGAATCAATTTTTGTAGTAGAGTATGAACATTGCTATGAGAGATGTATATTTGTAGATTTTTGTAGGGAGTTTTGAAGGATGGGTAAGGAGGTGCTGGATTATGACGTGTCCATATGTATGTGGAGGTAGTCGTGGTGATAGGGATGGGATGAGACAGTGTGGGAAGGAAAGCACTCTAACCGGAGTCACTGAGTAGAAAGGTGCAAAAGCCTTAAATAGAGAGACATGTTCAGGGAAATACAGGTTATTTTGATACAGCTGAGGCCAAAGTCGGGTAGTGGAAAGGGAGAAAGTTGAGGAAGATTATGTGCAGAATATGATTGGCTTTAAATGCTGCTCAAAACATTATGTTGCATAATGTAATAACACTTTTCTTTCAAAATGAAATTGAGCCATTAGGTTAGAAGTGCTCATAGCATGAGAAAATGTATTTACTAGTTAGAAAAGGTTGCTTGGTTTGTCTTACTACACATCAAATAAATCTAGTTTTTTTTTAGTCTCAAGTTTTATTCTGATATTTACATGAATTCACATAGGTAAAACTTAATGTATAAAATAAAACATTAATTAAAGCTGTGGCTAAAGTCTGAATAACTAAATAAAAGTAGAGGCTAAAGCTAATTCATTTGCCATGAAGGATTTAAAAAAACCCCTTTTTTATGTCACATGGCCTTTTTTGGTGATAATTTTGAGGATTCTAGAATTATTCTGTGAAAAATGGGCAAAATGGGTCAGTTAAATTACAGATTTGTAAGTTAAGTGGAAATGCCTTTGTATGAAAGAACATTATTTAGGAAAGGAACAGCATGCAGTCTGTGCTTGTTTATTACTTCTGACGGGAGGACATTGAACCGTATTTTGCTCTTCTTCTGTTGAGTGAGAGAATACGTTTCATGACTGTGCTAAGTTGCTTCCCAGTATCGTCTACCACTAACATTCTCTCAGGAAATATGGATTCTCATCCTGGCTCTGCCAATACTAGGGTGGCTGGACCCAGAGAGTTTGGTAAATGTGCATTCCTGGGCCCCATGCTCAGATTTCTGCTTCAGAAGCTCTAGAGTGGGACCCAGGAACCAATTTTTAAAAAGTTCCTGACCAGATTCTAATGCATACTGAAGGACAGGAGGCAAAGTCTTTGGTCCATGAAAAATAGCAGTCTTCATAATGCAGGGAGCCATGAAAAGGATATGAGAAATTCTATTCACCTGTCTAGGGAGCAGTAAGAAAGCTGGGCCTCTATTCAGGATGGTAGATGGGAAAAAAGAAGAGTCTGAGAAATTTGACACTGCCTAGACATTGATTAGTACTCCCATGAAAAACAGAATCACTAAACTATCCATTTAAAAAATAAAAAACTCACATGAGAATAGAAAAACACCATGAGGAGCATTATCACACTGGTGGATTTACATCACAAGAATTACAGAAAATAGGCCAGGCGTGGTGGCTTATGCCTGTAATCTCAGTACTTTGGGAGGTTGAGGTGGGCAGATTACCTGAGGTCAGGAGTTCGAGATCAGCCTGGCCAACATGGTGAAACCCCATCTCTACTAAAAATACAAAAATTAGCTGAGCATGCTGGTGTGTGCCTGTAATCTCAGCTACTCGGGAGGCTAAGAGAGGAGAATCCTTTGAACCTGGGAGTCAGAGGTTCCAGTGAGCCAAGATCGTGCTACTGCACTCCAGCCTGGGTGACTGAGCAAGATTCTGTTAAAAAAAAAAAAAAAAAATTAGAAATAATAGCAATAAAATTTCCAAAAAGAGAAAAGTTGGGCTAGAAACCACAAGACAAAAACAGGATAATATGATACATAAATAGGAAGATTTGAAAAGAAACTACACAGAAATCATAGAAAACAAAATATGGCCATTGTGAGAGAATATCCCTCAAATAATGAGTCTAAGTGTAGATTAGACACACCTGAAAAGAGAATTATTTAAGTAGGGGAAAGATCTCCGGAAATTACTCAGGATGTAGCATAGAGAGATAAGGAGAAAGAAAATATGAAAAAAAAAAAAAAAAGCCAAGAGACGTGAAGCAGAGATTGAAAGGCATACTGAGGCTCCAGTAGAAAAAATGAAAAATGTGCATACCCAGACAGCAACATAGTAAATGGCAGCACATGAATGTCAAAGCAGAAATCAAAAAAGCTACCAAGGATAAAATATTGATTATGTATGGGGAGTGACAACTAATAACAAGGCTCTTATCAGAAATATAGATGCCAGAAGATAATGGAATGATTAATGCATAACACTGAGGGAAAATAAGAGTTCACCTAGAATTTTACACCCAAATTACCAATCAGGAGAGAGGATGATGACATAAAGACATCTAACAGTATATGAAGACTGGGAGGGTTTGCTACTCACAGACCCTGCTAAAAGGAATGTCTGAAAGATATTTACCTCATGGAGGCTGGGCGCAGTGGCTCATGCCTGTAATCTCAGCACTTTCAGAGGCCAAGGCGGGTGTATCATGAGGTCAGGAGTTCAGAGACCAGCCTGGCCAAGATGGTGAAACCCCTTCTCTACTAAACATACAACAATTAGCCAGGCATGGTGGTGGGTGCCTGTATCCCAGCTACTCGGGAGGCTGAGGCAGAGAATTGCTTGAACCCAGAAGGTGGAGGTTGCAGTGAGCCGAGATCATACCACGGCACTCCAGCCTGGGTTACAGAAAGAGATTCTGTCTAAAAAAAAAAAAAATTTTACCTCATGGTAAAGCACAATATAGAAGGAAAGAGTAGTATACAAGAAGCATACTTGGTGGGGAAAATTGATATTTGTGTAATAGGTTTCTGTAGAGAAACCTGTTGGCTCTGTATATGAGAGGAGATTTTAAAAAACATTTTATTTTACTTTAAGTTCTGGGATACACGTGCTAAATGTGCAGGTTTGTCACATAGGTATACATGTGCCATGGTGGTTTGCTGCACCTGTCCATCCATCATCTAGATTTTAAGCCCTGCATGCATTAGGTATTTGTTCTAATGCTCTCCCTCCCCTTTCGCCCCACCCCCGACAGGCCCTGGCCTGTGATGTTCCCTTCCCTGTGTCCACGTGTTCTCATTGTTCCATTAAAAAAAAAAAAAAAAAAAAAAAACCATTATTTTTTATGGCTGCATAGTATTCCATGGTGTATATGTGCCACATTTTCTTTATCCAGTCTATCATTGATGGGCATTTGGATTGATTCCAAGTCTTTGCTATTGTAAATAGTGCTGCAATAAACATACGTGTGAATGCAACTTTATAGTAGAATGATTTTTAATCCTTTGGGTATATACCCAGTAATGGGATTGCTGGGTCAAATGGTATTTCTGGTTCTAGATCCTTGAGGAATTGCCACACTGTCTTCCACAATGGTTGATCTAATTTATACTCCCATCAACAATGCAATTTACTTTCCTATCAACAGTCTGGAGGCTTGCCAGCATCTGTTTTTTTTTTTTTTTTTTTTTTTTTTTTTTTAATAGTAGCCATTCTGATTGGTGGGAGATGGTATCTCATTGTGGTTTTGATTTACATTTCTCTGATCATTAGAGATGCGGAGCATTTATTCATATGTTTGTTGGCTGCTTGTATGTCTTCTTTTGAGAAGTGTCTGTTCATGTCTTTTGCCAATTTTTAATGGGTTATTTGTTTTTTGCTTGTTGAATTAAGTTCCTAATAGATTCTGGATATTAGACCTTTACTGGATATATAGTTTGTAAATATTTTCTCCCAATCTGTTGGTTGCCTATTTATTCTGTTGATAGTTTATTTCGCTGTGCAGAAGCTCCTTAGTTTAATTAGGTCCCACTTGTCACTTTTTTATCCAATTGCTTTTGAAGACTTATTCATAAATTCTTTTCTAAAGCCAGTGTCCAGAATGGTGTTTCCTAGGTTTTCTTCTAGGATTCTTATGGTTTGAGGTCTTATATTTAAATCTCTAACCCATCTTGGGTTGATTTTTATATATAGTGAAAGATAGGGTTCCAGTTTCAATCTTCTGCTTATGGCTAGCCATTTATCACAGCACCATTTATTGAATAGGGAGTTCTTTCCCCATTGCTTATTTTTGTCAACTTTGTCAAAGATCATGTGGCTATAGATGTGCAGCTTTATTTCTGGGCTTTTCATTCTGTTTCATTGATCTATGTTCTGTTTTTGTGCCAGTACCATGCTCTTTAGGTTACTGTCACCTTATAGTACAGTTTGAAGTTAGATAATATGATGCCGCTGGCTTTGTTGTTTTTGCTTGGAATTACCTAGGTTATTTGGGCTCTTTTGTGAGCCCATATGAATTTTAGAATAGTGTTTTCTAGTTCTGTGAAAAATGATATTCAGAGCTTGACAGGCATAGTGTTGAATCTGCAGATTGCTTTAGATAGTGTGGCCATTTTAACAATATTGATACTTCTAACCCATGAGCTATTTTTACCACATTTGCAGTTACTTCATTAAAGTCTTGAACTCCTCCAAATTATCCAAGAGGGTTGAAATCAACTTCTCCCACATTCATGTTAATGTTGATATTTTGGCTTCCTCTCATCAATCATGAATGTTCTTAATGACATCTAGAATGGTGAATCTTTTCCAGAAAGTTATGAATGTATTTTGCTCAGAACAATAAGAGGAATCATTATTTATGTCAGTTATATAGGCTTATGAAATGTATTTTTTAAATAATAAGACTTGAAAATTGAAATTTCTCCTTGATCCATGGGATGCAGGATAGATATTATGTTAGCAGGCATCAAAACAACATTCATCTCCTTGTCCACATCCATCAGAGTTCTTGGGTCACCAGGTACATTGTCAATGATCAGTGATATTTTGAAAGGAATCTTGTTTTCTGACTAGTAGGCCTCAACAGTGGGTTTAACATCTTCAGTTAACCTTGTTGTAACCAGATGTGCTATCACCTATGCTTTACTATCCTGTTTATAGAGCACAGGCAGGATAGATTTAGCATCATTAGGAACCCTAGAATTTTTCAAATGGCAAATGAACACTGGCCTCAAATTAATGTTACTAGCTGCATTATCCCTTACCACGAGAGTCAGCCTATGATTCAAAGCTTTGAATTCAGACACTAACATCTTCTCTGTACCTATGAAAGTCCTAGGTGGCAGCTTCTTCCAATAGAAGGTTATTACTCCATTGAAAACCTGTTGTTTGGTACAGCCACTTTCATCAAGTTTCTTAGCTAGATCTTCTGGATAATTTTTGCTGCTTTGACATCAGCACTTGCTGGTTTACTTTACACTTTTATATTATGGAGACAACTTCTTTCCTTAAAGCTCTTAAATCAGCCTCTGCTAGCATCCAACTTTTTTTCTGCAGATATTTTTTTTTCACCTCTCTCAGTCTTCATAGAAGTTAACAAGAATTAGGACCTTCCGCTGAGTTAGGCTTTGGCTTAAGAGAATGTTGTGGCTGGTTTGATTTTCTATCCAAACAAATCACTAAAACTTTCTTCACATAAGCAATAAGGTTGTTTTGCTTTCTTATCATTCATGTGTTTACTGGAGCAGCACTTTTAATTTCCTCAAGGACTTTTTCTTCTCCTCTACAACTTGGCTGTTTGGTGCAAGAGGCCTAGTTTTTGGCCTGTCTTAGCTTTCAGTATGTCTTCCTCACTAAACTTAATCATTTCTAGTCTTTGATTTAAAGTGAGAGAGTTGTGACTATTCTTTTCACTTGAACACTTAAAAGGCCATCGTAGGGTTATTAATTAGCCTCATTTCAATATTCTTGTGTCTCAGGGAATAGGGAGGCTCAAGGAAAAGGAGAGAGACAGGGGAACGGCTGGTCAGTGGAGCAGTAAGAACACAGACATTTGTTGATTATGTTTGTTATCCTTTATAGGTGTGGTTTGTGGTGCCTCAAAACATTTACAATAGTAACATCAGAGGTCACTGATTACAGATCATCACCACAGATATAAAAGTAACGAAAAAGTTCGAGATAGTGCAAGAATGATCAAAATGTGACACAGAGACGCACAGTGAGTACATGCTGTTGGAAAAATGACGTGAATAGATTTCCTTAATGAAGGATTGCCACAAGCCTTCAATTTAGAAAAAATATAATGCCTGCAAAGCATAATAAAGTGAAGATCAATAAGATGAGGTATGTTTGTATTTTAAAGTATACAAAACAATACACAATCTTGCATATATATACTAAAAAATATAAAAATGGAACATATCTTTAAGATAATAGTCGTCCTTGCAGAAAAATAAGGAATGAGACAGAAGAGAGATACCAAACATATCTGTAATAGGTTTATATGTGGAAAAATCCAGAGAAAACACAGAAAAATGACAAAATTCATAAATGATCTGTGCTGGGCACTTGGCTGTTTTAATGTATCACATTTCTGTGCGTTTGAAATATTTTATGGTGATATTTCAAAGCTCTAGAGTTATTCTTTTGTGCTATTAGGTTTAGGAATGGACAGAATAGATGACTCTCTGTCACCTTCCATTTCGACTTTTGGCCAAGTCGACACATTACTTGAAAAGTGCCTTAATGAAGCTTATGTAGACCCTCTTTGTGTTTCTGGAGAAGTTAATAAGAATTGGGCCACAAAACTGCTGAAGACTTAAAGGGAGCAGTTTAATCTTGGGCTGTCACATTGAGTAAGTGGCTTCTGTTCGAGACATCTGTTCTAGTCATAGTGCACCACATCCCATCCTGTATGCCTGGCAGGGTCTTATTCCCATCATTATCCCTCAAGAGCTCTAGACTGGAATTTTAAAAATTTCACATTGACACATGGGGAAAATTGTTGATGGGAGAAAGGCTCTAGATGACATGTTTTCACCCCTGGTGTTTTTCATGGGAGAGGGAAGGGGTGTGTAAAAGTATAATTAGATGATTCTTCAGAGTTTTGCCCAGTCGAGCTCTGTGGGTAGCTCCCCCCGCAACCCCAGCAGAACCATCACCCATTTCTTGCCAATGTGTTCTTTTCAATTACTCTTAATATCCCATCCAGAATTAGAGATGGAAGAAATAACCGGGTCATCTTTGCTTTGCCAATGCAGGTGTTTTCTAACATGTTTTCGGTGGTGGTGCCCAGTTGTTAATAACATGCCTGTGCACAGTGCAATTATTTTGATAGTAGAGAGAAGATGATAAATGGGGCCTGTTCTGTGCTACGAGGACCGTTTCACCACAGCCCTTCTATGCGGCATCATTGGGGAAACTCGCTGATTCCCACATCTGCATTGAAAACCCTTGACTGAAACTCCCTTGCAAATCAGGAGTGAGAAGGAATGGAATGTTTTGGGTAACAAGTAAAGCTTCATGTCACCTTGTTTTTAATATCTTAGTTCCAGCCAGATATGGTCTAGCCACAGGAAGCGTATAATCATATAGTCTTAGATATTTCAGGACAGCTTTCATTAGACAGGATCTGTCCTGTGGTCCTTATAGCACTTGGCAGATGATGATCCTATAACTATAATTCCTTCAGCAA
The DNA here is from genome assembly GCF_024542745.1 of Macaca thibetana thibetana. Lineage (NCBI taxonomy): Eukaryota > Metazoa > Chordata > Mammalia > Primates > Cercopithecidae > Macaca > Macaca thibetana. The sequence continues at coordinate 116,365,027 of NC_065586.1, forward strand.
CTGAACCAGCCTCTTTCAGCTATGAGTTATGTGGCTCTTAGCACCTGTACTTAGTTATATTGTGGCATATATTATTTTGTGTTGTAATGACTGTCTCTCCCACTATATAGAGCCCCGTGGGTATGAAGATTGTATATTTGCCCTTCTTTCCTCAGGATCCCAGCATAGTATGTGGTACATCATTTGTGTTTTGTGAATATTTTTGAATGGATGAATTAAATCTTGATCTCAGGTCCTCATGAAAGAGAGGTGGTTATGATGCCTGAATTGTAGGGTTCCATGGTTAGGTGGCATAGTTAGTGCTGGCAAATTACTTAGGAAAATATACACATTTCCTTAATCACTTTTTCATGCAGTAAGAATTTGAGTGTTCTTGAGCCAGGAAGGCAAGATGTTAGAAGTCATGCAGAGTCCAAGAGAGAAGATATATTCCCTGCCCCACAGGAGCAGGGGAAATAAGAGAGAACTCAAATAATGAGAGTAATGAGATGGGGTGCTAATTAGGAATGTTGATAAAAACATTTAAATGGGCTAGGAGTTGACAGTAGTTTTGGCTAGTTTAAAATAAATTGGTGCTATCTGGTGAGGAAAAACCTCTTCTGTTGGAGTTTTAGGGAGACAATAACTAGTATCCCTTTTCCCCTGTTCCCAGTTTGAAAAATATTTTTAATATGTGTCTCCTGAGAACAATTTCCTATATGGCCATGACACAATTATTGAACCCAAGCAATTTAAAATGGATTCTAGGTTCTTTCAGTAGACAGAGCTGGGAAAAAAAAGGTGTATTTCCCTCTAATTAAAAGAGAATCTCATCCAGTTCTTCCTGACTTCCTCATGTTCTATATTTACATCTCCCTTCTCCTCTTTGATAACTCTTTAAATCAATACATTTATGAATTTTTTCTATCTTTAAATACATGCAAGTGGTTTCAGGATGAGAACACTAATGTCACTACCAATAACAAACATACTGAATAAAGTTCAAGATTTTTTGGCAGTTGTTTTGGCTCTTAAAATATATCCCATGAAGTGTATGTAATCAGATGGTTGTGCTAAAATGTTACCTGAATTATTTTTTGTTCTCTGTGTGGCATTGATATCAAGTTGATATACAATTATATTAATTTGTTTCTTTTTACATTACACTTTAGGATTTTTCATCTCGTTTCATATTAATTTTGAAAACGAAAAACAGCTGCACGTTTCAAGTCAAAACTACACAAAAGATGTATTCAGACAACTCTCTCTGCCATCTTTTTTCTTTCTACCTCCATTTCTACCCTTCCCATAGATAACTTTTTATGAGATTTTAGGTCATCTTTATGATAAATGAAGTAATATGGGTCTATTCTTCCTCTTTTTCTCATGCAAGAAGTAGCATGCTAAATAATTCTTTGGAACTTTGATTTTTAAAATTAACAATACATCCTGGAAATTATTCCATATCACTGTATAGAAAGCATTCTCATTCTTTCTGTAAATGGCTACACATTACTCTGGTGTGTGGATGTACCACAAGTACACGACTCATCTACAGATGGCCATTTGGGCTGTTTCCACCAAACAACACAGCAATGAATAACTTCCAAATGTGCTGTTTCTTATTTGTAGAGGTGGTTTCTCAAGGTAAATTCTAGAAGTGGGATTTCTGGGTAATAAATTACCCACTTGCATTCTGAGTCAGTTTGAAACAGAGAAGTCAGGCAGATGGAGAGGAAAATGTCGGCTTTCTTACTCTTAGATCATTTGCAAAAGGTGGCTCAGATGATTCCTATCCTAAATCCCTGGAGCAGTCTTAACCACCCAGTGCAGGCGACGCTAGAAAACTGTGGGCAGACTCTCAATGGGCAGAGCCCTTACTGCTAAGCTTATGGCCTTGCCCATGGGACACCAAAGCGCTTCCACTCTGTAGGAAGGCAGATACCAAGGGATAGCAAAGAGATAGAGCCATGAGGTTTAAGTATCCCAACTCCAACAGTCAGAGAAATCTCTCCTCCTCCCATGGGGAGAAAAAAGTAAGGGGTGGAGAGAGGCCAGGAGTGTTACTCTAATTTACGTCCCTCTATGTGGAAACATGAAGATGAAGGAAAATGTTCCCTCTTTCCTCAATGCCCTGTAGCCACTAGCATCAGGCTCTTTAGTGGACTCTGGTGGGGTGAGTGAGGGCTAGGAACATCTGAAGAACGAATAAAAATGAAAGCGTAAAACCAAATAAAACCTAGAAACCTTGGAGACTGTGAATCACATATTCAGTTGAATGGCCTAAAAAACTGTACCAGCTTCCCTCCGCTTGGTATCATTTAAAATTAAAATTAAGCTTAAAAATTAATTTAAAATGTAAATTAAAAATTCTGGGACCTCTCTGCCATGATAGAACGTGTAGGGAAGGGGTGGGGTGCACCGTGTGGACACGGCTGTGCTGGAGGTTGTGTTCGCTGCTCTCACGCCATGTGGTTAGCAGGACGTCAGGGAGGATCACTGTGTTACACATTTGGTTCTGCTGAAAATGTCCTATTTTTATTTTTATTATAGTCACCCCACTATAGGTGGGGTGACCATAAGAGGCGGGGAGGCACATATCATTCTTCTCATCTATAAACTGTTGTGGAAGCATTCAGATTAGGAGGGGTGCATTTTTAATTTAAATTTTCCAGAGGCTGTTTGGCCAATATCTATGCTTTTAAATATTTTGTGTAAAAGGAGAACAGTGTGTTGAGTTGTCAATCTGGTAAATTTAAGAACATCAGACTCCAAAAAAAAAAAAAAAATTAAAGAAAATATTTCTATGTTTCTCTTAGAATATTAAAAATTAAACATGTTCAATCACATTTCATTGCAAGCATAAAAAATTTATACTCGGAACGTGATGGGAAGATTTTGGATTTCTGTGAAGTTTCATTTATTTTGAAATATATAATTTTTTTTTCTACTTACATTGTGAAAGTTGAAACCCTAGAAAAATGTTTAATAGAGAAGGTGTGAACTCTTCACAGGCTTAGACCTCAGATAATCTTATCTAGTTTGGTATAGAGCCTTCCACCATTTTCCCCTTTCTATCTCTGTGATAGCATGTATTACACTTTGTGCAGGGAAAATTCAATTATATTGTTTTGCAACTCACATTTTTTTCAATGATCATGTCCTGGATACTTTTGTAGCAGATATACACAGTCTGTGAGCCTAGACCACCTCCCTTCTCCCCAGAGCTCCCTTGCATGCTCCCTGTCCTAACTTACATTGGTGCTAGGCGACTCCTTATGTTTTTATATAACCTTCCCCGCAGAAAGAGTTGACTGGTTCAAGCTGTGTGAGTGAATGTCTTTCCCTGGCGTATTAGAAACTGAAATAAGGAATACGTTTCCCTTTGAAAATGATATGAGGATATTTGGCTTAGGTACTCTCAACAGGGAGGAAGCCAACATAAAGCCAATGGCAGAAACACAAAGCAGGTGCTGGGAAGGAGAGTCCTGGCAGTGTCTTAGCCCCTGGATTGAGCTGTTCTTTTCTCACAGTCTGGTTGATCTGTTACATTCTACTTCCTTGATTTGGAGGAGCCAGTAGCTTTTCTTTTTTTCCTCCTAACCTAGTTTGAATTATATTTCTTGCTGCTTATATTCAAAAGTGTCTTTATTAATACATCTTGCTATGCTAATATATCAATATTGTCCATTTTCATTGGGTGGGTTATAGTTTAGTAATATATGAACTCGTATTTTAAAAACTCTTCTATTTATAATCATTGGCATTATTTTGAAGCTTTGATTTAGACAATGCGGCAGTGAGCATTCTTTTATACTTGCACGGTTGTTGAGTATCTCTAGGGAAAAATCATAGTAGAAAAACAGAAAAGGCTTAGATGTTTTAAATTTGAGTAGATTATATCCAACTACCATCTCCCAAATTGTACCAATACTCCCCAAGATAGTGGCAGATAGTATGGATATCCTTACAGCTAGATGTTGCCTATAGTTTAAATCTTTGCAAATGCAATAGGAGAACAATAATTTCTAGTTTTAACTTGCATTTTAAAATTATTCCTGTGCAGGAGCACCTTTAATACACTTATTACATAGAGTAGGACAAAGATGAGGATTACAGTGAAGTTCTTGTTGGAAATAATACAAATCAGATGAGAGTGGAACACTTTGTGAAAAATGCTAAAAGAAAAACTATCAACTGAGAATTCTACAGCTACTGAAACCACTCTTCAAAAATGGAGGTGAAATAAAGGCTTTTGTTGACATAAGAAAGTTGAAAGAATTCATCATCCTCAGAGCTCTGCTATCAGACATGCTGCAGAAAGTCCTATGGGAAGATGGAAAATGACAGTAGACGGAAATCTGGATCTATACAAAGGAAAGAAGAGCACCAAAAAAGTAACCGCATAGATAGGTATAAAATACTTTTAAAAAATAAGTATACAAATCTCTTTAGAAGATACTTGTGGATTTTCCTGATATCTATTATTGTTTCTAAACAATAAATTGTTTAAAGCAAAAAATAACAATTATATTGTGGGATTCTAACATGTAGAATTAAAGTATATGACAATAATCATACAAATGTCATAAATATGATAATAGTACAAATGTCATAAAAAAGAAATAGAAATATACTATTATAAGATTCTTATGCTATATATAAAGCAGTATAATATCATTTGAACACAGACTGTGATAAGTAAAGCATGCATACCATATGCCCTGGAACAATCTCTAAAATGATGTCAAAAGGATTAGAGCTAAAAAGCAAACAAAGCAGGAAAATTGGAACCATAAAAATACTCCATTAGTCCAAAAGAAGGCAGGAAAAAAGAATAGAACAGATGTGACAGAAAACAAATGGCAAGATAATAGATTTAAACTAAGCGATATCAATAGTCACATTACATGTTATTAGTCTAAACATTAATTAAAAGGCAGAGAATGTCATATTGGATAAAAATGGAAGATCAAGATATATAGAAACTCACTTTAAATACAAATATATATTAGTAAAAGAATGAGAAGATATATAATGTTAATATTAATCAAAAGAAAAAGTGGTAATATTATATCACATAAATTAGATTTTATAGCAAAGAATATTACCAGGGATAAAAAGGACCATTTCATAATGATAAAATTGAGAGAACATAAAAATCCTAAATAATTATGCAATTAATAACAGAGTTTCAAAATATCTGAAGCAAAAACTGAAATAATTACAAGGAGAATCAGACATTTACACAATTGCAATCACAGATTTAAACACCATTCTATTAATAACCAGTAGAATAAGTAGAAAATCAACTGGAATATGAATTACTTGAACAACACTATCAGCCAACTTGACTTAATTGACATCTATAGAACACTTCATTGGACAAAAGTAGAATACACGTTCTTGTCAAGGGTATGCAGAACATTTACTAAAATAGACTAAATTCTAGGCCATAACATAAGTCTGAATAAATTTTAAAGGACTCATAAAATATGTTTTCTGATTGTAATGGGATTATGTTAGAAACAATAATAGAAAGATATCAGAAAAGTCCACAAGTATCTGGAAACTAAATAAACCCCATCTAAAAAACTCATGTGTCAAAAAAGAAATTTATACTTTAAATTGAATAAAAATATAAATGCAACATATCAGTATCAATGGGATGCAGCTAAAACAGTATTTGGAGGAACATCTATAACACTAAATAGCCTATAGTAAAAAGAAGAAAGATTTCAACTAAATGCTACAAATTTCCAACTTAAGAAACTAGAAAAAGGGTAGCAAATTAAACCCAGAGTAAGTTTATGACATGAACTAATAAGGATCTGAACAGGACTCAGTTAAATAGGAAAAATTAAGAAAAACAATATAACAAAAATTTCATTCTTTAAGAAGATTCGTAAAATCGATATACCTCTGGTCAGAGTGGTCAGGAATAAAACATAGAAGGTAAAAATGATCAATATTCAGAAAATTAGAGAGGTGACATTACTTCAAATTCTACAGATACTAAAAGGATAACATGGAAATACTTGAACGACTTTAAGCCAATAAATTTGATGATTTAAGTGAAATGGGAAAATTTCTTGAATGACCAAAACTCTCAAATCTCACTCAGAAAGAAACTGAATTTGAATAGCTCTATATCTATTGAATGATTTGAATTTATAGTTAACAGCCTTCCCACAAAGAAAACTCAGGCATAGGTGGCTTCACTGGTGAATTATCCTAAACATTTAAGGAAGAAATAATGTCACGGCTATGCAAACACTTCCAGAAAATTAAACAGGACAAAATACTTTCCAACTCTGTAATTTCCAAAATACTTACAGACTAATGTGTCTTATGAAAATAGATGCAAAAATTCTTAACAAAATATTAGCAATTTGAATCCAACAATATATAATTATGATAGTACAGCATGACCAAGTAATGTTTGGTTTGGAGAGGGAAGGTTGATTTTACATTTGGGAACAAATTGATGTAATTTACCATATTAATAGACTAAAAAAGAAAAAGCCTTAAGAGCTCAATAGATGCAGAAAAAGCATTTGAAAAAAATTCAACATTCATTAGTTAGAAACTTTCAGCAAATCAGAAACAGAATAGACCTTCTTCAAGTTGATGAAAGTCATTTACCAGAAACCCATAGCCAACATCATAATTAATCATGAAATATCAAATGCAGTATTCCTCAGATAAGAAACAAAAGAAGAATGCCTGTTTTTTACCACTTCTATTCTACTGGCCAGTTGATAAGGCACACTTTCTCTCTCTTACCCCTGCCAAGAAAACGGCATCCAGACTGGAATGAAAGAGGTAAAATTATCTTTATTTTCTGATGACATATTTATGTAGAAAAATTGACAGAATCTGCAAAAATATTTTTAGAACTAATAAGTGAGGCTGGCAAGGTTGCAGGATACAAGATCAACATACAGAAAGAAATTGTAGTACTATAAACTAGCAACAAACAAATTTAAGGGAAATAAAATAATGCCATTTTCAATAGTACACAAATATGAAACACTTTGGGATAAATCTGACAAAATGTATAAGATCTGTACAATAAAAACTGTGCTGAGAGAAATTATAAAAGACATAAATAAATGGAAAGTTATACTGTGTTCACATAATAATATTGAGAAGACCCAGTATTATTCAGATGTCAGTTATTTCCCAAGTGACCTAGAGTTAATGCAACATCAATTAAAACTCCATTAGGCATTTTTTTTTTTCCGGTATACCTTGATAACTTGATTCAACACAATCCCAGTTAAAATGTCAGTAGGCTTTTTTTTTTTTTTCCGTAGAACTAATGTGTGGGCCTCAGATTCATTCAGAGATGCAAGATATCTATAATTAAACAGCTTTATTATATTAAAGAAAATAGTTGGAGGACTTATACTACCTGAGTTCAAGACTTACATTAAAGCTATAGTAATTAAGACAGTATGATACTGGCATCAAAATGGACAAGTAGTCAATGGAACAGAGTCCAGTAATGACCCAGGTACATGTAGTTAATTTATTTTTGACAAAGGTATAAAGTCAATTAAATGTAGGAAAAACGTTCTTTTTCAGCAAATGCTATTGAAATAATTGTATACTCCTATTTTAAAAATTAATTTTGATTCCTATCTTATATCTGTACAAAATTAACTCAAAACGTATCATAGATCTAAATATAAAAGTTTAAATTATAAAACCTCTAGAAGACTATATAGGAGAAAATATTTGTGATCTTGGATAGGGCAAGAATTTCTTAGAAATGATACCAAAATCACAATTCATTAAAAAAGACAAATTAGACTTTGTCAAAATTAAGGCCATCTGCTCTTTGGTAAATACTCAAGAGAGTGAAAATACAGGCTACGACTGAGAAAATATTTGCAAATAAATACATCTGATAAAAGATTTATGTCCAGGATATGTTATTAAAACTAATAAAACTCAATAACAACAAAAATATATGATAAAAAATGGGCAAAATATTTGAATAGATATTTCACTGAAGAAAATATATGAATGGCAAATAAGCATTATGAATAGACTCTTAACATTATTATCACTCAGTTAAATGCAAATTAAAACTACAATGAGATGCTAATATCCAAAGTTGTTTTTTTTAAACTGACCTTATCAAATGTTGTCAAGGATGTAGAGCAACTGGAACTCTGATACACTGTTGTCAAGAATGTGAAATGGTACAACTACTTTGGAAAATAGTTTAGCAATTCCTTTAAAGTTAATCATATACTTGTGATCCAGGAATTTGCCCAAGGGAAATGAAAACATCTGTTCATACAAAGGCTTGTACACAGATATTTATAGCAACTTTATTTGTAACAGCCAAAAGCCAGAAACAATCAATAACAATCAACAGATAAGTGGATAATTGTGATATATTCATATAATGGAATAAGAGTCACCAACACAAGTAATGAACTATTGATATATGTAACAACATGAACGGATCTCAAAATAATCAGGCTGAGTGATAGAAGCTAGACAAAAAAATTAGCATGATACTTTGTCTTTGTTTCTGCTGCCTTAACAAAATGCCATAAACTGGGTACTTTATAAATAGCAGAAATTTCTTACAGTTCTGAAGGCTGAAGTCCCAGATCAGGGTGCCAGTGTCGTAGGGTTCTTGTGAGGGTCCCATTCCAGGTTACAGGCTCTGGCTTCTCACTGTAACCTCACAGAATGGAAGGGATGAGTTAGCTCTCTGGGGTCCCTTGTATAATGGGTGCTAATCCCATTAATTAGGTCTCTGCCTTCATGACCTTGTCAGCTCTCAAAGGCTCTACCTCCTAATACCATCAATTTAGAGGTTAGGATTTCAACGTATGAATTTGGGAGTGGGGGCACACAAACATTCAATCTATAGCAGTATAATTCTCTTCATATAAATTTCTAGAAAATGAATACTAATCTATAGTAACAGAAAGCAGATCAATGGTTTGAGGGAGTGTGGGTGAGAAGGGGATGGCAGATAGGGCAGAATAGTGGGAGGGATTATAAAGGGGTACAAGGAAACTTTTGCCATGTGGGATAAATTATCTCGATTGCATTGTTGGTTTCATGGGGTATACAAAGCTTATGAAAATGAACTTTTTAAGTACGTGTGGTTTATTGTATGTCTTATACCTCAGTTAAAAGGTTCAAAGAAATGACACCAAAGAAACCACCATTCACCACTGGTGCAGTGCTCTAGAACATGGGCATTGGAGGTGGACAGGCCTGGGTTCAAACCTAATCCTGCATCTTGGACACTACTTTTTTCTGTAAGTCTATTTCTTCATTATAGAGGCTCAGACTGATGAATTAATATTGTATTCTGCATACAAAACGGGGATAATAATGCCTCTCCAACAGGGTTGTGGTGAGGATCAGATGCACTATCATGTATAAGTTGTGTGCATTATAGTAACTACTCAATCATCAGTCCTTTTTATTATTATTAGCACATGTTTGGAAAACGAAGGGATAGTTCTTGTGAAATGTGCTTTTGGCTCAATGGGAGACTAGTTCAGTGTGTCAGACGCAAATGAAAAGACCCCTGAGGTTGGTTTCTCACTTTAAGTGATCTTGCCACATTCTGAAATTGAGCCTCCTCACTTCTGCTCAGCAACAAGAATACAAATGTGCCCGGAAGCCTTGTTTGCAGAAAATATGACATTATTCTTACACCAGGCAGGAACCATTCATTCCCTTTGAAATCTCTGCATTGCTGCATCTGTCTCTAAGATTTCAGGAACATAAGTTATAAACAAGCATCTCTCTGTGGCTAATTCCAGTCAGCTGAAAATGAGGCCAGCTTCTAGAGACTAGGCTGGGGACCACAATTCCCCCATTGCACTAATCCTGCCTTGTTCCAAAAGCAACATCCTGTGAGAATGGGTTTGTGGATTTGTGAAAGCAGCATTTAATACAAAGAGTTTAAGCCTATTAGTTTAAGCCTGACTTACTGAGTCCTCGTGAAGTCTTCTTGTACTTTTAGGTTTTAGAAATTGCAGTGCTCGGGATGGTGCTTTGAATTGTGCTGGATTTGTAGGAATGATGCTAATATATCATTGAATAATATTTATCTGGGGTATGTTGTAATCAGATTTCGATCCTAATACCAAACTGCTCTAGAGGAGGGGGTAAACCTTTATTGTTTTTATGACTGACGGGGCTGTCTTTGCATTGTTGCTTACAAATTATTCTATAATATAATGCCTTCAATTAGAGTGTTTTTAAGATCAGTCAGCAGAATTTTGTAATACCCCCATCAATTGGCACTCGTGTTATTTTTCACAGATAATTGAGCCAGTGGCACATACGAGAGACTTCTTAGTCCACATCAAGATGGCAATGATTTGACCGTGTCAGTGATAAGGAGACTTTGTGCTCTCTGGGATGACTAGGCTGAGCGCCCTGTGAGAATAAGAACCAAGCTTGACTGTTTGCGATCATATCCATAGCAACAAGCCCAGAGCTTGCCTCTTTCTCAGTACTAAATCAATATCCGTTCAATGGCTGATTGATTGCTGAAGAGTGCTACTCTCTCAACTATTAGAAAAAACACTTATCTCTGTATCATCTATCTATCCATCCATCTATTCTATTCCTTCCTCTGCTAAAAATACTTTATTTGTATTCATGCATTTAATTCTAACAACTCTATGAGGGAGACTATTATTATCCACTTTTTACAGACAAGGAAACTGAGACGCAGAGAGGTTAAGCAATTGCCTGAGGTCATGCAGCTGGTGAGTTATGGAGCTTGTGTAACCTTATTTTCTATGCCTTAACCTCATTGATTTTTACAAGGACAGCCTATTCTGTAAGTCCAGGTCTTTGCAATGTGGGAAAAATTGGAATAGGATAGATTTTCTCTTTTGTACTTTTCCTAACCTTATGATTCTAATCCAAGTTGAAGACAGAAAAGGTGAAGGCCCAAAGAAATTCAACTATGTGTGTATGCGTGTGTATATATATGCATGTGCACATGTGTGCATATGCATGTGTGTTTTTGTGTGTATGCATGTGAATATATATGCATGTGTGCTTGTGTCTATGCATGTGAATATATATGCATGTGTGCTTGTGTCTATGCATGTGAATACATATGCATTTGTGCTTGTGTGTATGTATGTGTGTATATATGCATGTGTGCTTGTGTGTATACATGTGTATGCATGTGTGCTTGTGTGTGTATGTGTATATATGCATGTGCACTTGTGTGTATGCATGTGTGTATATATGCATGTGCGCTTGTGTGTATGCATGTGTGTATATATGCATGTGCACTTGTGTGTATGCATGTGAATATATATGCATGTGTGCTTGTGTGTATGCATGTGTATATATGTGTGTGCATACATGTGTGTGTATATATGCATGTGTGCTTGTGTATGCATGTGTGTATATATGCATGTGTGCATGTGTGTGTATGCATGTTTGTATATATGCATGTGTGCTTGTGTGTATACATGTGTATATATATGCATATGCACTTGTGTGTATGCATGTGTGTATATATGCATGTGCACTTGTGTGTATGCATGTGAATATATATGCATGTGTGCTTGTGTGTATGCATGTGTATATGTGTGCTTGTGTGTGCATACATGTGTGTGTATATATGCATGTGTGCTTGTGTATGCATGTGTGTATATATGCATGTGTGCTTGTGTGTGTATGCATGTGAATATATATGCATGTGTGCTTGTGTGTATGCATGTGTGTATATATGCATGTGTGCCTGTGTGTGTATGCATGTGAATATATATGCATGTGTGCTTGTGTATACATGTGAATATATGCATGTGTGCTTGTGTGTATACGTGTGTGTATATATGCATGTGTGCTTGTGTGTGTATGCATGTGTGTATATATGCATGTGTGCTTGTGTGTGTATGCATAAGGGCATGTGTGTGTGCCCTGCCTGGGCATAATGGAGAGAGGGCAGAGAGAACCAGCAAGAGCAACCTCAGAATCCCAGTGAGAGTTTGTAATGACTGTGTCTGGAAACACAAGAATAAGACCTTTCTGACATTTAAAAAATTCTGTTCATGTATTTTAGGTGATGGCATCCCCCTGAAGAAGATTAAAAATATAACATAGCTGAAAATTCTCTTGAAGCTGAGAAAAAGTAGTTAACATTTAATAACAAATTTTGACCCTTAAGCATTAAAGTATCTATCAGTGACTCTACATACTCAATCCGATTTTGCTTTTCTGTAGCATTAATCATGGTGATATTTGGATTTTAAGGAAAAATAATTAGGAGAAAAGCAGAGGCGGGGGCCCTCATCCATATTCTACTTTCTAAAATTTCTGTGGGTAAATTTTCCTTAACAAAGATGGTTTGGTCTTGCTGATGGCATAATTTCAGTAATGAATAATTCAGAGAGGCAGGCAGTGAGTGTTAGCTGAAGACAGGAAACTTATCTTTGAATTCCTGTTCATTTTATGGGCCTTTGGAAGCAGCCACCTATCTATATAAAGCTCTCTAAGGGAAAAATAGGCACCATTCTTAGGCTAATGGGAAATAATGGTGTGATCAGTGAAGCTCTTTTCTTGGAAGCCTGCAATAGAGCTTAGCCACCTGAACCTCTCCGCTTCACTGCTCTGGTATCTGGACTATTATCAAAGAAGGGGTATCCAAATGGCAGGCTTTTACAGGGGAAATCAGCAATCCACCTGAAGCATGCTAGTCTCTGGTGTGTGGATCTAGAAGGAACACAAAACTGAAAACTGATAAGGTGTCATTTCATCCAGCAGACCATGTAAGTGAAAATTCTGGCTTGCTCTGCTGTTTTCCAGTTTCCCCATGTCCAGGATGAAAATACTTTTGCCTTCTGGATTCTGAAACTGTTAGGCAGTGGTGCTTGCTGGAGGAGAGCTGATGGGGGATTGCGTGTCATCAATCAAGAGGCCTAACCATCCTCTCTATTAATTAGGAGACAGAACACTGCTTCTATTTAACTGCCCCCTACCCCAGTTGGTGCAACACCCTTTTCGAGTGTTGCACTTTGTTGAACACACACATAGGAGTGGACCTACCTATGCACAGGTGGATGTGTAGAAGTGAATCAGATGAATGAGCATCTTTCTTTCCACATGCCCACTGCCTCTACCTTTGCTAGCAAGTCCCTGATGACTTGGCAGGGGATTTCGACCATGTTGTGGGTAATAGTGGGGGACATTCTAGCTCAGTCACAAACTCTCCAGCCTTCCAGGGCTAGAGTTGGGCAGTACCAGTCATCCTGAAATACCCCTATTGCTCCATCCTTCTGACAAACCAGTGTGAGGTCTTCGGTATTTTTCAAGTCTCAATGACATATCTTTGACTTGAGGCACCATGGTGTGGAAAGCAGTTCCTGTTCCTTCCAGAACAACCCCCATGCCATCTCTTCATCCACTAGTCTGGCCCAGCAGGCCAGTTTCCTTATTGGCTTTATTTCTATCCCCGCTAAGCCACTTCTTCCTCATATACTTAATTTCATATACCTACCTAAATTGTTGGTGACTTTAATTTTCTTCTTTATGCTTTGTGTAATGTAAAAGTGTTTTCCAATAAGACATTTATAATCAGAACTTCCTCCAAATTCTCCAGATATTAACCACCAAGTACATCCGACCTGTCTTCCATGATTTAACCCAAATTCCCTTTCAACTATGAAACATACCCTTTGTTGGTGACTAACTGGATTTTGTATTCCATACCTACTGTAACACCCATTTATTGATTCATTCCTCCATTTGCAGCAATTGTTTACCGAGTGCCTGCTATGAGCTGGGTCCTGTTCCAGAATACTGCGTGGCATACATTGTTTACATTTCTGCTTCTCCCCTTGTAGGCCTTGAGTTCCATGTGAAGTATACATTTTTGCAGACTGCGATGGTTAATTTTGTGTTAGCTTGACTGGTTTAAGCACATCTAAATAGCTGGCAAACCATTATTTCTGGGTGTGTCTGTGAGGGCATTTCTGGAAGAGATCAGCATTGGAATCAGTAGACTGAGTGAAGGAGATCTGCCTTCATCAACAGGGGTGGGCATTATCCAGTTGGTTGGGGATCCAGATAGAACAAAAAGGCAGAGAAAGGGTGAACTCTCTCTTCTTCAGCTGCAATATCTCTCTTCTTCTGTCCTCAGACGTTTGCATTCCTGGTTCTCGGCCTTCAGACTTTACCCCAGATTCCGCCGCAACCCCTGTGTGTTTTTTCAGGCCTTTGTTCTCAGTCTGGGAGTTATACCATCAGATCCCTTGGTTCTCAGGCCTTCAGGCTTAGATGGAATTATACCACCAGCTTTCTTAGTTCTCCAGCTTACAGATGATAGGTTGTAGGACCTCTCAGCATTTATAACCATGAGAGCCAATTCCCATAATTAATAAATGTCCTCCTCTGTATTGATGTATATCCTATTGGTTCTGTTTACCACAGATTGGATCTCTCTCTCTCTCTCTCTCTTTTTTCTTTTTTTTGAGATGGAGTTTCGCACTTGCTGCCCAGGCTGGAGTGCAGTGGTGCGACCTTGGCTCACTGCAACCTCCACCTCCTGGGTTCAAGTGATTCTGGCACCTCAGCCTCCTGAATAGCTGGGATTACAGGTGCGCACCACCACACCCGGCTAATTTTTGTATTTTAGTAGAGATGGGGTTTCATCATGTTGGCCAGCCTGGTCTTGAACTCCTGACCTCAGGTGATCTGCCTTCCTTGTCCTCCCAAAGTGCTGGGATTACAGGCATGAGCCACCATGCCTGGCACACAGACTGAATCTCTTACAGCTATGCTGATGCATAGATACGAGTTGACTACTCAGCAGGAGAAAACATTTTCTAGCAGAAGAAAATATTTATAGCTGCTCATGAAGGTGGCGTGCTTATCTGCTCTACAACAACATGACTATCTAATCGCTCTGTGGTTGGTATAAAGTATTAGGCTTGAGACGTCCATCTGAATTTTGGTTTCTCTGCCTAGATGTTTTCATATCACTTCGAGGTCAGAATAGCCATCGAGTCCCTGGTCAAAGGGCCAGCTGATGAGACCTTGATGCGGCTCTGATGAGACCTTGATGCGGCTCTGGGTGAAAGTCAAGCTTTCAAATACAGTCAGGGATCTCACCCAGACTCAGATCCAGCTCTGACCTCTGGTGGATGAGGACAGGGAATGGGGGTTGTTTTTGGGAAGAATGAGAAATTCAGTTGGCCATACCAGGGTGTCTCAAGTCAAAAGAGAGCTAGTGCTCTGCTGGATGGATGGTGCAAAGGGCGTAGGAGCCCTCCTGACCAGCCTGCACCATTTGGGACTTAGGAAGGCTGAGCACTGTCATTAGAGCCCAACCCAAGAGGACTGGCCAAGGTCTCAAGACCCTCCTTTTGACTGTGATAGCTCTGGCTTTACCCCTTTCTCATCTTACATGCTTCATCCTCCCCATATCAATTGATTTGGTTCTCGAGCTCTGTGGTCTCATCAGCCAACATGCTACTCTACTCTACTCTATTCTCTTCCCTCTGCCCCCCTCCATCCTCATCTTACTTTCCTTCCTGTCCCTTCAGATATTTACTGGGAAGCTGCTCAGGCTACGAGAAGCCCATCATGGATTGCGTCATCTATTTACTATACAGGCATTGAGGACTAACATCTATTTACCATAGGACGAACACATCCAGAGGATGTGAGATGGGAGAGAACAGCAAATTCGAGGGCCTGAAAGGGGTCCAGCCTGGCTAAGCACAGAGTAGGAAGAGAGCAGTGGCAAGAAATGATGCAGGAGGTATGGGCTGCAGCCAGACCATTAACAGTCCTGTGAGACATTTTGCACTTTGGTTTAAGAGCCAGGAAAACCATTGCAGCATTTAAGCTGAGGAGTGACACAGTCAGATTTGCATTTTATAAAGCTTGCTCAGCCTAGAGCATGGACCATGGATTAGAGAGTGGCAAGAGTAGAGGCAGGGATCATTGAAGTGGCTGTGGCAGTTGGCAGCTGAGCCCAAAGGGAGGAAATGTAACAATTAAGAATATTTAGAGGAAGATAGTGTGGCGAGTCCCCAAAGACCTAGAACCAGAAATACCATTTGACCCAACAATCACATTACTGGGTATATACCCAAAGGAATATAAATCATTCTGTTATAAAGATACATGAACATATATGTTCACTGCAGCACTATTCACAATAGCAAAGATATGGAATCAACCCAAATGCCCACTAATGACAGACTAGATAAGGAAAATGTGGTAGATATACACCATGCAGCCATAAAAAGAAATGAGATCATGTCCTTTGAAGGACATGGATGGAGCTAGAAGCCATTATCCTCAGCAAATTAACATAGGAACAGAAAACCAAACACCACATGTTTTCACTTATAAGTGGGAGTTGAACAATGAGAACACATGGACACAGGGAGGGGAACAACACACATTGGGGCCCGTCAGGCAGGTGGGAAGAGGAAGAGCCTCAGGATAAATAGCTAATGCATGCAAGGCTTAATACCTAGGTAATGGATTTATAGGTATAGCAAACCACCATGGCACACATTTACCTATGTAACAAACCTGCACGCCCTATACACATACCCCAGAACTTAAAATAAAGAATATTTAGAAGAGGAGCCCACTGCTTTTAGAGAATAATTATATGGGTGGCCCACATATGTGAGTAAAGCTTTTAAGTACTATCAGGCATCTCACCCAGACCCAGTTCCAAGGAGCAGGGCAGAGTGGGAAAAGCCCCTACCTCCAAGGAGCTCATAGTCTAATATAAGTGATTCTTAGCTTCTGGGGTAGAATAAGAAACAGATGCCAAGACAGCCAATATGAATCTCTGGGGCAGAGGTACGTGGTTAAAAACACGTTTTTAAAAATGCCAATTTTTAACACAATCTGCAGAAGGTGGAGTTCTGCAAAGTCTTGGTTAGTGATATTCAAAGAAAAACATGAACAATGGGTTATAAGATGTGTTGGCGGGGCGTGGTGGCTCACGCCTGTAATCCCAGCACTTTGGGAGGCCGAGGCAGGTGGATCACCTGAGGTCAGGAGTTTGAGACCAGCCTGGTCAACATGGTGAAACCCTGTCTCTACAAAAAATACAAAAATTAGCCTGGCGTGGTGGCAAGTGCCTGTAATCCCAGCTGCTCGGGAGGCTGAGGCACGAGAATCACTTAAACCTGGGAGGTAGAGGTTGCAGTGAACCGAGATTGTGCCACTGTACTCTAGCCTGGGCAACAAATAAGACTTTGTCTTAAAAGAAAAAGAAAAAAGAAATGTGTCTATCCTGGCATGGAGGGGAAACATAACATGATAACTGATTAGACGATGGGATCCATTTGCAGTTGGGACAAGGGGAAAATGCTATTTTGAAAACCTTAGCAGTTTATGACAAAAACAAAGCAATCTTTGGCAGAGTTGTTCCTCTTGTTTTGGGGGTCCTTTTAGTGAGTCCCTTTGGTCATGCAGATGGAAGTTAAGGACCTGCCTCTTGCTATTGGGAGCACCATTCTTATATATATGAACTTGGTATTTTTGTAACCTTTAAAGAAAAGAGAGTCAAGGCTTTCACATTCCTTGCGTTGCCAGAGATGGAAGCTCGAGTTGTCTTTAGGGCTCAAAGCTCCTCACCTTGGGGGTAATTATTATTTGATGCATTTGGCTGTGCAAGAGATAAAACTACAGTCTGAGTCTGGAATGGGTAATGAGGCATCCCCTGCCTAAGGATGGTGACTCCATTGAGAGTACAGTGACTCTGCAGAGATTTTATCTCAAACAGATTTGGCCTCAGGGAGTAAGGAAATGATCATGGAGGTTTTTTTTTTTATTTTTATGGAGACTATGAATTGACTCCAGAGACCTGACTGCTGCATTGGGGATAAGGGAAAGAGGGTCAGTGAGGATCCCCAGTGAAATTATTTGGTCCACAGGGTTGGGATACCTGATTTTTTTTCCAACTTGTGCATTGACTTCTATTATGTGTCCTTAAACTTTGGTAACAGGTCTGCATTTGCAGTTTGAGTAAAGTTTTTGCAACTGGAGTCTGGGTAGATTGTAGAGAGTTGGAGTAAAGTGGCAGAGCAGGTAAGAGGCGACCAGGTGTGACAGGTGGGAAGCTGGGGGAGCAGGGCCAGGTGGAGCCATGGGATATGGATGCATTTCCCAAGTATCTTTGGGAACACTTGTAGGTTTGTGGGAGGGGGCTCAGGTCACGATTATTTTGTTATTATAGAAAATTGAATGGTAAAAAGGAAGAGAGGGATAGGGAGAGATTTGTTAAGGATACAAAATTACAGCTAGATAAGAGGGATAAGTTTTAGTGTTCTATACCTCTGTAGGATGAATATATGTAGGTAACATATTATGTAGTTTCAAATAGCTAGAACAAGAATATCGAATGTTTGCAAAACAAAGAAAGAGATGATGGATATGTTTTATTGATACTGATTGGTGATCAGATTAGTATATGTATCAAAACATCACTATGTACCCCATAGATATGCCATTATTATGTCAGTTAAAAAATTAAGAAGTTAGATACAAAAAAAAGAGGAAACATTGGTCGCTAGAGGACTGTAAAACTTAGTTTGCAGCTGTCATCACAGGGCTGCAAGGTGCCGAGAGGAAGAAGTACTGGCACCATATTAGTCTCCTCAGACTGCCACAACAAAATACCATAGGCTGGGCAGCTAAACAGGAATTTCAGGCAAGAGAAAGAAATAAAAGGCATTTAAATTGGAAGAGAGGAAGTCAAACTATCTCTGTTTGCAGATGATATGAGTCCATACCAGAAAACCCCGTAATCTCTGCCCAGAAGTCCTAGATCTGATAGACAACTTCAAAGTTTCAGGATATGAAAATCGGTAGCATTTCTATACACCACCAATGTCCAAGCTGAGAGCTAAGTCAAGAACACACTCCCATTCATAATAGCCACAAAAAAATAAAATGCCCAGGAATACAGTTAACTAGGGAGGTAAAAGATCTCCACAAGGAGAGCTACAAAACACTGCTGAAAGAGTTTAGAGTCATCACAAACAAATGGAAAGACATTCCACATTCATGGATAGGAAGAATCAATGTTATTAAAATGGCCATATTGCCCAAAGCAATGTACAGATTCAGTGCTAGTCTTATCAAACTACCAATGACATTCTTCATAGAATTAGAAAAAGCTAATTCTAAAATTTATATGAAACCAAAGAAGAGCCAGAATAGCCAAAGCCATCCTAAGCAAAAAGAACCAAATCTGGAGGTATCACATTACCTGACTTCAGACTATACTTCAAGGCCACAGTAACCAAAATAACATGGTATTAGTATAAAAACAGACACACAGACCAATGGAACAGAACAGAGTCCAGAAAATAATGCCACACATCTACAACCATCTGATCTTCAACACAGTTGACAAAATACAAGCAATGAGGAAAAGACTCCAACACATTTATTTATGGTGCTGGGATAACTGGCTATCCCAGCAGAAGATTAAAATGCAGAAGATTAAAACTGGACCCCTTCCTTACATCATCTGCAAAAATCAACTCAAGATGGATTAAAGACTTACATGTAAAACCTAAACTATAAACACCCTGGAAGATAATCTAGGAAATACCATTCTGGACATAGGTCTTGGCAAAAATTTCACGACGAAAATGTCAAGGGGAATTGCAGCTAAACCGAAGATTGGCAAATGGGGTTTAATTAAACTAAGGAGCTTCTGCACAGCAAAAGAAACTATCAACAGAGTAAATAGGCAACCTTACCTACAGAATGGGAGAAAATATTTGCAAACTATGCAACCAATGAAGGACTAATATCCAGAATCTATACGGAACTTAAATTACATGCAAAAAACAACCTCGTTAAAAAGTTGGCAAAGGACATAAACACTTTTCAAAAGAAGACATACATATGGTCAATAAGCCTATGAAAATATGCTCGACATCACTAATCTTTAGAGGAAGCGAAATCAAAACCACAATAAGATACCATCTCACAACAATCAAAATGGCTATTATTATAAAGTCTGGCCAGGTGTGTTTGCTCACGCCTGTAATCGCAAGCACTTTGAGAGGTCAAGGTAGGTTGATCACCTGAGGTCAGCAGTTTGAGACCGCCTGGCCAACATGGCACAACCCTGTGTCTACTAAAAATACAAAATTAGCCAGGCATGGTGGCGGGCACCTGTAATCCAAGCTACTAGGGAGGCTGAGGCAGGAGAATTGCTTGAACCCAGGAGGTGAAAGTTGCAGTGAGCCATGATCATGCCACTGCACTCCAGCCTGGGTGACAGAGCAAGACCCTGTCTCAGAAAAAAAAAAAAAAAAAAAGATGCTGACAAGATTGTGGAGAAAAGGAACACTTATATACTGTTGATGGGAGTGTAAATTAGTTCAACCATTGTGGAAAGCAGTGTGGTGATTTTTTCAAAGAACTTAACAGAATTACCATTCAACCCAGCAATCCCATTACTGGGTATATACCCAAAGGAATAGAAATCATCCTATCATAAAGTCACATGCATGACTGTGTTCATCACAGCACTATTCACAAAAACAAAGATAAGGAATCAAGCTAAATGTGCATCAGTGGTAGACTGGATAAAGGAAATGCACACATACCCCATGGAATACTATGCAGCCATAAAAAAGAATGATATCACATCCTTTGCAGCAACATGGATAGAATTGGAGGCCGTTATTCTAAGTGAACTAACGCAGGAACAGAAAACCAAATATTGCATATTCTCATTTATAAGTGGAGAACACATGGAGAACACATGAACACAAAGAAAACAACAGATGACAGGGCCTACTTGAGAATGGGGGATGTAGGGAAGGAGAGAATTGAAAAACGGCCTGTTGGGTACTATGCTTATTACCTGGGTGACAAGACAATCTGTAAACCAAACCTGTGAAACACTATTTACGTATATAACAAACCTGCATATATACCCTTGAACATAAAACTTAAAAAGTATTCAGCTACAAAAAAACACAGAAATTTGTATTCTCACCATTCTGGAGAGTGGAAGTGCAAGATGAAAGTGCCAGCATGGCCGCATTCTGGTGTGGGCCTTCTTCCTGGCTTATGTCATCCCCCTGTGTCCTCATGTGGCCTTTGTTTGGTGCCCCTGCATGAAAGGTGGGCTCACAAGCTCTGGTGTCTCTACTTATAAGGGCACTAATCTCACTATGAAGGTTCTACCCTCATGACCTCCTCTGAGCCTACTACCTCCTAAAGGCCCACCTCCAAATGCCATCCCATTGGGGGTTAGGGTTTTAACATCTAAGCTAGAGGGCACACATTTAGTCCATATCACAGTCTGAAGGAGGCATTGTGGAACAGCTGACATATCAGCTCCCAGAATTAGAGAGGTTTTTTGGCTGGGCCCAGCCATTTGTCCTTCAGAGGAATACGAATGCTCAGAACTGACCAGGTCAATTTAAGTGGACTTTTGAAGACTTGCAGAGCAGGAGGTAGATCTGGCCCAGCAGCAATAAAAATGATAGATATCAGGACCTTATATGTATTGAGTGCTTCATGTGCTGTGCACTGTACATGTGTTATCATTAAATCTTCACGACCGTCCCATGGTGGGGGCATTGGTATCTTCATACGACAGATGGAAGGTGGGTGCTCAGGGAGACGCTGCAGGCTGCCTGGCTCCTGAGCAGTGGTTGTCTCACTTGGAGGCTGAGATCAGTTTCAGGTGAGTTTACCTAGATGCTCAGGATCTGGAAAAGTGAACCAAGAGTGGGAGGGCCCACACCTGGGGCCAATTCAGCCATACCTGAGGGACTGAACGCTAGGTTCAGGACCCCCTGCTGGGACCCACGCCATTCCCCTCCTCCTGTCCCCGCTACCAACCAGCTGTCATGGTGTCTGCCCAGGTGAGCTCCTGGATGAAGTGAGGGTGTTCACTTGGGTGGACTCAGCCCAAGGTACCCACAAAATGAAGCTCATCTAGGTGCGTTCTGTCTCCCAGACTCCCCAGCTGTAGAGGCCCCATGCTCAGCATAGCCCAGGTCAATGTTGCTCCTGCATAGAGAGTGATCCAAAAAGCACCTTCCAGCTCCTGCATGAAAACAACAACAAATCACAGTCCTTGCTTACGGATGTTGTTATAAATTGGGTCCCTGTGGTGCCTCTGTGGAAAAGGCCAGTTGGCAACTCATGTGATACAGGAGCAGATCTGCGCTTAGGATGCTTCCTGCAAAATTAATGGACCTGGTTAACAGAGATCTCCATAAAATATAGATGACCTCAGTCCCCAGGGTGGAAATGGTAGGTGATCGCCCCTGCTGCGGTATGTGATTTATTGAGGGCTATAAGTTCACAAGACGCTTTGCAGAATGTATAAAAAGATGAGGTTCTTGGCCCCAAGGATTGCAAGTGTAAGATGGAAATCACTGAGTACTGAACTTCAAACTCACTGAAACCTGCGATCGTTATCAAGAATAGACTTTAGGCAGACAGGCTAAAGACAGCTGTTCTTTTTGAGGAAGTGTTTAAAGGAGATTAAGAATGATGATCTCTGAAGAAAGGCAGAATGTTAACTTAGAGCGAAACAAAAATGTATGTACATCTCAAAGGCCTCAGAGACAAGGAGCTATATTAAACGTCAAATTAAAAGACAAGTCATCAATGATAATAAATGCCTGCATCTGTTAACATGCGGCAGAAGCCTGCCATGGGCTTGGTGAGACATGGATTATTTCTGTTCTGACTAAATTACCTTGGTTATATCTTCTCTGGGGGCAAAAGCCTCCACATTTGGAAGAATTGTGGTTAAACCTTAAGGTGAACTCTCTAGCCTGAGATAAGAATTTTAGGCATAGGAAGGAGCAGTGTTTAAACACACGTACCTGAGCTGTTGTGCTTAGTCTGATGAATTATAAAATGTCCCTACCATCCCCTCCTCACTTCCACACCATTTCCCTTCTAGAAGCTTCGAAGAATTAAACTTGCACTTAAACGTGCATCATCTGATAGATGTGACACATGTCTAAGTTATATGGTACAACCGCAAAGTATGTTAGTTATACTATTATCTGTTTAAATCCAGGTTTCCATTTTGAAAGCTGTAGTTTTCCAAACAGATTAATATTCAAAATCACAGGCTGGGCTGACAAGCTATTACCTCACCCCAGACAAAATATCTAGTTGTATGTACAAAAAAGGAAAAAGAAAAGCTTCTTGTTTCTCAGCGCTCAGAAGAACACATTTTCTTTAAAGAAAATACATGGGTTCTATGTGTTGCCCATCCTGCTGGGCTGAACTTTGTGTCTGCAAGAGTCAGTGCAATCGGGATCATTAATATGTTTCAAAAACTCCACAGAAATGGTTCTAAAGGAGAAGGTACTAGCAAACAGTACCCACGCATGCCTCTCTACATGTGCACATCTTGGCAGGGCCTCCTTTGAACAGTTCTGCAGGTGGTTTGGACACTGCTCAAGAGTCCCCTTGGCTGGCCGGCAACAGACCACTAGTCAGAAATAATTGCTTCTCCTCCTTTTCTTCTCTTTTCTCCCCACCTCTTTCCCACTTCTTTAGATATTATATTTGAGGAGTGAGTTGACTGTGGCCTCAGGACCCAGTGGAGTGCAGCCAAAGCCCCCGAAGACCCTCTTCACTTGCTCTTCGGAGGGTGCTGGAGCACAGTCACTGAGCCCTTCCTGCTACTGGGCCTTTGGATCTGAGACCCGGGGCAGGCCTCCCTGGTAAAATGGGTTTGACAACATAGAGGACCTTTGTTTCCTAAATCTAAGTGGCTCAACAGTCCCAGCAGCCCACAGGGACTTGTCACCAGAGAGCACGAAATAGCAAGAGAAAGCCCTGTTTTGTCCCCACACCCAGGGCTGACATGGCCTGGTCGCTGTGTGGACAGAGTAAACCAAAGACACAGCTCTCGCCAGTGAGCTTGGCACTGGCCCTGCCCTGGAGGCCAAATACTCCACCTAACAAAGGGTCCTCTCCACCGGGCAGGCAGCGTGGAGGGGGATGGAGAAGCTTGGAGATTCTTCCAGCAGAGGCCACTAAAAATCATCCTTGTATGTTATATCTTCTAGTACAACATCTGCTCTTTTTTGAGTGTCTCTTACTTCCATCACGCAGGAAGGCACCCAAGTGTGAATTCATACAATTCTAAAAATCGAAATAAACAAAAAACCCCAAGACCACGCAAAATTTGGATACTGTATGTTTTAGAGGCTGTTATGGCATATAATTATTGAAGTCAAGATGTTTCTAATATGCCAGCAGAGTTTATAGAATACTAGATGCTAAGTTCTATTTTTCCTTTATGGATGTGCTAAAAACAATCTCACTAGCTCTGTAGTGTGTTTTTGTGACATTATTTGAGGTTGTTTTGTCAAGATTGCTTTCAATGGTAAACAGATTCATTTTCTAAAAGCTTCAACTCAAATTGGTTTTAAAATCCAAGTGAAGACCTTTTTTTTTTTTTAAGTTTCCATCAGTTAAGTGTTTATGAAATTTCAGGGATGAATTAATGGTTCAAAATGAAGCATCTTTGTTTCTTCTTTCTTTCCACTTTTCCCATTCAGCGAGGCGGTGGCTGTACCTGTCCCATGCTGGGACACCGGCCAGAGCAGGTCTTGCCAATCCCACCAAAGGCTCCTCTGACTGCATGAGTTTCCTGTCACTGCTGTAACAAGTGGCAACAGACAGAGCAGCTAAAAACAAAACATATTTAGTATCTTATGGCCCTTTAGATCAGAGGTCCCATACAGGTTGTGCTAGGCTAAAATAATTTGTTAGCAGGGCTGGTTTCTTTCTGGAAGCTCTAGGGGAGAACCCATTTGCTTGCTTTTTCCAGCTTCTGGAAGCTCTCTCTTCCCTCTCTCCCCGTCCCTCCCTCCCTCTCTTTCAAGCCAGCAAGGGTGGGTAGGGTGCCTTTCACATTGATCTGTCTTCTGCCTCTTCTTCCATTTTTAAGGACTTGTAATTAGATTGAGTCCAGCTGGGTAATTCCACATACTCATGCCTTCTCAAGGTCAGCTGATCCACAACCTTAGTTGCACCTGCAACCTTCATTCCCTTTTGCCACATAAAATGACATATTGCAGGTTCTGAGATTAGGATGTGAACTTTTTTTTTTTTTTTTTTTTTTTTTTGGCGGGGAGGTTGTTATTTGCCTACCACAGCGACCTAGGTCTCTCTTTTGGCTCTGTGTCCTGTGTCCTCTCTGCTCAGTCTAACTGTGCTGGGTGCCCACATTTTTCACTTTTCGAGTGTATGTCAGCTTCTTTACCTGGCAGAGTTATCTCGGAGTTGTAGCAGGAGTGGCTGAAGCCTGGGGAAGCATGGTTAACCTGAAGAGTGCCCTGAGGTTGGAGGGGTGAGGTGGGACTGCAGAGAAACTGGGAATGGGAGTTCTGGGCCTTTATGGGAAAGATAGTACGGAGAGCAGGACCTGCTGCAGGTGTGGCCTTTTCTCGCTAGATACCTGCTGCAGGTGTGACCTTCTCTCACTGCGTACCTGCTACAGGTGTGGCCCTCTCTCACTGGGTACCTGCTGACGGTGTGAGCCTCTCTTGTCTAGGAGGTAGCTCCAGGTGGTGGTAATAGGGTGTGGCAGTGTGGGATGCAGACCTGGGCCTGTGCAAACCACTTGGGTAGTCTGCAATGCCAAGAGCTCACTGCTGAACAGTGAGGACTTCCCTGTGCTGGCCCCGAGTCAGCAGTGCAGCCTAGCTGTCTATTCCCAGAGATCCACACCATCGTTTATACAGACTGTGGAAAAGGCACAGCAAATATTCACTTTATGAAGTGGAGGCTGACAGCAATTTAGCCCAAGAGAATAATTGACTTAATTCTGCATGACCAGGGCCTGGGCGTCCCCTTTCCCATATACAGGAAAATCTATTCTTGGCCGAAATTGCTGTTTGATTTTTCCTTCCATACTCTTATATTCCTGAAGGTGACAAATTGTTTTCTGACAAATACAAAATTTCTCTGAAATCCTGCTGCCTGCAGCCTGATTTTCTTCTTCTTGTACATTGACATGACTGCCCGCAGGCTGGATTGATCCAGCTTGTTTACAGAGGAGTGAAGTCATCGATTTTAACTAAATCCTCTTTCTAGAAATCAGCAGAATGCATCATTTTGGCCCCCCATCCCATTCTCAGAAGATTAATCAACTCGCTAAGTAATTTCTTCCAATTTATGGGCCCCAATTAGCCTCTCTCCAGAGACCCAGAGAATTGAGATGTACTGTTCATTTCCAAAAACTTCGAGTCATTAATTTTGAATCCTCATGTCCAAAGTTCAGGGAACTTATTCAATAAGACTTTAGATCATTTTCTAGTTGTTTCTTTTTGCATCACATACTTCAATACTTACAGTTAGTGGGCAAAGTGCTTTGGACTAGAATCTCTCTGTTGAAAGGGGTCCTGGAGATCACCTGGCACCTCTTGTCTCCACCATTGCTGGAATTCCCTTTCTGATGTTTTTTCTAAGTCAGCGGTCCTCAAACTTCAATATGCATAAGAACCACGTGGAAAGCTTGTCTAAACAGTATACTGGGCCCCTGTTTCTGACTCTGGATCAAGGCAGGGCTTGAGAATTTGCATTTCCCACAAGCTCCCAGCTGACGTTGCTGCTGCTGGTCCAGGGAGCCCATGTCAGGTGATGCTGCTCTAGGCAGAAATTTTGGGGGCAGCTGTGCCAGGAGAAGCTTCAGTAGGCTATTGGGAAGGAGGGCCAGGTGAGGTAGTCTCACCAGGCATTTTAGTACCACAAATGTTTTGCCAAGATGACTACTTATGGGAGATTCTAGGTAGAGACAAAAGGCTTATCTATTCTAGGTAGAGACAAAAGGCTTTCCCAAGAGGGTGGGAAAGGAGAAACGTGAGACAAACTAAAAACCAACAACAACAAAAGAAATAGATAAGCTGCATGTGATTCTTAACTGTGCTAGTCCAGGTTTCTCTATGATATGCAGAAAGAATTTCTGGGCAATATATCTAGGTACTTCTTAAAGTTTCTTATTTGAGGCTGGGCGTGGTGGCTCATGCCTGTAATCCCAGCATTTTGGGAGGCTGAGGTGGGTGGATCATCTGAGGTCAGGAGTTCAAGAGCAGCTGGGCCAACATGGTGAAACCCCATCTCTACTAAAAATACAAAAGTTAGCCAAGCGTGGTGGCGGGTGCCTGTAGTCCTAGCTACTCGGGAGGCTGAGGCAGGAGAATTGCTTGAACCCGGGAGGCAGGGGTTGCAGTGATCCAAGATCATGCCACTGCACTCCAGCCTGGGCAACAGAGCAAGACTCTGTCTCAAAAATAAAATAAATAAAATAAAAAAGCTGCTTATTTGAATAATAATGACCACATAGACTATTTCTTTTTCCACCACAGCCACAGCTTTCCCGTTAATCCAAGTCATTTAAGTTCGTGTGTGTGTTCCTTTTTTCTCTAGACTTTTTTAGCGAACATACTTTAGAAAACTGAACTTCACTTGACACTGAAACTACCCTCAAAAAATCATCTCCAAGGTAGGTAAAATTTTAATTGGCTTAATTTTCAGAAGTGCCTTAAAATTATTCTGTTATAAATTGATGTCAGTGAGCAAGGAAACCCCTCCAAGTTCGTGATCTCCTGCCTGCACTTTCCATTTCTTATTACATTTTGAAAACTGACGTTGTTTTGCCATGTCTCTGAAGGAACAATGACTTTGATGCAATGAAACTCTTTCTAAGGCTTAATATTAATGATAATCTTTGACAAATATGTATGATATGTCCCTGTAAAATGTCAAATGCTTTAAGCATTTAGAGGGGGTGGTATTCTGATTTTTTTAATACACTTAAAGTATGATTTATAAGTGGATTTGTGAGGATGCAAATATTTATAGAACCTTTTATTTGCTTTGTAAGGTAGTTCACTAAAGGTTTTCCCTAAGTAGAAAAATCTCCTCCTATGACTTAAGATCTGATTTAGTTTTCAAAAATTGGACACTATTTTTGGGAAAAAATGATTATGAAAAATGAAGAGTGGGCACAATGATGATCTGAGAGGTGAAGTAAACAGAAAATCATAATTGTGAGTTTGCTGAATGTCAGGTTTTCAAACTTTTTAGTTGTGTTGGCCATGACTAAACACTATTCTTTCTTGCACAAGAGTTTGAAGCAAGAGGTAAAACCCGAAAATAGTGCCAAAGGTGATTCAATGGATAGACTAGGAAGGTGCTTGGAAAATTTGCAGATGATTTGGGGATGTGGTTAGGAATGAGTATAGAAAACAAGGAGAAAGGAGAAGAGGGTGGAGAATTATGTAGAAGACTACGACTTGATAAACTACCACAAAAAGATAATGGTCTACGCTATAAATGATGCATTTGAAGACAATTTCAATCTTCTTTCCATAGCTTCTTTTAAAAATTGTAGTTTGTTACCTTTGAGCATAATTCCAGATTTTTAAAACTATCTCTATAAGGCTTTAAATTCCATGAGAGCCAGGCCAGGAAGAAGAATCAAGCAGGATTCTTTAGTTCTAGTAATGACTTCCTCAATTCCCCACTGATTCACTTAAGAGCTTTCTTTATTCCATTTTATTTTATTTTATTTTTTTGGAGTAGTCATATCTGGAACAGAAAGCTTTTTCTAGGCCCCAAAATTTAGTGGCTGTGATATAATTCCTATTAGAATGTTAAATGCTCACTGATCCCTTTCTTCTCAGCTTTCAGAGTAAATTATGACCGCCCACATGTTCTGGGACCAAGTGTTTTTTTTGACTCGCAGCAGGATGATAGAGAAGCTGTTACCCATGTTTGATTTATTTCACAGCCCAACAAGGCCACATGTGCCTCACCTTAGTATTGCTAATTCCAATCATGCTGCAAAGCCGCGGACTGGGTGTCAGTCTTGCTTATTAAGAGAGCCACAGCATTCCTAATGCAAGCCGAGGGGAGCAGCTTTAGAGAATCTCAGGACACAGGGAAAGTCGGCTCTGATGCTCTCATATCTACCTTTATTTCCTGAGGTTTTTTTCTTAAATACATTTCCCCTCTCGCCTTACTTCTCCCTCCACTAGGGAGCGCCTACTGTGCTTTGAGGTTCATTTCAAAGAGTGCTTTCTCTGAGATGTCAGCAATCCACCCAAGCATAATTACATTGTCCCCTGGGTTGTCTTACAATTTTCACACATCTTTGTGGTGTGTGGTAGCAGTGACCTCATTGTTTTTTGTTGTTTGCATTTCTGTATTTCCAATTCCTAGCACAGTGCCTGTCAGGTGGTGTCTATTCAATGAAATGTTGAGTGTGCCTCTTCATCCATATTTCACATATACAACAGAAATCTCCACATGCCCTTTGACCCGACCTAGGTCAGTGTGTACATGGCATAAGCATGCAAGTTTCAACTTTTCATCCAGATGCATTGGTGCTCTATAGACAGAGCCCAAATCACTTATACAAGGACAGAATGGTCTGGAGTTAGACCTGGATTCAAGTCCCACCTCCTCCTTTTCCATTTAATCTTGGACAAGCACTCTCCTATCTAAGGCTGTTTCCTCTTCTGGGACAGAAACAGCACCTGTCATGAGCTTGATGTGAGGATTAGCACCTGTCATGAGCTTGATGAAATAATGCATGTAATATGCATGATCTAATGACCAGGATTTTATAGCTTTGATCTTAACATCGGAGTCATGGGCCCTGGACCTGAATGCTTTCCCATCTTAAAATGTGCCTCCAGAACACACACAAATGACTATCTTTGTAATGTGTATTTCAAGCTATTTGCTCTTCTACCCAGATTATCTTCAACTGATCTGCTTTTGGCTCAGTCCTAAAAATGGTTGTCAAATATCATGTTTCCTCTCATTTTTATTCAGTTCATGAAGTTTGCACTAGTCTTAAGAACACTTGACCAGCAATGCCTCTCTCTGCACAATGAAACTGTCTCCCTAATGTATGAAGTGTCCTATCATTCATTGCTTGGGGGCTACTGGCTTCCGTTGAATATAATGCTCTTTTCCCAGGGCCAGAGTCGGGGCTTACTCTAAGTGTGATCCATCTTCTCTTGGTCTGTTGTGATTTGAGCCATCTGGTGACCTTAAAGAAAAATGACAGAGTGACGATGGGTCTAGGTGAACCCATCACTGACACTGAACAAAAACACCACAAAATAAAAGCCAGAACACAGCAGTGGCGGCATCTTCAGCATCAAGAGTGTGTCTTCCTGAGTGAGGGATTAGGATGGTTTCTCTTTATAGGAAAAAGTCTAGAGTCACAAAATACCAGATTGTTGGAACCAGAAAAGAAATCTGTTGACCTCAGGAGTCCTTCCCCCAACATTGCAGATAATAAAATGGAGAACTAGAGGGGAGTGGAAGTAACTTTCCTAAGACCATCCAGTGAATTAGTGGGAGAAACAGGAAAATGGAATCTAGAGCTCATGACTCCCCCGGTCATTGTTTTTCCCCAGAATTTATGGCTCCTTGGCCTAAATCAAAATTATTTTGAGATCCCCTATTGTATTAATCTTTTCTTTTACTGCTATAAAGAAATACTTGAGCCTGGGCAATTTATAAAGAAAAGAGGTTTGCTCACGGTTTTGTAGGCTGTACAGGAAGCATGATTCTGCTATCCGCTAAGCTTCTGGGGAGGCCTCAGGAAACTTACAGTCATGGTAGAAAGCAAAGGGAGCATGAACACCTCACATGGCTGGAGCAGGAGGAAGTGGGGGAAATGCTACATGCTTTTAAACAACCAAATCTCACAATAACACACTCACTATCATGAGAATAGCACTGAGAGGATGGTGCTAAACCATTCATGAGAACTCTGCCCCCATGATCCAATCACCTCCCACCAGGCCCCACCTCCAACACTGGGAATTACAATTAAACATGAGATTTGGTGGGGACACAGATCAAAACCATATCACCTATAGACCTGGATATCTATGAACATCAAAAGTGAAGGGAAATCAAACCTAGACATTTCTCTTCCTTCTCTAAACTCCACTTCACTACTTGATCTTCCTTTCTGTTAGACACTTGGTCTGCCTGTGCTCTGGTTTCTAGTTAGGGGAATTGCCATGATTCCTTTCAAGATGCTTTGTCTCCCCTAAAAGCCTCAATGTCCTTGGTAGAGCTTCAGTCTCTTTTATGCCCTACAGACACTTACCATCAATGCTCCTAAATGTTAGCTCAAGGAGCAAGTAAAAAAATGTGTGAATGAACATTGCTCTGACCTTGTTTTGAAAACAGCCCATCTGATTTACGTTAGTATTGCTCTCATATCCGATATGACCTGAATATAAATTATTTTATGCCTGATATCTTTTTAAAACTAGTATTAAAATCTTGTACTTTTCTGGGAATTTGAAACAAGTAATGGTGGCCCTAAATTAAGTATAAGTGATATGTAAATTTAGATTTTTTATGGTTACAAATAATTCTTAACATGTCCCTTTTTCTTTGAAACCAAATTTATAAAGAGATTCTATGCTTCTTATTTTTGAATGATTAAGACCTTTATCAACATTTGGATCTTGTTTGAAGTTAGGAATATTACAGCTTAGCGGTTAAGAGAAAGGACTCTGAAATTAGACTTA
Source organism: Macaca thibetana thibetana (assembly GCF_024542745.1). Lineage (NCBI taxonomy): Eukaryota > Metazoa > Chordata > Mammalia > Primates > Cercopithecidae > Macaca > Macaca thibetana. The sequence goes on from NC_065586.1 coordinate 116,396,586, forward strand.
CTCTGTTTAGATGCCTCTGCAGCCTTTTACTGTCTGTGCAATCTTGGGAAGCTATTTAAACCCTTCCCAAACTTTAATATCCGCATCTGTAAAATGAAATGATAGGAGGTATTTCATAGGGTGATTGTGATAATTGAATTATGGATGCAAAGTAGCTGGCTAATATCTGTCACATAGTAAATATGCAATAAATATTAGCTTTGATGATGATCATAATGATAAAACATATTAATATGTGTGTAGGAAAAAGTGCCATTGAGTAAGAAGCTTATTCCTGAAAAGTTGTTCCCAGAGATTTCCAGCAATCTTAGAAATGATTTCCATCCTCATGTTGGGTTTATATCCCATCGCCTGAGGTGGAACTGTTTCTTAGAATTCCTTGCCATGTCTGGTTCTGGGTTAGAGTGGGCCATGAGAGGAATTTACGTATGATTTAGAAGCAGAGATAAAGTTGTGGCCATTGTGCACTTCAGGTCAGTATAGAGGGCATCCAATGGCCTCTCACCTTGTTACTGGCTCACTTTATTGGCACAGGGCAGCAGATGAGCCCACACCTCCTGTAGTTCCCACCAGACTTCCTCCACCCACTTCTCCAGGTCCTGGGGCAGGTACATGTGCAACCCCACAGCAAGGGATGCCATCTCCTTCTGCTAGTGACTGTATCATCAGGTTACTGTGGTGAGTGACAGACACACATTCCAGTTTGTGTTGTGGGTTCCAGTTGGTCCCTGTGTTATCTAGAGAGTTTCTGCAGTTTATATCTTGTCCTTGATCTCTCCCGCTCTTCATGTCCAGCTTTTCTTCCTCACTTCATTCTTGCCACCCCATGGTGATGTCGAACTTTATCACCAGATGCAAAGTCAATAGCCTTTGTGGGCTTTTTCACCTGCTCCTAGTTTTGTAGGTGACCAAGTAGTTTCTGCCATATAATTGTTTAGTGAAAATAAGGAATATAATGGTTTGGTTGGTTAGTTGTAAGTGCGTTGGGGTGGAAGTGTCTGCAAGTTCTTCTGGAAAACATAAAATGCTTAATGACAGGCCACAAAAGGACCAAGTGACCTGAGCAACCTATTACAAATTGGATATTATCTGACCCACTAAGCCATAAGTTTGAGTGTATATAGCAGAGTTCCATTATCATTTGGTGGGATATGTAAGTAGTTTATATAAGGTTAGGCTTCAGAAAAATTCACACTCATGGAATTCATTGGTTTGACTATACCCCTATCACCTGGAAGCAGCTAACTTGATAGATGATGAATTGCCTTTTTGAAGATCCAGTTGTAGTGAAGGTTGGGTGAAAACACTTTGCAGGGCTAGGTTCATATGCTTTAAATCAGCTACCAATATTGGCACTATTTTTCCCCATAAGATTTATTGGTCTGGGAATTAAAGAGTGAATATGAGAGTGGCTCCTCTCACTATTAAGTCTGGTGACCCAATAGTGGAATTTTTCTTCCCGTCTCAGACATTTGGTCTGCTGATATAGAAGTTTTAGTTTCCAGGAGACAAATACTTCCACCAGAAGACACAACAATTGTTTAGTTAAATTGAAAGTTGAGGATGCCAGCCAGCCACTTTCAGCTCCCCATGCCAGTGAATCAGCAGAAAAAGAAGAGAGATTTTCTGCTGGGGGAACTGATGGACTTCATCAATGTTTGCTTCTATACAGTATGGATGAGGAGGAGTACCTCTTAGTATCTTTCAGTATTTCTACATCCTGTGATAAAAGTCGTTGGAAAACCTCAATGATACAATTCAGCCAGGACTTCCAGTGGCCCAGATCCTTCAGAATTGAAGGTTTAGGTCATCTCCCCAGACAAGAAATCATGATGTGCTCACTGAAGGCAAAAGGCAGATGGCATAAGTGGTGAGGGAAGATAGTTGTACCAGCTTGACTATGTGGTCAGCTGCAGAAACTATAATAGTTATGAGTGTTTCTTTCTTATTTTGATAGGCCTATATTTGTGCATGTATTAACTGTTTTCCTCCCTCCTTCCTCATTCCCTTACCATCTTACCTGAGATGTATTAATAGTGATTAACTTTTTTTTTTTTTTGAGACAGGCTTTCACTCTGTCAGCCAGGCTGGCAGGCTGGAGTTCAGTGGCACAATCATGACTCACTGTAGCCTTGATCTCCAAGCTCAGGTGATCCTCCTACTTCTGCCTCCTGGGTGGCTGGGGCTACAGATATGTGCCACCAAGACCAGTTAATTTGTGTGTGTGTGTGTTTTTAGAGATGGGGTTTTGCTATATTGCCCAGGCTGGTCTTGAACTCCTGGGCTCAAGCGATCCACCCACCTCAGCCTCCCAAAGTGCTGGGATTGCAGACGTGAACTACTGCATCTGGGCTAATAGTAGCTAACCTTATATCTCAGTATTTAAGTTTTATATATTCACAAGGGGAGTTTGACTCAGCTGGATGAGGAATGAATGTGACCCAAAGATGGATAAAGGGTCTCTGTATCTTTTGGAAAGTGTGTTTTCAGGTATACATGTGAGGTGGAAGAATGATTTTGCTGTCTTTTTTATTTGGAAGTTAAGTACCGCTAACAGAGGTGTGTTTGGATGCCAAGTTGACAAGGGGTGGACTGTGGTAACTTTATTATCTGTCAGTTTTTCTAAACTAAACCTATTTATCACCTTTCAAGAAAGAGATAAAATTATTCAGCGTTAAGCTGCTGCAGATGACTTTGCAATTTAAAGAAACAAATAAAATGAAACTTTGAAAAGAACATCACTAGTATTTTGCTGAGTCTACCATCTATTAGGAAAAGGAAAACTCTTAATTCTAATTAATAGGTACCCAGAAGATGAAATGAAACCAGTTAAGTTTTCAGTTAAGTTTTGGCAAAGGAAATTGGTTTCAGTAGGTTGTGGATTGATTGGAGAACTGTTTCAGAAATCTTGGAAAACCAATGAAGCCAACCTGATTCCTTCTGGTTAGAAGGCTGAACTGAAAACAGTTTAATATCCAGCTGTTGGAAGCAAAATCAGGGCTGTGGCTGAAACTCAAGTCTAGCAATGACCATGGCACAGAATGGAAAAGGTGCAAAAGAAGCTCCTCTCCTACTTGGCTGGTTGGGCTTTCCTGGGTCCTCTAGGGATGGGGTTCTAGGAGCCCTCCTGGTCCTTCTCCTTGAGGATAGAAAGTCAAAAGAAGGTGAAAGTATTCACTAGACATTTTTCCTCTCTACAGAATCTTCTATAGAGACAGCTTTATGAAGTCTTCCTTCTGGTAAGCCTCAGGGAAACTTGATCATAAATGCAACAATTCATATGCAAAACAACTTGCTCTGGGGCATTTCCCCTGCCTTCTCCAGCTGTTGCTCATCTTGAAGGGCCTGTTTAGCAGGTACCATCTGCTGGCTCCCAATGCCTTTTTGTCATCTGTGCCCTAAGACTTTCACAATCTCAAAGCCAACCAGAAGTAGGTGTCACTTCTTTGTACTGAGGCCAGAGGACAGCTGGACCCCAGTAGTTCCCAATGATCAAAGCATTTCAATATATTTTGATTCATACAAGATCTCATGATGTTACTTTTCATCAAGCTGAATAGACCCAGATGATGAACATAGCACAGGTGTAATTGTTTTCTATAATCTAAATTTGAAAAATGATCAAATGGTGAGCCCAGAAATACAATGGGGTAAGCTTAGTCTGACATTCTTACCAACAAGTAATGTCTGAAAACCAACGAACTGAATATACAAACTGACCAGAAACTCCCCCACTGCCTTCTGTTTCATTCATTTAACAAACTTAAATAGTACTTCTCCTGTATAGCTACCATTCTGTTTAACAAATACTCTTCCCTTTAATCCTCACAACAGCTCTATGCATTAAATAGTAACATGATTGCATTTACAGATGAGAAAACTGAAATCCAGAGAGGTTAATAAATTTGCCCACAATCATACAGCTAGTAAGTGGTAAATCTGGATTTAAACCCAGCCTGTCTGACTCCAGAATTCATGTTTTATGGATGAGGAAAATCTTAACAAAAGAACAAATCAAAACAGAAAAATACTTCAAAAATAAGCTACTGCTTTTGGAGGAGTTCGCTTCCATCCATTTCCTTTACCAGCTATAGTATCATCATCTATAGTATTTATTATTAATTACTATTATTACTTTAGCCAGTATTGATTTAACCTCTACTGTGTTTCAAGAATTAGGCTGTTTTTCCATGCACTTGCTCACGTGACCACACTATAACAGCTGAGTTGCTTATCATCTTTATCCCTCTTTCACAGATTGTAAAACTAAGCCTCAGGGAAAGATAATAATTTGCCAAAAATTACACAGATTTCCCAGGAAGTATGAAGGGTCATGGTTGTAGCCCGTGCCATACACGTAAACTCTGCATGAAACTGAAGAAAAAGTGCAGTCCTAAACTTTCATAGATATCTGAGACCAATGTTAGAAAGAGAAGGGCTATTGGTCCCTGCAAGAAGCACCAACTTGAATGGTGGCCTCATGAGAGGAGCAAGCTCCATTCCACTGAGCAGCAGGCACTGGGCAGGGTCCGGGGTCTCCAATAGAGCATGGGTATAAGGGGTGGGGAGCCACCACCTCTGCACGTCACCACCTGCATTCTTGGCTGAAGTGGTTGGCAGTGGCATCATCATTTATTTATTCATTAGTCCATTCATCAATTCATTTGAGATTTATGGAGCACCTGTCATAGAGTACAGGCAAGGTATCAGGCATTGTTGGTAACTGCCTGTACATCTCCTTTGAGGATTGAATTAGATAATGCAGGTGTATTAGTCCATTACTGCATTGCTATAAAGAAATACCTGAGACTGGGTAATTTGTAAAGAAAAGATATTTAATTGACTCACAGTTCTGCAGGTTGTACAGGACGCATAGCAGCATCTGCTCAGCTTCCGGGAGGCCTCAGGAAACTTACAATCATGGGAAAGGTGAAGCGAGAGCAGGCATGTCTCATGACAAAAGCAGAAGCAAGAGAGAGTGAGGGGGAAGGTACTACACACTTTTAAATGACCAGATCTCTTGACAACTCACTATTGTGAGGACAGTACCAAAGGGGAAGGTGCTAGATCATTCATGAGAACTCCGTCCCCATGGTCCAATCACCTCCCAACAGGCCCCACCTCCAACACTGGGAATTACATTTCAATATGAAATTTGGGCAGGGACACACATCCAAGCTATATCAGCAGGTAAAAGGCTTTATGTAGCACTTAGCCCATTATAAGTGCTCAGAATATTTACCCATTAGAAGTGCCTGGAGGGAGTTTCCAAATTACACATGTTCTAGGTCCAAACAGTACTAGACACCAACTGGAACTTCAAGACTCAGTCACAGCAGTTCCTCTGGGGGCAGGTACTATGATCATCTCCCTTTCACAGGTAATTAAACAGAGGCATAAAGAGGTCAAGTAACTTTCCCAGTAATATACAGCTTAAGGAAGGACACACTCCCATAGCTGATTGATGGAGGGCAGAGATACCCTTCTCAGCCTGGCCAATCCTGCAACTCCTGGGAAGTGCGCAATTACATGGAGATTCACAAATAGATGAGGGTAATGAAGCTGAGTTACCCCGAAGCTCTCAGAGAGAACTTAGTAGAAGGTTCCTGAACCGTGGCTGCTGCCTTTCCTGGAATTGCCTCAGATTTTGTCCTTCCCAAGCCCTGGCTGCTCAGTCCCATTTTGGCATCTGTAAGCTCCCTAGTGTCCTTCTAGAAACTTTCCCCCTTTTGTTTCTCAAGTTAGCCAGAATCAGATCCTTTATTTGCAACCACAATAAGCTTGATAAGTATACCTCTGTTGAATTAGAAATTTGGAGGGATGTTTTATGTTTGGAAAAGGCAGCCGGAATGGCTCTGCACCATGGTTAACAAACACTGCCCAAAATGATTGAGAAACTCTACCTCATGAATATTTAAAGACTCTTAACTGAAATACAACATCTCTGTACAAATGGAGTCCAACTAATTATTTGTAATGAAAATATGTTGGCCTCACTTACAAATGTTCTGCATCTGTACTTTGGTTGCAAGCAGTGGACATAATTTCATTTATGTGACTCTGTCCTTCTTAGAAGGAATTCTCTTTGAGTCAACAGAATTTAGCCTGGCTATGGCCTGACCATCACAGATCACAGTCCAACCACCACAAAGCAAAGCAGGCCTTAATGACACTTACTTAGAAATAAGATTTATTGGCTTCAGTAGGAGCTGCTATGGCAAAATAATGCTTTGAGGTTAAAAATAAAACCTGGGGTTCCAGGAGATAACTTAGTAATGCATTACATATAATATATGCAGATAATTAAATGTGTAGCTTAGTAATGCATTGTGCCAGTAGATTTCTGTACCTTAATAAAATCTAGCAGTGCTGGATTATATGAATGGTGTGTCAGAATCATTTATTCTTCAACATCCATTGCATTGTCCTTACCCCATCACATGCTTCCCAGCCTCTTGGCAGTTAGGTCATAAGTGGAAGTGATAGGTGTTTCTTCAGGGCTGGAGCACTTAAAAGCTGGTAGGCAGTCCTCCATCTCTCCTATACCCTGCCTTAGCCACCTGGAAGCTATGTGCTGAGATGGCCATGTCATATGATAGAACAGTCTGGATTGCTGAGCCACTACAGAAATAAGAATCAGCAGTCCATGAAAGACTTTGCAGAAGCAAATTGCAAATCTTTAGGTGTCAAGCCATTAAGAATTTGGAGCACGCTGAAAAATTTTTATTATTTGGACCACTGCCTCTTATCCTGAATAATAATGGTAGACAATCCCATTTTCTAGGTGTCAAAACCTTGGTATTATTAATATTTTGGGACAAATAATTCTTTGTTGAGGGGAGATATCTGTCCTGTGCATTGTAGGATGTAGCAACATCTCTGGCTTCTAACCACTAGATGCCAATAATGTACCTCCTCCCCAGCCAGTTGTCATAACCAAAAATGTTTCCAGACATTGGCACATGTTTCTCAAGGAAAAGTTGCCCCTAATTAAGAATCACTGCTCTGGATAATGAATGAGTTTTGTATTTATTGTATTATTTCTATTATCTCCTTCACTATATTGGGTAAGATATTAATATTACTGAGGCAGGAGAATAGCGTCTGGAGGCAGGGAACATAAGGCCAATTCATGCTGACTCCCTGGAACTAAATCAAATGGAACCACTTCATCTATGACAGGAAATATCCTCTCCATTTACATAGGGTGTACACCAAGTAAATAATTTTGTGGGTAAGGCATATACCACGTAACCAATGGAAACCTCTAGAGGGTATTTGAACCCCAGAAAATTCTGTAATAGAGCTCTTGAACCTCCATGCTTGGGCCCACTCCCACCCTGTGGAGTATACTTCATTTTCAATAAATCTCTACTTTTGTAGCTTCACTCTTTCCTTGCTTTGTTTGTGCATTTTGTCCAATTCTTTGTTCAAGATGCCAAGAACCTGGACACCCTTCACCAGTAACATTATATCCTACTCCATGGGCATAGCACAGAGAACACTAGATTCAGTCAAGAGACCTGGATGTAAAATTAAGAGCTTGGGCAAATCACAAGCCTGTTGCTGGGTTCTTTGGTTACATGTGTAAACCCAAAACCAAAATTCTAAGCCCCCCAACTGACTGGATGGACCCTCTTCTCAGTCAAGGGGATCCAACTAAACCTGAAAAACTAGTTCAAACCATGACAGGGATGGGAGGGGGTCAGATATGCCTCATTATACTTTCCCCTTGGAGTTCTGGCCAAAGAGCAGGGCCCTGGAAGAAACCAAAGTATTTTACCCCAAAATATATTCATTTGATATATTTTGAAATGGCCCTGCAAAGCTGTCTCTTGTAGGGGAAATTCTCTTTCTGTAGAGAATCTTATGCCCTTTCCAGGTCTTTTTCTGATCCTGAAGAGTTTGGCTCAGAATCTAGCACCTTTTAAGGGTCTGAATAGGAGACATTTGTCATCTACTGCTTCTTGGTGTGGCCACCTGGGAGACTTCATCTATGTAATAAGAACCTTGGTTTCATAACCCCTTAGCTTAACCCAGACACCACTTGCTATTAATTCCAAGTATTTAGATAATAACTTTTTCAGCCAATTGCCAATCAGAAAATCTTTGAATCTACCTATGACCTGTAGGCCCCCTGCTTCGAGTTGTCTGGCCTTGCCAGGCCAAACCAATGTATGCCTCACATGTATAGACTGCTGTCTTAGGTCTCCCTAAAACCTATAAAACCAAGCTGTATGCCAACCACCTTGGGCACATATTCTCAGGATATCCTGAGGCTGTGTCATAGGTCATGGTCCATAACTTTGGCACAATAAACTTCAAAATGGATTAAAACCTATCTCAGATACTTTTGGTTTACACAAGCAACAGAAACTAATGGATTAACTAAAGCAAGAAAATTATTTTTTAGGAGAGTAGGAATATTATAGAAAAATGGGGGATTTGAGCAACCAGGCAGGCTACTCCAGAGCTCTCAGCAGTAGATACTGTGGGCTGTTTCTTGGTTCCAACTGTTTTCTGCCTCAGCATTCTCTGCTTGGTTCAAATTTCTGGGAGACAAGAGTCTGATTGGTTTTTCTTAGTCACAATCCTCTCTTTTAGCTTAGGGAGGTGGTGGTGGCAGGGGTGACAGTACAGGAGGCAGCAGCAGCAGCGGCTGAGTCTTATGATTAACAGCCTTATTAAAATCAAATGGATGTGGGAGGAGAACTTTCCTAAGGGAAAAGGAGACATCAGAATTAGGAGAGGGGAAGGGAGGCTGGGCAAGCAGAAAGACCAGATGTCTATCACGGGGCCTTAGTTCCCATAACTTTAAGGTGGGGAACATAATATCTACCCTACTTTATTCACTGTATTTTGAGAATCAAATGAGTTGAATGTAAAAGCCATAAATATAAAAAAGGATGTTTGAGATGTCAAATGAGTTTGACTCAGGGACTTGTGATATACAAGGCTGCTGCCATGCAATGAGAAGACAGGCTTCTGCGACATGTGAGAACTCTCATTCCAGTAACTGGTTAGCCAGGAGCTGATGGTTTTGGATGGAGTTTTATGGGACTTTTGCTCTTTGAGATACCTCTGGAAGTAGTAAAGAGCATGATAAACTTGTATCTGTCCTTTCCCTTCTCAGGACCCCAACATCAGACCAGAGGACTAGGTTGTAGGGAGGTCAGGGCATGCAAAGCAATTCTGTTGCCTCTTCTGTTTAGAAAATCACTATTTCACCCTATTCTGCCTCCTTCTCTCCTATGGAGTACAATATATAAATGTTGTTATAGCAAAATAAGAGATTCTTAAGAAATACATAATCCAGTCCTTTTTCCTTTTTTAAAAAGGAAAAAAAAGTGCCAACAGAAGGAAGCTAATTTAAACCCAACTCCAAATCCTGAAAGCTATTGGAACTAGATGAATTCACAAGAACCTGAATTCAGGGATCAGGTTGTGGGATTGGAAGGTCATAGCCTCTGCAGAGTCTGATTTTCGGGTCAATGCAGGGCAGAGATTGTTTACCTGAAATCTATTTAACTCAAGACTTACAGTGAGTTCTATTATTTCTTGACAATGATATAATTAAATAAATCAAAGTTTCCGTCATTGTCTTCAAGGTAAGAGAGGAATAAATCAAGCTAGCATCAGCTTTTCCCAAATCCTAAATGTATTTACATTCGTTTGGAATGACCACTTTGATTCAATTGTGCTCTGTCACTCATCAGTAATTCCATCAGTGCGATTTCATGTACATAAATCTTGAGCTCTGGGGAGGATGTGCTTTGTAAATCCACTTAGCTGTAAAGACAGAACATCACAGTGAAAGTGCATTGAAGGAGCAGTGGCAAACATCACACTGTGGGTTTTTGATTAATTTAATGTGGAGGCAAAGAACAAATGTTAAAAGAAATTGTGTTCTAAATGCATTAGGGTCTGGGCCTCTCTGAGAACCAGGACTGGAAGATACACCCTCAAGCCTTCAACTCCTCAGACCCAGGCAGGAAGCTTGTTGAGAGAGAGAGAGAGAAATGTGTCTAGGTAAAGATGAGAGAGCTAATAGTGTTATTTTGTAGTTTATATCATTCATTTTACACCTGGCTGACTGGGCTCATTCAGTTAATCATTGAATGAATGCCTATGGAGGGCCAACTGAAAGCTAGGTGCTGGGAAGCAAAAATAAGATATCTGCCCTGAGGACTTTATAGTTTAGTGGGACAGATCAATGCCAAAAAACCACACAGTGAATGCAATACTGTCATTGCAACAAGGGTTGTGAAAAGATACACACCTAATGCTGTTGGAAATTATAATAGGGGAATTGACTCATTGAGGAGGTCAAGGGTGATTTCCTTAAGGAAGACAGGATTGAACTGAAATTCAAAGGAAGAGTAGGAAGCCACTAGGAGAAGGGATTTGGAGGTCAGGGTGGAGAGAGAGGCTGTGTTTCTGGGTTTCAGAGGGCTGGTGAATGTGCTATGAGATGGAGCCCAGAGGCTGGCAGGGTCAGGCCATGCAGAGCCCTGTAGGCCAAGCCTTTAATACCCTCCTATTAGAGGGTATTAAGCAGGAGGTGATGTGATGAGATTTTCACTTTTGAAAAGGTCACTTTGACATAAGATCCACAGCAATCACTTTGACATGGTAAGAGCCACACAAGAGGGGGTAGGAGGGGTCAGAGTGAGTACAGCATCAAGTATCCTGGTAGACAAGAGGGAATCCAGGAACAAGGCCATCCCAACCTGGGTTGAGCAGCCAAACACTAGAAAGAGCAAGACGGGAAGTGAACCTACTTCTGAGGCAGTGTCTAGTTAGACTAGGGGAATAGCTTCACCTGGTGGGAAAGAGGATTAAGAAAGGAGTGATGGTTTTTAATTCTTCCTATTTTAATTGTTGTCTCAGAGAAACCATAGCCTGCCCCTCCTATAGTTCTCTTCTGATGAACTCTGTTTCTATTGTGGATCTAACTCTCTTATTTTATCATAGAAAATGCCAAAAACTGTTAGCCATTATTACAGAGTGTTTCAGGAGTTCAGAAGAGGAATTGTCTCATCCTATGGGGAGCAGATAACTCTTGTTGAATGAAATTAAGGTGCCTTTTGAGCTGAGCATTGAGAGATGCTCCAATGGAGAAGTCAGCAAGAGCCCAGGAGACCACCAGGAGAAGGCAGGACATCCACAATTTAAAGAGGAAGCAGTCTGAGCAAACATTTAAAGGGAGATGACATTGTCTTTGAAATGGATGGTGGTCAGACATGGGATTGAGAGGCAGGAGGGTTTTACCTAAGAACATAGACTGTGCACCCAGACTACCTCAGAGAAAATCTCAGCCCTGGCACACCCTAGCTTTGTGACGTCAGGCAAATTCCTTTAGTGTTCTGTGGCTCCGTTTCTTTACCTTTAAAATAGAAGTAAGATCAGATTATCTACTTTAAAAGGTCATGATGAACACTAAATTTAGCACATGGTAAGTACCATGAAAATTTGCAGTATTATTATAGCAATTGGAGGCCGTGTTATAAACAAAAGTGGAGGCTGTATCGTGAAGAGGTCAAAAGCCAGGCTACAGAGTTGGCAAATATTGGGAATTTCCCAGATATCATTCTGTTTTTGATAACTAATTTCATTCAAGTCCGGTTAGAGATAGGCTTTTAATGACTTGAATCCCTTTAAATTTACTGAGACTTGTTTTGTGACTGAGGATATTAGAAAATGCTCTGTGTGTATTTGAGAAGAATGTGTATTCTGTCATTGTTGGGTTGAGTGTTCTATAAATGTCAATAAGGATAAGTTGGCTGATAATGTTGTTCAGATCTTCTATACCCTTATTGATTTTCTGTCTACTTGTTTAATGTATTGTTGAACGGGGTGTATTAAAATCTCTGACTATAGTTGTGGACATGTGTCATTTCACCTTGCAGTTCTATTGGTTTTTGTTTCCTGTATTTTGGATCTCTGTTATTAGGGCATACATATTTAAGGTTGTTATATCTTCTTGTTGAATTGATACCTTTATCATTACAAAATGACTTTCTTTATCTCTGGTAATATTTTTTTGCTTTAATATCTATTTTTTGTTTTTGTTCTACCTGTTACTTAGTAGTAATGCCACTCCAGCTTTTGTCTAGTGTCAGCCAGGTATATCTTTTTCCATCCTTTTACTTTTAACCTTTTAGTATCTGAATATTTAAAGCATGTTTCTTATACACAGCATATAGTTGGGTCTTACTTTTTAAAAGTCCAGTGTAATAACCTGTACCTTTTGATTTGAGCATTTAGGTTATTTACATTTAATGTGATTATTCATATGATTGCATTTAAATTTGTTATTTTGCGGTCCTTTTTCTATTTGCTCCAACTCTTCACTGTTCCTTTTATTCTTCTTTTCTTGCCTTCTTTTTGATTAATTGAATGCCTTTTACTATTTTATTTTCTCTTATGATCTGTAATTCTTTATTTAGTTTTCTTGGTGTTTGCTTTAAGGTTTATGGTATACATTTTAACTTATCATAATTTATATTCAAGTGATATTATGTCACTTTACATATAGTGTAAAAGCTTGACAGTAGTTCATTTCCACTTCTCCTTTTCTAATCTTTATGTTACTGTCATGTATTTTAGTTTTATATATGTTATAAACCCCATGGCACATTATTATTTTTGTTTTAACCATCAATAATCTTTTAAGAAATTTAAACAATAAGAAAAAATCTCTCTATGCCCAGGATATTACCATTTTTGGTGCTCTTCATCCTTTTATATAGATTTATATTTCCAACTGGTATAATTTTCTTTCTTCCTGAAGGACTTCCTATAACATTTCTTGTAGTGTGGCTTTGCTGATTATGATTATTTTTTCTACTTTTGTATGTCTTTAAAAAGTATTTCACCTTTGCTTTTGAAAGATTTTTTTTTTTTGCCAGTTGACTTTTTTTTTTTTTTTTTTTTTTTTTTTTTTTTAATACCTTAAAGATGTTCCTCTACTGTCTATTTGGGTAAATTTTTTTTTTAACAAGAAATCTGTAATTTTTAGTTTTGATCCTCTATATTTAAAGTACCTTTTTTTCCTGTGGCTGCTTTTAAAATTTTATCTTTCTCACTGGTTTTGAGCAATTAGATTATGATATACATTGGCGTAGTTTTCTTCATTTTCTTTGTGCTTGACATTTGTTTAGATTCTTGGACCTGTGGGTTATAGTTTCCAACAAATTTGAAAAACAGTGGCCATTACTTCTTCAAATACTTATGTTTCCCCTTCTCTCTCCTCTCTTTTGTGATCTCCACTTACACATTTGTTAGGCCATCTGAACTCTTCCCACGGTTCACTGATGCTTTGTTAATTTTCAAGATTCTATTCTCTTTGTGTTTCATTTTGGATGTTTTCTACCGTGGTATTTTTGAGTTCATTAATATTTTTTGTTAAACCTAATATGCTATTCATCCCTTCCATAAACTTTTAAATCTCTGACAATGTGATTTTTTTTTAGAGATGGAGTCTTGCTATGTTGCCCAGGCTGGCCTCAAACTTATGGGCTCAAGCAATCTTCCCACCTCGGCCTCCCAAGTCCCTGAGATTATAGGCACATGCCACCATGCCTGGCTTCTATAAATTTTATTGAGCTTTGTACTTTGACAGAGTTATGTAACTTGGAAACAGTTTGATTCTTTTGGGCCTTAACTCTTGAAATATCTTTAGGTGAGAGCAGAACCATGCTCAGTCTAGGGCTAATTATTTCGTACTACCTTAGTAAGTCTTTTTGTGTGCTTTACCAGTGTTCCATGATTCTTGGGGTTTTACGGTCTGACTGGGAGGGACAGATATATCCTCAGTTCTATATAAACACTACTCACTGTTACCTCTAATCTTCTCAGGTGGTACTTCCCCAAGCCTCAGGAAGTTTCTGCAAACACGTTTGCTGACCAGTATTCAGCTACATATATGAAGGGACCACTCTGAAAATCTCTAGAGTTCTCTCTCTGTGGAGCTCTTTCCTCTCAGTACTCTTTCCAGTGAACTCTGGCTGCTTTGGGTTCTCTGGACTCCCAGCTCTGTCTTCTCAATTCAGGGAGTCTGCCAGGCTCTGTCTAGTATCTCCAACTGGTATTGTAGCCTGGAAACTCACGTAAGGCAGTAAACTGGACCAATTGCAGGACTCGTCCTGTTTGTTTCTTGTCTCTGAGAGATCACTGTTCTTTATTACCTGTGCTTTGAAAACCATTATTTCCTACATTATATTCACATTTGGTTGACTTAGGTGGGAGGATAAACACTCTTATTCCATATTGACCAGAAGTTTAAGTTTCAGACTGCAAAGTTTAAATCTCATTGTTTAGGCAATGAAGAAACATTAAACCAGGGGAATGATGATCAGTTCTCGCTGTCCAGAAGGCAACTCTAGTAGTGTTCAGTGGAGGAGAAAAGAGATTGGAGAGAGGGAGGCTCATGCAAAGCCATAACATGAGACAATGAAGACCCGGAGAAGGCATGAATTTGAGAAACTCTAAAATCTGGGTATAGAAAGTGTCCTGAAATAAAATGCAAAGGTCCAAGTTTGTGCAATAGAAGCATGATGTAAAGTGCCATTGGCCTTCCAATATCCATGGGTTTTGAATCCATGGATTTAATCAACCACAGATTGAGAATATGAAGACAAAAAAAGATGCTTGCATCGACACTGAACATATATAGACTTTTTCTTGTCATTATTCCCTAAACAATAAAATATAACAATTATATACATAGCATTTAGAATGTATTCGGTATCATAAGTAACCCAGAGATGATTTAAAGTATACAGAAGGATGTGTGTACATTATATGCAAATATTACACCATTTTTTATATAAGGGACCTGAGCATCTGAGGACTTTGTTATTTGCGTTGGGGGCCGGTGGGGGGTGTGCTGGAACCAATCCCCATGAATACCAAAGGATGACTATAATATGTTATAAATCTGTAGCATTTTGTGTGTCCCTGCCAATACAAATTGAAGGCTGGGTTAAGGCAAAGATGGTTGTTTCTCATAATGCCTTCCAAACACTAGGTGCCAACCACGCTGAGAACTGGGGAGTGTGGGACTCATCAGAGGCACCCTGAAAGGTCCTGCAGAGTCTGAGGCTTGAAATCTGTGGACTTAGATAACCTCAAGGACTTCCAAATGACTATTCTTGTTTGGACAACTTTTGAGCTTAGTTCCCATGTGAAATCACGATGTTTTATTCATGTGCACTTGGAAACTTTGTGAATAGCGGAGAATATTTTAGAATTCTAGAAAGCAAATCTCCACATGTGTTTATCACAGAGCCTTTGAGTTTTCAAGTCACTTTGGAATGAGAAATTTTTTCTTCTAAACCACAAAATCTAAATGCAACTGGGATCTTTACATTTGAACATTATATTTCCCCCAAGTTACTGGTATGCCTAATGCTAAAATAACATATTTAGGATAATAAAGTAAAGTAGAGAATAAAAAAGCACAAGGCATAGTCAAATAAAATCAGTCTTGAGAAAATATACCATTACCACTTTGAAGGTGTTGAGCTTAAATGGAATCTCTTTAAACTTGGTATGGGAATGCTTGTTCAAGGAACAAAGATCAGAGAATGTTAACAAGTTTGTGTCAGAGAAAGGCTATTAGAAACCTCCAAGCTCTAGGAGAGCAGTTCTAATTTTAAAAATGCTCTTTCTGTGATGAGAAATGACAATGGGAATGGTGGGAGTTAGCACCTATGGCTGTGTGCTGGCTTCCTCTCAGGGTGGGAGGCTGGGGCCAAAATTATGCCTGCACCTTGAATTCCTTTAGGCTTCAGAATGACTGGCAGGCCATCTCCCAAGATTCTTCCTGATAATCCCATAAGGAGATCTCAAGGGAAATATAAACCCATTTACATGCAAACTCTTTCCAAAGTGAATTTGATCAACAACAAAAAGTGACCTTTCTAAATGCTTAAATTCAGGAAAAATGACCTGTTATTTCTCAAGCACTTGAGTACAATACAGCTACTGGATAACTGATTTTGTTATGGAGAGGTGGGTGATCAACATGGCGGGGAAAAGGAGGAAGAATAGAGAACCTGGGTAAAACAGTGAGATGAAACTCTTACCACCTATGTGGTATCTTTTGAGGCTAGTATGGCAAATTGGCTTCCCCATTTTCTATATTGGAAAATTAACTCCTCTTCCCATCTCTGTTGATGCTTTTGGAAGCACATGTTTGAAGGCTGGCGTGACAGCTCATGATAGTTACAGCTCTATCTGTTTGAAAGGTCTTTCTTGTTTTTTGGGGACCCTGTCCCATCCCTTATAGCCCTGTTAGGGTGAGTCAGAATCCCTTATCCCCACCCCTGCCAGAGGGAAGGGTATGTGACCCAGGCTGGCAATGAGGAATTGCTTTCCTCATGCAAAGAATGAGAGGTGGAGGATGGGCACAGGGTCCACATAGGACCATTGGGCTTTTCCCTGGGATGGATGTATGGACATTGGACAGAGAGTTCCACTTTGCACTAATGGTAACTAAGTCAAGTTGCTGGCTACACAGAATTGAGGGGAAGGAGAATGCCACAAGGGAAATGTGGGCAGCAGAATCAGAGCCTATCTTTGTAATTTTGTTAAATACCCAAATAAGGCCTATTTCATGACAGATGGAAGATTTTAGAGATTGATGAAATTTTCCAACAGCTTCATAATTGCAGTCACTTATGTTTGCTATGAGTATGCTTTCTATCACACGGATCTTAGCTATCATTCAATTCCTTTCCAGGCCTCCTGTCAAAATAACAAATGACCTGTATCAGAAAAGTGCCAGCTGGCAGAGACTGTCAACTCAGAATTTCATGACCACCAGAAAGGCAAGTTGCAGGGAGGACCTGCTGCTGTTTCTTTCTTCCTCAGGATTTGGGTTTTCCTGCAGAAAGTATCCCCTAACATCCTATATACATGGATAGTTCTGATAAGAAGCAACTTTCTTAAGCAATTGGCAAAGTTGAATGAGAAATGGCTACCCTTCCTGTGGTAGACTGTTCTTTATAAGTTGTGTTAGCTGGGAAGAAAATATAAATCTCCAATTTCTCAGTGGCTGGAGTTGAAATCACCCTATAAATGCAAGATTGGCCAAATCTGTTACACAGCAGAGCAATGAGTGAGATTGTTTACAGTTTGGTGTCAGTTTTGAGTTTGTGTAGGGATGTGGTGACCATGGGCCAAAGTTTTTGATACTTTAGTAAAAGCGAACCTGTTAGAGATCACTGGAAAGACTGTGTGTTACCGGAGGAAAGACATGGATTCATTCTCTCCCCATGCTCATCAGAGACTAGGGACTTTGCTCTGTTCCCCAGGAATCTCCCTTTTCTTGGTTGATTAAGCATTCCTGTGGGAAGTATCTGAGGATACGACCCAAGTCCATTGCCTACAAAGAGTTATTATGGATGAGAAGGGTGGATTCTGCTCTCATATGTGTGCACACACATACTTATGCACACACTGGAGTCATTTTCTCAGTGCATAGCAGGATGGGGATGAATCAGAGAACTTAGAAGATGTCATAGAAAGCATTTAATATGGAGCTTAGCCAATGTTTTACGGAAACAGCCAGATGGTAATTACTTTAGGGCTTTCAGGCCATACTGACTATTGCAACTATTCAACTTTGTGTTGTAGTGTAAAAGCAGCTATACACAATACATAAATAAGTGAATGTGGCTGTGTTCCAGTAAAACTTTATTCAAAAAACAGGTGGCAACTGGGTTTAGCCCTTGGGAACCAGTTTTCCAACTGCTGGTCTAGTCCTATGCCCTTGGTGAGGAAATTGAAAGTCGAAATGATCTACCAGGCCATGTAGGTAATAACTAGCAGAGCTAAATCCAGATCTCAGACCCCTAAGTCCCAATCAGTTTCATTTCCACTGCCTCATGCTCCACTGTCTTTTGCTCTTGAAGTCAAGCAGGGGAGTTATCTAGTCCTCCTCTCTCTGAACGGCTACACATAGGCACTAGTGGTGACTTCTGTATAACAGGGTTCCTCTACTTAGGTTTGGTACCACCGTCCTGGGTGCACAAGGCTGTGTTCCCGTGTGTGTGCCACGTGTTGGAAGCAGGGCTGTGTCAGGTGCCAGCATAGGCTTTAAGGGAGACCCAAGTCCCAGAAGGTCAGCTCTAACATTAGCACTTGTCAGCAACTGAGAACAAGTGACCTAAAACACATCTTATATCTGCTTATCTGAGCCAACCTCAGAAACCCCATAGTCAATTTTGAAGATACTTCTGCAAATCCTTAAAGAAAGATAATTCTACCTTTTAATGGAATTAGGTATGTTTGGGGCATTTTTCTGTGCCTTACTGCCCTATTCCTGTCTAATATGCCTCATTGCCATCCCTGAAACCTCATTATTCAGTTGTTTACCCTTTTTAGATAGTCAGACTCACTTATCTCTACACCTTTAATCTTTATTTACTTGCTTGTAGCATTAATTATTTTAATCTTATTTCATGAATCACAACTCCCCTGATTTTGAATTACTATCTTAACTCTGCACTGAATATTCTGATTCACCTTTATTCCAGAGGTGAAATTTAAGCTGTAAATAGCTACAGGAAAATGTGTAAGAGCTAAAATCCTTTCTGTCCATATGTTGAAACTTTGTCTTATGAAATACTAAAAATATTTTGTTAATTTAAGTATTGAAGATAAAATTGCATCCCAAAACTCATGTGGCCCATTTGATGTCTCTTTCATCATAAGCGAAACAAGATTGAAATGTCCTTAAATCCAATTAGACTGCTACTTTGTTTACTGATTGTTTGGTCATAAAGAACAGAAACACAGCCAAACTAACTTACGCAAAACACAAAATAAAATTTATTGGAAGAAAACTGGACACAGGCCACAGAAGGCTAGGTGGGTATCTATAGGAACTCAAACTCGGAACTGGCATGTCAGGGCCAAATTACCTTTCATGTCTCTCTGGGGCTCGGCCTCTTATCTCCTCTCATCTTTGCAGTTTCCAAAGAAGCTGAACACAGCCTCGTCTAGTGTTCAGGACTCACAACTCCAAGCCTCCTCCTCTGAACCTTTTACCAGCACTTCTTAAACTAGACCTGTGAGACCTCTGGGCTCTGCAGGGGTGCCACAGGGCATCCCCAAACACTCAAGAATTTTTCTAAACCAGCAAAGATCTAGACTATCTGGAGAATCCCTTCCTCTCTTATCTTGGCTTTATCAGTTAGAGTTCTGTGTAAGAGAGGCATTTGAAAAAGAGGTTCCGCTGTCTATTTTGTGCTTCCATGGAATTCGTATTGAGAAGGATTGATTAAAACAACAAAACAGTAAAAACTCTAAGTTGTGGGATGATATTTTGGATACTTGTACTTTATTTGGTGGCAAATGAGCTAGTTGTCTTCTTTACATTTAGAATGGGTTTCCTTTTAGTTCTTGGGACAAAAGAGTCCATTGGTTTTCTGGCTCTCTCAATCTGGGACAAGATGCGACTAAAGCAGGGGTTGGCAAACTATGGTCCTCAGTCTAAATCCTGTTTTAATCGTCTGTTTTGTCAATAAAGTTCTATTGGAAGACAGCCATGCCCATTGATTTACATATTGTCTATGGCTACTTTTACATGACAATAGGAAAGTTGAGTAGTAGTCACAAGGACCGTATGGCTCACAAGCTTAACATACTTACTATCTGACCCTTTTCAGAAACTTTGTTGATCCCTGGACTAAAGAGGTAAGACAAGAACAAATTTTACCTCAGTGGGTCACAGAGTGATGCCTCAGATGGCTCTGGAGTCAAAAGACAAGTGGTGGAAGAGTTCACAATGAGGAAATCATTTAGATACGCAACATCTCAGTCTCATAGTGGAATCTGGTCATGGACTTGTTTCAAAGAATATTAACAAACTAGGGTCCACCCAAGTGATTTGCTATATCAAATGTTTTCAGTCTGTGCTGCAGTTCAAATAGTTTGACAAGAAATAAATACGCTACTGTGGAGTGTGAATTATGACCCGGATCTGGGTGTAGCTTATTATGACATTGTAAACTGTGGACTAAACAATTTCTTCTATTAAACATTGCTGGAACTGTTGAGCAGTTCTAAGTTAAAATCTGACAAAAACTACAAGGAAAATACGTGCTTGACGAATAATGGAAATACAAACTATAGGCAGCAAACTGCACGATTCAGAAAAGGATTTTGATATTTCTATGTTCATTCCAGGATAAAGGAACAAGCCCTATTTGAGGCCAGCAGGAAGAGGCTAACTTGGTTTCCATGACAAAGTATAGCCACTGCTGTTTTACGTTGCCCCTTCGGAGATGCTGCCAAAGAAAGTGGAACGTCCAAGGGAAGATGTTATATTGGTCACCTCTTCCTTCTGGCACCTGGTTAGCACCCCCATTCCCTTTTTTCCCCTGAAGGGGAGTCCCCCTTATCCAATTTTCATCTCTATGCCTTCATTTTAATTTGATGGGCCTCACATCTTATTAACCAATTTTCCAAATGTCCATGTAGTGGTTTACCTTTTAAATTGTGCTCTTTAAAGAAAAACAAGTAACCTTAACACTTGAAGTAAAATATTAGCTTTTATGACTGATATGGTTTGGCTGTGTCCTCATCCAAATCTCAAATTATAGCTCCCATAATTCCCACATGTCATGGGAGGGACCCAGTGGGAGGCAGTTGAATCACGAGGGCAGGTCTTTCCCATGCCATTCTCATAACAGTGAATAAGTCTCATGAGATCTGATGGTTTTATAAAGGGGAGTTCTGCTGCACACGCTCTCCCTTGCCTGCTGCCATGCAAGATGTGACTTAGCTCCTCCTCTGCCTTCTACCATGATTTTGAGGCCTCCCCAGCCAAGTGGAACCATGAGTCGACTAAACCTCTTTCCTTTATAAATTACCTAGTCTCAGATATGTTTTTATTAGCAGCATGAGAACAGAGTAATACAATGCCCGTAGTAATGTCAGTGATAATGATATTAGTTATAACCTGGTAACCATCATCTACTGAACATCTCTGATGAGTAAAGCATTTGAAATACTTTATCTCACTTGATCCTCATGTCAGCCCTGGGAAGTAAATACAATTATAATGACTGTTTTACTAATGAGGAAATTCAGGCTTAAGGAGATTACATAACTTACAATAATTTATGTATTCCACAAATATATATTGGCTGTCTGCATGTTCCTAGTATAGTGCTGGGTCTACCACCGTGAGCACATAGCCATGAAGTATGGAGTCTGTACCCCAGTAATGTAGACAGATAATACACAAACAACAATAAAAACACACGATTCCAAAGTGGGATAAGTGTGCAGGAGGAAAAGGACAGGGTGCTGTGAAGAACAGTAAGAGGCTACAATTAATACATGGCTATCTGGCCCCAAGTTTGTCTAAACTCAAGTCTGTCTCTGAGGACTATGTTCTTAATTGACCTTTCTGTCCTTCCTGTATGGTACAGCACAGCCTAGAGCTGGATGGATGGGACTTTGAGATCCCTGGGCCTGTCCAATATATCTTGCCAGGTGAATTTCTCAATTGTCTGCTTTTATCTTGGTCTTCTTTGGGTATGCAGACCCTACAGTCTTTCCCAGAAGCCTTTTCTACTATTTTTTTCTTTCTCCATTTTTTTTTTTAACATATGGGCAAGTCCCTTCCTTCCTATGTTCTTCCCTCCTTCCCTCCCTCCTTTCTTCCCTCCTTTCATGCCATCATCTGTTTGTATTACTTTATTTCTACCAAAAATATAATGTATTCAACAAATATTTATCTTTAATCAATTTATTAAATATAGAATAAATTTAATATTTATTTAAATATTATTTATTATTAAATAAATAAACCAAAAACCAAACCAGGACAACCACCACGAATCACTTCCCAGTGGCTTCTGGGTGATCTCAGAGTAACACCAAGTCCTTAATGTGACCTCTCCTGGTGTCCATTGCAGCCTATTATTAAATATTAAATAAAATTAATATTTAATATTAATACAATGAATATTAAATATTACAGATAAATTTATCTTTAATAAATATTTGTTGAATACATGATTTTTTGGTAGAAATATGCCAAATTTCTATTGGTAATAGGGTTTAGCAGAGTCTTCTCTATAAGTACTTACTGACTAAATGAATGTACTGGACTTAAAGAAAACAAATTTAAAACAAACAGGATCCCTGTTCTCAAGGAGTTTACATCGGCTGAGCAGAAAGACACGTAGAAAGCAGGTACTAATGAGTAGGGTGCACTTTGGGTGGCTCTCCAAAAATTCTAACAGATGGAATTTGTCTCACAATTCTTTGAAGAGCTCACTTTAATGGTCCCCAAAGCTCAGATTTGTAGTTTGCTCATTAACTGTGTCTATGGATCTCTTGATGCAAAAGAAGGAAATTTTTTCAAAGTTCAAATAAGGCTTTGCAGGTTTGTCCAGGATGGATTTACTAGCACTATTCCCAGTGGCGTAAATTTATTAGGATGGCAGTGAGCAGACTGGTGATGAAGGGGGAAAGGGGGTGGGTGTGTCATTTGAGACTTTTTCCGCCATGTGCAATGAACTTGGCTACACAGTCAGTGCCCCCAAAGTCAATAATTTCCATTTGCATCATCAGCACTCCGAAGAATTTGATGGATATCCACAGATGAGCCTGTGATTTATAGCCTCCTCCATAGAAAACTCATTCCATCAACAAAATATGTGTCCCTTTCACTCTAGGTCTACACAGCTCCCTGCCATTCTTTTTTCCTTTTTTCTTTTTTTTTTTTTTTTTTGAGACGGAGTCTTGCTCTGTGGCCCAGGCTGGAATGCAGTGGCTGGATCTCAGCTCACTACAAACTCCACCTCCCGGGTTCACGCCATTCTCCTGCCTCAGCCTCCTGAGTAACTGGGACTACAGGTGCCCGCCACCTCGCCGGCTAATTTTTTTTGCATTTTTAGTAGAGACAGGGTTTCACCGTGTTAGCCAGGATGGTCTCGATCTCCTGACTTCGTGATCTGCCCATCTCGGCCTCCCAGAGTGCTGGGATTACAGGCGTGAGCCACCGCGCCCGGCGCTCCCTGCCGTTCTTTATACATGCTGTCCTCTCTTACAGCCTTGGATTCTTTCCTAGGGCTGCTGGAACAAATTACCACAAACTGGGTGGCTTAAAACAATAGAAGAGAAGTTATCTCTTTCTCATCTCTTTTTACTTAGACTCAAAACAAAGCAAACTCCCTTCACCCTCAACTTTTCCACAAGTTCCTCAGAATGTTCCATTGGTCAAGTTTGAGGCATGCATTCAGGCTCTAGCTGCAAGGCAGGCTGGGGAAGCTGGTGCCTGGCCATACCAGTCTGGACCATGGCAGATGGGCTTCACCAACATAGGAGTGGGGGAGTTGGTGGGAAGGGTTACAACAGTGCCTGTGAGTCCTGCTATAAACTGGCGCATTTTGTGCAATCAGAGATGTTCAATGATGCCAAACCTGAATAACCAAAAAAAGGTTAATTGAGCTCATTATTATCAGTATAAGCATCCAGGGAAGCAGATACTGTATTTTAGAATGTTTTCTATCCTCTGTATTTAAAAACAAAAGCTTTTGTGCATCAATTTTCTAGAAAATTCACTTTCATAAAACTCTTCATCCTCTGATAATTCCATATCGATTAAGCATGATTGTAAGTGAATTACTTGCTCTTCTAATTGGCCAATCATACCAAAGAAATCTTGGTAAATGATTATTTGAGCTCCGACCAATTTACAGCCAGGCCGATTCTCAAACAGGCTTACTGAATTGTTTTTGGCTCTTTCCCTATGTCTTCCTTTTCTCTTGCTTTTTCTAGCGGAGTAGAAAAAAATGGACAAAACCCGAGATTTAATTAATATCCAGACATTTATACTCTGGGCAGAGTATTGGTGGGTTGAAACACTTGAAACTCATGATTTCAGAGAGATTTGGGGGCTTATTCTTGAGTACCTGAGTAAAATATCCCTGTTTTTCCTGTGATTCTTAGATCCTTGCTATCAAATTCACAGAACCACTGTGTTTTGGAACCAAAAGTCACATTAGAATTTCAGAACTGTTTTCATTTTTAAATGAGTGATTAATGGTACATTAATAATGCTTATTATTGATAGAAGATTTAACTTATTTTTCTTAGCATAGGGGAAACTGAGAATCACATGATTTGTTTAAAGTCACAGTTACTAGCAGAAGCCTCTAAACTTAACTGCGGCACACTCCCATGCCCTACTGAAACAATCGGAACAAACATCGTTGTGATGACTTCTTTGCTCTTTCTCTCATTTTCTTGCTGTGGTCTATGAGGAAATTCATCTAAGAAGCAGAAACACTATGACTCAAATAATATTTAATTATAAATGAGAAGAGTCAGAGTGGCCTCCTGCCAATAAAACTCCTTTGCTTTTAACCTTTACAAATGCAACGACCAGAATAAATGACGCTCTGGATGGGTTCACGTAATCACATTTAGTTGCCTTTCTGACCTTATCTTGGAAAACATTATAAAGGCATGTTTTCTAAGTATTGTGTACAGGGCATGTGTAGGATATAAGATTTCTGTCAGAAACCACTCAAATCATCTTTAAACAATTGATGCTCAAATATGAACTGTCTGCTTGGAATCATAAATATTTACAAGGCTGACATTTGATTATTTTTTATGAAAGTGGAGAAACCACTTCAGCTGCCATTTAGGTGTTTGGAGAGGTGTTTGCTTTTGTTTTTCGGACATGTTTGGGCACTCCTTGTTACTGACTGCCTCGCTGGTCGGTTTTAGGAAGCTTCTATCTTGTGGCAGACACAAATGCCTTAACATCTTGGGAAATTCCCGTTGCAGATTATGATGAGAGGCACAGGGTAGTTAAATAACTGGGCCAAAAGTCACAGAGCCAGTAAGTGGAGTAGCTGAATTGAAACCAGGTGGTCTGGCCTCTGAGTCCACTGTTATTATCCACTGTGCTGCACCGCCTCCCATGGTGTCTGCTGTAGTCACTATCCACCCATTGACTAGCTGCTCTTGTCAATATTCAGCTAAGCATTTGCAAATCCTACTGCGTCCTCTTGTCACTTTTGTGTGGTGGTCAGATGCTCAGGTGCTGAGGAGGACAGGAGACGATTGGACAGGAGAGGTCTGTGAACAACGGGCCCCGTAAAGTCCACCAGAGAAGCCTGGCTCTAGAGACCTGGTTCTCCATGGACTGGGACACGACAGTTGTAAAGGATCATCATCATGAAGAATGAAAAGCAGGGCTGTGCTGGAGCTGGCTTCTGCTGGCTGGCTTCCCAAGTCTGGATTTCGTGACTTTGCATTAGTAGTTTGAAATTGGCCACAGTAGGAGTATTCATACCACAGAAAGTGGTAAATTCTACAGATGAAGGTTCCTCCAACCCTGGTCCCTGCCCCTAGCCAGTAGTTAAACATTTACTAACACAGTCATGGAAAGGAGTGAAAGTCACAAAAAATCAGTTTAGATTTAATTCCTTCCCAATTAGCAGGATGTCCCTGCTCTCAAGCCAGGCTTCCAAATCCTGCTGAAGTCATCACCTGGGACCACTTAGGCTTATTTTCCCCTTCTCCTTAACCAACTCTGCCCTCCTCTGTCTTCTGAAATTCCATTCTGAACGTGCCTCAATCCTTTCCCATCTCCATCCAGATGGTTTGGCCTAATTCTGGGCTCTTCTCCCGACTGTGGTAGCAGTTTCCTAACTTGTGTCATCGGACAGAGTCTTGCCCTGCTTAGCAGCTGTCAACCTCCCCTTTAACCCCTGGGATGATCTTTCTAAAACACAAGGTGGATCTATTGCCAGGCACCTGTTTTTTTGTTTGTTTGTTTGTTTTTTAAGACAGAGTCTTGCTTTGTCGCCTAGGTTGGAGTGCAGTGGCACAATCTCGGCTCACTGCAAGCTCCGCCACCTGGGTTCATGGCATTCTCCTGCCTCAGCCTCCTGAGTAGCTGGGACTACAGGTGCCAGGTACCTGTTTTAAAAGAAACACCTTAGCTTGTTGTTGAAGACTTGACCACAATCTATTTCCCACTTTTTCTGTTCCGCTTTATCTCAGGCTCCTTTCTTTGCCTCACCTTGCATTTTAGCCTCGCTGAGCTCTGCTGCTGGAAGGAAACCCTGAGTCCCCACAGCATTTTGTGCAAACCGTGCTGATCACACACATCCCATTATATTGAAATCCACGTATTCCTCTATCTTCCTCTGATGTGTGGTCCTCAATCACCATGTCTGACTCCATGTAGTCACTATTGTAGATCTCTACTGGTTTGTTTACTCATTACTACTCCTTCATCTTTTTCTTTGGGAAACTGTTTATCTCACCCCTACCCTGTTTCCATGGTTCCAGGTGGCAGCCTTTTGAACCTCCATCCAAGACGATGTAAGACCTTGGCTCAAGATGGGCCAAGTAATGTCTTCTTTGGTATATTGGAACTGGAAGAGAGTGGAGGGAAAGCAAGCTTCTTTTCTTGGTGCCTGGAATGTAAGGTGTAAAATTCAAAGAATTGCTGGTAGCCATATTCTTCTGATATGTGGACTGAGAGTAAAAGAAGCTGGTCTTCAATATCAGACATCTACTTGTAGCCAAGTAGAGATGAGAGACTCATTTGTGAAACTGAATAGCAAGTATATTAACAACAATGTAGAAACAATTTCTTGTATTTTCTGGCAAGTTTTAATTAAGGAAAACTCTAAAATATTAATTAAAACTAGCCACCTCCCACTGATTTTAGTTAAAATTATAAGACAGCACAGCATGTATGATTCACATCTTCTGTTCACTTCTTTTTGAGAACTTGAGCGTTTGATTTTTATTCTTCTTCTTGGGCTTTTCATCTTTTAATACCAAAGGTATTGGTTTCAGTCATATTATGGGAAAGAGGGATTTCTGGATTGACTCTGCTCCTAAGACTGGGTTGCCCTTAAGGTATTGTGTTATTATGACATCTTTCCAATAAAAAGCCTTGTTTGCTTAAGCTAGTTTGGATTGGGATTTTTTAGTAACTTCTGTAAAATATAAAAAATAATGCCTCCACCCAAGACATCCAAGTCCTAATCCCTGAAACCTATAAACGTAACACATTACATAGCAGATGGAAGTTAAAGGAGCAGATGGAATCAAGGTTGCTAATTAGCTGATTTTAAAACAGGGAGATCGTCCTGGATTATCTGGGTATACCCAATACGATCACAAGCGTCTTTAAAAGTGGCAAAGGGAGAGCAAAGAAGGTTGGAGTGATGTGATGTGAGGAGGATTTAACCCACTGTTGCTGACGGTGAGGATGGAAGAAGGGGCCATGAAGAAGGCAGGGGGGGCTCTAGGAGCTGGAAAAGGCAAAGAAACAGATTCTCCCCAAGAGGCTCCAGAAGGAACACAGCCTTGCATTCCTTGATTTTAGCCCTGTAGGACCAGTGTTGGGCTTCTGATCTGCAGACCTGTAAGATGATAAATTTGTGTTGCTTAGTCCACTACATTTGTTATAGCAGCAAAAGACAATTCATATACTTTAGCAACCTTACAACTGTTAAGACCATCTCTGCTTTCAATATCTCAAACTTTGCTATTCCCTTCTGTGAACACATTTTTCCATTTCTGCTCTTTGGTCTTAGCAAGATTCTTCATTCCCTATGTTCTTCGGTCTCTGCTTCCACACACACGTATTTCATTCTCCTCCTAATGATGCAAATCTTCTAGCAGAGTTGCTGGCACATGAAAGGCATCCAATAGAGTAGTGATAGTAGCAGTGGTTTTGGTTATTGTTATCATACTGAAGGGATTTCTTACTTCTACAGATCCTAGAACAATGCTTCACTTAGAAGTAGTTCCTGATGAAACATTTGTGAAATTGAATAACAAGTATGTTAATAAGAACGTAAAAACAAGTCCTTGTACTTTCTGGCAAGTTTTAATTAAGGAAAACTCTAAAATATTAATTAAAACTAGCTAGCTCCCACCGATTTTAGTTAAAATTATAAGACAGTACAGCACATGACTCACATCTCCTGCTTACTTCTTTTAGATAACTTAGGTGTTTGATTTTTATCCTTATTCTCAGGCTTTTCATCTTTTAATACCAAAGGTATTGGTTTCAGTCATATGATGACAAACTGAAAGCCATTTATGTTTCTCAAAAGATGAGATGAGCCCATCAGCACATATACATTGTTCAATTAAGAACTTGTAATTTATGTTCAGCTGACCAAGTTGTGTGTCTTCAGACCTTCCTATTGATTTTAATTTTCTTTTATTCAATATTTTGAACGAACAAGATGTCCCATAACTTGAGATTTAGTAGCTTTGCCTTCTCTGGAGTTTTTAATTGCCTCCTGAAGTCTATCTATAAGACCTTTGTCATTAATGTGGGACCTGTCATATGAAGAGCTTGTGAGAACTCAGAATGTAATTGTTGTGAATAGCAACCAAAGTTTTAAAGTGAAATCAGCATTTTGCTGAAATGTAATTCAGAAGCCTGCATGAGCATAGTATAAATGCGATTAGGGTAATTTGCCTGGGTTTTAATGAACAGACTGCAGAAATGAGGGGACATTTGGTGCAGGTTGTAGCCAGGCTTGGGAGCCAGAGCTCAAATCTCAGTTTGATGTTAACTTGTGGCCTTAAGTCAGTCACTTGACTCTTCATTTTTATGTTTTTTTAAAAAACTGTGGAATGCTTCAAATATGCAAAATAACATAACAAACTTACCTTCTAGCTTTAATAAATGTTAACATTTTTTCATATTTGCTATGACTCTTTTTTGGGAGATAAGAA
Source organism: Macaca thibetana thibetana (assembly GCF_024542745.1). Lineage (NCBI taxonomy): Eukaryota > Metazoa > Chordata > Mammalia > Primates > Cercopithecidae > Macaca > Macaca thibetana. Next base: position 116,425,347 of record NC_065586.1, read on the forward strand.
GGAAAACATTGCAGATCTGTGTAAACCCCCATCTTGCATGCCTCCCCATTCCCCAGCCTATTCCTCTGCTTCTCTCTGTGGGGTAGCTTCTGTCATAAAGTTGGTGTGTTGTACTCCTATGTCTTAAAGAATGAGTTCTACATGTTTTTAAACTTTGCATAAATGGTATCCTACTGTGCATATTTTGCAACTTCCTTCTTTTACATAACATTAACCATGTCAGTGTTGCTCTTAGTCATTTGAAATGCTTTGCCATTTTCTGTTAGACAAATATGCAACAGCTTATTTTTCCATAATTCTATCCATAGATTTTTAAGTTACACTCAGTGAGAAACAATGATGTCGCCAACATTTTTGTGCATAGGCTTGAGGGAGAGTTTTTTTAGATTAGAAAAGTAGAAAAGGAAGTGTTGGGATTTAGCGCATGTGCATCTTTAATTTCCCTGAATCTTGTCACATTGCCCTCCAAAATGATTGGCATACCAACTGTGTGTGACAGTCTTGTTTCTCTACATTCTCACTGTTTTGGTGGTCCCCAAGATTACTCCTCAGTTCAGTAATTTCCTAGAAGGACTCACAAGACTTTGTAAGAGTTATTACCCACAGCCAGGATTTATTCCAACAAAAGGATACAAAGCAAAATCGATAAAGGAAAAAGGCGTGACAGGCCAAGACTTGGGAGACCAGCTTCCTGAATCCCTTCACAATGGAGTGGTACAGATCATGCTTATTCCTCCAGCAACTCACTGCAACAAGTGCTGTGGGTTTTCTTTTCTTTTCTTTTCTTTTTTTTTTTTGAGACAGTGTTTTGCTCTTGTCACTCAAGAGCAGACTTGGAGTGCAATGGCGTGATCTTGGCTCACCGCAACCTCCGCCTCCCGGGTTCCAGCGATTCTCCTGCCTTAGCCTCCGGAGTAACTGTGATTATAGGCACCCACCACCACGCCTGGCTAATTTTTGTATTTGTAGTAGAGACGAGGTTTCACCATGTTAGCCAGGATGGTCTCTATCTCTTGATCTTGTGATTTGCCTGCCTTGGCCTCCCAAAGTGCTGGGATTACAGGCATGAGCCACCGCGCCCCGCCGTGCTGTGAGTTTTCTACCCAGAGAAGCTTGTTTGAGCCTAAAGGTCTAGAGTTTTAAATGGAGTCTGGTCATACAGTTACATATTGCCTTTGTGACTAGCTATAGTTAATGAAACTCCAGACCTGCAGAAGAAAAGCATATGTCTGCCATAAACCACAGAACTTGCACAAATTGTCTAGACAAGCTGGTACTGCATGGTTAAAGCCTCCAAGTGTTTAAAATGCCCTGTCTGTTAGTAGCACAGGGAATAGCTCAGTTACCAGGAGCCAGCCAAGGGCTGTCACACAGCAGGCCCCACTGAGGATGCACAAGATTTGAACAATCAGGCCTGCTGAGTTCATTTCTCTGCACATTTGCCAACTTGATATTTTCATCATAAACTTTTAGTCAACTTGATGAGTGTGAAATAGAACCTCTTTTGTATTTTAATTTGCATTTCCTTGATTACAAGTGTGATCAAGTGGGTTTCCTCTTCTCTGACTTGCCTGCTCATCTATAATGCCCATTTTTCCATGAAAGTTTTTCCCACTTTTTTTTTTCTTGATTTGCAATCTTTCCACATTTTAAATATTAAATCCCTTGTTGGATGTGTGTGTTGCAGACATCTTCTCATCTCTAAATTGCATTTCTTTGCCATTCCTGGCTTACTGAGTTATTTTCTATGAATGAAGGTTGAATTTTCTTGAATGGTTTTTCTTTATTCATTGGTGGATTAGTCTCTTTTGGCCGCTGGAACAAATTGCCACAAAGTGGATAACTTAAAATAAAAGAAATTTATTCTCTCACATTCCTGGAGGCCAAGGTCTAAAATCCAGGTTTCTGCAGGACTGGTTCCTTGTGGAGGCTCTGAGCGAGAATCCATTCCATGCTGCTCTCCTAGGTTCTGGGGGCTGCAGACGATGCTTGGTGCTCCCTGGCCTGTAGCTGCGTCCTTCCAGTCACTGAACACAACACCTTCTCCTCTGTCTTCCGTGTGTGCCTCTTATAAGGACACTTGTCACTGAAATTAAGGCCTATCTAGATAATCCAGGATGATTTCCTCATCTCAAGATCCTTAATTGTATGCACAAAGATACTTTCTCCAAATACGATAACATTCACAGTTTCAGGGATTAAGATGAGGACATATCTTTTTTTGGGGGTCAACATGTAGCCCAGTATAACTGAGATAATACTGTCATTTGCTCCTTTAATCTGTTATTGCAGTAGATTATATTAAAGATATTCTAATGTTGACCCATCTTTACACTCCTAGGATAAATTCTAGTTGGCCTGAATGTTTTTTTTTAACCCAACTCAGTGCAACCTGAAGGCACTAATATTTTAAGTGTGTGTGTGTGTGTGTGTGTATGCAATAGAGGCAAATTCTGTTTGTTTGTTTGTATGTTTCTTTTTTTTTTTGGACAGAGCCTAGCTTTGTTGCCCAGGCTAGAGTGCAGTGGTGTGATCTCTGCTCACTGCAGCCTCTGCCTCCTGGGTTCAAGTGATTCTCCTGCCTCAGCCTCCCAAGTAGCTAGGATTACAGGTGCACACTATTGTGCCCAGCTAATTTTTTTTTTTTTTGTATTTTTAGTAGAGATGGGGTTTTACCATGTTGGCCAGGCTGGTGTTGAACTCCTGACCTCAAGTGATCTGCTCTCCTTGGCCTTCCAAAGTGCTGAGATTACAGGCATGAGCCAAATTCAATTTCTTTATATTAATATTTAAATTTTTACATCTGTGTTCATAAATGAGATTAAATTATGGTTTATTTTCTTGCCTGGTTTTGATTCAAAAGTCTCATAAAATGAGGCATTTCCTCTTTCCTCTTTCTCTCTTTGGAATAGTTTGTAGAAGATTAAAAAAAAACTTACCTGTCTAAATATGCTTTACCTTCCTTGGGCTCAGTTTCATCACAGGTCAAGTGAGGATATTGCTGCCATCAACTTTGTGAATTGTTGAAATTTTGTGAGATGAGCCATGGTAAAGGACTTGGCACACAGTGAGTGCTCAGTAAGGTTGACCGTTGTTACTAACTTTGACACCTGTTTTGAAGAGCCCTTAACTTTGCAGTTGTTGGCACTTCCTGAAACTGTCCTCTTTTGAGATTTCTCTGAACTACTTCAAAGCCTCACAGTGAGAAGCATCTGGTGTAGAGGAGTGAACATTCTGAACGAGAATGTCAGACAATCTGGCATGGTCATTTATTGCCTGGGTAATATTGATCAAAATACTTATCCCCTCCTTTTCTGCTTTTGAAAAGAAAGAAATTCTCTTCTGTTTCTTGTGCAGGGACAGACTGACTTTTTGTTTGTTTGTTTGTTTTTTGTTTGTCTGTTTCTTAAGTTCCAGAGCGATTCTCATCTGCAAAAAGAAAAAATAAAACCCTCAAAATCCCCCAAAAACATACTAGGAGGAGTTGCTCCTCTCTGTGTCTCAGCTAATCCTCTCCCTGCCTGAAGAAAGAGATGAGTCATTTTGTCCCCATCTACTCAGTTCCATCCACTCAAGCAAAGAACTTACCTTATCTCAAGGGGACAAAAATAATTTGTTCATTAATGGGCCAGATTTCATTTGTCTTTTAAGTATTTCCAATTTGATTAGAAACAATATCCAACATAGTAAGGGGCACTATTTATTGAGATCTTATTTCATTCAAGATACCTTGCTGAAGTCACTACATGCATCCCACCAGCATGTTGTGAGTCTGCCAGTATTTAGTTATATTCACTCTATAGATGAGGACACCAACACTTGGAGAGGTGAAATGATATGCCCAAGGTCACAGATGTATGGATATTTATTTAATCCTTAAACTTATTCCCTCAATCTGACCAAGCCACAGATTTGCCAGAGATTAGCTGATGGAAATCCCAGAAGGTCTCATTCAGAGAAGAAGAGACTGGGAGTCTGAGTATCTCTGAGCAGCCAGTGTGAGCTAGAGTCAGCCCAGGTGGTGGCTAGAACATCATGGGACCTGCTGGGTGAAGGGACCACTGTTTGGTCACTGTTTGATCACAATTTACTGTGCACCACTTGCCATGCAGAGCATTCTCATATATGTTAACTCACTTGATCTTCACATCCATGCTAAGGAAGTATAAACAACTGAGCTTATCTGGAAGGATCCAAAGCACAAGTTCAGGCTATTTGTCCCAAGTAGTTGTTGCCTGACTTAAAAAATGGGGAGGGCAGTAAAACCATTAGCATACTGTTAGTAAACATGACTGCACTTAACTAGCTGCGCTCAACTTTGTTAGAGGTTTGACACATAAAATATGACTACGACTGTGCTGTCTGCTCCAAAGTCAACAGATCCTCCCCTGGGATTCTCCAAAGCTACAAGGACTGATTAATGAGCCTCATTAGACAGGGTAATTGGGTTCAGGAGAGCTACAGCTCTTGCCCTGATGGAAGTAACAGACGCCAACCTGGACATGCCGCTCAGTCCTGTTATTAATGAGTCTTACGAAAGTTTTAAGGCACTTTCAAAAACTTCAACCTAACTCTTCTTTGGGTTGGTTAAAGAAGAAATGAAAACAAATCGGATTGTCAGTTTGGGTAGCTTTTAACAGCTGGTATAAAGGACTCAGAAGTCATTATCTCAGTCATAGAAGCCTTCTCCATTCAGTTTCTTAACAATGGTAATGAGGAAAATAAATGTGAAAAGAATGTCTTAGTAATGATATATGCCATCTCAAAGCCATTTTATCACAGAATGCCAGGATGTTCGAGAAGATGACAGTAGTGCTTCTGGGAGGCCATTCTTCAAGGATCTGGTGACATTAATTGCTATTTGTTTAAAATAGCACCTTGCATTTAATCTAATTTCTGGAGCCATCTCTTTGGCCTTTTGGAGTGGCCCACACATAATTTCTTTGTGACCAATGCTATAATCACACCATTGTTTCATCAAAGATGGCTTCGTAAGTGTTTGTTGAGTGAATCTAAGCTTCTGGCAGTAGTAGACCACATTGACTTGGTTCTGTGTTATATTTCTGGAATAGAAAATGAGCCTTGATTGCTGTTTGTGTCCAAGATGGGAGCCGGTACTACCTTTGATACAAAGATGCAGAAGATGTGTTTCCCGCCCTTCAAACAGCTGACGATCCAGCATATATCAGGATGAAAGGCAGGCTTCTTGTCATACGCCACTGGTGTTTGGTTGGCTGGTTGGTCTTGGCTGCCTGGAGTGCTGTATGGAGAAAATGCTGAGACTTTATCTAGGTTAGTGGAAAAAAACCACTGTGATCAAAGAAAACATCTATCATGGGTGAGTTGGGTAGGAAAAGGGCGCAATGCTGCATATTTTCCATCCCTTTTCAAAGAGCACAAATAAACATTATATCACAAGTGCCAAGGAGCACAGGAAAGATAGAAATAATACTTGGTGGTTGTTCACGTGAGGGTGAAAATACCTTCCCCACCAGGGCCAGTGGTTGTTCTGTCCACTGTGGACAGACCCCGTGGGTGCCTTGTCAGGGAGGAGGCTTGCGTCACACGCAGCTTGGCACCTGTGATGGCAGCTGGTCTATAGAGACGCTGCTGAGAGTCCAGCAAAACTGCTTTTGTAACTCACCACAAATCTAGTTTGGGGTTGATAAACACTCCCTGGTCTTTGAAAACGTTATAGAGTTTATTACGTAGAAGAGCTTGTAATCAGATGAAGGAGTTTTGTTTCTTATGCCCATAATGCAGCTTTAAGAAGCCTCCAGATTTGTGGATGGGGCTGGGTGAGAGACCTCTCACAGCGACAAGCTTACCACGCCACCCAGCACGTGGAATTCAGCATGAGACTGACTTAGACTTACAGCGATTTATTTTCGCGATGACACAACACTTACATACATGCTGAAATTAAGTGGCCTCTTGCTGGGTTTTTGAGTTTCTTCTCTCTCTCCCTTCCTTGTTGGTGCCCTGGGTATGTATTTACTTTGCTATTGGTTAACCCAGTTCTGTGCTTTGTGGTCATCTAGAGCCTGTGCCCATATTCACTCCAGGCTTTACTGGCTCTAGGTCTGGTCTCTGAAAAATAGGCTTTAAAGAAATTCGTGCTGATGCCATTCCCAGTGGCTTATTTGCTCTGCCCTCATAGGCAGTAAAGAGATCATTAGCAGAACTGATAGAGCAGGCAGGATCAGAGGAAATGCTCAGTATCTGGAAGGAGCTATAATTCTTCTGACATATGTGCTTTCAGAAGCATGGAGCCTGCTAGAGAGGGGCATCTCCTGACAGTCCAGTGGGCTTCTTGGTGCTGCCCCCACCCAGGATTAAAGCCATCTTGAGTTCTCATAAGGCCCTAAGCAGCCAGCCTGCTAGATTGAAACTAGGTATTAGGAAATCCCTTGGCTCTAAAGAATCCTGGTTATAACACTCTGAAAAGGACAAATCTGTCCCCCTATATATCAGCAAATCTAAGGAGCCCCATCTGCCCCCACATCCTTCAATAAAGAGGTTATTAGTAGCCAGTACTTCTGACATCCATTGCATGAAGGAACACAGTGTTTTCCATGTCGAGCGAACACCCATCTGGGTGAGGAGAGGCTAGCAGGGCTGGATGGAGATTTCTTTGGAGACACTATAGAGTGTCCAGACATTATAAAGTTTCCTCTGACTTGCTTTCCCAAGCAGTGTCTAAAGGCATGTCTCAGCTTTGCTTTTTATTGGTTAGTCTTATGGCAGAGATGCTCATTTGGACCATCAGACCCAACATGTTTCTCATCTGTGTGTTCTGCCCTGGTCTTGATATTAAACGTTTTAACACAGTGTCTGCTTTCACTGGGACTCAGTCCAATAAGGGAGAAAGACACACAGATATTTATGACCCAGTGCCATAAGGACTGTCTTAGTGGAGTCACCCTTTGCTCCTCTCTTTCTCTCATATTTCATAATCTGTCCTGTTGGCTTCTAACCAAGGTGGTGAATCTGACCACCTGTGCTCGGAGTCCACTGTTGTCTCTCAATTCACTTTAGAATGTCCAGCCAGGCTCCACATGCCTGCTCCCTGAAGTCTCTTCCAAATGCCATGTCCTGCTCACGCACTCTGCGCCAGCCAAACCTATCTCCTGTCTTAAGCCTGTCGGAAATGCCTGGGACCAGAGGTGTTTGGGACTTGGGATTTTTTTGGGGGGAATATTTATATTATACAGTTGAGCATCCCAAACCCAAAATCCGAAATAGTCTAATGAGAATTTCCTTTGAGCATCATGTTATTACTCAGAAAGCTTTGGAGTTGGGGGGACCTCAGATTTAGGGTTTTCAGATGTGGGAGGCTCAACCTGTGTCTGTTCCTCAGCCAGGAATATTTGTCCTCTACAGATGGGTAACTCCCTCTTTCAACTTTGGGTACAGGTGTCACCTACTCTGTGAGGTCTACCTGACCCCCTATTTTACTTTTTAAATTTATTTTTTATTGGAGTAGGATATATATATGTAATTCACCACCTTTACCATTTTAAGTGTACAGTTCAGTGGCAGTAAATACATTTAAATTCTCCTTTTCCCCCCTCATTCTCCCTTTCCTCCTTCCCTCCCAGCCTTTGGTAACTGACCCCCTATTTTAAATGGGAAGCTGCCTTTTCACCCTTGTACTCGGTGTACATCTTTTTTTCTGCTTCATTTTTTTCCCTTGGAGTTTCTTGTTGTCCAGTAAACTGACATACATTATTTTATTGGACTTTGCTTTTTGAGCTTCACAGATATTGGAATTTTGACAAATAGAATGTTTGTGGCAACCCTGCCTTGAACAAGTCTGTTGGTGCCATTTTTCCAGTAATGTGTTTGCTTTGTCTCTGTGTCACATTTTGGTAATTCTCACCATATTTCAAAATTTGTTATTATTATTTCTTTCAATTATTATATTTGTTACAGTGATCTGCCATTGGCGATGTTTGTTACTATTGCAGTTGAAAACAAACCGTGTTCATAGATGGCAAACTTAATTGATACATGTTGTGTGAGTTCTAACTGTTCCATAGACCAGCTGTTCCTCCATCTCTCTTCTTCTCCCTATTCCCTGAAACATAACAGTATTGAAATGAGGCCAATTAATAACCCTACAATGTCCTCTGAGTGTTCAAGTGAAAGGAAGAGTCCCACCTCTCTCACTTTAAATCAAAACCTAGAAATGATTCAGCTTAGCGAGGAAGGTACGTTGAAAGCTGATATAGGTCAAAAACTAGGCCTGTTGTACCAGTTAGTCAAGTTGTAAATGCAAAGGAAAAATTCTTGAAGGAAATTTAAAAAGTGCTCCTCCAGCGAACACATAAATGATGAGAAAGCAAAACAGCCTTATTGCTGATATGGAGAAAGTTTGAGTGGTTTGGAGAGAAGATCAAACCAGCCACAACATTCTTTTAAGCCAAAGTCTAATCTAGAGCAAGGCTCTAACTCTCTTTAGTTCTACGAAAGCTGAGAGAGGTAAAGAAGCTGCAGAAGAAAACTTGGAAGCTAGAAGAGACTTGTTCATGAAGTTTTAGGAAAGAAGCTTTCTATAACATAATAGTACAAGGTGGAGCAGCAAGTGCTGATGTAGAGGCTGCAGCAAGTTATCCGGGAGATTTAGCTAAGATTACTGATGGAGGTAGCTACATTCAACAGATTTTTGAGGTAGACAAAATACCCTTCTGTTGAAAGAAGATGCCATCTAGAGCTGTCATAGCTAGAGAGCAGAAGTCAATGCCTGGCTTCAAAGCTACAAAGGACAGGCTAGCTCTCTTATTAGAGGCTAATACATCTGGTGACGTTCAGTTGAAGCCAATGCTCATTTTCCATTTTGAAAATCCTAGAGCCCTTATGAATGATGCTAAATCTACTCTGCCCATGTTCTATAAATGGAAAAACAAAGCCTGGATGACAGCATACCTGTTTACAGCAGGATTTACTGAAAACCTTAAGCCTACTATTGAGACCTTTTGTTCAGAAAAAAGATTCCTTCAAAAATATTACTGCTCATTGACAATGTACCCAGTCATGCAAGAGCTCTGATGGACACAGACAAGGAGATAAATGTTGCTTTCATGCCTGCGATTACAGCATCCATTATGCAGCCCGTGGATCAAAGATTCATTTTGACTTTCAAGTCTTATTATTTGCAAATTATTTTAAGGCTATAGATGCCATAGATAGTGATTCCTCTGATGGATCTGGAAGGTCAGTTGAAAACCTTTTGGAAGGGATCGCTATTCTAGATGCCATGAACAACATTTGTGATTCATGGGAGGAGGTCAAAATATCAACATTACCAAGAGTTTGGAAGAAGTTGATTCCAACCCTCACGGATGACTTGGAGGGGTTCAAGGCTTCAGTGGAGGAAGTCATTGTAGATGTAGTGGAAATAGCAAGAGAACTAGAATTAGATGTGAAGCCTAAATATGTGACTGAATTGCTGCAATCTCATAATAAAATGAGATTGCATTGAATGAATGAGGAGTTGCTTCGTATGGTTGAGCAAGGAAAAGTAGTTTCTTGAGTTGGAATCTACTCCTGGTGAAGATACTGTGAACATTTTTGAAATTACAACAAAGGATTTAGAATATTCCACCAACTGAGTTGCTAGAGCAGCAGGTTTTGAAAGGATTGACTTCTAATTTTGAAAAAAGTTATACTGTGGGTCAAATGTGATCAAACGGTTTCACATGTTACAGAAATATCTTTCATAAAAGGAAGAGTCAACCAATGTGGCAAACTTCATTGTTGTCTTACTTTAAGAAATTGCCACAGCCACCCCGAACTTAAGCAACCGCTATCCCGATCAGTCAGCAGCCATCAGCATTTAGGCAAGACCCCCCATCAGCGAACAGATTATAACTTGCTGAAGGATCAGATAATTGTTAACTCCTTTTAGTAATAAAGTATTTTAATTAAGGTGTGTGCATTTTTTTAGACATAATTCTATTGCATACTTTAAATAGACTACAGTATGGTATAAACATAATTTCTATGTGTACTGGAAAACCAAAAACATTATGACTTACTTTATTGAAAAATTTGCTTTATTGCAACATTTGCTTTATTGCAACATTTGCTTTATTGCAGTAGTCTGAACTGAACCCAAAATATCTCTGAGGTACACCTGTAGTATATTTCACTTATGTGTTGTTTGTTGGCTGTTCTCTCCAGTTGAAATGTAACCTCCACGTGGCAGGGATTTTTATCTGTCAGTTTATTAATATATCTAGGACCTAGAGTGTTGCCTAGCACATGGAAGGCCCTCAGTGAATATTTGCTTGGTGAATGAATGCCTGCATGAATGAATGCCTGAATGAATGAATGTATCAGTGCACAGAGCAGAAAGCAGAAAGTGACTATCCTAAGGGGGTAGTATAAATGTCTGAAAGGTTTCAACCATGAGGAGGCTACTTCTGGGCTGGGAGTTTTCCAGATGGAGGATGAGGAAAGAGAAGAACTGGGCTGCTTTTCAGGTAGAGGGAATGGCAGTTATAAAGTCACAGGGGCCTGTAAGAGTGAATTTAAGAGAACACACATATTATAACAACAATGTTATGCCATCGAGCTATGCCTGTTCCCAGACTGTTTATTATTGTAAAAATAATATATCATATTCTTATAAAATAGTCTGAAGTCTTGTAGGCATGGCAAAATCTGAGTCACAATTATTTTGGTTTGCAATAGTGCTCTGTAAACCAAATTCCTATCAGAAGATTGAAATGTGAAATTTGAAACTGGGGGGTATTCTCACCCATTCCTAATAGATTCCTAAGATGTTCAAAAGTGTAAATATATAAAGCTGTGTAGCTAGAAATTCAGACTCAGATTTGTTGATATTGATTCTATCTTACAGGGAAAGGTAATGAAAATGTCATTGGAGGTAGCTGGTTGGTGGAGATCTCTCCACCCTTAACCATGATGCCTTTCAGAGAATGAAAGCTGGCTGAGTTTGACAACTTCCATTCTGCATCTCAGAAAACTGTAATACGATGACCCATGAAATGCTGGGTTGATCTTTCACTCCATGGGAATTCAAATATTTGAAGTAATACTCTCCTCATTTCAATAAGCTTACAAAGAAGGTTGAATAAAGAATAAAAAATTCTGTATCTGAAATTTAAAAAACAACAATAGCAAAATGCCACAGCAAAGACATGGTGTAGCATAGCACAAAAAGCACTAGATGGTTGGGCATCGTGGCTCATGCCTGTAGTCCCAGCACTTCGGAGGCCAAGGCAGGCGAATCACGAGGTCAGGAGTTCGAGACCAGCCTGGCCAACACAGTGAGACCCTGTCTCTACTAAAAATACAAGAAATAGCTGGATGCAGTGGTGTGTGCCTGTAATCCCAGCTACTCAGGGGAGGCTGAGGCAGAAGAATTGCTTGAACCCATGAGGCGGAGGTTGCAGTGAGCAGAGATCGCACCACTGCACTCAAGCCTGGTGACAGAGCAAGCCTCTGTCTCGGAAGGAAAAAAAAAAAGAAAAGAAAAAGCACTAAATTTTACGTTTGAAGTCCAGAGTTAAAATACTGGCTCCACCCCTGTGACCCTGACCAAATTGCTTTACGTTTCTGAGCCCAGATTGCCTCAGTCACAAATGATAGGTTTGTTATGTGAATAAGGCCCAACACAGGCCTCAACGGGCCTGTTAGTAATGTAGGAATCTGGAAGGTATAATTCCGGCAGACATGCATGAACATTGTATAAGTAAAAAGGAAGTTAAATCTAGAAAATGTGAGTCCAAATGATGGAAATGTAAAGATTGCAGGAAGAGATGACAGTGACTAGAGAATACCATTTTATATTTTCTAATGTTATTGATGAAGTTGGTATTTATTACAACACCACTGATTCACTTGGGATTGAAAAGGGATGCCATCTGCCTTGCTGGGGAATCGAGTCATAACTCATTACTATTAGAACGAGATCATTAAGATGACATATTGCCAACATAAGGAACACAGTCACAAAGCTCTGGAAAAATAAGCAGTTTAGGAGGGAGCCCCCACTGATAGGAATGGTTGAGTGATTACAATGTTGTGGCTCAACCTTTATCCCAAATGCTGCACCAGACATTGGCTGAAGGAAATAAGAAGGGAGAAAGTTGTATCTAAGGGAAAAGACAGAAGCACTTTACCTTAACTGACCTGTTATTTATAACCTGTGTGCTAGACAACTTGTCGTCATCTTTGGCTAAACTCTTTTCTATGTTTGAGGAATTCCCTACTTTCTGGGGTTTGGGAGGAGGTAGAATCTCCTGGGAGGGGATGACAGAGCCAGGTCTTCCCTCTTGAGGACCCTAACAGCAGAGAATAGTCTCTGGCCTCATCCAGTTCCTTTGTTGTCCAGGTAGGACTCGAACTCCTTAGCGCAAGCAATCCTCCTGCCTCAGCCTCTGCAGTAGCTGGCACTACAAGTGCATACTACCACCCCTGGCTATTTTGTTTCATTTTTTGTTAACGTTTTAAATTGACACACAAGTGTGCATATTTATGAGGTACATAGTGATGTTTTGATATACACAATGGATAATGATCAAGGGTAATGAGCATTGGGTTTTGATAGAATGTAACTTGAAAGAGAATGTGTGGCAGGATTTGAGCACAAAATGAAGTAGAACATGTAAATGAAAGTGCTTTGCAAATTGTAGAGTGCTAGAAAAAATGTTGATTCTTTTTAATTTTCTACCTTCCAGGGTTATTTACAGACTAAATGAGACAGTGTATATCTAACATTGCTTTGTGGATGCTATCAAGTGCTGGCAAATGGGTGGGAGAATGAATGGAAAGCTTCATCAATTTCTAGGATAGTAAATTGGTGCTGCTATTTTAGAGAGCAATTTGTCAGCTTTCAGGGGAAACTGAAAATGCGCATCCCCTAAGACCCAGCAGTTTCACTACAAAGGAAATTTCTTATATGCACAGAGACTTGTATAAGGATATTTATCACATCATTGTTGTAATAACAAAGGGCTGGAAATAAACCAAATGGCCAATGATAAGAATTGATAAATGTGGTAAATGCCTAAAAGAATGTCACACAGCAGTTAAAAAATCATTTATTCACTAATTAAGCAAAGGACAAAAAGCCTCAACAGAAAAAAAAGACAAAAGACGTGAATAGTCACTTTGCCAAGTATTCAATACACATACAAAAACATGGGCAAGTTCATTGGTTGTCAAGGAAGTTCAAATTAAAGCCACATTTTGCAGGTACAACACTGGAGCAAGTTTAAGTCTGATAATACCAGGTCTTGGAGAAGGTTGAGCTACTGGAAAACCTGACCTCTGCTGGTGGGAGCGCAAATTGCTGCAAGCCCTTTGGACAGTAAGTCGGCATCATCTAGTGAAGTTGAAGATGTGTGTGTTTGAAACCCAGCAATTCCCCTTTGTGACATCAAGATGCTCCTGCACATATGCTTAAGAACATTCATGCCAGCTTCGTTTAGAATAACAAAAACCTGGAAACAACCCAAATGTCTGAGGATGGGGAATGGATAAATAATGGTGCATAGTTATGAAAATGAATACACAACAGCTACAAGCATCTACTGGAATGAATCTCACATGCATTATATTGTAGAAGAATATGTATAATTCCATTTATGTAAAGTTTAAAAGCATGCACAACTAAATGATATGTTATTTGTGAGTATATGACATGTATGATAAAGGCAAAGAATAAAGTAAGGAAAGGTAAGACAATAATCAAGAGTTTGGGATACGGGGTACCTATTGTGGGGGAAGGGTGTTGGGGTCAGTTGGGACACCTTGGAGATTATCTGATACTGGCAATCTAACAGCAGGTGGTAGGTGTTCTTATTAACTTCAATAGTCTTTATATATCCTAACATTGATGAATCTTAAGCATGTAATATTGAATGAAAAAAGTCAAAAGTCAAATGAGACACCAAGCACAGTCCTATCTGTGGAGAAAAAAATAACCCATGTGGATAAAGTATTGTTAAGGATACCTCTCTGTGTAAATAAAGTCATACAGGGCAACTACGTGTTAAATTCATTGGCGTGTGCACATACAGTGGCATGAGAATGGGATTAGGGATTGGGTGAAGGGTAGAGCAGTACATAACATTTTGAAATATTAAAGATGAAAATGGAGCTGTTTGTGAACTCTTGATGCTCGTGTGCCATAAACTGACTTGAGTTGGTTAAATTCATCAGCTCACTCTCTTTCTATGCATCTGATATCTCAAAGGGAAAGAAAGGCTGCTTTGCAAATTAGAATAATCAAAATCAAGTATGAGCCATTAAACATGTTTTGCTTGCTGGTAGATTAAGGATCACACTGGATATACAGTAGAAAATAAAGCTATTTGCTGATGTGTCTTGAATCTTTAGTCAAAAATCTGTCATGAACTGAGACACACATTCTAAATTTCCTTCTTTTCTCCTCTTTTAAAATAAATAAGTTATAAGGGATCTTTGGGTTGATTTAAAATGACCATCAGCCATTATCACAGCACAACTAAGCTACTGATATGGCCTCTTTGCTGTTTACACCGACTTAGAGCTGTTCTAAACCCAACTCTATCCTTTTAAGGCTGGTCAAAAATTCAACACCAATATCTTCATTCTAAAGAACTTTAAAGTAACTACATAATGGCAAAAGTGATAAGGCAGAAAACTGAAAACAAAAAAAATCCTATAATAATTGAAAAGAAAAAAATAAAAGTGTCCTTATTTTCAGAAGATATGTATCTAGAAAATCCCAGTGAATTAATTGGAATGGAACTAATAAGACAATTCATTCAATGAGGTGGCCAGGTAGAAAATGAAGATAGACATATCAAAGGCTTCCCTCTGTGTATGTGCATACCTTTGTTAGAAAGCATGAGGGGGGAAAAGCACCATTCATAAAAGTCACCCTTTCTGGGGTGCTGGGTTCAAGGTTTCTCATGGAAACAATCCCATTTACTTTTGGCCCTCACCCCATCACCCTGGGCTGCACCCTGTCCAAAGGGCTCTGTGGGGACAAATCCCATGGCACCTCCTCTACTGCCTTTGACACATGTTTCTTTTTACAACACTTAAGCTTTGTAGCCCTGCCTGTGACACAGACAGCTCTAACATTCTCCCACTCAAGGCAGTACGAGCTCCTCAGAATCATCTCCAATCACATCACCAATTCAGAAGGCTCTGTTTATATCGCTGAAGAGTCCATTTGGCTGGTTTTCCCAGAAAAATGGAACAGTCTCCTCAAATGGACTATTGAAATCGTTTCCTCCTGTCAAACTGAAATGGCTTACTTAGAGTTCTCAAATAACTGACTTCTTTTTACATTGTTAACTTTGATGTTTCAAAAAGCAACAGTTCTGAGCAAACTTCTCTATACTGGTAAAAACTCTGAAGTCATGGCTTCTGGGGCTGGGAGGTGAAAAAGGCAAGAGAGAATTTTCTAGGGTGATGGAAATGTTCTATATCTTGTCTTGGGTGGTGGTTCCACAGGTTGGTTTTTGATTTATCATCAAAATCGTTTTTGATGATTACATCATCAAAAATTATTGAATAGAATACTAATGACCTGTACACTTTATTGAATGTAAATCATACTTCAATTAAAAAGTAGCCGTAATTCTCAAAAGTTAGGATACATCAGAACTGCCCAGAGTCTTCATAGCTATGCAGAGGTTTAACCTTGAAGATTGTCAATAGAGCATTGATGGGTGGAGGAAGCTGTGTTTTTAATCAAGCATCTCCAGGTGGTTCTCTCATTATCCTATGGGAGACACTGACTTGGGTTCCGAGTTTCAGCCTGGGCACTCCAGACATGGTTCCTGAAGTTTACAGGCTCCTGTGCAGTGTGTAAACATCAGATGGGCTGGCTTCCTCTCCCCATTGTATCCCTGACCTTGCTGAGCACATGTCCACCTGGAAGTTTCTAGAGGCACTTTCTAGTGACATAGGCCCAGAGTCTTTGGCCACCTCTACTTCAGGCGGAACACAGAAGCACAGCTAAATCAGAGAAATGGAGTTGCCTGCAGGAAAGATGATGTATTTGCTTTAAATTTCCAGAAAATACTGATGTCTCCACAGATATCCCCACCTTCCTTCTGAGATGGAATTTGAAATTTACTAACAATCTCGCAGTATGATCACAAGTCTTCCTAACTTTTACCTCACCCTTGATTCATGGCAGAAATTTCTACTACTGGAGTCACTGCTGTAGGATGAGGTGGAGTTTCTTCCTGTAAATCCCTGTTAGAATGCAGAATAACAAAGTAGCAAAGAGCTTCAGAAATTAGATACAGGAACAAATGCCAGGATGACTAAAAGAAGAATTATCAGCCTGGGCAACATATTGAGACCTCGTCTCTACTAAAAATATAAAAATTAGCTGAGTGTGGTGGCAAACACCTGCAGTCCCAGCTTCACGGGAGGCTAAGGCATGAGGATCGCTTGAATCCGGAAGGCGGAGGTTGCAGGGAGCTGAGATGGTGACCCTGCACTCCAGCCTGGGCAATAGAGTGAGACTCTGTCTCAAAAACAAACAAACAACAAAAAAAGAAAAATAATCAGGTAAGAAAGAAAGTGGTTTGCTACCCAATGGACCAGTAACAGGGCCAAGAGTAAAAAACAAGTGTGGATTAAGTTGTCCTGAATATACCCCTATTGAGGAATCATTTCTGTTTTGGGAAGAAGAGAAGGTTGTAAAGTAAAACTGAAATCTGTGTATCCCTGGGAGCCAAGCAGACAATTCTACTAGGGATGTCCATTAGATATCTATTGCAGCATAGCAAACCACCCCAAAACTTGTTGCCTTAAAAAATCGAACATTAGTTCCCAGTTTCTGTAGGTCAGGAGTTCTTGAGCAGCTTGGGTGGGTGGTTCTGGCTCAGGGTCTCTTATGAGTCCTAGGCTGTAGCCAGCTGAAGGTGTGACTGGGCCCGGACAGTCCGCTTTCAAGGTGGTGCACTCACATGGCTGTGGGCAGGAGGCCTCAGTTCCTCAGCAAACAGACCTCGCCCGAGGGTTGCTTAAGTAATCACAACATGGCAGGGGGCTTCCTCCAGAACAAGTGATCCTAGAGAGAGAAGCAAGGAGGAAGTCACTATGTCTTTTATGATGGAGTCTCAAAAGCCATACCCCATTATTTCTTCCTCCTTCTATTTGTTAGAAGTGAGCCCTCAGGTACAGCTCACATGAAAGGAGAGGAGAATGAGGCTGCACATTTTGTTTATTTATTTAATTAATTAATTTATTTTTATTATTTTTTAAATTTTAACTCTCCCGAGCTCTTTTTTTTTTTTTTTAAATATACTTTATGTTCTAGGGTACATGTGCACAACGTGCAGGTTTGTTACATATATACATATACATGTGCCATGTTGGTGTGCTGCACCCATTAACTCGTCATTTACATTAGATATATCTCCTAATGCTATCCCTCCCCCCTACCCCCTCCCCACAACAGGCCCTGGTGTGTGATGTTCCCCTTCCTGTGTCCAAGTGTTCTCATTGTTCAATTCCCACCTATGAGTGAGAACATGCAGTGTTTGGTTTTCTGTCCTTGCGATAGTTTGCTGAGAATGATGGTTTTCAGCTGCATCCATGTCCCTACAAAGGACATGAACTCATCCTTTTTATGGCTGCATAGTATTCCATGGTGTATATGTGCCAATTTTCTTAATCCAGTCTGTCATTGATGGACATTTGGGTTGGTTCCAAGTCTTTGTTATTGTGAATAGTGCCACAGTAAACATATGTGTGCATGTGTCTTTATAACAGCATGATTTATAATCCTTTGGGTATATACCCAGTAATGGGATGGCTGGGTCATATGGTACTTCTAGTTCTAGATCCTTGAGGAATTGCCACACTGTCTTCCACAATGGTTGAACTAGTTTACAGTCCCACCAACAGTGTAAAAGTGTTCCTATTTCTCCACATCCTCTCCAGCACCTGTTGTTTCCTGACTTTTTAATGATTGCCATTCTAACTGGTGTGAGATGGTATCTCATTGTGGTTTTGATTTGCATGTCTCTGCTGGCCAGTGATGATGAGCATTTTTTCATGTGTCTGTTGGCTGCATAAATGTCTTCTTTTGAGAAGTGTCTGTTCATATCCTTCACCCACTTTTTGATAGGGTTGTTTGTTTTTTTCTTGTAAATTTGGTTTAGTTCTTTGTAGGTTCTGGATATTAGCCCTTCGTCAGATGAGTAGATTGCAAAAATTTTCTCCCATTCTGTAGGTTGCCTGTTTACTCTGATGGTAGTTTATTTTGCTGTGCAGAAGCTCTTTAGTTTAATGAGATCCCATTTGTCAATTTTGACTTTTGTTGCCGTTGCTTTTGGTGTTTTAGACATGAAGTCTTTGCCCGTGCCTACGTCCTGAATGGTATTACCTGGGTTTTCTTCTAGGGTTTTTATGGTTTTAGGTCTAACATTTAAGTCTCTAATCCATCTTGAATTAATTTTTGTATAAGGAGTAAGGAAGGGATCCAGTTTCAGCTTTCTACTTGAGGCTAGCCAGTTTTCCCAGCACCGTTTATTAAATAGGGAATCCTTTTCCCATTTCTTGTTTTTCTGAGGTTTGTCAAAGATCAGATGGTTGTAGATGTGTGG
This sequence comes from Macaca thibetana thibetana, assembly GCF_024542745.1. Lineage (NCBI taxonomy): Eukaryota > Metazoa > Chordata > Mammalia > Primates > Cercopithecidae > Macaca > Macaca thibetana. Next base: position 116,443,943 of record NC_065586.1, read on the forward strand.
TATTATTTCTGAGGGCTCTGTTCTGTTCCATTGGTCTGTATCTCTGTTTTGGTACCAGTACCATGCTGTTTTGGTTACTGTAACCTTGTGGTATAGTTTGAAGTCAGGTAGCATCATGCCTCCAGCTTTGTTCTTTTGGCTTAGGATTGTCTTGGCAATATGGGCTCTTTTTTGGTTCCATATGAACTTTATAGTAGTTTTTTCCAATTCTGTGAAGAAAGTCATTGGTAGCTTAATGGGGATGGCATCGAATCTATAAATTACCTTGGGCAGTATGGCCATTTTCATGATATTGATTCTTCCTATCCATGAGCATGGAATGTTCTTCCATTTGTTTGTGTCCTCTTTTATTTTGTTGAGCAGTGGTTTGTAGTTCTCCTTGAAGAGGTCCTTCACATCCCTTGTAAGCCGGATTCCTAGGTATTTTATTCTCTTTGAAGTAATTGTGAATGGGAGTTCATTCATGATTTTGCTCTCTGTTTGTCTGTTATTGGTGTATAAGAATGCTTGTGAATTTTGCACATTGATTTTGTATCCTGAGACTTTGCTGAAGTTGCTTATCAGCTTGAGGAGAGTTTGGGCTGGAGGTTGCACATTTTGAAAAGAAGAGGATCAAAGAATATGAGGACATATTTGAAAACCAACATAGGGTCTCACCCCTTCACTACCTATGAAGACACTACACACACACATATACAAATATGCAAGAAGAAAAAATGTACATATATACTTTAGAGTGAGAGGTAAACATCTGCAGGAACCCTTAAATATCTTACCCTCATACCTGTTATTATTTGAGTCAATAGATCCCTTTTATTGTTAAAGACATTTTGAATTAGGTTTCTGTCCCCACAGAAAAAATTTTAACTGCTGCACAGGGCAATGTGTTAGGGCTATCGTGCAAGTAGGCAAGTAGAATGGAGCATAGAAAGACAAGAGCCTTGTGCCCAGAGAAAGGGATCCCATCCCAACCCAATGGAAAAAAAACGTGATTAGTCTAAAGCCAGTTGTGGCAATTCCATTACCCTTGTCATGTAGTTGGCTTAGGTCAGTGGTTCTCAAACTTGAGTATCAGAATCAGCCCCATTTTCTGACTCAGTGGGTCCAGGGTGGGCCAAGAATTGGCATTTCTTTTTTTTGTTTGTTTTTTCTTTTTGAGATGGAGTCTCACCGTGTCCCCCAGGCTGGAGTGCAGTGGTGCAATCTCGGTTCGCTACAACCTCTGCCTCCTGGGTTCAAGTGATTCTCCTGCCTCAGCCTCCTGAGTAGTTGGGATTACAGGCGTCCGCCACCACGCCTGGCTAATTTTTATATTTTTAGTAGAGATGGGGTTTCACCATTTTGGCCAGGCTGGAAGAATTTGCATTTCTAACAAGTTTCCAGGTGATGTTGCTGCTGCTGGTCCAAGCATCACAAACTGGGTTCAGGCCAATGAAATGGTAGAGGGAGCAGATTTCAAGGAGGCTCCTGGAGAAGATTTGCTAGGTCTTAAAGAGATCCAAGGAAGAGGCAGGGTTGTGTTTGCTTGTTTTCTGCTTTCTGATGTTCGTGTGTGAAAATGTGCTTCCAGGAGCAGTGGTCTTGTGACCAAGGGGAGTGAGCCAACAAGCTAAGGCTGGCAGAGCAGACAGAAGCCTTTGATAATGCTGAGTTTTCAAACTGATGAGTCCTGAAGCTTTTTACAGCCATGCTTGTATTGTCAGATGATAAATTTTCCTATTGACCAAGTCATTAGGAATCAGGTTTTCTGTTTTCTCAGCTGGAAAACAAATGCCACGCTCATTCATATACAAAATGTTAAGGTTTATAATGCATGCTGTGTTCCAGAAAGCAGCACCAATTTACACCTCCTCCAGCAAAACATCTGAGCATTTTCTCCACACTGTTGTCAACACTGGGTAATGATATTTAAAAAAATCTCTGCTAGTGGGTGAAAAATGACATCTCTGGGTGTTCATTTGCATTTCCATGATTACAAGTGAGCTCGAAGATTTTCTAATGCACATTCTTCTTGAGGCAGATGCAGTGTAGACACAGAGGCTGCGCTATAAACATGTCTCCATGATAATCACCATTCATTGCTTTTGCTCACTCAGGTGGGACTGAAAATACATGGCTTAGGCTGTAAGCTTGGGTACGCTGTTGCACTTGGCAGAAGCTGTTTTGGGGCGGAGGCTTCAAATCTACCCTGATAAGTGGCAAAGAGAAGAACCTTATCCCCAAGATTTGTCTTATGCCTTTGGATCTCTTTTGCTTGAGAAATGTCCTTGTGTGGTTGTCATTTCTCTCTTTACCAAAGTGGTCAGAAGTGTAAACTGTGCTGACACAGGCTTCCTTTCTGAAGATGTATTAACAATGCATTCTAAATGCAAGGGAAAATCCTCAGGCATTTCACTGCTTCGTAAAGCAACATGCAGCAGATGACTGAGGACTGGGTGCTTGTCTGTTCGAAGATAATTACAGCAGGCTATTTGTATCTGCCTTTACCTCTAGCATCACGTATTAGAGTGCTCAAGCATTAGAAGTAATATTCTGACCAGGATGGGTGGAGTCAGTTGGATGAGTTTCTACTAGTTCCTTAAAGCTAAGAATTGCCAGGATTCTTGCTCAAAGTCTGCTCATGTGGTATTATTTCCCCATTTATATTTGCAAATGGAAGCATCTTGGAGAATAAAAAATTGTCTAAGAAATGTGGTTCTCCATTGGAGAGGCCAAAAGATCAGGTTGAATAAGCCACAGTGCAGGCATAAACTGTGTTTTCTTTATTAATCTGCCACACACACACACACATACAGCCTAGCACTCCCTCATACACTCTGTGCTCAAAACTGTATGTTCAGAAATGGAAGTACACAGACTTGTATTTGGACATTCTCTTATTGATCTGTGGTTTGATGACATCTTTATTAGCACACTGGAGTGATGCTCCCTGGCTAGTCAAATAATTAAGTTATAGAGATTTTCAATGACAGTGGAAAACTGGGACCTCTAGCCTGGCTAAAAAATGATGGCAGTTTATTGCCTGAGGATGAAGGCTAACTACTTCGCTGTTTCAAGAAGGCTTACAGAAAGGCATTGCTTGCTTTCATCATGATTGAGAACCCAGATGTCTGCTGTGTGAACCAAAAATCCCAAATATGTTGACTTCTTCAGTGGCACTGTCTGGCAAGGGTGACTCACATTGCCCAAGCACCCACAGGCTGGTTTATTAAAGCAGCAGCCTTTATTAATTTAGATTAAAGAGTATTCATGTGAAGAGGAGTCAAGCAATTGAATCCTATGGCCAGAAGGTTCTCTCCAGGTGACGGTTCAATGGGAAGCCAAGTAATCATTAGAAACGTTGTATGTCAAGTAAGAAGCTAAGGGACTGGTCAGGCAAGAAGAAAAGTGGTAAACACAGAGGTGAGAAAGCATCCCTTACTCAACAAGCTGCAGGTATTGCAGTACTCTTGGGGGCTAAAGGCCCAAGTTGGGTGTAGCAGGAAATGAAGCTGAGGAAAGGTAGGCAGTGGGTAGCGCATTCATGATGTGTATCGTGTGCAAAAAGATCGCGTTTCTTTCCGGCTCCACCTCCCTCTCCACAGAAAGAAATCTCATTATTTATTTCCATTATAAAAGCAATATCTGTTTATTACAGAACATAGCAACAAGCAAAAAGAACCAAAATATTAACAATCATCCCTCCTACCCAAAGATGATCAACCTCATGCCTTGCTGAGCACCCGATGCTGTCGCTGTTCAGGACGCCACTGTGTAATCCGCACGGACCTGGGGGACTGAACAAAGGGGGCGAATGTGGGAATAAAAGACAAGAGACAAAAGAGTATATTTGGAAGAAGGGGTCAGGGGGCACCTTGCCTCTAGTGAACAAGGGCCCGGAGCTTTACACAGCCCTCTGTATTTATTAGGCAAAAGAGATAGTGAGAAGTGGGGTGGAAGAAGGGTTTAGCTGCTCCGTGGAGAGTAGGCTTGCCAGACTGCATTCTCTAGATGTCACAGTGGATCATCTCAAGGAGCTTGGTGCCAGGAAGCGATCCCCCTCAGCGAACCTTCTGGGGCAGGCACAGTCGTGAGTTTGCCCACATTCTGTATTCATGATAACAGTTTACTGTTTGATCGTACAGCCTCATGGGAATGCTGAGTTGGTCACATCCCATGGGCCTTCGGCTCCCTGCAATGTCTCAATCCTTATTCTTCTGTGTGTGAGCAATAAAATACTGTTTTCTAAATTACCTTTTCACTTAACAAGATATCCCAAACATATTTTTATGTCAATAATATATTAATATTTCTGCCACTTCTTATAAAATGATACAAAGTATTCTGCTATATTTATGAACTAAAACGAACGGTGGTCATTCAAGTACCACTTTTTCCTTTCACAAATAATGCTATGGTGAACCGCTTTTTGCATATATCTTTGGCATATGACTGTTCTTTCCATAGGACAAATTTTCATAAATGAGTTGAATATGTCAAAGGGCATAAAGTGAATCTTTTGTCATATCCACACCTTCTTCAGTGTTTTGTCTGAAATACCTTTACAACACAGAATAATAAATACATTCTGAGAGTTGAGTCCAAAGTGGCCATTCAGACATGACAATATTTTAAAGTCTTGGGTTTCAACTTTAAGTTTTATATGACATTTGTGAATGACTCCACGTTATGTAGACATTGATAAAAATGTTTTTCCACTCAAATCTTGAGTAAAACCTGCTGTTTATTCTACAGCTTCCTATAGCTCTTGGCATAACTCTTAGTACCTATTGGAGAGGTGTATCTCCAAGCTGGAAGATTAATAAGGATGCTGAAGAGCCCCTGCAGGATTTCTGTTGGGGAATAATGTGTTCAGATGATCAGATCGGCTAGCATGAGAGAGAAATTGGAAGGTGCTGAGACAGGAAGCAGGAGGCCTGGTTAGTGGGTTGCCAAAGGTGAAAGTGGGCTGTGCTTACACCAAGCTGGAAGTGTGGGGTTGGGGTTGGAAAAGAGGGATGGAAAGCAGAATGTGAAGTTGTCAGACTGCTTAATTGATTTGTTATGAAGAATCAGGAAGAGTGAGGAATCTGGGATGATAAGTGTGTTTCCTTTTTTGATCTGACAAATAATCAAAAGAGAATTATGTTCCCATCATGTTTCCAGTTTTGCTTGACCAACAGAAAGCTCACAGCTCAGTTAGTGATCAATGACTGTGCAGTCATGAGCCACAACAACAACGTTTTATTCAACAATGAACCGCATATTCTACGGTGGTTCCATAAGATTATAATTCTGTATTTTTACTGTACCTTTTCTATGTTTAGATACATAAATGCTTAACATTGTGTTACAATTGTCTACAGTATTCAGTATAGTCACATGCCATCCAGGCTTGTAACCTAGGAGCAATAGCCCTGCCATATAGCCTAGTTGTAGGAGGCTATGCCATCTAGGTTTGTGTAAATTCGCTCTATGATGTTTGTAAGCCAATGAAATCACCTAATGATGAATTTCTGCAATTGTGTCCTATGGGGTAAGTAGGTAAGTGATGCATGACTTGTATTACTTGTGATGGTGGTTGACTTGCCTGATTCTGATTTTCCGATTCTGGAAGAGGTCTCTGATATGTAATTGTAACTAGGCAGTGCATAGTATGTGGGTCAATAATAAATACAAACTGGCTCTTAAGGCAAGTCCTTTCTACTAGTGACATAAATTCAGGAATCCAAGGACAGAGGAACAATAAAGGATATGGATTAAAGCTAAGCATGGCAAGGTGGGCATGATTCAGATTGTGAAGAGAGTGGATGAACCCACACTAATCTAGGTAAACTGGGTTGATTATTTATAGAATTTAAATTTAAAAAATTTAATTCAACCAAGCAACTCTCTCCTCTTCTTTCCCTGTTTGCCATTACCAAATAGCCACTTTTACTACTTTTTGACACTCCTTTAAAATATATCAGATAAGTGTATTAGAAATCAGCGTTTAGTCCCAATATTAGCTTATTTTAAATAGAAACTTTGAATTTGTATCCTGAAAACGTCAGATTTCCTGTTGTTTGATCTAATTCTTGTGGATCAGCTTTTTTAGTTACTTGTATCTTTTAATCTTCATCTTTTTATTTGTGCTTCTCTCTTCTTAGCTAATGGAGACAGAAATCAAGGCTTGATGCTGGGGTGCTTGAAATTCGAGACTTGGAGAAACTGCTGTTTGTCCTGAGGCAGGCGTGGGCTCTTTGCTGTTTATTTCTTTTTATTAAAAAAATATTTTCCCCTTTCTTAACATTTTTCTTGATTTTATTTTCAAAAGTGCAGAAAGCAAGTTAGATTTTTTCCAGTGAGCATGCAAAAGATGATTCTGCACCTTTTTCTTCTCCGCTTCCTCCCTTTCTTCCTCCCTTTCTTAGGACACTTGCTATACTTTTCCTTTAATTATTTTCATTCTTTCAAGGAGGAGATGGACTGACTTTAAAGAACCCTATACATACCCTCGGAGGAAGGCCAGTCCCAGCTACTCAACATTATATGAGCTCCTCATCCCTCATCCCTCATCCTAGCCCCCCGCTTTTTTTTTCTGGGCTCCTTTAGGGAAAATCGTTGGGAACCCTGATATTTGCATTGAGCTATACCTATTAATTCAACAGTTGAGAATCAGCAGTTTACTATTGGAAATAGTGCTTAACAACAGAATCTGTGCTTTGTCTCTATGTATTAAAGAGGAGATTATTCTAGAAAATGTGGGTCATTTGCACAGGTGATCTACATTCTGAAGAACTTTTATGCCTTTGGAAGGTTTCCAGGAGGGTGGGCAACTCATCAACTACTAAAGTGAAATAAAAGGCAGATTTTAAAGGTAACCTCTGACCAACCTAGAAAATGTCAACAGTTTGTAAATATATATATATACACACACACACACACACACACACACATACACATATACATACATATATATACATATGTGTATATATACACACACACATATACATATATATACATATGTGTATAGATACACATATATACACACACACATATACACATATATATACACACACTATATATATATAAAATTTGGAAGCTATGTTATCTTTTGAGTGTCTGATAAAACTTTAGTTATCTCAGAAGGAGGGGCAGAGTAAGGTGGCTGTATAGAAGGTTCCACCAATTGTCTTCTTGCAAAGACATCAATTTAACAACTATCTGTGCAAAAAACAAACAAACAAACAACCAAAAACACCTTCACAAGAGCCAAACATCAGGTGGGCATTCACAGTACCTGGTTTTCACTTTGTGTCACTGAAAGAGGCACTGAAGAGTGGGAACCACAGTTGTGAATCACTGATGCCACCCCGCCTCCATCCCCTGGCAGTGGCTGCAAGATGCAGAGAGAGAATGTGCCTGCTTGGGAAAGGGAGACTGCAGCAATTGTGAAACATTACATTCAACTCGGTGCTGCCCTGATACAGCAGCAAGCAAAACTGGGCTGAACTTAGCTGACACCCACCCCTGGAGGGAGTATTTAAACCAGCCCTAACCACAAGAGATTAGACATCCTAGGAGTCAAAGCTTGAGTTCTGGCAAGCTCACCACCATGGCCTAAAGTTCTTTGGTGTCCTAAATAAACCTGAAAGGCAGCCTAGGCCACAAGGACTGCAATTCCTAGGTAAGTCCTAGTGCTGAACTGGGCTCAGAGCTGGTGGACTTGGGGAGCAAAAGACCTACTGAGAGGCCAGCCGGGGCGGCTAAGAGAGTGCTTGGGCCATTCTTCCCCCAGCCCTCTGCTGCACAGCTTCCCCACACCCCAATAAAAGACTCTTTCCTTCTGCTTGAGGAGAGAGGAAGAGTAAAGGGGACTTTTGTCCTGCATCTTGAATACTAGCTCAGCCACCATAGGATAGGGCACTGGTCAGAGTCGCAAGGCCCCCATTCCAGGCCCTAGCTCCTGGATGACATTTCTAGACACACCCTGAGCCAGAAGGGAACTGCTTCCATGAAGAGAAGGACCCAGTCCTGGCAGGACCCATCACCTGCTGACTAAAGAGCCCTTGGGAGCCCTCCCACTGCTCTGAAGGCTGAGTCCCAGGCCGGGCAGCATTCACTTCAGGCTGACTGAAAAGCCCATGGGCCTGTGGTGCTGGTGGCCATGAGGCGAAGCTCCTCTGCCTGTGGAAGAGGGAGAGAAGAGTGGGAAGGACAACACTTCATGTTTGAGTGCCAACTCGGATGCAGTAGAGCAGAACACCAGGTAGACTTCTACGGTTTTTGACTCCAGTCCCAGCTCCCAGTTGACATCTCTAGATCTGTCTGTGGCCTGGGAGAACTTGCCATTCTGAAGGGAAGGACATAAACCTGGCTGCCGTTACCACCTGCTGACTGTAGAGCCCCAGGACCTTGAGCAAAACTCAGTAGTAGCCAGGGAGTGGTTGCAGCAGGCCTTGGGTGAGACTCGGTGCTGTGCTGACCTCAGGTCTGACCAAGTGCAGTCCCAGGGTGGTGGCCACAGGGGTGCTTGTGTCACCCCACCCTTAACTCCAGGCAGCTGAGAACAGAGAGAGAGCGCGACTCCATTTATTTGGGAGAAAGTAAGGGAAGAGAATAAGAACCTCTGCCTGCTAGATCTTATCTAAGACCATCAAGGTGGTACCTCTACGAGTCTGCAAAACCCACAGCATTACTAGGCTTAGGGTGCCCTCGAATGCAGATATGGCTTGGATCACAATAGCTAAGTCCTTTTGAATACCTAGAAATGGGTACAAACAACCCCAGATTAAAAAGACTATAATAAATACCCAACTCTTCAATGCCCACACACAGACGAACATCCACAAGCATTAAGACCATCCAAGAAAACATGACCTCACCAAACAAACTAAATAAGGCACCAGGGACCAACCCTGGAGAAACCGAGATATGTGACCTTTCAGACAGATAATTCAAAATAGCTGTTTTGAGGAAATGCAAAGAAATTTAAGCTAGACACAGAGAAGGAATTCAGTATTCTATCAGATAAATTTGACAAAGAAATTGAAATAATTTAAAAGAAATTTTGGGGTTGAAAAATGCAATTGACATACTGAAGAATGAATCAGTCTTTCAATAGCAGAATTGATCAAGCAGAAGAAAGAATTAGTGAGCTTGAAGACAGGGTATTTGAAAATACAAGGAGGAGACAGAAGAAAAAAGAATAAAAAAATGAAGCATGCCTGCGGGATTGAAAAATAGCCTGAAAAGGGGTAATCTAAGAGTTATTGGCCTTAAAAAGGAGGTAGAGAAAGAGATGGGATAGAAAGTTTATTCAAAGAGATAATAAGAGAGAAAGTCTCAAACCTAGAGAAAGATGCCAATATTGAAGTACAAGAAGGTTATAGAAGACCGAGCAGATTTAACCCAAAGAAGACTACATCAAGGCATTTAAGAATTAAACTCCCAAAGGTCAAGGATAAAAAATGATTCTAAAAGCAACAAGAGAAACAAATAACGTATAATGACACTCCAATATGTCTGGCAGCAGACTTTTCAATGGAAACCTTACAGGCCAGTAGAGAGTGGCATGACATATTTAAAATGCTGAAGGAAAAAGCTTTTGCCCTAGAATTGTATATCAGGTAAAAATATCCTTCAAACACAAAGAAATAAAGATTTTCCCAGACAAACAAAATTTGAGGGATTTCATGAACACCAGACCTGTCCTAAAATAAATGCCAAAGGGAGTACTTCAGTCAGAAAGGAAGAGGATGTTAATGAGCAATAAGAAGTCAACTGAAGTTATAAAACTCACTGGTAGTAGTAATTGCACACAGAAAAACACAGAGTAAGTAACAATGTACCTGTGATGTGTAAAACTACTCCTGTTTTAAGTAGAAAGACTAAATGTTGAACCAATAAAAAATAATAACTACAAATTTGTAGGACATAGACAATACAATTAAGATATAAATAGAAACAACAAAAAGTTGAAAAGTAGGGGGATGAAGTGAAGGTGTAGAGTTTTTATTAGTTTTTGTTTTGCTTGTTTGTTTATGTAAACAGTGTTAAGTTGTCATCAGCTTAAAATAATGGGTTATAAGATAGTATTTGCAAGTCTCATGGTAACCTCAAATCTAGAAACATACAATGGATGCACAGACGAAAAACAAGAAATTAAATAATACCACCAGAGAAAATTATATTCACTAAAAGGAAGACAGGAAAGAAGGAAAAAAGAAAGAGAAAACCATAAAGCAGCCAGAAAACAAACAACAATGGCAGGAGTAAGTCCTTATTTACCAATATTAATATTGAATGTAAATGTACTAAACGCTCTAATCAAAAGACATAGAGTGGCTGAATGGATTTGGAAAAAAAAAAAAAAAGACCCAATAATCTGTTGCCAACAAGAAACACATTTCTTCTATCAAGACACACATAGACTGAAAAATGGGGATGGAAAAAGATACTCCATGCCAATGGAAACCAAAAAAGAGCAGAAGGAGCTAGCTATACCTGTATCAGAAAAAATAAATTTAAAGACAAAAACTACAAGAAGAGATAAAGAAGGTCACCATATGATGATGATGGGACCAATTCAGCAAGAGGAAATAACAATTTTACATGTATATGCATCCAACACTGGAGCACTCAGATATACAAAGGAAATATTAGAGCTAAAGAGAGAGATAGGCCTAATACAATAATAGCTGGAGTCTTCAACATTCCACTTTTAGCATTGGACAGATCTTCCATATAGAAATCAACAAAGAAACATTAGACTTAATCTGCGCTATAGACCAAATGGACCTAATAGATATTTACAGAACATACATCCAATGGCTGAAGAATACACATTCTTTTCCTCTGCACATGGGTCATTCTCAAGGATAAACCATATGTTGGGTCAAAAAGCAAGTCTTAAAACATTAAAAATGTTGAGGTAATATCATGTATCTTCTCTGACCACAGTAGAATAAAACTAGAAATCAATAGCAAGAGGAATTTTGGAAACTATACAAATACGTGGAAATTAAACAATATGCACCTGAATGACCAGTGGATCAATAAAGAAATTAAGATGGAAATGAAGAAGTTTCTTGAAACAAGTGATAATGGAAACAAAACATGCCAAAACCTATGGGATACAGCAAAGGGAGTACTTACTAAAGGGGAAGTTTGCAACTGTAAGTGCCTACATCAAAAAAGAAGAAAAGGTTCAACTAAACAACCTAAGGCTGCATCTTAAACAACTAGGAAAGCAAAAGCAAACCAAATCCAAAATTACTAGAAGAAAATAAATAATGGAACAGGACAGAGTCCTCAGAAATAATACCACACATCTACAGCTATCTGATCTTTGACAAACCTCAGAAAAACAAGAAATGGGGAAAGGATTCCCTAGTTAATAAATGGTGCTGGGAAAATTGGCTAGCCGTAAGTAGAAAGCTGAAACTGGATCCTTTCCTTACTCCTTATACGAAAGTTAATTCAAGATGGATTAGAGACTTAAATGTTAGATCTAAAACCATAAAAACCCTAGAAGAAAACCTAGGTAATACCATTCAGGACATAGGCACGGGCAAAGACTTCATGTCTAAAACACCAAAAGCAACGGCAACAAAAGCCAAAATTGACAAATGGGATCTAATTAAACTAAAGAGCTTCTGCACAGCAAAAGAAACTACCATCAGAGTGAACAGGCAACCTACAGAATGGGAGAAAATGTTTGCAATCTACTCATCTGACAAAGGGCTAATATCCAGAAACTACAAAGAACTCAAACAAATTTACAAGAAAAAAACAACCCCATCAAAAAGTGGGCCAAGGATATGAGCAGACATTTCTCAAAACAAGACATTCATACAGCCAACAGACACATGAAAAAGTGCTCATCATCACTGGCCATCAGAGAAATGCAAATCAAAACCACAATGAGATATCATCTCACACCAGTTAGAATGGCAATCATTAAAAAGTCAGGAAACAACAGGTGCTGGAGAGGATGTGGAGAAATAGGAACACTTTTACACTGTTGGTGGGGACTGTAAACTAGTTCAACCATTATGGAAAACAGTATGGCGATTCCTCAAGGATCTAGAACTAGAAGTACCATATGACCCAGCCATCCCATTACTGGGTATATACCCAAAGGATTATAAATCATGCTGCTATAAAGACACATGCACACGTATGTTTATTGCGGCACTATTCACAATAGCAAAGACTTGGAATCAACCCAAATGTCTATCAATGACAGACTGGATTAAGAAAATGTGGCACATATACACCATAGAATACTATGCAGCCATAAAAAAGGATGAGTTTGTGTCCTTTGTAAGGACATGGATGCAGCTGGAAACCATCATTCTCAGCAAACTTTCACAAGAACAGAAAACCAAATACTGCATGTTCTCACTCATAGGTGGGGACTGAACAATGAGATCACTTGGACTTGGGAAGGGGAACATCACATACTGGGGCCTATCACGGGGGGGGGGGGGGGGGAGGGATTGCATTGGGAGTTATACCCGATGTAAATGACGAGTTGATGGGTGCTGACGAGTTGATGGGTGCAGCACACCAACATGGCACAAGTATACATATATAACAAACCTGCACATTATGCACATGTACCCTAGAACTTAAAGTATAATAATAATAATAAAAATATAAAAAATAATAATAAAATAAAATAAAATTCTACTAGAAAAAAAGAAAATAAATAATAAAGATTACAGCAGAAATAAATGAATTTGAAATGAAGAAAACAAAAGCTCAACAAAAAAAACTGTTACTTTCTTTTGAAAAGATAAACAAAATTGATAAACCATTAGCCAGACTAATTAAGAAAAACAGAGAGACAAGACTCAAATAAACAAAATCGGAGATGAAAAAGGAGACAATATACCTGATACCACAGAAATTCAAAGGATTGTTAGTGGCAACTATGAGCAATTATATGCCAATAAATTCGGAAATCTACAAGTGTATAAATTCCTAGACACATACAACTTACCAAGACTGAATCATGAAAAAATTCAAAACCTGAACAGACCAATGACAAGTAATGAGAACAAGGCTGTAATAAAACGTCTCTCTGCAAAGAAAAGCCCAGAACCTGATAGCTTCACTGCTGAATTCTACCAAAGCTTTTTTTTTGAGATGGGGTTTCGCTCTATCACCCAAGATGGAGTGCAGTGGTGCCATCTTGGCTCACTGCAACTTCTGCCTCCTGGGTTCAAATGAGTCTCCTGCCTCAGCCTCCTGAGTAGCTGGGATTACACAGGTGCATACCACCATGCCTGGCACACACCTGTAATCCCAGCTACTCAGGAGGCTGAGGCAGGATAAGTTATTTTTGTGTGTGTGCATGTTTTTAGTAGAGATGGGTTTTCACCATTTTGGACAGGCTGGTCTTGAACTCCTGACCTCTGCTGATCTGCCCACCTCGGCCTCCCAAAGTGCTGGGATTACAGGCATGAGCCATGGCCCTTGGCCCCTACCAAACTTTTAAAGAAGAGCTAGTACCAATCCTACTCAAACTATTCCAAAAAATGCAGGAGGGGGGAATACTTCCAAACTCATGTCATGAGGCGAGTATTACCCTGATACCAAACCAGACACAGGCACATCAGAAAAAGAAAACTACAGGCCAATATGCCTGATGAATACTGATGCAAACATCCTCAACAAAATGCTTAGCGAATTGAATTCAGCAACATATTAAAAAGATCGTTCATCATGACCAAATGGGATTTATCCTAGGGATGCAAGGATGGCTAACATATACGAATCAATTAATGTGATACTTCATATCAACAGAATGAAGGACAAAAACAATATGATCATTTCAGTTGATGCTGAGAAAGCATTTGGTAAGGCTCAACATCCCTTCATGATTAAAAACTCCAAAATAAACTGGGTATAGAATGAACATATCTCAGTATAATAGAAGCCATATACAATAGACCCATACTGAATGGGAAAAAACTGAAAGTCTTTCTTCCAAGATTGGGACCATGACAAGGATGCCCACATTTACCACTGTTATTCAACATAGTACTGGAAGTCTTAGCTAGAGCAATCACGCAAGAGAAATAATGAAGAGCATTTGGATTGGAAATGAAGGAGTCAAATTATTCTTGTTTGCAGATAATATGATCTTATATTTGGAAAAACCTAAAGGCTTCACCAAAAGACTATTAGAACTGATAAACAAATTCAGTAACGTTCCAGGATACAAAATCAACATACAAAAATCAGTAACATTTCTATATGCCCACAGTGAACAATCTGAAACAGAAATTAAGAAAGCAATCCCATTTGCAATAGCTACAAATAAAATAAAATACCTGGGAATTAACTTAAGCAAAGAAGTAAAAGATCTCTACAATGGAAACTATAAAACACTGCAAGAAATTGAAGATACCATAAAATGGAAAAAGATTCCATGTTCATGGATTGGAAGAATCAATATTGTTAAAATGTCCATACTACCCAAAGCAATCTACGGATTTAGTATAATCCCTATCAAAATATAAATGACATTCTTCACAGAAATAGAGAAAATAATTCTAAAATTTATGTGGAACCACAAAAGACCCAGAATAGCCAAAATTATCCAAATGCAAAAAGTACAAAACTGGAGGAATTACATTACCTGACTTTATACCACAGAGCTGTAGTAACCAAAATGGCATGGTACGGGCAATAAAACAGACAAATAGACCAATGGAACAGGAGAGAGAACCCAGTGGTAAATCCATACATCTACAGTGAACTCATTTTTGACAAAGGTGCCAAGAACCTACATTGGGGAAAAGACAGTCTCTTCAGTAAAGGATGCTGGGAAAACTGACTATCCATCTACAAAAGAATGAACTAGAACTCTATCCCTTTCCCTATACAAATATCAAATAAAAATGGAGTAAAGACTAAAGACTAAGACCTCAAACTATGAAGCTACTCAGAGAAAATATTGAGGAAGCTCTCCAGGATATTGGAATGGGCAAAGATTTCTTGAGTAATAACCCACAAGCCTAGGCAACCAAAGCAAAAATGGACAAATGGAATTTCATCAAGTTAAAAAGCTTCTGCACAGCAAAGGAAGCAGTCAACAGAGTGAAGAGACAACCTACAGAATGAGAGAAAATATTTTCAAACTACCCATCTGATAAGGGATTAATAACCAGAACACATAAGGAGCTCAAACTCGGTGTGAAAAAAATCTAATAATCCAATTAAAAAATGGGCAAAAGATCTGTATAGGCATTTCTCAAAAGAAGATATACAGATGGCAAACAGGTATATTAAAAGGTGCTCAGTATCATTGATCACAGATAAGTGCAAACCAAAACTGCAATGAGATATCATCTCACCCCAGTTAAAAGGGCTTTTTGTTTTCCCCAAAATTCAGGCAACAAGAAATGCTGGAGAGGACTGCAGGCATCTGTGGAATCATCCTATCTTTAAAGTCACCTTCCAATTATTTTCTTAAAACCATTGACAAACATATAAACTGGTTAATCTTTCTAAATATTGTCTCATTACAAAAGTTTCATTATTTTCCAGATTAAGTAGAAATCATTGAATAAAAATAACTACAAATTATTTAAAAACAAACAAACAAAAATGATCAAATGATCTGGAACATTTTCTTCCCAAGCAAAAGTAGTTGAAAGTTCATTCCTGAGCTGAGGCAGACAAACCATTTGATTTTCTTTAAGGCAAATCACAGGTAAACATGGATTTAGATTGTGTCTGTTCTAGCAAACTGTTTATTCATATGAAAAGGGCCTACATAAATATCAGTTCAAAGGAGAGAAATATGCTTTGGATAAACCAGAGAAGTTAGTTTGTTTCTGAAACAATATCAGTAGGTTGAGTATTAGACAGACCAAAGAAGATGTCATTCGTCACCTGGAAGGTTGAGAGAGAAAAATCCATCGAAAACTGAAGATGGAAGAGACTGATACTGCTGTTTTGATTTTATGAGAGTCTAGAGGTGAGAGTTATAACCAGGCATGTCGTAGACATTTGCCAATTTATGCCCTCATGTTGCAATGAATCTTCAGAAGGACTAAGCATGGATGCTATTATTAAAGCTAATTAAATTGCTCTTAATTATAGCTTATCCAGGGTATTAGCTAACAGAATGGTCATCATAATGTCTGGAAGAAATAAATGGATGAGGATTGGTTGAGTAAGGAATTCCACTGATTGGGTTTTTTGTTATTGTTCACTTCAAAAATAAGCTCTCTGGAAATACTAGAAATAAAGACCCACTGCGCTTTATCTCCTAGTAGTGTTGCATAATAATGGTCTGACCCATGTTCCTTGCTGAGAAGCAGGAACTGATTTTCTTGTCTAGTTTTTTAAAAAATCACATTTGCCAAAGTAATTAAATGAAAGGTTAATTGACAACAAACTTCCTATTACACTATAGTCACAGCTTACATATGAAATAGGGTATTTTGTTTCTCTCTTTACATTTCAATATGGCAAAACCATTGAGGTCTGAGGAAGAGGCAGAGAGCAGATTAGTTTCCAGGCCCTAAACAATAACCAGAAAATGGCTTGTAATGAAAATCCAAGCTAAAGATCATCATTATGATAAGAAAAGGGAGATGTAATGAACCCAACAGCATCATCTATAGGAAAAGTAATTTAAAATGTTCACATAAAGTACAGCTAGTTTGGAGTGCAAATGAACAGGGAAAGGTTTTTGGAATCCATTTGGATGCATGTGGAACACACTTGAAAGTGATATTTTATCAGACTAGATATATATGTGTGTTTGTGTGTGCACAAATGGATGCCTGAGTCATATATATATGTGTGTGTATATATATGCATAGATATATATGTATATATATGCATAGATGTATATATGTGTATATATGTATATATATGCATAGATGTATATATGTGTATATATATGCATAGATGTATATATGTATATATGTATATATATGCATAGATGTATATATGTATATCTACATATGTAAAGTTACAAGTACATTTGGCAAAATGAATGCAGTGGAGGAATGTGATTAATCAAATTATTTTTTATAATCCTAGTAGTTTGAAAAAGAATTCACTTGGCTGGATTATGGCATGGAGGAAATCCTTAAAAAGAATCCAGGGGACCTCCTACATCTCTGTGAGGGTCAGTTTTATGTGTCAACTTGCCTAGGACATAGTACCCAGTTATTTAACCAAAACAGTAGTTTAGGTGTTGTTGTGAAGGTACTTTGTAGATGTAGTTAGCATCTGTCAGCAATTGGCTTCAAATAAGGGGACTGCCTTGATAATAGGAGTTTCCTGATCCAATCAGTCGGTGACCTAAGAGCAAAAACTGAGATTTCCCAGAGAGGAAATTCTGTCTCAAGGCTGCAGCATCAGTTCCTGCCTGAGCTTCTATCCTACTGACCATATCAGTTTCAGACTTGCCAGGCCCCACAATCAAATGAGCCAATTCCTTAAAATAAATCTCTTTAATTATTATATGCATTTGTATGTGTATACGTGTGTATGTCTATTTATATCTATCCTACTGGCTCTATTTCTCTGGAGAGCCTTGATTGACACAGTCTCAGATAGGCTTCGTATACTAGACAGTTCCAGCCTTCCTTGTACATTGCCTGATTTGAGTCTGAACTTTCAATGACCTCACTTGATTTATATTTAAATTATTTCATATTCATTTAAACACAGATATTAAAATGTGGATGGAATTCTGATGAAAGTTTTCACTGAGGGAAAGTAGCTGAGATAATGGAATGAAATTCTGTACCATACTTATTCTTCAGAGATCTGAAGCTGGAATTTCTTTCCTTGAGGTTTCTTTCCTTGAGGTTTATGTACTTATATAGAGACACAGAGCAGACCCAACATAGTAATGCAGTTTATTAATAGGTAGCTCTTAGACTTTGGATGCACAACGTTTAAGAGGAATATGATGCTATCCGTTTTCTTTCTTTCTTTCTCTCTCTTTCTTTCGCTCTTTCTTTCGTTTTTCGAATTTTTTATTATTTATTTATTTATTTATTTTTGAGATAGAGTCTCACTCTATCACTCTGGCTGGAGTGCAGTGGCATGATCTCGGCTTACTGCAACTTCTGCCTCCCAGGTTCAAGCGATTCTCCTGCCTCAGCCTCACGAGTAGCTGGATCTACAGGCATGAGCCATGACACCTGGCTAATTTTTTGTATTTTTAGTAGAGACAGGGTTTCACCATGTTGGCCCGGCTGGTCTCAAACTCCTGAGCTCAAGTGATCCGTCTGCCTTTGCCTCCCAAAGTTCTGGGATTATAGGTGTGAGCAACGTGCCCAGCATTTTTTTTCTTCCGGGTTCCAGTGATTCTCCCGCCTCAGCCTCCCCAGTAGCTGGGACTACAGGTGTGTGCCACCACACCAGGCTAGTTTTTGTATTATCAGTTTTCTTTAAGTGAAAATAGATAGTAGGACAAGGATTTTGAAATTTGTGAGCAGTTTCGAATTCTTTGGTCTGAGGTATAGTTTTAAATTTTCTGCCATTACTAATAGAAAAGAAAAAATTCTTACCAGAAATAATCTAAAACCTGGATGATTTGTTAGATGAATGAACTAATTGCTGTTATTGAGGATCTACAGTTTACCTGGCCACTGACTTTCAGGCAAACAACTTCAGTATCCCAGAACAAAAGTAATGGTGCAGTTTGTCCCCATCACCCTCAAACCCCCACTTTTCCCCAGAGGATGGGGAGGGGTCCTCTGGCTGATGAGTTGAGGGGATGACCAGACATTTCTTGGGATCAGCCTTCCTGCAGGATGGGTGTGTTCTGCCTGCCTTGCCCTCTCCAGGGTGCTAAGAGGCCTCGCACTGTGGAGAAAGCCAGCGATTGCTCAGTTCAGCTGGTGCCTGGGCAGCCAAGTTCATTTCTGAAGTGCTAGGTGCTTGTTGTGGCTGCACATGAAAGCCATGTCCAGAATTTACAGTAAGAAAGTGGAGTGGAGCTGCCACTTTGATCTCTGTTGGTCATGTGGGTCTTATGCCTCAATTAGTTTCTTACTCTAAAAATGAAAAAACGGAATGTCATTGAACTACCTGAAGTCCCAACGATGTCAGCCCGACCCTTCTTGAGTGCCACACCAGACAGGGTTCTTGATTGAGCACAGTCATGGATTGGAAGAATCACTATTTTTAAAATGTTCATATTACCCAGTGCAATCTACAGATTTAATGTAATCCCTATCAAAATATGGCTGACATGCTTCATGGAAATAGAGAAAAGAATTCTAAAATTTATATGGAACCACAAAAGACCCGGAACACCAACTCGGGTTAATTGAAGCAGAAGAGGAGTTTGGGGCAGAAGATCAGGAAGCCCCAGGGAAAGGCTGGAAGACTACACTTGGGTAACGGTCCAGTGCAAGGGAAGCCAGGCAGCCAGAACCGAGGGTCACCCACGGTTCCAGCCTGGTTAGAACCCCTGTGCCCTAGGGCACAGGTGGTGCCCCTGGACCTGGGATGCAGCCCCTCTACACTGCCCCTCCTTTTCTGCTTCTGTCACTCCCAGTGCAGGCTGGGGCATCCTAGTTGCTGAGCTTAAGTCACCAGTAAGCCACCTTAGGGACAGCAGGACCAAGTGAAGAGCATCTGGGCCTTGACCTCTGTAGTCGGATGTCCCTGCATCCCACCAACCTTCAAACAGAGGAAGGGCACTGAAAAAGATCCCCCCTCAAAAGAAAAGCCAACAAACGTTCCCTGCCAGGGCTGTATCTCCACATTTATTCTTCATAGCTACTACTATTGTCCTCATTCTACAGATTAAGACGTTGAGCTTTAGAAAGGTGACGTGCCGTCTGTATGGCCACACAGCTAAAAAGCCATCTGACTCCATAGCTCAAGCACTGAACTGCTCCAGCAACTACCCCTGAGCTCTTCATTTTCATACAGCAATTGAGGGACGCACTTCATTGTATCATCTTGGCTCAGGCTGCCATCACAAAATACCATAGGCTGGGTGGCTTAAACAACCAAAATTTATTTTCTCATGGTTCCAGGGGCTGGAAGTTTGAGACAAAGGTGCCAGCATGGTTGGTTCTGATGAAGGCCCTCTTCCTGGATTGCAGAGGGCCTTCTTGCTATGTCCTGACAGTGGGAGAGAGAGAACAAGCTCTCTCTCTCTTTTGTTTATTCTTAGGAGGACACTCATCACATCAGGTCAGGGCCCTACCCTTATGACTTCACTTAACCCGAATTACTTTTGTAAAGGTTCGATTTCCACAAAGTCGCATTGGGAGGTTAGGGCTTCAACCTATGAATTTGGAGATATACAATTGAGTCCATAGCGTATATGATTAGGACCAACCCAAATGCCCACCAATGATAGACCGGATAAAGAAAACGTGGCACATATACACCATGGAATACTATGCAGCCATAAAAAAGAATGAGTTCATGTCCTTTGCAGGGACATGGATGAAGCTGGAAACAATTCTCAGCAAACTAACACAGAAACAGAAAACCAAACACAGGACATTCTCACTCATAAGCGGGAATTGAACAATGAGAACACAAGGACACAGGGAGGGGAACATCATACACTGGGGCCTGTTGAGGGGTGGAAGTCTAGGGGAGGGAGAGCATTAGGAGAAATACCTAATGCACGTGCGGCTTAAAACCTAGATGATGGGTTGGTAGGTGCAGCAAACCACAATGGCACATGTATACCTATGTAACAAACCTGCATGTTCTGCATGTGTATCTCAGAACTTAAAGTAAAATTTAAAAAGACTTTCCTGCCTCAAAAAAATTTTTAAGAAGACTTTCCTTGTCTTAGTGGTTTTGCAAAACAATCTCAAACCATGCAGCTGATTTCCTAAAGGCTTTCCAACTTAGTATTTTTTTCAACTTGGCAACAGCATCTTCTCACCAGATGTTTTCAAAAATCTCTTCATTTTAACCTGAGGATGTGGATATGCTTTTGTTTGGGGATTAAAAGTATTTTCTCCTCTCAGTTACTGAATCTTCTCTTCACTGTTCATCTGATGCTAAGGGCTTGCCATTTGCTGTAGTGAGCTGGGGAGATTAGAAATTGTAAATCAAAGTCTAATCACATTTGCCCTCAGAAAATCTGATGATCACAGAAAGCCTCCTCCCAAGCCCTAAAACTACCTCCTCCTTGTATTTCCCTACTGTGGTTATGTTGCATGTCTGATCATTCTAACAGTAACTTACTCTCTTGAGCGTATCTGAAAACTTAAACCAGATGGAAACAGTTACAGTTTAATTAACTCCCCCGAGAGTAGGAAATTGTGTTAATTAAAAACCAACCAAACCCATTCTGCATTTTTCTCCCATGTGATTTTTGCCTTCCATTTGCTCCTCCCTGTGCTTTTGGAATTGAGTCTGACACAGGTGAAGCCTGTGTAGGAGGCATCCTGGGTGCAGATGCAGTTGCCGGCTTTACTCTCTAAGGAGACCATCGTGGTTTCCTTAGCTGGAGCCCCACTCAGAAACCTGAGACATCAACCCTCCTGAAAGGCGTGTGGGTCCCTGTGTAAGGGCTCTGACAACAGTATCCAAAGGAGATCAGCCAGTGCACCCACCGCTGTGCCCACAGTGTCGGGGAATGGGTAGGGGGAGGCAGCATCTGCTAGTCCATGAGCAGGAGTGGCAGGAATGGGCATCAGAGCCAGCCACAAGCTTCTGAGACGGCTCAGTCCACTTCCAGCTGTGATCCAGGGACAGAGCCAACCTTGCAAACTAGAAGTAGAGGGATATAAGATATTAAGTTTAGCTCTACATAGTGTAGACTCAAAAAATAGTGTCTTAAGAAAAACAGGAGTTTACTTTTCCCATCTAAGGAGAAGTCTATAGGTGGGAAACAAAGTATAAAATTTTTATACTCCATAAAAATTTCAGACTCCATAAAGTAATCTCAGGCTCATCTACCTTTCTGTTCTGACATTTTTAGTATATGGCTTTGAATCTTTAGGTCGCTTCTTGGCCACAAACCTGCTGCTGGAGTGACAGCTATCACACCCAAGTTTCAGGCAGGGAGAAGGGATACGAAGGACAAAAGGCATGTATCACTGGAATTATCCTCTTCCAATCCCTCTCCTTCTAGGAAAATTTCCCAGAATCCACAACTCTTGTTACCTATCCAACAACTTTTCTCTGCTTATGTGTCATAGACCAGAACTTGGTTGTTCATAGGCCAAAATGTAGCTATTCCTATCTTCAGGTCATGCTGGGAGATACAGGTCTGTTTGTCTGTTTGTTTTTAAGCCGGACACATTGCCTCTTGAGAAAATGTTAGGCATTAGAAACGATCAGTGTGCCTGGAGGGCTGACTTGAGGAATTTCACCATATTGTCTTCTCTCCTGGTGCTATCATGTATGAAATTATCAAAACAGACTCTGGCTTACAAGGTTTGCCATGAGCTGGCCTCTGCCCACGTGTCCTAGATTTTTTTTTTTGAGACAGAGTCTGGTTCTGTCACCCAGTCTGGAATGCAGTGGCACGATCTTGGCTCACTGTAACCTCGGCCTCCCAGGTTCAAGCGACTCTCCTGTCTCAGCCTCCTGAATAGCTGGGACTACAGGCGCCTGCCACCACGCCCGACTAATTTTTGTATTTTTAGTACAGAAGGGGTTTCACCATATTGGTCAGGCTGGCCTCGAATTCCTGACCTCAGGTGATACACCTGCCTCAGCCTCCCAAAGTGCTGGGATTACAGGTGCGAGCAACCTCTCCTTGTCCTAAATTTTATACGTTCTCTTTCTGAATCTCTGTGTGGCTGGCTCCTTAAATGTCACTTTTTCGGAGAAGATGTTCCTCAAGTTTAATGTATCCTCTCCACCCCCCAGTCATGCTCTGATCACCCAGCCTATTTTATTTTCCTTCTGCAGCTTTCAATGTGAGACACTGCTATGATCTGAATGTTTATTTTCCTCTGAAATTCAAATGTTGAAATCTAATCACCAAGGTCACAGTGTTAGGAAGTGGGGCCTTTGGGAGGTGATTAGGTACTGAGGCTGGAGCCCTCATTCATGGGATTAGTGCCTTGATGAAAGGGAGCCCAGAGAGCTGCCTTGTTCCTTCTACCAGATAAGGATACAGCAAAAAGGCATCGTCTATGAGGTGTGGGTCTTTGTCAGACACCCATCTGCCAGTACCTTGATTTTGGACTTCCTAGTGTCCAGAACTGTGAGATACAAATTTCTGTTAAGACCTACTATTTGATATCACAACAGAGTGACTATAGTCAACAATAACGTAATTGTACATTTTTAAATAACTAAAAGAGGGTAATTGGATTGTTTGTGACATAAAGGATAACTGAGAGAATGGATTTAAATAACATATAAAAAAAGAAAAAGAAATAGAAAAAAAAAGGAGTTTCCTTTACTTACAATTGAATACTACTCAGTCATAAAAAAGAATGAAATCATGTTTTTTCCAGCAACATGGATAGAACTGGAGATCATTATTTTAAGTAAGTAACTCTGAAAGTTAAATACTACACGTTCTCACTTATAAGTGGGAGCGAAATCATGGGCACATAAGGACCTAGAGAGTGGAATAATAGATATTGAAGACTTGGAGGGTGGAAGTTGGGGAGGGGATGAGGGATGATAAATTACTTAATGGATACAATGTATACTACTTGGGTGATGGCTATTAAAAGCCCAGACTTTACCACTTCGCAACAGTAACAAAATAACACTTGTGCCCCTGAATCTATAAAAAATTAAAAATCGAAGGTGTTACTTGCAAAAAAAAAAAAAAAAAAGAAAAGCAAACGGAATATGATTCTGTTGTTTAAAAGCCTCCCAGGTTAAGGTATTGCGTTAAAGCAGCCTGAACACATGGATTGGCAGGCTTCTGTTCATTTGTCTACAGCCTGTGTCCCCCAACCAGAATACAGTCCCTTGGAGAGAACAGGCACCTGTGTGTCTTGTTCCCTGCTGATGACGTCTCAAAATTTCTGGAGGGACATAAATGATGAGCTTACCTAAATTTGAAAAGAAACCACTTTAAAACAAATCACTTCAATATCAATTAACCTTTTATATGACAATGGGTAAAGAACAACGCCTCACTCCTCCACATTTATCTCCAGCTCCTGGTTCACATTTGGACCTCAACCAAATCACAAACTAGTACCTGACCTGGACTTCCAGGGTTATTCTAAAATAGAGGGAACTTTGACTGCAAAATCTCAATAAGGCAGAGCTCTACCATGCACCTATGATCCATGATAGTGAGATTTACGTCTGTGGAGCGACAAGGAGAGATGGGCACATCCCTATTGCAGACAGTGGCAGTCCCTAGGGGGCTGGAGACTTAGAAAGCCATTCCAGGCCTGAGCCTTGGAGAGGAGGAAGGGAGGGCCAGGTTGGCAGCTGGTCCAGTACGCTGAGAAGCAACTGAGACTCATAGTCTGAAGTCACCCAAGAATATTCCTTGGAGGCAAATGTGGAGCCTCCTTTCCCAACTTCTTCTTCCTTTTGAAGTGGAGAATGCCTCTGCTCAATCCTGGACATCTCTTAGGCTATCCCTTCTAGGGACATATTTATATTTTTATTTTCTGCTTCCTGAAGCCTGGAGACTTCGCCATTAAACATTTGGCTTGGGAAAGGATAAAATGCCTTTATTAGTCAAGAATCTCCAGGGAATAGAAGTAGTAGGGGATGTATGTATGTGTATGTACATGCGCACACACACACACACACACACACACACACACACACACACACAGAATACCTCCCCAACAACATCTAGGCTAGTACTTCATTGAATAACTGGACACAGCCACCCATCCATGTTGACACATAGAACTAACCACCACAGTGTCCCTGGGAACAGTCAGGATTTGGCTGACACTCTACCCTCTCCTCTTCCAAAGTGTAGGAGGACAGCCTCACGTTTACATTTCTACCTGATCAGAGGTTCATGTACTTTGAACAAGAAGATGAGCGACTCCCCACCTATTTCTCCTGTGTACTTCAGACCACTAAGCGCAGCAATGGCTGTTCCACAGAGCTGCACCCTTGACAATGAGGACCCGAGAGAGAAACAGGGTCACCCTGCAGCTGTGCATCAGAACCACTGGGTGCTTGCTGAAATGCAGGTTACTGGGCCCACCCACCCTCCTGACTCAGAATCTCTGCATTTGAGCAAGCTCCCCGGATGACTCAGTTGCCCGGTCGTATTTGAGAATTGCTTCCATTCATGAATTAGTAAAAGCCCTTGTGGTTTTACCATCCAGCAAATCTCTCTCAGGCTGGGCTGAAAGGCATTCTTTTAAGGTAATTTTCCTAAGATATTTACAATTAATAATTCCATCTAAGCTTTTTTTCTTTCTTTTAAAATTTTTAATTTATTTTTTAGAGATGGGGTTTTGCTTTGTCACCCAGGCGAGAGGAGTACAATGGCACAATCATGGCCCAACTGCTACCTTGAATTCCTGGGCTCAAGCAATCCTCCAGCCTCAGCCTCCTGAGTAGCTTGGACTATAGGCATGTGCCATCATATCTGGCTAATTAAAAAGATTTTTTTTTGTAGAGATGGGGGTCTCACCATCTTGCCCATGCTGATCTTGAACTCCTGGGCTCAAGCAGTCCTGCCTTGGCCTCTCAAACTGCTGGGATTACAGATGTGAGCCACCATGCCCAGTCATTTTCCCTCTTTGCATCCAATTTCACAGAGCCAAATTGAATGATTTTAGTTAATGTAATTATCTAGAAGTCAGCTTCCTATTGTCACCTGGGAGATGAATGTGGGCGAGAAAAACAGTAGCCCCTCTTATCTGTGGCGAATAAGTTCCAAGACCCCTACAGGATGCCTGAAACTTCAGATAGTACCAATTTTTTTTGTTTTATCCAATTCATACATACCTATGATAAAGCTTAATTTATAAATTAGACACAGTAAAATATTTACAATGATAATAAAATAGAACAATTATAACAATATATTGTAATAAAAGTTATGTGAATGTGGTCTCTCTCTCTTTCAGAATATCTTATTGTACTGTACTCACTTTTCTTTTTGTTGTGATCTATTAACCTGACAACTGAGACAACTGCTAAGGGAGTAACAGGTGAGTGGACGGTGTGGAGATGCTGGACAAAGGGATGATTCACATCCTGGGTGGGAAAGAGCAAGATGTCATCACACTACTCAGAATAGCATGTACTTTAAAACTTATGAATTATTTCTGGAATTTTCCATACAATATTTTGAACTGTAGTTGACTGCAGATAACTGAAACTGTGGCAACTGAAGTTGCGGATGGAGGGGACCACTGCACTAAGTGGAAAACTCACTCACCTGCGTCTCTACGTGGCTCTCTTTGCAGCTGCAAGAGTTGGGCCGGAAACCCAGCGCCTTTGCTGGGGAGAGCATGTGCTTATTTTATTCCCTTTGTGTCCTGTGAGGTCTCTTCTTTGTGGAAACTCCTTTCACCACTTGTTGAGAGCTGTCTAGTTTAAGACTGCTCGGCACCTAAAAGCCCAAATTCCGCAATTTGTGTGTAATTCCCATATTTATTTAACATGCCATTCAATGTATTTCAATGTAGTATGCATTTATTATGTATCTACTGTGTAGGCATTGTGCTAGACTCTGGGAGAAGAGGCTGAAGTAGATACAAAGGTAACTAAAAGGAGGCTCCTGCTGTGTAAGAGCTGTCAACCTATTGGGAGAGACGTAATTAAACGACTAATTATGGTGCAAGGAAATATAAAGTAAATGCTGAAGTGGAGGTACAGCAACATTTGAGGAGTGATTCAAATAGACGGGGGAGAAGGCTGCTCCGAGACAGTGTCATCATGTCATCGCTGCAGGATGAGGAGAGGAAACAAGTTGTCTAGAAAGCAAATGGACTCGCCTAAGGGAAAGCAGGGGGATCATTGGTGTGGAAAGCATTTCGTGCATGAAAGATGAGTCTGCATTTCTGTTGCAGGTTTTAATTCATAAATCTGAGGACAGTGGAGACTGTGTCCCTGCTAATGTGCTTTACAGATCTCAGCCTCAGTACCTGGAGTCCCGGTTGGTCAAATGAGCACCATTCACTGTGCAACCAGCCAACATCACCAAAACCCTGGCTCAGCCATCTCAGCTCATCTCTCTTGCCCTCAGAAGCAGCCAGTGTGCTGTCTATAAACTATAAGTGCTGATAAATGAGGCAAGAAATGCAAAGCTCCCAAAGCCAGTTTAGTCACACTCCAGCTTCACTCATCTGCCATAAACCAAACTATTATCTAAGAATCACCCTCGAGTACTCTGTGAGCCCTGCTGGGGACTGCAAAAGCTGCATACAGGTGCTCTGCCTCCAGAGCCTGGGGACATAGTGTTCTGTGGTCATACCACACATATCCTGTCACTCACAGTGATGCCTTTAGTGGCTTGATGCTGAAAGGCCCTCCCTTGATCAGATTCCTTCTCTCTTTCAGGGACCTACATGCTCAGTCTTTTGTGGTCAAGTTCCCTGGTCCATTTCCTACCTCCTTTGAAGGTACCACATACAGACATGTAAATCACATGACCCTGTAGGTAGGCTGTGTTTGGAAAGCAACTGAAGCACAGCAAACTACATCGAGATCCAATTCGGCAGCCCCAGCAATCACACTGGCACGTGCTCTTTGGGGCTGGCTTGGTAACTTTGTGATTTGTGTGAACTGTGCAATGTAGACTCCGGGTTCTCACTTCTGCCAGAACAAAGAATGTTCAAACATTACAATAATGTGATTGTTTTTGTCAGGAAATCTCAAATAAGCAAGCGAGTTTTAGTAGACTCAACTAAAACTTGCTTGAGCTAAAAATGAACTCATTGGCTTAAGTAATAAAGAAATTGAGGGATCAATCTGGGCTCCCGGCTCTGCTTCCTCCTCTGTTCTTAGGCTGGTTCTTCTATTAGGTGGCAGCTCCCAGCTTACATGGTCCTCATTGCTCCCAGTCCCAAGCATCCACTATAACATGTTGCAGGAGGACTCTGGTTCTGCTCCGGCCACATGGCTGACCTTGTGACCAATCCCTGTGGACAGGGAAGGGAGTTCTGGGTTATCTCATCACTAAGGAGCAGGCAAGGCAGTGTAACCCCCTGGCAGGAGAGGAAAGGCATTGCCCAAAAGCAAGTGTCTTAGATACACAACCAGTGACCTCTGCATTGCCTGGGTTCTGTCTTCCAAAGTAACATGTGCTTCCAATGTGTGAATGCTTTGCCTGAGGCTTGGGAATGGCATGCTTCTGATTCCATACCCTCCTTTTCCAAGTGACTTCGGCCTTCCAAAGCTCTCTGGGTTCATGGCACACCTGACTCATAGAGGGAAGGGTTTTTGACCCTGGGTCTCTACACTGGCTCTAAACTCAGGCGTGGCTCTGAATATGGCAGGACAAGAGCTCTCCTGATTGTTTAATTGGTTTTTCTGCTTCAGTCCTTTTAACCTAATGCTACCCCTCAGAACGCTGAAGAATGCGCACCAGTGTGTTACATCTACCTACTTAATTTCCATTTGATAGATTTACGTGTGAGATCAGGCACATTATTACCCTTGTGTGGGCACTCAGCAGTGTTTTTGAATTAAGATTGATTACATGGACAGCCACCTACACAAATTACTTAACAGTCATTAATTCGTGGTTGGCATTAACTTGTTTGATGGATATCATCAAACGCAAATCAGAAAGAGCCAACAGCTCATTTCAGGGAGGATGGGGACATGTTTCTTCTAGCATTTCCACATGATGAATTACCTAGTGATGGGTTTTTCTACGTGTGGTGCCCTGTACCACCAGCTCCCTAGGTACCTGAAGAATCAGTTTAAAGTGCAGATTCCTAGACTCACATAAACTGAATCATATTCTCTGGGGATGGGGCCCAGGCATCTACATTTTCAAACATGTCCCCCAGTTGTTCCTTGTATGCACTCAGGTTTGAGAATTTTGTCCTGGAGTTTCCATAGTGCTATTCTGTGGCTATTTCAGAGGGTGAAGAAAAGCAAGAGGCGACTTTGTGGGCACTGAGAGATGTCTGGCTCACCAAAAAGTTGCTCTGCTGCACGCACAGGCAGGCAATTGCAAAATCAATAAGGAAGGTCAGAGAAGAAAGACTTTGTACATACAAATGTGGCAACATGGTAGGAGTGAGTAAACACAGTGCAGTGTTGACTTTGTAGCTGTTGGGAGATTAAAGGTTTGGACTCTACTGTATTGCGGGATCTTCCAATCAGATCAATGGGGGAGGAGCCAGAAAGCCTGGTATTAATTAGAGCACAGCACCTCAGACTTGAGGGTGGGTCAGAATCCCCGGGGGACTTGTTAAATCACTAAATCACACTTCTGAGCTTTACCCCCAAAGATCCAGATTCAGTATGTTTGGGGAGGAGCCCAAGGTTTTGTATTTTTAAAAAGCTCCTAAGTGGTACCCATGCTACCTTAAGTGGGTCACCTTTGGAGTATCGAGGTAGAAGAAGCTTAGTCAACCCCCAGGACTGGCCACACCTCCTTCCCCATCACTCCAGCTCAGGAGACGCACACATCTTTCTGGAGTTCTACCGGGGACCAACGAGAGGATTTTGCATTGCCCAAAAGCAAGTGTCTTAGATACACAACCAGTGACCTCTGCATTGCCTGGGTTCTGTCTTCCAAAGTAACATGTGCTTCCAATGTGTGAATGCTTTGCCTGAGGCTTGGGAATGGCATGCTTCTGATTCCATACCCTCCTTTTCCAAGTGACTTCAGCCTTCCAAAGCTCTCTGGGTTCATGGCACACCTGACTCATAGAGGGAAGGGTTTTTGACCCTGGGTCTCTACACTGGCTCTAAACTCAGGCATGGCTCTGAATATGGCAGGACAAGAGCTCTCCTGATTGTTTAATTGGTTTTTCTGCTTCAGTCCTGTTAACCTAATGCTACCCCTCAGAACGCTGAAGAATGCGCACCAGTGTGTTACATCTACCTACTTAATTTCCATTTGATAGATTTACGTGTGAGATCAGGCACATTATTACCCTTGTGTGGGCACTCAGCAGTGTTTTTGAATTAAGACTGATTACATGGACAGCCACTCCCTGTGACTAGAGACAACACAATGTTTCTTCTGAAGATGAGCATCTTCCCTGCCACCCAAATCTCCTTGCTCCATAAAGGATTGTACCTAAACTGGGTTTCTGGAGCAGATGAGATAAAGACATTAAAGTACAGCCCAGAGCTCATGTTCTGCATGAATTTTAGATCTTGGGGAGTTCTCAGCGATTATTTCCAGGCAGTACTTCTGCACATTCTACCTTTTTTGTTGATTTCAGACTTTGCTAATTGATCTCTGTACTTTTTTCACCAGCCTTGGACGCAGCTTCACAATCTTCAATACAACACAGAAGCAGCTGAGTTTGGCTTTTTTAGAGAGAAGATTCTTTATACTCTAAATCTAATAAACTTCAGATTTTACTTTAGGGAGACATGGAGGCTCAGGAAGGAGGAGTGACTTACTCACGGCATGGAGCTAGGTCTGGAAATCCAGGTACCCTGGCTCTAAGCCTGACATTTTTTTCTTACCCTAGTAAATGATCAGTTTTCAAGAATATTGTCTAGAAAGCTTGGAATGATACCATAAATTTTAACAGCTAAAGTATAGATTTTATGTAACATATTTCCTATATGCCTGGAAATTTCTTAAGTGTTATGAAAATTGTAAAGGACTGAGTATGTAAACAGCCATTGTTAAATGGTGAGTCTAAAAATTGACAAACTGTTAACTTCTAAGGATAATTAGCAGATTAGTTGATTCTGTGCTATTTATAATTTAGGGTTGTAACTAGTGATTCATTTATTTCACAGAGAAAGGAGGAACAAGATAGCTTAATTGGCAAATACTCTGGTGTCTGGCATTTGCAAATAAAGAAAATAGAGCACGTATCACTTTGTGGATCTTGTCCCGCACACTATTTTTATGTACCAACAGGCCCCAATGAGTACACTTGCTATTATTCCCATTGAACTTACAGCTCTCACATTGGGAGTTGCATTTGTTATGGCCATTCACCAAAAGGCATGTAGTGCTGTGTCCAAAGTGGTGCAATGGCCAAGTCCAAGATAGAAATCAAGGTCTGTAGAGGGACCTCTCACTCCTCATGCAGTCTCCTGGGCTTCCAGTTCTTACACTGAATGCTACCCTGTGTACTCTCAGTTATTATCAGACAATCAGGAGGAAAGATTTGGAATAAATTCAGTGGAAGTCATTCCCATTAGAGGTGGCAGGAAGTCAAAGTTGAGATCCTGCCTCATGCCTGATACCAGCTCGTCTGCTAACAACACGGTTTTTCTTTCTCATTTCATCCTTTCCCTCCCTCTCCTCTCTCTGTAGTTGGTATTTCTTTGCCAACCCCTCAAGCTGGATTAATTTATAACTTCAATAATGTGGTAAAGAACCTGAAGTTATTTTGCCTGGAGAAAGTGTATAAAGTAAGCTGCATAATTTTCATTCATGTTTACCCACGAGCAACCCATCTGCTTACTCATCATTGCTTTTGGAATTTTGGCCCTGGCATTGTAAAAGTACTCAGATTAATTTTAACTTTAGGGATAATTAAGTCCATAAAATGTGTGTTTGTTGCTCTTTGGTTGAAAGTAGTAAGAAGAGGAGAAAATTGGAAAATGAAGTGGAAATGTTCTAGAAAATTAGCTCCAAGTAGATCTGTTAACTCTGGAGGGGATATTAAGATATAACTTCCTAAGACAACTTCTGAGCAAGGAAATAGACCAGATAACATCAATTTGAAAAAGAATCTTCTTGTTGAAGAAAACATAATTTGACTTTCTTTTCATGTATTCCTAGTTTTCCAATAAAATGCTATATATGTAATGTTATTATATATAATTATTATATATATTATATATACACATCAAGGAACCAACTGGGAAAAGAATTGGATGATAAGGCAGTCAAGAACTTACAGATTGTCTATTAAGATTTTAAATTCACTTATAGAAGAGTTGTATGAATAAATGTAAATGGATTCTTTATTTGGACTTGAATAAATTAGAAAGAGTTAAAACTGGAAAACAATTTTTTCTTCCCTTTAGATTGAATTGACTCGCTCTGAATTGAGCCCTGAATAGCCCCATAATATATATATTAGTTTATGCCTTTCAAATCACTTTCTCATCCCTTGGATAGCCTTGGATCTTTCTGCAATTCTGGATGATGTAATGCACTGGTTGTGTTTTCACTGCATGTTACAGATGAGAAAACATTAGTTCAGCAAGGCCGATGACTTGTTCAGCATGAAGCAGCTGGTAGTGGCAAAGCTGGAAATTCAATTCGGGTCAAACACCTTTTGTTTGTTACTAACAAGTATTGAATGTGTGCTCTGGAATAGATGCTGGGGCCGAAGGCAATAGAGTCAGTCCCTGGCTACAGGGAGCTCTCAACAACAGGGGGAAGTTCTGCATACACAGACGATCTGAAACTAAAGTTCCCCAGAGCTGGGGGCTGGTTGAAGATGAGCAGGATGAATAAGGTGGGGAGTCGGAGGGATTAGACAGTTGGAAGACAGAGAGCCAAGGAAAGGGGTGCAAATGTCCTGAGGTTGGAAGACATGAATACGGCTCTTTACCTACAACTTTGTGCCCTTTGAACACTTTCACTCACTAACACATGAAATTATGATTGAAATCTGTTTTTATTTTGTTGGCACTCCAAACTATACAATGGAACTAGAAGTCCCTAAAAATTGGAATCTCTTATTGACCTAAAAAAGATGAATTCTCCTGGGGCCTAGCTGTATAGTTAGAGTTAGACTTCTGGTTTTTATTGATGCTGTCAATGAGGAAAACTTGTCTTTTTGTAAAGTTTCAGTTCATTTTTGCATTATTTTCTTTGACATAAGAAGGTAAAATCTATCCGAGAAGAATATCGGTAAACTAAAATCTGTCCTTTTTCATTAGTAACACAGTTTGAATAATATACATTTACTGATTGTTTTGTGACAGAGCCACAAAAACATTATAAATGATATTTAAAAATTGTAATGAAATCACTGTCAAGTTTTTTTGGTTCAATACTTCCTGAACAGCAGGTGATAACATTCAAAATATTGGTGTATGCAATTTTTTCTGGGCTGTGCCAGAATGATTAATGGTTTGGCCTTGATTTGAATTGCAAAATAAGCATAAAGCAAGATCAATTATGGGTGTACTTGGACTTCATTATCACAGAACAACCAGTAAATTCAGCTCTGTTCTCTGAATGTATATGAAGGGAGAGCGGGGGCAGCGTGTGAGGATGGAATGGTCTGGGCAAGTCAGCTACCTGTGCACAAATGGTGCTTGCTGTGACAATATCTTCTAACTGAATCAGTATTACAACACAAGCTCCTGGCCTTATTAGCAGCTTCATTTATTTTCCAGATTACAAAAGCATATATCCTCACTGTTAAAAATTCACATACTGTGAAATGTCTGACTTGGAATGTGAGCATTGTCTGGAATCACTGTCTTTCTCTCTAATCTCAGAGAAAACCACCACTGAGTTGGGTATTCCTGCAATTGTTTTCTATGCTGGTACTAACACTCATTGATCTATTAACAGAGAAAACATCCAATAATACATTGTGAGCTTGATTTGTGGCTTAATCTCTCTATGCATCAAAAGAAAACCAACCCACATGCACCTGGGCTGCCTTAGGTCAGGCTGTGTCCCTGGCTAGCAGCTGGCCTTGCCCGCAGGTCCACTGTCCTTTAGTAAGGCCTTTTTTTGGATGTTATAGTAGGATTGATCAGGATTAACAGTTTCCTGAACTAGAGTCATTTAAATGTGCCTTGTCTGTAAATGGAGGTAATAATAGTACCTACATCATAAAATTATGCTTGCAAGGATGTGAAACTGTTTATGTAAAGCTCTTAGCCTGGCGCCTGCTTTATTGTAAGCTCCCAGTAAATGACAGTTTATATTCCCTTGCTAGATGTGTAAGCTCCTGAAGACAGGGCACCAACTGTTTTCCCTTCTATCTCGCAAGGTCAGAGATTGGCCCACCAAGGTTGTCAATAAATATCTGTTGAAGGGATGGATTCCTTCTGGTTGCCTCCTGTATTAGTCTATTTTCATACTGCTATAAAGAAATACCCTATCCTGGGTAATTTATAAAGAAAAAGAGGCTTAACGGACTCATAGTTCCACATGGCTGGGGAGGCCTCACAATCATGATAGAAGAAGGTGAAGAAGGAGCATGTCTCATATGGCGGCAGGCAAGAGAGCGTGTGCAAGGGAACTGCCCTGTATAAAACTATCAGATCTCATGAGACTTGTTCACTGTCATGAGAACAGCATGGGAAAACCCACCCCCATGATGCCATTATCTCCCACCAGGTCCCTCCCGTGACACATGGGGATTATGGGAGCTGCAATTCAAGGTAAGATTTGGATGGGGACATAGCCAAACCATATCACCTCCATTGAGCTTACTGACCAGAGGTCCATCAAGACTCCTTCAAAACCACATGTGTGCTTCACACTGGAAGAAGAATCCGGAAAGAAGAGTTGGAGGGTCGGAGAAGGCGGAGCCTGCAGTAAGGCTGGGAAGCTGCCAGGAAGGTCCTGCCGCTAAAGAGGGGCCATGCCCCCGGGGCTGGAGGCAGGGTCTGTGGACAGCTGTTCCTCTGTCTCAGGTGGGCCTGACCATGCTTCTGGTCAATAGGATGGCATTTGGGAAGAAGAACTGGATGCAATATGGGAAGACAAACTGGAACCTCCCGGCCTTTCTTTATACCTTGCCTAACCACGATAACTTCCTGAAAATAACAGCTGCTGCTCCACTTCTCCCTTTCAGATCTTGGGCAGATTTCTCCTCTGGCCAAATTTACATGAGATCCATATACACAGAAGGCATTCTAGGAAATGTCCCTGCCCAGCCAAGGTGAGTCGGAGAGTGAACCACCATCTAAAACCCATTCCTGTGTCTGCTGGAATAAAACACTCAGAGCCCTTCAGTCTTTGAGCTGCTAATGAATCCCATGGCTTTTTGCTGGGACATTCAGAATAGTTTTAACCAGCCAGCTATACCAAGTTAGATCTCTTCAATCCCATGCACAGAGGGGCCTGCTGCCCAGGACAGATATGCAGAGATACCCATTGTGTGGGGCCATCATCTCCTGGCCTAATGATGTTGAAGTTTATTAGCTGTTGTTAGCAGGTGAGGTCTCCTGGGATTTCTCTAGTCTATAATTGGCTTTTACTGTTGTGGGTTCTGTGAGTGTCAGAAATAATGAGGTGACATTTGGGTATGACATGGCATCATTAGAGGACTGGTAATGCAGCTTATGAACATGCATTCTGGTAAGGAAGAATAATCAAGTAGAAAAATGCTTGAGAAGTAATAAGGGTCACGCCTAAATGTATACTCTTTTGGTGTAGATTAATGCCAGCAATTGATAATTGATGGTCCTGTCCTCCACGGGGCTTGCAAGTCCCCTGCTAAAATAGTGTTTCTCAGACCACTGGAGAAACCCACAGTGAGTGTTAGTTAGGAAGTCCGAAGATCATTTGTGCCACGTACAGGTTTGGGTGGGGTGTAGATTAATTCATCAGGAGTGAAAGGAAGGGCATGTAGCTTTCCAAAACGAAATTATTCTCAGCACATTTTTATATGCCCCTACATGATTCCAACAATATTATGTTTTCCAAAAAAAAAAATAGCAATTTGTAGCAGTCATTAAATTGCTGTGACATATGAGTGAGCAGCATTCCCCCACCCCCCAAGAAACACTGCAAGTTATATGTTTTAACACTGTCAGGAACCAACCAATGCAAATAGTTGTCTCTGGCTGTAGAAGTTTTTTTCTCGTGCACTAGGTATTTATAAGATCGAACAGCTCTGCTCATTATAAAATTCGGAACTTTTAGCACAGATGTTCGTAGTCAGCAGGTGATGAGAAAGGGAAGGCTGGCAGAAACATTAGTGGGTTTCCTGCTATGTGCCAGGCTTTTCCATACAAGTAGTTTCAAATATCTCATGCCTTGCTCTCATCCTCCATCCCATGCCAATGTTTAGTATCCCAATGATGGCCCCATATTAAACGCTCTGAGAGATAGTAGAACATCTATTAGCACTGGTCCCTCCCTGTCCCTGTCTGCCTCTATCTGTCCTTCCTTGAGTATCTTTTTTGCCTCCAACTCTATCTTTTTTTGCTTGCTATGCCTAAAAATCTCTCCTAACCTTTAACTTTTTTTATATTGATGAATAATACACATACAGCACAGAAATCGTAAGAGCTCGGCTTGGAATTTTCCTAAACTCCAACCAGCATCCCAGAAGCAGCTTCGTATTCCCTTCTAATCACTACCTCTCCACGTGGACAGCCCCTCTCCTGACTTCTAACAGCACTGATTCATTGGCCTGTTTTTGCAGTTCATATGAATGGAGTCATGTGGCTGCTTTCACTCAGCATTCTGTTTGTGAGGTTCAGCCATGCTGTGTGTCATTGTAAATTGCTCATTCTCATTGCTGGACACTGTGTCACTGCATGCATGTTCCACAGCTTATCCATTCTCCTGTCACTAGGCACTTTTGGCCAGTTATGGGCAGTGCTCCTAGGAACCTTCTAGTATATATCTTCTGTTGAACATATGCCTGCATTTCCATTGATTTTATATCTAGAAGAAGAAATGCTAGCTTCCTTTATTATAAATTTTACCTGTTCTTCAATCATCTCAGCCCCCATTGAAATGCAAAAGCAGTCTTGAGTGATGCTTAGGCCATAAACTCAGTTGTGTAAGAAACAGAATTTTATTTTTAAAATTTAAATCTAATTTTAAGCTCCAGACTGGGAAAAATCCAATTTTAGTCATTTTTTGATTCTTCCACTTCCTGAGTAGTAATCCAGATCAGAAGACAGAGGAAAGGTCTCTAGCCCTGTCTGTTTCCATGCTGACAAGGTTCAGTCCAAAAGGGTTTCCTGCGCTCTGCTTGGGGTGTGGGAGTTTGGGGAGGCTGGGACTCTTGACGTCTCTGAGATATCCTTCTGGGTCCTTCCTGGCTGTGGCTATCTCTTTGTGGGGAGCCATATTTCCGCTGCTCTAAGGGAAATCCCCCTTCCCTTCTCTTCCCTTCCCTTTCTCTTCCTTTCTCTCTATCTTTTTTCTGTCTTTCCTTTCTTCAGGGTCTCATGCCCCGTTGCTCAGGCTGGAGTGCACTGGTGTGATTATAGCTCACTGCAGCCTCAAACTTGAGGCTTGAGCCTAGCCTCAAGTTATCCTAGGAAGGATAACTTCCTAGGCTCAAGTTATCCTCCAGGCTCAGCCTCCTGAGTGGCTAGGACTACAGGGTGCACCACCAAGCCTGGCTATTTTTTTTTTGGTAGAGATGAGGTCTTGCTATGTTGCCCAGGCTGGTCTCAAACTCCTAGCCTGAAGAAGTCCTCCCACCTTGGCCTCCCAAAGTGCTGGG
Organism: Macaca thibetana thibetana; assembly: GCF_024542745.1. NCBI lineage: Eukaryota > Metazoa > Chordata > Mammalia > Primates > Cercopithecidae > Macaca > Macaca thibetana. Next base: position 116,481,334 of record NC_065586.1, read on the forward strand.
TTACAGGCATGAGCCACCACACCCAGCCTCTCTTCTTTTTCAGTGGGAACACACTGTCTACATTATCTGGCTTCTCAGAGCCGCTCTGCCTCTTCCTCAAGCTCTGCTCAACTCTGTGGGCTCAGGATTTTGGAGAACAAAAGTCAAGAAGTCTTGCAGGCTGGTTGCATTCTGCTCTGGCATATTCCTGGCCTGAATATTCAACACAGAACCTACTACCATCAATGGGGAAAGGTGAAAATTCAGGAGAAAAATATAAATCATCTCAAAGTCCCCCAGCTCTTTGCTTGGCTAACATGTTGGGGAAAGGGGTGATGCTGGTGACAAAGGCTGACGCTTAACACAGCTGCTTGCTGTGTGGCCTGAGGGGCCCCCTGGGCACCACCTGAGCATGGCGGTTTCTCTCTTACAGGACTCTTGTGACCTCATGTTTGTCTTGTCCCAGGAAGTGGAGAAAGGGTCTTGGGTGGACAGGAGGGAGGTAGGAGAGACTGAGAGGGAAGGAAGAGATGGACAGGGGCTGTTGTGGGGACACAGGCCCTGAGACATCCTTGGGGAGAAGACACATTGTCAAAGTAGAACGGTTACCAATCTCAGGCACATGCAGAAGTGGCTGATGCATTAACAGAGCAGCAGGGATGAGGACTCCGTGTCCTAAGACAGCAGCAAGTCACATGAGAACACTCACCCCGCGTTCCTTTCCTGTGGCTGCCGGAACAAAGTGCCACAAACTGTGGGGGCAGTGGGCTGAAAACAGCAGAGATGTATTCCTTCACAGTCCTGGTGCCTACAAGTCCCATTCGAGGTTTTGGTAGCAGGGCTTTGCTCCCTCTGAAGGCTGGGTGGGGAGGATCCTTTCTTACCCCTTCCGAGTTTCCAAGGGTGGCTGGCAAGCCTTGGGGTTCCTTCGCTTGCGGCGGCATCCCTCCAGTTTCTGCCTCTCTTCACATGGCTGTCTTCCCTCTGTGTGTGTCTGTGTTTTCTCTTCTTAGAAGAATACAGTCCCGGCCGGGCGCGGTGGCTCAAGCCTGTAATCCCAGCACTTTGAGAGGCCGAGGCGGGCGGATCACAAGGTCAGGAGATCGAGACCACAGTGAAACCCCGTCTCTACTAAAAATACAAAAAATTAGCCGGGCGCGGTGGCGGGCGCCTGTAGTCCCAGCTACTCGGGAGGCTGAGGCAGGAGAATGGCGTGAACCCGGGAGGCGGAGCTTGCAGTGAGCCGAGATCGCGCCACTGCACTCCAGCCTGGGCAACAGCGTGAGACTCCGTCTCAAAAAAAAAAAAAAAAAAAAAAAAAAAAAAAAAAGAAGAATACAGTCCCTTCCATTAGGGCCCAGCCTACTCCAAATGACCTTGTCCTATTACTATTTACATTTTCAAAGACTGTATTTCCAAATAAGGTCACATTCTGAGTTTTGGGGTACATATAAATTTTGGGGGGATGCTGTTCAACCCATTACACCCCTTGAAAGGAACTAACATGATTGGTGGTCATTGTTAGTTGAATTCTCCCAAAGCATGCGTAGTTTTTCTCATTTTTCTTTTCTATCTTGATAGGAGCAAATTTGAGGGTCCTTTCCCCTTTCTTTATTCTTTTCCTTCTTTTTTACATTTTCTTAATTATACTGAAACCAGGACTTACTTCCATGATTCATAACTCACTCCAGAAGTCATAGACTCAAGAATTCCACCAGCTTTCTATGGGTCGTGGCATTTCTTCCCCTCCCCTCACTGGGATTTTCTCCCCTTTCCGTCCTTTTCACCCAGGCCTTGATAACTGTCTGCTTGGGCACCTGCCTGCCTTCTGGCATCTGCATCCTTGTTTCCTCTCACTGGCTGGGTGCAGTGGCTCACGCCTGTAATCCCAGCACTTTGGGAGGCAGAGGTGGGCAGATCACGATGTCAGGAGTTCAAGACCAGCCTGGCCAACATAGTGAAGCCCTATCTCTACTAAAAATACAAAAAGTTTAGCCAGGCATGGTGGTGGGTGCTTGTAATCCCAGCTACTTGGGAGGCTGAGGCAGGAGAATCAGTTGAACTGGGAGGCAGAGGTTGCAATGAGCCAAGATGGTGCCACTGCACTCCAGCCCAGGTGACAGTGTGAGACTCCATCTCAAAAAAAAAAATAAATAAATAAATAAATAAATAAAAAAAGAAAAGAAATGTAATTCCTAAGAGATTTGCTGGGGATCACATACAACAAAGGAAATAGTTCATGGAGTGCAATGGCCAGGGCCCAGCAGGAACCAGAGAGGCTTACACAGAGTCACTGGGCAGCATTTAATAAAGAGGCTATTTATAAAGGTATGGGCTGGATTAGGAGAAAACAGCAAGGGATGGTGCAGGACCCTAGAGTTGCTCCTACCAGCCCTTGGTTTGAGGGGCAATAGGAGGGAGTATTTACAGGAACACAGAGGGAGGAGCTAAAGCTGGAAGAGAGGAGCTCCCACCAGGAAATGGCCCTAGGTAGAGGAAGCCTGCCAAACTGCAGAGACCACAAATGGGCCAAGGGACACAGACATCTGATATGGTTTGGCTGTATCCCCACCGAAATCTCATCTTGAATTCCGATGTGTTATGGGAGGGACCTGGCGGGAGATGATTGAATTATGGGAGCAGGTCTTTCCCATGCTATTTTTGTAATAGTGAATGGGTCTCAGGAGACCTGATGGTTTTAAAAAACAGGAGTTGCCCAGCACAAGCTCTCTTTGCCTGCTGCCATCCATGTGAGATGTGACTTGCTCCTCCTTGCCTTCCACCATGATTATGAGGCCTCCACAGCCATGTGGAACTGTAAGTCCAATTAAACCTCTTTCTTTTGTAAATTTCTGTCTTTATCAGCAGCATGAAAATGGACTAACACAGCATCCCAGCTTCACTTTCTTCCCTTTCTCTGCTTCTTGGCAGTACCTCTTGAGCTGGAACTAAGTGGACGTCCAGCTGATGCACTTAGAGTGGTAGAAGGGAAAAGGCAGGTCCGGAAGAGTCAACAAAAACTATCCAGACACAAAGCTGAGATCCTGCTCCTGGGTGAATGTGGGTGAGGAGGGCTTGCCTTGCTAGCTTTCTGGCCAAATGACTCTGAAACAAGCCCAGAAGTTGGGAAGTTGAGTCTATGCCACTGAAAAAGCCCATTTGCAACTAACGAGTTGCAATTCGTTACAGGGCAATTTCTAGTTTCCAGTCAGCGAAATTAGTTTCTGGCTTTACATGGGGGAAAAGCAATCTAGATGTTTTTGGACAAATATTTCGGAAAACACCAAAATTTTATAGCAGCAATTGGTCTTGCTGAGAGTAAGAACAATTCTAGAACAGAAAGTGACAAAAATACTAAAAAGACAATTGATGCACCATGCTGTATAACTAATTCAAATCATTCTACCTCAGATTGGATCTAATAATCTAAATATTTCAAATACTATTAATTCAATTTAAATTATCTGCATAATAAACTCATATTTTCTCCTCAAAGCAGTCTCCTTTTTAGTATAAAATATCTGATTTATGAAAAATGGAATTAAGTCAGCAAACTTTTCTGTAATATGACACATCATTTTTCCCCTTTTCTCCTCTTGACAAATGAACTCAAAGGTGACATATGTAGATGTATCTTTTTTGTTCACTGGCATTTAAAATACATTTTTCTTGTATAAGTCAAATGAATCATTACATATTAATTGTGTGATCAGATTTATTGGGGTTTCTGGAGCTGTTAGGAGTTTTCAAATATGTAATTAAAAACTTCTGGGTCATTTCTATGATTTATTGAAAAGTAATATTATATAAATAGGAGTTTAGGTACCCATTAAAAATAGATTTGAGTCCCATAATCTGAAAATTACTCAGTTCTTCATACTT